>NC_140590.1:1699234617-1700530973 GCF_964204655.1 Triturus cristatus
TCTGTTATGGTATGGAGCCTATTGCATAGCACTAGTGAATCAGGAGTGGAACCTGGAAATCTTATACACACACTGGTGGTGTCAAGATCTGCAAGTACCTGCACACTGATGGAGTGAAAAACTTCCTATTGTGGTACACTAGCTCCTGGCACCAATGCAACATGGGTTCCATCTATGGCACTAACTACATGTGGCATGACTCCCAAGCCATTGACCTCAAGCCTGAATTTGTCCAGTGTAGCATTATCTGTTGGAAATTGGATGCAGACATTTGTACATCTGAGCAAAGAATCAGAACCGAATTGAAGACAATGGAATGTTGGCTGCGATATCCAATGGTAATCTCTAACTACGTGTGCAATACAGAGCCAGTACAACAGAAATGTAACACTGCCATAATCTTCACAATGGCAGTCTGAATTTTGAAGTTGGCAAAAGTTTGGATTGAAATTGTTGCGATGAGCTCTCAATGGTGCTGCGGTGAAGCCTGAGCTTCTTCATGACGTTCCTTTCCTGCATCGTTTCTAGATCCAGGCACATTTCGTATTCTTGCTTATTCCGCTGACGTGTCCCTCTCCATCTTCCGTGGGGTGGTTGATAGCCATATCTGCAACATGTGAGATCAATGTGTCAATCACCTATTTTTGAATGTCAAATTATGAACACATAATTAATAAATAATCGTAACAATTAATCTCTATTTGATATATATATTGTCAATTCTACAATTTTCATAAAAGCTGCTAGTAAGAAAAAATAAAAAACATTTTCAATATTTATATTTTTTCCCATTCTTTAAAATCAATGTACATATAATCAAATTGTTGAAATCTTTTTTTTATACATTTTTTTAATTATAATTTGCTGAAAAGTACATCAAGGTTGACATAGATTACACCATGGACATTCTATATCTGTTGTTTCTTACATGGGTGTTCTAGTTATTGACGGAAGCAACGTCAGGGATGACCAATGTTTTCGTTAATGATGCACTACCCGCTCGGCCATTTTGTCAGGATTCCCATATTCTGACAATGTCATCCTTAGACGACAGTGGATGCCCGACATATTCATCATGGGCGATGGTCTACCAAGTACAGTTTGTATCTACCGTTTCCAGCGTCTGTGGCCCAGCATTGGGTATAAATGTCCTTGATTAACAGAATCTACCGTCCGTCGTGTAAGACAACATTGACGGATATTCCAATTCGTTTACATACATGTTTTTAGGGCCATTAGGCCATTTGCCTTCTAACCATCAAGGGTAGAGACCTCAACAGTTGATGCTCATTGTCTTCTGCTAGGACCCACCGTGACTAAAGGAGCTTGTGACAGGGCATCTAACGTCACTCCTTAGGAGTTGGATATCCTTGCGGATGGGCCCGACCAGCCAACTGTATCGTCAATCAGAAAGTGAGGTCAACCGCATACATGAAATGATCTTAATTTTATACATCCAGTTAGTTGTTAACAAGATTGGGGGTGACTTCATGCTCTGACCCTAATACTTTAAAAGTCACATTTACCATATGAAAAATGTATTCATAGCCCAATGACGTGGAAAATAGTGACTTACACACAAGCTACTGCAAAACCACATATTATTTTCAACTTGTGTGTCAAAAAGGTACTTTTGATGACTACATATGAAAAACAAAGTGCCCTGGGCACTAGTAATCTTTTATAGTTAGAAGGCAAAGCCTGACCAAAAATGTACAGCTATATATTTGTTAAAAATAGATCTGGCTGGAACATTATTTTAGATTTAATAATTTATTTACTCGGGTACGTCAGGAATTCGTATGTTATGAACTCCATCACTATTAATTATTGCTAAACAGACACTTAATTAAATTGCTTACCCAAAATACTTTACCAGCAAGGTATGTTGTGATTCAAAACTGGTGAATCAGACATTGGTGAAGGCAAATAGCCCTTTGGCGTTGGCAAGCTCTGGTCAACCAGGGCGGCAGCAATCAGAATGAAAAAATAATTTAGATGAATTACGCATCTCAT
Organism: Triturus cristatus; assembly: GCF_964204655.1. Taxonomy (NCBI): domain Eukaryota; kingdom Metazoa; phylum Chordata; class Amphibia; order Caudata; family Salamandridae; genus Triturus; species Triturus cristatus. The sequence goes on from NC_140590.1 coordinate 1,699,236,634, forward strand.
GTTTTTGTGTCAATGTTGTTGGAATGTCATAAATATTTTAGGACATGGAACTATCCAAGACAAGAGCTGCACCGCATGTTGAAGTTAAATTTCCAACTGTAAAGCCAATAGCAAAAGTGCCTATCAACGTTTCACACCGCACTTTACTTTAACAGTGACATTAAAATGTATTTTTTGTGGACAGCGTACCCCTGACATTTTGAAAGGAGTACCGTCTGCAAAAAAATACTGGGGTCTTGAGGTCTTTTAGGCCAGAGTGGGTACTCCATCACAATGTGACGTATCGGACATACACATAATTAGAAGTTCAGTACTGTATAAGGTACTTTCACTAATATGGACGACTCAGCCATCACACTCTTATTGTGTACCGTGCCCTCAAATATAAAAAGTGTCCATGTTTAGAACTTAATGACGGCACACATAATTGGGTGAGTACCAAAGTAAACGTAACATACCTTTTCAAAACAATAATAAAAATACATTACGCATGATTTGTAAGTTGTTTGACAGTAGTCCCTCACAAGGTAACAAATATTCCATCTACCTTATTTTGATTATTGATTTTAAAATGAACCACAAATTTACATTGGCAGCGAAATCAAGCACAATTTCTGGATAATATACAACCGCAGGGGAGATTACAGAGACTTGTGAATCAGTCTTTAGGGTAAAAACTTGCATGAGGTTATCACGAATCATAAAACCACACACACCCCTCAGGACGATAGGTTGTACCATTTACCCCAAATCTTTCCAAATAGTTCAGGGCAGCCCCTGGCTTCAAAGAGTATTTATAAAACTGGGAGGAATGTAGTGAGTAGCGCTGCTGCAAGTCTGCAAAGGTTCTGATGTGGTCCCCAACCCAGACGTCCCCAAGAAGCGAGATCCCAATTTGTTCCCACCGATGGAAGTTCCGGAGAGACGAAGCCTCTTGCAGCCAACTGCCACACCACAGGGGCGTCTGTCTGGTAAGTTTCCCGTCCCATTTCGTGTAGCGCAGAGCAGTGCACCAAGCCGAGAGAACCGTCTTAGTGATGGGGGGAGGACTTGCGATATGGGGGCCCCATACAAGTAGGCCTGGAGCTGCGGGAAGTCTATCGCCCGGAGTTCCACCTGATACGTCGGATCGGATCAGCCGCCCGCGAACCAGTCATGAACCACGATGAGTCTCGTGGCTAGACAGTAAAGGTGAAGGTTGGTCACACCCATACCCCCGTCATAAGGAGGTATGCGGCAGTATGCCAGGGACACTCGCGGTCTCCCACCCCCCCCATAAAAACCGGGTGAGGATACCATCAATTTAACAAACCCAGCTCCCCGGGAGGTGAAAGGTAATATTTTGTAAAATATATAAAGAGCGGGGGAGAACCATCATTTTAAAAAGGGCACTTCTGCCAAGGGGGTTAAGAGTAAGGGATTGCCATCTCCTGAGGTCCGCCTTGGCCTTGGTAACCAGGGGAGTGATATTCAGGGCCCATTCGAGCTCTGGAAGCAAGGTGACCCAAACCCCCAGGTACTTGAAGGACTGCCTTCGTAGGGGAATGGTCGTTTGCCAATCGAAGCAGGCACGGGACAGGTGGAGGGGAACCAGAGTGGACTGGGTTGAGCCTAAGGCCAGAGACCCGTTCAAAAGCAGAGTGGGCATCCAAGCACCGTGGGCCGGAGTTCTTGGGGTCCACCAGGAAGAGGAAGACGTCGTCGGTGTGAAGAGCGATCTTGTCGACCTGAAAAGTGTCCCAGGCCCAACCTCGGATGCAGGGATCTTGACGTATGAGAGAGTCCAGGGGATCCATCGCTAGCACAAATAAAAGCGGCGAGAGCGGACAGCCATGGCGAGCGCCCCTCTGAATGGGGAATGCCTCTGAAAGCACACCGTTAATTAGGACCCTCGTTTAGGGCTGGTGTATAAAACATGGATGAGGCGCCGAAACGGAAGGCCGAAACCCAACACCTCTAGCACTTCCTCCAGATAGCTCCAGTCAACTGTATCAAATGCTTTTTTAAAGTCAATGAAAAGCAGGGCCAAATACGGAGTAAGATGATGGCGGTGTGCGAGAGTGAGGTGGAGATGGCGTATGCAATGCCGGGTACCCCGGGCAGGCATGAAACCACATTGGTTTGGGTGGACCAAGTCATGCAACAGGGGGCGGAGATGTTGGGCCAAGGCAGTGGCAAATATTTTCACCTTAGTGTTGATGAGGGAAATGGGGCGATAGTCCGCACAGGCAAGGGAAGGCAGCTGTATTTTTGGGAGGACGACAATAGTGGCCACGTTCGTCTCCTGGGGAAAGGACCCCGTGTACACCACATGGTGGAACAGGTCCACTAAGTGCGGGACCAACAAGTCGCGGTAGGTCACGTAGTATTCTTTAGGGTAGCCATCCGGCCCTGGCATCTTACCAGAATGCAGGAGTGAAATGGCCCCTTGTATCTCCTCTGGGTTAAGGGGGAGATCCAGAGTCTCCGAGACCGCCTGGGGAAAGCGGGGCAGTTGGGTCCTTGTCTCTGACAACAAGGTAGCCAGGGAGGCTTCGGGAGGACGGGCCGCATAAAGGTTAGCATAGTAGCCCTCAAAGGTTTGGGCGATTGCCTGAGAGGTGAAATGGTGGGCGCCGGCCGCATCACGGACCTCGGGAGTATGAGACTAGGTTATGGAGTAATTTGCCATTTTTATCACCTCAGCTGTATACGCAAGCCACCGAGGAGCACCAGAGCATTTTAGCGGACTCCAGAGAGATCTGACAGATCTCCTCATGGAGCAGTGCGAGCTGTCGGGCGGAGTCAGAACTTTCAATAGAAGCCTGGCTTGTTTCCAACTGTGCAGCGCGGGCCTCCACCTGTACAAGGCGGGCGGCCTGAGCCGTGCGCTTCACGTGGAACAAGCCTCTAGCCACACCCCGTATAGTGCCCTTGCTGGCCTCCCACAATGTACCCGGCGAAGGGACCGATCCTGTACTGATCGAAAAGCATTGCCTCAGTTCCCGCCGGAGGGATTCGATGAATTCCGCATCTTGCAGAAACCAAGCGTTCATCCGCCAAGTCATATGAACGCCATCGGGGGAATTCCCGAGACGAAGGGAGACAGGAGAGTGGTCCGAGATGCCTCGGGGCAGGATAGCAGCCCCAGACACCAACTGACAGTCTGGGGCCGGCAACAGTAGCAGGTCAATACGAGAGTGAGTATGGTGGGCTGCCTAAGTGTGGGTGTACTGTTCTTGGCGGGGATTCCACACTCTCCAAGCATCGCAGAGACCCAGCGCGGAGGTCCAACCAGAAAGACGCTTAGCAGAGGCAAGACGGGACGCAGAGGGAGCACCTGTCGTGTCATGAGGAGGCTGCATGACAGCGTTAAAGTCGCCTCCGATGACCGTTAGACCCTGAGAAAAGGTGGAGACTACGAGCGTGAGGCGCTGGAGGGCAGAGGGCATTGTGGACGGGGGAATATATACACACAAGAGATTAAGAGGATGCCCCCAGATCTTGCCGGTCGGGGCCACATAGCGGCCCTGTGTGTCAGTCTCAGCCTTTGTCAAAGTAAAGGGGAGACCCCTACGAATCAATATGGCCACCCCCCCGGGAGTCCCATGTGAAACTTGAATGCCAGACCCTGTCAAACCCATAACGGGCGAGGAAGGTGCAATGAGTTCCCAAAAGGTGTGTTTCTTGTAGAAAGAGGATATCAGGCGCGTGGCGGTGGATGCTGCGGAGAATTGCAGTTCGTTTTATGCAGTCTAGTAGGCCATTGACGTTCCACGACAGAATGTGGAGGGGTCTATTTAAGGTGGACATCATCAGAGTGGGTATGGTGTGTGGGGGACAGTGCGGGAGGGACCCTGGGCCCAAGAGAGGTAGCATCCCACAGCCGGGGCGTGGGGGTGAAGTTTGTGCGGTCTGATAAGTCTCAGGTCATCATCGTTGATTTGTGTGCACAGAAAGCTGCCAAGAAAAACAGAGAACAGCGGCCCGTAGGCAGCCAAAAACAATAAACAATTGGGAGACAACTGTCCCCCCCACCCCTCCCCGCCCCCCAACACCCCTCACCCTACACTTCTGGAATTGAACCATCTGTCGCCCCGGAGAAAAATCTACAAAACAAAACTAAGAATACAAAAAATTCAAATGCTAAGCTAAAACGATTAGCAGAGCTTGGTCTTGGCGAAGATGGACTCTTCCATGTAGATAGATATGAAATCGTTCACAGCTGCAAGAGAGTCAAAAAACAAATCAGGAACCCCAGTCCGGTGTGCTCCGAAACCGGTCCTAGGATGCTTGTTTCCAGTCCAGGGAGGACCTGGCTTGGCAGTTCGGGCTGGACTGTTCCCATGGGTCACAGGGTCAAGACTGATTTGCATATGGCTGGGTTCAAACTGGAATGGCATAGTGAGCAAAAAAATGATGGATTTAGGCCCAGATCTCTGTACTGAGGTGAATGTATGACATTGTTCTGCATTCTGTCCATCAATTGTTTTTTTTGCATTTGTCACCCCGAGTGGGAAGGGTATGCTCAGACGTGAGTCCCGTGCTCTCCATGCCACTGGAATCAAGCTATCCTGGCTGACGAGGGCTGAAAGCCCGAAACCGGTCCTAGGATGCTTGTTTCCAGTCCAGGGAGGACCTGGCTTGGCAGTTCGGGCTGGACTGTTCCCATGGGGCACAGGGTCAAGACTGATTTGCATATGGCTGGGTTCAAACTGGAATGGCATGGTGAGCAAAAAAAAATGATGGATTTAGGCCCAGATCTCTGTACTGAGGTGAATGTATGACATTGTTCTGCATTCTGTCCATCAATTGTTTTTTTTGCATTTGTCACCCCGAGTGGGAAGGGTATGCTCAGACGTGAGTCCCGTGCTCTCCATGCCACTGGAATCAAGCTATCCTGGCTGACGAGGGCTGAAAGCCCGAAACCGGTCCTAGGATGCTTGTTTCCAGTCCAGGGAGGACCTGGCTTGGCAGTTCGGGCTGGACTGTTCCCATGGGGCACAGGATCAAGACTGATTTGCATATGGCTGGGTTCAAACTGGAATGGCATGGTGAGCAAAAAAATGATGGATTTAGTCCCAGATCTCTGTACTGAGGTGAATGTATGACATTGTTCTGCATTCTGTCCATCAATTGTTTTTTTTGCATTTGTCACCCCGAGTGGGAAGGGTATGCTCAGACGTGAGTCCCGTGCTCTCCATGCCACTGGAATCAAGCTATCCTGGCTGACGAGGGCTGAAAGCCCGAAACCGGTCCTAGGATGCTTGTTTCCAGTCCAGGGAGGACCTGGCTTGGCAGTTCGGGCTGGACTGTTCCCATGGGGCACAGGGTCAAGACTGATTTGCATATGGCTGGGTTCAAACTGGAATGGCATGGTGAGCAAAAAAATGATGGATTTAGGCCCAGATCTCTGTACTGAGGTGAATGTATGACATTGTTCTGCATTCTGTCCATCAATTGTTTTTTTTGCATTTGTCACCCCGAGTGGGAAGGGTATGCTCAGACGTGAGTCCCGTGCTCTCCATGCCACTGGAATCAAGCTATCCTGGCTGACGAGGGCTGAAAGCCCGAAACCGGTCCTAGGATGCTTGTTTCCAGTCCAGGGAGGACCTGGCTTGGCAGTTCGGGCTGGACTGTTCCCATGGGGCACAGGGTCAAGACTGATTTGCATATGGCTGGGTTCAAACTGGAATGGCATGGTGAGCAAAAAAAATATGGATTTAGGCCCAGATCTCTGTACTGAGGTGAATGTATGACATTGTTCTTCATTCTGTCCATCAATTTTTTTTTTTTTTTTTGCCTAGGTCAGACTCCGTCGTCCTCTTCGGATCCACGAAGTGCAGGGCTTCTGGATAAGTCAGAATCAGACATGGCAGGGCGCAATGTCTCAGAGGGGTCAGGGACCCGGCTCAGATCGATCATGGACCCAGACAGGCAGTGGGGCCTGGCATCGGGGGCATTCTAGAGGAGATAAGCAGTTGGGACAAAGCGGTAGGTGAGCATGAGGCCCGGCTGCGGCAGTCACCCTTCTTGCAGGACCTAGTACGGCGCCGCTGCGGCTTGGGAAGAGTTAGTGAAGGTTGTTTTGGCTCCCGTCTGGCAGGAGGGGAAGCAGGGTGAGTCCAGAGGGGGTGCTCCTCTGTGAGCCAAGTCCATGCTGCCTGGGGTGTGTCAAAGAAGAGTGTCGGAAAGAGGAGGGCGTAGCAGAGACCCAGATTGCGGAGTTTCTGTTTGACGTCATCATAGGTTCGGCGCTGGGCCTGCACCTCCCTGGTGTAATCCGGAAAGAGCATAATCCTGTTGTTTTGGTAAGACATTGGACCTTGCGACCTCGCCGCCCTGAGAATAGCATCCCTGTCTCGGAAGTTGAGGACCCTCATGATGATGGGCCGAAGTTGGGCCCCAGGCGGAGGCCGAGGAGCTAGGGAGCAGTGGGCCTGTTCGATCGCGAACCACGGGTAAGGGATTCCTTAGGTGTCCAGGATCTTATCCAGGCCTCCAGAAATGTGTCCGCCCGGCCCTGTTCGACCCCTTTGGGAAAACCTGTGAGGCGTAGGTTATTCCGTCATGACCTGTTTTTGGCATCTTCGGTCCGTCGATGAAGTTCGGAGGTCTGAGTTTGGAGCCGAGCCACCTGGGTCGTCATTTGGCCTATGTCCTCTTCGGCCTCCGAGATGCGTGATTCCGCCTCCGAAATCTGGGTCGTCGCGTTGCGCAGGTCTTGGCGAATGAGGGCCATGTCCACACTCACCTCACCGATCTTGATCTCCACCGCAGCCTGTGAGGCACCAATTGCCTGTAGGATCATAGAGAGATCGCCCCCGTGGGGGCGGGGGCATTCGATGCCCCCCCACCAGGGACCCGGTCACCAGTGGTGTACTAGTCCATCTTTGTCTGGGTTTGCGGAGCAGATGTCTTCGGGTCACGGTCCCTGCCCATCGTGGCCGCGGAGGAGGCCCCTGCCGCCGGATGGATGGGGGAGGCAGTCCGCAGTTGTAGGGAAGGATGGAACCGACACCCAGACCGTCAATGCTAGGGCCTGGGCGTCAAGGCCGATCCTCCCAAGGCCAAGGGGTACACAGCACAAATCCAGGGACTCCCCCTCCACCTTCGTCCGATGCGACGGCCAATATGAAAGCGGCACTGCCCACCGTCCCGGGAAGGCCAGTCATGGGTCGGCGAGGTGGGTCTCAAAAATTCGGTCCGCCGCTCCTCTGCACCGGAAGCCGGGAATAGTCCTGCTGTCTCAGGCTCGTGGCATGTGGAGGGTCCGATGCCGCTCCCTGGACCCCAACCCCAGCAGGGGGGCCAACAACCAGGATAGAAACGACCAGGGAGAGCCACCCCGTGTGCACAGGCCGGTGGACGTCGAACTGCAACCCAAGATGCGCTGCGTGGCGTGGAGGCAGAGAAGGGGCGAAATAGTGAGGGAGGGGTGGGGGGCGGGAGCACCAACAGTGCCCCCCCGCACCGCTGCCCGACCTGGCAGCCGATCCCTAGTCAGGGGCCCCACTCACCGGCCGCCCGAAGGTGGAGGTCTCGGGGAAGCCCCTGATATCCCTTAGAAGCCAGCAGAGTTTAAGGCAGAGGATGAGGCCTAGGTGAGGACATAGAGCACATAGGACAGATGGGCACAAACTGATCCAGAGACGGCGTCTCCACGCCCTCAGAGCCACACCACCAGTTCACCTGGCTGCCAGGAATGGGGGGTCCCCTGTTGACCAGGGAGCCGCCCCAGGCACAGCGTATCCTCCGCATCCGGTGAGGCACAGCAGCAGAGGACCAGAACACAGTGCTCCCCCCCGTCTTAGTCCCAGTGGGGGGGAGGGGCTGGCTGGAGCTGGGGTATAGTAGACCGCCTCTGCAAGGGAAGAGGGGGGCCCCGATGCTACCCGACCACGGTAGCCGAGCATGCCCCCACTCACCGGATCAGCCTGGAAGATGTCTTAGGGCCGGCCTCCAAGGAACTCCCGGCAGGCTCTGGAAGGGAATCAGCTCGCCCCATGCCCCTCACAGGCCCGGCCGCACAGGAGACAAGTCCGCCGCTGGGATGTCAGGCGCCGAAGCGTAGAGCCACGATGAGTCACAGGCAGGGGAGAAAACAAGCGGACCTCGGTCAGGCCCCGCCGCCCCTCCACAGCATACGGGGAAGCCAGGCAGCGGTCTGATGAGACACAAGGCCTAGACTCAAGGCCGTCGTGGCGATGAGGCCGCGATTTCAGGAGTCTCAGGCCTCAGCAAGAAGGGGCAGAGCGGGACGGTGGAAACTCCGTTTCGCTCGCCGATGGGAGCGAAGCGTTGCTGGCGGGACGTAGAACCCCCATGGGTGGCAGCTGTAAACGGGCGGATTAGAGGCAGATGACGGAAGGGGTCCGGGGCACTCTTAGAGTGCGACCGCCATCTTGACGCCTCAGGCCACGCCCCTCCATCTACCTTATTACATGTGCTTGTAATAAGCTTGATGGTAATACCATCACAGTTGATTAATAAAATGTCAATCCGTATCAGGGCATATTAATTAAAAAAATATATATAGTCCTAAGTATGTTTGATAATGTGTGGTTTAAAGAAACCTGGTTAATAATGTCTTTTTATATACTTTGTTTTCTCTAGCTCCTCTTTTTGTAGGTCAGCACCTACGACAGGAAAAATATCTGGCCATTGCCAGGCAAGTGCGCCAACAGGGGTCTTTTAAGTACTGCAGCATCTACTGCAGGAAATGGTGGGAGGACCTTTGGCGGTGGACCCGCCTCATTGCCCTTACTGAACAGGGGAAGTCCGCCCATTAAAAATAAAGGCGGGTACAACAGTCGCTGATACTCCTGATGTTGCGCATTCTGATAGTGGCCTACGCTGACTTGGATAGGGAGCTTAAAGCCATGGAGCAGTACCAATCGGGTAAGTGTAGTCATCTGAAAAACATATGTATGTTTTCCTTAGTCATTCTTTCCAATTTTCCAGTTGCAACATAACATCACAATTGTAAAAGTTTAAATAAGATCCTATTGCAGGTACCATAGGGTATAATAGACTTTGTTCCATGTTTGGAGTGTGCTGGACAGCTATTCTGTCACAATTGTGACATATGTGTAATTACACTTGTAAAATGGTGGACGGGATATAACACACTTGTAATAAGGCGTATGGCATATGTGTCACAGTTGTAAGGCAGTAATAACCCTTAAACTATAAATGAGGCACAGTGTTAATACTGTATTTATAAGTTTGCTGATGGAATATCTGTTACTGATGGATTATACACTCAAAAATAATTCCATTCTGCCCTTTTATTAAGTGGTTCATGAGACTCACGCACCTGTGGTGGACGTAAACAATTCTGGACATGATCACATGTACATTAAACATGACCTCTTGACACAACTGTGTTATAAATGATATTGTGTGACTTGGAAAGTATCCCCAGGCCAGTTCTTTAAGCTGTATCCTATCTAAGACGTTGAGGTCCTCGGCAAGTGTATGAAGACACTATAGTTAAAATGTGGCCTAGGCATTGACATACACACAGATTTTTGTAACCTTTGGTCCATACAGTTGTGCAAGTATGAGAGCAGATATGTACAAGTGTGAATGCTGGGCATGAGCTACTACTGTACACCATGTGCGGAACATTGTTGTCAAATATAGTTTAAAATGAAAATATCAATGTGTGCCAGAGTTTCATTTTCACAGATGGAAAGTTCTTCAAAAAAATAGTAGAACAGCCATGCTTAATTTTTCAAATACGTTAAAGGAAATATAACTTGTTATTGCGTTAGCCAAGATATAAGTAAGATTCATGAATCAAGGAATGCTCTAGACTTTGACAGGTTACTCCTTTCGCAAAAAATACATATGTGAAAACCTACCATTGTTCCAGTCAAGAAGCTGTAATAAGGATAAAGATAAGCATTTCCACTGGACAAATATAAATGCACCCAATGGCGATCAGGAAGGAGAAAAGAAGCTCAAATTTACAGCTCGTGATCATCGGAAATGAGTCTGAAGCATGCAAATGCCAATAACATTAACAGGCCACTCTGTCACCAGTATTGAAGAAATCTGTAATGCTGTATATAACAGCACACATCATGGATATGTCACAACATATTATCTATTAAAACACATGTATATAAAGTCTCCTTAATCATCTCTCGGAGAGGCTTTGCCACTACACACATGGAAGAGGGGATGGTCTTAGCCAACCAGAACGCTAGAAAAGAAATGTACTCCAGATGGCATCAAAAATGGAGATCTGATCCTTGAGGCTATAGAGTTTGAGGCCACTATAGCCATAGGGCCCATCCATTCCTCGTGGGTGGGGACAATGGAAATCTTCCAATGTCTTAGCAAACACAGTTTGGTCATTGCCAAAGCAGAGTCCAGCCATCATTTTTCCTGATGAATTATATCTACAATGTCTTAAGCATCATGTAGAGGAGCTAATGACACCAAAGGGGTAAAAGTTAGACCACTGTTTTCCCTGATAGTGCACCAGATTCGTTTACAGAATGACCTAAATGTGGGGGCTGGACCAGAGGATGTGTAGGATGTCTCTGTCTGGAAGGCCGCATCGCCAACATGGAGCAGTGGTGGCCAGTTTCTTCCTATGGGCACGATAAAGCATCCAATGCTAGTCCTCCCGGATCCTGAAGAAGCTGACGTTGAGGTTTGACTCCTGGAGGCTTCGATCATGTGGTTGTAGGAGTTTTCTTCTGTGTAGCTCATTTGCAATCTCAGTTGTCATCTGCCTAGAAGAAGTTTCTTTGTTGGTTCAAAGAAAAGTCTTGTGATCAGAAGAGCATATATCTTTGAGATCAGTTGCTGGATCTTTTTTTCACTGTCTCCCCCACATTTTTGCTTTCTGTTGCTGAACCCGTTTTTGTTGGTACTCTTTGCTCTTTTTCCCTGCTCCCTAAAAATGGTACAATTGGCATCTACCTGATTGGTACATTCAATATACTAGTGTTGTCCCCAGTAATTTATTACTACATGTCCTCTGGGCCTATAAATTAAATGCTGGTAATGGGCCTGCAGCACACATAGTGCCACCCACTACAGTAATCTTTTAGAACATGTCTCAGGCCTGCAACTGCAGCCTGTACTGCAATTTTAAACTGTGATTTGAATTTGAGTAAAATGCTGGTCTACTAAGGTAATCTTTAGGAACTGATTCCAGAAAATACTAGTTTACAGACTTTAACACAGTGTAATACCAATCTGCACATTGACCTCTTAACCTCTCCCGCCCGCAAAAAATTAACTTTGGAAATAAAGAAATATTGAAAATGAGTAATCAAAAAACAGCCATTTATGACAATGTTTTCATCTGTTACTTTTTGTCAAAATAGCATATTTACAAAAGCAATATGCCATTACGCCTGCTAGACCCTTCTAGTTTGCAGGGATATGTAGGGTTTGTAGGTTCTCCAAGAACCCAAGGTACTCAGAGCCAATAACTGAGCTGCACTTTACAAAATTTGTTTCATTGTGTACTTAGTATAGACCAATTCATATGGTGAAATATGAAGAGTTAAAAATGGGTTTCAGGGAAAACGATGTATTTCTGAAATGGGTACAATATATGGAGTTTAGGAGCAGTGGTTATTTGTACATCTCTGAATTTGTGTGTACGTGTACTAGCATAATATTTAGAGCAGTGATACTCAAAGTACACCCGGGTAAAGCATGCGGCCTGCCCAACCTTTGCATGTGGTCTCCTGGCCAACAGCAGCAATGAGCAGCTGTTTCCTGGACTCAGCACTAACATTAAAAACATGTTAAATAAATAGGCAAGCATTTATTTAAAGGTTAATTGAAGTTAAATAAAAAAAGTAACTAGGTCGTCTTGCACCACTTAACTTTAGGAACAATGTCATTTTTAAAGAGATCTTGAAGCAAAAGCATAAAAATATAATAAAGCCTCTCCAAAAGTCAAAGGTTTATTTAATAAACACCTTACTACATCAGATTATATCAGTACATTGAAAAGTATTTATTGTTAAGTGATAGTTTTCAAACATGAATTTAGAAACATTCATTCTTCTCCCCACCCTCCCTGCCAACAATGCCAATAGTGAACTAAGAGGCAAGTCAGTTGTTATGTGCACCCTTTGGGTGGCCTGGCTTCCTATATATATATGAACAAAAATATAGTTTATTAAATCCAACACAGGAGTAGATGTTGTACAGCGCACATCCTGAAGTCATGTATTTTGAGGTTCTCTTAATGTGATCATGATAAAACTGCAAAAGAGAAATAAAACAATTGCCTAGGATCACACATGATGGTAAAGTGGAGAAGCCTGAAGGAATCCCAGGTTTGCTGGTTTAACATTGTGCAAATTTAGCAACTAGATGTATATGCTTCATTTCCCCTACACTTACCTTGCCGCCAGCCAAAATGCTCCCCTCTGACCGCCACCCTGCTTGCATCAATGCAGACCATTGTCGCATCACAGACCAAACTTTTTGGACCCTAGGAAAATGTTTGCGAGTATCCACAATTTAGAGGGTATTTTTCAAAATGCCTTCATTCTTACACACTGGCTTACATTTGGAAGGCACAAATGCAACAAAATCCAAATGGTAATTAAATATTTCTACTATTCTATGCTCCCACATGTCTGCTGATAAAAATGGTACCTCACTTGTCTGAGTAAGCCTAGTGCCGCGACAGTAAACGGGCCAAAACATAACATGAATACATCACATTTTTCCACTGAAAACTGACCCTTTTTTTGTAAAGTGGGCATCTGTGGATTTTAGGCCCTAGCGCAGCTGACACCTAAAGAAACCTAGCAAACTTGCACACTTTTGAAAACTAGACACCTGGGGGAATCCAGGGTGGGGTAATGTGCGTGGCTCTCACCAGGGATTTTTTTACACCGAATCCCTTTGCAAACCTCAAACTTTGACAGAAAAAAAATCCTCACATTTCTGTTATAGAAAGTTCTAGAATCTGTGGGAGGCCACGAACCTCCTTCCACCAAGCATTCCTCAAAGTCTCCCGACGAAGATGGTACCTCAATTGTGTGAGTAGGCCTAGTGCCTGTGACAGGAAATGGCCCAAAACACAAGATGGATACATAACATTTTTCCACTCAAAACTGACTCTTTTTTTTGCAAAGGAGCTGTGGATTTTGGACCCTAGGTCAGCCGGCACCTAGGGGAACCTAGAAAACTTGTACATTTTTTACACCTGGGGGAATCGACAGTTGGGTGACTTGTGTTGATTGCACCAGGTTTTTTTTACCCAGAATCCCTTACAAACCTCAACCTTTGGTAAAAAAAAAAATCCTCACAGTTCTGTAACAGGAAATTCTGCAATCTCCGGGGAGCCACATATTTCCTACCACTCTGAAATCCCAATGTCGGCCAATGGCTGACAAATGCAGCGGGGAGGTAGTGCAAGTTTTGGCCATTGACCTTAAGAGATTAAGGTCTCTTGACTTTAACATTTTCTTTTTATTATAAAAAAAAAGGCCTATTGCCTTTTTTGATAATAAACTGGGTGCTATTTTAACATATGATATGCATTCTCTGCCGGTTTGAGCCTCATTGATTTTTATTCTTTCTACGCATGGCTCAGTGGGTATTTTCATCTCTGTGTCGGGATAATTACGTGCCTGGTGGTCCATGTGCCTGGGCACTACGAGATCTGGGGGCTGGGTGCCTAAAACCTTCTTACAAGATTTCCTAAAGGTCTGATTGTGCTTGGTTTCTGACTGTTGCCCTGTGCATGCATGGATGGCTGTAGATATCTTGCTGTGTTGTAGTGCGCTGGTTGAGGTACATGGCTAGGCCTCACTTGCGCGCTGCAGGGAAACATGCCAGGCCCTTTACACGCTTTCGGCTGAAGGTACCGTGCGACCTGGGGCCCATTTATTTATACCCTCAGACCGAGCCCGGTCACGAGGGGTGATGCGCTGCTACAGTGTAGGGCACTGGCCGGGTTGCCCTCCACATCCCTCCTTTCTTTTAGATGTAAATCAGAGGAGGGGAAAGTGGAAAAGAAGGGGAGAGGACTGGAACACAAGCACAAAAGTAAATCTTACATTAAAGTAGAGTGCAGTGCTTGGCGTGGAGCCAAACAGGTGTTCAGTTTGTTCAGCACGCAAAGTCTTTATGCCTTTGGCTGGGCGCCGAGTTGGGTCAGAGCAGATACCGTTGGCTTCGGGAAAACCCTCCCGTTGAGTCTACTGTGGCGTTGTCTGGGCACTCCACTGTTGCCCCTTGCTGCGGATGACCCTCAGGACTCATCCATGGTGTACTGGCTCCTCCGGTCTGGGTAACAAGTGTTTGACGCGCGTTGGCGCTAATGGGGGTTTCCTCAGGTATGCCTGCAGGTTCGTCGATCTCTGCCTGAGACTGGCGGTCGTGACTATGGGTGCCGTGGGCCTCTTTGAACCAGGACACGTTTCTCACCACCGTGTGCCTGCCTCGCTGTGACTTGACCATGGTACCATCCATGCGAGTGACCGTCCACACCTGCGGTTCATAAGACGTATGAAACTTCCAGCCTGGATGACGATCCTTGAGGATGACTCGGGACCCTACGCGTATACTTGGGGCTTTGGTCCCTCTGTTTGCGGCCTCCTTGTCATTGGTTGTTTTACGTTTCTGATGCGTTTTTTGGATGTCTAGGCACGGTGACTCCCACTCAGGGTCTTCGGGGAGCAGATCTTGTGGCGAGCGCTTCAGCAGAAGCGAGTCTGGTGCACATCCTGTTGTTGAGTGAGGTGTCCGTCGGTATGCAAGCAGAAATTGTTGGAGATATGCTTCAGGATCATGGTGCTGGTCCACGCCGATCCTAAGGGCATGGTTGAGGGTCCTCATGAACCGCTCCACTTCACCGTTGGCTTGAGGCCACTGCGGGGTGATATGGCGATGTCGGATGTCTCTCTTCTCTAGGAAGTCGTGGAACTCCTGACTTTGGAATGGGGGCCCGTTGTCCGATTTTATTTTGGCCAGCAGCCCGAACATGGCGAAGATCCTTTCCAGTGCTGTGAACGTGGTTGAACGCTGTGGATGGCACCAGCTCCACCACTGGGAACTTTGAGAATGAGTCCATGACAACAATGGTGTGCCGTCCGTCTGGGAAGCTCCCGAAGTTGATGCTAATCTTTGTCCAGGGCATGTGGCACGGGTCTTCAATGCTGACCGGCGCTGGAGCGGGATAGCCACCAGTGACGGCGCCTGGGTGGCAGCATCGAACCTCATCGTCAACCATGTCGTTGATGCTGGGGAACCACACTATCGTCCGGATCCTGGCCTTAGTCTTGGCAGTGCCTTGATGGCCTTGATGGGTGAGCACAACCATTCTTTGTCAGAGAATTTTCGGCACCACAATCCGCTGTCCCCTCAGGATTAGTCCGGACCCACTGATGCTGAGTTCATGTCACACCCTCCAGAGCTGGCGTCAGGAGCTTTGGTCCTCACTGGTTAGCAGAGAGAGCCCTTCCAGGAACCGATGCCACTGCCCTTTTTCCAGTGCCTCCTTTACTCTTTTCAGGGTGTTGTCTTCACCCGTGGCATTGCGAAGATCTTCTTTGGTCACGGCCACGGGACATGCACTATCTTCCACCATGCCTATGAAGGCTTCGGTGCTGGCAGCATCATCCTGTGGCTGCTCTCCCTCCTTTGCTGCGGGGTGTCGAGACAGAAAATCATCGCGATTGTCTGCCCAGGGTCTGTACAGCAGTTGAAAGAAGTATGCTTGCAGCTGTACTGCCCATCTCTCAATTCATGGGGGGGCCCGGCATGTGGATCCACTGAACAGGGGCAGAAGGAGTTTGTGGTCGGTTATCACCCTGAAAGGATGGCTACAAAGGTATAGGTAAAAGTGCTGGCATGCCCACCGTATGGCCAAAGCCTCTCGCTTTATTTGAGCGTACCTGGTTTCCGTTGGTGATAGTGCTCGGCTGGCGTATGCCACAGGGGCATAGACTTCCTTGGTGTCTTCTTGCAGGAGGACCACCCGAGCCTGACATGGCTGGCGTCAACCACTAGCTCAGTGTTCCTCCTGGGGTGAAAGTACACCATGGTTGTCTGGCCCAGCAGGGCCTTCTTGATTTCTTGAAACACTGCTTCTTCTCTGGGTGTCCACTCCCATGGCGTACCAGTCTTCGTCAGTTGTCTCAGCGGCTCCGAGATGGTAGCAAGATTCGGGATGAACCTCCCGCAATATGACGCCATCCCGAGGAAACTCCTTATTTCAGTCGGATTCTGCGGGGCGGGAGCACTCCTGATGGCTTCTGCTTTGCGCTGGTCAACGTGGAGTCTGTCTCTCGAGAAGATATACCCAAAGAAGTCTTTCGATCCTTGTTAGAATGTGCACTTCCTTTTATGGAGCGTGAGTACACAGTCTGCCATCCTCTGTAGGGTTGCTATCAAACAGACATGGTGTTCGTCGAGGCTTTGCGAGTATATCAGGATGTCATCACTTAGGTTGATTACTCCTACCAGGCCGGACAGGACTTCCTTGATGGCGTTTTGGAACACCTCTGCGGCGGATGACACGCCAAAGCTGAGCCGCGTATATCATCGGAGACCCACGTGTGTGGAGAACGTGGTGCTATACCAGCTTTCGGGTGCCAGCTCCAACTGTTGTTACCCAGAGTTCAGATCGAACTTGAAGAACCACTGTGCCACAATATTATCCCTCGTCGGGGTCACGTGTCCTTTTCTCTGGATAGCTTGATTGGGAGCCTGATATCGACACACAGCCGAATGGCGCCAGGTTGCTTAGGTGCCACTACCAATGGGGACACCCACGGAGTGGGTCCAGGTCCTCGAGGTCTTGCAGATCCTTTTCCACCGCTGGGCGAAGATGAAAAGGAATGCGCCGATGTCAGAGCGCTCTCGGTTGCACCGCCTGATCAATATGTAACTTTACTTGGCATCCTCGGAGCTTGCCTAATCCTTGGAAGAGCTGGGGAAATTCACTCAGCATGTCCTCTGTGTGGGCTTCGTGGACTTGCTTGGCAAAGAACACTAGTTCTAAATCTTCTGCGGTGTGGCACCCTAGGAGTGTTTCTTTCTTCTCTACTGTGACGTGGAACTTGGTCGTCACGGAGCACTCGGAGCTCGAGACTTTGACCACCATCATCCCCCAGAGTGGTAGGGGTTCTGTGCTCCCGTACGTGTAGATCTTAGCTGCGCTGGGTGTGAGCCATGGCTTGGGCGACAGTCATTTGTACTTGGTGAGAGTCCATCACGTTGATGGATGCGCTGGTGTCTATGAGGGCTTGCTCTGACGTTCCGTGGACCTTGATGTTGCACATTGGGGGCGGACGCCTCATTCGTCCCGGCCGTCCTGCGAAGGATATGAGAAATGTGTCATCGTCGTCTTCGTAATAGGCGGTCGCCCCGTGTTCTGGGGGTGCTCCGGGCTTGTCGTGTTCTTCAAGAGTGAGATTCCGCAGATTTGCCGAACTCCCTCTGGACGCGCCTCCACATGGGCGACCTCCACCACTATGACGTAGTGGTTGGCTTTGCCACATTTCGAGCAGGTTTGTCCTCTCGGCGGGCACCTGTCCTGTTCTCGGTGGTCGAACCTGCAGTGCCTGCACTTGACGGTTGGCCGGCTTCCAGTACCTCGTCTTTGGCTGGGGGCGTGTCGCCTCTGTACGGCGTCCACCGTCTCCTCTTTAATCCAGACCGCCTTCTGCTTGTTGCATCCTGCGTGTTCCAAACTTGGACGGCCTCCATTTCCTCTGCTCGCTTATCTGTCAGTTCGTGTGACCGTGCTAGGACCAGGATTTTATCGAGGAATATCCCTGGCTGTTGGAGCATCTAGTGTCGCAGCGGATGATCTGTGCCATGATCTCTTTGTTTTGGTCGATGCCTGTGCCTGTTCGTGCCAGCTTCCGGAGTCGGGCATAGAACATATCCACTGTTTCCGCCTCAGTTTGCCTGGCTTGGCGCAGTTTGAAGCGCTTGTAATCTGGGTTCATCTGGGGGTCGAAGTATCTGTTGAGGGCTTCGATGGCAGCGTCATACTTGTGGGCCGCTCCGGTATCGGGTAGTGTCTCAAACAGCTCGTAGAGCTCATTTCCTCGGAAGTGCATCATCAGGGAGCGTTTTACCATCCCGTCTGTTTCCCGGGTTCCCATGAAGTAGTGATTGAGGCGACCTTTCCAAAGCTTCCATCTGGTTGCGGCTGTGGTGGGGTTGGCGAGCTGGCTAAATAGGGCTAAGGGCATCACCGACGCATGTGAGTGTGGCGACATTGGTGCTTGGGCCGGGAGCTGTGGTGGCGGAGGATCTCCCATGGTGTGTTGAGGGCGTCTTCTCTTGGTGCAAATGTGTTAAATCTGCGCAGAGCATGGGGTGCCCTTGCCACTCTATTCTTGTGAGAAGGTACGCGCTTGTCCTTCTTGCGCCTGTATTGTGTCCCTGTGGGCTTTATGACTGGCCTTTTTTTCTTCTTTTTTTTCTGTGCAGGTGTTTCATTGTGGAGTTCTCCTTTTCTTACACGTCTTTCATTCTTTTTTTTTCTCTATTCTGCTCTGTACGGTGTCTCGGGCCCTCAGGACCTCAGGACCCGCTTCTGCAGGATCAGGCGCACTTGCCAGGAGTTGCGGGTTCCCGAACAGTCGTGTCGGGGAAATGCTCCCGGAGCAGGCCTCAGAGCCTCGCCCTTGCACAGCAAATCATGCGCGGGGAGGTTCTCGCGCTGAGCCTGTTGCTGGCGTCAAGCTCTTCTGCTCATACGAGGACTGCTACTGCACCACAACAGGTGCTCCAGCCACCAGCCGGTGGTGAAGCGCACACACGCCCCTATTCCTCGCCACGAGGGTGACAGGCTGTTCAGGAGAGGACGTGGGCAGCAAAGAGCCTCTGGGGCAGACGTGGGAATGCGCCGGTCCCTGGTGCAGCACTCTTCTGCTGCAGCGGGGAATAAAGAGGGTAGCCAGTGGATGGGGGCGGGTATAAGTACCTGTCCCCAGCCCACTCCGCACCGGAAATGACGCAGCAGAGGCGCCGGACGTAAGAGAGACTCCCCGAGGAGGGGGTCCCTGCGACAGGGTGCGGGGAGGTGCCTAATGCGACACTAAGGGGGCCCCCATCTTAAAGGGCCCACTGCTTGGGTATTTATACCCTTGGCCCGAGCCCGGTCACGAGGGGTGATGCGGGTGGCGAATAATATTTCCACAGCAGGGCAGGGGGCAGACCGGTCACCCCATGTGTATCGAAACGCTCTAACTATGCAAGGGGAAAGTGTGCAGGGGAAAGCCAGTGCCAAGAAGATGGGACAACCAACAGGGCAGCGTCAAAAGCGCAGACTTTGGCCATCTGCAAATGTGCTTGTGCGTGCGATGTATGTAATGTGTACATGGACGCTAAGGGGCCGATTCCGATCCTGGAAAAATTTTCCCCGTACGAATCGTATCCGGATTTTTTACCGTACGAATCGTACAAGTAGCGTACAAACTGCCAAGTACGATTCGCATGGGAAAAAGTCCATACGAATCGCATTGGGAAAATTTCCCCACACGTCCTCAGGTCGGAAAATGTGTCCGACACATCCCCGGACGATTTACCGTCCGAATCAGAAAAATGAAGTCCGACCGCGCAAGTACGATCACTCCCGTCCTTTCGATTTTACAACTGTATGGAGAAAACACCGTACGGACCGAACTCCTAAAGCAACCATGGAGACATGTGCCCGCATACGCGCCGAACACCCCACCCCAGACCCCGTATGTACGCGCAGAACACCCCCCAGCCCTCGTATGTATGCGCCGAACCCCCCCATCCCCTGCATGTACGCGCCAAACACCCCCCGGCCGCGGATGTACGCGCCGAACCCCCACCAGTGTATGTATGGAGCGTACCCCCACCCGTGTATGTACGGACCATACCCCCACCCGTGTATGCATGGAGCGTACCAACTCCCCACCCATGTATGTACGGACCGTACCCCCACCCGTGTATGAATGGAGCGTACCAACACCCCACCAGTGTATGTACGGACCGTACCTCCACCCGTGTATGTACGGACCGTACCCCCACCCGTGTATGCATGGAGCGTACCAACTCCCCACCCGTGTATGTACGGACCGTACCCCCACCTGTGTATGTACGGACCATACCCACACCCCACCAGTGTATGTACGGACCGTACCCCCACCCGTGTATGTACGGACCGTACCCCCACCTGTGTATGCATGGAGCGTACCAACACCCCACCAGTGTATGTACGGACCATACCCCCACCCGTGTATGTACGGACCGTACCCCCACCCGTGTATGCATGGAGCATACCAACTCCCCACCCGTGTATGTATGGAGTGTACCCCCACCCGTGTATGTACGGACCGTACCCACACCCCACCAGTGTATGTACGGAGCGTACACCCAGCACCCCCTGTATGTACGGTGCGAAACACCACCACCGATGGACGGTGCGGACCAACACCCTGCCCAGGTCTGTACGCACCCTACCCCAGGCCCACACACCAGCACCCTCACCCAACATCGCGCATGTACGAGTCGTACTAAGCCATAGCAAAGGACAGCACTGTACAACAACATGGCCCATGTACGCACCGTACAGACGCAAAAAACACTCGTACTGAACCAGGACAAACCAAAAAAAGACAAGGAGAGTCAATTTGATGCACACAACACCACTAAACATATCCAACAAGCCCAAATACATCCTATACACTGACCTGCAAATGACAAACAGTTAAACAGAGGCCCAAACCACTACCACTCCTTATAACACACCCACCCAAAGTTCAAACACAGCCACACCCACAAATGGACCAATAAAAAGGCCCAGCACACACAAACCATGATCCTTTGCAACAGATCCCCGACTGCCAGACCACAGAGACAACGCACTGCACCATACTACATACATCAATACACCTTACACTTGCACTCCTTCACACAACCACCATCACAAACACCCCCTCATCACATTCACACACACACACCTGCACAACCACACTCACACACCCACAACCATCCACACCCACACCCCCACAACCATCCACACCCACACCCCACACCATGCCCACTAACAAGAATCCAAAGTTCACAAAGGAGGAGCTGGAGGTCCTTGTCGACGAAATCGTCAGAGTCGAGCCACAGCTCTTTGGAACATTGGTCAGACGGACCAGCATATCCGAAAAATCTGCCATGTGGGAGAGGATAGTCAATTCTGTGGATGCTGTTGGGTCCACCAGAAGGACCAGGCATGAGTGCCAAGCCAGGTGGTACGATCTGCGGAGGACGGTGTGCCGCAAAAAGACGGACGAGCACAACCAGGCCAACATCACTGGAGGAGGGCCGGCCCGCAGACCGGTACACTACCATCCCTGGGAGGAGAAGGTGATGGCCACGCTGCCGCCGGTGGGAGTAGACGGAGTAGAAGGAGTCCGAGAGCCTGGTGAGTACAGAAACAACTCACCTCACATGGGGGGAACGCCATACACAACCAAAATACCAATCATGCACGCAACCCCCCCAAAGCCTGCACCGTACACAGCCACACTCCAAAAACACACACATGCCACTAGCGCCTCCATGCCCCATTCCCCAAGCAAGGCCATGCCAAGTCACAGGCCACACAAAACACCAACACAAGACAGGATGTCCCCGATGCCGGGAGGGTGGGCCTCAAAACTAACATAGAGCAACTCTGAAGCACACAACAATGCCCTCAGCCCATATGGCTTGGGGCACAGCCATATAAACAGTGTGTCCCCACACAGTACTGGTTTGCCTGCTAATGGTGGCCGCGTTGCAGGACGACATGGGTATGAAGGTACAATTTGCACATAACAGCAGCTAATGAAGACGCATCACTCTGAAAGAGTGTCAGCACACACCGCCACAGCAGCAGTGCAGACTCAGACACTCAGCCCAATGGGTGACCGCAGAGAAGAAACAAACCCACATGAACAAGCCAATGGCCTTTGAAAGACCTGCAAACTGTGTGTGCCCAGGAAGCTGGGCTGAGGTGACAGAGGGTGACACACAGAGGGAGGGAGAGGGGCAGAGAGAGGGACAGAGACAGAGGTGGACACAGGGAGACAGACAGAGGGAGGGAGGAGGCTGACAGAGGGAGGGAGAAAGGGAGACAGAGGGAGACGGACAGTGGTAGGAGGCTGACAGAGGGAGTGAGAAAGGGAGACAGAGGGAGACGGAAAGAGGGAGGAGGCTGACAGAGGGAGGGAGAAAGGGAGACAGAGGGAGACGGACAGAGGGAGGAGGCTGACAGAGGGAGGGAGAAAGGGAGACAGAGGGAGACGGACAGAGAGAGGAGGCTGACAGAGGGAGGGAGAAAGGGAGACAGAGGGAGACGGACAGAGGGAGGAGGCTGACAGAGGGAGGGAGAAAGGGAGACAGAGGGAGATGGACAGAGGGAGGGAGAAAGGGAGACAGAGGGAGACGGACAGAGGGAGGAGGCTGACAGAGGGAGGGAGAAAGGGAGACAGAGGGAGACAGGACAGTGGGAGGAGGCTGACAGAGGGATGGAGAAAGGGAGACAGAGGGAGACGGACAGAGGGAGGAGGCTGACATAGGGAGGGAGAAAGGGAGACAGAGGGAGACGGACAGAGGGAGGAGGCTGACAGAGGGAGGGAGAAAGGGAGACAGAGGGAGACGGGACAGTGGGAGGAGGCTGACAGAGGGAGGGAGAAAGGGAGACAGAGGGAGACGGACAGAGGGAGGAGGCTGACAGAGGGAGGGAGAAAGGGAGACAGAGGGAGACGGACAGAGGGAGGAGGCTGACAGAGGGAGGGAGAAAGGGAGACAGAGGGAGACGGGACAGTGGGAGGAGGCTGACAGAGGGAGGGAGAAAGTGAGACAGAGGGAGACGGGACAGTGGGAGGAGGCTGACAGAGGGAGGGAGAAAGAGAGATAGAGGGAGACGGACAGTGGGAGGAGTCTGACAGAGGGAGGGAGAAAGAGAGACAGAGGGAGACCAAATAACCCTTGGGTGGTGTGGCCATGTCCGCTCGTCAGCAGGTGGACTGTGTGCATGTAGACAAGGTTTGGCAGTGCGTGAACCCCCCCTTCAACCTTTGATAAGCACTGGGCCATGTGTCAATCTGTGCACGAGTACATCCGTGCTGCAGGCACAAACATAACCTTACACCCTGTATACATGGAAAAAACATCATTTGGCCACGTACAGTGCAACACGTAAGGCGGCTCTGCATGGCTTGCTACGCCCGCTCACTACACTGCTGACTGCGTTCCTAAAAGATGCATCAACTAAGATTGTGTCACACATAGGTAAAGTGTCGAAAGCTGTGGCAAAGGGACATACCAATGCACAAGTGCACTGTGAGAGGAATGCTAGCCAAATCCAACCACCCAGAGGAACTGTGCCAACTCAAAAATGAATGAAACATGGATGTCGCATGTAACACAATTAACACTGTCTCTCTCACACACAGGTCAACGTCGTCGATCTCCCCCCAACACTGGGGGGGAAGACTCACAGGACCAAGCTCTGCGTGAAGAGGACCCCACCGGCAGCTATGACTCTCACCACTCCGTGGATGACCCAGACCAACCTGGCCCCTCTGGTGTCCAACCACCTGCAGCACCTGCGTCAGGTACAACTGTGCCAACCACCACCTCCATTCCTGCCACATCCCAGGAGACACCCAGGAGCCCTGCCCGCACACAACAACACAGCCAGTCTGTCCAGGAGGGACAAGGTTCTCCGGGCACCCAGGAGGAGGCAGGCGACAACGCAAATGCCATCCCTCAGGGGTCCCGGAGACCCGATGTGCCCACAACGGCAGGCCAGGCGCAAGTGGGGAGGGGTGGTGGGAGTGGAGGACGGCGGAGGTGCGAACCTGACCAGTTGGCTCAGGAACCGGTAATGTCACACGTCAGCAACATCCTCGACTCATACCGGCGTGACGCCAGGGGCATGGTCCAGATTGCGTCCACCCTCACAGACATCAAGGGGACCCTCGAGGAGATGAAGACCCTGCAGGCCGAGCAACATGCCTGTCAACAGCGACACCAAGGATGGATGGAGGCAAGACAGGCTGAGCTCGTGGCGGTGCAAACGGACATGACCCGTGTACTCCGTCGGATTGCCGAAAACATGGGCAACCCTCCCTGTGCCACCAGGCGAAGAACATCACCACCCACAGGGAGCGATCAGGAGGAGGAGGATTCATCCGACGGAGCATCACAAGCATCGTCACGGCCTACAGACCTATTTAGAAGAGCAACAGTCATGCGCAGAGGTCAGGGATCATGTGGAGTGTACTGGGGTGCTACTCCCAGGTATGTGTAGACACGTGGCAGAACCATGTCCTGCATGCTTGAGTCAGGTGGATGTGGAGAATGGAGGGCCGGCCAAGGTTGGATGCATGGAGATGGCACAATGGGGTGTTGGATCACAGTGCCACAAGGTTGTGTTGTGGTTGTGGGCTGCATCCTGAGTGTGTGCGTGGATTAAGAAGGTCATCCTGCAGCTGGCAGTGATCCACTCCCCCCATCTCTGTTGGACGTTGATGTGGCCTGGTCGCCGGATGTAGAAGCAGAGCTGTGCAGATGCACCCTGGATGTGGACAAGTATCATAGGATTTGTAAAGCACATGTCCGTAGAGTGCAGGGTAGGATTAGACACGGATGTCGTAGTTGACCTGGGGGATGGTCTCCCTCTTGCCTTGAGGTGGATGGAACTGGGGATCTTGTGCATAATGCAGAGTGTGCTGCTGCATGAGGCACAGATGCTGCTGATCAGCATAGCACATGTCAGCAAGCAATCCATGATGAACACCAGCTCGTTTGCGTGGACACTGGGTGCCCTTGCTGCAGGGCCTGCAGCAGCATGCGCCATGTCAAGAAACAATGCCACAAGTAGCACACAAAGACAAGGATCTCAGGAAGGAACTATGCAAGAGGTGTATGTCAAGGAAGGAATGTCTGGTTCAACATGGCACACACAATGGATTCACATGCAGCACAGTGGCCGTCATGGATACTGACATGCCACAATACCTACACAGCCATGGACATCATGCACAATACAGATTCTAATCCCTGACAAACAGCTTGCATTTTGCTACTCTACACATAGACTCATATGCACCATCTCTGAGAACAATGCCAGACATGCCGCATGCACAGTGGCAACAGACCACCATTGGCAGGGATGAGGCACCTTGGAGGCAGAGAGACACCTTTATTACTCATGTGTGTCGGAATGCTAATGCAACTCTGTCAACACATACACAGGTCATGTGGATGAACACGTGGGACCAACACTGGCACCCCCCTCTGCACCACAGATGCTGGAAATGCATAGCACTGGCACACAAGTGACGGGTTACAGCTAAACACCCCCTGCTGCTCACGGAGAGGCTGCTATACACCATTGAGCCCCTAATGGGGAATTCACACACCATGTCAACCCGGTGCAACCCGTATGTTTCCGAGGGCAGTGTTACACACATTGATGGCTTCATCACAATCCACAATCCCATTACAGATGACTGTCACCAAGTCTGACCATCAATTCAGGTGAATTCAGCTCCATGTCATGTGCCCCATGGTGATTCTACATGTATGTAAAGTATCCAAACATGAACAGGAGCAGTGCACACACATTCAAAACAAATACCGCTCCCAAAAAGCCGTGCTGCATCCCTTACCCTAAGGAGATTTTCAAACTTGTCCGTGCATGTAACGCTGATTCAGCACATGTTGCTGTGTTCATGAGGAATAGCAGGAGCACAACAATGCCACCAGCAGACAGCATGCGCAAGTACCTGTGGATGAGAGACACACCAGAAGTCAGCCAAAAGAAGCACATCCGCATGCATGTGCATGTACTCGACACGTATAAGGTTGTCTACATGCTAGGTGACAATGATGACTCTGGAAAAACATTCTTCCATTGCACCATCACTCGAGTGACACATCCAAACACACCTCTGACTGACTTGACAGACATGCAGATGGACACACACATTGCAACACATGCCACACACGGCCCAATGCGTGCACACTCAGACACTGGAACTCACCACTAAGCAAAGAAGTTGCGTATGAGCCGACTCCGGATGTCCTCTACCGCCTCCTCCTCCTCCACATCACTTGCCTCGTGACCAAGCCATTCATCCTCCACGGGTGGATGGTCCTGCTCATCTGGATCCAGGATGAGTGGCACAGCTTTCTCCACTGCCATGTTGTGCAGCATGCAGCACACAAGGAAGATCTTGCAGACCTTCACCGGTGCATATGGGAGTGCGCCACCGGTCTTGTGGAGGCAACGGAATCGGCTCTTCAGGAGGCCAAACGTCCTCTCTATCACTCGCCTGGTCCGCCCATGGGCGTTGTTGTAGCGGTGATCGGCAGCTGTGCTGGGGTTGCGGAGAGGCGTGATCAGCCATGGCATGTTGGGATAGCCAGCGTCCCCTACTTGGAAACATCATGGACAACAGTAGGTCAGGAGAAGCAGTAAGACAGGAAGATGACGTTAAATACAGGACTGCCAGAGTATACCCACCAACAATACATGCTCGTTCGTTGCGCAGCTGCAGCATCATTTCAGGCACCCTGCTACGCCTCATGATGTAGGCATGGTGTGCTGATCCTGGAAAACGAGCACAGACATGTGAAATCACCATGTTGGCAAGACACACCACAAGGGCATTAATGGAGTGGTAATGCTTGCGGTTCCTATATGCTACCTCCTGTGCCTGTGGTGGTACCAAAGCCACATGTGTTCCATCTATGGACCCAATGACATGGGGCATCCCTCCCAGGGCATAGAACTCACGCTTGACACCTGTCAACTGCTCAGGAGTTGGGAATTTTATGAACTCATCCAGGTGATCCAACATGGCCTCTACAAAATCATGCAGAACACGGCTGAACATGGTTTGGGACATGCCACCGACATGGGCAATGGTATGTTGAAAGGTACCCGTGGCAAAGAAATGTAGGGCTGCCATCACCTTCATCTTGGGTGTCAGTGCAGTGCAGTACCTGTATAGCGGTTGGAGGTGTGGTGCCAGCCGTGTCGTCAAGTCCTCAATCAAACGTTGGGGGAAGCGGTAGCGGCATATACAGTCATGTTCCCTCAGGTCAGCCAAGTCCGGAATTGGTCGAGGGAGAGGCGGAGCCCTGCAGTGAATTAGAAGGGACAACGAAGAGTGAGTACAGTACACCACCAATGTCAATGTACTGAGCACATGTTCAACAGGCAATACACATATGCTACACATATGCTACATACAGAGTCAGGTCTGTGCAATATGCCCTGGACACGTATGCCAGGCAGGTGGCACCCCTACCAAGAGCCAGCTACAAACGTTGATTCTCAACCTCAATATGCCATGCCATGAAACTAGCTGTGGGCCAGTGTAAGTGAGCAGGCAGACGCATTACAGGAGTTACAGACATCCAAATATGTGCAGAAGAAGGATGTTTATTGTACAGACAGGTTGCGGAACACTAGAGGCACAGGTCACCAGTCATAGAAAAAGGACAGACCACACACCTTGCCATGAAGGATTACATGTCAAGACTGATCACACATACATTGAGAGTATGCAGATATGTCCTTGTTTTGAAACTCCGTGCCGATGCATATATACGCACCTTATGTCGGATTACACATGTGTGCTGGTGTGCGTAACAGTGTGCCATGCCCATCTACACACAGACACATGTTGGTTGCAGCAACTGCAGATGCATTTGACAGCAAACTTATGGGAACACATGACACACACATGACATAGTTACAGCGTGCAACGCGGGCATTCACATGTCAGGGGTGATATTCCGTGTACCTGGCATCAGGGGACATTTGCGGGTGTCGGTGACTGTGCCATGCCAGTGACGCATGGCTCAACAAGTCTGTACTACATGCACACATGTCAAAGGAGTGAAGGGGATGTGTGGCACATAGGGCACCATCACACATGACATGTGTACACAGCTCATCATACTTTTATGAGCTTCACACCTCAGGAGTATAGTGCCACATCACAGCCTGACCCACCTGTGCCCGACACATGTAGTACTGCACAGACAATGCCTTGATGTCCAGCCTTGGCCAAGTATGACAGCTCAATTCCTTTCTGTGTGCCGCCTGTCACCACTGTCAGGTGTGAAACGCAGCGTACATACGCTCTGAGGGTGTGAGTAGGGTCCCTATCACTGTGGGAGTGCTGGCGTATGCGTACGCCATAGTGATACGGACCGTACATGCGTGTGTAGGGTCCCTATCACTGTGGGAGTGCTGGCGTATGTGTACGCCACAGTGATACGGACCGTACACGCGTGTGTAGGGTCCCTATCAGTATGGGAGTGCTGGCGTATGCGTACGCCACAGTGATATGGACCGTACACGCGTGTGTAGGGTCCCTATCAGTATGGGAGTGCTGGTGTATGCGTACGCCACAGTGATACGGACCGTACACGCGTGTGTAGGGTCGGTCCGTATCACTATGGCGTACGCATACGCCAGCACTCCCATAGTGATACGGACCCTACACATGCGTGTACAGTCCGTATCACTGTGGCGTACGCATACGCCAGCACTCCCATACTGATAGGGACCCTACACACACGTGTACGGTCCGTATCACTGTGGCGTACGCATACGCCAGCACTCCCATACTGATAGGGACCCTACACACGCGTGTACGGTCCGTATCACTGTGGCGTACGCATACGCCAGCACTCCCATACTGATAGGGACCCTAAACACGCGTGTACGGTCCGTATCACTGCATTTGGGGTGCCCTAGGGCCATGGAACGGACCGTACCTGTGTGTAAATATTGAAATAACATAGGGGACACATGAGGGACATGTATAAGGGCCTAAATGCATGCTGGTTGTCATGTAGACCCAGTTAAAAGTTTGAATTATTGCATCAGGTGGCCAGCAGCAGTCGGTTGGAAACAATATACTTTGTTGCAAAGTGGTTGTTGACTTGACATTATGCTCAATTTTTAAACCATGCAAAACAACTCACTGGGGTAGGTTTGAAGGGATTGGAGGAAACGTAGGATGCTAATGTGACTGACCAATCACTCTGTACTCCTGTAAATGAAACAGGCCAGCAAGGCAGATATAAGGCAGCCAGGTCCCATGAGAGAGCACTTGCCTGCACATCCTTTCATTCCACAACACTGCTGCTGCTCGTGATTCCTCTGGCATCATGTCCAGGTCTGTGGAGAGGGCCCAGCCATTCACCATGGAGGAGAATATGGCGTTGGTGGATGTGATCCTCCCACAGTACACCATGCTGTATGGTCGACCAGGGGAGCAGGTGAGTGCAGACTCCGCTAGCTTAGACTGTGCCCCTTTTTTGTGACTGTGACTTCTGCCATTGTATCCCTGTGTGACAGACATGCAATGTTGTTTGGAGTGGGTCACAGGGTGGGGAAGGCCTCATGTCTCCCATGCAGAGCATGCTGTGGTTCCTGTGTGCACTCCTCACTTGCATTGTGCTTACTGTGACAATCAATGCATGGTGCATGCCACATTCTGCCTGGCTACTCCTCCTGGGAATGTTGTTGCTACAGTCCTGATGTGATTCTGTCGTCCCCCTCAGTGTGACAGGTGACAGTACCCATAGATGTGTGTTTGTTTAGTGTACCTGTGCTGTGAGTGTCCAAATGATGTGTTCGTCCCCTGGACATTGGTGTGTGTGTAAATCCTCTGTCATGTGGGTGAGTGCATATGGGGAGTGTTGCACACCAGCTGCATGAGGGATGCATATACCCTGCCCATGTGATGTGAGCAGGGAGCAGTGCTGTGTGACTGCCGTGCTGAGCCAGCCCCACACCTGTGACACACCCCAGTCTAGTGGCACATGGGCAGAGTGAGGTTTGTACCCGCAGTTGGCAATGGCAGGTGATTGTCCTGTGCATGTGTGTGTCTGTGTACTCTGCTGAGGTAGCGTCAGTGGGCTGGGGCATGTGACTGCTTTGAGGTGCTGTACATAATCCTTGTGTAGCTTGGGATGCACAGTGTGATCCAGGATCATTGATTGTGTGGCACCCCTCATGCCACCTGTGTACTTTCAATGCCACGTAGTGCATTTTGCCTTCCACAGTGGATGATGTCCCTATGACAAATGTGCAATGAGTTGCCTGCATACCATGGCCTGTTCAAAGAAGACAATTTGTTGATATGTGTGTCTCTGTGTCATTGCTCAGGTGAATTAAAGTATTCTCACTTTTGCATCCTCACAGGTAGGCGTCCATGCCAAGGGGGAGATATGGAAGCAAGCCATCAGTGCCATGAGGAATACGGAGGGTCGGAAGCGGCGCCTAGCCCAGGTGAGGAAACGCTGGCAGGATATCCAGTGCTGGACGAGGAGGATTGCACAGGTCCTGCTGGGGGACTCACCTGAGAGCCGGAAGAACCGTGGGCGCCGGCGTCTGACCCTGTCAGTACCTTGATCTTCTAAACACACAGGAGCAAAACGCAGCAAGTTCCCAATGCCTCCCTAGGTCTTCCCAGCAACCCGCTATTAACGCGTGTCGCCAAAGAAACCCCAAGGGGGAAAGGGGATTGGACAGAGAAGAGACAATCACTCAGCAACTCTTCTTTCTTCTGCTGATGCTGTTCTATCTTCTGTTTTTCTCTTCTGACTGGTCTGTTTGACACGCTAAAAGAAATGTTCACATTTACTTAATCAATATCCTTCTCCAATTCCTGCTCTGTCAATTATGAGTTTCATCTACTAAACCTACCCAGTCTCTGAGTGATCGATGCCTCTCTTCTTGTAATTTGGTGTGTAATGTATTGTCTTCCTTCTGGTGCTGTAACTAAGATTTGACAAGTGTTAATTATTCACTCACTTCTATCTAAGTCTTATGTGTCTATCTTGTCTGGTCAATGTTCTCCTCACCAGCCTATCTTGAAGGATGTCTTTTATAGAATGCCTTAAGGTAAGAGTGCTTCTTCACATCTGCTCCCGAAGTCTTTACTTAGTATGACTAAGCCTTATGTAAGCTCTAGTGAAAAGCGACTCAGAGTTGCATGTACACTGGAAGTATGTTTACATTACTTCTCTCCTCATGTCTTTCTTGTAGGACCCCAAACTGACTAGAATTTTCGTTTGCGGACCTTTCCTTCTTTACATATGTACATTCGAAAATCAATATATATATATATTTACAATGGTGCGCGTCTTAATGATCAAGTTCTGACGCTATGTCCACCAACAAGAAATAAATGCACTGTGCAAATACTTCTCAGCCTTTTTGGTCTTGCGACTAAGAGTTGACTGGATACATTTATCTTTCTAACGATGCTCCACTTTTCTTCAGCACACAAGATAGTAACGGTCTTACTTGGATGTCAAGGATTCATGACAGGAATAACTCAGGAGAAACACGACGAATAAATTCCCTCACAACTACGCGACGCTCATAACTTCTGACTTCTCTCCTCAGGAAACTTCAGTGAAGTGCGCCTCTCCACAGACCTAACACCTGGATCTTATCTAATTCGCCCCAAACACTAGAGCGCTAACCTACTGCTCAAATGGCAACTCCAGCGGTCATCTTGGATTGTATTATCTATTGCTGCCTAGTTCTTAGGTGATAGCGCCTTTTGGGGAATTTGTGTCTCACTGGAAGCTTGCAGTTTAGTAACGATTTGACACTCCTGACAGACCCACATCCAGAAGCGTGTGCTGGCGGTGGTCTTCCCCGACTTGGAAAGGCGCTTACAGGAGAAGCAGCAGCAGGAAGGGGGTAGGTACATGTGTGTTTGTTGTGTGTCACCAGCTTTTGGAAGTGCGCAGTTGCATGGATACACTGCCAGGGTTTACATGTGCAGTGCATAACCAGTTCCCCAAAGTAAACCGGTGCTGTTCTTCCTCCCTTCCCCACCTTGCCATGTGTTCCCTGGTCTGTGTGTAGTCACTCTTGCACAAGGTAATCTAGGCTGGCAGTCAATCCAAGTGCCCAATGCCTGCAGCATCATGTGTGGGGTTGGAGTGTTACAGGTTTTGGGACCTTGGCTGTGCCCTGGCCAGTTCAGTCATTGTGGGGTCCATGTCAGTTGGCACTGATGCTGAGTCCCAACATAGGAGTGTGTCTTTAAAGTGTACTGCCTTCCAGCATGCATGTCCAATGTTGTGCCCTCTGACATGATGTCCATGAGTGGGATTAATGCATAGTGCAGGGACAGTTGCTTCAGTTGCAGTCATATCCATCCAGGACCATGGAGGTGTGTGGCCACTACCGTGCCCTGGGGCACCTTTTCCTAGGTATCATGTGTGTCATCCAACTATGTGGACATTTTCTGTGTCTTTGGCATAGGTTGGGCTCTGTGGCATTGTACCCTGGCCTCATCTGTATTGACGTAAACTGTGCTACATGTGTCCACTGTACAGTGTGACCCAATTTTGCTTGTGCATACTCACAGTGGGCAGGGCCTGTGTGTCTTGGAACGACAATCTGATGATGGTTGATTGTCAATGATATATGTGGACAGGCGCACCAGGGGTAGTTTGTGTACAATCAGGATTTAGTGCAGGCCATGTGTTTTTATCCCAGAGTAAGAGGTGTAAGTACTTCCTCTGTCACAATCACATTGTCTCAGGTAGGGGGTGCTTTGTGCGGGCAAGGCCTACATGTCCAAATCTGAAGTCTCCCTGCTAGGTCTGGCCTGTGTGTGATGTTTGTCTGGACATACACTCAAGGTGCATTGACCCAGTCATGTTGTGCATGTTTTAATGTATTAGTTTTGCAGCATGTGCAAAAAGTTAATAGACATGGTTCCTGCTCATCCCTTTTTTGTCAACGCTGTGTGGTACAGATGCTGTGCACGGTTGTCCCCAGAGCCTGGCTCCTCTGTCCTATTTGATAACAAGTAATTTGCTGTTGGGTCATGCTCTCCATTGTTTCTCAGTGGCATGGTGGGTCAACCAGCTGGGTGTTGCAGGGCCTACATATGTACCCTGTGTTGTAGATGTTACTCATGTTGCTTTTCAGGCTATGCACTGTGACCTATGTAGATTTGACTCATGTGCCATATGTATACAGGTGTCTGATCATTTCCTGTCTCTTCACCTTGCCCACAGCATCGTCGGGGGACTCCGAGGGAGACACTGGCACGGACCGTGAGGAGAGAGCAGGCACCAGTGGCAGCAGTGCTGTCTTGTCTGGCGCATCGAGTGGCACGGAGGCCGAGGGGAGTGAGGCGGAGGACCTGTCCAGTAACACCACCGACTATGACGCTGACGGGTCCGAGGTTGATCTCCCAGAGGGGGCGGAGGCCGCTCCCACAGCTGACAGCAGCACTCGATCTCTACCCGCCCCCTCGATTCCCATCACCGGCCTCCCACTTACTCTGGTCCCTTCCCGCCGTGCTAGGTCACCACGTGTCTCCTTCTTGCCAGGCACCGCACCCCCTGCCTCCACTGCTGCCGCCAATGCTGAGTCTGTGGACATCCTGCGCCAGTTGCAGGTTGGTCAGACTGCGATGCTTAATGTCCTCCATGGCCACACACGAGTGCTCACCCAGATGGAAGCATACATGGAGGGCCTCTCAGCTGCGCAGTCTGACCAACGCCAGTTGCTGAGGTCCATTGACTCGACACTGACTGCAGCAGTGGGTCTCCTGCAGCGCTACGTCCCCCCCCTACCCCTGCACCATCCACACTTCCCACTCCCATGCCTGTCCAAAGCACACCCAGACATAGCCATGCACGCACCCCACCAGACACAGGCACCACACCACCAGGGAAGGCCAAGCGCACACCTCATGTCACGCACACACAGGGTGAAGTAGGCACACCCACTGGGTCGGGGGGCAAACGGAAGACACGCAGCCACAGTGGGAGTCCACATTCATCACAACCCACTACCTCCAAATCCACTCCCCTCAGCTCTCCTGGCCAGGATTCCACCAAAGAATCCTTCATGGCGGCTCTGTCCCTGAGCCCCAAAGTGGCACCACCCCGCAAGCGGTCAAAGGAGTCCCTGGTCAGGGTGGTTGAGTCCCCCCCCCTGTCCACACCCTCCCCCAGTAGCGCTGCGACCCATCCCTCCGACCCCCCCCCCCTCCTTGGGGCCTGTGGTTCCTTCGGGTGCAGGGGAGACGCTGGGGGACCTTGCAACCGTGTGCAGCGCCATTCTGACCTCCACCTTTGGCGCTGCCCCACCCCCTGTGGTGGAGTCCTCCGTCCCTGCACCCACAACACCTACCCTTGCCCCTCCTGTCCCTGCGGTTCCTGGTCCTTCCCCCCACATGATGCCCCCCCCCCCTGTGGAAGCACAGGAGGTATGAACTGTGCAGGCAAGCTAGGGGACACGCGTCCCTATGTGTCCCCCACCAGGAATTGGACTATGGACTGCCCTCTACATATTCAACTTTTAATTACAAATCTTTTTTTTATGCTGAATAAAGCTATGTTTTTTTTCCCTTTGCACACTACTGCTTTTCTGGTATTGCTGTTGGTGGTGCTGCTCCATGTTTGGGGTGGGGATAATGTGTTAGGTGTCTGGCAAATGTAGTGGTGTGCTGCTCATGGGATGGACCCTGGTAGCTGTATGCCATCACAAGGTATTTGCCAAATAACTTTGTTCATGTATGCTCTTACTGCATGGTGACATTGTCCCAAGGTGTGTTCCTTCCTCTGTGGACCCTGACATCTTCCCTGCAGGGTGTTTCCTAAATGTTGTGCTGAGCTGTGTCTACATATCCTTGGTGTATGACGGATCCGTTCTACTTTGGCCATGCATGCTGGGCAATGTCTCCACCTGCATCATTTGTGGCATCCTTGGTGGTCACTGTACTTGTGTGTGGAGTATATTGAAGTTACTTCATGTGGACATGTTCCCTTTTACACACTATGCATGTGTGTACTCCCAGCCTCGCACACATGTTACGTGTTCTGCAGGGTCTGACTGACTATTGTGGGCATTGTATCTGTGGGTACTGCACCTTTTTCTTTCCATGGGCACTGCTGGGAGGACTCTGCACCCACCCCTCCTATGTCTGGGCACTGCTGGGAGGACTCTGCACACACCCCTCCTATGTCTGGGCACTGCTGGGAGTGATAGGCACCCACCCCTCCTGTGTCTGGGCACTGCTGGGAGGACTCTGCACACACCCCTCCTATGTCTGGGCACTGCTGGGAGTGATAGGCACCCACCCCTACTATGTCTGGGCACTGCTGGGAGGACTCTGCACCCACCCCTCCTGTGTCTGGGCACTGCTGGGAGGACTCTGCACACACCCCTCCTATATCTGGGCACTGCTGGGAGTGATAGGCACCCACCCCTCCTATGTCTGGGAACTGCTGGGAGGACTCTGCACACACCCCTCCTATGTCTGGGCACTGCTGGGAGGACTCTGCACACACCCCTCCTGTGTCTGGGCACTGCTAGGAGTGATAGTCACCCCCCCTCCTATGTCTGGGCACTGCTGGGAGGACTCTGCACACACCCCTCCTGTGTCTGGGCACTGCTGGGAGGACTCTGCACACACCCCTCCTGTGTCTGGGCACTGCTGGGAGTGATAGGCACCCACCCCTCCTATGTCTGGGCACTGCTGGGAGGACTCTGCACACACCCCTCCTATGTCTGGGCACTGCTGGGAGGACTCTGCACACACCCCTCCTGTGTCTGGGCACTGCTGGGAGTGATAGGCACCCACCCCTCCTATGTCTGGGCACTGCTGGGAGGACTCTGCACACACCCCTCCTGTGTCTGGGTACTGCTGGGAGGACTCTCACACACCCCTCCTGTGTCTGGGCACTGCTGGGAGTGATAGGCACCCACCCCTCCTATGTCTGGGCACTGCTGGGAGGACTCTGCACACACCCCTCCTATGTCTGGGCACTGCAGGGAGTGATAGGCACCCACCCCTCCTATGTCTGGGCACTTCTGGGAGGACTCTGCACACACCCCTCCTATGTCTGGGCACTGCTGGGAGGACTCTGCACACACCCCTCCTATGTCTGGGCACTGCTGGGAGGACTCTGCACACACCCCTCCTATGTCTGGGCACTGCTGGGAGGACTCTGCACACACCCCTCCTGTGTCTGGGCACTGCTGGGAGGACTCTGCACACACCCCTCCTATGTCTGGGCACTGCTGGGAGGACTCTGCACCCACCCCTCCTGTGTCTGGGCACTGCTGGGAGGACTCTGCACACACCCCTCCTGTGTCTGGGCACTGCTGGGAGGACTCTGCACACACCCCTCCTGTGGCTGGGCACTGCTGGGAGGACTCTGCACACACCCCTCCTATGTCTGGGCACTGCTGGGAGTGATAGGCACCCACCCCTCCTGTGTCTGGGCACTGCTGGGAGGACTCTGCACACACCCCTCCTGTGTCTGGGCACTGCTGGGACGACTCTGCACCCACCCCTCCTATGTCTGGGCATGTACGGTTGGGACATACACGGGTGTGGGTACGCTCCATTCATACACGGGTGGGGGTACGCTCCGTACATACACTGGTGGGGTGTGGGTTTGCTCCATTCATACACGGGTGTGGGTGCGCTCCATTCATACACGGGTGTGGGTACGCTCCGTACATACACTGGTGGGGTGTGGGTACGCTCCATTCATACACGGGTGGGGGTACGCTCCATTCATACACGGGTGTGGGTACGCTCCGTACATACACTGGTGGGGTGTGGGTAAGCTACATTCGTACACGGGTGGGGGTACGCTTCATTCATACACGGGTGGGGGTACGCTCCGTACATTCCTGTACCCACGATTTGCAGGCCTGGGTACGTACCGTACCCAGGCCTTAAGAGCGTGGGTACGGGTCGTACCACGCCCACCCCTACGTCACCCCAACAGTGGCGGTATGGCCCGTACCCACGTTCTTGAGGCCTGGGAACGGGCCGTAACAGCATTGTTGGGGTGATGTAGGGGTACGCGTGGTACGACCCGTACCAAAGCTCTGAAGGCCTGGGTACGGTGCAGACCCCCAATGGGGTGCCGTAGGGGTACGCACTGTACCCAGCCATTCAGAGCGTGGGTACGGGTCGTACCACGCGTACCCCTACATCAACCCAACAATGCTGGTACGGCCCGTACCCAGGCCTTTAGCACGTGGGTACGGGCCGTACCGCCATTGTTGGGGTGACGTAGTGGTGGGCGTGGTACGACCCGTACCCACGCTCTTCAGGCGTGGGTACGGTACGTACCGGTATTGTTGTGTTGCCGGTTCGCGTCAACATCCACTTCCGTTGTGGCGGACGCTTGCGTTGCTGGACACGCCCCCACCCCCTCGAGGTGACCAGGTCCTGCACGTCAGGTATGTCCAGGGCATGTGTAATTTGTGACTTGGGTGGGGGTTATGTGTCCTGCCCCTGCCCCCCCCTTTGCCCCTGGGTGTTGTTCTGACCTTCTGTGGCGTCTGCGTCGGTTCCTGTAGAGCAGGTGGACTGCTATGAGGGCTGGGATGACATGTAGGTTCGGCTCCATGGCTGTCCGTCGCGTACAGGTGCTCCTTGTGCGCGTCGTCCTGATTTCCCGGCAGTTTTTGGCAGGCGGAGAATTTTATCCGTGCGGGGTGACGTCGGTGCGGATCGTACTTCCTGGTTCGTGAACCGCAGCCTGAATGCGTCCCGACGTCACGTCGGCGCTGTCTCGGATCACATTGGTATGTATTTTTTCGTCGGTCGGTGTTTTTTACGATTCGTACGGAAATGGTGTTTCCGTGGGAATCGTACTTGCATTTTTGTAATGTTTATTTCCCGGGTACGAGTCGGACTGAGAAAACGCTCCGACCGACGGTTCGTACCCAGTTTCTCCAGGATCGGAATCGGCACCTAGGTGTCTGTGCGGATGTACTGCACACAAGCTAAGACTATTGGCCTTGTAAATACTTGTTTACATCGGCGAGGATCACTTATTAAATGACACACGTTCACAGTAGTCTCCAGGGGGCTCAGCGGGTGAATGCTGGAGTTGGTTGCCTCTGGGTGATCAGTGTAAAATCCACCGTCAATCTGCAGGCAACATAAAACAAGTATGGATTTTATCAGTGTGCTTTATGTCTACATTGCATTAAAAAAAAAATCACAAAGCCTGCAGGATTTTTCATTGATATGGTAGGGGAGAGGGTTGTTTTTTTTTTTGTGTTTGTGTGTGTATTTATACATTCTTGTCTGTGTGTGTTTGTA
Organism: Triturus cristatus; assembly: GCF_964204655.1. Taxonomy (NCBI): domain Eukaryota; kingdom Metazoa; phylum Chordata; class Amphibia; order Caudata; family Salamandridae; genus Triturus; species Triturus cristatus. The sequence goes on from NC_140590.1 coordinate 1,699,274,736, forward strand.
TATAGGTGTTGATGGATGTGCAAGAATAAGTCAAGAAGGATGACTCAGTAAGTGCAAAGGTAGATTAATGTGTGAGTTGATGCAAGAATGGATGCAAGGATGAGTGAGTGGATGAGCATGGGTGGGTGGGTGCATGGATGAATTGGTGCATGACCTCCTGCTTGTCCAAGGCTCTCCCATACCTACTGTGCTCCTCTGGCACCTTCACTCTGCCTCCTTCTGCCAGATTATTCTGGATCCAGTTACTATTTATTTACTTCTGTGGAAGGGATAAGAAGACACTTCCTTAAACCATATTTTCTAATTGCTGATTACCGTTGTTCTTTACTGCTTGTTTCTCTGGAAAATTTGCACTTAAGAATTTCTTCTTACATAAATTTGTTCTAGCTAATGCCCACAGGCACGGCCGGTTCAGGTAAGAGCGGTGAGGCAGGGTGGGGATCGGGAAGTCGACAGATGAATGGATAGGAAAAATAAAATAAATAAATAAAAACCACTTACCTTGCGCTTGCCAACTCACCGATGCGTTGAGCACAAGGTAAGTGGTTTTATTTATTTTTTATTTTATTTTCCCTATGCCGTCTTCTGTCGACTTCCACCACTCTGCCCCACCACTCCATCGCTCTTACCTGAACCTGCTGCACCTCAATGCCCGTCTTCAGGACTGATTCTGAGTTTGCCGGAATGAAGGTGATATGTATTGCACTTAATAAATAACAATACCATTGGGTTTGTTATTTATCGGGTGAGTTAAATAGCACATGTCACAAGGTTTTTGGGAATAACATGCAAATGTTGATGATTTCCAAAGCAAAACCTACACAGTATTGCAAATATTGTACATTTTTCCTTTGTTAAATTCCGACAGGCATGACCTGCAGAAATGTAATGAAGGGTGATCTATTTTATGCGCCCTGCAATTTTTAGATGTGATAAATACCACCCAACTCAGAATTGCGATCCCCGCACAAACAGAGGTTCATGCAGGGGTCAGAAAATTCTGGCCAAATTGTAATCAGGATGTGGAGAATGTTGGTTCTGTCGGGTATAGAATTGATTCTCTGTTTACTAAATAATAACCAATCAAGAACAAAAAAAAAGTACTCAAACTTTTGAGTAATAATAAAAGAAAATGAAAGAGAATGAAAGACAAAGAACATGAATCAAATAACACTATGTTATATAAAGGAATAAAATCTGATTGATCGACACTACGTGATCCTCATTGATTGGGAACCCTATAATACAAGAACATTCATTGAAGAAGAGTGCAGATTGCACGGAGGATGAGAGTAACTCACACATGATGTGCTCTGGTGTTTTTTTGTTAAAGTTATATCTGTTCCACTTATTGTGGATGCAGAGTTTGGCGCCCTAGGTGGATGAGCGTTGGACACCAAAGTTGCACTCAATACTTGATTCATTTCTACTGTTTTTGAACTATATACTAAGGAGACACTTTAATGTGCAGGTCGTTAAAAGCATATCCACTTTGTTTTATATGTTATATGAATCAAATAACCCACCTAAATCAAATCTATCAAAGTCTGTATTTAGGGATAAAGCCATAAATTCTTTTACATTTTATGGTGTCAAGATGACATTAGAAGACTGTCAAAGTACATGAACATACAAATTGTTCCAACGGCGCAAGTGATATGGTGAAAACAAAGTGCGAAAAAAGTGCTAAATGTGAACAAGGTATATACAGTGCTGTACGAATGGTTAGAACTGGTCATTCAAAGGTCATCCATCCCTAGGTACATAAAGCTCCATGCTGCTTGGGATTTTGAATTTCCATTTCACGTGCGGCGAAAAGAGTAGGGTCGGGATTATCACAAGGACGTCGGAGTTTCGACCCTGTAAGGTGCGTGATTGAATAATAGGCACGGAGGGTCTTCCTCAGGACAAGGCAATACAAGGGACAGCTTGCACAATTAGAAATGGGTAGGATTTAGAATGGTGTCATTTAAGTAGATAAGTAACCACAGAGTGAATCAGAATTTGCAATTCAAAACACTTGTTTGAACAATGAGTGAGTATAAATAAACAATCCGAAGCTCAGTCCTCTTGTGTAGGCGTGGGTGGGCATGACTCCGATTGGGCCCCTTGGTGGATGAACATCATGGTAACTGCGGTTTCTTCTGGGGTGATGTGGGCCATATGGTTAGCATTGGTTGTTTGGATAAGATCGGGAGGTGTTTGGCGATGCATGTCGGGTTTGGTTGTGGGTAAAGTCGCTGAAAATGGCAGTGATTTTGCTGCTGAAGAATTGAAAGAGTTTGTTGCAGAGGTCCTGCGAGGGGGTGATCGAGTTGGAGGCGGCCACTGGCGAGGTGAAATTCTTAACAATCGCGTAGATTTATTTGCTTTTGGTGGTGCTGGCATCGATGTTATCTGCCAGAGTGGCACCTTTGGTGGTCCAGATTATGTGGTGGTAACATCTCAGGGCAGATTTGAGCGTGCTTCTGTCTGCATTGTCCTAGCTTGTTCTCCATTTGCACTCCAGTTGTTTGCAGTGGCATTTTATGTCTCAGGTCCTCTGTGTACCAACTGGCCTAGGGTCTGATCTTGTTGTATTGCTATTTTTGAGAAGGGTCTTGGAGTCAGTGCAGGAGGTGATCCAATATATATATCTTCAACTCCTGGGCATTGAAGTCGGCAGCAACAGACATTGATACACATGCTGATGCTATCATATCTTCAAACAACAACTATGCAACAAAAACAACAAACAAGCAACTATGCAAGTCCTCTTTACCTCTATGCCAAAGCACATTTTATTGTAGAGTGATACTTTGACCTTTGGCACACAACTGGATTATAGTATTTTTTTTCAACAACCATTTTATTAATGTGTGTTTTGACATTACATGATGGCCAACATGGCCTATCCAAACATGCGGTGCAATACAACCTGTCGCCCACCCCCAATGGTATCTGCATATGTTACCAAAATCAAATCTACCATTTCTATTCTGAACAACGTTCTTAAAGTCTCTGTGTAGGGGATATGTGGGTGTGATGGGGGACCAGGAGCCTCATGGACCGCCATCAAATTGCCGTATCTCTGTGTCAAGAAGGGAGTCCACCGAAGAGACCGGTGCAAAAATTATGCCTCTGTGGTGTGCCCACGGCTGCTGTATCTTTGCGTGTTTCTGCAGGTACCCCCTAGCATGATATACTGCTATTTTCATGCCCATACAATGATCTATTCCTTTCTTTCATGTACCCACTGTGGGCGGCGATACATCCTTCCATAGCCGTGCAACATCATGCTCAGCTAGAGTTAAGCCCAGGAAGAGTAAATGTCTTTTATATCTATTACCTCCAACTCCTTCTGAGCTATGAAGTAATATCAGCTTTGGCTGAAAAGGAATCTCCCAGGACAAGAACTTATCCAAGCATGTAACTACCCAGCACCAGAAACTCCAGAGTGCTGTGCATTCTCATACTGTGTTTAGGAAGGTGCCCTTGGTCATCCTACATCTTACTCAGACCGGCGAGGCAATGGCGCCCTCGCTCCACAGGCGACATCTAGTGAAGTAAGCTCTATGAAGGAATTTCAATTGGGTAAGGCATAGTCTGGACAGTATTGTCACTTCACGTGGCTTCTGTCTAGTTGTCATTGTCGAGTGTGGGTATGTCCCCCATCCAGGTCTGTCTCAAAGTTGGAAGTGTGGATGTACTATGTGTTACTAGTGTATGGTAAATCTGTCTGATTTTATCGGTACTCAGAACCCCAGTCAGTAGTTTGCCCTCCAGTGGGTTGAATTCCTGTAAGTCGTGAAGGTCACGTAGACAGGGGGTAAGAGTATGTTGTAGGTGGAGATATCTAAAGAGTTGGTGTCTATGCAAATGAAAATCTGTCTTTAGTTCCTGAAAAGAATTAAGAACTAAACCTCCAAATGTTGAGATGCCAATAGCATTCCACTGCCAAAACCCCAACAGACATTACCTGGCCCAAGAAATTCACACCCCACAGTGGTGTCATCTGAGTCAGTTGGGCCCACCACGCCATCCTTATTAGTGTCCGTTTCCACAGTCGGAATACTGTTTGGGTTGCATGTGGAATATGACTCCCTATCTTACCACCATAGAGGAAGTGCATGAGCGAAACGTCTCCCATCGCCCAATGCTCTGTTGCATACGCTGGATCTGCCCACTGTGCATACCACCATTTGTTGATAAGGAGCAGATGGGATGCAGCATAATAGGAGTAGATGTCTGGAGTAGCAACGCTCCCATTGAAAGTAGACTGGACGCAAGTCCGCAGAGCAATACACACCACCCCGCCACCCCAAAGAAACTGTGTGAGGGCCACATTGACCTGCTTAAACCATGTTGGGGGAATGGTGACGGGATTGTTCTGTAATTGACATAACATTTGCGTCATAGAGACCATTTTTTAAAGATCACTGAATGGCCTAGAGAGAGATACAGCGGGGACCACACTTTGATCTCGTCTCTTATTCAGGGCAATAACAGAGCAATATTGTGGGCCCAAGTTATTGCAGGGTTGGGAGCAATATAAACCCTTCAGGTACTTAAAGTCGGTGACTGCTCTGTTCAAGCTGGAGGCCCATGTCCAATTTTTGCTGACTCCCTCATGAAAAACACCACAGATTTCCCAGCGTTCCTGTGTAGTCCCGAAGTCTCTCTGAAAATGCACAAAATCTGCAGCAGTTGTGGGCCGGAAGATATTGGATTAGTGAGGAAAAAATGCTGCATCATCAGCATATAGGGCGACCTGATCCGATAGTTCCTGCGACCACTCAAATCCATTCAGCAAAGTGTTCAAATGTACACACACTGCCATGGGTTTATTTTGCCAGGGCGAACAATAATGGAGACAGTGGACATCACTGAAGGGTGCCCCTGCCCACCTTGAAGGGAGCCGAGATCGCTCCCGCAGTCCGGACTGAGGCGGTCAAGCCAGTGTACAAGAGTTTCATGTAATTGAGGAAACGCAGGCCAAAGTTGATACTTTGAAGTAGAGCAAATAAGTATTGCCAGCTGACAGAATCAAACGCTTTGTTCATTACTGCCAAAAGCACAGCTGCCAGTAGTGCTAGGCGGTCAACCAGAGCCAGGACATTGTAGACGAGCTGGATATTATGACGTATGCACCTCTGGGGGATAAAGCCTGCCTGGTCCAGGTGTACAAGGCAGGACATGCATATCAGTAGTCTATCGGTCAGAGTCTTGGCTAAGAGCTTCACTTTAAAATTAAGAAGGTGATGGAGCAGGGTTTTTACTTTAAAACCGAATACCTGTTTCATTTTCGCATGTTATAATTAAAAGTACTACTGATTAATTAGTAACTACTAAAAGTTTGTCGAGTCGGTTTAATCAATCTTATTAACAGAAGAATTACACGTGGGAACGCTATTGCATGGCTAAATTAATAAATGAACTAAGTTGGTAAGCAAATTGACGAAATAGGTGTTGCTTATGTGATGTTATTGTGTTTTGCGCTTATAATTAATATGCATTAATGGCTTTTGATGTCGCAAATGGCTAGATAAATACATACACATAAGGGTATTAGCAGGGGAATAACACTGTATAAACATTTCCGTGCAGTAATTCTGTTTTATGTCTTATTTCACTTAAGTTGACCAATGTGGCCTACCAAAAGATGGCTACCACCCGCAGCCTGCATTCGAGTTGATGGAAAATTTTGCAAGGAGGCTTCGCGCTGCCTGTGACCTTGCCCTCTCAACAAATTGAAAAGCCATGATCATGATGACAAACCCAGGACGGATGCCAAGAGCCCCTGAACATGATATTTGTTGCAAACCCGAATACTGAACTTATGAACTTGAAATGATCCCACAACTGGGATACAAATTATCCAAAAGAGACATCCGTAGAAGTAACGAATTAGTTATGGACCCCTTATTTTTCTATTCATTATTTGGAACGATCTAAGTGTGAGAAAATCTCGCACAGTATCTCAAATGTACCAAGATGACATTATTTCCGCCATTCATCCATTTTGAACAATGATTGTAACATTTCAGAATGTAATTTTAGTATAAATATTAGTAGACTAGAGAGGTCTAGCGCCACTTCTTCCCGAACTGATGATCCGAGGTCCCGATGCTGACGGAGAGGACGGTGACTCTACATGACGGCTAGAAACTCTGATTGAATTACTGAGGACCGGTTCTGACTTAGGATCTGACTTTTAGCCAGAATAGGTAAATATGAGAGAAATGAATTTGCATTTAATTGGCTTTTCATGCAATTTTAGATAAACAAATATTCTGTTTGAATCTCTGTGTCGGGTGGTTATTTTATTGTCATGTTTATTGAATTTATTTGCATATTATTTGAAATGTTTTCGCCAGATCTATAGCAACTAGTAGATGCCATTGACCTCAGGGTACATGCAGATTGGTTAGGTATCGAAAGTGTTTCTCCTTATACAGGGCACGGATAGAGTGGTAGGATGAATGTTGGTGTAATGGGCCCCACCAGTGTGTGATGTGTGTGTGCGTGTGTGACTGTGAGATCACTCCGTCCGTGGAAGTAGAGGAGATTCGGAAGCTCCGATCTGCACCAGTTTCTTGGTAGCAGAATGATGGTTAACTATTGTCTTGATCTGGTGAAATTGCGTGTATATAGGCTTGTTGATTATTGATTGATATTTGTACTAACACTATATGTCGAAGAGGGGCGTGGTTTGGACGCCAATCGGGATGGCGGCGTGAGCCTGCAGCTCCGTGCCAGATCCCCGATAATTATCCTGTTTACCTGCCGCAAAGCGCCGCTGGCGGCGCGAGCCTGTTGCGCGGAGCACAAGGGACTGAAGCGGACGGCGAAAATGGGACAGCAGGAGCCCAGGCGAGGTGCTGGAGCCGGATCGCGGAGCAGGGACGTGCGGCGATCTGAGGGCAAGATAGCGGCGGTCCCGAACGACGGAGCCTAACGAGTGCCGGACGGAGGCTCGCGACTGCAGGGGAGGCTCACCTCCTGCGGGACTGGGTGGAGCCGGTCCCCCACCGTCCGCGATACCGGGGACCCGGCGTTGGTGCGAGAGGCTTACCGCCACGGCGGCGGCGGGGGATTGTGCCGCCCCTCCCCCATTGCTGAACGCAGCGGCCTCGTGAGGGGAGTCCAGCTCCTGGAGTGAGGCGCGGTATGCCGGCGGCTGCCAGGACACGGGCGTCGTCAGGCCGAGACGCCACACATGGAGGCGCACAACGGAGACGGTGAGGAGAGTGGCGGATCCCGCGCCGGACCTCGGGGCTGAGTCGCTGCCCCCACCGCCAACCCCGCTGGGGCACGGCTGCCTGCGTAGGGTCGTGGCTGACCGGAGTGGCTGCTGGGCTGCGGAGGGGACAGGCCCAGACGCGATACGGGAGCTGGCAGTGGAGCCGGGTGAGACGCACCCAGTGGTCGTGGGCGGACGTTGATGGCTACCTGGCGGGACAGAAGTACTCGGGCTGAGGAGCGCTGGGGACCGGCACGCCGTACAGCTATGGAGTAGCGCCCCCCGGGGTGCACGGCTGGCCCCGTTGGGTGTGTCGAGCTGGGTCTTCCTCAGCGCTGGCGCAAGGATGAGGTGAGCCTGCACTGCTGCTGACGCTTCGTGGTGTAGCGGAGGGCCCTTGCCCTGGGTGGCGTTCGTGGGCACGCGGACGGAGGCAGGGGGCTACTGGCGCCTGCAGCGGGTGGTTTTGGCAGGGGGACAGCCTGCTCGCCACGAGAAGAGAGCATCCGGACTATCAAGCCGCCGGGCCCTGGGGGAGGCGGCCGGCCCTCGAGGAGGACACCGACCTCAGTGAGCGGGCACCGGGCTCCGGATCCTCTCTCCCGAAGGGGCTGGACATTGGAACCGGCTTGTCCTCCAGAGGTGCCCTGAACTGGAGCTAGCACGGGGCGGGATGACCACTAAGGGCGTCGCACCGCATTTGACTCCCGGGCACGGCCAGGCGGCGATGTCGGCCGCGGCTGGCGGGGCCCACGATGACCCGGAGGGCTCGGCGCAGGAACGGCGCCTGAACAAACGGCTGGATGGGATCCTGGAGGCGATCACCGCGACCAAGGAGGCCTTGCATCAGGACATAGCGCAGGTTGCCACTGGACTGGGCCTCTTGAGGGCCGATCATGCCAAGCTGTCGGACAGAGTAAAGGACAATGGGTTACTGCTCCAGGAGCTCAAACCAGCAGCGGTGACCGCGGAACGCAAACTCGCTGATATCCTTGGCCGTCTGGCGACGCTGGAGAAACGGGCGGAGGACGCCGAAGGTCACAATCGGAGGAACAACGTGAGGGTAGTGGGCCTGCCGGAAAAAGTTGAAGGGGATGACGCTGTGGCCTATATGGAGAACTGGTTTAAAACGACTGTGGCCCCGGAGGGTCTCTCCCCCTTCTTTTCCCTGGAGCGAGCGCATAGGGTCCCGGCCCACCCGCCCGCCCGCGCAGGGCCGCCCTCCCAGACCAATGGTGGTCAGACTCTTGCATTACAGGGACAGAGATCTATTGATACAGAGGGCGCACTCGGAGGGCCCCTTTCAGGTGGCAAATAGCTCAGTCACGGTGTTCCCAGACTACACGCAGGAGGTCCAGAAGAACAGGGCTTCCTTTTTGGCCGTGAAAAAAGAACTGCGGAGTGAGGGCCTACAATATTCCTTGCTGTTTCCGGCGAAGCTGCGAGTGATCTTGGGCGGAACGACTCACTTCTTTCAGGCCCCTGATGAGGTATGGACGTGGTTGGAGTCGTATCGCGCTGGAACGGCCCGGGGGGGGAAGGGGGAAAGGGAGCGACAGAAGCCGGTCCAGGTGCGGAAATCCCAACGCATCCGCAAACGCAACAAACTCCAGAGAGCGGAGCGGGACGAACAGATGGCGGACGACAGGCGGGGAGCGCTGGCTGCAACGGCGATCATCACGGGCTCACAACGGGAGAGGACATCGGTGGGCTCGGACTCTGGTGAGGAGGCCGGACAGTCCGGCGGAGAGGTATCGGAGGCTGACAGTTCCGGGGGGGGCGGCGGTCACCCAACAGACGGCTGATGGATTATTTAACGGGTGACACTGGGTGAGAGGCCACATTCACGACTCCTGGTCTAACTGGGGGTCCTGGTGCTCAGCGGACTCGCAGGTATTGTGCTGAGACACACAGGGGATTGTGGGCTCGGGGCGGGGGCTTGGTCTGCCCTGGGTCGGCTCTGAATCACCCTCGCGTTGCCCTTAAGGCTTTCTGTGGAGACGACCACAGAGTAGGGAATGTTTGGAGGGTTGCAGGTTTGGATGGGGGCTGATATTGCATTATTGGGTCCTGTTCTGGGGAGTGGGAGGGGGGAGTTTGTGGGGATGTTTTGGTTGGGGGTTCTACTGCGCTGCTGTAGGTGGGCCTGGGACACTGGTGTGCTGGTGGGGTACTGGCTGCAATGGGGACGTTACCTAATTTGAAATGCCTCACGTGGAATGTCCGTGGACACCGCACTATGTCTAGAAGATATAAGGTACACGCCCACCTGGTGAGGCGCGACATACAAATTGCACTCCTGCAAGAAACTCACTTAACTAAACAGGAATACACTGCGCTGCAGAGGAGATGGCGTGGCCAGGTGTTTGGTACTACGTAGTCAGCGTTTTCCAGGGGGGTGTTGGTGTGGGTGAGAGCGGGGGTCCCATTCCAGGCCACGAATCAGTTGGTGGACCCGGAGGGTAGATTTGTGGCGGTGGAGGGGAGGCTCTATGGTCAGGACGTAGTCTTATGCAGTATATATGCTCCCAATACGGACCAGGCCCGCTTTTTTGCTAGCCTGACGGGCTCATTGGCGCACTTCTTAGCGGGCCCCATATTGATAGGGGGGGACTTCAACTCGATCACTGATGTGGCACTGGATCGGTCGCATCCGCCATTGGCCGACTCCCCGGTGCGCAGGTTAGCGGCGCACAGGGCGGACTGGCAGGAGAGGTGGGGCCTGATAGATGTGTGGAGGGAGCAACATCCGGGAGCCCGGGACTACTCTTTTTTCTCCGCGTTGCACACGCTGCATGTTAGGATAGACGCCATTCTGTGCAGCGGGTCCCTGGCTCCCGTGATGGCCCACACGGAGTATCTCACTAGAACTATCTCGGACCATAACCCGTTGCTGTTGACGGTGCAGTGGCAGCGGCCGAGGTCAGCAGTTCCAACATGGCGGCTGCGACCTGATACATTGGAAGACCTGGTGTTTAGTGATGCGGTCCTACAGGGCGTCGAGCACTACTTTAGGGAGAATGAGGGCTCCACTGCCACGAGGTCGATGGAATGGGATGCAATGAAGGTGGTGACCAGAGGCCTTTGTATGGGCAAATTTGCGAATGTACGGTCCACAGTCCTGGCTGATCTGGGGAAGGCGAAGGGGGTGTTGCGGAATCTAGAACAGCGTAGGCCCGAGCGACCAGATTTACAGGACAGGCTGCTTGAGGCGAAGGAGGTGGTAGCGACTGAAACAGAGCGGCTGCGGTGTTTTGATTACAAGTTGTATCTCGTCAGAGTGCATGCGGAAAGGGACAAGGTAGGAACGCTACTAGCTAGACTAGCTAACCCAGAACCCCGAGGTTGCCCGGTCATGAGCATTCGAACGGAGACAGGGGAGGTGGTTTACTCGCAAGAGGCAGTACTGAAGCGTTTCAGGTCGTACTACACGGACCTCTATGAGAGTCAACTGGGGGTGGAGGTCTCCACAATAGCTGACTATCTGGCGACTATTTGTCTCCCGCGGGTGGATGCCGAAACTGCGAGGGAACTGGGCGGGCCCATCACTCTATTGGAGATCCGGGTGGCCATCAAGCAGATGGCCAGAAACAAAACGCCGGGGGTGGATGGCCTGCCGATCGAATTCTATGCGCATTTTGTGGATGCCTGGGCACCCAGGCTCTTGCTGGTCTACGCTGAAGCCATGACGCTGGGGCGTCTTCCCCAATCGATGAGGGAGGCATTGGTGGTGCCGCTGTTGAAGCCCGGCAGGGACGCCTCCGATGTGACGTCGTATAGACCTTTGTCTATGCTGACGGTCGATTATAAAATACTGAGTCGCATACTGGCCACTAGATTACTGCCACATATGACCAAGCTGGTTCAGGAGGACCAAGCCGGTTTTATCCCCACCAGGAGCACGGCCTTGAATATACGCCGCCTGGTCCGTATCATAGACAGTGTTTGGGGCCCTGATCAGAAACCAGCAGTGCTCTCCGTGGATATCGAGAAGGCTTTCGACAGCCTCGAATGGGCGTACCTCGATGCAGTGCTCGAGAAGTTCGGCCTGGGGGAGGGATTTGGACGTTGGACGAGGGTCCTTTACTCCTCTGCTACGGCCAGGGTACGGCTGGGAGCGGTCATATCCTCAGATTATCCGGTGCGCAGGGGGACGAGACAAGGTTGCTCACTGTCTCCCCTGTTGTTCGCCTTGGCGATGGAACCTCTTGCGGCACAAGCGCGAACAGGGGCGGTGTACGGCGGGGTTAGTTGTGGGGAGGAGACGCATCATATCTCGCTGTACGCTGATGACCTCCTGCTGTACCTGGAGGACACTTGCGACGCTCTGGAAGGGGCTATGGGGATGCTGTCAAGCTTCGGCAGGCTCTCGGGCCTCAAGGTCAATTGGACCAAAACTTGTATTTTCCCGCTGCGGGCGGATGTGCCATATTCCCCTCCCACTGTGGATGTGGTTTGGGAGACTACGTGCTTCACTTACCTGGGGGTCCAAATATACCACGACATCGTGAACCTGTTAGAAGGTAATATAGGGCGTTGTATAAGGGCCCTGAAGGGGTGCATGGCCTTCTGGGCCTCCCTCCCGCTCTCGGTGCTGGGCCGGGTTGTGCTGTTAAAGATGGTGGCTCTGCCCCGACTGCTCTATTACTTCCGCACCCTGCCAATCTGGATCCCACAGCGGACTTTCAAAGAACTGAAGACACAGGTTATTGGCTTCCTGTGGGGGACCGGACGGCGGAGGGTAGCCTTGACTGCTCTGATGCGGCCTAAAATCGAGGGAGGACTGGCGGTCCCTGATTTTGAATTATACTACCTGGCGGCACAGCTACAAGTGCTGACACAGAACGTTGCTAAAGTGTTCAGAGGCCCGGAACAGGAACGGGGGACCGGCATCCAGAGGCACATTCTATCTTACATAGTCATGCAACAGAAACTAGACCTGAGAGGCTTATCCATTGAGGAGAGAACTCTTCGGTTATGCTGGCAAAGGAGCATGAAGAGAGCGAAAGCGGCGAGACCTTATGCACCGGAGGTCCCTTTGGGGATGCTGACGGCGTTGCCGCATGGAGGCGACTGGTCCCCGTTGGCGGAGTGGGAAGAGCTGGGGCTGCAGATGGTGGGGGACCTCTACGTCGACAGGGCGCTGGCCCCCTTCGAGGTTTTGCAGGGGCAGTTTGGCCTCCCGGATGGGAGTTACCTCCTGGATGCGGCGGTGAGTGCGGCGATACAAAAACATTGGAGGGACGGATTGGCGGAACCTACCGCAACCATGACCTGCCAGTACGTGGTGATGGCGGCGGGAACGATTAAGGCGGTGACCTGCCTCCATTCTAGACTGTTGCAGGAGGGGCTGGAGCCACTCACGGCCTTGAAGGAGCGGTGGGAGGAAAGCATAGGCAAACCCATTCCGGACACGGTCTGGAGCCACATCATGCGGAGGACTTGGAAGGGTAGTGGGAATGCCCGCTTTCAGCAAGTGCATTTCTTCGTCCTCCATAGGGCATATTTGACCCCGGGAAAGATTAGACGATACTTTAAGGTGCGGGATGCGGCTTGCCCGAGATGCTTAGCGCTGGGGGCCGAACTAGACCACCTACTGTGGGGGTGCCCGAACTTGGGACGTACTGGGCTGAGGTGGGAGAGCTTTTGAATGCAGTGACTGACCGGGAGGTGGAGTTTGACATGGCGGCATGTTTACTGCTTTGGTTCCCTCACACGGCAAAGACGAAGGTGACGAGCAAATTCATTGACTTAGGTCTCATGTTGGCCCAGAGAGAAATTACATGGCACTGGGAATCCCGGGAGGGCCCATCAGTCGGGCGATGGATATTCGAGCTGCTGAAATGGTCTAGATGCGAGAGTGTGCTTAGAAGGTGGCAAGCCACCAAGGCGGATAACGAGAAGGGGTTGGAGTGGGTAAGGGCTTGGGAGATGATCGTACATCTCTGCAAGACCACCGGCTGGAGCGTACGGAGCACGAACGTTCGGAGAGCGGAGTTCCTTGAGGCTGGGGAGACTATATGCAAACCCCGATGACTGGCACGCATTGGAGTTAGGACCCACTGGTAGGGCCCACAGCAGCAGTTGGGGGGTGGGGTGGGTGGGGGGAGTTACTGGGGTATGGTTGTAGTGTTATGACGAGGGCCGGCAGGAAGGACCCCTGATTGCTGACCACCGGGGAACGGGGCGCATGGGCAGCTCTCCTTGGGCACCTAGAAGGCGATGAGTGGCAGGCCTTAGGCACTGCTCACAGGGGTGGGCGCAGATGGGGACGGAGGCTACGGACACTGACAATACTAGTATCAACCGAGTCGAGGGGTTGCGTCAGGCAGGCGGTATTTGGCTTTGGGGAGAGAATCTGATAGAAATAAATGCAGAGGCTATAATAGGACATGGACCGGGCTTCGCTATGAGGAGATCGTTATGATAATATGAATCACTGTCTTAACACGCCGCCCGGCCCCCGGGATGTGGGCTAAATGGCTGTGTGCATTGCAATAACGAGGGGTGTGATTTGAGATTATACGCGGGTGCCGGTTGCCCTAATGGATGTTTTGTTTATAATGCTGCAATAAAAACATGTTTAAAAAAAAAAACACTATATGTCGAAGTTGTATTGAGTTTTATGTATTGTGTACGGCTTCTGGGACGTAGGGAGTCGGTGACAGTTCCGTAGTAGGGCAGAGGGAGTGCTGCTCTCGGAGAAAGGCGGGATTGTTGGCCCTGTATGCAGACAGGGGAAAACGTGTGACAATTGAAGTTGCGCGTCGCATTGTCTGGGTTCGATAAGGTAGCATCGCCGTGTGTTACCATTAGAAACGTATTTTCTGTGTGAGAGAAGGGTATATGATAGCAAAGGTTATCTGTGAAATTCTGGTCTTAGGTCTCAGGGATCCGTATGGCATTCCGTTAAAGCTTATCACTAGAAAGGTCATAGGTATTTACTGAGCTTGGTAGAAGGACAGAGCAGAGGTAAGCGCTGCTTTGTTAACGTGTGATATAATTCTGTAGTAGGACAGACTGTTCGCTGTTCTCGGGAAAGACAGAATTCTGTGCGAATGTACTACATTTTCTGGTGTGAAAGTGCGTGAATGAGAAGGCATTCTGGTTAATTGTGTAACTTTTAGGAGCATTCCGGAGAAAACAGTTAATTGGTGCTTTTTAGAAAGGTAGAGTAGAGGGATGTGCTACTTTATCAACGGAAGTAACGATTCTGTAGTAGGGCAGAGGTAAGCGCTGCTCTCGGGAAAGGCAGAATTCTCGTGGGAAAGGTCTTTTGCTGTTATGTGGCTAGCGAAGCAGACAATGGAGATGTTTGTATGTTGTAACTAACAGACTCGTAGAAGTTGAAACAAAGTCTACCGAATAGTTTTGTAAAGGAGGGGTAGATGAGAGAGACAGGAGACAGGAGCAGAAGCTGCTGCAGCGACTGCTGACGTCAGGGAGACCGAGCTGTGACTGGACAGTGGGTTGGAACGGTGGAAGTACGGTAATTGGTGCGCTAGTTTACGCCGCGCAAGGATTGGAAGACATACAGGGTGACGTAGACGCTCCAGGATTGGTGCGTTGGTGTGAGTCGCGCTGGGATTCGTGGACTGAGTTAGTGACGTAGACGCTCCAGGATTGGTGCGTTGGTGTAAGTCGCGCTGCAATTGGGCAGGAGATCGTACAGTTGTAGAAAGAAAAAAAAAAAGGGTTGTGGAAAAATAAGAAAATGTACTACCACGCTGAGGAAAAGAAAAATAAATCCTTGCTTAGTAAAGTAAAGAACTGGTTTGACAAGGATAAAGATATTGTGACTAGGGAAGGACAGTTACTTCCTCCGATAAGAACCCCCGCATCCTTCATGGTTGCAAAGTATGGGTATCATACCTGTATTTGGTTAGATAACTGGGTGAAGTATACAAAAGAGGATGGGGTTTTAGCTTTCCCGGAACATGGCTCATTTAATCTGGCCATACTGAGAAACTTACGGGAGCGGATGATGTGTCTAGAGCCTCGGCCTAGGCCGACGCAATTTGAGGCATTAACTGAATGGGAAGATGAAATGCATGAGCGAGAAAAGCAGAGGGGTGGAGGGAGTTACCGCTATATGTTCGGGCGAAAGTATGATCGCGAAACCCATCACGACCGGATGAGACGATGGCGAGATGCTAGTATGACTGAGGGATTATATCCTATGAGAACAGCAGAGGAGACAGAAGGGAGAAAGTGTACAGAGAAAGAACATAATGTAGAAACAAGGAGATATGGGGTGAATGAGTCTGATGACGATGCTCTATAAAAGACCACCCCCGTATAGACGAGCACCAGAGGTAGGAACAGCAGGGACCCCAATGAGAGACACCCTGCGGATTATTAAGACAGAGGGTACCACCCCTGGGTTGAAAAGCAGTTGTTCTCTGGCAGAAAGAGAAAGAGAGAGAGAAAGAGAGAGAGAAAGAGAAAGAGAGAGAGAAAGAGAAAGAGAGAGAGAGAGAGAGAGAGAGAGAGAGAGAGAGAGAGAGAGAATGAAAGGGAGAATGAAGTTGAGGATGAAAAGACCAGAGAACTAGCAAGAACTACTTTTGAATTGACAGAGAAAATCAGGGAACTGACTAAGAATCTTGAAGCAGTCACGGTGCCTGTGACAATAGGTCCGGTTATGCCGATTTTTGACAAGCAGAGGACGGGCGAAAATGGTTTGACAGTTCCATATGTGGGTAACAGATTGATTGTTCCTCCGGAGCAGGCAGTAATGAGAGCAGAAGAAACACAGTGGAGAACGGGAGAAAATCAGTGGAGACATACCATATGTGGAGGAGAATTGAGTGTGCAGACTAACTCAAGTTTGAACTCGGGATGTGTGGAAGGGAACAGGGGATCAATCCTAGAGCCACAAAGAGTGTCAGAACCAGGGGGTGCAGAAAAATCTGTGGGAATAACTGCTGAGGATTTGAATGATTGGCTGAAGGCTTTGCAGAGGAAAGAAAAAGAATCCCAGGGAATTGATGTAGCCAGGCTACGTATGGAAATGGAGGAGATGATTGTAGGAACAATCCCTACAGAAACGCTGAAAAATTATCAGGAAGGGGAGATTCTCTTCCTGTGCAAGAGCATCACATGGAGAACAAAGAATATACATGACAGGTTGAAAGGAATAGCCAGTGAAATGGGGATCGACATGGACAAGGTAAAAGCTTTACAAAAGCCTTACCGAGTGGATTTCACAGATAAAGACATTGAGAACCTGAACAATACAGGCCGGACAGGACAGATTAAGGAGATGGTTGCTTTGCTGAGAAAATGGGGAGATGTGGAGAGATGGAAAGACAGATGGTACAGAAAGCGAGAGGATGGGACAGATAGAACTTACTCGACATTCCCTCTGAAAGAAAAGGAGAAAGCAGTGACAGCCTACCCTATGAGGGAGATTCCAGGAGGTGGGTATGTACATGTCCCATGGACCAGACAGGATATTTTGTCATTTACAAATGATTTCCCTCGACTAAGGGAGAAGCCCGTCGAGTGGTATAGACAGGTCGACAGATTTGTGAAGTTGTCAAAAGTACTGTGGATTGACCTGAATAGTCTGTTTGATATAATTGTACCAGCAGACCTGTGGGCAGAATGTAAAATAGTCATAGACTGGCCCACTAAGGAATACCCAAGAGATCCAAAGACAGGAGCTCCAGATCCGGAGGTCATGAAAAAGTACGAACAGGTTATGGCCTTCTTGAAAAATAAGGTACCCCCCAAGGAAACAGATTGGGTTAAAATAGATCGAACACATCAAGAATTGAAAGAATCAGTCCATGCATATTATGAAAGACTAATATTAGCTTTCAAACAGTTCAGTGGAGATGAACATCTGGGTGACAAGGACCTGAGCCATTTTGTATATAGATTTGTGTATGGCTTGCGGCCTGAAATCAGTGAAATGATTAGGCAGCATACCGTAGACTGGCAGAGCAAGAAGATTGATGAGATCCTGAGACATGCAAAATACTTCAGTGATGAGATTGAGGCAAAGCAGAAGAAACTAAAAGAAAAGGCAATGTGGGCACAGGTGAAAGTTGCAGAAAGACAGGAAGCTCAGTTGGTTGAACAAGCAAATAACCCAGGAAATAAACCCAGGTTTGGTCCAGGAAAAGGGAAAGGAAATATAGAGGAAGCCAAGAAGAAATTCCCATGCCACAACTGTGGAAAATTAGGGCACTGGAAATCCGAGTGTAAGAATCCACCGTCTACTAATGATGACAATCCATCATTGAATTCACAGGTGCAGAGTGAGGGGTGTGGTCAGCATCAGCAACAGCAGAAGGCTGCTAAGCAGCAGAATCAGGTGCCAAAACCACCCTTGCCGCAGAGAAGAGGATCCCAGAAGTACAGCCAAGAGTCGGGGTTCTACGATGAAGAGCAGGTAATCAAGCCAAAACGTGCAAGCGCTGTATCTCAATACTGGCTGAAAAATGAGGGAAGTGACTCTGAGGGAGACTTCTGACGGTGCCGAAGAGAGGAGGAGGAGTGCGTACTTGGCGCAACTCTAGAAATAGACCAGGCAGGGCCTTTTGTAGATGGGAAAATTAATGGTGAAAGTGTTACTTTTCTAGTTGACACAGGAGCCACGAGATCGACTGTCAGGTCAGCTGATATAAAGAATCTTCCTCTCTCGGATGAAGCAATCCAAGTAGTTGGTGTGTCCAACACACAGATTAAAACTCTTCTTACTGAACCAGTAAGGGTTAAAATAGGGAAATTCTCAGAAATGCACCGATTTGTGGTGTGTGACACTAGTCCTGTGAACTTGCTAGGCAGGGACCTGCTGTGCAAGATGAATTGCACTATTTTCTGTATTCCAGATGGAATAACCTTTGAAACACCAGATGAAGATGTTCTATACAGAATGACCATGGATAACAGGGAATGTGAGGCTTTGGGAACATATGCTATATTTAATCCAGATGCATTACCCCCAGAATTGAAACAGACAGTGAAAGCAGCAGTTTGGGATTTTACTGGAGAAGATGTAGGTCTGATGAGAAATGTAGATCTAGTAAAGATTACTGTAAAAGAGGGAGTGGCTTACCCAAACATTCCGCAATACCGACTGACACCAGAAATAATTGAAGGAATAACACCCATAATTGAGAAAATGATTCAGCAGGGGGTGTTAAGAGAAATATTGAGCAGCCCATGTAACTTACCAATAATGGGACTGAAGAAACCTAATCTAATAGAAAGTTCAGAATAGTACAGGATTTGAGAAAAATTAACAAGATTGTTGTGTCATGTTGTCCCATTGTGCCAAATCCATCAGTGATTTTGTATCAGATCCCCCATGATGCAGAATGGTATACTGTAATTGATTTGTGTCATGCTTTCTTTTCAATTCCATTGCATCATGACAGCCAGCCAATAATTTCTTTTAGATTTGGAGAGCGGCTTTTGGCATGGTGCCGAATTCCACAGGGGTATACAGAGAGCCCTTCAATATTTAATCAATTGCTGAAGAAATCTCTGGAAAGTCTAACAATGCCTGAAAATTCAGTCTTGGTCCAGTATATTGATGACCTGCTTGTGGCATCAAAAACCCGTGAAGCTTGTGAAGTAGACACCATTGCTTTACTGAATCACTTGGCAGGTGGAGGATTAAAGGTATCTCCAGCCAAATTGCAATTCTGCAAGAAAGAAGTCCAGTACCTGGGACATAACATTGAGAAAGGTCTGAGAAAAGTGACCATTGACAGGATTAAAATCATTAGAGGGGTGAGAGCCCCAATGACACAAAGAGAAGTGAGAATGTTCCTGGGAATGGTGGGTTACTGTCGTCAGTGGATAAGTAACTTTTCCTTGATTGCCAAGCCACTGATTAAATTGACCAAAAGTGAGGTAAAAGACCCATTGGAACTAAACCCAAAAGAAATGGCTGCATTTAAAGAATTAAAAAACAGACTATGTGAAGCTCCTGCCCTAGGAATGCCAGATTATGAAAAATAATTTGAATTGTACTGTAGTGAGAGAAATGGATGTGCACTTTCAGTGTTAATCCAGAAACATGGGGGCATATGTATGAAAGCAAAAATTAGTCGCAAACGCTGCGAATCGCAAAAAACAGCGTTTGCGACTGATTTTTCGCTATTTCATATGTATGACACATTTCCAAACTGAAAAATAAGAAATCGCTAAATTAGCGATTTCTTAGGCTGCGAAACAAGAAAACTGCGAATTTCCTAGCGAATACCTAATTTGCGATTCCTTACCGTTGCGAATATCGCTAACAAGAAATCGCTAGCTAAGAAATCGCAAACATATGTATGAAAAAATCGCAAATTGCGATTTCACGAAATTCGCTAATTAAGAAATCGCAATTAACACCAATTGCTTGCAGGTGGTAAACTGGTGCAAGGTACAAAAACCAGCCCACAATGCAACAAACACACCCACAATGGCTGCAATGTACGTGATAGCCAGGAGGCTGCGTATTCGGGCCCTTGCACACAGGAGAATGAGACAGGAACGTATCTTCAGGCTGCGCATCACCCTGTTACAGAACACTGAAGAGGAGATCTATGACAAGTACAGACTGCACCCACAGACCATAATGGACCTGATTGAGGAGCTGAAAGCCCACTTGGAGCACCCTACTCGCAGGACACAAACAATTCCCACACATGTGCAGGTCCTGTGCTCCCTGCACCTCCTCGCGTCAGGGAGTTTTCAACGGGTCATAGCGGAGGTTGGTGGTGTGTCACAGAGTGCACTTTCGCGCTTCTTCCATGCCTTCCTAGATGCAATGCTACTGAGGCTCCCACATCACATTTACTTCCCCACCACCCAACAGGCATTACAACAAACGATACTGGACTTCTACCAGATTGTACGTTTCCCCCACGTCATCGGCTGCATTGACGGGACCCATGTGGCCATCACACCCCCAGCAGAAACTGAATATGTCTACAGGAATCGGAAATGCTACCATTACCTCAACATACAGATTGTGTGCAACGCTAAGTATCACATCACCGACATCGTAGCCAAATACCCCGGCAGTACACATGACTCCTTCATCTTCCGACACAGTGGAATACACAGACGTCTGAGTGCTGGAGATTTTGGGGAGGGGTACCTGCTCGGTAAATACATTGCACACATCAATACATCCACTACATCACTTGAGGGGGGGGACATTGACTTACCTATCGTGTCTTTCCCTGCAGGTGACAGTGCCTATGCAGTGCGCGACTTCATCCTGACCCCATACCTGGATCCTGCAAATGCAAGTGAGAGGAGATACAACAGGGCACACAGATCTACACGCTGTGTCATTGAGCGAACCTTCGGAATCCTGAAGAGCCGCTTCCGGTGCCTGCATAAGAGTGGAGGCGCACTGCAATACAGCCCTGAGACCTGCTGTAAAATCGTGGCAAGCTGTGCAATGCTACACAACATGGCAATGAGGAAAGGCACCACAATTGATGTGACCGATACAGACACATCGGATGACGAGCGCCCTGCTCCCCCTGCCAGACCAGCACCAGGAGTTGGGGCAGCTGCTGGACGCCAGAGACGGACTGAGATCACACAAAACTACTTTTAGGTGAGTATTGAGGAAATGAGACTACAAAGCCTGATGATGTGTCAAGTGTTTATTCACACTTAACATGAAAGAAAATGTAATTGTCCCCAGCACATGTTGTACACACAGTGCAGAGAAGGCACAAGAAATAGGGCAAACAGCCTTTTGCGGGTTAATGCACCCGTGTTGCAGTCAGTGTCCCCGCAGATGATCACCTCCGTCGGTGCCGTCCAGGGTGGTTGACCCCCATGGTGCGCCCTTGGCCTGCTACCTGTCTGCCACTGCGGCGTCTTTCACCTGGCAAGGTTGGAGTGATGCTGCTGCGACTCGATGTGTCCTCACTCTCAGCAGAGGCCATTAGTGCGCTGCCACCTGCATTGGCTGTCTGCAGCTGTTCCACAGCAGTGGTCACCTGCGCCAGCCCTCGCGCTATGTCCTGGCAGCAATGTGCCATGTCCACCTGCATGGTTACGCTTCTGCGTGTGAGTGCGCTGGTGGTGGTGCAGAGGCGGTTGACTGCCTTGGTATAATTGTGTAGCCGTGCATTGGCACGTCGTCCAGCCCTGTCATTGGCAGCTTGGGTGTCCCTCAAAGTGGCACAGAGCTCTCGTATTGCCGCTACCATGTTGCAATTGTCCTGATGTAGGCGGCCTAGCTGGCGATTCATTGACCGCATTGCCTTGCTTTGCAGGCGCTGTTCCTGCAACATGCACTGTTCCAAGCCGGAGAACACGGTGCCTTCTCCTTCTGTTGCAGTGCTGCTCCTGGGCCTTGACCTGGAAATGGCCTGTTCCCTTTGCCTTGGTGTTGGTGCGTCATGACGGGGCATGTCTGTCACACCCTGACTCCCCTCTCTCCTGTCGGTGTCATCGCCTGTTGCTGGGACTTCATCCTCAAATGGAGGCAGTGGGGGCACATGTGCGCGCTTCCTGCGCTGAATTGGCTGCTGCTCTGTCTCATCGCTGGAGTCCGCAGGGTCTGCAGGCTCCTCTCCCTCAGCGCTGTCTTCTTGTGGCATGGCGTGTGCTGTGGATGTAAAGGGGACTATATGAGTTTGTGTTACTGTCTGCATGTGGCACTCAATAAAGTTACAAATCTTTGACGGCTAATCTCTGACACATTTCTATTCAATGATCCCCAAAACACATATGTTGCATTTACTTGTGATGGTGTCATGGACACACAGTCAGACACAGTACTACGAGTACCATGATGCATTGCTGGGTGTGCTGTAAGACCTGGGCTGGATTGGCATGTTGGGAGTTAACTATGCGCATTTGGGGGAGTGTGCAAGGGATGGGGAGGAGTGCAGGGTGATTTGGCATGCATCTTACCTTGTCTGCTGGATGAGGGGTCGGAGCTGTCGATTGCAGCCACACCACCAACGCTCTCAGGCAGGAGGGTTGACTCCACAAGCTCCTCATGGGGGGTTGGCTGCTCTGCAGTGGATGGTCCTCCTCCAGTCTGACTGGCATCCTTGAGTCTGGCTGCCACCCTCTCCTTGGACCTCTGGCGCATATCATACCACCGCTTGCGCAGCTCCTCGATGGTGCGTGTGGTGACTCCAACAGCATTCACCTTGCTCTGTATTTCCAGCCAGATTTTCCTCTTCCTGGCCTCTGGGACTTTGAGTGCCTTCTTCCCAAACAGGAGCTCATGGCTGCAGACCATCTCCTCAATGAGGACCTCCTGCTCCTTTTCTGAAAACTTGTGTTTTCTCTTTCTTTTTTCTGCATCTTTGCCCTGCTGGTTTTGTTTGGGATCCATTGCTGGTTGCTGTCTCCAGGAAAGCCTCCTCACACTCCACAAGCAGCCTCTGGGTGTGGCTCAGGTGAGCAGGTGCAGGCAATCACTACAGTTTCCTGTTTGTGATGTCATCAGCCTGCACCAGGCTTGCAGATTCCCGTTTTTGCGATTTCTTATTTAGCGAATTTCGCTATTAAGAAATCGCAATACGGGATTCTGCGAATTATTTGCGATTTTTAAGGAATCGCAAATAATTAGCGATTTATTTTATACATCCCGTTTAGCGAATCTGATTTTGCGAATCGCAAATTCTCGCAATTTGAGATTCGCTAAAGGGGAGTTTGATACATATGCCCCATGGACGTCTGAGAAGGCCAATTGCTTACTTCTCATCAACACTTAACCCAGTAGCTGTGGGTTTACCAGGTTGTCTAAAAGCAGTAGCTGCTACCTGTAGAAGTCTGGAACAAAGTGAGGGAATCATAATGGGATATCCTGTACGGGTATTCGTACCTCATGATGTGGCAATCCTTTTAACAAGGAGCCGGACACAGTTTATGTCTCATAGTCGGCTGACTAAATATGAGAAAGTCATTCTTGGTGCAACAAATGTGACCCTGGAGAGATGTGTGAATGTGAATCCAGCAACACTGTTGCCCGATGCTGAATGTGTGGGAGTGAGGAATGAAGTTGATCATGACTGCCTGGATGTGCTTGATTACTGTACAAAACCAAGGCCAGACATAAGAGATCTGCCACTGCCTGAGAGTGATCATGTGTTGTTTGTAGATGGATCCTGCTTGAGAACGGATGAAGGAACGCTGAGTGCTGCATATGCTGTGTGTACAGTTTCAGGAGTTGTGGAAGCATCACCTTTGAAAGGGGTTAAATCCGCTCAGGTGGCAGAATTGGTGGCTTTAACAAAAGCCTGCAAGATTGGAAGGAGTGTGAGAGTGACTGGATGACTAACAGCTGATCGCGCTGCTGGTCAGAGGGGACTACTACTCCCAGCATCCTCGGCAGCGTCACCGCCCCCACGCACGACGACTTCCGCGCCTGGAGGCGCTTAAAACTGAACGGCTCCCTCCGCGTCGCGGGACGCGCGCGGGCGACGCCGGGCTGAGCCCGGGCAGAGGGCGGGCCGTCTGTGGCCGTCCGGGGCCGAAGGAGGCCGGGCTGGGACATCCCTCTTGGTTGCCACACCAGGACAATCGATAGTCAGTTATGCCTGTTTTGACTCAGGGTCTATAAAAGTTAATGTATAGCCCTGTTATTCAAGACTCTGTCATCTGACAAAACATTTCTGTTGGTACTGTACCCTGTGTAAGCCGTGATAGGGGTGGAGGGGATAAATCTGCTTTCATCCCACGTTGGGTGTAGTGAAGGTGTGGTCTGGAGGGGGGCGATTAAGTACCCCCACGATACCCTCATAGGTAAGGACTAATTGTTGCTGGGAGCATGACCGGTAAAACGGTCACAAGCCCGACAAGAGCAAAGCTTAATACTCCCGCTGTTCCCCAGGCGCACAAAGCTGACACCAGTTCACCATTCCCCGTTATCATGCAGCCTACAGCCATTGATCGTATGCTCAAAAGAGCGTTAGGGGCACAGAGAGGCGCTTGTCCCTAACCCCAGTACTTGACCCTCCTGCAGCTACTCAAGATCAGGAGGTCGTGTTAATTCCATCGCCTAGCCCCCCAGAGCCTTGCGAGCAGGATATCCCATGTGCCCAACTGATTACCACCAGGAATAGGGAGGACTTAGGCCCAGCCAAATGTGCCACTCCGCAAAGGAAGAAGAAAGGCTGCCCAAAGAAGCGAAAGATCAAAAACAGCACAGTTAGTTCCTCCCATTCTGTGAGTAGAAACAACACTGGGGTAGAGCGAGCAATACAGACAACCTCTCAAGCAGATCCACCAATATGGCTGACTCAAATTACGTTAGATCTACAAGCTCACTTAGAAACATTTATTGTAAACCAGTTGAAGCCGGTGACAAGTAGGCTGGATAAGATTCTAAGTGAATTAAAAAACAGGGAGATAAAAGGTAGCTCAGCAAGGGAACCAAGTAATTCCACTAGTACCCCAGACACTAATTTAGTGCCCCAAAGGGAGAGGAACATCAGCAATATAAGGGACGCACAAATAATAACTGTACAGACCCAGAAAGCCCTGGCTCCCCAAACACAAGTGTACAAGAACACTAACCCAAGTGATAGAGGACTGCACACTATTAATGGTCTAGGTGTGCAACAATTGGACAAGCAATCCCAACTCTCTGCTGACCCCAAAGTAAGAACAGCACACAACGAAGAGAGGGCTACTACAACAAACGACATTAAGGCACTACCCACTATAAATTTACCACCAGAGTTGTGTCCGTTTGTGGTAGTTTTTGCTGGGGTTCCGGAACTGAAACACGAACAGAGAGAATCACACCAGGAGCTAAAAAATAAACTCATTTATTAACTGACCAAAAATAGACCACTAGCTAATAACCAGGATGGGGAAATCCTTCTGGTCAGAAGAGTGAACTGGCTAGGAATCAGACCCAAAAACATTGAAGGCAATTGCATTATTGCTAACTTTAGGGACAGGGGGGTGGTTGAGCATATCCTCAGACAGGGGCCACTTGGGTGTGTGAGTGGCATAAGGCCTTTGTCACTCAGCTATTTCTATCTAAGGCAGCAGGAAACCAATGGGGGTCAGCATAACACATGGAGAAGCTGGGAGGGACCAAACCCGATCTCAAATAGGGTCCCAAATTGCACACGACGAATGACAGGGATTTGGGAAGGTGGACACCCATGCTGGGTAAATAGGTTTAGCCCATTAAGGTCGCTAGAGGAGATCGATTGACTAATCGCCCCATATACTCCGGTAAAGCAGGCTGACACGGAACACAAGAACTTTGATTTGGACGCATTGATAGGAGGAACACCACTCACACATTCCTTGGCCAAAGAGGATAGACAGTTAACATTAGGGGTGGGCAGGTGCAGGACCCCAGTAAAGACCACGGAAGTTTCTAACTCCATCGCTAAGGGATGTCCGCAAGTACTCTTAGGGACAGGAGTTATAGCCCCAGATCCAATACAGCAGGGCAGGGATTTGCAGAGACTACTTCCTAGGAACCAAGAGGGGCTGGTTAACATCTCTCAAGGCATGTCTGGGCCAGGGACTGTTAACGCTCCGAAAGAGGGACTGAGAACTATCTCTTGAAACATAGCAGGTCTTGCAGGTAAGCTTGATAATGAGGACTGGCGGCAATATATGGCCCATTTCCACATTATTTGCCTGCAAGAAACCTGGGTAATGGATAACACCCACTTTCACATGGCTGGTTATAAATGTTTTTTTATCCCAGCACAAAAAACCTCCTCAGGCAGGGCCAAGGGTGGATTGTCCATGTATGTAGACTTAAAAGTACAAGGCAAATGGTCCAGTGTGGACTGGTTCGCATGGAACATCCAGGCCCTGAGGTTTAGGAACAAAGGGTTAGGGCTCGTGCTGTTTAACGTGTATAACACCGGTCTTTCAGTAAATGACACCCCCATTCTGAGGGAACTAGATGCCAGATTGAGTCAAGAACTTGCACCTGCTAACAGTGCCCTGGCTCCATCGACACTAGTAGTGGGTGATTTGAACTGCCACTTATGCCCCCTGTTGTTCCCGATTAATGTGAATTGGTCAAAATGCCCAGTGAAAAAAGGTCCCCATTTTAGCCACTCATCGAGTGGTATAGAACTGGGAAAGCTCCTCCAATCTCACGATCTGGAACACACGGTTGATATGATCCCACTGGGGCTAGATGGCACACTCCCCCCCACTTTCAAAGGGAGAGGGTGCTCCTCCTATATAGATTATATTCTTCCTTCTAGATGTTTAAAGAACCGGATCATTGAAGTAGGAATTGAGTGGAGCCCCTTCAGTGACCATAACCCCTTGGTCATGGAGTTTTTGTACCTGGCGAAACAAAAGAACAGCCCAGTTGGGGGCATCTCCGAAAGAGTGACGGCCCAAGGTAGAAGACTTAGGTGGGCAAAATTAGACGGGGATAGATTTTACCGGTCCTTAATGGAAAAAGGCAAATCACTCATTGATGAGTGTTTAGACCTCTCTGTCGCAGGGGCTCGCTTAATAAACGTATTTGGCCAAATAACCAGCCTGGTGGCAGGGCTATTGTGGACCAAGGCTCCAAAGAAAATCAACTCTAACTCGCCGAGATGGTTTGACGGGGAATGCACACGAGCCTTGAGGGAGTTAAAAAAAGCCTTTAGCAGTAAACCTAGGGACTCAGTAAAAGTCAACACATGTAGATTAAAATATAGGAAGGAGCAAAAAAGAAGGAAAGTAGCACTGCAGGGGGAAGCGTGGGCGGCCTTGAGGGAGGCCTCCGAAAAAAAGGATATTACAGAATTTTGGAGATTAAAACACCCCTTGTTTTCAAGATAAAAACGCCCCTGAGGTCGCCACAAATATCCTGCCGGAACAGTGGACAACTCACTTTGAGGGCCTGTATAACCATGGGGAGGAAGATAGGACAGAGGAGATGGGGGTGGTTATGCAGGGACAGGCACTGGAATTCTCCCTAGAAGAAATTATCTTGGGAATTGAGGGACTCACTAAAAATAAAGCCCCGGGCCCAGATGGGACCCCTCCGGATCTGTTTTTGAGTAACGTGGAGTTATGGGCCCCCATTTTAACCAGAGTAATAAATGCGGCCATCATGGTCGGTCTGCCCCGGTCTTGGTCGCTGGCCATTATAGTACCTATTTTTAAAAAGGGCAACAGAGATAACCCCCAATGCTATCGCCCAATCTCTCTGATAGACGTTACAGCTAAAATCCTAGGAAGAGTAATCCTGAATCGCCTGACCGAATGGGCCGAGGATAATAACATCATCTCAGACGCCCAGTACGGCTTTCGGACCGGCAGGTCTACCAGTGACCAATGCTTGAACCTCTACATGCTGGTTGCAAAGTATACTAAAACCAGCAACGAAGCCATTTACCTGGGGTTCATGGACTTGGCCGCTGCATTCGACCATGTTAACAGGAACAAGCTTTGGGCGATGATGAATCACCTGGGAATTGACCCAGGTATAATCTGCACGCTGAGGGAACTGCATAGAGAGACCTCTGCCAGAGTACGTTACAATAAGGAAGGGGGGTTGACTGATTCTTTCAGTTGCACTAGCGGTGTGAGGCAGGCTGACCAACTTAACCCCTTCAGTGCCCCTGACGAGATGGTCTCGTCATGGGCCGCGGTTGCGCTGTGCCCATGACGAGACCATCTCGTCATGAACTCCGCCCGCTAATAGAAAGCCCGGCACAGGGCGGGGAAAGGGCGGGGCACGCAAGAGGTTAAAACAGATTGCCCAAGGGTGGGGACACGCAACATCCCGGTGCTGTTGTACGCAGACGATGCGGTTCTCCTGGCGCGAACCCCCAAAAGCCTTCAGATCCTAATCGATGGGTTTGTCAAATTCATGGACGTGTTAGATCTGTCCGTCAATTTAAAAAAATCATATGTAATGACAGCAGGTCACAAACCACGGACTAGTTTCCTATATAGAATTGGCAATCACACACTAGAAAGGGTGCAATCTTTCTCGTACTTAGGCGTGCTCTTTGACGAGTCATTGAAATTTTCACCTCTGGTACAGGAAAGGTGTATCAACTGGGGCCATTGCAGGTTACGGGAGGAGAGTTGGCCGCTGGTGCCCGGAACAAACTATGAATCTTTATGGCTCAATGTGTTGTCCCAAAGCCTTGTACGGCTCAGAAGTGTGGGGTTTTATAAATCTTGACGCACTGCAAAGGGAGGAAAATAAAATTTTTCGCTCAATACTGAAAGTCCCTAATTGCACACCAGCCGTTATAGTTCACAGAGAATTAGGAAGACCCCACCTAGAGGATTTGATTAAATTCAGACCAATTCTGGCCTGGCTCAAAATTTGGACAAACCCGGAAGCCGCGCTGAGTAGGCTGATCCTACAAGACTGCCTTGGCAGAGACAAAAGCCTGAATATCCCATGGCTTAACTACGTCAAGACTAGCTTGGAAAACATGGGTTGCCAAGAGCTTTACTTAAACCCTTCAGTGATCATTGCACAGGATAAGCTTAACCTTAAGAGAATTTTCATGGACCTAAGAGCATCGGTCAGAACCACAATAGAAGGGGTCAAACCATCAGTGAGTGCTTACAGCCGGCTTGAAACCACTGAAGGGATGGAACCGTATCTTTGTGTTATGTATAATGCTCAAGAAAGGTTTTTAATGTCACGTTTTAGGCTCAATTTTTTATCATATTTGTTAGCCGACCCAGCTGGTTTTAGTCATTCAATTGAGCAGAAGGGTGCCTGCGGCTGCGACAATAGGTCTCCGCAGGACACCCTTCATTTTGTAATCTTATGTCCTTTATATGCAATACCAAGACGAAGATTTTTAAAAGAAATTTTAAAAAAGGCTAGGTTTACTCGAGCCAAAGAGGCACTGACTTTTCTAAAAAGGGCCAGTGACCCGCTAACACTGTGTTCTGTTATAAGTTTCTTGAAATTTGCACTAAGATTAAGGGTAACCAGAGGTCAGTACCATTCATGAACCCTGCAGGTTCCTCCACCCGTTACTTTGATTAAGCCATCAAGGTGGATTCTTTGTGAATAATGAATTATTTTTATGTATATAGATTCAGTCAATGTTCTTGTATAATCATTTAATACTATTTTAATTGTATATATGTGTACTCTTTTATGATGGTTTTTAACCACCGAATAAAGAATTATTGAATTGAATTGAATTGACTGACAGCCAATATGGCTTCGGAGTTGTCCATGATTTTGGACAGCTATGGCTACAAAGAGGTTTCCTGACCTCAAGTGGACCTCCCATAAAGAATGCTGAAGTAGTTGGAAAATTGCTAGAGGCGATACAGCTGCCTAAAGAACTAGCAGTTGTAAAATGTGCTGCTCATGGTCAAGGTGATGATTTTGTTACCGTGGGAAATAAATTTGCTAATGACATAGCACAATACTATGCAAGAAACAATCATTCCATTAATCGGAGTAAAGAAAGAGAAATGTCTTCTTGTTCCTTTATGTTTACTAATGAGGTGGGAACCTGGGAGGAAGTGAAACAGTTGCAGGATGAGGCAGGAGACGAGGAAATGAAAGATAGGGTGAAAGCAGGTTGTGCACCAAGGGAAAAAGATCATGTGTGGGTCTATAGAGATGGAAGACCAGTCATGCCAAATAGCATGCTGTCAACAATGGCAAGGATGTATCATGGCCAAGGGCATCTGGGGAGGGATGCTATGATAAGGGCCTTTAAGCAAACCTGGTACAGTCCAAAATTTAGGCTGATAGCAGAGAGTCTCTGTCAGAGATGTCTGATATGTCAGCAATTCAATCCTGGAAAGAAAACAGTAGTGAGCCTGGGAACAATAGGCAGAGAGGGAGGACCCTTCACAAGAATGCAGATAGACTTCATTGAAATGCCCCCAGTCAACAGATTGAGGTATGTCCTGGTGGTGGTCTGTTTGTTCTCCAGGTGGGTGGAGGCATATCCAACAAGAAGAAACAATGGGATAACAGTGGCCAAATTACTGTTAAGAGAGTTCATCCCAAGGTACGGGTTCCCAGTAACCTTTGAATCAGACAGAGGAGGACATTTTTATAATGAAATCATGGGTCTAATCTGTGAAGCATTGAGTGTACAGCAGAAGCTACATTGTGCTTACCGACCAGAGGCTTCTGGTGTGGTTGAACAAATGAATGGTACCATCAAAAACAGAATTGGAAAAAATGTGCCTAGCCACAGGAATGAAATGGCCCGATGTCTTGCCTCTAGTCCTGATGACCATTAGGTCTACTCCAGACAGAACAACAGGTTTGAGTCCACATGAAATTATCATGGGACGTGCTATGAGACATGCATTTGTACCAGTCAACAAGCTGATGACTATAACTGATGACATGATTTTGGATTACTGTAAGGGCCTGGCTGACGCAGTTCATTCTGTGTTTCACCAGGTTGGAGAAGACGCCACCACACTTGAAAAGAAACCAGCCCATGATCTGAGCCCAGGGGACTGGCTAAGGATAAAAGTCCACAGAAGAAGGAATTGCCTGGTTCCAAGGTGGGGAAGGCCAAGACAAGTCACTTTGACCACAACGACTGCTGTGAAGTGTGCTGGAGTGAAAAATTGGATACATGCAAGTCACACACTGAGAGTTCCAAATCCAAGAGACAGCACTGGAAAAGAATACTTTGAAGAATCAGATTCCAGTGATGATGCAGACAGCGAGACAGTAAGAAGGAAAAAGAATCCTGAAAGTGGGGAAAGTGAGTCAAGAGAAATTTTCATCCCACCAGAAGAGGTTCTAAAAAGAACAGTGCAAACCGCAGAGGCGAGTTCAGATTCTGAAGAAGTTCCTGAGGTTCCAACTAACAGTAACCAACACAAAAAGAAAGAAAGAAAAGAAAAGAACATTCCAACAGAAGTGACACCTGAATCAAATGAGGAAATTGGACAAGTTCCACCTGAGATAAATATTGAAGAAGAAAGGACAGACAAAGACAGAGAAGGACAGATTGCGGAAAAACCCCGAGGAGGTGTAGGGAACATCAACAACAAGCTAGGTGAAGGGACAAGCAGACAGCAAGAAGATTGCGTGTCGGAGACCCGAGGAGGGACAGAAGTAGGGAAATCTCAATTGGTGGAAAAAGAGACTGTTGGAGAAAAGGAAGTTGTTGGAGAAAAGAAAGCTGTTGATGAACAAGAGGCAACTGAAACAGAGTCTGATGAAAGTGACAATGAGATACATGGAGGACGAGTTCTGAGAAAGAGAACTTGGCTTGGAGAAAGAAACAATAAAGAAGGAAGACAAAAGAGAAATGCTAAAGGAGATCTTTGGCCGAATAAGATAAAGAGACTGAGGTATAGACTGGCACGAGTTAACTCTTCGAAAGCTGAACAAGTGAACGAAGTGTCAAGTCAAAATCCCACTAAAGAAGAAGAAACAAAGATACCTGAGAGAACTAAAAGAATAAGGAAACCAAACCAGAGGTACAAGTCATCGGAATGGACGTATGTGGCACTGCCTGAACAAGGAGAAGAGGCAGACAGTCAAGGAAGTCCAGAGGAGGCTTTACTGAAAGAGGTTGCTGAAGAAGAGGCTGTGGGAATCCTGAGAGTTATCTTGTCCGACATTGGAGAAGTGACGGATGTTAGTGACCTGATACAGTTTGATGATGATGAAGAAACAGTGAAAAGTGATGAAAACCCAAATTGAGTAAAATCCAAGGAAGTCACTTGAAGAAGAAAGTGAAGAAGTAAAATTAAGAACTAATAGATTGTAATAATCTGGTGGGTATTTGCTGCCCTAAAAGGTTCGGTAGAGGAGTAGAAGAGGCTAAGTCAAAAGACACGGTCAAATTAACAAAATGGCTAACACTGAGAATAATAAAAGTAGATGTACCTTTCTGAAAAGATGGTGCAAGATGTGCTGCTGCTGTACAGGTTTATTAATGCTGCTTTGGAGCGTGCTTGCTCTACTAATTTCTTTTAGAGTCACTATAGACACTTTAGAAGGGCATACTGAGAACAGAACTAATATAGGGAAGAGTTCACAGAAGATAGTACCAACTAGAACTAGCAATGTACATATACATAAGGATAGGTCAATTAATGATTTTTATAGCAATGTTTTTTCTAAATTGTTGTATGAATACGTAAAGACAATGGAAGTAAGGGATTGCTACGTTTGCATGCAATTACCTGCCTCTGTTTCGGAAGGAGTGACTTATCATCATCTTCCGGCTACGTATGGAATTTCATGTAGTGTGTTGATTAGTATATTTTATCAGTTAGGGAGATTAGATTATAATATGTCTAATATAGATAATATTCTTGGGCAATTGCCTATGAATAAAGCACTGAATCCTGCAAAAGAAGCTAACACTTTAGGTGAGATTTTTTTAGAAACTAAAGAATTAACCTTAGAATATGTTTTTAGAAAAAATTTAACTTGCAGTTTGAAGGGAGAAGAGAAGAATTTTCTAGACATGGTTGAGAGAAGAAGGTTGAACATGCACAAGAAAGCAGAAGGGCATAAAATGAGTGAAACAATGTGGGATATTGAGAAAGAAAAGGAGTTGAAAAATGGAGCCAGTCCAACTATGGCTATAGATGCCCCACAGAAAGGCAAACTGTGCATTACTAGGAAGAGATCCCAGTATGATTATTATTTCATAGGGACTAGTGAGTGCCATGATACATACTTTATTGCAACCGGATGGGGATTTAGAGGAGGAGAAGATCCAGTTTTCCCGGGAGTGTATTATATTTGTGGGCACAAGGCTTATTACCGTTTGCCTGACCATTGGTTTGGCACATGTTATGTTGGCCTGGTCTTTCCAAAGATTTTTCACATGGATAGAGTAGATGATGCTAATCCATTAACACGCTATAGAAGAGAAACATGGACAGAAATTGTAGGAGATATTTTTGGAGCTTTAATTCCAGCAGTGGGAATTTCTTTGAATGCATTTGGCATTCGGAAGCTGTCAACAGTGGTGGATCGCTTGTCAACAAGCACCGCTGGAGGCTTTCTTTTGGTTAATACAGAAATGGTTGCTTTGCGTGCTATGGCGATGCAAAATCGACTTGCCCGTGACATTCTTTTGGCAAAAGAGGGTGGAGTTTGTGGAATGCTGAAAGTTCAACATTGTTTCACTTATATTCCTGACGAAAGCAAAGATCTAAAAGTTTATATCAAAAATATTACTGATTTACATGAAGAATTAGTACCACTGGAAGCTGAAAGTATCTGGACTAAAATGGCTAATAAGATGATTGCAATTAAGAATTTTGTAGCTAAAATAGGTAGTACCATTTTTGGTAAGATATTATTTCCATTAACCTGTGTAATTGTTGCATTATTGATTCTTAGATTAGGGTGTATGTGTTGTAGATATAGAAGAAATAAAAAGAAAATTACAAAAGAAAATGTTAAAAGGAGACAAAAGAAACCAGAAAGAGATCCACAGGAAATAGAATTAGAAGAGCTAAGAGAAAGCATGTATATAGAAACTAAGAAAGAAGATGAGATGGAAACAAGAGTTTGAAAAGAATGAACAAGAAGATATTTTGAATTCTTCAAAAAGGGGGATTAAATTGATTTTTGGGTTTTTGATTTTTGTGGTGATAAGATATCACCAAAGGGGGGATTGATGAAGCAGGGTTTTTACTTTAAAACCGAATACCTGTTTCATTTTCGCATGTTATAATTAAAAGTACTACTGATTAATTAGTAACTACTAAAAGTTTGTCGAGTCTGGTTTAATCAATCTTATTAACAGAAGAATTACACGTGGGAACGCTATTGCATGGCTAAATTAATAAATGAACTAAGTTGGTAAGCAAATTGACGAAATAGGTGTTGCTTATGTGATGTTATTGTGTTTTGCGCTTATAATTAATATGCATTAATGGCTTTTGATGTCGCAAATGGCTAGATAAGTACATATACATAAGGGTATTAGCAGGGGAATAACACTGTATAAACATTTCCGTGCAGTAATTCTGTTTTATGTCTTATTTCACTTAAGTTGACCAATGTGGCCTACCAAAAGATGGCTACCACCCGCAGCCTGCATTCGAGTTGATGGAAAATTTTGCAAGGAGGCTTCGCGCTGCCTGTGACCTTGCCCTCTCAACAAACTGAAAAGCCATGATCAAGATGACAAACCCAGGACGGATGCCAAGAGCCCCTGAACATGATATTTGTTGCAAACTCGAATACTGAACTTATGAACTTGAAATGATCCCACAACTGGGATACAAATTACCCATAAGAGACATCGGTAGAAGTAACAAATTAGTTATGGACCCCTTATTTTTCTATTCATTATTTGGAACGATCTAAGTGTGAGAAAATCTCGCACAGTATCTCAAATGTACCAAGATGACATTATTTCCGTCATTCATCCGTTTTGAACAATGATTGTAACATTTCAGAATGTAATTTTAGTATAAATATTAGTAGACTAGAGAGGTCTAGCGCCACTTCTTCCCGAACTGATGATCCGAGGTCCCGATGCTGACGGAGAGGACGGCTAGAAACTCTGATTGAATTACTGAGGACCGGTTCTGACTTAGGATCTGACTTTTAGCCAGAATAGGTAAATATGAGAGAAATGAATTTGCATTTAATTGGCTTTTCATGCAATTTTAGATAAACAAATATTCTGTTTGAATCTCTGTGTCGGGTGGTTATTTTATTGTCATGTTTATTGAATTTATTTGCATATTATTTGAAATGTTTTCGCCAGATCTATAGCAACTAGTAGATGCCATTGACCTCAGGGTACATGCAGATTGGTTAGGTATCGAAAGTGTTTCTCCTTATACAGGGCACGGATAGAGTGGTAGGATGAATGTTGGTGTAATGGGCCCCACCAGTGTGTGATGTGTGTGTGCGTGTGTGACTGTGAGATCACTCCGTCCGTGGAAGTAGAGGAGATTCGGAAGCTCCGATCTGCACCAAAGGCAGATTGGTCAGTGGGACAAGTTTAGATCCGGCGGTCACCCAGGCTTCAGAAATACGACGATCTCCGTGTGTCGCAAATTCCGAGGAAGCAGGGCGCTATCTGATGCCTCCTGTAAAACCTCAAGGCGGGCACTGCCAAACTGTGGCATAAAGAGCTACAAGAACTCGCTTGGGAAGCCATTGGGTCCTGGGGCCTGCTCCGTGTGCATCTCGGCCAGGGCCGTCAACAGCTTCTCCACCGTAAGTTTCTCCTCCTGTACATGTCTCTGCAGATAGGGCACGCGGCAAGAAGTCCCTGAGAAATTCCTGAAGTTATTCAATGCTGATATGGTCATTTGGGGTATATAGTGCTGTATAATAATCTGCAAAGCTTTGGACGACCTCTGACGGTACCGATAGCAAATGCCCTTGATGGTCCCGTACCACCAA
This sequence comes from Triturus cristatus, assembly GCF_964204655.1. Taxonomy (NCBI): domain Eukaryota; kingdom Metazoa; phylum Chordata; class Amphibia; order Caudata; family Salamandridae; genus Triturus; species Triturus cristatus. Next base: position 1,699,310,243 of record NC_140590.1, read on the forward strand.
CACTGGTGACATGGTTCCCGTGGCCGGACACAATCTGTGTAACATGCGGCTGGACTTTCCCCCCGTTGATATATCCATTTCTGTATGTTCTGCCACACCATCTTCACCTCATTTAACAAGTACTAGTGGTACAATTGTTGGGTCAGACCAACCTGTAATCTCACTGCTTTATTGCCTGGCCCCCTACAGTCTCCCTCCAGATTCTCAATTTGTGTCTCGAGGGTGACCCATTCCTGTGCTCTACGCCTACTGTCTCCTGCGCAAAAGCTGATGTCTTCCTCTCTGATAAGTTGGCTTAAGTGCCTCCCATAAAACAGCCTTTGTAGAGGCCATGGATGAGTTGAATGTAAAATATTCAGTTCTTGCTTTTTGTATGATGGTCCTATAAGTCGGGTTCTGGGGGTACCATGGCGACATCCGCCATCAAAATCTAGGGCGAGTGGCGCCAATATGAAGCTCAAGGTCACAGGGGAATGATCTGAGAGTCCTCGTAGGTGAATATGAGGCGATGACACCCTGTGAAAATATGAGGTTGGGATAAACAGGTAATCTAAGTGGGAAAAGGACCCAAGGACTTACGAGTAGTATGTATATCCGGTCTCGGTAGGGTGGTAGGCCCTCCATGTGTCTGCCCAACCAAGGGTGGTCATCAGAGTGGACAGCCTTGAGTCCTGTTGGGCATACCTCCCATCCTATTGTCGCCATCTGCCCGCTCCACCATGAATGATGTCATTCCAGTCCCCCCTGCCAGGCAACGGCCGCTAGGCATCTCGCCCCACAGGCGGAGGAAGCAGTCAATGAAGGCGGCCCCCAGCGGTGGAGGGGCATAGACACTTATGAGCATGAGCTGTTCCCCATGGAGGGCACCCACAACTGCAACATAGTGGGATTATAGTATTTTGCATGAAATTACGTTTTTCTAAAACATTTTTATTGCACATTATTTCATATACATTAATACACCAAAGAATTCACCAGTGAGCAGCAAAGGTTATAATAAAAGGTGACAGAAAACAGAATCATCCCAGAAACAATGTGCTTTTTATCATTTTAAAACCACCCTAGTACCCACCCCGGCATCTGATGAGATCCTGAGCAGCATTATTATATTCCATTCTTAAGACTCATAGACACTTTCCATACAAACCCCTTTCTTAAATATAAATATAGATCTTAAATATAAGCAATCAAATATATATTCCTTTCCCCTTAAAAAACAGTAAAGTGCAATGTGTCAAAACAGCTGCCTCTCAGTTTTGCCAATTTACCGATTCCCCTCTACCCATTCTGTCAGTGGTGCCCAGATTCTTAAACCTTTCATTCGTGCACGAACCCCCCTTCTTGCATTAACAGCCTTTTCTATATTATAGACTGCTAAAAAACGGGCGAGCCGCTGTTGAAATCCCAGACAGTTAGTCCGGCCAGGCAGATGCAATGCTCAGCCTCAGAACCGCCGTACCAATAAACACCAGATCTTGCCCTGCACTCCCCACACCCTCATCTGCCACCCCTTACAAAATCAGGCTTGAAGAAAGGGTGCATTCCACTACTATTGCTTCATTAAAAAATGTGGTGATATCTTGTTTTAAATTCATGAGCATATTACATGAAGCAAAAATATGGCCTAGGTCTGCCTGATACAATGCACAGCGAGGACAATATGTCCCCTTACCCCTTCCCCATTTAGCAATCTTATGTGGGATATAATAAAGTGAAAAACAGGTTTTATAATATTGTGCTTGTAGTCGAGCGAGTATTAGAACATTCTGCGCCATTTTATATGACTGCTGGAACAGTGTATCTGAGATGTCGATTTTCCCTTTCCATTCCATTGACCATTGCTCCAAATCATCTTTCATCAATGAGTTATGGAGGTTATAGATAACCTGTATTGACAAATCCCTGTTCTCTACCAAACTGTCAACTATGACATTTTTAGAGAATCCAATTGGTCCACCTCTTTTCTTAGATAAAAGTCCCTTATTTGAAGATATTTAAAGAAATTCCTCCAATCTAACCCAAACATCTTCTTAAGATCATCAAGGGAGACAAAGCCCCCTGAAGAAAAGAAGGATCCTGGTCTAGCCAAGCCGGACTCCCCCCATCTTTTAATCATTTGATCCCCAAAGTTCTCGGGTAGATTTGTATTTTTTGCTAACAGCGTATAAAAATAAAGCCTACCTCTTCCGATTAACCTCTGAGCTGTTTTCCAGACTTTAAAAACCCCACCTAATGTCTTAAAGCAAACTTTCTTGTAGTAGCTATAATTTAAATATCACCGCAGACCTCCCCAAGCATCTTTCCCCATTATGAGTTCAAAGGAGGAAGGAACCTCTTCTATATTCCTTTCAGCAGGTTGCTTTTGTAACAGAACAAAACTATGTAATAGAGTTGTGGCCCAGTAATAAAATCTGAGGTTGGGTAAAGCCCATCCCCCTCTAACCCTGGGCAATGTAAGAAATTTTAAACGCCCTTCTTGGTTCAACAAACCGAGAGAACAGATCTTCCAATCTCTTCAGCCATTGGGTTGAGAACTCTAATGGGATTGCCTGGAAAAGATATAGAATATTGTGAAAAAATAGCATTTTGATCATATTACACCTACCAACAATTGATAGATGAAGATTGTTCAATCTAAACAAATCCTGTTTGGTTTTAGCTAAAAGGGGTTCTACATTTTCTTTAACTATATGTTTGCAGAGATGTTAATCCCCAGGTAGGTTGCGCTTTTCGCCACTCTATCATCATGTATAACTATATTACCATTCACCACCACCTGTGTTTTATAGCGATTAAGAGCATAACCAGAGAGGTTTGGGAAACTCTCTCTGCTTCCTCTTCTACTTCCTGAAGAGCGGTCATAGGATCAGGGGTCACAAGGGCAATGTCATCGGCATAAGCCAAAACCTTTGTTTCCCACCCTTGTGTTTGAATAGATAGAATAGACCTGTTGTTTTCCAACTTATGCATAAAAGGGTCAATATATATATAGCAAACAATAGAGGGGAACTCGGGCATCCTTGTCGGGTCCCTCTAGTTATGAAAAAAGAGTCCGACAGAGCCCCATTAACAAAAACCCTGGCAATTGGTTGGTGATATAGCATTTCAATTGCCTGCAAAAAGCACTTCTTGATTCCCACCCTTGACGGGGCCTCCCATAAAAATTGCCATGCGACCCTGTCAAAGGCTTTTTCTGCATCAAGCAGAATTAAAGCCATTGGGTAATTGAGTTTTATAGTGGCATCTAAAAGTGTAATTACCCCCCTTATATGATCAACTGCCCCCTGGGATGAATCCATGCTGACAGTTTGGCGCTAAGCGGTAAGCCAGGATTTTAGAGTAGATCTTGCAATCGCTATTGATCAAGGTTATCGGGCGATATGAGTTAAGATCTGCTGCTGGTTTATTTTTTTTAAGAAACATCACAATTGTTGCTGAAGACCAGGAGCTCGAAGGCTTAGCCCCCTTAAACACATGAACAAACAGCTGGGTCATACACTCTTTAAGTTGCTGAGATTTTTTTTTAAATAAAATTCAGCAGGTATACTATCCATGCCAGTAGCTTTACCATTAGGAAGACTAGTTATGCTTGATAAGATCTCTATCCATTGTGGGAGGTCCTCTAGCTGCTGCTGTTCTTCTAAGGAAAATTGCTCTCCATGGGTCAAATCCAGATACTCCTTAATCTCTCTAAGATTCCCCTTCAAATCACCCCGGTATAGGTTTTGATAGTATTGATGAAATGTCTGTCTAATACTAACTGAGTCTGTGATTAACCCCCTAGTTGGATCCCGAATCTCTCGAATTAGGTTTTGCGTGCTCCTTTGCCTGGCTCTCATCGCCAGATCGTGCCCAATCTGTTCAGTGCATTCATATGCTTTCTCTCTCCAAACAGTAAGTTTATCTGCTGCACTTTTGGCTATCAGTTCCAGAATAGAGGATTTAGACACTGCCATCTTTGCCTGAGCTTCCTCCAGATCCCCGCCCTGTTGTAGGACTTTAACCAATTCCTCCTCTGCTTGCGCCAGTCCAACTTGTAGGTCGTGTACTTGCTGCTGGCCTTTCTTATTAAGGTTCAAAGAGTATCTAAGAGTTTCCCCTCATATGCCAGCTTTCAATGTATCCCAAACAGTATCTACTTCGGCACTCCCTAAATTTTCTTTAAAGAAAATCGGGATCCAGCTCCGCATATGATTGCAGTATTCGTCATTAATTAAAAAGGCTCGCTCAAAACTCCAGAATTTTTCCTTGGGCTTAAAACCATTCCCCCTGATCTCAACCACTAAGGGGTTATGGTATGAAAGTATGTACTAGGCTCTCTCTATCGAACACTCATGAAGCAAAGAATAGGTGACAAGCACAACATTGAGTTGGGCATGAACATTATGTGGTATGGAAAAAAAGGTAAATACAGGATCCACTGGCTTTTACCAATTCCATACATCACTTAGCCCATGATCCTTACATAGTACCCTTAATGCATAAAACACCTTAGGTTTCCTCCCAGTATATATCCAGTTGGTTTCAGAGCTCAGCATTTAATTTGCTGATATATTAATATTAAAGTCACCGCAGAGAAAGACTGGAAGAGGTCAAGCTACAAGTTCGCTGGTTATCTGCTCAAATACTCCTGGATCATCCAAAATACTACCATAGATTGAACATATAGTAAAAGATTCTCCAGTGTTTCTCAGACATTCACTTATAACCCATCAACCAAATTGATCGGCAAACGTTTGAATGAATTGTAAATTAGTGTTACATGTCAGGATCGCTATCCCTCGTGTCCGGGTGTTCTGAGTCGTTCCCCCAACTAGTCTATAGCCCAATGAATTCGAAAGATACAGTTGGGCACCCTCTATATGGGTCACTTGGATACATACAATATCAGTGCGATATTCTTCCCGGACTGTGGGTACGTTACTTTGATATGTGAGCGTCAACTGGAACGGGTACTAAAATACATTATATTAGACTCATCTTCCTTTGGTTATTATTGGATGACCTGTATTCTGGACAATACTAGTGAAACATTATTGAGATTGATACTCCACTATGCCCTGATGAAGTTCCACTAGACGGAACGAAACTCGTTGGCTGTTGTCCTACGTGTTCCCAAATGTTATATGAAGAATAATAAAAAGGATTAATTTTGAATAAGTTGATGTAGACGGACTCGTGACTTCTTTCCTGGTGCCGCCTCCGTTTTTCTTCAAAAGTTTGTTCTTGGGCTTCCCAGTGAGACCTATCCGCAGCAGTTCTCTGAGACGTCTGGCACAGGAGTTTTACACTTATGGGACTTTTATATTGATGTGCACAACAATAGTCGGCTGTGGGATCTTTTGCTTGTTAAACATACAATATCAGTGTTCAATAGACATAACCCTGCCGATGTATTCCTCCTTTTTTTAGGGTCATTAAGGCCACTGGTATTGATAGTGGTTATATGGATTTTACCCATCCCTCAAGAGATAAGGGTATCTTAACTTTTCCGTGCACCATGTAGCCTAAGAGAAAAAGAAAGAAAAGAATTAGGAAAAAATGAAGAAAAAAAAGAAAAAGAAAGGAAATCCATATAAGACACCTCTCCTACCAGCCTGCTACCCTCCACCCCCCAGAACCCTCCCGCCCCCCCCACCACCAACCACCAATAACTAATGTGACCTGGTCCAGCCAGAGCCAGGATGATGTCATCCAAAGTAATCCCATCCCCACCACTCCTCCAACATTTCCCCCAACCACCCCAAAAGCAATATAACAATTAGCTGCTAAACTACCGCAGATCATAGTAAGCAGAACATGGATATACCACCATAATCATGCACCGTAATACCACATAATATGACTATTGTACACCATCAAACTCCGTTCTCAGGTCTACCAGAGATATCCTTTAAATACAATGGGGCCTGGATTTCTGAAATAAAGCTATGTGTTTCTCCAGTCTTTAGTCGGGCTGGATTCTGAAGATAAACTTTTGCCCCAAGCTGTGGGGCAAAAAGTTGCCTAAGCTTCCACCTTCATTTGATGGTGGCATGTGCAAAATCTGGCCTAGTAAAGAAAGTCACTCCGTCATGTTCTTTTTTAGCTGTTGGTCGGGCTAGGTCACAAAGGGCCTGTCGTATCAAAGAATTTCCAAAATATAACAGCATTACACGTGGCCGTTCCGGGGTATTCGGTATGCGTTTTGGCAGCATTAAAAGAAACCTGTGAGCAGTCTGGATTTCCCTATCCAGGTCCCAGGTGTTTTGATCAGGAAAAGCACTTCTCAGTAAGGAGACCATATATTTCCAGGGATCGTTACCCTCGATCCCTTCTGGAATGCCCAGAAACGTAGATTGTTACGGCGTTGCCTGTTTTCTTGATCTTCCATTTTTCACATCATGCCTTTAACAATCCCCTCATGCACTAAACTCTGTGTCTTAAAGGCCATGACTTCTTTTTCCAGGCTTTCAGTCTGGACTTTCTTAGAGGCCATTCTTTCGGCTATGTCAGCACAGGTTCAGCCTACTTTTCTTACAGCACCCTGTAACTTTTTAGCAGCCAACCGGGCTCTGCGATTATCGATCTTCACCTCCTCCTGGAAGCTCTTAGTAAATTGCAGAACCATTGAGAGGGAGGGATCACTCTGGTTCCCAGTCTCTGAGGTCTCCCCAGTATTTGCCAACCCAGAGCCTGTCGGATCTCCTTCATATTTATCTGCTCGGCTTGCTAAAATGGTGAGCTGTGAGACCAAGTAGTCCCATTTCAGATCTCCTGTACTGCCACTGTCAGAGATCTCCCATAGTCCTTTCTTCCTCCCCTTTTTTGTGAGAGATTTCCTTTGCCACTGAGGGTTAACTAGATCTTCCGGGCCAGAGCTGCTGTTCCAATTAGCATCCTCTTCTTTACTAGATGCTGATATGCTTGCGTCTGAAATTTCTGACTCATCTGTCAGGGAGTAGAACTTTTCATTCGCATCAGGGGATCTGGCCTGAATTGAGGGGGTGCCTGGTACTTTATCCCTGGTTACCATATCCACATGAGGGATTGTAGCTTTAATTGTTTTCTGCCTGATTTCAGTTACTTTGTCTCCATTCGTGAGGCCTTGATGGGGGTCTAGCCAACTGAGCACTCCTAGATTTTGTGGATTTCCCACCGCATCCTGCCATCACTGGTTGTGAGTAGCCCTGCCGTGACAGTGAGTTTCTGGCCAAAGACTGCCTGCGACGACACCGCAAGTTCCCCAAAGCAGAAGGAACCAGTGACAGCAGCAGTTGCTGACTCAGTGTGAGCCAGGGTCGCAAGTTCAGCATGAGTGTAGGGACTGCCTAATGCAGCAGCTGATCCAAGGCAATCCGCCTCAGCAGGCAGAGGGATGCAGCAGAAGCCGTAGAGAACAATAGCTTGGACAGCGGGGGCCGTCGGCACACACAGCCCGTTCCAGAAATCCCGTAAAGACAGTGTCGGTGTATCTTCCCGACCTTAATGATCAGGTAAAGCACAAGTAGCATTCTACCATAGCATTGGCATCAGCAATTTCGGTGGCTGGAGGTCCGATTTAGGAGCGTCTGGAGTGAGGAGCTACTAAGGCGCGATCTTGCCTCCAGCTGCAAATCCTGTTTCCATTTTGCATGAAATTACTATATCAGTTTCCATTCTGTTGACTGGCCGTCTTGTAATTTGACAGAATACTCTTCCTTTTCTTAGTGCCTGGACCCAAGTGAAACACTTTGAGAACATTTGGAGAACAATTTAAATCAGCTTTAGCCTTGACATCTCAAAAAGCCTCACTCCATAACTCCTACAAGTGGGGTCTTTGTATTCATAAAGAGGCGGGAGTTTTATTACATTACCTCGATTAAACCAAACCTACAACATTTGTTCAAATTTACATTCTGCATCATCGCTATGATGGAGAAGAGAGATCCAGTTAGCTATGCTGGATGTAAGTGTCTGTATTAATCTGTCGTACAATGAGCTACACTACGATCTTTTACTCATGTTATACCATCTACTTTGACAAAGGCGGCCCTACTTGCAAGATGTCTAGAATTTAGGAAATCCCAGAACTAGACAAACAACTCATGAAATTACACAAATGGAGAATCTGTCTCTTTCCATATCCACAAACACTTAGGCACCTGGACTTTGCAATATTAATTGAAGGTGAAGGTTGCAGCGAGTGAGCTATTTGTTTATGTCGAAAATGTCTACACTACCTCAATGCAAAACCTTACTCCTACAATGCATCATACTATGTTTTCTTATTCAACAATGGATTAAACGCCTGGGAAATGTCATTGATCAGCAAAGAACAAAGGGGCTGATTACGATGGGCGTCGGACCACCACTGAGAGGCCATTGGTGGCGGTCCAACCTTCGACAGCCCTTTGGTCCGACCGCTGCATTAGGATGCTGGCACTCGGACCACAGTGGTCAGAGTCCCCACCGCCGCCTCTGCCAGGATCTCAGATCCCGAAGGGCCGGCGGTCGAGGTCGCAGCCCCTAAATGCTGACGGTGCCTGCCTGAGGATTTGGATATCCCTTCCCGACAGCCTTTTCATGGCAGGAACACTGGCATGAAAAGGCTGTCGGGAAGTGATATAGGGGCCTCCACGAGGGCCCTCGGGCATCGTAGGCCACTGAGTAGTGGCCATGGGGGCACATGTAGTGGCCCCACTCACCTCCTTGCACCATGTGTCATGCGCTGCATGGTACATGGCACACGATGCACGGACCTGATGGTGGTGCATCAAGGCGGTGGCGTGTGCTGGGCCATTTACATTGGCCACAGCATGCCACCGCCACGGTTCCAACAGATTTGCGACCACCAGCATGGCAGTCGCATCGAAATGCAGTGGTCGAACCACCGCCTGATTTTCGGGAGGTCTCATGACTGCTGCAATAGCGTCAGCAGTCCGACCAACCACAATCGTAATCGGACCCGAAGTGTAAATCGCATAGGTATATGAATTTCTAACCCTTACTTCAAGGTCATGAACATTGTAACACCATGTGTCTCACACTTGCCCTGTTCTGGAGTATGGTGTGACTTTTGTAAAAGTGGATAATACAAGTGTCAAATAAATTCAGCTAAACACCAAGTGTGATCCAGAAACTGTCAATGGTAATACAAAGGATACAACACATATCATGTCATACCACTGCAGTGTTCCACTAGAGGTGCCTGCCACAGGCTTCAAAGCTATTAAGTTGTCATGGCAAGTTTGAAGTGGGTATGAGAATCACAGATTGGTCACAACCATCACATGGAATCCACAGTGGATGGAAATCTAAGGTAGCCTCCCACCCAAACAAGGCACTACATATGCACCATACCTGACTGCCTCAGAGCGAAGGTACCTACAGCATCCTAAGGCAGGCTTGCACCACACAACACATGCATTATTTGGAATGTTATTAGTGCAATCTTCCTGTCATGGCATTTCAAAAAGTGAGGATGACTCCAAGCTCATATTGTTATACTTCACACCTCAATCTACAGATAACTGGCCCCTTAAAAGATGCAGTTACTGCCAAATTTCCAGACAGGGAAGAATTACTGACGTGCACAGTGCACATTGAATAAGGCCCACATTTGTCAAAGTTCAATGTATCAAAATGGAATACATCCGAATGAACTGTCTGACAATATGATGCAGCACAATGAACATAGCAACAGAAACTGCTGACCTCTGGGGAAGGACACAGGCTTTCATTTCCATGTCGGGTGGATAGCCACCGATAGGCTGTCTGTGGCGGTCTGCCCGTCAGACAGCACATCGGTCCAACTGCCGCATTTTAACGCATTTTGTCGGACCGCAGAGGTCGGGGGAAGGACCGCCACCTACAACAGGATTCAAAATCCCGTCGGGGAAGCGGTCTAAATGCAATCCCTACAATGGAGTCAGTGCCCACTCAGGCCCCGCCCTAGGGATTAGGATGTCCCATTCTGACTGCCTTTTCATGGTGATCCATTAGCACTATATAAACCCCAAGTAAAGAACCAAACCTCTAACTTACAAGCATGATTTATCTCCACTGATGCAGTCTTCATACCCTGAATGGAGAAGAGCCTTGAACCGAGGGCTTAGAAGACAGAAGCACACAGCAAGAACATCAAGCCAAGACGAAGTCAAAGCAAGAACATCTCATACCAAAATACACATTTTGAACTCCTAAAGTAGGCATGGTGCCCAAACCCTTGCGCCTGAGAGCTTGTTTTAGAACAAAGATAGTTACAACATAACAATTTGCAGTCACATTTTAATGATGTAGAGGATTTTTGTTTATTCTGAGGCACAGTGGGTGGTGTTACTTCCATATAAAGGCACGAGGTGTTAGGGAAAGGATTAAAAGACTATATCCTTCCTAGATCTCTGCTGACAGGCACTGTGTTGAACACCTTCCTTGGCCACCTTTCAGAATCTATTTAGAGTCTCACTACGGGCCAAAAATACATGGAATTTGAAGTCCACAGATACAGGAGGACTTTAAATAATGCTTAATGATTGGTGTGACACCACAAATAAAGTACAAATGCCCATGGACACAAAGTTAATCATCTGCCCACAGAATATAGTGTGCAGTTGAGTGTGTTAACACAGGCCAGATTAGGGGCGGGGTTTTACATGTGCAGCCTATTTCAGCATGACACAGATATGTTCTATAGTTAAGGATAACATAATGTGGTTTCTGCATTTCTAAACCTTATATGGCAAGAATTAAAGACAAGGCATTAACCTTTGATACGAGAAAGGAATGCCCATTTAGTGGTTGAATTGCACTTCATGACACAAGAAAACCTGGGATCAATCCCAAGACCAGTCAAGACTAAATTGTGTGATCTTGGGCACATACTTTATTTTACAGAGTCTCCCTTTTCTTCATCATCACACGTGGGAGCACCTCATAATACGTGAGTTCCGGCTGTGCGTTGTACAAAAACCGCTCTTGTGTTTGATTTACTGGTCCATAATGTTGTTGCTCTATCTATATGATAAGATTCTAGGCCAAAATAGGATATGCGTGGCAACTGACCTGCTAATTTGAGAGCTCCTCTCTGTCAAAATATGGCTATAGATGGCCAATTACATCACCAAATAGAGGATGAGAGGAGAGATAATGATCTGTGGATACAGCCTCCCGACTAGATCATATAACACTAAGGCGTCCCAAACCTGTGCACTATAGGAATAATGTGAGATGGTCAAGACCACAACTATCAGACACTTCCTCTTCCTGGACCTCTACAGACCAGCATCTCTACAGTAACTTTGTGGGAGATATTTACTGCAACCCGATTGGCACAGAACACAGCTCAGGAGATCTGGGCAATGCAGCTTCCCAAAGACAGGGAACCCTGGTAAACTAACAATCCTCGCTACAAATCAGCAACATATTTTTTGGGTACCTATAGTGGCTGCTTTGGCATCCTCATCCTCATCCAATCCAACCCACCTACCCCCCCCGGCCCTCCACCGCCTCACAATTTTTAAGCAAAGTAGGCATCCGTGTGCTGTGTTTTTTTTCTGTTTTCATCCATGTTCATTTTATTAAGCTCTCGTTGTTTAGTGGCTGTGCGCACAGCAAGTCTTAAAGTATCTGTTCCTGCTGTCAAGTACAACAGAAAGGGAACTGATCCTCCAAGCAGCTAACCTAAGGGAAAAATTTGTCAAGCTAGACAGGCACCAAAACTGTAACAGGTCAGAAGACAAGCGAGAACCATGGAACAGGCAGGACAAGCAGCTGATTTTCTCTTGCGTATTCTGAAATAATTGTCTGCCCAATGACGGTAACTCATGGAGTTGTATTCTTGCTCACAGGCCTTTTTTTCTGCTTTTCCACCACTTCCTCTGCTCTGATGGTTTAGAACTGCACCAGGAATGTAGTAAAGCGCGAGCCAATAAATTAACCAGGAGAACCGAGACAAGCGGCTTTGATCTAAGAGCCCATGCACGAGCCCAGCCATGGAAATATTTGACTTAAAACGAATGCAACAAACATTGTGTAAGAAACACGTTATATCATCTGTTAAAAATTCCAAAAAGTGTATTTGTGTATCGTGCTGAATCATTTCATCTTAGTGCATAAAATCATATCACTGCATTGAGAAGTCGTTATGAAAAGTGATAATTTTTAAACACGAACTTAGAAACTTTGCTATCTCCCCTCCGTGCTGATAATGCCTTTAGTTAACCACGAAGCAGGTCAGTTGCCATGTGTACCCTATTTTGGCCGAGATTCTTATCATGTAGATAGTGCAACAACATTTTGGACTATTAAATCATGCACAAGAGAGGTTTTTGTACAACGCACAGCCCAAACTCACATATTATGAGGTGCTTTCATATGTGATAATGAAGAAAAGGGAGGCTTGATAACATAAAGTATTTGCCCAGGATCACACAATTTTGTCTTGCAAGTTCTTGGGATTGATTCCAGGTTTTCTCATGTCACGAAGTACAGTTGAACCTCTAAATGGGCATTCCTTTCTCGTATCAAAGGTTAATGCCTTGTCTTTATTTCTTTCTGTATAAGATTTAGGAAGGCAGAAGACACATTTTTTAAAGCTCTTCATAGCAAAAACCTGGCCCAAGGACGTAACAGCCCTTCACAAATGACCCAGAACATCTCATGCATTTTGGACAAAGTGATTTGCCTTTGACTCTCACAATGGTACTTGACCCAAAGGCCGGGCTTCTAACTGGTTACCAACTGTACTTAATTTGATTTCAAAGAATGTCATTGATTTTGCATGAGTAAAATAATACAAACATAGAGTCAACCCATCAAGACAAATCATATAACGATAAGCATAAACATAAGAAACTACGTCGAGTCATGTGATCCTAACATAACATATTGTATACAGAAAACAAAGGCTTCTGCAAAATGAAAAGAAGGGGGTAAGGGCAATTAGAGAGAGAGGGATGAATATATAGATACGTTTCTGAGAGACAGCCTGACATGGTATGGGTATCTTCTTGGTCTGGTACATATCAATAACAGTAAAGACAACAGCGGGCCAATGCGGAATACTTGATGGTAGGTAGTACCAGGCTACTGATGTGAAAGATAGGCACATTGGTTCTGAGGACAGTGTCTATGAACTTATTAGGTTGATTTATAGTTAAGCAGAACCCTTCAAGTATAGGATAAGGCAAACAAATTGGTGTACAATAGACCTGTATATTCTAGGGAACGTTAGAATAGGTTTTAGCCGAGGCTTAAGGGGTTGTGCTCCTCTGCGTTGAGAGCGAGAGAAGAGAGCTATGACTGTTGTATTATACATGAGTTGAGTGCGGGTGGTCGATGGTAAGTTGTGGAAGTGAAGGAGGGCTTTAGAGGGCTGTATATGAGAGTGTCTGTGGTGGTTTTGTGGATGTGAAATACTTGTCCAGGGTGTCCCAAATGGGTGAAGAGGGTGTCATCCATGGTGAGTGTTGGAGGGAGATATTTTCTGCACCTCTAATCTGTGAGATCCAGTTGATCTAGTTGTTAAAGGAAGCTTTGTGTGTTTTTCCAGTTGGAAAGGATTATTTTGGTCGCCGATGTTAGTAGTAAGTCCAGCAAAGCGCTGTCTCCAGGGTTGTTCAGGTTAGTATATAGAAATACTTTGATGAGGAATGCAAGTTCTTTTTTTGTTGGGTGGCATATAAACAGTACTTAATTTGCAAAGAAGAGCACAGGAGCTTTCACCACCCATTGAGCTATTAAGGACAATTCAGACTTTTAATATATTAAACATTAGTAATACCTGCCATCCAAGCTATTTTTGTAGCTTTGGGTGGCAGGTATTACTCATTTGTAATGTATATAGAATTATTAAACAACTGTTGTGTTCATCACAAAATTGGAAAATAGCTCCACCATATGGCAGGCTGTCATAAGTCCCGGTATTGGCAATTCAGTGCTGGTGCCGGGCACAGGAAACCACAGGCTCAAATTATGCACTAGTTCCCAACATGGCAGGGTCAGCAGGTCGAACCACTTGGCCACAACCCCTCACGGGAAAGGTTGGCTCATTTTGGGCTTGAGGTTGCAAGAGGACCAGGATCTGAGCCAGGACAAGACATCTGACTCGATCTTGGCTCAAGATTTCAGTCGCTTGCCCACCTCCAGATTGCCATGCTTGATTTTATTTTATCCATAACTACATAACATATGTGTGTCACACTGGAATATGCTGCACAGGTAAAACCCCAACCCCAAATCTGCCCTGTGTTAATACACTCAACTGCAGACCATATACTGTGGGCAGATGATGGACTTTGTGCCCATTGGTGCTTGTGTTTTTTCTGCATAGCGACACTATCTGATCATTTTTTGCGCTTGAGGCTATGCATGTACATCCTATTATATTACAATATGCAAACACAAATGACTTTTTGATTCTCCCCTTCCCAAAAGATCGTTATTTTGCATACATTCTAAACGTTTTGCCTTTATGAGAGCATTTTAAATCTCGTATTTTTTAATTTATATGACTTTTATTGTATAATTGATGAAATGTAATATTATACTTGCTTTTATGGTTTGAAACCAACTCACCGAATAAAGCTCATTTATTATTATTATTATTATTTATTTGTGGCATCACGCCCATCATTAAGCATGGGCCATATTATTTAAAGTCCTATCCTGTGTCTGTTGACTTCAAATTCCATGCATTTCTGGCCCGTAGAGAGACTCTGAATAGTTTCAGGAAGGTGGGCACGGAAGGTGTTCAACACAGTGCCTGTCAGCAGAGATCTAGGAAGGATATAGTCTTTTAATCCTTTCCCTATCACCTCATGCCTTTATACGGAAGGAACACCACCCACTGTGCCCCAGCATAAACTAAACTCCTCTACATTATTAATAGGTGACTGCAAATTGTTTTGGTGTAACTATCTTTGTTCTAAAACGAGCTCTCAGGCGCATAGTTGTGGGCACCATGCCTACTTCAGGAGTTCAGAATTTTTATTTTGGTATTAGATGTTCTTGCTTTGACTTCATCTTGGCTTGATGTTCTTGCTGTGTGCTTCTGTATTCTGAGCTCTCGTTTCAAGGCTCTTCTACATTCAGGGCATGAAGCCAGCATCAGTGGAGATAAATCATGCTGGTAGGTTAGAGGTTTGGTTCTCTATTTGGGGTTTATATAGTGCTACTATAGCTTGCTACATATGGCATATATGTAACCTGTAAGTACAAGTGAGAAAAGATGAAGCAATATTCACAGCTAAAGTGCATGGGGCAAGGGTGGTCTCAGTGCTTAATTTGAGCAGGTGGTGTGGTGCTCGGCACCGGCACTTAACTGTCAGAAGCTGCACCTATGTCTGCTGTCACATGATGGCGCTGTTTGTGCAATTTAAAGATGAGCAGAAAAACAGTTGTTTGTTAATTCAATATACATTAAAAACAACTATTACCTGCCACCCAAGCCATTCTTAAAGCTATGGCGGCCTCGAACAGTCTAAAGTGTCACACTTTTTGCAGTGTGATGGTTAGTAGTTGGGTAAGTACAGTGGCATTGTGTGGTGCAAACTGAGGTGGCCTTCTGATGAGGGCCCCGGCACTTATTTTACAATTTACGCACTGGGTGGTCTCCTGATCGGTAAACAAAATAACAATCAAAAGCCCAACGAGCGCTGTGAGTCGTATTTTGTGGAGCCCTTAGCACAGAATACTAAGGCAGACGCTGTGTCATTTCAACACGGAAAGTGTTTCGCCTTAAAACCCAGGAATGGCTAATGGTGTCGATAATGAGCTCATGGCTGGCATTTAGAATGAAAGGCATTGTTTTTTTGTTTTATTTTGTGTTTAAGTAGTTTTTATTTTTTTTTTAAAAATACAACTAAAGAATAACGAGAAGTACAGACACAAAGTAGAGCAGATACGCACCCACATTTTAGAGAGTAGGACAGTATAGTGGACACTGGACAACAGTATGCGTAAAGTCCAGTATATGAAGAAGGGGTGACAATGATGGAGCTGATAATTGAACAGTTACCAAGAGGAGAGGTGAAGAAGAGGATAATATTGGTTTAAAATAAACTCACACCTCACAAATACGAAAAACTTATGATTGCCTGAAAAATACCACACAGCTGCTGCAAAAAATGCAATAGTGTACAGCAAAATTTACAAACCCATGCTCGAATATACTGGGGGGTCTGAACAGGTAGAACAGGAAAACATTGTGGTGCAACACAGACCTCTCTGCTAGGATTTCTACAGTAAATTGTTCTAATTGTTGTGTCAAGGGGAAGTGCTGCTATGCTCAACAGCGGCAGAAGAAGGGATTCTGGACTGAAGGTACCTCCTTAAATACTCGCAGGTGTAACATCTGGGCTTGGAAACCTATCCTGAGCATCAGACATCTCTAGTGGGATGAGGCCCCCATGGCACTTCACTTTATGATACAACCTCTTGTTTTGCCCATTTCACTATTTGATGCAAAAAACACTGCTTAGTGGTGATTTCTCACAAATTCTGCCAGTTGTCAAAAGTGCGACAAAAGGACAAGATGGTGTACAACCAAAATATCGAGTTTCTAATATTACCCTGGAAAAATATGGACTACAGATTATTGACTAGCACTCCATCATCAAGGAAAGTACCCTTATGCGAATATAGTCAGAATAGATTTAGTATTCTTAACTCCAAATACATTTCCCTTGACTATATATCTAAATCTGTATATCTATATAACTATATATCTATATTCATATCTAAATCTG
Organism: Triturus cristatus; assembly: GCF_964204655.1. Lineage (NCBI taxonomy): Eukaryota > Metazoa > Chordata > Amphibia > Caudata > Salamandridae > Triturus > Triturus cristatus. The sequence goes on from NC_140590.1 coordinate 1,699,326,949, forward strand.
TATAGATCTACACACACACATATATATATATATATATGTACATATTTGTAATAATATATGTATTATTATTTATGTAGACACTTGACACCGGCCCAGGGACAACGTGTCCCAGAGATAACGGGGCGAAGAGGGGGCCTGACCCGCAACTGCATCAACTTGCCAGCTGCGCCATAAAGCGCCCAGAAAGGTCCTGTAGTGCGGGAGACACTTGACACCGGCCCAGGGACCACATTTCCCAGAGATAACTGGGTGAAAAGGCGGGCCCAAACTGCACCTGCATCAACTTGCCTGTTGGGCTGTAAAGCGCTCAGAAAGGTCCCGCAGTGCGGGATACACTTGTCATGAGCACAGGGACCACGTATCCCAGAGATAACGTGGCCAGGAGGTGGGCCCGACCAGCACCTTCATCAATTTGGCTGCTGTGCTATAAAGTGCCCAGAAAGGTCCCGCAGCGTGGGAGACACTTTATACCAGCACAGTGACTACATTTCCCAGAGATAACCGGGCCAGGAGGCGGGCCCCACAAGCACCTGCATCAACTTGCTAGCTGTGCAATTAAGTTTGAGTCCATCCAAAAGCGTTGGAGGTGGAAATAGAAGGAGTACCACAGATGCCACCATAGTGGGCATGTGGGCAGTCCATCCAAGAGCATTGGAGGTGGAACCCAAGGAGTACCACAGATACCGCAGTAGTAGGCATGTGGGGGTCCATCCAAGAATGTTTGAGGTGGAACCAAAGGAGTACAATAGACACCGCAGTAGTGGGTTTGTGAGGGGTCCATTCAAGAGCATTGGAGGTTGAACCCACGTGGTACCACAGATAGTAGTGAGCATAAGGGGCACACCCATGATCTGCACTTACCTAAGTGCCCACAACCTCCAGCGATTTAGCAAATCATTACTTTTCCACGAAATAGGCATCCGTGTGCTGTGTTTTTTTTTGTTTACATCCGTGTTCTTTCTATTAAGCTCTCTTTGTTTATTGTCTGTGCTCACAGCAAGTTTTAAAGTGTCTGTGCGTGCTGCCCAGTACAACACAAAGGGAACTGATCCTCCTAGCAGCTAACCTAAGGGGCAAATTTGTCAAGCTAGACAGGTAACAAACAAATACTGCAGCAAATCAGAAGACAAGCGAGAGCCATGGAACAGGCAGAGCAAGCAACTGATTTTCTCTTGCGTATTCTAAAATAATTGTCTGCCCGTGAGCCAACAAATTAACCAGGAGAGCCGAGCCAAGTGGCTTCGATCTAAGAGCCCATGCACGAGCCCAGCCATGGAAATATTTGACTTAAAAAGCATGCAACAAACATTGTGTAAAAATCACTTAATATCATCTGTTCAAAATTCCAAAAAGTGTATTTGTGTAGCATGCTGAATCGTTTCATCTTAGTCCATAAAATTATATCACTGCATTGAGAAGTCGTTATGAAAAGTGATCATTTTTAAACATAAACTTAGAAACTTTGCTATCTCCCCGCCGTGCTGATATTGCCATTAGTGAACTACGAAGCAGGTCAGTTGCCATGTGTACCCTAATTTGGCCTAGATTCTTATCATATAGATAGAGAAACAACATTATATGTGATAATGAAGAAAAGGGAGACTCGATAAAATAAAGTATTTGCCCAGGATCACACAAATTAGCTTTGCCTGGTCTCAGGATTCATCCCCGGTTTTTCTGAGACACAAAGTGCAGTTCAACTACTAAATGGGCATTCCTTTCTTTTATCAAAGGTTAATGCCTTGTCTTTAATTCTTGCCGTATAAGGTTTAGGAATGCAGAAGCCACATTTTTTTAAAACTCTTCGTAGCACAAACATGGCCCAAGGACTTCACAAAAGACCCTGAACATCTTATGCATTTTTGGCAAAGTGATTTGCCCTGGACTCTCAGAATGGTACTTGACCCAAGGCCTGGATTCTAACTGGTTCCCAATAGTACTTAATTTGTAAAGAAATAAGTGCCAGGGGTCTTGTCAGGAGACCACAGGAGCCTGCACCACCCATTGCGCTACTAATTACCATTCAGACTTTTAATACCTTAAAAATTAGTAATGCCTGCCATCCAAGCTATTTATGTCGCTTTGGGTGGCAGGCATTGTTTATTTGTAATGGATATAGAGTTATTAAACAACTATTGTGTTCATCACAAAATTGGAAACCAGCGCCACCATATGGCTGGCTGTCATAAGTCCAGGTGTTGACAATTTAGTGCCGGTGCCGAGCACCGGAAATCACAGGCTCAAATTAGGCACTAGTTCCCAACATGGCAGGGTCAGCAGGTCGAACCACTTGGCCACAACACCTCATGGGTAAGCTTGGCTCATTTTGGGCTTGAGGTTCCAAGAGGACCAGGATCTGAGCCAGGACAAGACATCTGACTAAATCTTGGCTCAAGCTTTCAGTAGCTTGCCCACCTCTAGGACGCCATGCTTGATTTTATTTTATCCATAACTACATAAAATATGTGTGTCACACTGGAATATGCTGCACAGGTAAAACCCCACCGCCCCAATCTGGCCTGAGTTAATACACTCAACAGCACACCATATACTGTGGACAGATGATGGACTTTGTGCCTATGGGCATTTGTGTTTTTTTTGTGGTGTCACGTCCATCATTAAGCATGGGACATATTATTTTAAGTCACATCCTCCTGTGTCTGTTGACTTCAAATTCCATGTATTTCAGGTCCGTAGTAAGGCTCCGAATAGTTTCTGGAAGATGGCCAAGGAAGGTGTCCAACACAGTGCCTGTCAGCAGAGATCGAGGGAGGATCTAGTCTTTTAATCCTTTTCTTATCGCCTCTTGCCTTTATACGGAAGGAACACCACCCACTGTGCCTCAGAATAAACAAAAATCCTCTACATCATTAATAGGTGACTGCAAATTGTTATGGTGTAACTATCTTTGTTCTAAAATGAGCTCTCAGCTGCAAGGGTTTGGGCACATGACTACTTTAGGAGTTCGGACTTTTTATTTTGGTAATAGATGTTCTTGGTTTGACTTTGTCTTGGCTTGATGTTCTTGCTGTGTGCTTCTGTGTTCTGAGCTCTCAGTTCAAGACTCTTCTACATTCAGGGTATGAAGACTGCATCAGTGGAGATAAATCATGCTTGTAGGTTAGAGGTTTAGTTCTTTATTTGGGGTTTATATGGTGCTACTATATCATGCTACATATGGCATGAATGTAACCTCAAAGTGCAAGTGAGAAAAGGTAAAGCAATATTCATAGCTAATGTGCTTGGGGCAAGGGTGGCCTCAGTGCTTAATTTGAGCTGGTGGTTTCCGGTGCTCGACACCGGCACGTAATTGCCGGAACCTGCACTTATGACAGCTGCCCCATGGTGGCGCTGTTTGTGCAATTTAAAGATGAGCAGAAAAACTGTTGTTATTTAATACAACATACATTAAAAACAACTATGAACTGCCACCCAAGCCATTCTTAAAGCTATGATGGCCTCGAATAGTCTAAATTGTCACACTTGTAGCAATGTGATGGCTAGTAGTTGTGTATGTACAGTGGCACTGTTAGACCTGTCAGCCCTTTGGCAGTTCCCCCTCCTCATTTTATTATTTTTGTCCCTTTTCCCCCTCCTCATTTTTTCTGTCTACTAAACTTTTTAGGTGCTGATGTAGAGGTTCCGGGCGCCTCTTCCTCATCACATGAGGGAAAGGCGCAAGGTGCTCTACTGAGGTAGATAGATAAGGAAGGTAGGATTCACAAAATGGTGGCTCCAACTGTCACCTCAGCACCCGGGCCATGACTGCCATGGGAGATTCCAGAACCTTCTGGACCCCTCTGGCAAGTCCAGCCCAAGGTGATAAATAGAGGTGGCAGGAGGGCGGCCATTTTAGAATCGAGTAGGGCTGTGGAGTCAGTCAGGAGTAAGGCACCTGAGTGGAGAGGTGGTTGCGCTGAAAGGGAGTGGACAGATCCTAGGGTCTGCGGGAGTCCCCTGCGTAGTGACACCACCCTTTGCCATTTGACCGGTCCCTGAGATCAGCTGACAGCTCTGAAAGGCATTGTTCCTTCTCTAGTCAGGCGTCCCTAGCATAGACTGAGAGCCTGAAGAGGAATCCCGGGGAGGGTTTGCCGTTGGGACTGCCTTGACTCTTTGGTGATCAATCGGGAATCTAATCCCCCCCCCCCCCTGTGGCAAATCAACGGAACTCCATTGTGGGCTAGGGGTAAGGAGCAGTGCTAGAGATTCCCCGGGCTAGCGGATCTGCTCACCTGGGGTACTGTGAGCCACACCCCCTTGTTCCCCGCTTACCGGCACTAGCCCTATCGTTGAACCTCATCACCAGCTGCGGGTCCTGAGAGAGTGCCGTGGGGTTTGATGAGAGGCTCGAGGCTCTCCAGGGTTGCCGACATCCATTGCGCGTGTCAGCTGTGAGGGGAGCTGACAACGCGCCGACCAGCTGACTAAGGAGGCCGAAGCCGGGAAGTTGAGTCGGGGGGCTGGCCTGGAAACTGACGCTGGGTCACGTGAGCCGGGCCCTCAAGGAAGCGCCGCCCCTCTCTGCAGACTAGGCCGCACCCCTCACGAGTCGCGCTGCATCAGGAGCGGCGGAAGTGACTGACGGAGCCGTCGCTTCGCTCCCGCAAGTCGCGCTGCGGTCGGCAGTGACGGGGGCGCCTGGCAGAACGAGAAAAGCTGGGAAGTGCCCCGGGAGAAGTTTTTCAGTGAAGCTCACCTCACGGGAAGTCCCTTGAGGGTTGGGGTAGGTGAGAGGTGTTACTTCCTTAAGCCCCAGTCAAGACGCCCCCTGGTGGAGGAGTCCACGAGTCCCGCTGCCGGAGGAGGACCTCAAGCCTGTAAAGTAAGCTGGGCCTTGGAGGGGCGGGGAGACTGGCTTCTGACACAGGGGAAGCGAGCGCTGGAGTAGCGTTGTGTGAGACTGCGCTAAGGAGAGAGCGGATCTCCAGTGCAAAGGACAACCGTCTGCAGTCGGGGCCATACCGGGACTTAAGGATTCGGTTAGGACGTAGTGATTTGGCCCTATGTCACACCTAGCTTTCAGGTGAACTATTTGGAGGGTACCTTTTGGTCGCCTGCAGTAAGCAACCTTCAGCTGAATATCTCATAGGCAGAGATTAAAGCCGGTGGGCAGGATAAGAGTCTAAATGTGCTTTTTGAGAAATGTTGATAAGAGTCTAAATGTGCTTCTTGAGAAATGTTCAATAGAGTCTAAATGTGCTTTGTGAGAAATGTTCAATAGAGTTTAAATGCGCTTTTTGGGAAATATTCAGTAGAGTCTAAAAGTACTTTTGGAGATGTGGGTTGAAACTTACCTTGCAGAAAAGTAACTAGGCCCTCTAGTAATGGTGGGAGGAGAAACTCAAAGGGTGTTTTAGAGACTCTACTATGAACTGCAAAGTGGGAGCATTAATGTTATTCTGAATACAAATGAAATGTCGTGCTCTGTGATGCGGAACTGGGAATTCCGGTAACGTAAGAAAGGTGGAGGAATTCTAGTAAACGTTGAAAAGAAAATATCCAGTGTAATGTCCTTTTTGAGTGGTGTCATACTGGATTGCGGACTGAGGAGGATGCAAGTACGAAGCGCTATGTGGATGAGGATGCCTGTTAACGTAGGCCAATGCTACCCCTAGGACGTAGGTCCAACAATTTGGTGCTCAGCGGTGGGATTACTTACTCAGTGCTTGCATCCGCTTAGTGGCAGTTTAGCGTGCATCACCACCTACACTGGATTGTTTTGGCTGGAGTTTTCTCCAGAGTGTTTTCCTAATTGGAGGTTTTTAAAATTGTCCTGTGTATATTTCCTTTCTTGAGTAAGTTCTTGTTAACTGTGTTGGGGTCCCATCTGGTAGGATGGAATTCGAATTGGGTAGGCTGGAGGAGTATACAGTGGCCCAATTGAAGGAATTCTGCCGGGGACGGGAGGTATTCTTTAAGCAGGGGGCGAAGAAAACAGAGCTCCAAGCAAGCTTAAGAGCCTGGGTTATGGCCCACCCTAGCGGGAAACGGGAGGAAGAACCAGGACTAGACCTCCTAGAAGAACCGGGAGTCCTACTTCCCCCTGGGAGCGATAATATGGACGTAGGGTCCAGGGCCCCATCCAGGGTGGGAAGTAGCGCCTCAGGAGGGAGCTTGTCCTCTGCTGACCTAGCTGACCGAAGGGAAGAGAGGCAGCTTAGAATGGATCTGGCCCGGTTGGAAAAGGAGAGGGAGGAGAGGAGGTTCCTCCATGAGCTCCACTTAAAGGAGTTAGAGCTCAAAGCCCTTCAAATTGGAACCCCCAGCAGTCCTAATGGTGGCAGCATACCGAGAGAAGTCCCGAGAGAGTCCAGGCCCTACCTGCCCAAAGATGTAGTTGCTAGCTATGGTATAGGGGATGACATTGTAAAATGGCTGGCTGCCTATGAGGTTTCTTTAAGAGCCCATGGGGTCCCCGAAGCCCAGTGGGGGGGTGGCCTGTATAGGTATATGCCTCCGGTGGGGAGGGATGCCTTGTTAGCGCTAGAACAGCCAGACCAGACCAGGTACCCCGTTATGAAGGTAGCCCTAGTGAGGAAATTTGGGCTGACCCCTGAAAAATTCAGGCAGAGGTTTCGGGGCAGTCAGAAGTTGTCCACCCAGAATTGGGTGGACTTCTTGGACTATGCTAGGAAGGCCTTAGAGGGCTGGGTACAGGGCAGTGATGTCAAGGACTATGAGGGATTGTACAATTTAATTTTAAAGGAGCACCTCCTCGAGAAAAGTTTTCCGGAGCTGCGTCAGCACCTGGTAGACAGCAAGCTAACTAATCCCAGGAAGCTTGCAGAGGAGGCGGATATCTGGGCCAGTACCCGGGTATCCTCAAAAGGGACTGGAGGGAATTTCCAGGGGGCTGGACAGGGCGCCCCCCAGAAGAAAGAGGGGGGAGACAAAAAGAGGGAGTTCTCTAAAGGCCCCCAAAAGAGTTCACAAGGGAGGGGAGTAGGATTCCCGCCTAAGGTTGGCCCCCACAAACCCCCTTATCCTGACCGTGGTCAGCAGCCTAGGGTTGTCCGATGTTATGAGTGTGGTGAGGTTGGGCACTATAAGGGGGATGCCAAGTGTCCCAAGAGACCACACCCTCCCATTGGAGGAAAGACCCCTGGGGTGGCGAGTGTAGTGCTTGGGGAGGAGTTGCCCCTAGATAAGGGAGGTGAGTGGGCAGGGCTAACCCTAGTGTCCTTAGGGGATTGTGAGATGGTTCCTAAGACCCAGATGCCCTCGAATACTACTAAGTACAGGCAATGGGTCACCATCAATGCCCAGAGGGTGGAGGCTCTGAGGGACACAGGAGCCAGCATGACTATGGTGAGGAGTCAGCTGGTGTCCCCAGAGCAGGTGGTTCCCAATGTAGTCCACCCGGTTGTGATGGCTGACAACCGAGAGGGTCACTATCCGGTGGCCCAGGTTCCCTTTGAGTGGGGAGGGGTTGCGGGTCCTCTACGAGTTGCGATCAGCCCTGCCATGCCGGTCGACTGCCTGTTGGGAAACGACCTTGAACACTCGGCGTGGAAGGAGGTTGAGTTCAGGGCCCACATGGAGATGTTGGGGACCCCTGAGTGGACGTGTGCCCACACTCGGTCCGTGACCACCCGAAGAGGGGATTCACAGAGGTTGGAGCCTGGGACAAAGGCCCAACCAGCTGCCGGAAAGGGTAGACGGGGACGGGGGAAGCCTGCCCCGGCATCTGACCCTCCAAAGGGGGATGGGCCAACTGAAGTGGTCCCGGAGTCTACGGAGGGGGATGTAACGTCCCTGGAGGGCTTACCTACCCCTGCAGACTGGCAGGTGGAGGGAGGACCTACTAGGGAAGAGTTTTGTCGGGCCCAGAAGGAGTGCCCTACCCTTGAGGGTTTACGGCGGCAGGCCGAAGCCCAGGCAGCGGGTAACGATTCGGGGAACTTCCACATATACTGGGAAGATGGTCTCCTGTATAGCGAACCCAAGGCTCCGGTGCATGGTTCATCCCGGGCTTTGGTGGTTCCCCAGCGTTACCGAGCCTTCCTATTAGGACTGGCTCACGAAATACCCTTGGCAGGACACTTGGGACAAGACAAGACCTTTGCTCGACTTGTCCCTCATTTTTACTGGCCTCAGATGAGGATTACGTCTGATACTTTTTGTAGGACGTGTGTAACCTGCCAAGCTAGTGGGAAAACAGGGGTGAAGCTGAAGGCTCCCCTGGAACCACTGCCTGTCGTTGGTACCCCCTTTGAAAGGGTGGGCATCGACATTGTCGGGCCATTGGATCCACCAACGTCTGCCGGTCACAGGTTTATCCTGGTTCTGGTGGATCATGCCACACGGTACCCAGAGGCTATCCCTCTGAGGACCACTACTGCACCTGCGGTGGCACGGGCCCTTATGGGAATTTTTACCCGGATGGGATTCCCCAAGGAAGTGGTGTCGGACAGAGGTACCAACTTCATGTCGGCCTACATGCGGGCCATGTGGAAAGAGTGTGGAGTTACTTACCGGTTCTCCACTCCTTATCACCCCCAGACTAATGGTCTGGTGGAAAGGTTTAACAAAACCTTAAAGGGCATGATCCGGAGTCTGCCCGAGAGCCTGCAGAGGAAATGGGACGTCCTCCTACCTTGTTTGCTGTTTTCGTACAGGGAGGTACCACAGAAGGGAGTGGGCTTCAGCCCCTTCGAGTTGTTGTACGGGCACCCTGTGCGTGGACCCCTCAGCCTGGTGAAGGATGGATGGGAAAAGACTCCCAGAAAACTTCCCCCGGATGTGGTGAGCTACATGCTTGCCTTTCGTAGCCAAATGGCTAGGTTGTGGAAGCAAGCTTCGGAAAACCTAGAAGCCAGCCAAACGGTCATGAAGGAATGGTATGACCGAAACGCTCACCCGGTGGAGCTGGAGCCTGGCCAGAAGGTGTGGGTGATGGAACCTGGAGAGCTTAGCGCCCTCCAGGATCGCTGGTCAGGTCCCTTTGAGGTGGTTGAGAAAAAGGGCAAGGTTACCTACGTGGTAGATCTTAAGACCCCCAGGCAGCCCCATCGGGTGCTCCATGTTAATTGCCTCAAGCCTCACCAAGAGAGACCCGAGGTCACGTTAATGATGGTGACTGATGGGTCAGAGGAAGAGGAAAGTGAACCTCTTCCTGATCTGTTTGCGTCCCAAGAGAAGGATGGATCGGTGGAGGGAGTGATCCTTTCACCGTCACTAACTCCTGAACAACGGAAGGACTGTCGCCAGGTACTGGAGCAGTTTGCTTCCTTGTTCTCCCTTATCCCAGGAAGGACTCATCTGTGTACCCATGACGTGGACACAGGGGACAGCCCACCTGTGAAGTCCAAGTCCTACCGACTGTCGGATAAGGTGAAGGCTAGCATCCATGAGGAAGTTACCAAGATGCTAGAGCTAGGAGTGATTGAGCCTTCAAGTAGTCCCTGGTCCAGTCCGGTGGTACTGGTACCCAAAGCTGCCCCACCGGGCACTACCCCAGAACTCCGGTTCTGTGTGGATTATAGGGGACTGAATTCAGTGACAAGGACAGATGCTCATCCTATCCCGAGGGCGGATGAGATCATTGACCGGTTGGGAGCTGCCCAATATCTCAGTACCTTTGACCTCACATCCGGGTACTGGCAGATTTCCCTGACAGATGGAGCCAAGGAAAGGTCAGCCTTCTCCACACCCGAGGGTCACTACCAGTTCTGTGTGATGCCCTTTGGGCTCAAGAACGCCCCTGCTACGTTCCAGCGATTGGTGAACCAGGTCCTCTCTGGAATGGAAGCCTTTTCAGTTGCGTACCTGGATGACATCGCTGTCTTCAGCCGCAGCTGGGAGGACCATTTGTGTCACCTTCAGGCTGTTCTTCAGGCTTTGCAGTGGGCAGGTCTGACGATCAAAGCCAGTAAGTGCCAGATCGGGCAGGGGTCGGTAGTGTATCTCGGTCACTTGGTGGGGCGGGGCAAGGTGCAACCCCTCCAGGCCAAGATCGAAACCATCATGGCCTGGGAACCCCCCAAGACTCAGACAGAGGTCCGGGCCTTCTTGGGCCTCACTGGCTACTACCGACGCTTCGTCAAGGGATACGGTACGATCGTAGCCCCCTTGACTGAGCTCACTTCCAAAAAGCACCCTCGACGGGTAATCTGGACCGAGGGATGTCAACAAGCTTTTGACACCTTGAAAAAGGCCATGTGTGCGGCACCTGCTCTCAGGGCCCCTGACTTTGCCAAGGAGTTCATTGTCCAGACAGACGCGTCGGAGCACGGTATTGGGGCAGTGCTGTCGCAACTCAATGAGGGTCTAGACCAACCGGTGTTTTTCCTATCTAGGAGACTACTCCCCCGGGAACAGAGGTGGAGTGCAATTGAGAGGGAGGCTTTCGCGGTGGTGTGGGCTCTGAAGAAGCTGCGGCCATACTTGTTTGGCTCGCCCTTCCTGGTTCAGACCGACCACCGGCCCCTCAGGTGGCTGATGCAAATGAGGGGCGAGAACCCCAAGCTGTTGAGGTGGTCCATTTCCCTACAGGGGATGGACTTTAGGGTGGAACATCGCCCAGGAGTGGACCACGCCAATGCTGACGGTCTCTCCAGGTATTTCCGCCTTAGTGAAGAGGACTCCCAAGGGGTTGGGTAGCTCTCCCCACTTTCAGCTGGGGGGGACGCGTGTTAGACCTGTCAGCCCTTTGGCAGTTCCCCCTCCTCATTTTATAATTTTTGTCCCTTTTCCCCCTCCTCATTTTTTCTGTCTACTAAACTTTTTAGGTGCTGATGTAGAGGTTCCGGGCGCCTCTTCCTCATCACATGAGGGAAAGGCGCAAGGTGCTCTACTGAGGTAGATAGATGAGGAAGGTAGGATTCACAAAATGGTGGCTCCAACTGTCACCTCAGCACCCGGGCCATGACTGCCATGGGAGATTCCAGAACCTTCTGGACCCCTCTGGCAAGTCCAGCCCAAGGTGATAAATAGAGGTGGCAGGAGGGCGGCCATTTTAGAATCGAGTAGGGCTGTGGAGTCAGTCAGGAGTAAGGCACCTGAGTGGAGAGGTGGTTGCGCTGAAAGGGAGTGGACAGATCCTAGGGTCTGCGGGAGTCCCCTGCATAGTGACACCACCCTTTGCCATTTGACCGGTCCCTGAGATCAGCTGACAGCTCTGAAAGGCATTGTTCCTTCTCTAGTCAGGCGTCCCTAGCATAGACTGAGAGCCTGAAGAGGAATCCCGGGGAGGGTTTGCCGTTGGGACTGCCTTGACTCTTTGGTGGTCAATCGGGAATCTAATCCCCCCCCCTGTGGCAAATCAACGGAACTCCATTGTGGGCTAGGGGTAAGGAGCAGTGCTAGAGATTCCCCGGGCTAGCGGATCTGCTCACCCGGGGTACTGTGAGCCACACACCCTTGTTCCCCGCTTACCGGCACTAGCCCTATCGTTGAACCTCATCACCAGCTGCGGGTCCTGAGAGAGTGCCGTGGGGTTTGATGAGAGGCTCGAGGCTCTCCAGGGTTGCCGACATCCATCGCGCGTGTCAGCTGTGAGGGGAGCTGACAACGCGCCGACCAGCTGACTAAGGAGGCCGAAGCCGGGAAGTTGAGTCGGGGGGCAGGCCTGGAAACTGACGCTGGGTCACGTGAGCCGGGCCCTCAAGGAAGCGCCGCCCCTCTCTGCAGACTAGGCCGCACCCCTCACGAGTCGCGCTGCATCAGGAGCGGCGGATGTGACTGACGGAGCCGTCGCTTCGCTCCCGCAAGTCGCGCTGCGGTCGGCAGTGACGGGGGCGCCTGGCAGAACGAGAAAAGCTGGGAAGTGCCCCGGGAGAAGTTTTTCAGTAAAGCTCACCTCACGGGAAGTCCCTTGAGGGTGGGGGTAGGTGAGAGGTGTTACTTCCTTAAGCCCCAGTCAAGACGCCCCCTGGTGGAGGAGTCCACGAGTCCCGCTGCCGGAGGAGGACCTCAAGCCTGTAAAGTAAGCTGGGCCTTGGAGGGGCGGGGAGACTGGCTTCTGACACAGGGGAAGCGAGCGCTGGAGTAGCGTTGTGTGAGACTGCGCTAAGGAGAGAGCGGATCACCAGTGCAAAGGACAACCGTCTGCAGTCGGGGCCATACCGGGACTTAAGGATTCGGTTAGGACGTAGTGATTTGGCCCTATGTCACACCTAGCTTTCAGGTGAACTATTTGGAGGGTCCCTTTTGGTCGCCTGCAGTAAGCAACCTTCAGCTGAATATCTCATAGGCAGGGATTAAAGCCGGTGGGCAGGATAAGAGTCTAAATGTGCTTTTTGAGAAATGTTGACAAGAGTCTAAATGTGCTTCTTGAGAAATGTTCAATAAAGTCTAAATGTGCTTTGTGAGAAATGTTCAATAGAGTTTAAATGCGCTTTTTGGGAAATATTCAGTAGAGTCTAAAAGTACTTTTGGAGATGTGGGTTGAAACTTACCTTGCAGAAAAGTAACTAGGCCCTCTAGTAATGGTGGGAGGAGAAACTCAAAGGGTGTTTTAGAGACTCTACTATGAACTGCAAAGTGGGAGCATTAATGTTATTCTGAATACAAATGAAATGTCGTGCTCTGTGATGCGGAACTGAGAATTCCGGTAACGTAAGAAAGGTGGAGGAATTCTAGTAAACGTTGAAAAGAAAATATCCAGTGTAATGTCCTTTTTGAGTGGTGTCATACTGGATTGCGGACTGAGGAGGATGCAAGTACGAAGCGCTATGTGGATGAGGATGCCTGTTAACGTAGGCCAATGCTACCCCTAGGACGTAGGTCCAACAGGCACTGTGTGGTGCAAACTGCGGTGGCCTCCTGACAAGGGTCACAGCACTTATTGTTTTACAAATTAAGCATTGGGTGGTCTCCTGATCGGTATACAAAATAACAATCAAAAGACCCGACAAGCGCTGTGAGTCATTTTTTTGAGGAGCCCTTAGCACAGAATACTAAGGCCCTCATCTTCAGGTGTTAACTCAGCAGGGACCTGCAAAGTCCTCTTCTCAGGATCACTTGACCCCTCATGTGACTGCAGACGCGGTGTCATTTCAACACGGAAAGTGTATTTGTCTAAAAACCCGGGAATGGCTAATGGTGTCGATAATGACCTCGTGGCTGGCATTTAGAATGGATAGCATTGTTATGTTTTGTTTGTGTTCAAGTGGTTTTTATTTAAAAATAAATACAACTAGAGAATAACAAAAAGTACTGATACAAAGTAGAGCAGATACGCACACACCATTGTAGAGCGCAGGACAGTTCAAAGGCCACTGGACAGCAGTATGCGTAAAGTCCAGTATATGAAGAAGGGGTGGCAATGATGGAGCTGATAATTGAACAGTTACCAAGAGGTGAGGTGAAGAAGAGGATAACATTGGCTTAAAACAAACTCACACCTCAAAAATACAAATAACTGATGATTACCAGTAAAATACACACAACTGCTGCAAAAAAAGCAATAATGTGCCGCAAAATTTGCAAAACCATGCTCGAATATACTGGGGGGTCTGAACAGGTAGAACAAGAAAACATTGTGGTGCAACACAGACCTCTCTGCTGGGCTTTCTGCAGTAAATTGTTCTAATTGTTGTGTCAAGGGGAAGTGCTGCTACGCTCAACAGCAGCTGAAGAAGGCATTCTGGACTGAAGGTACCTCCTAAAATACTCGCAGGTGTAACATCTGGGCTTGGAAACCTATCCTGAGCATCAGACATCTCTAGTGGGATGAGGCCCCCATGGCACTTCACTTTATGATACAGCCTCTTGTTTTGCCCATTTCACTATTTAATGCAAAAAACACTGCTTAGTGGTGATTTCTCACAAATTCTGCCAGTTGTCAAAAGTGCGACAAAAGGACAACCATAATAATGCGTTTCTAATATTGCCCTGGAAAAATATGGACTACAGATTATTGACTAGCACTCCATCATCAAGAGAAGTACACCTATGTGAGTATAGTCAGGATAGATTTAGTATTCTTAACTCCAAATACATTTCCCTTGACTATATATCTAAATCTGTATATCTATATAACTATATATATCTATATTCATATCTAAATCTGTATAGATCTACACACACATATATATGTACATATTTGTATAAAGATATGTATTAATATTTATGTAGACACTTGACATCGGCCCAGGGACAACGTGTCCCAGAGATAACGGGGCGAAGAGGGGGCCTGACCCGCAACTGCATCAACTTGCCAGCTGCGCTGTAAAGACCTAGAAAGGTCTCGCAGTGCGGGATACACTTGACACGAGCACAGGGACCACGTGTCCCAGAGATAACGTGGCCAGGAGGTGGGCCCAACCAGAACCTGCATTAATTTAGCAGCTGTGCTATAAAGCGCCCAGAAAGGTCCCGCAGCACGAGAGACACCTTTTCCAGAGATAATGGGGCCCGACAAGCACCTGCATCAACTTGCTAGCTGCGCAATTAAGTATGAGTCCATCCAAAAGCGTTGGAGGTGGAAATACAAGGAGTACCACTGATGCCACCATAGTGGGTATGTGGACGGTCCATCCAAGAGCGTTGGAGGTGTAACCCGAGGAGGACCACAGACACCACAGTAGTGGGGATGTGAGGGGTCCATCCAAGAGCATTGGAGGTGGAACCCAAGGAGTGCCACAGATACCGCAGTAGTGGGCATGTGGGGGTCCATCCAAGATTATTGGAGGTGGAACCCAAGGAGTACAATGGACACCACAGTAGTGGGTTTGTGGGGGGTCCATCCAAAAGCTTTGAAGCTTGAAACCAAGGAGTACTACAGATACCGCAGTAGTGGGCATGTGGGGGGGGGGTCCATCCAAAACTGTTGGAGGTGGAATCCAAGGAGTACTAGAGACACCACAGTAGTGAGTTTGTGAGGGTCCATCCAAGAGCATTGGAGGTTGAACCTATGTGGTACCACAGATAGTAGTAGGCATGTGAAGCACACCCATGATCTGCACTTACCTAAGTGCCCACCACCTTCAGCAATTTAGCAAATCATTATTTTTCCACAAAATAGGCATCTGTGTTTTTTTTGTTTACATCCGTGTTCTTTCTATTAAGCTCTCTTTGTTTATTGTCTGTGCTCACAGCAAGTTTTAAAGTGTCTGTGCATGCTGCCCAGTACAACAGAAAGGGAACTGATCCTCCGAGCAGGTAACCTAAGGGGCAAATTTTTCAAGCTAGACAGGCAACAAACAAATACTGCAGCAAATCAGAAGACAAGCGAGAGCCATGAAACAGGCAGAGCAAGCGACTGATTTTCTCTTGCGTATTCTGAAATAATTGTCTGCCCGATGATGGTACCTCGTGCAGTTGTATTCTCCTGGCTCACAAGCTTTTCTTTCCCTGCTTTTTCACCACTTCCTCTGCTCGGATGGTTTAGAACTGCACCGGAAATGTAGTGAAGCGCGAGCCAACAAATTAACCAGGAGAGCCGAGCCAAGTGGCTTTGATGTAAGAGCCCATGCATGAGACCAGCCATGGAAATATTTGACTTAAAAAACATGCAACAAACATTGTGTAAACATCAGTTAATATCTGTTCAAAGTTCCAAAAAGTGTATTTGTGTAGCGTGCTGAATCGTTTCATCTTAGTGCATAAAATCATATCACTGCATTGAGAAGTAGGTATGAAAAGTGATAATTTTTAAACACGAACTTAGAAACTGAGCTATGTCCCCGCCGTGCTGATAATGCCTTTATTTAACTACGAAGCAGGTCAGTTGCCATGTGTACCCTAATTTGGCCTAGATTCTTATCATATAGATAAACAACATTATGGACTATTAAATCAAACACAAGAGAGGTTTTTGTACAAAGCACAGCCTGAACTCACATATTATGAGGTGCTCTCATATGTGATAATGAAGAAAAGGGAGGCTTGATAACATAAAGTATTTGCCCAGGATCACACAATTTTGTCTTCCATAGTCTTGGGAGTGATTCCAGGTTTTCTCATGTCACGAAGTACAGTTGAACCTCTAAATGGGCATTCCTTTCTCGTATCAAAGGTTAATGCCTTGTCTTTAATACTTTCTGTATAAGATTTAGGAATGCAGAAGACACATGATTTTAAGCTCTTCATAGCACAAACCTGGCCCAAGGACATAACAGCACTTCACAAAAGACCCAGAACATCTCATGCATTTTCGGCAAAGTGATTTGCCTTTGACTCTCACAATGGTACTTGACCCAAAGCCTGGCTTCTAACTGGTTCCCAGCAGTACTTAATTTGATTTCAAAGAATGTTATTGATTTTTGATGAGTAAAATAATACAAACATAGAGTTAACCCATAAAGACAAATCATATCATAATGATAAGCATAAACATAAGAGACTACATCGAGTCATGTGATCCTAAAATAACATATCGTATACAGAAAACAAAGGCTTCTGCAAAATGAAAAGAAGGGGTAAGGGCAATTAGGGAGAGAGAGATGAATATACAGATACTTTTCTGAGAGACAGCCTGACATGGTATGTGTATCTTCTTGGTCTGGTGCATATCAATAACAGTAGAGACAACAGTGGGCCAATGAGGAATACTTGATGGTAGGTAGTACCAGGCTACTCATGTGAAAGATAGGCACATTGGTTCAGAGACAGTGTCTATGAACTCATTATGTGGATTTATAGTTAAGCAGAACCCTTGAAGTATAGGATAAGTCAAACAAATTGGTGTACAATAGCCCTGTATATTCTGGGGAACATTAGAATAGGTTTTAGGCGAGGCTTAAGGGGTTGTAATCCTCTGCGTTATTTGTTGTAAGCGAGAGAAGAGAGCTATGACTATTGTATTATACATGAGTTGAGTGCGGGTGGTCGATGGTAAGTTTTGGAAGTGAAGGAGGGCTTTAGAGGGCTGTAAATGAGAGTGTCTATGGTGGTTTTTTGGATGTGACATAGTGGTCTAGGGTATCCCAAATGGGTTTAGAGGGTGTCATCCATGGTGAGTGTTGGAGGGAGATACTGCAACCACAGCACTGAGACCGCCTTACTTGTCACCACAGACGACATCTGCACCCTCCTGGACCAAGGCCACTCTGCAGCCCTTATCCTACTCGACCTATCAGCGGCCTTTGACACCGTCTCCCACTGCACACTAGTCACCAGACTACACGACGCCGGCGTACAAGGAGCAGCCCTGGCCTGGATCCAATCATTCCTCACCGGAAGAAGCCAAAGGATCAGACTGCCACCCTACCTCTCCGATCCCTAGAAAATCTCCTGCGGATTCCCACAGGGTTCATCCCTGAGCCCCACCCTCCTTCAACATCTACATGGCCCCCCTCGCAGCCATCGTCCGACAACACAACAACATCGTCTCCTACGCTGACGACACTCAGCTCATCCTCTCCCTCACCAAAGACCACACCATCGCCAAACTCAACTTCCAGAAAGGAATGCAAGACGTCGCAGTCTGGATGACCAACAGTTAACTGAAGCTCAACGCCGAGAAGACAGAAGTCCTCGTCCTTGAAACCACCTCTTCAGCATGGGACAAAACCTGGTGGCTGACTGCCCACGGAAGCACACCTACCCCCTCAGACCACGCCAAAAACCTCAGCATCGTACTCGACTCATCACTCACCATGAACCGACAGGTCAACGCCATCACCTTCAACTGCTTCAACACCCTCTGCATCCTCTGCAAGACCTTCAAATGGATCCTCCCTGAATCAAGGAAGACAGTCACCCATGCACTCATCACCAGCAGACTGGACTATGGAAACACACTATACGCCGGCATCAACAAGTCCCTACACCGCAAACTCCAGACAATACAGATCACTGCCGCTAGACTCGGCCTCAGCATCCCCCGGCACAAACACATCAGCCAACACCCACAAAAACTCCACTGGCTTCCCGTGGAGAAAAGAGTCACCTTCAAGATCCTCACTCACGCCTACAAAAGCCTACAAAACAACGGACCCAAATACCTCTATGACAGAATCAACTTCCACGTACCCAAAAGAAACCTCCGATCATCCAACCTAGCACTGGCAGAAACCCCGCATATCCACAAAGCCAGAGCAGGCGAAAGATCCTTTTCTCACTTTGCAGCCATGACCTGGAACGAGCTACAGGCAGACATCAGAACACCTTCAGGAAGACCCTCAAGACCTGGCTCATTGGCTAGACAGATCTGCAGAGACCGACACCCCCCCCCCTCCCCCCAGCGCCTTGAGACACTCACGGGTGTGTAGCGCGCTTACAATTCCCCTGATTGATTAATTGATACCGTCTGCACCTCTAATGTGTGAGATCCAGTTGATCTAGTTGGAAAAGGAAGCTTTGTGTGTTTTTTTTCCAGTTGGAAAGGATTATTTTGGTTGCTCATGTTAGTAGTAAACCCAGCAAAGGGCTGTCTGCAGGGTTGTCCAGGTTAGTATATAGAAATCTGTTGATGAGGAAAGCAAGTTCTTTTTTGGGTGCAATATAAACAGTACTTAAATTGTGGAGAAATAAGTGCCAGGGCTCTTGTAAGGAGAGCACAGGAGTTTTCACCAGCCATTGAGCTATTAATGACAATTCAGACTTTTTATATATTAAACATTAGTAATACCTGCCATCCAAGCTATTTTTGTAGCTTTTGGTAGCAGGTATTACTCATTTGTAATGTATATAGAATTATTAAACAACTATTGTGTTCATCACAAAATTGGAAAACAGCGCCACCATATGGCTGGCTGTCATAAGTCCCGGTGTTGACAATTCAGTGCTGGTGCCGGGCACAGGAAACCACAGGCTCAAATTAAGCACTAGTTCCCAACATGGCAGGGTCAGCAAGTCGAACCACTTGGCCTCAACCCCTCACAGGAAAGCTTGGCTCATTTTGAGCTTGAGGTTCCAAGAGGACCAGGATCTGAGCCAGGACAAGACATCTGACTTGATCTTGGGTCAAGCTTTCAGTAGCCTGCCCACCTTTAGGACGCCATGCTTGATTTTAATGTATCCTTAACTGCAGAACATATCTTTGTCACACTAGAATATGCTACACAGGTAAAACCTCACTCACCTCAATTTGGCCTGAGTTAATACACTCAACTGCACACCATATTCTGTGGGCAGATGATGGACTTTGTGCCCATGGGCATTTGTGTTTTTTTTTGGTGTCACGCCCATCATTAAGCATGGGCCATATTATTTAAAGTCCCATCCTGTGTCTGTTGACTTCAAATTCCATGCATTTCTGGCCCGTAGAGAGACTCTGAATAGATTCTGGAAGGTGGCCAGGGAAGGTGTTCAACACAGTGCCTGTCAGCAGAGATCTAGGAAGGATATAGTCTTTTAATCCTTTCCCTATCACCTCATGCCTTTATACGGAGGTAACACCACCCACTGTGTCCCAGCATAAACTAAACTCCTCTACATTATTAATAGGTGACTGCAAATTGTTTTGGTGTAACTATCTTTGTTCTAAAACGAGCTCTCAGCCGCAAGGGTTTGGGCACCATGCCTACTTCAGGAGTTCAGAATGTTTATTTTGGTATGAGATGTTCTTGCTTTGACTTTGTCTTGGCTTGATGTTCTTGATGTGTGCTTCTGTCTTCTGAGCCCTCGGTTCAAGGTTCTTCTACATTCAGGGCTTGAAGACTGCATCAGTGGAGATAAATTATGCTTGTAGGTTAGAGGTTTGGTTCTTTATTTGGGGTTTATATAGTGCTACTATATCATGCTACATATGGCATGAATGTAACCTCAAAGTGCAAGTGAGAAAAGGTAAAGCAATATTCATAGCTAATGTGCTTGGGGCAAGGGTGGTCTCAGTACTTAATTTGAGCAGGTGGTTTCTGGTGCTCACCACCGGTACTTAATTGCCGGAATCTGCACTTATGACAGCTGCCATATGGTGGCGCTGTTTGTGCAATTTAAAGATGAACAGAAAAATAGTTGTTTGTTAATTCAATAAACATTAAAAACAAGTGTTACCTGACACCCAAGCCGTTCTGAAAGCTATGGCGGCCTCGAACAGTCTGAATTGTCACACTTATAGCAGTGTGATGGTTAGCAGTTGTGCAAGCACAGTGGCATAGTGTAGTGCAAGCTGAGGTGGCCTCCTGGCGTAGGCCCTGGCACTTATTGTTCTACAAATTAAGCACTGGGAGGTCTCCTGATCGGTAAAGAAAATAACATCATAAGACCCATCGCAGTATGTGGAGCCCTTAGCAGAGAATACTAAGGCCCTCATCTTCAGGTGTGAAGTCAGCAGGAGCCTACAAAGTCCTCTTCTCAGGATCACTTGACCCCTCATGTGACTGCAGACACTGTGTCATTTCAACACGGAAAGAGTTTTGCCCTAAAACCCATGAATGGCTAATGGTGTCGATAATGAGCTTGTGGCTGGCATTTAGAATGGATAGCATGGTTTGGGGGTTTTTTTGTGTTCAAACGGTTTTTATTTTCCAAAAATACAACTAGAGAATAACAAAAAGTACTGATACAAAGTATAGCAGATACGCACACTTCATTGTAGAGAGCAGGACAGTATAGAGGACCCTGGATAACAGTATGCGTAAAGTCCAGTATATGAAGAAGGGGTGACAATGATGGAGCTGATATCTGAATAGTTACCAAGAGGTGAGGTGAAGAAGAGGATAACATGGGTTTAAAACAAACTCACACCTCAAAAATACAAATACCTGATGATTACCAGTAAAATACACACAACTACTGCAAAAAAAGCAATAATGTGCCGCAAAATTTGCAAAACCATGCTCGAATATACTGGGGGGTCTGAACAGGTAGAACAAGAAAACATTGTGGTGCAAAACAGACCTCTCTGCTGGGCTTTCTGCGGTAAATTGTTCTAATTGTTGTGTCAAGGGAAAGTGCTGCTATGCTCAACAGCAGCTGAAGAAGGCATTCTGGACTGAAGGTACCTCCTAAAATACTCGCAGGTGTAACATCTGGGCTTGGGAACCTATCCTGAGCATCAGACATCTCTAGTGGGATGAGGCCCCCAAGGCACTTCACTTTATGATACAACCTCTTGTTTTGCCCATTTCACTATTTGATGCAAAAAACGCTGCTTAGTGGTGATTTCTCACAAATTCTGCCAGTTGCCAAAAGTGTGACAAGAGGACAACCATAATAATGAGTTTCTAATATTACCCTGGAAAAATATGGACTACAGATTATTGACTAGCACTTCTTCATCAAGGGAAGTACACTAATGCGAGTATAGTCAGGATAGATTTAGTATTCATAACTCCAAATACATTTCCCTTGACTATATATCTAAATCTGTATATCTATATAACTATATATATCTATATTCATATCTAAATCTGTATAGACCTACACACACATATATTTGTACATATTTGTATAAAGATATGTATTAATATTTATGTAGACACTTGACATCGGCCCAGGGACAACGTGTCCCAGAGATAACGGGGTGAAGAGGGGGCCTGACCCGCAACTGCATCAACTTGCCAGCTGCGCTGTAAAGACCCAGAAAGGTCTCGCAGTGCGGGATACACTTGACACGAGCACAGGGACCACGTGTCCCAGAGATAACGTGGCCAGGAGGTGGGCCCGACCAGAACCTGCATTAATTTAGCAGCTGTGCTATAAAGCGCCCAGAAAGGTCCCGCAGCACGAGAGAGACTTTATACCAGCACAGTGTCTACTTTTTCCAGAGATAATGGTGCCCGACAAGCACCTGCATCAACTTGCTAGCTGCGCAATTAAGTATGAGTCCATCCAAAAGCGTTGGAGGTGGAAATACAAGGAGTTCCACTGATGCCACCATAGTGGGTATGTGGACGGTCCATCCAAGAGCGTTGGAGGTGTAACCCGAGGAGTACCACAGACACCACAGTAGTGGGGATGTGAGGGGTCCATCCAAGAGCATTGGAGGTGGAACCCAAGGAGTGCCACAGATACCGCAGTAGTGGGCATGTGGGGGTCCATCCGAGATTGTTGGAGATGGAACCCAAGGAGTACAATGAACACCACAGTAGTGGGTTTGTGGGGGGTCCATCCAAAAGCTTTGAAGCTTGAAACTTGGATGGACCCCCCCCCCCACAAGTAGTGGGCATGTGGGAGGGTCCATCCAAAACTGTTGGAGGTGGAATCCAAGGAGTACTAGAGACACCACAGTAGTGAGTTTGTGAGGGTCCATCCAAGAGCATTGGAGGTTGAACCTACGTGGTACCACAGACAGTAGTAGGCATGTGGAGAACACCCATGATCTGCACTTACCTAAGTGCCCACCACCTTCAGAAATTTAGCAAATCATTATTTTTCCACAAAAAAGGCATCTGTGTTTTTTTTGTTTACATCCGTGTTCTTTCTATTAAGCTCTCTTTGTTTATTGTCTGTGCTCACAGCAAGTTTTAAAGTGTCTGTGCATGCTGCCCAGTACAACAGAAAGGGAACTGATCCTCCGAGCAGGTAACCTAAGGGGCAAATTTGTCAAGCTAGACAGGCAACAAACAAATACTGCAGCAAATCAGAAGACAAGCGAGAGCCATGGAACAGGCAGAGCAAGCGACTGATTTTCTCTTGCGTATTCTGAAATAATTGTCTGCCCGATGACGGTACCTTGTGCAGTTGTATTCTCCTGGCTCACAAGCTTTTCTTTCCCTGCTTTTCCACCACTTCCTCTACTCGGATGGTTTAGAACAGCACCAGAAATGTAGTGAAGCGCGAGCCAACAAATTAACCAGGAGAGCCGAGCCAAGTGGCTTTGATCTAAGAGCCCATGCATGAGACCAGCCATGGAAATATTTGACTTAAAAAACATGCAACAAACATTGTGTAAACATCAGTTTATCTGTTCAAAATTCCAAAAAGTGTATTTGTGTAACGTGCTGAATCGTTTCATCTTAGTGCATAAAATCATATCACTGCATTGAGAAGTAGGTATGAAAAGTGATAATTTTTAAACACGAACTTAGAAACTGAGCTATGTCCCCGCCGTGCTGATAATGCCTTTATTTAACTACGAAGCAGGTCAGTTGCCATGTGTACCCTAATTTGGCCTAGATTCTTATCATATAGATAAACAACATTATGGACTATTAAATCAAACACAAGAGAGGTTTTTGTACAAAGCACAGCCTGAACTCACATATTATGAGGTGTTCTCATATATGATAATGAAGAAAAGGGAGGCTTGATAAAATAAATTATTTGCCCAGGATCACACAATTTTGTCTTCCATAGTCTTGGGAGTGATTCCAGGTTTTCTCATGTCACGAAGTACAGTTGAACCTCTAAATGGGCATTCCTTTCTCGTATCAAAGGTTAATGCCTTGTCTTTAATACTTTCTGTATAAGATTTAGGAATACAGAAGACACAAGATTTTAAGCTCTTCATAGCACAAACCTGGCCCAAGGACATGACAGCACTTCACAAAAGACCCAGAACATCTCATGCATTTTCGGCAAAGTGATTTGCCTTTGACTCTCTCAATGGTACTTGACCCAAAGCCCGGCTTCTAACTGGTTCCCAGCAGTACTTAATTTGATTTCAAAGAATGTTATTGATTTTTGATGAGTAAAATAATACAAACATAGAGTTAACCCATAAAGACAAATCAAATCATAATGATAAGCATAAACATAAGAGACTACATCGAGTCATGTGATCCTAAAATAACATATCTTATACAGAAAACAAAGGCTTCTGCAAAATGAAAAGAAGGGGTAAGGGCAATTAGGGAGAGAGAGATGAATATACAGATACTTTTCTGAGAGACAGCCTGACATGGTATGTGAATCTTCTTGGTCTGGTGCATATCAATAACAGTAGAGACAACAGTGGGCCAATGAGGAATACTTGATGGTAGGTAGTACCAGGCTACTCATGAGAAAGATAGGCACATTGGTTCAGAGACAGTGTCTATGAACTTATTATGTGGATTTATAGTTAAGCAGAACCCTTGAAGTATAGGATAAGTCAAACACATTGGTGTACAATAGACCTGTATATTCTGGGGAACATTAGAATAGGTTTTAGGCGAGGATTAAGGGGTTGTAATCCTCTGCATTATTTGTTGAGAGTGAGAGAAGAGAGCTATGACTATTGTATTATAAATGAGTTGAGTGCGGGTGGTCGATAGTAAGTTTTGGAAGTGAAGGAGGGCTTTAGAAGGCTGTAAATGAGAGTTTCTATGGTGGTTTTTTGGATGTGACATAGTTGTCTAGGGTATCCCAAATGGGTTTAGAGGGTGTCATCCATGGTGAGTGTTGGAGGGAGATACTGCAACCACAGCACTGAGACCGCCTTACTTGTCACCACAGACGACATCCGCACCCTCCTGGACCAAGGCCACTCTGCAGCCCTTATCCTACTCGACCTATCAGCGGCCTTTGACCCCGCCTCCCACTGCACACTAGTCACCAGACTACACGACGCCGGCGTACAAGGAGCAGCCCTGGCCTGAATCCAATCATTCCTCACCGGAATAAGCCAAAGGATCAGACTGCCACCCTACCTCTCCGATCCCTAGAAAATCTCCTGCGGATTCCCACAGGGTTCATCCCTGAGCCCCACCCTCCTTCAACATCTACATGGCCCCCCTCGTAGCCATCGTCCGACAACACGACAACATCGTCTCCTACGCTGACGACACTCAGCTCATCCTCTCCCTCACCAAAGACCACACCACCGCCAAACTCAACTTCCAGAAAGGAATGCAAGACGTCGCAGTCTGAATGACCAACAGTTGCCTGAAGCTCAACGCCGAGAAGACAGAAGTCCTCGTCCTTGGAACCACCTCTTCAGCATGGGACAACACCTGGTGGCCGACCGCCCACGGAAGCCCACCTACCCCCTCAGACCACGCCAAAAACCTCGGCATCGTACTCGACTCATCACTCACCATGAACCGACAGGTCAACACCATCACCTTCAACTGCTTCAACACCCTCTACATCCTCTGCAAGACCTTCAAATGGATCCCCCATGAGTCAAGGAAGACAGTCACCCATGCACTCATCACCAGCAGACTGGACTATGGAAACACACTATACGCCGGCATCAACAAGTCCCTACACCGCAAACTCCAGACATTACAGACCACTGCCGCTAGACTCGGCCTCAGCATCCCCCGGCACAAACACATCAGCCAACACCCACGAAGACTACACTGGCTTCCCGTGGAGAAAAGAGTCACCTTCAAGATCCTCACTCACACCTACAAAACAACGGACCCAAATACCTCTATGACAGAATCAACTTCCACGTACCCAAAAGAAACCTCCGATCGTCCAACCTCGCACTGGCAGAAACCCCGCATATCCACAAAGCCAGAGCAGGCGAAAGATCCTTCTCTCACTTTGCAGCCATGACCTGGAACGAGCTACAGGCAGACATCAGAATACCTTCAGGAAGACCCTCAAGACCTGGCTCATCGGCTAGACAGATCTGCAGAGAGCGCCCCCCCCCCCCAGCGCCTTGAGACACTCATGGGTGTGTAGCGCGCTTACAATTCCCCTGATTGATTGATTGATACTGTCTGCACCTCTAATGTGTGAGTTGCAGTTGATCTAGTTGGCAAAGGAAGCTTTGTGTGTTTTTTTCCAGTTGGAAAGGATTATTTTGGTTGCTGATGTTAGTAGTAAATCCAGCAAAGGGCTGTCTGCAGGGTTGTCCAGGTTAGTATATAGAAATCTGTTGATGAGGAAAACAAGTTCTTTTTTGGTGCAATATAAACATTACTTAAATTGTGGAGAAATAAGTGCCAGGGCTCTTGTAAGGAGAGCACAGGAGCTTTCACCAGCCATTGAGCTACTAATGACAATTCAGACTTTTTATATATTAAACATTAGTAATACCTGCCATCAAAGATATTTTTGTAGCTTTTAGTGGCAGGTATTACTCATTTGTAATGTATTTAGAATTATTAAACAACTACTGTGTTCATCACAAAATTGGAAAACAGCGCCACCATATGGCTGGCTGTCATAAGTCCCGGTGTTGACAATTCAGTGCTGGTGCCGGGCACAGGAAACCACAGGCTCAAATTAAGCACTAGTTCCCAACATGGCAGGGTCAGCAAGTCGAACCACTTGGCCTCAACCCCTCACAGGAAAGCTTGGCTCATTTCGAGCTTGAGGTTCCAAGAGGACCAGGATCTGAGCCAGGACAAGACATCTGACTTGATCTTGGGTCAAGCTTTCAGTAGCCTGCCCACCTTTAGGACGCCATGCTTGATTTTAATGTATCCTTAACTGCAGAACATATCCTTGTCACACTAGAATATG
Organism: Triturus cristatus; assembly: GCF_964204655.1. NCBI lineage: Eukaryota > Metazoa > Chordata > Amphibia > Caudata > Salamandridae > Triturus > Triturus cristatus. The sequence continues at coordinate 1,699,353,127 of NC_140590.1, forward strand.
CTACACAGGTAAAACCTCACTCACCTCAATCTGGCCTGAGTTAATACACTTAACTGCACACCATATTCTGTGGGCAGATGATGGACTTTGTGCCCATGGGCATTTGTGTTTTTTGTGGTGTCACGCCCATCATTAAGCATGGGCCATAATATTTAAAGTCCCATCCTGTGTCTGTTGACTTCAAATTCCATGTATTTCTGGCCCGTAGAGAGACTCTGAATAGATTCTGGAATGTGGCCAGGGAAGGTGTTCAACACAGTGCCTGTCAGCAGAGATCTAGGAAGGATATAGTCTTTTAATCCTTTCCCTATCACCTCATGCCTTTATACGGAAGTAACACCACCCACTGTGCTCCAGCATAAACTAAACTCCTCTACATTATTAATAGGTGACTGCAAATTGTTTTGGTGTAGCTATCTTTGTTCTAAAACAAGCTCTCAGCCGCAAGGGTTTGGGCACCATGCCTACTTCAGGAGTTCAGAATGTTTATTTTGGTATGAGATGTTCTTGCTTTGACTTTGTCTTGGCTTGATGGTCTTGATGTGTGTTTCTGTCTTCTGAGCCCTCGGTTCAAGGTTCTTCTACATTCAGGGCTTGAAGACTGCATCAGTGGAGATAAATTATGCTTGTAGGTTAGAGGTTTGGTTCTTTATTTGGGGTTTATATAGTGCTACTATATCATGCTACATATGGCATGAATGTAACCTCAAAGTGCAAGTGAGAAAAGGTAAAGCAATATTCATAGCTAATGTGCATGGGGCAAGGGTGGTCTCAGTACTTAATTTGAGCAGGTGGTTTCTGGTGCTCACCGCCGGTACTTAATTGCCGGAATCTGCACTTATGACAGCTGCCATATGGTAGCGCTGTTTGTGCAATTTAAAGATGAACAGAAAAACATTTGTTTGTTATTTCAATAAACATTAAAAACAGGTGTTACCTGACACCCAAGCCGTTCTGAAAGCTATGGCGGCCTCGAACAGTCTGAATTGTCACACTTATAGCAGTGTGATGGTTAGCAGTTGTGCAAGCACAGTGGCATAGTGTAGTGCAAGCTGAGGTGGCCTCCTGGCGTAGGCCCTGGCACTTATTGTTCTACAAATTAGGCACTGGGAGGTCTCCTGACCGGTAAACAAAATAACATCATAAGGCCCATCAAGCGCTGTGAGTCGCAGTTTGTGGATCCCTTAGCAGAGAATACTAAGGCCCTCATCTTCAGGTGTGAAGTCAGCAGGAGCCTGCAAAGTCCTCTTCTCAGGATCACTTTACCCCTCATGTGACTGCAGACACTGTGTCATTTCAACACGGAAAGAGTTTTGCCCTAAAACCCAGGAATGGCAAATGGTGTCGATAATGAGCTCGTGGCTGGCATTTAGAATGGATAGCATGGTTTTTTTTTTTTTTTGTGTTCAAACGGTTTTTATTTTCCAAAAATACAAGTAGAGAATAACAAAAAGTACTGATACAAAGTATAGCAGATACGCACACTTCATTGTAGAGAGCAGGACAGTATAGAGGACCCTGGATAACAGTATGCGTAAAGTCCAGTATATGAAGAAGGGGTGACAATGATGGAGCTGATAGCTGAATAGTTACCAAGAGGTGAGGTGAAGAAGAGGATAACATGGGTTTAAAACAAACTCACACCTCACAAATACGAATAACTGATGATTGCCAGTAAAATACTCATAACTACTGCAAAAAATGCAATAGTGTGCAACAAAATTTACAAACCCATGCTCGTATATACTGGGGGGTCTGAACATATAGAACAGGAAAGCATTGTGGTGCAACACAGACCTCTCTGCTGGGCTTTCTACAGTAAATTGTTCCAAGTGTTGTGTCAAGGGGAAGTGCTGCTACGCTCAACAGCGGCAGAAGAAGGGATTCTGGACTGAAGGTACCTCCTAAAATTCTCGCAGGTGTAACATCTGGGCTTGGAAACCTATCTTGAGCATCAGACATCTCTAGTGGGATGAGGCCCCCATGGCACTTCACTTTATGATACAACCTCTTGATGTGCCCATTTCACTATTTGATGCAAAAAACACTGCTTAGTGGTGATTTCTCAGAAATTCTCCCAGTTGTCAAAAGTGCGACAAAAGGACAAGATGGTGTACAACCACAATAATGCGTTTCTAATATTACACTGCAAAAATATGGACTACAGATTATTGGCTACCACTCCTTCATCAAGGATAGTACACTAATGTCAGGACAGATTTAGTATTCTTAACTCCAAATACATCTCCCTTGACTATATCTATATCTGTATATCTATATAACTATATCTATATTCATATCATAATCTGTATAGATCTACACACACATACACACACACACACACACATATATATATATATATATATATATATATATATATATATATATACATGTACATATATGTATGTATATATGTATTAATATGTATGTAGACACTTGACGCCAGCCCAGGCACTACGTGTACCAGAGAAAACTGGGCGGTTCCAACCAGCATCTGTATCAACTTGCCAGCTGCGCTATAAAGCACCCAGAAAGATCCCGCACTGCCGGAGACATTTTACACCAGCACAGTAACTACATGTCCCAGAGATAACAGGGCCAGGAGGCGGGCTTGGCTAGCACCTGTATCCACTTGCGGGCTGCGCTATAAAGCACCCAGAAAGGTTCAGCAGCACGGGAGACACTTGACACCAGCACAGGGACTACGTGTCCTAGAGATAACGGGGCCAGAAGGCGGGCCCGACCAGCACATGCATCAACTTGCTATCTGCGCTATAAAGCACCCAGAAAGATCCTGCAGCGAGGGAGACACTTCCGCACAGGAACTACGTGTCCCAGAGATAACAGGGCCAGATCACTATCACTGCTCCCCACTACACACGAACCCTCCAGTGCCACGCCGAGTCCCCCACAGGCTTGCGAAGGGAAATATCAAGTCAACCCTCCAAAACCAATAATCCCCCACAGGCCTGAAAATAATGGAGCCTATTGCCCCCTTCGGAGCCTGCTGTTGACATGGCGCCATCTGTCTGCAAGAACCATAGATGGAAAAGAAAACAAGCTGGAATTTGCTCTACGGCCAAACGTCCATGGATGGTAACCACTGACATCCATAAGGTCCCTGAGGTTAACATCAAGGCTCTGTTGGGGAATTTTCTTGTGAAAGTTATGGAGGAATTAGAGAAGATACTGAGGCCTATAAATGAATGATTGACAGCGATTGCAAGTCTCCAGCGATGTTCAACCCAGCGCCTAAGATCCTTCACCAACCCAAGTCCCTTCAAAACAGCCTTGACACTGGTCTACAAATTAAAGGCAATGGAGCCGAGCCTTTGGTAAGCTCTACTGCCACCAGAGACAATACCATTTTTCCCATGCCTCCGTGAGCAACTGCGGGGGAACCGGCTTGATCGACTGAAGGAGATTATCGGGGCCAGGGATCGAGACGGCACTGAGCGCAGTGCCGAAAAGTGTAGTGGGTGCGAAGTGGGAGAAGTGGCAAAGGGTTTGGAAACTAAAGGTGACTTCACTAAAATAGATCTTCCTCCTGAGGCCTGCTCACTAGTGGCGGAAATAACTAATGTACCAAACGTAACTCCAAATACTCCATAGACTTTCTCACAATTGAAAAACAAGGTCCTTCACTGGTTGCACTTGCATGCAAATTTTCCTTACCAAATGGCTCCTACTATTCTCATGGTGCGGAGGGTGGGGTGGGTAAGTCGACTGCCTAAACAATCCTTGGGCGATTGTATAATTATTAATTGCAGTTCCACATTAGTTGTTCACAAACTACTTTTGAATGATAGAATTGGGGGCAATACTCTACATGGATTGGTTCTATGCCCACTGAATTTTTTCTACCCTTTCATATGCACAGGTTTGCTGCCAGTACTATCCCAGGGAAACAGAATAAACAGCACTTTCCCATATAATGTAATGCAGCAGCAATAGATAGGTGCTCAATTGTACAGAAAGAAGGGTGCTCCTCTTTGTCTGAGAATGATTGACTCCAGGGGGTGGGTTCCTTAAGTCTCAGTGTCCCCAAGCAGCAGAGTCCATCAGTATTAGTACACACAAGACCAGCATTAAGAAGTGGTCCATTAAAAGCAGCGTTGACTACTCCTTACGTAGCCTCCACTACTCACCTCTATGTTCTCTTTACCGGCTGTGATGTTCCTGCCTAGGCAGAAATGTCACTTTCCCACGGATCCTCCGGCAGCCCCTTCTGCAATACCAATAGAGTCAAAGGTAGACATCATGAGTTGGAATATGGCGGGGATTGGGTCCAAACTAAATAATCCATCTTGGGGTCAATTTGTAGACCAGTACGAAATATGTTTATTTCAAGTAACTTGGGTACTAGATCCAATATACAGAAATGGTTTCAAGAGCTTTTGGATCTCAGCTAGTGATTCTGCGATGAGCGGACCTTGAGGCGGTCCGCTTGCTTGGCTAAGCGTGGCTCTCCACCACACTATATCCAATGTCAGCTTAGGATCCAGAGACATACAAGGGCTAGTTATTTCTTTAACCTTATCCAGGTAATACATATGTACAATGGAAGTGTGGGGAAAAATTGTGAATCGAACACATTGCATTTATTGAACAACTTCCTTACTGGTTATAAAGAACCGCATCACACAATTATCACAGAAGACTTCAATTTAAATTTGGTAGCCCGTGAAATAGCATCTGATGAGGATCAAATCTGGGGTATTCCTGAACTGACTGCCCCGCCTAGGCATTTCCTCACTATAGCAGCTCTACAGGTAGTCGATATCACTTTGTCACACAGACTCTGTCTGTGCATTGGCTGTTCACCTTCTGATGTCCATCTTGCTCCAACATTTAGCTTGGATCCTATAAAAGCCAAATTGACTACATCCTGTTGGACGCTAGATAAAGGGAGCACATGTCTAATTTAACGGTGGTCAGACATGCTGAAAGTGATCATGATCCACTAGTGCTCTCCACTAGTAAATTGCTAACAGTTGCTATTTCATCGAACCCGGGGGAATATAAAAACCAACTCAAAATGACCAACAATGGTAGGAATGGTAAATGGGAGGCAGTAAATAGCAACTGCATTAATTAGTTTATACCAGTCCCTCATTGCCCATATGGAAGCCATGCTGATACATTGGGATGACTGTGAGAAGATCATTTAGGAGTATTTAGTCCTGTATAACACATTGAGGGACATTGTTGTGCACAGAGCCTCCAATTCGAGCCAGCAGTTCTCCAACAGGGAGTGGTTCAACCGTAGCTGCAAGGCAAAGCTCAGCTTACGAGGAATTATCAAGATGGGGACAATCAAGAGATCCCAAAAAAAAGAGCCGCTTACAAGAAGGAACTAAAGCAGGCAAAAACAAATTGTGAGGACTAAAAATGGTCTTACCTACTCAAACCTGCAAGATCAAATGGCCAGAGAGGATTTTGGCGGATTGTTAGTGGCGGTAAAAGGAGCTTTCTACCACCCACTGGGTCTTCAATACACTCGTCCGGATGGAATGCCCATTTTAGCAATCTCTATTCCTGTTCCCCTGAGCCAGACAACACTCTAAGACATTTGTACCCATTGAGCACCAAGAAAGACGTCTGTGAGCAAATGGAATTTTCATTGACCGAAAGGTTAAGAGCAGTGAACACACTTAAACAGAGAAAGACTCCTGATTTAGACAAAATTCCAGGCGATCTATAAAAGTCTAATATCAATATTTGTGTGTCATATATTAATAAATAAAGCACACTAGCCCCGGCGGATAGCCGGAGGAGGGAACTAGAGGTACAGGGCGCCAGGAGCAAGCCAGCCTCCAACATACAATGTTATACACAAATGGGGCTGCTCCCAGATAAGAATGAACAGTAGTGCTCAAGAAATCAAAGTCATACTGTGAGTGTTGACATCTCACAAAAAGTGAAGGACTGGCCTCACACACCACCTGGTGTCTTGCTTCATCATCGGCCGTCCTCGCCCTCTAAAAACTTGGTTTGATAGAGGGCGGGCATACACCTGACGACAGGGATGCACTTCTAAACTAAGTGGGGGCCCATGAATAGTGAGTTTGATTTAAAAACCCTTACAGTTGTCTAATTAATTTTAATAAGGTGGGCAACTATATGGTATTAAAACAGTGGTGCAGTGACTCGGGGAATTTACTATCCCCTCACCGAGGTGTATAGGGTCATGTTTCTGCCCAGTGTCCCAAAAGGGTACGTGGCATTCATCAGGACCTGTTTTAAAGCGGACTCCGGCCTTACCAATCTCATGATAAGGAAAAACCACTATGTGGGGTGACCGTTTGCCACTCCACCCGTTGAGGGGGCTCCACATCAGCCCAAATTTCTTAGCCTATGTGCTCCATGGAAGGAGTGGAGGGAAGGCCCCTATAGTCACACTTTCGTCAAGGTGCACCTTCCGCTGAAAACACCTAGCTCTGTCCGTCTCTCCTTCCCGTATATGTCATCTATTAATATCATCACCAATGCTATTGCCGCTGGCACCCCAATTCCACCAGCATGGAAGGGGGCAGAGATAGTGCCCATTTTAAAAAAGGGTAGTCCAAATGTTCCAGCAAATTTTTGCCCGTACAGCCTAACCTCCAAAAGGTCTTCTGCAAGCAACTTATAAACTTATAAACAGACTAAAGGAGTGAAGAGGATCGAAGAGAGTGGTGCAATTTCAAATCTTCAAGCAGGATTTAGACCCCTAACTAGTTCTATTGACCACGTTTCAAAATGTTTGCAAATAAAATATAAAATTGTTGCTCTAGGAGGCGGACATCGATTTGTGGCATTTGTAGTTCTCTGTGCGACCTTTGGTCTTGTTCCAAGAGGGAAACTGTGACCACTCTAGGGGAGATGGGGATCCACAAAAGAACTACTTTTTTTTTTGTTCAAATATCTTTATTATTATTATTTAAAAAGTGATAATACATTCACAATATATTGCAATACAATATGGCATTATAAAAAATATGATAAATTAAAAACAAAGAAATTACAACATCAAAAGAATAGAATTCATGTGAAAGATAATGAACTAGCAAAAGGACAAAATATATAAGTAACATATATGTATATGTCGTAAATTGAATCAAATAATCAGTGATAGCTGGGGATATATGGGTATCTCACTTTCCAAACATTTTTAACCCAAATGGAATTACCCACCAGGAGGTAAGTCTAGATGTCCCATTTGACTTAAGTTCCGCATATCAACTGAGTTCTCCCCTGACAGTAGCTGAGGTAGAGGAAGCTCTGGAGAAGGGGATACACTTGAAAGCCCCAGGTCCGGATGGGCTTCCCCTTGATTTGTTTAATGCTAATCCTCCCCTCTGGGCACCCTTCCAGACAAATGTTTTCAGAGCAGCAATAATTGGACCCATTCCATCATCTTGGAAAGAGGCCATAGTGGTGCCGGTGTTTAAAAAGGGAAACAAGGATGACCCAGCCTACTATAGGCCTATTTCTCTAATAGACGCAACTGTTAAGGTTTTGGGGAGGGTTATTTTGGCGCGTCTTGAGGCTTGGGCGGATTCCACTGGGCTTATGTCCCAAACACAATATGGGTTTCGGATGGGCAGGGGAACGAATTACCTGGGCTTAAATTTGGCATTGATCATGGGCAAGTACATGAAGGCAAGGAGGGGGTCACTCCACCTTGCTTTCATGGACTTGTCCAGTGCGTTTGATATGGTCAATAGGGAGAAATTGTGGGCCCAGATGGGGGAAATGGGCTTTGAAGAGCCCCTGATTACCCTCTTACATACGCTACACGCGTCCACTACGGTCACCATACAATTTGGCCCTGGAGAGAGAGGACTAAGGCTATCGCTTCTACTGAAGGAGTTTGCCAGGAATGTATACTGGCCCCGTTTCTTTTTCTTTTATATCCAAATGGGTTAGTTCTCTGGTAGAGCAGGCCCTTGATTTTCCCAAGATTGGAGGCAAGCCAGTTCCTTTGCTATCGTATGCCGACGATACGGTCCTAATGGCTTTAACAGCCAACAGCCTGCTGAAATCTTTGAATGCTTTTAATGATTATATGACAGCACTTGACCTGAAAGTAAATTTTACCAAATCCTATGTAATGGCGTGTGGCCCAAGTCAAACCAAAACTAAAAAATTCATAGTCAAGGGCAAGACCATTGACAAAGTGTCCAATTTTACATATTTGGGGAATCTTTTTAACAATAAATTGAATTGGGATCACCTCATCATGACCAGGGTACAGCACACTAGCCAGGCAGCTGAAGGCTTATTTTGTTTCGCCTGCAAGTTGGGTCATAAGCCGGTTGCAGAACTAGTTTCCCTATATAAGGCAAAATACTGGTCTGTCGCAACCTACAGGGCAGGTGTGTGGGGGCATCAAGAAAGCACCCAGCTTCAAACCTTAGAAAATAAGTTCATAAAAAGATTGCTGATGACCCCAAAATGTGCCCCCACGGCCTTTTGCCACTCTGAGGTAGGGTTGGGTTTTATTTAGGACCGAATTAACATTGCTCCACTGGTCCTCAGGGTCAAGATTTGGTTGTCAGAGGAGCTACAGTTCTCAAGGGATATTATCAGGGACTGCACGGCTATGGATAATGCCTTGGCCATTCCATGGCTCTGATTTGCTAAATTAAAATCTCAAGAAATAGGGCTAGGGTATTATTATGACAACCCTGCCAGTCTCCATGCAAACTCGAAATTGATTATAAAAGGTGCAGATTTTGCAGAGTCAACTAAATATCGTCAGCAACCAGGTTTGCTTGGTCAGTACCCTTTACACCAACAATTTTATCTGTTTTTCACTAAGAACACACAGTATCGATTTCTTTTGACTAGGTTTCGCCTTGGCACGTTGCACATTCTTGTGGCCTTCCTAAACCGGGTGGCTGGTGTGAGAATCTCACCTGCTGCCCTTGTAATAATCTGGCCCGTCAAAGCACCTTGCACTTCATGCTATTTTGCACACTCTACAAAGAGCCACGGGCAAGGTTTCTCGTCCCAATTTTAAGAGAAATGCGCCCTATTAACTATCAGGAGGGTTTTTAGATCCTACGCGATCTGTCTACTGTGGCGATTTGCACTGCTGTATTAAACCTCATTAGATCCGCACTTGCTATAAGGAAATGGTATGGATTGTAAATGTAAATTGTGTTTTATTGGTTTTAAAACAAATTGCTTTTAAATCTGTCTTTTAATCTTCTAGATTTTAAGTTGCCAAGGTATGAGCAATGTTATGGTATAAATTGGACAAGAAATTGAAAGATATTTGTTTGTAAATTACTGTTATGGTCCATTTCTTTGAACCGAATAAAGTTATTTTGAATTTGAATTTTGAATCAAATTATATTACAAAGTCCAGGTAGAAGGAATAAAAAGATTAACTCCTTATAACTTATAAATTATGGAGATCAACAACTAGCCATGTTGCTAATAAGTAAAAATGGCATAAGACAAGAAAGTAGGGAAAAAGAAGAAAGGATAGAAAAAAAGAAAGAAGAGGAAAGAAAGAAAGAGAGGTGGGGACAAGTGCTTCAGTAAGGAAAAACAACTTAAGAAGTAGGGATACTGAGCTACCAACCCCAGAGAAGATAAAGTCATATAATTATCCAGTGACCTCCATACATTACTAGAAATGGAAGGAGTGTAATGCTTCTCTTCAACAAAAGTATGAGCCCCACGAAGGTATGATACCCATGCCCACCAAGTATGATAAGACAAAAGATTAAAAGATTTCCAATCTGCTAATATAACATTAACAGCAATAGATATAAGTAGATCCAATAACTGCATATCCGTAGGATCAAGGGGTAAAGGAGTTGTTGAAGCTCATGGTCCCAAAAAGATAATAGGTAGAGAGAGCTCCAACGAAATATTAAAAATTAATGATAAATGTTTCCGCACTAAATCACAAAAGGATTGCAGTAACGTACATTCTAAAAACATATGTTGGTGAGTGCCTGAAACCAAATTACAATTCAAACAAACATCATTATCTCTGAGCTTCAATTTATGTAAGCGAGCAGGGGTCCAATGTAGGAGATTGAAAGTAAACAATTTAGATTGAAGAAGAGAAGGAGCAATTTTATTACGTAGGGAAAACTTCCCAATCAACTGCAAGGTCTCTTGAGAAATGTGTTTAAAAATATCCTGATCAAAATGATGAGACCATTTATCTTGTGTAATTGTAGACTGTGAAGGAAGTGGAGCAGATAGAAACATATATATTCTCAAAACAGCATGTCCTGAGCGATACCACATAGAAAGAAGTGATACAGTAACTGATTCTGTAGAAAGAGATATTTTGGAAAGAGCAACCTTCAATTTTAAAAAGGCATAAAAATACATATTATTAAGGTTATATTTTCTAGCCAAATAAGAAAAGGGAAGAGGGTCGTGATTAGAGTCATAGCGATCTTTAACCAATGTAAGACCCCTAAAAGCCCAGGAAGAAACCGTATCAGAATCAATATCCGCAACAATTTTAGGGATATACCATAACGAGGACCATCTCGATGTATGAATGGGTTTGGATACTTTTTTGTCAATAAATTTTAGTGCATTAACTGTGTCTGAGATAATACTCTGGGAATGAACCAGAACAAGCTTAGAAGCAGCGAGAAAGGAAGGAGTAGAAAGAGGAGTACACAACTCTCGTTCAATATAAATCCACGGGGGAGTATGATGGGAATCTGGCAAGAACCAAAGAGCACCCTGAGAAGCTAAAAAGACAATTTGATACAAGTCCCAATCTGGAAGATTACATCCACCAAGAACAGAGGGTTTTCTAAGCTGTTTATACGCAATTCTTGCCCATTTATCACTCCACAAACATTTTGAAAAGAAAAAGGACGAAGAAAGCTTTATAGCATGGAGGATAACAAATTAATAATCGGGGTTATCATCATTTTAAGAGTTTGAAATCTTCCCCACCAGAAGATATATTTTGGAGACCAGAAGGCCAAAAGATCTTTAACTTTAGCTATGATGTGAGTTTCATTATAAGAAATATTATCGCAAAGGTCTTTACAAAACCAAATTCCTAAGTACTTAATACGAGTTGATTGCCATTTAAATCCTGAATCGCCCATGTGAGAAAGGAAGCACGACGAATTAAGAGGGAACATTTCTGTCTTGTCTTTATTCAGAGTATATCTGAGACAAGCTAAAACTCTTTAATGGTATTGGAGATAGCAGGTAGTGAAGCAACAATATCATCTGAAAAAATAAGAACGTCATCCGCATGTGCAGCAGTTTTAAGCGTATGTGAACAAATTGAAAGCCTTTAATAGCCTGATTCAAGTTGAGTAACCGGAGAAGTGGATCTATGGACAGTAGAAAAAGAAGGGGTGACAACGGGCATCCTTGTCTAGTGCCCTGACAAAGTTTTAAAAAAAGAAGACGTGGCCCCATTGATTCTGATGTTAGCTTTAGGTTGCGCATATAGAGACATCACGATATTGATAAAAGAATCCCCTAAATTTTGTGATTGAATTACTGCTTGTAAAAAAGGCCAAGAGACTTTAAGGAAAGCCTTTTCGGCGTCAAGGGCAATCACCGCCGAAGGTAAAGTAGAGAGTTTAGCTTTCTCCAAAACATGACAAAAAGGTCTGGATGTTGTCTCTAGCAAGTCTCCCCTTCACAAAACCAGTCTGAGAGTGATGAATAAGAGAAGGGATATGACCCTCTAACCTCTTAGCCACGATTTTGGTGAAAATTTTAGCTTCCATATTTAATAATGAAATTGGACGAAAATCTTTCGGAATTACGACAATAGTAGCCTCAGCAGGTGAACCAGAGACCTTACTAGAAAGGACAACATTATCAAAAACCCCCTTAAGGTATTTTATTATTGAGGACGAAAAAGTTTTATAAAAAGCAATAGGGAACCCATCAGGCCGTGGAGCTTTCCCCGACCGAGTGGCCTTAATAGCCTGAATTATCTCATCAGTCTCAATCGATTTCCCCAAGTCAATCATATCAGCATGCGAAATAGTATTCGTAGGAATCAAGTTCAGAAACCACTGAAACCGCAGAAGCATTGTTCTTTAGGGGTATATAACTTTTCATAAAAATCACGAAAGACTTTAAGTATTTCTTGAGTATGGGATTTCTTAGAACCATTTGTATCATTAATATAGGAAATCTGTGTAGCTTTAACATTAGTATTCTGATATTTTAAGGTAGCAGTCAACAATTTACCAGCTCTATTACGTAGTAACAAATGTCGAGATTTTTGAGCATGCATACTAATATAAGCTCTTTTAGTGACTATAGAGTTCAACGAGTATTTGAGTTTCTTGATATCTTGTAGGAGAGACTTATCATTAGAACCTCTATACAGCACCTCTTCACGTTTGATCTCATCCCCCAAAGATTGCAGCGACTTCCTAATGTCACTATTTCTTTTTGACGTATTTTTGATAATATGACCCCGAATAGTATATTTAAATGCATCCCATAAAACTATTGGGGAATTCACCGAGGACTCATTATCTTTGCAGAAGTTATCAATTTCTCATTTAGCTCTTGAACTTCATTCTTATCATCCAAAATCTCTGTATTAAGACGCCAAGTACAAGGTCCGTTTTTATCCGCAAGATTTAGGAGAGTCAATGAGACCTCTGCATGATCAGAAACGACTATTGGATGAATCATAACATTTATAGTATGTTTTAAAAGAGTTGCATCAACTAGAAGATAGTCGAAACGAGAAAAACTAGAATGTGGAGAGGAGAAAAACGCGAATTCACTACCCGTAGGATTATGCAATCCCCAAGCATCAACAAGTTGATGAGAAGAACACATTTTAAGCAATTGTTTGTGTGACCTAGGGGGACGAAATTTAAAAGCAGAATGTCTATCTAAAATAGGATCAAAGGGCAAATTAAAATCACCGCAAACAATTGTTCTAGCATTTTGAGGGATGTCAGAGAGCTTTTTATTTATGGAACGCCAAAAGAGTTGATCATCAATGTTAGGGACATATATTCATGACATATAAATCATCCGAGCTATTGGTCAAGCGAGAAAGCAGCCATCTACCATTAGTATCATGCTCAGCAGTAACAATAGATAGACCAGAGTTTTTGGAAATCAAAGTCACAACACCGTTCTTTTTATCAGAAGCTTCAGAACAAGCAACATCAAGAACCCACCCATTCCGCAAAAGCAAAGCTTCCTTAAAGGCTATCTTAGTCTCCTGAAGTAGAACAATATCACCAGATAAGCTTTTGCTATAATCTAGCATCTTAGCCCTCTTAACAGGGTGATTCAGCCAACAAACATTAAGAGAGATTACATTTAGACCAGTCATAGATAGACATAAGACAACACCAATAAGAACATCTGATAAAGGAGAAAGGGAAGACAATCCAACAGGTCATCAAATATAGGGGTAAATGAAAAGCAAGAAAAACGTAAAAAATGAATTGAAGCAGAGGTCCCCTGAGAAGAAAAGATAGAAAGAGGAGAAGAAAAGACTAGAAAGAAGAAAAGAAAGCGAAAGAGTACTCCAAAGAAAAAAAGGCATAAAAAAAGACGAACCCCACCAGGAGATGTCCGTAATAGACCATTTGCATGGGGGCAATAACGTGGAGGAGCAACCACAGAGGTCAACACACCCAGTGCAGACCACTCAAAAATAGATAATTCATTAAGCAACTGAACAATAAATGTTAATGTGTACTATAATATCAATAATCCATCAATAGGATCAAAAAAGAAAAGTTCCAAAAACTACATATTCGAAGAATGACCAACATATTATCATATCTTAAATAGAAAGGAGAGACAATAATATAAGATACATATTAAATTAGGGCATCATAAATAACAATAGCAGGTAATATAAATAACAGCCTAAAGCATAATAAATATTCATAAATGGTATAATAAATAGCAAATTGAGGTTTTATAAATACCAATATAAAACATTATAAGTCACAAACCACTAATGTAACAAACACTATAGAAAAGTATAACATGTATGAAAAAATACTAGATTATATAGAAGGATAAGAAGTAAATATAAAATAACAATAAATGGTTAAAATTCTATAAAATATAACATATTTGATGAGTAACCAACATATTGTCATTTAGGAATCCCTACTAAGATATACGGAGAATTAGGAAGTAAAAAGCATATTCCACATAAGATGTAGTTCATGACTTAAGTACATAAATATTGAAAGCAAGGACAAATCAAAATAATAAATAAATTCATATATAAAAAATTGTACAAACAAAAACGCAGATGAATATAAGAAAAACAATAATGGACAAAGACACGGATGAGTAATAACCACACGGAAAAAGATTAATCACCAGCATAGAATCAGAGAAAGAGGGGAGGAAAAAAGTCAAGCAAAACGGAGAATAAACGTACAGGGAGCATGAAGAAAGGAAAACCAAGCATAGAGAAAGAAAGAATGAGGAAAGTGGAGAAAAAATATATATATAATTTATCATAAAAAGAGTAAGAAAGAAAAACCAAAAGAAGACCAATTATCTAGACTTACAAACCGACAAAGAGTCCATCAAACTAAACTAAGAAAAAAGTTCACAAGAGGAGAAGCAAGTGAAAAGCAAACATAAACAAAGTTGGAATAGGTCAGAAATATACAAAGATGATAAGAAAGAGTTAGCATATCAACAGAGAGCACAGGAGAGCATTATAATCACATACTTAAGGCAAAACACAGAAAAACATGGACCTAAGTTATCAAATACTGAGATATGCTACGGATGAGACGTGCCAGAAAGGGACTCAGAGTCCATCTGTGATTCAGTCTGATTATCCCAAAAAGTGGAAAGATCTGAAGCCTCATAAAAAATCTGTGGACGATCTCTGTAAGTTATTCTGAATCGTGAGGGACCCGTAAAGGAGAATGGAATGTTCATATCCATGACCCTTCTTCGCAAATTCAAGAAAGCCTTACGATGAATGACAGTGTCTCTGGCAAATTCTTGTGACATAGATATTCTGTGGCCTTCCCATTGTAATGTTTTAATCTTTCTCATTTGCGCCAGAATTCTCTCAGTGTGTTGGTGACACAGGGGTTTTAAAATCACTGGTCTCGGTGAAGACAAAGATTTAGGCTTAAAGGTGGGTACTCTATGAGCACGTTCTATCTCAATGTCTTTTTGAAATGAAATGCTCAATACAGAAGGGATCCATGTATAAAATCCATTACTGAAGAGGCAGATTTCTCACAATCCTCCGGTAAACCAAAAATGTGCAGGTTACTTCTACAATTCCTGTCCTTTTGCTCAGTCAGGTCTCTCCTCAAAGAAGCCAGAGAGCGTTCCAGACCTTGAGCATGTTTATCTTGCTTATTCAGGAAGTCTTCAACCGTACTTATTCGTGTTTCTGCGTTGGAAATGCGTAATGAGAGATTTTTTAGATCATTTTGGATTTCCGCCACCGCAATTTGAAGCAAATCAGTATTCGTTTTGGTACTTTGTGCAATGTCATGGACTGAATTAAGTTTGAGTAAAATAGTGTCTAATGTTGAGGCAGAGTCCATTTTGCCTTTCGCTGAGATATGTGGGGTGGGAGAATTTTGCTTAGACCTCTTCAGATTCCCTTTAGAATCTCTATCCTTAGGGGTGACACCCATGCCTTCCGCCATTGGAATGACACACAGAAAATACACAATTTGACTGAGAAAAAGTAGATATTGCGCTGCACAAAATAGAATAATGGTTGAAATATAAAAAATCACCACTGCTCAAAAATATAACAGAGCAGGTCAAGCGCTGAGAAAAGCACCTTCGTATTCAACTGGTTACATCTTGAAGGATGCTAATAAACTTCCACAAACTTATGACCAACTTGAAACTTCCGAGCATGCACTTGTGTCAAATATTGGTGCTGAATGGAGTCCGCACAGCCAGCAAGAAACAAAATGCTCTTCAGAAGTTTAAATTGCAGAGTAATCGTTGGACATGGGATAAATCACCCCCATTGACGTTAAGCCAACTGAGTATAAAACCAACTGAGTATTAGGCCGCAAATAAGGCATTAAAATTTCCAATAAACGTTCTGTCAGTGGCTGCCATTTTGTAGCAGAGCTTATCTCCTCAGAATGATGTCTCTCAACCATAAGCAAAATGTAGTAATCAAGTCCACTCTGTTGTGATGATTTAAGTAGGTTTATTGGAGATGGTACAAGATCACAGGTAGATAAGGACGGGACCAGATGTGGATCTGTTCAGGTCCAGAGAGAGACCCCACCAGGAGAAGCCAGCAGGCAGCTCAGCCCAGTCAATTGTCATAACTCACTCAGATTCCCAACATTCTGACAGCATCATGACATGAACATTCCACTGGTGGTAGATTGGCATTGCATCAGCATAAGCAGGATATAACACAAAAGACACACAAGTGTAAGCAGCACATAACATACAGAGGTAAAAAAGGATCAAAGTAACAATACCTCATTTATCAAGAAAAAAGCACTCTGAAGCCCAATATGCAGTTCCAGCAACCTTACTTGATCAGACTTTGTATTGGCAAAGTTTCTCTTCCTGACACCATCTTAGCTCCAGCCTGAGGAGAAAATCTTCGTAGAAAAAAATTGCGGAAGAAGCAGACCAAAACGCCTGGAAGTTGTCATCAATACCCTCCAAACTGTTCCGCCGCCTAGAGCTGCTATGTGGTGAAGACAAAATCATCCTTGCCATCTTGGTTGCGGGTCAAGCCACGCCCCCCGTTTTGCACATTTTTTATTCCCTTTTGTCCACAAAAGAACTACTTGATATCTTAGTACCATTGCAGGAGGGGAATTACGCCAGGATTAGCTATGGCACTAAGAGAGAATTAACGGACCGGTAATGAGCACTAATGGGGTCCGACAGGGATGCTCCCTGGTGCCTACACTTTTTCTCCTTTATATTAATAACTGTATAGGATATTTAAATGATTGCATCAATGACGCCTTCTCATAAGCTGGCCAGAAAATACCTGGTCTGTTTTATGCCGATGACACACTCCTGCTGCGTAAGACTAGGATGGGGTTGCCAATCTGGTGAATAGCTTGGAAGTCAATGTCACCAAGATCAAGCTGATCGTATATACCAAAAACAAGAGGCTCCAAAGTGTGGTTTCCCTGAATAATGAGGTACTGGAAAGAGTAACTGAGATTGATTTTTTGGGAGTTAGACTGGTGGACTCTGGATCCTGGTCCCCCCAGATAATCAAGAGTTCTCAAATTACAAGCCACCAACAGGGGCCATTATTAGAATGGCAAAAAAGGCCCAGTGGTCCCCAGTAAATCCAGCGGTTGACATTTACAAAATGCAGGCAAGAGGAGCAGCCATGTATGGGCTAGAACTCTGGGGGCAGTGTAATATGAGTATTTTGAGCATTAAGGAGAACAGCTTTTTTCAGAGCTATTACAGGGGTGGGGAAGGGGACTCCTCTGCTGCCCCTAACATTGGATTTAGGAATTGCTCCACTTGGTGAACATTGCAGGCCTAAGACCGCTGCTATATTGGGTCCATGTATGGCCCACATGAGAACTCCATCATTAAAGGTCCAGCCTTAGTGATGTTATGTCGTGCAAGAAAGCGCCTTGGAATATCCAGTGGTTAAAGAACTTGAGAGAAGCATGGACAATGCTAGGATTGATAGGGTTTTGGGAAGATCCAGGGACTATTTCCACAAATGCTGCTGTATTGGTCAAGTAAAAATATTGGGAACTGGCAACTTTACGATTAGAATCGGATAGCAGCAGAGGTACACTGACAAATCGTTTTTCTTTTTTAAAAAGAATCTTTATTGTGCTTTTTCGCCCTTTTATAACAAAGGCCCCAAAAAAACAAAAATCACCCACCTCCCCGGTCAAGGTAGAATATCATCAAACTATACAAATTCATTTTGATACATCAATTGGAAAGAGAATAGAGTAAAACCAGAAGTAATAATGCACAATTGTAGACAACAAACCGTTATTTAAAGTGCAACGTGCGGAATAAATATAATGACGGGGCTAACAATAATAATAATTGACTGGGGTAAACCGATAGTAGTACAGCACAAAATGCAAACGACAGACCATTATTCAAGTGAAAATGTGCAAAATATATATAATTGCAAGTCTAACAGTAATAAATATTAACAATACTCCCAGCTTTGCACATACCTTTACCCTAGACTCACAGGAATATAGATCAAATGCACTATAACTTGAGCCATACGAAAATTGACCTCTGTCTGGTATTTAAAGTGCAAGGTGCAAATAAAGAAGGGAGAGCCAAGGCAAACCCTCCTATATATTTAGGCCCCTCTCAATTTTCTAATCTGGATAAGGGCGCCCATATTAGCAGTCCCTTTTTCTTTGTTTTAGCACCTTTTCTGGCATTAATTATTTTCCCTAGACTGGAAATAGCTAATAAGCGGGCAAGCCAATGTTGGAACTGCGGGGTTGTGGATCTAGCCATGCTGTAGCTCTTACCACTCTTAGCGACTGCAATAAAATAATCTAACTCCGGGGTCCATTTTTCAGCCATAACCCAAGTAAGATTACCTTTGGGCTCAATCCAACATTATTATCTAATTTGATGCGAAAAAAGTTTTGTATTTCATTCTTAAAAGGATTCAAAGAAGAACATGTTGCAAACATATGCACAACGTTGGCACTAAACGTGAAACAATGCGGGCACTTAGTATCCTGCTCGAGCTCCACTTGGCAATTCTTGCAGGTGTATAATAAAGCATAAAACAAGTTTTAAAAACTGAACTTGCAAATTGGCCAATATTAAGACTGTTTGGGATAAGTTGAGGGCTTTCACAGATTCATTTTCAGTCACCATCAGCTTATCCTGCCATTTCATGCATTGTTTATCGCGATCATCTTTCATTGCACAATTCATCATCTTATAGATTGACCCGATGCGGATTGTGTCTTTGGGTATTGGCCGATCCACCAAGGCATTCTAATCAAAGCCACTCGGGCCCCCCACTTTCCGTCTGAAGGTAATCTCTTACTTGCAGGTACTTAAAAAAATCATTATTGTTTATACCGAATTTTGTTTTTAACTTGTCAAATGAGACAAGACCCACAGAGAGAAAAAGACACCCAGTTTATCTATACCTGCGCCAAACCATACATACATATAACCGTCATTGAAAATTCCAGGCAGGTTTGGATTATTTAAAATCGGGGTATAAAAATTCAATCTCCCCAAGCCCAGCATTTTCCGAATTGCAATCCAAGCCTTTCCAGTGCCTAAAAGGCATTTGAACTTAACTTTTTTATATTAGCTATAATCGACTTGCCTTAGCAAACACCCCAAGCCTCTTCCCCAAGTTATATTTCGAATATGGAAGATATAGTATTGGGCACTGCCGCTTGTGGTGGTTCTATCAGTAGAATCCAGATATATTGCAATAGTGAAGCCCAGAAATACAATCTGAGGTTTGGGAGAGCCCACCCCCCATTTCTCTTGGACATGAAAGATACCTCAGCGTTCTCCTTGGTTTGGAATAGGCCGATAAAAATCTAGTGAATATTGCATCAAAGATTTTAAAACATTCACTGAGAATTCTAATGCGATTGCTCTAAAAAAATACAAGACTTTCGGGAAATAAATCATCTTTATCATATTACAACAGCCTGTTATTGTAAGGTGCAGATTATTTAATCTTGCCAAACTTTTCTTAGTTCTATCTGCCAAAGGATCTAGATTAATGTTGAAGATAGATTCAACTTTCGAGGAGATATAAACACCGAAATATAGTGCTTTCTCCACCACTCTATTGTTCACTAGTACAATCTTTTCATTAACAACAAACTGTGTCTTTTCTTTGTTTAGCGAGAAATCAGACATACCCCGAAACATAGCAGCTTCTGACTCTATTGCCTTAATAGCAACCTCCGGGTTAGGTGTTAAGACTGCCACATCATACCAGGATCTTAGTCTCATGACCATGCATAATTATTGGTGGAATAACAGTACTTTGCGCTATTTTTGTTAAAAAAGGATCAATATACAACGCAAACAGGACTGGAAAGCAAGGGCATCCCTGTCGAGTTCCCAGAGTGATCGTCACTGCTCCTGTCATGCTACCCGATATGCATACCCTAGCCGTGGGGTTGTGATACAAGGCCTTAATTCCACACACTAAACCTGGGCCAAAGTCCCTTCCATACATTGCCTGCCAAAGGAATTGCCAGGAGACCCTATTGAATGCGTTTTCAGCATCTAAGAGAATAAGAGCCATAGGGTCTACTGACACTTCCGCTGCGTCAAAAAGTGATATCACCGGTCGAATATGGTCGGTGGTGTCCCTACCACTGATGAAACCATGTTGTTGCTGAGTCACCAGTTTTTTGATGACCTGGGCTAATCAAGCTGTCAGAACCTTGGAGAAAATCTTTGAATCACCATTTATTAACGTAATTGGCCTATAAGAGCCAAGCTTGGCAGATGGTTTATCCTTCTTCAAAAAGACAGCTATTTTTGCCACCGCCCAAGAATCAGGAGGTGTAGATCCATTGAACATATGATTAAAAAGTGGCACCATCTGATCTTTCAGCTGGGGGGGCAAAGATTTTGTAAAATCCTGAAGGGATTGCGTCCACACCGGCCGCTTTGCCGAGGGGGGAAGGCTAGTGCTAGCTAGTAATATCTCATCCCATGTTAGTTCTTCCTCTAAGGTTTCACGCTCGTCTATGGATAATTTGCTTAAGGATACTTCTTCCAAATAAACTCCTTAATTCGTTCAGGACAGACCCGATTTCCCTCTGTGTACAGGTTCTGATAAAACACTTGAAATGCTTCTCTGATTTTATTAATATCGGTAACCACCCCGAGAGGATTGCATATTTCTCTGATCTCGCTATCAGTACACCTCTGCCTCGCACTTACTGCCAGATGGTGCCCTACCTGATCACTGCACTCATAAGGTCTTTCCTTCCAGGCAATATACTTGGCTGCTGCCCTGTCTGCAAAGATTGCCTCCAGGTCTGTTCTTGTGAGTACTACCTTAGTTTGTGCTTCGCTTATATCCCCTACGTGCTGTATGGCCTTCACTAAGTCCTTCTCGGCTACTGCAAAATTATCCTGTTTTAACTTGAATCATCAGCCTATCTTGCTTTCCTTTATTCAATGAGAATTGTAAGGCATTTCCCCCTTAGACAGGCCTTAAAGGTATCCCACACCATAAAAACAGAGGCACTGCCATTATTCTCCTCGAAGAAAGTTGGGATTCACCTACTGATATTCTCACAAAACTCCTTATTGGTTAAAAGTACACATTCAAAGCTCCATGAGCTAACCTGGTTCCCCCCTATTCCCTGTAGCACTAAGACAAGAGGATTGTGGTCCACGAGCAAAAGGGGATATCGTTCAGTCTGGCAAGTCGTGATCAGCTTGTTGGACACAAAATAATATCAAGGCGGGCATGTGCGCCATGTGGAGCTGAAAAATATGTATACCCATCTACCATCTGGCTCTTTTTATGCCACAAATTGACCAAGCAGTGATCCTTGCATACCCCTTTGAGCGTTTGATACACCTTAGGCATTCTCCCAGTACACTAACTGTCCAACTATATCAAAACACCCTGGGAGGTTTAGATTAAAATCCCCACACAAAACCACAGGTAGGGGGCGGTACGTTAACTCCTTCGAAACCTGAATTAGGGTGAAGGGATCATCGAGCAAACTGCTATAAACTGAACATAGCGGGAACTTGCCTCCACAGGGTGAGTGACAGACTACTGCTACCCATTTCCCCCTTGGACCGTACCCTATTTGTGAGAATTTCAGCAGGCTTCCTCGGGCTAAAACTGCCACACCAGCAGTACGCACACCTTGTGAGGTGCCCGCTACCAGTCTATAGCCAAGGGAGTTAAGAATATCTCTCTGCGAAGCTTCAATATGTGTCTCCTGGAGGCAGACAATGTCCGCTCTCAGGAGTTTTAAACCCAATGAAGTCCTAGCTCTATTCTTAGGGTCATTTAGGCCGCATATGTTGAAGTTCCCCCCACACCCTAAGCACCAACCCTTCATAAATACAATATCCTCAGGACCACGTCCGTGGGCCACCACCACCCCTTTATACCTCTATACCTCTTTCCACACATGCTTCGTTCATACTGGTTTGTTTGGACTTCTTTCCTCAACATACCCCCTGACCATCCCCCATCCCCCTCAGCCCCCTCCCTCACCACTCCACTGAGCAACCTGGCCTAGCTTGTATGACGCCGTCTAGCATCACAAACCCCACTCCCCGGGTCCCCAACACCTAGCCCGTGAAAACATATCTTATTTTTTTATTCTTGTGGCCTTTTCACTTACATTTCTTACTTTTCGTTTTTCCCAAGATTCAGAAATACATTTTAGAATATTTCCTGCTCGTCCTGTTGATCTGTGAGAAATTCCTGAGCCTGAATCTCCGAAAAAAAAGTACAGGTACGACCCTTCCATACCACCTTCAATTTTGCAGGATTTTGTATGTACACTTCGGCACCTCATTTCTGGAGGGGGGCAAATATCTGCCTTAATCCCCATCTTCACTCTACCGTAGCATGAGCGAAGTCTGGTCGTGCAAAGAAGGTAACTCCCTCAAAATGTCTTCTAGCATTAGGGCGGGCCAAATAAAAAATACTTTGTCTCAAAAGAAAATTCCCAAAATAAACTAACCTAGCCCTAGAATATGCAGTACTGTCCGCCTGTTGTTTTTTGGACATTAGGGGGAATCGGTGTGCCCTCTGAATTTCTCTTTCCCAATCCCATCCTGTTAGTTCTGGGAGTACACCCTTTAGAAGTCTAACAACATAGTCTCTTGGGTCCGCTCCCTCTCTCCCTTCTGGAATACCCAGTAACCTTAGATTGTTACTTCTCTGCCTATTTTCGTAGTCCTCCATCTTCTGCATCATCTCCGTGAACTTGGGGTCCTGGAAAGAGCTTGTTGCCTTTAACTCAGCGACCTCCTGTTCCAGATTATCAGTCCGAGCCATAATACTGGTCATCCTATTGGAGATTTCGGTACAGGTTTTGCTTATTTTCCTGACAGCGTCTTGTATTTTTTAGAGGCCTGCTGTGCCCGTCGGTTATCTGTCCACACTTCAGCTTGCATCTGCTTAATCATAGCCAAAATTAGAGAAGGTGGAGGTTCCTGTGCTGTTGGAAATCCGGCAGTAGCACCCTCCATGCCCTGAGCAGGCTTCTCCAAAGGTTGCACAGTGGAATATTCCCACCTAAGCCTGGGGGACCCTTTCTTCGAAGACTCTTATCGGTTCTTGACAGCCTTATCATTGCTTGACTTCTGCTTCTTATATCAGCTGTAGGCCTTTTTTTTGGCCCTTGATCCACCTGATCTCTTTTTCTGACCAGCAGAGATAACTGATCCATCCTATGAGCTGCTGCTAGATAATGTGGACTGGGCAGATGTTGATGTTGACGAGCCTACATCAGGCATTGAGGAATAAGAGTCCTCAGCTAGGGAAAAAAAAATTCACAACCCCCAGTCAGGTTGGGTGAGGCCAGCAGTCCAGGGGCCCCCAGACAGTCAGGGTCAAAGGAGATAGGATCAGCTTCTGTCGGTTGTAAGGAGGGTGGGATCGGAGGCACCCCAAGATCACCAGGATTATTCTCAAAACATTCCTCCCCAAAAAGATTCTGCTTGATCTGCCGATTCCCCCCTACCTCATCCTCGGGGGTACCTGCACGACTCTCCCTTTCACCTAGTTTAGAACTTCCAGTGTCCTCACCTTCTGTGGTTATTTTGGGCACCGTTTCCTGCACTTGGGTCATGACAGGTGCAGATGCAGACACTGTAGCTAGGGGGAGAGTCACAGTAGCAGAATCAAGGGATTTTACAGATCTGGGATACTTCAGAGGAAAATGGTGAGAGATCGCGGGCTGGTCTTCCGCTGCCACCAACATATTACTCCCTCGGGTAATAATTATGCCTGCCTGCCTCAGTACACCTCCCAGGGCTACGCACTGGGCCATTACAGAGGCCGCAGCATGATGTCTCCCGCTGTGTTTCCTGTTGACTCTCCGCTTTGATGGTGGATCATGGAGGTCCTATGAACAGCAGACCCTCCAGCATTCCTTGCCTGCTCCCGGAACCTAATTTATGTTGTATCCTGCCGTATTTGCTATCTTGTTGATCACGCAGCCAGGGATCACCGCTATCACACCGCCGGTAAGAGGAGAGAAGGAGCCCACGAGCAGTGAGCCGCTTAGTTAGATGCCATGTTTGCCAATTTTCCACAGTTCACCAAAATGACAAATCGTTTTTTAATGTATAAAGAAGTACCAAAAGCTGAAGAGTTCTTGGACTACATTAGACCTACTGGAGCTCTCAGTCTCTTCCCCTAGTTTAGGTACGGTACTCTTCCCATTGCTGCTTTTACTATGTGTTGGGTTTCTAATACAAATGGTACCTAGAATTGTAAATTCTACACTACTATGGACGAAGCAGAGTAACATCTGCTTTTTTGTCCTAAATATGGAGTTCCAAGAAGCAGGTGGATTATTCCTTTATGCAAAAGGCTCACAATCCTGAATACGGTACTGCATTTAGGATTTGTAAAACTGAATCCACCTCATTGGTAGTAGTTGCAGTTTCCAAATTCTTACATGCAGCATGGGCCATTAGAGCGAAAGAACAATTGAAACTATAATAGTTCAAATATAATAATATAATATTAGTTGGCCATGACTCTTTTCAATGATGTAGTTAATATTTGTATTTCAGTTTAAATTATTTACATGCTATTTTCGGTTATGTATTACGTCACATGTGTTAAAGTCCAGGCCCATTTACACAATTTCTATCTAGAGAGGATAATTCTTTCTAGTAGCGTGAGCGGTGAAATAAATCAAATCACTGGTTATCATTTAAATGCAGTGCAACCAATGTGGCTCCGCATTAATCCACTCAACTTTTTGATCTAAGTTTAATAGGATTAATTATAAATTCAGAAACAATTCAATGTAGATCATTCTCCATGAAATTGTATAAAAGTACAAAAAAGATCAGAGTAAATCCAAATCCCCTTAAGGGATGCACCCCACATAGTACAAAGCAAATGACTAGGTACGAACATGATTCATGCAGTCAGAAATAAAAAATAAAGGTTAAATTGCATAAAATAATTCTCTTTAACATGCATGAGTAACCTAACCTTCCCTACACTACCTTAATAAGGGCAACCCTAAATTAGAGTATTAGGTAAAGACATAATCAAATAAAGAAATGTGTCAGCCATCAGAGTCTTCAGTAGAGACACTCTGACGATGGGTCAAGTAGCTTAAAGCCATGCAAGCAGAAGAATAAGTCTGCTCCCTAAGGAAACACAAGATGGACTCTCTCCCTATCTAAAACACAGCACATAATATCATCTGCCGTCGACTCATTTCCTTAGGAAATTTCCATAGCTCTTGTAGTACTGTATACTTCAGCACCCCTTCTCATCCAGATAGCACCTTATCTTTTCTCATCCTTGGCCTTCCTTTCCCATGAGAACTACTCTCCTCGCATGTTACCAACTCTTCTTTCTCATGCTTTGCTTTCTATTAACAAAAACTCCTTTATTCTAAATAATGAGGCTTATCCACGCCTCGAATAGGAACGACTCAGATGCACACATTCCAGGCTTGAAGGTTAAACGGAAAGTTCAAATCAGAATGCGAGTAGCAACTCAACAAATTTGTTCTCGAGGCCTAGTTTTGCTATGGTAAAATGTGCACAGGGTTACAGAATAGGAGCACATTCTACACATAAAATAAATGTAACTATTAAAGCACGAATAAATGCAATGAATCATAAAAGTCTCAGTGTAAATGCATCTTCACATGAATATTTCAAATTATATGTATTAATGTTAAACATTAGTTGTATACATCCTAATTAAGTATTTCACAATACGACAATTTAAGTTATTCTTCCCCTTTAATATTAATACATACATTGTCACATTATGTTATTAATCACATTCTAAATACATATATTTCAAACAAAACGCCCTTTAGTATAAACTACTCAACCCCTGTTAGAACACTAGTTACAACAGAGTATATTTGAGTGCTGACTCTGCGTGCGTATGAGGCACTCCTACATTATCTCCTGATGGGATCAAGATTACACTTCTTCAAAAGCATTCAACATTTTATAATGAATATTGTTACTTTTATGCGAAGGATGATGATGAAATATGTTTTTCATTTTGATCTGTCAATAAACCTTGACACTGGAAGGCGTCAGTCAGAGAAAATGTTTTTAAATAATTTTGTGCTGCTGTAGAATAAATTGAAGTTTGCATATGGAAAGATAAAAGAAGTAAAAAAGAAAACTTGACTCTTGGATGTTGTTTTTCCGGATTGTGTTTTGTTGATTGAATGCCGTAAAGGTCGCCAGTAGGTTGTTATAGTTAGGACCAAGTTTCCATAGGAAGAGCATTTTTTGTTTTACTTATAACTTTGGCGTCGTTTGATGAATCTTCATGAAATTTTCCAAACTAATTCTTTGTTCATATCAGCTCCTATGTTTTCTCCATGCAATTTCCATAGGAAACTTTAGACAAGGCTACAGGTCGAACGGGTGAACGGAACGGAATTACCCCACATTTGGCAGGAAGAAGGGTCTTGGTCTAGAAAGCACGCTTTTGTTTATTTGGTGTAAATCCGTTCAATAGTTTTGGAGAAATATCAAAATTTACAGATATCGATATTTGGGAATTCTGCCATCTGATTGGCTGAGGCGTTACGAGCACAAGCTTGCTTCTTATTGGCTGCGAGCGGTACGAGCGGTTGCAACTAGGAAGTGTTGGCAGCCATTTTGTCATTCCGTTGAAGCGAGTAAGGGGAAAAAAGGGAGAAAAGAGTAGGAAAGAGCACTGTAAGGTCTGTGGGGTGGTTAGGGTGTGCTACACAGGGAGTGTGAAGCGATGTATTCACCCCTACCGGTGTGAAAGTGCTGTTTTGCCCAGAGTGAGATGGTGCTGAGGTGAGGTGCCGGTACACTCGGGGATGAAACCGTGAGCTGATTGCTGTAAACTGATGTGCTCTGGGCGCTGTAGCATACTGGGCGCTGTAGCATAGCTGTGCAAGTGGTGTTAGTATGGGTTTAGACTATAGCGCTGTGAGCTCTGTGGGGTGGTTAGGGTGTGCTATACAGGGAGTGTGAAGCGAAGTATTCACCCCTAGCAGTGTGAAAGTGCTGTTTTACCCACAGTGAGATGGTGCTGAGGTGAGGTGCCGGTACACTCGGGGATGAAACCGTGAGCTGATTGCTGTAAACTGATCTGCTCTGGGCGCTGTAGCATACTGGCCGCTGTAGCATAGCTGTGCAAGTGGTGTTAGTATGTGTTTAGATTATAGCGGGAGTGGGAAGCAAACTACTCACTCCTACCTGTCTGAAGACTCGAATGGAGTGTTTTAGCAAGCAGGAATAAAGAAATAATCGTGAAGAATATAATGCAGAATGTTGCAATGCCACAGAAGACAAATGGTGAAATCAGGTGTGTTTAAGAAAGTGGCTGTGTGGGATAAAGCGATGGAGTCTGCAAGTTATATAAAGAGTGTCTTTATTTAAGTAAAAACCAAAGGAAATGATGGACGGAGTGTTGAACATTGAAAGCACTCACCCCCAGTCAACTGATCTGGGTTTAATCCATCACCGTTCTTTAGCCCACTTTGCCACCCCAGTTCAGACATGGCCATATGCAAATCAGTCTGACCCTGTGCCTCATGGGAACAGTCCAGCCCGAACTGCCAAGCCATGTCTTCCCTGGACCGGAAACAAGCTTCCTAGGACCGGTTTCTGGCATTTCAGCCGTCTTCAGCCAGGCTTGCTTGAATCCAGTGGCAAAGTGAGCAAGGGACTCACGTCTGAGCATACCCTGCCAACTTATGGCGAACAAAGCAAAAACCAAAGGAAATGATGGACGGAGTGTTGAACATTGCAAGCACTCACCCCCAGTCAACTGATCTGGGTTTAATCCATCACCGTTCTTTAGCCCACTTTGCCACCCCAGTTCAGACATGGCCATATGCAAATCAGTCTGACCCTGTGCATCATGGGAACAGTCCAGCCCGAACTGCCAAGCCATGTCTTCCCTGGACCGGAAACAAGCTTCCTAGGACCGGTTTCTGGCATTTCAGCCGTCTTCAGCCAGGCTTGCTTGAATCCAGTGGCAAAGTGAGCAAGGGACTCACGTCTGAGCATACCCTGCCAACTTATGGCGAACAAAGCAAAAACCAAAGGAAATGATGGACGGAGTGTTGAACATTGCAAGCACTCACCCCCAGTCAACTGATCTGGGTTTAATCCATCACCGTTCTTTAGCCCACTTTGCCACCCCAGTTCAGACATGGCCATATGCAAATCAGTCTGACCCTGTGCCTCATGGGAACAGTCCAGCCCGAACTGCCAAGCCATGTCTTCCCTGGACCGGAAACAAGCTTCCTAGGACCGGTTTCTGGCATTTCAGCCGTCTTCAGCCAGGCTTGCTTGAATCCAGTGGCAAAGTGAGCAAGGGACTCACGTCTGAGCATACCCTGCCAACTTATGGCGAACAAAGCAAAAACCAAAGGAAATGATGGACGGAGTGTTGAACATTGCAAGCACTCACCCCCAGTCAACTGATCTGGGTTTAATCCATCACCGTTCTTTAGCCCACTTTGCCACCCCAGTTCAGACATGGCCATATGCAAATCAATCTGACCCTGTGCCTCATGGGAACAGTCCAGCCCGAACTGCCAAGCCATGTCTTTCCTGGACCGGAAACAAGCTTCCTAGGACCGGTTTCTGGCATTTCAGCCGTCTTCAGCCAGGCTTGCTTGAATCCAGTGGCAAAGTGAGCAAGGGACTCACGTCTGAGCATACCCTGCCAACTTATAGCGAACAAAGCAAAAAGCAAAGGAAATGATGGACGGAGTGTTGAACATTGCAAGCACTCACCCCCAGTCAACTGATCTGGGTTTAATCCATCACCGTTCTTTAGCCCACTTTGCCACCCCAGTTCAGACATGGCCATATGCAAATCAGTCTGACCCTGTGCCTCATGGGAACAGTCCAGCCCGAACTGCCAAGCCATGTCTTCCCTGGACCGGAAACAAGCTTCCTACGACCGGTTTCTGGCATTTCAGCCGTCTTCAGCCAGGCTTGCTTGAATCCAGTGGCAAAGTGAGCAAGGGACTCACGTCTGAGCATACCCTGCCAACTTATGGCGAACAAAGCAAAAACCAAAGGAAATGATGGACGGAGTGTTGAACATTGCAAGCACTCACCCCCAGTCAACTGATCTGGGTTTAATCCATCACCGTTCTTTAGCCCACTTTGCCACCCCAGTTCAGACATGGCCATATGCAAATCAGTCTGACCCTGTGCCTCATGGGAACAGTCCAGCCCGAACTACCAAGCCATGTCTTCCCTGGACCGGAAACAAGCTTCCTAGGACCGGTTTCTGGCATTTCAGCCGTCTTCAGCCAGGCTTACTTGAATCCAGTGGCAAAGTGAGCAAGGGACTCACGTCTGAGCATACCCTGCCAACTTATGGCGAACAAAGCAAAAACCAAAGGAAATGATGGACGGAGTGTTGAACATTGCAAGCACTCACCCCCAGTCAACTGATCTGGGTTTAATCCATCACCGTTCTTTAGCCCACTTTGCCACCCCAGTTCAGACATGGCCATATGCAAATCAGTCTGACCCTGTGCCTCATGGGAACAGTCCAGCCCGAACTGCCAAGCCTTGTCTTCCCTGGACCGGAAACAAGCTTCCTAGGACCGGTTTCTGGCATTTCAGCCGTCTTCAGCCAGGCTTGCTTGAATCCAGTGGCAAAGTGAGCAAGGGACTCACGTCTGAGCATACCCTGCCAACTTATGGCGAACAAAGCAAAAACCAAAGGAAATGATGGACGGAGTGTTGAACATTGCAAGCACTCACCCCCAGTCAACTGATCTGGGTTTAATCCATCACCGTTCTTTAGCCCACTCTGCCACCCCAGTTCAGACATGGCCATATGGAAATCAGTCTGACCCTGTGCCTCATGGGAACAGTCCAGCCCGAACTGCCAAGCCTTGTCTTCCCTGGACCGGAAACAAGCTTCCTAGGACCGGTTTCTGGCATTTCAGCCGTCTTCAGCCAGGCTTGCTTGAATCCGGTGGCAAAGTGAGCAAGGGACTCACGTCTGAGCATACCCTGCCAACTTATGGCGAACAAAGCAAAAACCAAAGGAAATGATGGACGGAGTGTTGAACATTGCAAGCACTCACCCCCAGTCAACTGATCTGGGTTTAATCCATCACCGTTCTTTAGCCCACTTTGCCACCCCAGTTCAGACATGGCCATATGCAAATCAGTCTGACCCTGTGCCTCATGGGAACAGTCCAGCCCGAACTGCCAAGCCATGTCTTCCCTGGACCGGAAACAAGCTTCCTAGGACCGGTTTCTGGCATTTCAGCCGTCTTCAGACAGGCTTGCTTGAATCCAGTGGCAAAGTGAGCAAGGGACTCACGTCTGAGCATACCCTGCCAACTTATGGCGAACAAAGCAAAAACCAAAGGAAATGATGGACGGAGTGTTGAACATTGCAAGCACTCACCCCCAGTCAACTGATCTGGGTTTAATCCATCACCGTTCTTTAGCCCACTTTGCCACCCCAGTTCAGACATGGCCATATGCAAATCAGTCTGACCCTGTGCCTCATGGGAACAGTCCAGCCCGAACTGCCAAGCCATGTCTTCCCTGGACCGGAAACAAGCTTCCTAGGACCAGTTTCTGGCATTTCAGCCGTCTTCAGCCAGGCTTGCTTGAATCCAGTGGCAAAGTGAGCAAGGGACTCACGTCTGAGCATACCCTGCCAACTTATGGCGAACAAAGCAAAAACCAAAGGAAATGATGGACGGAGTGTTGAACATTGCAAGCACTCACCCCCAGTCAACTGATCTGGGTTTAATCCATCACCGTTCTTTAGCCCACTTTGCCACCCCAGTTCAGACATGGCCATATGTAAATCAGTCTGACCCTGTGCCTCATGGGAACAGTCCAGCCCGAACTGCCAAGCCATGTCTTCACTGGACCGGAAACAAGCTTCCTAGGACCGGTTTCTGGCATTTCAGCCGTCTTCAGCCAGGCTTGCTTGAATCCAGTGGCAAAGTGAGCAAGGGACTCACGTCTGAGCATACCCTGCCAACTTATGGCGAACAAAGCAAAAACCAAAGGAAATGATGGACGGAGTGTTGAACATTGCAAGCACTCACCCCAAGTCAACTGATCTGGGTTTAATCCATCACCGTTCTTTAGCCCACTTTGCCACCCCAGTTCAGACATGGCCATATGCAAATCAGTCTGACCCTGTGCCTCATGGGAACAGTCCAGCCCAAACTGCCAAGCCATGTCTTGCCTGGACCGGAAACAAGCTTCCTAGGACCGGTTTCTGGCATTTCAGCCGTCTTCAGCCAGGCTTGCTTGAATCCAGTGGCAAAGTGAGCAAGGGACTCACGTCTGAGCATACCCTGCCAACTTATGGCGAACAAAGCAAAAACCAAAGGAAATGATGGACGGAGTGTTGAACATTGCAAGCACTCACCCCCAGTCAACTGATCTGGGTTTAATCCATCACCGTTCTTTAGCCCACTCTGCCACCCCCGTTCAGACATGGCCATATGCAAATCAGTCTGACCCTGTGCCTCATGGGAACAGTCCAGCCCGAACTGCCAAGCCTTGTCTTCCCTGGACCGGAAACAAGCTTCCTAGGACCGGTTTCTGGCATTTCAGCCGTCTTCAGCCAGGCTTGCTTGAATCCAGTGGCAAAGTGAGCAAGGGACTCACGTCTGAGCATACCCTGCCAACTTATGGCGAACAAAGCAAAAACCAAAGGACGTGAGTCCCTTGCTCACTTTGCCACTGGATTCAAGCAAGCCTGGCTGAAGACGGCTGAAATGCCAGAAACCGGTCCTAGGAAGCTTGTTTCCGGTCCAGGGAAGACAAGGCTTGGCAGTTCGGGCTGGACTGTTCCCATGAGGCACAGGGTCAGACTGATTTGCATATGGCCATGTCTGAACGGGGGTGGCAGAGTGGGCTAAAGAACGGTGATGGATTAAACCCAGATCAGTTGACTGGGGGTGAGTGCTTGCAATGTTCAACACTCCATCCATCATTTCCTTTGGTTTTTGCTTTGTTCGCCATAAGTTGGCAGGGTATGCTCAGACGTGAGTCCCTTGCTCACTTTGCCACTGGATTCAAGCAAGCCTGGCTGAAGACGGCTGAAATGCCAGAAACCGGTCCTAGGAAGCTTGTTTCCGGTCCAGGGAAGACAAGGCTTGGCAGTTCGGGCTGGACTGTTCCCATGAGGCACAGGGTCAGACTGATTTGCATATGGCCATGTCTGAACTGGGGTGGCAGAGTGGGCTAAAGAACGGTGATTGATTAAACCCAGATCAGTTGACTGGGGGTGAGTGCTTGCAATGTTCAACACTCTGTCCATCATTTCCTTTGGTTTTTGCTTTGTTCGCCATAAGTTGGCAGGGTATGCTCAGACGTGAGTCCCTTGCTCACTTTGCCACTGGATTCAAGCAAGCCTGGCTGAAGACGGCTGAAATGCCAGAAACCGGTCCTAGGAAGCTTGTTTCCGGTCCAGGG
Organism: Triturus cristatus; assembly: GCF_964204655.1. Lineage (NCBI taxonomy): Eukaryota > Metazoa > Chordata > Amphibia > Caudata > Salamandridae > Triturus > Triturus cristatus. The sequence continues at coordinate 1,699,385,734 of NC_140590.1, forward strand.
AAGACAAGGCTTGGCAGTTCGGGCTGGACTGTTCCCATGAGGCACAGGGTCAGACTGATTTGCATATGGCCATGTCTGAACTGGGGTGGCAGAGTGGGCTATAGAACGGTGATGGATTAAACCCAGATCAGTTGACTGGGGGTGAGTGCTTGCAATGTTCAACACTCCGTCCATCATTTCCTTTGGTTTTTGCTTTGTTCGCCATAAGTTGGCAGGGTATGCTCAGACGTGAGTCCCTTGCTCACTTTGCCACCGGATTCAAGCAAGCCTGGCTGAAGACGGCTGAAATGCCAGAAACCGGTCCTAGGAAGCTTGTTTCCGGTCCAGGGAAGACAAGGCTTGGCAGTTCGGGCTGGACTGTTCCCATGAGGCACAGGGTCAGACTGATTTGCATATGGCCATGTCTGAACTGGGGTGGCAGAGTGGGCTAAAGAACGGTGATGGATTAAACCCAGATCAGTTGACTGGGGGTGAGTGCTTGCAATGTTCAACACTCCGTCCATCATTTCCTTTGGTTTTTGCTTTGTTCGCCATAAGTTGGCAGGGTATGCTCAGACGTGAGTCCCTTGCTCACTTTGCCACTGGATTCAAGCAAGCCTGGCTGAAGACGGCTGAAATGCCAGAAACCGGTCCTAGGAAGCTTGTTTCCGGTCCAGGGAAGACAAGGCTTGGCAGTTCGGGCTGGACTGTTCCCATGAGGCACAGGGTCAGACTGATTTGCATATGGCCATGTCTGAACTGGGGTGGCAGAGTGGGCTAAAGAACGGTGATTGATTAAACCCAGATCAGTTGACTGGGGGTGAGTGCTTGCAATGTTCAACACTCCGTCCATCATTTCCTTTGGTTTTTGCTTTGTTCGCCATAAGTTGGCAGGGTATGCTCAGACGTGAGTCCCTTGCTCACTTTGCCACTGGATTCAAGCAAGCCTGGCTGAAGACGGCTGAAATGCCAGAAACCGGTCCTAGGAAGCTTGTTTCCGGTCCAGGGAAGACAAGGCTTGGCAGTTCGGGCTGGACTGTTCCCATGAGGCACAGGGTCAGACTGATTTGCATATGGCCATGTCTGAACTGGGGTGGCAGAGTGGGCTAAAGAATGGTGATGGATTAAACCCAGATCAGTTGACTGGGGGTGAGTGCTTGCAATGTTCAACACTCCGTCCATCATTTCCTTTGGTTTTTGCTTTGTTCGCCATAAGTTGGCAGGGTATGCTCAGACGTGAGTCCCTTGCTCACTTTGCCACTGGATTCAAGCAAGCCTGGCTGAAGACGGCTGAAATGCCAGAAACCGGTCCTAGGAAGCTTGTTTCCGGTCCAGGGAAGACAAGGCTTGGCAGTTCGGGCTAGACTGTTCCCATGAGGCACAGGGTCAGACTGATTTGCATATGGCCATGTCTGAACTGGGGTGGCAGAGTGGGCTAAAGAACGGTGATGGATTAAACCCAGATCAGTTGACTGGGGGTGAGTGCTTGCAATGTTCAACACTCCGTCCATCATTTCCTTTGGTTTTTGCTTTGTTCGCCATAAGTTGGCAGGGTATGCTCAGACGTGAGTCCCTTACTCACTTTGCCACTGGATTCAAGCAAGCCTGGCTGAAGACGGCTGAAATGCCAGAAACCGGTCCTAGGAAGCTTGTTTCCGGTCCAGGGAAGACAAGGCTTGGCAGTTCGGGCTGGACTGTTCCCATGAGGCACAGGGTCAGACTGATTTGCATATGGCCATGTCTGAACTGGGGTGGCAGAGTGGGCTAAAGAACGGTGATGGATTAAACCCAGATCAGTTGACTGGGGGTGAGTGCTTGCAATGTTCAACACTCCGTCCATCATTTCCTTTGGTTTTTGCTTTGTTCGCCATAAGTTGGCAGGGTATGCTCAGACGTGAGTCCCTTGCTCACTTTGCCACTGGATTCAAGCAAGCCTGGCTGAAGACGGCTGAAATGCCAGAAACCGGTCCTAGGAAGCTTGTTTCCGGTCCAGGGAAGACAAGGCTTGGCAGTTCGGGCTGGACTGTTCCCATGAGGCACAGGGTCAGACTGATTTGCATATGGCCATGTCTGAACTGGGGTGGCAGAGTGGGCTAAAGAACGGTGATGGATTAAACCCAGATCAGTTGACTGGGGGTGAGTGCTTGCAATGTTCAACACTCCGTCCATCATTTCCTTTGGTTTTTGCTTTGTTCGCCATAAGTTGGCAGGGTATGCTCAGACGTGAGTCCCTTGCTCACTTTGCCACTGGATTCAAGCAAGCCTGGCTGAAGACGGCTGAAATGCCAGAAACCGGTCCTAGGAAGCTTGTTTCCGGTCCAGGGAAGACAAGGCTTGGCAGTTCGGGCTGGACTGTTCCCATGAGGCACAGGGTCAGACCGAGTTGCATATGGCCATGTCTGAACTGGGGTGGCAGAGTGGGCTAAAGAACGGTGATGGATTAAACCCAGATCAGTTGACTGGGGGTGAGTGCTTGCAATGTTCAACACTCTGTCCATCATTTCCTTTGGTTTTTGCTTTGTTCGCCATAAGTTGGCAGGGTATGCTCAGACGTGAGTCCCTTGCTCACTTTGCCACTGGATTCAAGCAAGCCTGGCTGAAGACGGCTGAAATGCCAGAAACCGGTCCTAGGAAGCTTGTTTCCGGTCCAGGGAAGACAAGGCTTGGCAGTTCGGGCTGAACTGTTCCCATGAGGCACAGGGTCAGACTGATTTGCATATGGCCATGTCTGAACTGGGGTGGCAGAGTGGGCTAAAGAACGGTGATGGATTAAACCCAGATCAGTTGACTGGGGGTGAGTGCTTGCAATGTTCAACACTCCGTCCATCATTTCCTTTGGTTTTTGCTTTGTTCGCCATAAGTTGGCAGGGTATGCTCAGACGTGAGTCCCTTGCTCACTTTGCCACTGGATTCAAGCAAGCCTGGCTGAAGACGGCTGAAATGCCAGAAACCGGTCCTAGGAAGCTTGTTTCCGGTCCAGGGAAGACAAGGCTTGGCAGTTCGGGCTGGACTGTTCCCATGAGGCACAGGGTCAGACTGATTTGCATATGGCCATGTCTGAACTGGGGTGGCAGAGTGGGCTAAAGAACGGTGATGGATTAAACCCAGATCAGTTGACAGGGGGTGAGTGCTTGCAATGTTCAACACTCCGTCCATCATTTCCTTTGGTTTTTGCTTTGTTCGCCATAAGTTGGCAGGGTATGCTCAGACGTGAGTCCCTTGCTCACTTTGCCACTGGATTCAAGCAAGCCTGGCTGAAGACGGCTGAAATGCCAGAAACCGGTCCTAGGAAGCTTGTTTCCGGTCCAAGGAAGACAAGGCTTGGCAGTTCGGGCTGGACTGTTCCCATGAGGCACAGGGTCAGACTGATTTGCATATGGCCATGTCTTAACTGGGGTGGCAGAGTGGGCTAAAGAACGGTGATGGATTAAACCCAGATCAGTTGACTGGGGGTGAGTGCTTGCAATGTTCAACACTCTGTCCATCATTTCCTTTGGTTTTTGCTTTGTTCGCCATAAGTTGGCAGGGTATGCTCAGACGTGAGTCCCTTGCTCACTTTGCCACTGGATTCAAGCAAGCCTGGCTGAAGACGGCTGAAATGCCAGAAACCGGTCCTAGGAAGCTTGTTTCCGGTCCAGGGAAGACAAGGCTTGGCAGTTCGGGCTGGACTGTTCCCATGAGGCACAGGGTCAGACTGATTTGCATATGGCCATGTCTGAACTGGGGTGGCAGAGTGGGCTAAAGAACGGTGATGGATTAAACCCAGATCAGTTGACTGGGGGTGAGTGCTTGCAATGTTCAACACTCCGTCCATCATTTCCTTTGGTTTTTGCTTTGTTCGCCATAAGTTGGCAGGGTATGCTCAGACGTGAGTCCCTTGCTCACTTTGCCACTGGATTCAAGCAAGCCTGGCTGAAGACGGCTGAAATGCCAGAAACCGGTCCTAGGAAGCTTGTTTCCGGTCCAGGGAAGACAAGGCTTGGCAGTTCGGGCTGGACTGTTCCCATGAGGCACAGGGTCAGACTGATTTGCATATGGCCATGTCTGAACTGGGGTGGCAGAGTGGGCTAAAGAACGGTGATGGATTAAACCCAGATCAGTTGACTGGGGGTGAGTGCTTGCAATGTTCAACACTCCGTCCATCATTTCCTTTGGTTTTTGCTTTGTTCGCCATAAGTTGGCAGGGTATGCTCAGACGTGAGTCCCTTGCTCACTTTGCCACTGGATTCAAGCAAGCCTGGCTGAAGACGGCTGAAATGCCAGAAACCGGTCCTAGGAAGCTTGTTTCCGGTCCAGGGAAGACAAGGCTTGGCAGTTCGGGCTGGACTGTTCCCATGAGGCACAGGGTCAGACTGATTTGCATATGGCCATGTCTTAACTGGGGTGGCAGAGTGGGCTAAAGAACGGTGATGGATTAAACCCAGATCAGTTGACTGGGGGTGAGTGCTTGCAATGTTCAACACTCCGTCCATCATTTCCTTTGGTTTTTGCTTTGTTCGCCATAAGTTGGCAGGGTATGCTCAGACGTGAGTCCCTTGCTCACTTTGCCACCGGATTCAAGCAAGCCTGGCTGAAGACGGCTGAAATGCCAGAAACCGGTCCTAGGAAGCTTGTTTCCGGTCCAGGGAAGACAAGGCTTGGCAGTTCGGGCTGGACTGTTCCCATGAGGCACAGGGTCAGACTGATTTGCATATGGCCATGTCTGAACTGGGGTGGCAGAGTGGGCTAAAGAACGGTGATGGATTAAACCCAGATCAGTTGACTGGGGGTGAGTGCTTGCAATGTTCAACACTCCGTCCATCATTTCCTTTGGTTTTTGCTTTGTTCGCCATAAGTTGGCAGGGTATGCTCAGACGTGAGTCCCTTGCTCACTTTGCCACTGGATTCAAGCAAGCCTGGCTGAAGACGGCTGAAATGCCAGAAACCGGTCCTAGGAAGCTTGTTTCCGGTCCAGGGAAGACAAGGCTTGGCAGTTCGGGCTGGACTGTTCCCATGAGGCACAGGGTCAGACTGATTTGCATATGGCCATGTCTGAACTGGGGTGGCAGAGTGGGCTAAAGAACGGTGATTGATTAAACCCAGATCAGTTGACTGGGGGTGAGTGCTTGCAATGTTCAACACTCCGTCCATCATTTCCTTTGGTTTTTGCTTTGTTCGCCATAAGTTGGCAGGGTATGCTCAGACGTGAGTCCCTTGCTCACTTTGCCACTGGATTCAAGCAAGCCTGGCTGAAGACGGCTGAAATGCCAGAAACCGGTCCTAGGAAGCTTGTTTCCGGTCCAGGGAAGACAAGGCTTGGCAGTTCGGGCTGGACTGTTCCCATGAGGCACAGGGTCAGACTGATTTGCATATGGCCATGTCTGAACTGGGGTGGCAGAGTGGGCTAAAGAATGGTGATGGATTAAACCCAGATCAGTTGACTGGGGGTGAGTGCTTGCAATGTTCAACACTCCGTCCATCATTTCCTTTGGTTTTTGCTTTGTTCGCCATAAGTTGGCAGGGTATGCTCAGACGTGAGTCCCTTGCTCACTTTGCCACTGGATTCAAGCAAGCCTGGCTGAAGACGGCTGAAATGCCAGAAACCGGTCCTAGGAAGCTTGTTTCCGGTCCAGGGAAGACAAGGCTTGGCAGTTCGGGCTAGACTGTTCCCATGAGGCACAGGGTCAGACTGATTTGCATATGGCCATGTCTGAACTGGGGTGGCAGAGTGGGCTAAAGAACGGTGATGGATTAAACCCAGATCAGTTGACTGGGGGTGAGTGCTTGCAATGTTCAACACTCCGTCCATCATTTCCTTTGGTTTTTGCTTTGTTCGCCATAAGTTGGCAGGGTATGCTCAGACGTGAGTCCCTTACTCACTTTGCCACTGGATTCAAGCAAGCCTGGCTGAAGACGGCTGAAATGCCAGAAACCGGTCCTAGGAAGCTTGTTTCCGGTCCAGGGAAGACAAGGCTTGGCAGTTCGGGCTGGACTGTTCCCATGAGGCACAGGGTCAGACTGATTTGCATATGGCCATGTCTGAACTGGGGTGGCAGAGTGGGCTAAAGAACGGTGATGGATTAAACCCAGATCAGTTGACTGGGGGTGAGTGCTTGCAATGTTCAACACTCCGTCCATCATTTCCTTTGGTTTTTGCTTTGTTCGCCATAAGTTGGCAGGGTATGCTCAGACGTGAGTCCCTTGCTCACTTTGCCACTGGATTCAAGCAAGCCTGGCTGAAGACGGCTGAAATGCCAGAAACCGGTCCTAGGAAGCTTGTTTCCGGTCCAGGGAAGACAAGGCTTGGCAGTTCGGGCTGGACTGTTCCCATGAGGCACAGGGTCAGACTGATTTGCATATGGCCATGTCTGAACTGGGGTGGCAGAGTGGGCTAAAGAACGGTGATGGATTAAACCCAGATCAGTTGACTGGGGGTGAGTGCTTGCAATGTTCAACACTCCGTCCATCATTTCCTTTGGTTTTTGCTTTGTTCGCCATAAGTTGGCAGGGTATGCTCAGACGTGAGTCCCTTGCTCACTTTGCCACTGGATTCAAGCAAGCCTGGCTGAAGACGGCTGAAATGCCAGAAACCGGTCCTAGGAAGCTTGTTTCCGGTCCAGGGAAGACAAGGCTTGGCAGTTCGGGCTGGACTGTTCCCATGAGGCACAGGGTCAGACCGAGTTGCATATGGCCATGTCTGAACTGGGGTGGCAGAGTGGGCTAAAGAACGGTGATGGATTAAACCCAGATCAGTTGACTGGGGGTGAGTGCTTGCAATGTTCAACACTCTGTCCATCATTTCCTTTGGTTTTTGCTTTGTTCGCCATAAGTTGGCAGGGTATGCTCAGACGTGAGTCCCTTGCTCACTTTGCCACTGGATTCAAGCAAGCCTGGCTGAAGACGGCTGAAATGCCAGAAACCGGTCCTAGGAAGCTTGTTTCCGGTCCAGGGAAGACAAGGCTTGGCAGTTCGGGCTGAACTGTTCCCATGAGGCACAGGGTCAGACTGATTTGCATATGGCCATGTCTGAACTGGGGTGGCAGAGTGGGCTAAAGAACGGTGATGGATTAAACCCAGATCAGTTGACTGGGGGTGAGTGCTTGCAATGTTCAACACTCCGTCCATCATTTCCTTTGGTTTTTGCTTTGTTCGCCATAAGTTGGCAGGGTATGCTCAGACGTGAGTCCCTTGCTCACTTTGCCACTGGATTCAAGCAAGCCTGGCTGAAGACGGCTGAAATGCCAGAAACCGGTCCTAGGAAGCTTGTTTCCGGTCCAGGGAAGACAAGGCTTGGCAGTTCGGGCTGGACTGTTCCCATGAGGCACAGGGTCAGACTGATTTGCATATGGCCATGTCTGAACTGGGGTGGCAGAGTGGGCTAAAGAACGGTGATGGATTAAACCCAGATCAGTTGACAGGGGGTGAGTGCTTGCAATGTTCAACACTCCGTCCATCATTTCCTTTGGTTTTTGCTTTGTTCGCCATAAGTTGGCAGGGTATGCTCAGACGTGAGTCCCTTGCTCACTTTGCCACTGGATTCAAGCAAGCCTGGCTGAAGACGGCTGAAATGCCAGAAACCGGTCCTAGGAAGCTTGTTTCCGGTCCAAGGAAGACAAGGCTTGGCAGTTCGGGCTGGACTGTTCCCATGAGGCACAGGGTCAGACTGATTTGCATATGGCCATGTCTTAACTGGGGTGGCAGAGTGGGCTAAAGAACGGTGATGGATTAAACCCAGATCAGTTGACTGGGGGTGAGTGCTTGCAATGTTCAACACTCTGTCCATCATTTCCTTTGGTTTTTGCTTTGTTCGCCATAAGTTGGCAGGGTATGCTCAGACGTGAGTCCCTTGCTCACTTTGCCACTGGATTCAAGCAAGCCTGGCTGAAGACGGCTGAAATGCCAGAAACCGGTCCTAGGAAGCTTGTTTCCGGTCCAGGGAAGACAAGGCTTGGCAGTTCGGGCTGGACTGTTCCCATGAGGCACAGGGTCAGACTGATTTGCATATGGCCATGTCTGAACTGGGGTGGCAGAGTGGGCTAAAGAACGGTGATGGATTAAACCCAGATCAGTTGACTGGGGGTGAGTGCTTGCAATGTTCAACACTCCGTCCATCATTTCCTTTGGTTTTTGCTTTGTTCGCCATAAGTTGGCAGGGTATGCTCAGACGTGAGTCCCTTGCTCACTTTGCCACTGGATTCAAGCAAGCCTGGCTGAAGACGGCTGAAATGCCAGAAACCGGTCCTAGGAAGCTTGTTTCCGGTCCAGGGAAGACAAGGCTTGGCAGTTCGGGCTGGACTGTTCCCATGAGGCACAGGGTCAGACTGATTTGCATATGGCCATGTCTGAACTGGGGTGGCAGAGTGGGCTAAAGAACGGTGATGGATTAAACCCAGATCAGTTGACTGGGGGTGAGTGCTTGCAATGTTCAACACTCCGTCCATCATTTCCTTTGGTTTTTGCTTTGTTCGCCATAAGTTGGCAGGGTATGCTCAGACGTGAGTCCCTTGCTCACTTTGCCACTGGATTCAAGCAAGCCTGGCTGAAGACGGCTGAAATGCCAGAAACCGGTCCTAGGAAGCTTGTTTCCGGTCCAGGGAAGACAAGGCTTGGCAGTTCGGGCTGGACTGTTCCCATGAGGCACAGGGTCAGACTGATTTGCATATGGCCATGTCTTAACTGGGGTGGCAGAGTGGGCTAAAGAACGGTGATGGATTAAACCCAGATCAGTTGACTGGGGGTGAGTGCTTGCAATGTTCAACACTCCGTCCATCATTTCCTTTGGTTTTTGCTTTGTCTTTATTTAAGTGCCATAAATGGACCCACTGGTGCAAGAGCTAAGGCATCCAGCTGAGGCAAACTCCAACTGCTTGTGCTGTATTCAAACCTAAGCTCCTGCATCAGTGAATTCCACATTACATGTTACAGTTTCATGTGACATAAACAATACCTATTAGACATGAACGACTGTAAATTGTAGAATGAAAATAAAGGTAGGATACGATTACCACACTGTGCCAATCAGTTCCTAAACAATGGCGTGTTATTTTATCTTGATCGCCAGCTTGTGAGCAGAGGCTGAGGATGAGCTAATTTGTGTGAAAGGGCTTCGTGGATAACAGGCAGGCAGAGAGACGTGTGTACAAAGAATAGACATGGTTTCAAAATGGATGTCGGGTTTAGGCTAATTTAGCAAGTAAATAGCGTATTTGCAGAGGCCATACATCATCCATCGCTGGTTAGTCTGGAGACGTAAGGGCCAATAATGGAAACAGAGTTCAAATGCCTAATCATACTTAGTAAGGTATTATATGAAAATAGTTCAATTGAAGTGTATTAAAAAATGTTATAGGAAAAAATCAATCCAAGAATAAAGTGAATTTCTTACAAGTCTTGGAGATTGCAGTCCGGAAGTTCTTCAGCGGCTTGAGATGCGTAATGTTCCAAGAGGCGATCGTTGCCATCGTGTGAGAAAAGCGAAGTGATCACATTCATATCCTCGAAGGGACAGTAATGTTCCACGAATGTTGGGGCGGCAATTTGAATTGGCAGGCTATCTGCGATGTTGTCAAAGTCGCACGTTGCAGGAGATCGTTCGCGGCTGCGCAGAAATCCCATTCTGCCAGGATACCTTTTTGTGTTGCATCCGCCATTGCTCCAATGCCCAAACAATCAAGTTCATGGTTTTCAAGATACTCCTTTACCTGCTGGATATCGGGAGCGTTTGCTGGGATGTTGGCAAGGCATAGATCCATTCGCCAGTCGATTGGGCACGTATTGCAATAAAAAGATGGTTGCACGCAGATTGTATACGTGTAAATAAATGTCATGTAAGGCAGCCGAAAAGTTGTTCCATATTTTCACGGTATTGATCTAGCTTCGCGTACAGGCATATTCTGTCGGTCATGCTTGTTACCACAGGGAGCGCAGCCATTTTTAACAAGCTAAAATAGTAGTAGGATGGCAGCAAACAGAGCGAGAATTATGGGCACTGTTCCTGTTATTCCAGAGATGATCGAATGAATGAAGTCTGATATTAGACTAAAAACAGTTTGAAAGCCTGTGACAAGGCCGGAGGAGATAGTGTTAAAAAAGTGTGCCAGACCTTAAATGTCAGATGTGTTGAAAATTGTGTAACAATCCACAAAGTGTAATGGGAGGTTTGTATTTAAAAGGGAGTGCATTTTACCTGAAGTTCGTGCTATCTGCAGTCGATAATTTACTTTTGGAGAAGTGAGGGACACTTCTGTTTGAAACAAAAGCGCTTTCAGTTTGCTCCGTTTAATAAAATCTGTTTTCAAAGTAGGTATTGAAGGCTAAGTTGAACTTTGGGAGTTACTTTGTGTGGGTGGGAATAGAGATTGCCAGAGGAAGTTATCCGGCTTTAAACAGTAGGGACATATGGTATGCCAGCTCTCATTGAGTAGCAGTCCATGTTATTAAGAAGGAGATAACTGCCGTTAGAAAGCTGTGTGAATGTTGGTCTGATTGTGGGAGTTAGCGTGCTTTTAAGAAAGCACACAAGATTGAGGGCTGTAAGCTTAGAAGCGTCGTGCAGTTGGACATTCTTGTATAGTAAGGAATGACTGCCATTGTGGTCCCACTTTTCACCTGTGAGAAAAACCTCTGTATCCTCTTTAAGACAGCAATATGTAAATGGGAGAAACCACTGCTCGTAAATAAACACGCTACCTTATATAATCACATACAACATGACAAACAACATGTACACCTAGCAGACACAACAACACTACGTACTGTGGGAACCATGGCTAGCCATGTACACAAACCAAACATAGCACCTCTGCCACACAATGCAGAATGCGGGGAGAGATGGGAGCAAAGTATGTGCGAAGGTGGCAAGTGATTCTCGATTATAATAGTATACAATGTAAAGTGTTGAGGGGATGTGCCGGACAGACTTGAGTATGCAGAGCATAGACATGTACATGTCAACATACACTGATGGTCTATTGAGTGAAGTGGACAATGGACGCAACCATGATAGTACAGTCAGTTGGCAAGATTACAAAAACATAGCGCGTACGTGCCCCCTCCCCCCGAAAATCTTTAGCGTAGTGGGCTGGCTCGGCGTACGCAAGGCTAGCATAGGGTTATTAATAAAAGGCACGTTTCTCTGGGTGTGGTTCTCTTCCGGAATGGCGAACATGTCTGACAGGTCTGCGCAGCTTACACCGCCACGAGGCTGACGCCGTGAGCGAAGGTGGCTGCGGGAATAATACTCTCAGCCTGCTGGTACCCAGAAACCGTCATGGTCGCTGCGACGCACATATGCCCCACAGTTCACCTTTCGACACCGCCGTGTCTGAAAGAGGGCACACCACGTGCCAGCGGAAGCTTTTGGGCCGAGGTCTGCGAGTTGGGAAGGCTCCTGAGATCAACGCTGGCTACCACGACACAGGCAGACAGCGCCCAGCCTGAGGCCCAGCACCGTGGAGTGCTCGGTATACTACTAACACAGTAGTCCAACAGGTACCAACAGTGGAACGGTGTCTTGATCCCACAATGGACGATGTTAGAACTGCATCTGAGAGTGCAGATGAAGGTACTCGCTTCGACCAGGTGTAACCAACTCTAAGTCCCAACAGTGGAACGGTGTCTTGATCCCACAATGGATGATGTTAGAACTGCATCTGAGAGTGGAGATGAAGGTACTCCCTTTGACCAGGTGCAAACAACTGAGATCCCAATAGTGGAACGGTGTCTTGATCCCAGAATGAACGATGTCCGATATTACCTGCTGCTGGCTGTTTTTTACAGAACTCCCTCCTTTGAGGTGCATCAGACTCAGTGCTTCCGTAGCTAATTGCTGCACATGGTCATTGGACTTGGCTGACTGCAGTCGCTGGAGTACACCGCAGTACAGCAGGTCCGAACAGTGAAACGGGGTCTTGATCCCACAATGTACGATGTTAGAACTGCATCTGAGAGTGGAAATGAAGGTACTCCCTTCGAACAGGTGCAACCAACTCTACGTCTCAACAGTGAAACGGTGTCTTGATCCCAAAATGGACGATGTACGATATTACCTGATGCTTGGTTTTCACAGAACTCCCTCCGTTGAGGTGCATCAGACTCTGTGCTTCCGAAGCTAACTGCTGCACATGATTATTGGGCTTGGCTGACTGCAGTCGGTGGAGTACACCGTGGTACAGCAGGTCAGATCAGTGAAACTGGGTCTTGATTCTGTGATTGAGGATGTCAGAAGTTAAAGTCTGTGATGATTTGTGTGTACCCCCTCCGATCAGGTGCAACCAACTCCATGCTTTCGAATCCAACGGCACGTGGCTGTGAGGCATTAATGACCACTGCCTCTGGCCTACACTGCGGTCAGCAGGGCTCACAATTCAGATCGAGTGGTGATTGTTTAATTACAGAATCCAGTAGGCAAGTAACTACAATGTCTATTGAAATATACACAATAGCCTTTTAGTATACATGCTTGAAGAACTTTTTTAAGATGACTTATAGGTCTAGTACAATGACCAAATTCTTCTTGGTAGTGGTAAAGAACACTGAATAACAGTCTACACAGTGGACAGCAGAGCTCGCAATTCAAATTGTTTTGATTTATTTATTGCAGAGTTTTGTGTAATTTATGTTGTTGTATTTTGTGAAGAGGAAGTGAGAAAAAGTATTCATGGAAGACTGTGCTCACTACTGCCTTTAATTTACACTGCAGACAGCAGTGTTCACAATTCATATCGAGCCGCTATTGTAGATGACGCAGTCCTGTAGGCAAAAGACATTGCTCCAGTGCGCTCTGTCTGCACGATGCAAACGCATCATCACAGGGTCTGCACACGGTTTTTGTTGCTTCGCGTACGGCAAACAGGACAGCTCAAGTTAACGCCACGTGGCTGTGGGCTCTTGCTGACCGCTCTCTGGCCTACACTGCAGACAACAGTGTTTACAATTCAGATCGAGTCGCTATTGCAGATGAGGCAGTCCTGTAGGCAACAGACATTGTTCCTAGTACGGCCCGCCCGCAGCACGCATCATCGCTGGCTGTGCACATGCTGAATGCTTTTGATGTGGCTATCTGAGTGCACTAGACCTGATGGACCCTTTATGATACAATCTTTTTGTGTATTATTTCAGATCTACTGCCTGTATCTCAGTATACCACAAGTTATGGTTCTTTTACGATAGAATCTTTTCTGTATTATTTCACATTTAGTGTCCCTACCTTACTGCAGCACAAACTATTGACCCTTTTATTATTGAATCTGTGTGTGTGATCCAATGATTACTGTTGTAGTTGATGCTAGCAGCAACCATTCCCTGAGGGGTGGTTTACACTCACCCCACACGCATTCAGCACAGACGTCACTGGATATGTGACCCTTGTAATAAAAAGGAGTTGAACGCATGTGCCCATACCCACTTCCACTATCTATCTGTGTCCGTGTGTTCATTATCTATGCATGATACTGCCCCTTGGCCGTACCACATTGCATTGTGCTGTGGACAGCGTATGCAACCATGTTACCTCTGGTAGTGGGGAAAACTTCTGTTATGTAGCTTTTAGATGCATGGCTATCACAGGTGGAAGGCTAATTTACAGAGCATGAATATTGATGAAGATGATGGTTGCATGTTGTGTGTAGTGTCAGATATGTGTACATAGCAAAAAGAATTCTAAAAAGCTCTCTAAGCAGAAGAGGAGTCTCTCATCAAACGCTATAGAGAGAAAGACTAAAATGGGTGGGGTCCTCCAACTGTTACAGTGGGAAATGTTATGAACCAATCAAATGCTTTTCTTTAAGGTCACATGGCAATCGCGCACGAGCACGCAACGAGGCCGCACCTGACGCGATTTTGAGAAAATATATTTACTATAATATAAGTTTATTACAGCTAGAAATATATAAATGTTTAAAATATTTTAGATTATCGCTTGTTGTTATATACACTTTAAACTTATTTAGATATAGTTTTGAGACAAAAAAAATGAGGGAATGGCATACCCGGCGCGACACCATACGTCTATGACGTAACACAGGGCCTGGCAGCGTGCACTCGTCGCACACGCAACGCGCAGCAGGTGTGACCCCATAGGTACATGACGTAAGGCGTGGCTTGGTAATGCGTACCCGTCGCATACCAAAGTAGCAGCTGGCGCGACCACATACGTATATGTTGTTACGCGGGACGCGGTGCCACAAACCCGTCGGATACGAAATGCGCATCCTTTACGAGTTTAGCAATATAGCGGATAGGATTTGCGTGCTGATGGAGGTTGGTACACTACCGGTACGGGACTTCAGTTTTCTCAACAAAAACAAAAAGATATAGATACTTGTTTTTTGAAGATATAAAACATTACATATTTTTTTTAGTTAATATAAAAAAGGATAATAGAGTTCCAAAATATTACAACAAAAATAGAAAAAATATAGGTTGTATAAATATTAAAATATGAAATTAACATTTAGAAAACTTTTGAAATTCACTGAAAAAACCATAGGTTTTACAGACGTTATAGTTAGGAATTAGCATTTAGAAAACCTTTGAAATTTACTGAAAAAACCAAAGGTTTCAGAAACGTTATAGTTAGTTGGACATTTGACTCACATAAAACCATAGAAATTCGCCCGTTATAGTTAGTTCTTGGTCCAGAAAGAGTCCTTTTTGTGTTTTGATGTAAATAAGTTCAATTCAATTGAGCAATTAATGCTCACAAATATTGTATATCTGTAGACGCTGAGCCTCCATGGATCCCGACGGACAGATCTCAAGCTGAGATCTAATTGGCTGCCACCACCTCAATCACGAAGAGGTGGCAGCCATCTTAGGACTTGGGACACAGTACCAAATCCTAAGAAAAGTAAAATAAAATAAAAAATAAGACATAATGGGGCAATGGCAAAGGTAGGGATACACTGATCCCCTGGGCGTGGTAATGGCGTCCCTGAGGGACCGTGCCTTAGGTCAAAAATATATATATTTTTTAATTTGTCTAAAGTTTGCAGAGGGCCTGCACAGCCGCTGCTAAATATTTTTTTTAAACCAAGCACTTGTTTATAAACCCCCACCTCGGGTTGGGTCCAGTCCCCGGGGGACGATAGTTTTTTATTTTGTGGTGGGAGAGGAGCGCATGTGGTCCTTCTATCCAGGCCGATTTCGGCCTGGGAGACCCCATATCCTGGGCCAGATGTATATGTTTTGTGGAAGGGGGACGCGTGCCCCTCCCCTTTTCTGGGACGCTTTTGGCCTTGGGGACCCCATCACCCGGGGCCCGACATATTTGTTGGAGGGAGGGGGGAAAGCAGCACCCCTACCCTAGCCACTTTCGGCCCCAAGAGCCCCACCCCCTGGCCTTACATTTGTTTTTAAGGAGAGTGGAGCGCGGTTCCCTCTCCTTGAGCCCCTTGCGGCCCAAGGAGACCCTATCCCCTGGGGCTTGATGTGTTTATTAGGAGGGGGGCACTCTTCAAGCCTCTAAAGGCCCCGGGGACCCCCATCCACTGGGGCCGCTGCAGTCAGTTAAAGGGAGGGGGGCCATGGAGGCCTCCCTCCCTGACCCATAATGGCCTAGGGGACCCCATGCCCCGGGGCCAGCTCACTTCTACGCCGACAACTTTGCAGCCAGCCAAGTTGACCAGAACTTTACATTTGTGCTCACTGGCACTGACAGCAAGAAGTGGTTAGATTCTGTCGCTTGCCGTCAAGGTGCCAAGACCTGCTTCTGTATATTAAGGTAAGGCTTTTACTTACTGAATCCACAGTCATCAAAACTGCTCACCAATTGCACATTTGTGACTATCTTAGAAAAGTTAATTCAGAGGCAATGCTTTTAATAATTTATTTCACTTATAATCTGGGTTCCGCACAATGATTGCAATAAACATTATCACATGTTCTAAAGTTGTTTATCTACAAATCCTGCACTACTTCTAGGATAGAAATATTTTAACCCCTAAAGTCACCCCATGGACAAGCACAAAAGTGGAGCCTTATAAACTTGCACTTCACATTCAAATGTGTCAAAACTAAAATATATATTTCTGTCAGAAATTCCAGTCATATTACTCTCAAACGAGCTAAGATTTGTTTTAGATTTTTGGCTAAATTCAGGCAGTCCTCATTGGCTGATGTAAAATGTAACTGTGATAGCTTTTCAATTATTAAAGTCTCCCAGATTCTGAAAAGTCCCTTTAAGGATTATATAATGACTTGCTCTGCCAAGACTCCTCCTTGAGGGATATCTCAGCCCATAAATATTATTTCAGTGACTCAACGGGTGTGGCATACTTATTGTGAGTTCAAGAAGCTGGCCTCAAGTGCACTATCTTGCTTCAGTAGCTTAAATGCTTACAGGAATTTTCATTTTCATTAGGAAGCCTACACAGCTGTAATCTTCATTCACACGTATAGGGGAAGACATCCACTGACGTTTGAAAATGTGTAAGGTAGGTGCTAGCGATGTACGTGAAGCATTATTGAGAACTTGGCGTAGAGTTTACTAATGACTTGGACTTCAAGGATTCCTGATGGTGCAAGCGTCCACCCATCTCTTCGAACCAAACACCCATGCTGGTTCCTTCTCTACATTAAAAGGTTTCTTTTTAAATCCACCTGCGAGGTATATAATGCTTTGGTCTTTATATTAATCGATAACTTGTATTCTTTGCAATTAACATCTGCAAAGTGTATTGCTTTTGTCAGCTGATTTTTGTTCTGTCCAGTATGTATCTCCATACTGCAGGACAGGTACTGCTGCTCTTCCTAGCTTGCCTGAGGAGACTAAATGGGTGGAGCACACATGGGCTAGGTAAAATATACATCGAATGGCACCCAAAAGAGACTGCGTTGGGGACAGCTCCAGATTGATACCTGATATTCCAGTAGTTTTGTCACTACTTCCAATGGATCCTCTGTGTTTCGCAGTCTCCGTGTTAGATGGAGAAATGAGGCCTCCGCGCATTCAGGGCAGGCAGGAGACCTTCACGGATACACCTTCCTAAGTTCTAAGTGAGCCAAATATATCTGGTGCAGAAAGTTAAAATGTATTAACTTAAAGCTCTTTTACCTGAGTACAGGTCAATCTTATTTTCCCATTCGAGCTTGGTTCCCAACTATCCTCTTCCCATTGACGTTAGACTTTTAATGGCAATTGCCCCTATCTTATTTTAGAGCCGTGTATAAAAGTCACCCATATCTGGCATCGGCACTATCCTGCAACGCGTCTTTGCCAAACTATGGAATTCACTTCCCACACACATAAGAGGCACTGACAGCCATCCTAGCTTCAGAAGAATACTCAAGAGCTGGCTCTTCCCCACATGACAATTATACTCACAACACAAACGTGTACCTCAACAGTAGACTCAGACATAGCCAACTATACTACTCATGGTATACAGATGAAGTTGTGGTTATACATGTGTTGTTGCACATTGAACTATGCTTCCAGTTATAAACAGGTGCATTCACTTAAGTAGAAACATGTATATTACACCGCAAGAGACGTGCACATCAGACAATGTCATAATTGATGCTCCTTTGTGCATTTAGGTGCATATATAGAAGGGTTTATACCTGCTACTAACACTCAAAGAAATGTCATGACAAAATGTTCGTACTTCTCCACAAGATAACCGTGCACCTCAACCATGGTAAATATTCTGCACACATATGGGTGTGGGCCATGTGCATGTCTTAAGTTAATTTCCGGTTTCTTTTAATGAAAACAAATCCTCCTCTCATCCTTTGTCACATCCCCCCTCTCTCTGACTCATCTCAAACGTTTTTGACTACTGTGAACCCCCAGACATTCTTCTCCAACTTTCCTCTCCTTTTTTTACACATCACCCAACTAACAAGCACACCAACCTCGACTTACAAAAAACAACTTACTACTTTCCCATTCCGATCTATTCCCATCATTCTATCCCTACTCTAAACTCTACTAAACACACAAAAAAAATGTATAAGCACACACCTAATGCAACTAGTGCCAAAGCATTCTAATAATGGGTTCCGAAGTAGCCAGCTACTTACCGTAAAGCGCTGGAATGCCTCGTCAGGGGTAGTAAGCGCTATATAAATATAATTTACAATTACAATTGTACATATACACACAAGAAATATACAGAAAGGCACACTTCCTCACATAGACAAAACTTGAGGCATACATATCTCTACCTGGACCTCGGAAGTGGGCTTTGCAGTATAACATAGTAGCACTGAGAACTACATTCCTTTAAACAAATTTGTGACACAACTACCTCCCACCTTCACAAAGGTAACGTTCATGATTGCCCAATCAGATAGCTCCACACAATCCAACAGCAGCCATTGTGCCATCGAAACAGGTTCTCCACAGGAATCTTCTGAATACACTCACAGATAGACTCACAATGATGCCTTGAGAAAGATTGCACCCTGGGAGGCGAAGTCACAGAGGCTGTATCCGCAGCCTTTGGGCAAATAGTGCTGTCTGCAGCGGGCACCATTGCTCTGGATCAAAGACTGTTGAGGAAAAATAGGCACTGGTCACCAAAAATGAGTACTGGTGGGCCCCATCTGCAACCTCTAGCTTAAATAAAGCATTGATAGTTTCATTCTAGTTTTTATATGGACAATGTATGTGGAGTTAGGTCTGCATGTTTTGTGTTTTGTTTTGTCTGTATGGCTGCATGCTGCTTTTGCCACTGGCGGGATGGGCAAGATAGGTTCACTTGCCCAGGTGGGTTGATGTGACCTATAGAACGTGAGACTGGCAGGTTTGTTGCATATGTTAAAACATACTTACTGGGTAGGGAAGGCTTAGGGGAGGTTAGCACAGTCACTGTATGGGCAGACCCACTCGCTGGGCTCGCAGACACAGTCAGCCAATAGGCTGGTGGACCAATCTGTCCAGTGGAGGTTGCATGAAGAGTGAGTTAAAGGTCAAAGGGAATTATGGTAGGATACAACATTGAAAAGAAACATAATAGGAGCCCGTATTATGTTATAGCAGTATGATGGTAACAGTTCCTAAAGAATAAAGAACGAAATATTCAGACAGCCAGTTAGGCCTTAGAAGAATGTGCAGTGTCTCCAAGATGGTTAGAGTGTGCCGAGAAAGAGTGAAGGTACTCCTACGTGGATCTGTAATTGCCCTCACACACCCAAACAGGTGTATAGCCCCACACACCCCCATGCACAAATGCGGCAAACTCCTTGAAGATCTCCGACAAAGTGCCCCGTCAAACGGGCCCGTGAGGGACTGCAGCGCCACCCCCACGAGGAGCACCAGCCCGATGATGATGCTATACACCTGTTTGGGTGTGTGAGGGCAATTACAGATCCACGTAGGAGTACCTTCACTCTTTCTCGGCACACTCTAACCATCTTGGAGACACTGCACATTCTTCTAAGGCCTAACTGGCTGTCTGAATCTTTCGTTCTTTATTCTTTAGGAACTGTTACCATCATACTGCTATTGCATTTAATTTGGGAGCCCTGGTACAGAACCTTTTCTAATAGCTCCTCGTCCCCCCCTCCTTTGTTGATATAGCCCGTATTATGTTAACACATTGAGGGAGTTCCCAAACAAATCGGAAGCAAGACTTATTTATTTTTATTTGCAGTTTTATATATTGTGAATTCGACCCGAAGATATTGGAGCACTAGTTACATTACACTAAGGTGCCGATCACGATCCTGTAAAAACCGGGTACGAACCGTCGGACGGAGCATATTCTCCGTCCGACGCGTACCCGGTCGTCAAAATTTACAAACATGGAATTACGATTCGCACGGGAACACCATTTCCGTACGAATCGTAAAAAACCCCGACAGAACAAAATAAACCTACAAATGCGATCCGGGAAAGCGCCGACCTGACGTCGGGACGCTCGCAGCCTGCCATTCACGAACCAGGAATTACGATTCGCACCGACGTCATCCCGCACGGTGAATATTTTCCGGCTGCCAAAAACTGCCGGGAAATCAGGACGACGCGAACAAGGACTACCAGTACGCGACGGACAGACAGGACGACGCAAACAAGGAGGACCAGTACGCGACGGACAGACAGGACGACACGAACAAGGAGTACCAGTACGCGACGGACAGACAGGACGACGCGAACAAGGAGGACCAGTACGCGACGGACAGACAGGACGACGCGAACAAGGAGGACCCGTACGCGACGGACAGACATGGACCCGAACCTAGGTGTCATCCCGGCCCTCATAGCAGTCGACCTCCTCTACAGGTTCGGACGCAGACGCCGCAGAAGGTCAGAACAACTAAGGGAGGGGGGAAAGTGGGGTGGGGTGGGGGTGGCAGGACCAGGGCAGGCCACAAACCCCCCACCAAAGTCACACAGCACACATGCCCTGGACATACCTGACTCCCATGCCCTGGTCACTACGAGGGGGTGGGGGCGTGTCCAGCTAAGCCAGCGACCGCCACAACGGAAGTCCGTCACGACGCGAACCGGCAACACAACCAGACAGGTACGTCCCATACCCACGCCTGAAGAGCGTGGGTACGAGTCGTACCACGCCCACACCCACGTCACCCCAACAATGGCGGGACGGCTCGTACCCACGTGGCAAAGGCCTGGGTACGGGCCGCACAAGCATCACATAGCATGGGGACGGATATGTACGGACCCTACCCCCACCCCGTATGCATGGAGCGTACCCCCACCCCAACAGTGTAAGTACAACCCGTACCCCCACCCGCGTACGTATGGAGCGTACCCCCACCCCAACAGTGTAAGTACGACCCGTACCCACACCCGCGTACGTATGGAGCGTACCCCCACCCCAACAGTGTAAGTACGACCCATACCCCCACCCGCGTACGTATGGAGCGTACCCCCACCCCAACAGTGTAAGTACGACCCGTACCCACACCCACGTACGTATGGAGCGTACCCCCACCCCAACAGTGTAAGTACGACACGTACCCACACCCACGTACGTATGGAGCGTACCCCCACCCCAACAGTGTAAGTACGACCCGTACCCCCACCCGCGTACGTATGGAGCGTACCCCCACCCCAACAGTGTAAGTACGACCCGTACCCCCACCCGCGTACGTATGGAGCGTACCCCCACCCCAACAGTGTAAGTACGACCCGTACCCCCACCCGTGTACATATGGAGCGTACCCCCACCCCAACAGTGTAAGTACGACCCGTACCCCCACCCGCGTACGTATGGAGCGTACCCCCACCCCAACAGTGTAAGTACGACCCGTACCCCCACCCGCGTACGTATGGAGCGTACCCCCACCCCAACAGTGTAAGTACGACCCGTACCCCCACCCGCGTACGTATGGAGCGTACCCCCACCCCAACAGTGTAAGTACGACCCGTACCCACACCCGCGTACGTATGGAGCGTACCCCCACCCCAACAGTGTAAGTTAGACACGTACCCTCACCTCGAATGCATGGAGCGTACCCCCACCCCAACAGTGTAAGTACGACCCGTACCCTCACCTCGAATGCATGGAGCGTACCCCCACCCCAACAGTGTAAGTACGACACGTACCCCCACCTCGAATGCATGGAGCGTACCCCCACCCCAACAGTGTAAGTAAGACACGTACCCTCACCTCGAATGCATGGAGCGTACCCCCACCCCAACAGTGTAAGTACGACCCGTACCCTCACCTCGAATGCATGGAGCGTACCCCCACCCCAACAGTGTAAGTACGACACGTACCCCCACCTCGAATGCATGGAGCGTACCCCCACCCAAACAGTGTAAGTACGACACGTACCCCCACCTCCAATGCATGGAGCGTACCCACATCCGTGCATGTCATGAGCGTACATATTGTGAAATTGGAGAGGTGGGTGCAGAGTCCTCCCAGCAGTGCCCTGAGACAGGAGGGGTGGGTGCAGAGTCCTCCCAGCAGTGCCCTGAGACAGGAGGGGTGTGTGCAGAGTCCTCCCAGCAGTGCCCAGAGACAGGAGGGGTGGGTGCCTATCACTCCCAGCAGTGCCCAGTCACAGGAGGGGTGGGTGCAGAGTCCTCCCAGCAGTGCCCAGTCACAAGAGTGGTGTGTGCAGAGTCCACCCAGCAGTGCCCAGAGACAGGAGGGGTGTGTGCAGAGTCCTCCCAGCAGTGCCCAGAGGCAGGAGGGGTGGGTGCAGAGTCCTCCAAGCAGTGCCCAGAGGCAGGAGGGGTGTGTGCAGAGTCCTCCCAGCAGTGCCCAGTCACAAGAGTGGTGTGTGCTGAGTCCTCCCAGCAGTGCCCAGAGACAGGAGGGGTGGGTGCCCATCACTCCCAGCAGTGCCCATGGAACGCAAAGGGTGGAGTAGTCAGAGATACCATGCCCACAAATGTCAGTCAGGTGCACAAAGACCCTGCAGTACATGTACCACATGTGTGCGAGGCTGGGAGTATACGCATGCATAGCGCAGAAAAGAAAAAATGTACACATGAAGTCATGTCAATAGGCCACATACACAAGTACAATGACTACCAAGGATGCCACGAATGATGCAGGTGGAGACATCGCTCAGCATGCATGTGCTAAGGTGAAGGACTACGTCACACACCCAGCTAATGGACACACAGCTCTGTGCTAAAGTCAGGGGACACCCTGCAGGGAAGAAGTCAGGGTACACAGAGGAAGGAATACACCTTGGGACAATTGCAACATGCAGCAACTGCTTACATGAATGGAGAAAGGTAGCTAACACCGTGTGAGACACACAGATCCCAGGGTCCCCCCTATGAGCAGTACACTACTACATTTCCCACACACCCAACACATGACCAACACCCACAACCATGTAGCAGCCCCACCAACAGCAATGCCAGCAATGCAGGAGTGTTCCAAGGGTAAAAAATAAATAGCTTTATTCAGCATGAGCAAAAAACTAGTATGACGTAAGTCCAATATTAACAAAGGCCATAGGGCAGTCCAGGAGTCCCAGCTGAATGGGGGACACAGTGGGATGCGTGTCCCCTAGCTTGCCTGCACAGTTACAATCTGTTGTCTTCCACAGGGGTGAGGGCATCATGTGGGGGGGAAGAAACAGGCACCGCAGGGACAGGAGGGTGAAGGGTAGGCGTCGTGGGTGCAGGGATGGAGGACTCCACCACAGGGGGTGGGGCAGGGCCAAAGGCGGAGGCCAGGATCTCGCTGCACACCTTAGCAAGGTCCTCCAGGGACTCCCCTGCACCCGAAGGAACCACAGGCCCCAAGGAGGGGGGGGGGGGTCAGAGGGATGGGTCGCAGCGCCACTGGGGGAGGATGTGGACAGGGGGGGGGACTCAAGCACCCTGACCGGGGACCTCCTTGACCGCTTGCCTGGTGGTGTCAATGTGGGGCTCAGGGACAGAGCGGCCATGAACGAGTCTTTGGGGGAGATGTGGCCAGGAGAGCTGAGGGGAGGGGATTTGGAGGGAGTGGATTGGGTGGAATGCGGACTCCCACTCTGGCTGCGTGTCACACGTTTGCCCCCCGACCCAGTGGGTGTGCCTACTGCACCCTGTGTGTGCGTGTCAGGAGGTGTGCGGCGGACCTTCCCTGCTGGTGTGGTGCCTGTGTCTGTTGTGGTGGGTGCATGCTTACGTCTGGGTGTATGTGGGACAGGCATGGGAGTGGGAATTGTGGAAGGAGCAGGGGTAGGGGGTGGGACGTAGCGCTGCAGAAGACCCACTGCTGCAGTCAGTGTGGAGTCTATGGACCTCAGCAAGTTGCGTTGGTCAGCCTGCGATGAATGAATGCCCTCCAAGTATGCCTCCATGTTGTTGAGTACCTTGCTGTGGCCATGGAGGACATTAAGGATCGCAGCCTGACCAACCTGCAACTGCCGCTGGATGTCCACAGACTCGGCATTGGCGGCAGCAGTGGAGACAGGGGCAGGGGGTGCGGTGCCTGGCAGGAAGGAGACATGCGGTGACTGGGGACGCTGGGAAGGGACACGAGCACGTGGGAGGCGGCTGATGCCAATGGAGGGGGCGGTGCGAGATGTAGGGCTGCTGTCAGATGGTGGTGCAGCCACCGCCCACTCGGAGAGATCATCCTCGGACCCGTCAGCTTCATACTCTGTTGTGCCAGTCGACAGGTCCCCGGGTTCACTCTCCTCCGCCTCTGTCCCACTCGAAGTGCCAGCCCCGATGTCACCGCTGGCACTGGTGCTCGGTCCCTCCGCGCCGTCTGTGTCCATGTCTCCCTCCGTGTCCCCCGACGATGCTGTGGGCAGGGTGAAGAGACAGAAATTAATCATACACCTGTATACATATGTCACATGAGTCAAATCTACGTAGGTTACAGTGCATAGCCTGAAACAAAGGATGAGTTACAACTACAAAACAAGGTACATACGTAGGCCCTGCAAGACACAGTTGTGTGACCCACCATGCCATGGAAAAACTATGGAGAGCATGACACAATAGCAAATGAGATGACATGGTATTCTGACTGAGGAGCAAGGCCCTGGGGACAATACAGCACTGCATCTGCACCACACAGCGTGGCAGGAAATTGGGATGAGCAGGGACCAAATCCAGGAACTAGAGGCACATGCAGCATAGGTAATACTGAGAACATGCCCACCCTGACTGGCAAGCTGCACCTTGAGTGTATGTCCAGACAAACATCACACACTGGCCAGTCCGAGCAAGGAGATGACAGGTCTTGACATGTAGGCCATGGCCGCCCCACCCACCCCCTACATGAGACAAATCTGTGGAGACACAGGAAGCACTTACATCTCTTAGTCTGGGTGAAATACACATGGGATGCAACAATTCAAGATTGCACACCAAATACCCAAGGTGCGCCTGTCCTAATAATAATCTACAAATGGGCATCATCAGATGATTGCAACAAGACACACAGGCAATGGCCACCGTGAGTATGTACTTTGAAAATCAGGTCAGGCTGGACAGTGGACACTTGTAATACATCTCACGTCAAGAAACATGGTGCCAGGGGACAATGGCACAGAGCACAACCTATGCTGTAGACACAGAGATTGTCGACATTCTCGGATTACACACATGATACCTAGGAAAAGATGCCCCTGGGGACAGTAGTGGCCACACAACTCCATGCTCCTGAATGGGAATGACTGCAACACACGCTAACATCCCTGCACAATGCGTAACGCACTATCATGCACATCATGTCACAGGCCACCACATGGGACATGCCTGCTGGAAGGCCTCGCACTCGAGAGATTAACTCCCATGTCTGGAATCAGCATTAGTGCCAACTGACATGGAACCCACAAGTCCAGAACTGGACAGGGCACAGGCAAGGTCACTAAACCTGTTACACACCACCCCCACACATGATGCTGCAGGCATTGTACACTTGGAGAAGGTGTCAGGCTACATAACTTTGTGATGGAGTGACTACACAGAGACCAGGGAACACATTGCAAGGTGGGGAAGGGAGGCAGGAGAGCCCTGCAACACTGTGGGTAACAGGATCTGCACAGCACCATAAACCATGGAAGTGTATCCATGGAACAGTGCAGTTACAAATGCTGGTGAAACACAACAAACACACACATGTACCTACCCCCTTCCGGCTGCTGCATCTCCTGTAGGTGCCTGTCCAAGTCAGGAAAGACCACCGCCAGCACACGTTTCTGGATGTGGGAGAGACGGCGGCGCCCGCGGTTCTTATGGCTCTCAGGTGAGTCCCCCAGCAGGACCCGTGCGATCCTCCGCGTCCAGCACCGGATATCCTGCCAGCGTTTCCTCACCTGGGACAGGCGCCGCTTCCGACCATCCGCACTCCTCACGGCGCTGACGGCGTCCAGCCATATCTGCTCCTTGGCAGAGGCGTCTACCTGTGAGGATGGACAAGTGACACTACATCAATACACCTGGCACATGTCACAGGGACACAGATTAGAACACATTCGCTGTTTACAACAAGGCATAGTGTGCATCCAACGCATTGCACCTTTGTCATAGGGACATGATCCTCTGGGGAAGGGCAAAAGCAGTACGTGCCATTGAAAGGACACAGGTGGAATGAGGGCAACTACACAATCAATGATCCAGGCTCACACTGTGCATCACACCCACCCCTCCTGTCTCAGGGCACTGCTGGGAGTGATAGGCCCCCACCCCTCCTGTCTCAGGACACTGCTGGGAGTGATTGGCCTCCACCCCTCCTGTCTCAGGGCACTGCTGGAAGTGATAGGCCCCCACCCCTCCTGTCTCAGGGCACTGCTGGAAGTGATAGGCCCCCACCCCTCCTGTCTCAGGGCACTGCTGGGAGTGATAGGCCCCCACCCCTCCTGTCTCAGGGCACTGCTGGGAGTGATAGGCCCCCACCCCTTCTGTCTCAGGGCACTGCTGGGAGTGATAGGCCCCCACCCCTCCTGTCTCAGGGCACTGCTGGGAGTGATAGGCCCCCACCCCTCCTGTCTCAGGGCACTGCTGGGAGGACTCTGCACACACCCCTCCTGTCTCAGGGCACTGCTGGGAGTGATGGGCACCCACCCCTCCTGTCTCAGGGCACTGCTGGGAGACATCAGGCATCCCCCCCCCGGTACCCCCCCTACAGTACATAGCATGTGCGTCACACCTGGACACAATGGCAGAAGTCACAGTCACAAAAAATGGACACAGTCTGTGGCAGTGGACACTGCACTCACCTGATAACCTGGTCGCCCATACAGCATGGGGTACCGTGGGAGGATCACATCCACCAAAGCCATGTTCTCCTCCAGGGTGAATGGCTGTGATCTCTCCACAGCCCTTGACATGGTTCCAGGGAATCAGTAGCAGCAGCTGGGTCGTGGAATACAGAGATGTGCAGGCAAGTGCTTCCTCATGGGACCTGGCTGCCTTATATCTGCCTTGCTGGCCCATCTCATGCACAGGAGTACAGAGTGATTGGTCACTCACATTTGCATCCTATGTTTCCTCCAATCCCTTCAAACCTAGCAGTCTGTGGGTTCTCTATCGGTTTCATTCTCCTGCATGATGTCAGCCCCACAAACACATTGCAACAAAGTAGATGAATTCCAACTGACTTCTGATGTGCACCTTCCAGAACAAATTCAAAATTTGAACTTGGTCTCCATGACAACCAGCATGCATGTAGGCCTTAATACTTGTCCCTCATGTGTCCCCTATGTAATTTGGAGCTTCACACACAGTTACGGTGCGTTCCGGGGCCCTAGGGCACCCCAAATGCATTGCAACGGCCCGTACACGCGTGCCTACGTTCACTATCACTATGGGTGTCCTCGCGTATGCGTACTCGTAGTGGTACGGGCCGTACACACGCCTGTACAATCCGTATCACTATGGGTGTCCTCGCGTATGCGTACACGTAGTGATAGTGAGCGTACAGGCGTGTGTACGGCCCGTACCACTACGAGTACGCATACGCGAGGACACCCATAGTGATAGGGAGCGTACAGGCGTGTGTACGGCCCGTACCACTACGAGTACGCATACGCGAGGACACCCATAGTGATAGGGAGCGTACAGGCGTGCGTACGGCCCGTACCACTACGAGTACGCATACGCGAGGACACCCATAGTGATAGGGAGCGTACAGGCGTGTGTACGGCCCGTATCACTACGAGTACGCATACGCGAGGACACCCATAGTGATAGGGAGCGTACAGGCGTGCGTACGGCCCGTACCACTATGGGTGTTCTTGCGTATGCGTACTCGTAGTGGTACGGGCCGTACAAATGCCTGTACGCTCGCCATCACGATGGGTACACATACGGCAGCACTCCCATAGTGATATGGGAACGTACACAGGCCCTCTTAGCAGCAGTACGGCGGTTTTCACACATCACAGTGGTGACAGGCGGCACACAGGTAGGAATAGGGCGGACATACTTGTCCATGGATGGACATACTTGTCCATGGATGGACATACTTGTCCATGAATGGACATACTTGTCCATGAATGGACATCAAGGCATCGTCTGTGCATTACTACATGTGTGGGGCACAGGTGTGACAGGCTGTGATGTGGAACATTACTCCTGAGTCGAGAAGGCACCAGATGTATGATGAGATGTGTACAGATGTACTGTGTGACGGTGCAATGTGTGCCAGGCCTGCCCTTGACTCCTTTGACATGTGTGCATGTCGTACTGCACACTTGGGGTGAGCGTCACTGGCATGGCACGGACACCAACACACGGAAGTGTACCCTGATGCCCGGTACAGGGGTTACCACACCTGCCTTGTCACTACCCACGGTGCACAATGTGACAATGTCATGTATGTGTGGGGGCTTCCCATCAGGTTGATGTTGGAGCACCCTCAAAAGCTGCAGCTGTTGCAGCAACCAACATGTGTCTGTGTGTAGATTGACATTGCACACTGTTCCGCACACCATGCCACATGTGGTATCGGATGTGAGGTGCACATGTATGCATGGGACACGGAGTAGCGTGACAAGGACATGTCTGCATCCTCACAATGAATGTGTGGTGCGTCATGACATGTGCACCTTCATGGCAAGGTGTGTGGGCTGTCCTAGTGTAATGTCATGTGACCTGTGGCTCTAGTGTTCCGCTACCAGTCTCTGCAATCGGCATCCTACTTCTGCTGATGTGTGGGCGTATGTCACTCCTGTCTTGCGTCTGGCTGTTCACTTGCACTGGGACACAGCTATTCCCATGGCATGGCATGGGGAGGTTCTCAATCTCCGTGTGTAGCTGGGTCTTGGTAGGAGTGTCACCTGGCAGCCATACGTGTCCTGGGCATGTAGCACATACCTGACTCCCTATGTAGCATATGTGTATTGACAGATTAACATGTGCTCAGTACATGTGAATTGTTGTCGTAGTGCACTCACTCTTCCTTGTCACTTCCTAATTACTGCAGAGCGCCGCCTCTTGCCCGACCAATTCCGGACTTGGCTGCCATGCGGGAGAATGACAGCATCCGTTGCTACCGCTTCCCCCAACCGTTGATTCTGGAGTTGACGGCGAGACTGGCACCACACCTGCAACCGCAGCACAGGTATCCTACGGCACTGACACCCCAGCTGAAGGTAATGGCTGCCCTACATTTTCTTGCCACGGGTACCTTTCAATATACCATAGCTCATGTTGGTGGCATGTCCCAGAGCATGTTCTGCCGTGTGCTGCATGATTTCTTAGAGGCCATGTTGATTCACCTGGATGACTTCATCAAGTTCCCAACCCCTGAACAGTTGACTGCGGTCAAGCGTGGATTCTATGCCCTGGGAGGGATGCCCCATGTCATTGGGTCCATAGATGGGACACATGTAGCTTTGGTACCACCACACGCACGGGAGGTAGCGTACCGCAATCGGAAGCACTACCACTCCATCAATGCCCTTGTGGTGTGTCAGTCCAACATGGTGATTTCACATGTCTGTTGCTCGTTTTCCAGGATCAGCACACGATGCCTACATCATGAGGCGTAGCAGGATGCCTGAAATGATGATGCAGCTGCGCAACGAAAGAGCATGTGTTGTTGGTGGGTACAGTCTGTCTGTCCTGTATTTTGCATAGCCTACCAGCAGGACCGCTTCACCACTTCTAACGATGTCCATGTGCTTCCCATGTAGGGGACGCTGGCTATCCCAACATGCCATGGCTGCTCACACCTCTCCGCAACCCCATCACGCCGGCCCAGCTCCGCTACAACACCGCCCATGGCCGGACAAGGCGAGTGATAGAGAGGACGTTTGGCCTGCTGAAGAGCCGATTTCGGTGCCTCCACAAGACCGGCGGCGCGCTCCCATATGCCCCTGCGAAGGTCTGCAAAATCTTCATGGTCTGCTGCATGCTGCACAACATGGCAGTTGAGAAAGCTGTGCCACTCATCCTGGATCAACATGACGAGGACCATCCACCCGTGGAGGACGAAGGTCTTGGCAATGGGGCTAGTGATGTGGAGGATGTGGAGCCGCAAGAGGACATCCGGACTCGGCTCATACGCGACTTCTTTGCTTAGTGGTGAGTACCAGTGTCTGAGTGTGCACGCATTGGTCCCCGTGTGGCATGTGTTGCGATGTGTGTCTCCACCTGCATGTATGGCACGTGAGTCAGAGGTGTGTGTGGGTGTGTCACTGGAGTGATGGTGGCAGTGATGGTTGTATTTCCCCAGTCATAATTGTGACCTAGCATGTTGTCATCCATACATGTGTCGAGTAAATGCACATGCAAGTGGCTGTGCTTTTTGTGGCTGACTTCTTGTGTGTCTCTCTTCCCCAGGTACTTGCGCATGCCGTCTGCTGGTTGCATTGTTGTGGCACTGCTATTCCTTATGGACACGTCATCGTGGGCTGACTCAGCGTTACAGGCACGGACACGTTTGGAAGTCTCCATAGGGTAAGGGATGCATCAGGGGTGTATTGGGTGTGGCAGTTGTTCACGATGTATGCACACTGCCCCTGTCGATGTTTGGTTCCTCTACAGCCATGTAGCATCACCATGGGACACGACATGCAGCTGTGTACACCTGAATAGATGGTCTGACTGGTTGACAGTCATCAGTGATGGGATAGTGGATTGTGATGATGGCATCAATGTGTGTGACACTGCCCTCGGACACATACGGTTAGCATTGGCTTGACATGGTGTGGGACTTCCACATCAGCGGATCTATGGTGTATGGCAGGCTCTCCGTGAGCAGCTGTGGGTGTTTAGCTGTTAGCCGACAATTGTGTGCCAGTTCCATGGCTAACACGCATTTGTGCTGCAGAAGGAGGGTGCCAGTGTTGGACCCACATGTTACTCCACAAGATGTGTTCATGTGTACTTCAAGTTGCCTCTGCAATCCCGAAAACATGACTAATAAAGGTGTCCCTATGCCTCCAAGGTGCCTCTTCTCAGTCAATGCTGGTGTGTTGCCACGGTGCATCCAGCATGTCTGGCATGGTTTTCCGTGATAGTGGCTATGTGTCTATGTGTCGAGTAGCAAGATGCAAGCTGTGTGTGTGGGATGAGAGTGTGTATTGTGCATGATGTCCATGACTGTGTGGGTATTGTGACATGTGCCATCCCCATGCATCCAACGTTGGCCAGGCCCCCATTCTCTGCATCCACCGGACTCAGGCTTGCAGGACATGGTTCTGCCACCTGTCTACACATACCTGGGTGCCCCCCAGGACACTGGACAGGATCCCTGACCTCTGCGCATGACTGTTGCTGTACTCAATGTGTCTGTCTGCACGGTTGTGCGGCCACCCCCTCAGCTGGTTGGGCCCATCACAGGTGTGTATGGTGCTCCATGTCTGTCTTGCTTAATACACTGTGACCCGTGTGTCCTGTGCCAGACTCAGGCCCCAGGGTGTGGATGGTTGAAGTCAAAGGAGAACTCAGGCATGTTTAGACTTTACAAGACACATGTAAGGTAATAATGCAACCAGCAGGCATCTTCTCTTCATGGTGTGATTATTTATTTTTGTGGGGGGGTGGGGTGGGGGGGGTATAACGTGAGGGGCTTTCCGGTAGTTTGGAATCCAAAGTTCAGTAGGGGAGTTGGTGTCCTTGCCATTGGAAATCCTCATAGTCCATGCCACAGTCTTTGTCAACATTGGTCAGACAGTGACCAGCAGGGCCATGTGGCAGAGAATGTCTCTTGATGCTGTGATGCTGTTGCTCCAGTGGGCCAGGTGCCAGGCCAGGTGTCCTGGGAGATGGTGATGTAGCGCCGACCCTCACGGTCCTTTCCGTGGACGACCCGGCCTCCTGCGGGGACCCTCAGCAGCAGGCCGTGACGATGTTTGGGATGCTCCGTCGGATGTCTCCTCCTCCTCCTGATCCCTCCCTGTGGGTGGTGATGTTCTACGCCGTCTGGCACAGGGAGGGTTGCCCATGTTGTCGGCCATCCGACGGAGTGTATTGTGAATCCCCTGGAACACCGTCACTTGCTCAGCCTGTCTGTCCTCCATCCGTCCTTGGTGTCGCTGTAGACAGGCATGTTGCTCCGCATGTTGCTGGGCCTGCTGGGTCTTTATCTCATCGAGGGTCCCCTTGATCTCATTGAGGGTGAACACAACCTGGGCCATGCCCGTGGTGTCCTGCCGGTATGTGTCCATGATGTTACGGACATGGGCAAATACCGGTTCCCCAGCCAACTGGTCAGGCTCGCGCCTCCGCCGTCCTCCACTCCCACCACCCCTGCTCACTTGCACCTGGCCTGCCCTTGTGGGTACATCGGGTCTCCGGGACCCCTGAGGGGTGGCATTGGCGTTGTCGCCTGCCTCCTCCTGGGTGCCCGGGACACCGTGTCCCTCCTGGCCAGCCTGGCTGCATGAGGCACAGGGTCAAGACTGATTTGCATATGGCCATGTCTGAACTTGGGTGGCGTAGTGGGCAAAAGAACGATGGATTTAACCCAGATCTCTTGACTGGGGGAGAATGTCTGCATTGTCAGCATTCCGTCCATCATTTGTTTGTTGTAACGCTTTTCGCCCTAAGTGGGATGGGTATTCCCAGACGTGGGACCCGTGCTCACTACGCCACTGGAGTCAAGCTATCCTGGCTGATGACGGCTGATAGCCAGAAACCGGTCCTAGGATGCTTGATTCCGGTCCAGGGAAGACATGGCTTGGCAGTTCGGGCTGGACTGTTCCCATGAGGCACAGGGTCAAGACTGATTTGCATATGGCCATGTCTGAACTGGGGTGGCGTAGTGGGCAAAAGAACGATGGATTTAACCCAGATCTCTTGACTGGGGGAGAATGTCTGCATTGTCAGCATTCCGTCCATCATTTGTTTGTTGTAACGCTTTTTGCCCTAAGTGGGATGGGTATTCCCAGACGTGGGACCCGTGCTTACTACGCCACTGGAGTCAAGCTATCCTGGCTGATGACGGCTGATAGCCAGAAACCGGTCCTAGGATGCTTGATTCCGGTCCAGGGAAGACATGGCTTGGCAGTTCGGGCTGGACTGTTCCCATGAGGCACAGGGTCAAGACTGATTTGCATATGGCCATGCCTGAACTGGAGTGGCGTAGTGGGCAAAAGAACGATGGATTTAACCCAGATCTCTTGACTGGGGGAGAATGTCTGCATTGTCAGCATTCCGTCCATCATTTGTTTGTTGTAACGCTTTTCGCCCTAAGTGGGATGGGTATTCCCAGACGTGGGAACCGTGCTCACTACGCCACTGGAGTCAAGCTATCCTGGCTGATGACGGCTGATAGCCAGAAACCGGTCCTAGGATGCTTGATTCCGGTCCAGGGAAGACATGGCTTGGCAGTTCGGGCTGGACTGTTCCCATGAGGCACAGGGTCAAGACTGATTTGCATATGGCCATGTCTGAACTGGGGTGGCGTAGTGGGCAAAAGAACGATGGATTTAACCCAGATCTCTTGACTGGGGGAGAATGTCTGCATTGTCAGCATTCCGTCCATCATTTGTTTGTTGTAACGCTTTTCGCCCTAAGTGGGATGGGTATTCCCAGACGTGGGACCCGTGCTCACTACGCCACTGGAGTCAAGCTATCCCGGCTGATGACGGCTGATAGCCAGAAACCGGTCCTAGGATGCTTGATTCCGGTCCAGGGAAGACATGGCTTGGCAGTTCGGGCTGGACTGTTCCCATGAGGCACAGGGTCAAGACTGATTTGCATATGGCCATGTCTGAACTGGGGTGGCGTAGTGGGCAAAAGAACGATGGATTTAACCCAGATCTCTTGACTGGGGGAGAATGTCTGCATTGTCAGCATTCCGTCCATCATTTGTTTGTTGTAACGCTTTTCGCCCTAAGTGGGATGGGTATTCCCAGACGTGGGACCCGTGCTCACTACGCCACTGGAGTCAAGCTATCCTGGCTGATGACGGCTGATAGCCAGAAACCGGTCCTAGGATGCTTGATTCCGGTCCAGGGAAGACATGGCTTGGCAGTTCGGGCTGGACTGTTCCCATGAGGCACAGGGTCAAGACTGATTTGCATATGGCCATGTCTGAACTGGGGTGGCGTAGTGGGCAAAAGAACGATGGATTTAACCCAGATCTCTTGACTGGGGGAGAATGTCTGCATTGTCAGCATTCCGTCCATCATTTGTTTGTTGTAACGCTTTTTGCCCTAAGTGGGATGGGTATTCCCAGACGTGGGACCCGTGCTCACTACGCCACTGGAGTCAAGCTATCCTGGCTGATGACGGCTGATAGCCAGAAACCGGTCCTAGGATGCTTGATTCCGGTCCAGGGAAGACATGGCTTGGCAGTTCGGGCTGGACTGTTCCCATGAGGCACAGGGTCAAGACTGATTTGCATATGGCAATGTCTGAACTGGGGTGGCGTAGTGGGCAAAAGAACGATGGATTTAACCCAGATCTCTTGACTGGGGGAGAATGTCTGCATTGTCAGCATTCCGTCCATCATTTGTTTGTTGTAACGCATTGTGGTGGTGGGGCAGGGATCCTGGGTGTCTCCTGGGATGTGGCAGGAGTGGGGGTGGTGGTTGGCACAGTTGTACCTGACGCAGGTGCTGCAGGTGGTTGGACACCAGAGGGGCCAGGTCGGTCGGGGTCGTCCACAGAGTGGTGAGAGTCGTCGCTGCTGGTGGGATCGGGCTCCCGCAGATCCGGGTCCTGTGAGTCTTCCCCCCCAGTGTTGGGGGGTGAACCACGATGTTGACCTGTGTGTGAGAGAGACAATGTTAATTTTGGTCCATGCAACATCCATGTTTCATCAGTTTCAAAGTTGGCACTTTTCCTCTTGGAATTAGGATCTGTCTTGCATTCCACTCACAGTGCACTTGTGCATGGGTGTGTCCCTTGGGCACCACTTTGGCCCCTTTAACTATGTGTGGCACAGTCTTACTTGCTGCGTCAAGTGTGACTGCAGTCAGCAGTGGAGTGGGCAGGTGTGGCGAGCCATGCATTGGCGCCTTCCGTGTAGCACTGTACATGTGCACATGGAGTGGATCTACACACTTATATAATGCAGGTAGCTGTCGTTGTGCTCGTGCACAGGTTGTGACATGGCCCTGTGTTTTGCCATGGAGAAGAGGGGGGGTTCTGGCACTGGCCACCCTTGGCTACATGCACGCAGTCTACCTGCTGACGAGCAGACATTCCCACACACCACACGGCTGATTTGCTCTCCCTGTGTCTCCCTCCCTCTCTGTCCCCCTCTCCCTCCCTCCGTGTGTCAGCCTCCTCCCTCTGTCCGTCTTCCTGTGTCTCCCTCCCTCTCAGTCCCCCTCTCCCTCCCTCCGTGTGTCAGCCTCCTCCCTCTGTCCGTGTCCCTGTGTCTCCCTCCCTCTCTGTCCCCCTCTCCCTCCCTCCGTGTGTCAGCCTCCTCCCTCTGTCCGTGTCCCTGTGTCTCCCTCCCTCTCTGTCCCCCTCTCCCTCCCTCCGTGTGTCAGCCTCCTCCCTCTGTCCGTGTCCCTGTGTCTCCCTCCCTCTCTGTCCCCCTCTCCCTCCCTCTCTGTCCCCCTCTCCCTCCCTCTCTCTCCCCCTCTCCCTCCCTCTGTGTGTCACCCTCTGTCACCTCAGCCCAGCTTCCTGGGCACACACTGTTAGCAGATCTTTGAGTGGCCCTTGGCTTGTTGATGTGAGTTTGTTTCTGATCTCCAGGCACCCATTGGGTGTAGTGTGTGTCTCTGCGCTGCTGCTGTGGTGGTGTGTGCTGCCACTCTTTCACAATGTTGGCTGTTCATTAGCTGCTGTCATGTGCTAAACAGTGCCTTCACCCCCATGTGTTGATGCAAGGCGTCCGCCATTTGCTGGCGAGTCTTTCCTGTGTGGGGACACACTGTTTGTCTGGCTGTGACCTAGGCCATATGGGCAGAGGGCATTGTTGTCTGCTTCTGAGTTGCACTATGTGAATTTTGGGGCCCACCCTCCCGCCATCCGGGTTACCGTGTCATGTGTTGGTGTCTTCTGTGGCTTGTGACTTGACATTGTCCAGCTGGGTGCATGGGGCATGGTGGCGGCAGTGGCATGTGCGTGTTCATGGAGTGTGGTTGAGTCATGCGATATCTTGGGGTGGTTGCGTGCCTGTTAGTGATTTTGGTTGTGGATGACGTCCCCCCCATGTGAGGTGCGTTGTTTGTGTACTCACCCGGGTCTCGGAGTCCTCCTAATCCTTCGACTGCCTCCACCGGCTGTATGGCCATCACCCTCTCCTCCCAGGGCTGGTAGTGTACGGGTCTGCGGGAGGGCCCTCCTCCAGTGGCGTTGGCCTGGTTGTGTTCCTCCAGCATCTTGGCTCGGACCCTCCTCCGCAGATCGTACCACCTGGCTTGGCATTCCTGCCTGGTCCTTCTGGTGTCCCCAACAGCATTCACAGCATCGATGATGGTCTGCCACATGGCTGTTTTTGCTGCCATGCTGGTGTTTCTGACCAATGTTCCAAAGAGCTGTGGCTCGACTCTGGGGATTTCATCGACAAGGACCTCCAACTCTCGGTTACTGAACTTTGGATTCTTGGTAGTGGGCATGGTGAGGGGTGTGGGTGTGGATGGTGGGGGGTGTGTGTGGATGGTGGGGGGGTGTGTGGATGGTTGTGGGTGTGTGGGTGTGGTTGTGCAGGTGTGTGTGTGAATGTGATGAGGGGGTGTTTGTGAAGGTGGTTGTGTGAAGGTGTGCAAGTGTAACGTGTGGTGAAGCTTGTAGTATGGTTCTGTGGTGTCTGGCAGCAGTGAGTCTGTTGCAAAGGCTCATGGTTTGTGTGTGTGGGCCCTTTTTATTGGTCCATTGGTGGGTGTGGCTGTGTTTGAAGTTTGGGTGGGTGTGTTATAAGGAGTGGTGGTGTTTTGGGCCTCTGTTTGTTTTTGGCAGTTGCAGGTCAGTGAATGTGTTTTTTGTGTGTTTGTTGGCCATGTTTAGTGGCTTTGTGCCATTCGAATAGTGTATTCTTGTGTTGTTTTATTTTGTCCTGGTTGTGTACGTGCGTTTTGAGCGTGTGTACGGTGTGTACATGGGCCATTTGGTTGTACGGTGCTGTCCTTGTGTGTGGCTTGGTACGACTCGTACTTGCGGTTGTGATGTTGGGGCCTGGGGTGCGCTCCGTACTTAGGAGGTTGTGTTGGGGGTGCGACTGGAACGTACTGGGGTGTACATTGACGGTGGTACGACACGTACAGGGGTGGGGGTACGACTCGGACGTACTGGGGTGTACATACACGGTGGTACGACACGTACAGGGGTGGGGGTACGACTCGTACGTACTGGGGTGTACATACACGGTGGTACGACACGTACAGGGGTGGGGGTATGACTCGAACGTACTGGGGTGTACATAGACGGTGGTACGACACGTACAGGGGTGGGGGTAGGACTCGAACGTACTGGGGTGTACATAGACGGTGGTAGGATACGTACAGGGGTGGGGGTAGGACTGGAACGTACTGGGGTGTACATACATGGGGGTCGGACACGTACAGGGGTGGGGGTACGACTCGAACGTACTGGGGTGTACATAGACGGTGGTACGACACGTACAGGGGTGGGGGTGCGACTGGAACGTACTGGGGTGTACATTGACGGTGGTACGACACGTACAGGGGTGGGGGTAGGACTCGAACGTACTGGGGTGTACATTGACGGTGGTACGACACGTACAGGGGTGGGGGTACGACTCGTACGTACTGGGGTGTACATACACGGTGGTACGACATGTACAGGGGTGGGGGTACGACTCGAACGTACTGGGGTGTACATAGACGGTGGTATGACACGTACAGGGGTGGGGGTGCGACTGGAACGTACTGGGGTGTACATTGACGGTGGTATGACACGTACAGGGGTGGGGGTACGACTCGTACGTACTGGGGTGTACATACACGGTGGTACGACACGTACAGGGGTGGGGGTACGACTCGTACGTACTGGGGTGTACATACACGGTGGTATGACACGTACAGGGGTGGGGGTACGACTCGGACGTACTGGGGTGTCATACATGGTGGTACGACACGTACAGGGGTGGGGGTAGGACTCATACGTACTGGGGTGTACATACATGGGGGTCGGACACATACAGGGGTGTGGGTAGGACTCGAACGTACTGGGGTGTACATAGACGGTGGTACGACACGTACAGGGGTGGGGGTGCGACTGGAACGTACTGGGGTGTACATAGATGGTGGTACAACACGTACAGGGGTGGGGGTAGGACTCGAACGTACTGGGGTGTACATAGACGGTGGTAGGACACGTACAGGGGTGGGGGTAGGACTGGAACGTACTGGGGTGTACATACATGGG
This sequence comes from Triturus cristatus, assembly GCF_964204655.1. Classification (NCBI taxonomy): domain Eukaryota; kingdom Metazoa; phylum Chordata; class Amphibia; order Caudata; family Salamandridae; genus Triturus; species Triturus cristatus. Next base: position 1,699,423,817 of record NC_140590.1, read on the forward strand.
GGTCGGACACGTACAGGGGTGGGGGTACGACTCGAACGTACTGGGGTGTACATAGACGGTGGTACGACACGTACAGGGGTGGGGGTGCGACTGGAACGTGCTGGGGTGTACATTGACGGTGGTACGACACGTACAGGGGTGGGGGTAGGACTCGAATGTACTGGGGTGTACATTGACGGTGGTACGACACGTACAGGGGTGGGGGTACGACTCGTACGTACTGGGGTGTACATACATGGGGGTCGGACACGTACAGGGGTGGGGGTACGACTGGAACGTACTGGGGTGTACATTGACGGTGGTACGACACGTATAGGGGTGGGGGTACGACTCGGACGTACAGGGGTGTACATACACGGGTGGGGGTGTACATACACGGGGGGTACGTCTCGGACGTACGGGGGTGGGGGGGAGTGTTGGGCGCGTATGCGGGCACATGTCTCCATGGTTGCTATGGGAGTTCGGTGCGGACGGTGTTTTTTCCATACGTTTGTAACATCGGACGCACGGGATGGATCGTGATTCCTCGGTCGGACTTCACCTTTCACATTTGTACGGTACATCGTCCGAGGACGTGTCGGACACATTTTCCGACCCGAGGACGTGTGGGAAATCATTCCCGATGCGGTTCGTATGGACTTTTTACCAAGCGAATCGTGATTGCCAGTTCGTACGGCACTTGTACGATTCGTACGGTAAAAAGACCGGATACGAGTCGCACGGGGAATTTTTTTACCGGATCGTAATTGGCACCTAAGTCACATTCATTTTTTAGGCATGGGAGATTAAGCGATTTGCCCAAAATCATAAAATGTTGAGCTGACGCAGAGACTCAAACATGGTTCCCCACTTTTTAAGTCAGCAGCTCTGGCTATAGTGCCACAGCTTCTGCCTGACCCTAAACTAAGAAAAGTGCAGCCCCATGTCACCAGGCTTGAATTGGCCTCATTGGTTACCAGCGAACAATCGTATCAATCAATCAAATACTATATTTGGTTCCCTAGAGCCATAAACGTTCATGATAAAAGGATATATGATTACAAAAAATATATGTATAAAAAGAATATAAACAAACATCATAATTACAAGGTTGTCAAAATATAAAATACTTAAAAACTGTTCTGTATAACAAAGATTAAAAGAAAAATAATTGGTACAATCCCTAAGTATTTGCTACGGGTTTGCAAGGCACTTGTGAATTTTTTGACTGGGGATGAATGTTTTGGTTTGTTCTGCATTCCGTCCATCAATTGAGTGTCTTTTGCTTTCTCGACGTAAGTGCGTCAGTTATGCTCAGACGTGAGTCCTGGGCTCACTGTGCCACTGGAATCAAGCTATCTTGGCTGAAGAGGGGTGAAACCCCAAAACCGGTCCTAGGATGCTTGTTTCCGGTCCAGGGAGGACCTGGCTTGGCAATTGGGCCGGACTGTTCCCATGAGGCACAGGGTCAAGACTGATTTGCATATGGCCAGGTCTAAACTAGAGTGGCATGGTGAGCAAAAGAATGATGGATTTAACCCAGATCTCTTGACTGGGGGTCAATGTTTTGATTTGTTCTGCATTCCGTCCATCAATTGTGTTTCTTTTGCTTTCTCGCCCTAAGTGCGCCGGTATGCCCAGACGTGGGTCCTGGGCTCACTGTGCCACTGGAATCAAACTATCGTGGCTGAAGAGGGGTGAAACCCCGAAACCGGTCCTAGGATGCTTGTTTCCGGGCCAGGGAGGACCTGGCTTGGCAGTTCGGGCTGGACTGTTCCCATGAGGCACAGGATCAAGACTAATTTGCATATGGCCAGGTCTAAACTGGGGTGGCATGGTGAGCAAAAGAATGATGGATTTCACACAGATCTCTTGACTGGGGGTGAATGTTTTGATTTGTTCTGCATTCCGTCCATCAATTGTGTGTCTTTTGCTTTTTCGCCCTAAGTGCACCAGGTATGCCCAGACGTGGGTCCTGGGCTCACTGTGCCACTGGAATCAAGCTATCTTGGCTGAAGAGGGGTGAAACCACGAAACCGGTCCTAGGATGCTTGTTTCTGGTCCAGGGAGGACCTGGCTTTGGCAGTTCTGGCTGGACTGTTCCCATGAGTCTCTTGACTGGGGGTGAATGTTTTGATCTGTTCTGCATTCTGTCCATCAATTGTATGTCTTTTGTGAAATTTAGCAAGGCACTTGTTAAGAAATTTAACACAGCATAACAAATCTCCATACATCCCAAACATTGTAAATGTGCAAAGACAGCTCATGAGACCTGCTCTCGGATTTTGTCAGTGCTGGGCACAAAAACTGTCTCCTTTGTGAAGTATAAAGGGATCAAGATAGAGTATGGTGTTTTGTGATGTGATACCATCACAGTGGCAAGCAAAAACAATGGAAACCATGTACCTTGAATAGGAAAAGCCATAAAAAATGAAGAGAATTGAGACCAAATCTAGTTAGTAAATATTTGTGGCCTTTTTTTCACAAATTACTTGACGATATAGTGCAGGTGATAGACTCACATTAAAAATCAGTTGGAGATGTCTCTCAACCCTTGCTCTCATATTTGCCATACACGATGATTGATTGCATCTAATAAATAACTCTTTCACTTTTCGAGATGACCAGTTGGAGGGATCAGTAGGGTTGGAAACATTTTCTGGGAGACGAGCTCATTGAAGCTTTGCTTTACATAGTAGAGCCAGGGAATATCTAGTGAGTCGTTTAAAGCCAGACAGTCAGCCAGAATGGCTCTACTGAAAAACGCCTCCGTTTTCCGCCATATTCCAAGCCAAAGAAGAAGGATTCATCAGTTTAATGTGATCTTCTATAAAGCATAGCCCTACTTCTGCATAGTAAAAAATAGTGGGAGTTAATTGCGGAACTGGCAATAGCATTTCTTAAAAATGTATTTTCAATATTTGTAGACAGTTACTATTGGCATAGCCCCACGCGCCAGCACCAAAAGTGGCGATGAATAAGCATTTACTCTTAAAAATGTGTGCTAATTCACCCCCCGGTTTGTGCCTAAGGTGGCAATTACGATCCGGTAAAAAAAATTCCCGTACGACTCGTATCCGGTCTTTTTACCGTACGAATCGTACAAGTGCCGTACAAACTGGCAATCACGATTCGCATGGTAAAAAGCCCATACGAGTCGCATTGGGAATAATTCCCCACACGTCCTCGGGTCGGAAAAAGTGTCCGACACGTCCTCGGACGATTTACCGTACAAACGTGAAAAGCGAAGTCCGACCGGGGAATCACGATCCGTCCGGGGCGTCCGAATGTACAACCGTATGGTTAAAAGACCGTCCGCACCGAACTCCTATAACAACCATGGAGACGTCCAAACAGGTGCCCGGTAAGTGCCGTACCCCCCCCCAGCCCCCGCATGTACGCGCCGTACCCCCCCCCAGCCCCCGCATGTACGCGTCGAACCCCCCGTGTATGTACACCCGAGTACGTGTCGAACCCCCCGTGTATGTACACCCGAGTACGTGTCGAACTGTACGTGTCGAACCCCCCGTGTATGTACACCCGAGTACGTTCGAGTCGTACCCCCACGCGCTGGGGGTACGCACCGTACATACACGGGTGGGGGTACGACTCGAACGTACTCGGGTGTACATACACGGGGGGGTTCGACGCGTACTCGGGTGTACATACACGGGGTGTTCGACACGTACTCGGGTGTACATACACGGGGGGGTTCGACGCGTACTCGGGTGTACATACACGGGGGGGTTCGACGCATACATGCGGGGGCTGGGGGGGGTACGGCGCGTACATGCGGGGGCTGGGGGGGGTACGGCGCGTACATGCGGGGGCTGGGGGGGGGTGTACGGCGCTTACCGGGCCACCTACTCTGGTCGTTTCGCGCCGTACTTCGCTTTTCCGGCACTTTTTGGGTGCCGTAAAAATATTGCCGTCCGGACTGCTGTCGGTTCGAATCGTACTTCCTGGGTCGTGAAACGCTGCCTGGAAGCGTCCCGACGTCACGTCGCAGCATTCCCGGATCACATTCGTATGCATATTTTCGTCGGTCGGTGTTTTTTACGATTCGTACGGAAATGGTGTTTCCGTGCGAATCGTAATTCCATGTTTGTAATGTTTTACAACCGAGTACGAGTCGGACGGAGAATACGCTCCGACCGACGGTTCGTACCCGGTTTTTACCGGATCGTAATGGGCACCCTAGTCTTTTAGCGAATGGTAAGACGGCCTCAATAAACCTTTGAAACTGTGATATTCTGATGTTCAATAAAATTTTCCAATTCAAATCAATATAAACTGATATGCCCAAATAAATAAAATGTGGGACTTTGACAATTTCTGCAACACCAAGCATGAGTTATCTATTTTTCAATACCCTTGGCTCACATTTCATTGCTCAGGGGGACGTCCCCTAACCAGGAGACTCTACTTGTTTTCGTCAAATTCACACTCCTTGACCAGAGAGTGAGACCCCAGAGGCACGCAACAAACATAACAGCTTGTTTACGAAGGTTGTGCTTGTTCCAACATACTCTTTCCACATTTCATTTTAAAAGTCTCTGTGAGGTTCGTCCTTAGCCCCAGATCTCCAATAAACATGTTGAAAGCATCTAAAAGTGACAGTCACATAGATAGTCAGATACATAGATAGTCCTCAAGGACATTTATGTATAATAAAAAGAGAAACAGGGCCAGTACACATCCTTGCCTAACCCCTACAACTGAACAGATTTCTTCTGAGAGGTCCGCTTCCCTGCTATACTGGATTTTGTCTGTACTGTGTGCATGAAGTCTAGGGAGTTCGTTTATAATTGCACTGTCTATCTCCCATCTTCCATAATCGCCCATAATTTTGGCCGCCAAACAGTGTTGAATGCACACGTTAACTAAAGCCTTTTTGGGCCTTTATGTATTTTTATGTGATGACACAAATTCAGACTTTGCTCAATAGTTCCTAGACCTGGACGAAATCCAAAATGTACAACCTTGGTTATAGCTATGCCAAAGATATTATGGCAAAAATTGACCAGTGACAGATCAAATGATTTCTGCTGTTTCAATAAGAGCATTTGATAGTGGGAAACCCCCTTTTGCCCTTTCTGAATTTGATAGAATAGCTGGAACCCTAAAAGGTGAAAAAACATTTATGTATAAAGGATCTTGTGACCATGGTAAATAAATTTTACCGGTCCTTAAATACCGAGCCGTACCGAATCGGTAAATTAGAATCGGTAAGTTATATGTAGGTAAAAATTCGGTAACAGTTACCGATTCGGTAACATTCGGTAAATACGAATCGGAATTCACCGATTCGGTAAATACCGAGGTGATAATTACCGATTCGGAAAATACCGAGGTGGTATCTACCGAATGCGAAAATACCGAGGTGGTATCTACCGAATCGGAAAATACCGAATCGGTATGTACGGATTCGGTAAATAACATCACATGACTTGACGAAACAGCTAATCCTGTGCAACGACAGCCCACCCAACCAGGAACTGCCCACACCCAGGCAGGTGTACACAATTAGCCGAAGTGGCCACACCCAGGCAGGTGTACATAATTAGCCGACCCTGGAGAGGCTTGGAGTGCAGAGGAGAGGCAGGGAGCAGTTGCATGTGCGAGCGGGAAACGAACAGCATGTCCAGCCAGAGAACACAGAAAGACGGAGGGGAAAGGAGGAGGAAGCTCAAATTCAGCCCCAAGGAACTCCAGGTGCTGGTGGAGGAGGTGGTGAAGCAGCACCAGAAGCTGTTTGGGAGGCAATCCCTGCAAGTGCCTGAGGCCGAAAAGCGCAACATATGGCTGGCCATCCAGGCGCAGGTCAATGCTGTGGGAGTGACCCACAGGGACATTGAGGTCCTCAAAAAGCGCTGGTATGACCTGAGGATTGTGACCAAGAGGAAGATGGGCGACATCCAGAAGGAGGCCAGCCAGACCGGAGGTGGAACCAACAGGGCACCTGCCCTCACCGAACTGGAGGAGCTGGTGGCGGCCACAATCGAGCAAGAGAGCGTCGTGGGTCTTGGGGACGCCGACAGCTCTGCCAGAGCCGCAACACACCAAGGTAAGACGAAAGCACAGCAATGTAGCCTCCCCTACCCCTATCCCACATTCCCCATTGTGAAACGAGAATCACACTGCAGTCCACACGTGTCAGTGCAGACAGGCATTGCATTCCGGGAGATGTAGTCAGGGCAACACTAACCATGACGTAAATGTTACAGGGCAACAAGGCATGTCACGCACTCGAGGCACAAGGAGACAGAGGACAGATTGGAATGTGAAATGATTTATTGTGACGCTTGCAATGCAGCCCTTCGGGGACACTGAGCCAATGTTGTTTTTCTGTCCACAGATGTGACATCATGCAGGACAGGGCATGCTGCAGGGGAGACGGCACACCGGCCACAAAAATCACCTCTAGCCAGCACGAGTTCAGACCAGGGAGCAGGCCCACTTGAAGCCGCACCACCAACACAGCCAGCCTCGCCGCACACAGAGCCAGCATCACCTCACCGAGAGCCAGCATCACCTCACCGAGAGCCAGCATCACCACAACCACAGCCAGCATCGCCACTCATGTTCGAATCACCGGCCACATCTCCGCTTGCAGGTGTGAGAATGAGGAGGCGTCCAGCAGCCAGGCTACGAGCCTTCGACACCTCGTCAGACGACAGCATGGGCCCAGAAGACCGCACCGGGCCCCAGGAAGGGAGCCATCCCACTGTGCCCCACACCTCACAGGCAGCACAGACGGGAGCAAGAGGGCGCCGCAGGTCGCGTGTCCAGAGTCCACCAGCACCCACTGACGGCCATGGTGTCTTCTTGGGGCTCGAGGGCCAAATGTTGAAGCAACAGCGCCTGCAATCAAAGGCAGTTATGTCAGTCCAGAGGCACATGCGGGTGATGAAGACAAGCTTAGTCAACATGGACACAAACATTGGCGGCATGGCTGCGGGCATTCGGGACATGTCCCAGTCAATCCAGCAGTTGTGCAGCAAATTAGATGCTGACATCGAAGCACGGCGCCGGGAACGCCAGAGAAGGGACACTACCAGCAGGGCACTCAACCGTCTGGCAACTGCGACTTCCCTACTTTGCCGGCGCTCTGTGACGATGCAGGAGGGCCTAACACAGTGCTGCAGCGACCTGTCTCGGGGGATGGTGCAGGTGACAAGTGCACTAGGGGTGCTATTGACTAGTCAGGCGTCGACAACTGCTGCAGGGGATGCTGCGGAGAGCATCGACACCAGCAGCAGCATCACACCCCCCGTCCCCGAAGCACGCAGGAGCAGCAGGCGGCTTGGGGTTGGCTCTAGTGAGGATGCACAGGCCGTGCAATCCACCACTGCAGCGCGTATGCGCAAACATTGATGTGGCCCTGCTTAGCCACTTCCCATTGGGTGACGTAACCCTGGACATACTCCTTGTATAGATGGTATATTGCCAGATTGGCCTGTTCATGTGTTCATGGCGTGGTGCCACATTAAACTACGTCATGACTTCTCACAACTCGCTGTGTCCCCTCACTTACTCAGAAATAGTTGCATGTGATCTCTGCCCGTCTCTCTCTCCCATCGATTGCAGTTGGCACTCTAGCTGCGCTGCCCTCTGGCTGGCCTGACTCATCCTCGTTGTCCTCAAAATATGTTAGTTCCACATCTGTACCTTTTTTCGTGGCAAGGTTGTGCAGCATTGCACAAGTGGCAATAATCTTGCAGCAGGTGATGGGTTTGTACTGGCGTGCGCCTCCGCTCTTGTGGAGGCAGCGGAACCTGCTCTTCAGTAGTCCAAACGTGCGCTCCACCACATTGCGTGTTGTTTTGTGGGCCACGTTGTATCGTCTCTCACTCTGGGTTGCTGGGTGTAGGTAGGGAGTGAGGATGAATGAACGGCATGCATATGCACTGTCGCCTGGATGAGTAAAAGGGAACCATCAGTTACATGCCTCTATACACTCTGATTTGCAGGTTTCAAGGGGCGTCACTGTTACTTACCCAGCAGGTATCCCTCTCCGAATTCTCCGGCACTCAGTCGTGTGTAGATCCCACTATTCTGGAAGATGTAAGAGTCGTGGGTGCTCCCAGGAAACTTTGCAACAATATCTGTGATGATGTTCCCTGCATCACAGATCACCTGCACATTGATGGAGTGGGTGGACTTCCTGTTCCTGTAGATGTGCTCTGTATCAGCTGGTGGACAGATTGGGATGTGTGTACCATCAATACAGCCGATGACATGGGGGAACTGTGCCATGTGATAAAAGTCTGTTTTTGTTTTCTGCAGTGCAGCCTGTGTGTTTGGGAAGCTTATGTAGTGGTGCATTCTCTGCATCATGGCATCCAGGAACTTCCTGAAGAAACGGGACAGGCAACTCTGGGATACACCACCCACCGCAGCTATCACCACCTGATAACTGCCGGATGCCAGTAGATGTAGGCTGCAGAGCACCTGCACATGTGGTGGTATGGCGTGCGCCCTTCTTGTTGGCTGGTCCAGGAGTGGGTGCAGGTCCCTTATCAGGTCCATGATGGTTTCGGGGTGTAGCCTGTACCTCTCATGTATCTCTGCATCAGTCAGCTGGAGTAGTGTGATGCGCTGTCTGTAGATTTGTTCCTCCCGTCGCCACACCCTCAGTCCTGCTGCCTGTAGACGTAGGCGCCTTGCAATGACGTACATGGCGGCCATGTTGTCCACGCTGTTGCATTTTGGGATTGCTTATGTGCATTGTTGATGGTTACCACCTGCTTTCAATCCGTGTTAATTACCGACTCTTATTTACCGATTTTCCTGGATTTCTTAATTACCGACTGCTCCTACATGTCATTTTAAATTTTTACCACTTCATATTTACCACTTCATATTTACCGATTCGTTAATTATGTATTCGGTAAATATGAATCGGTATTTTAGAATTCGGTAACTATGAATCGGTATTTACCGCCTCATATTTACCGAAAAGTGGTTTTTGGACTCCTACATCTCACTTGTCTGGATACCGGTCGGTAACGGCATATTTACCGAAAATCGGCCGTTACCGACCGGTATTTCGCTACCTACAGGAGGCCCCAAGTCTTTTGACACTGCTCCACTGTCTTTTTCCCAGTCCAGATAATTTAAGGTGGTTTGCAGACCTGCCACATTCCAGAAGATAAAGTCCCAAATCTATATCTGCACATCATGATTATTAATCACAGATGCCTCAGCCAAAGGGGAGGGACTAAGTTGATTATCATCATCAGGAAGCCCGGAGGTTTGTAGTTGTCAGGCCAATTGTTCTAAAGATGACAGGGCCTCAAATCTATTAGAGACTGATACACTACCTTGCTGAGGATGAATTGCGGCTCTGTCTCTTGCAAGGCCACTCTGTTGTGCCCAGCTATTAGTACATTGTAAAGGATTTATTCTTGGGCCGCAGAAAAAGCCCAAGGGTTGTGCTCTATTGATCTTAATGGATGATTGATGGATAAAGGCTGTGTAGCATGGCTCACTCTAGATCTGGTCTTCTGAAGTTTATTTTAATACTGTATCCAGACGAGGTTTTTATTAATAGACTCAACCCATTATACTCTACTGACGGTGATGATCTCTTTTGACATGTCTAAGGTCCAGCTTGAATGTTTCCAATGTGTCAATTTGTTCAATAAGGACATGTGTGTTTCCAAGCATAAGGTGTCTATCTTTGGCACATTGTCAAGGATGATTATATAGGGCGTGCACTCTGGAGTAAAATGGGGGCAAACATCGTGGTACTCACTCGAACTATAATATTTATTTGAAGCAATTTGATTATTTTGATAACCCACTTTTCGCCACCCACCCTTTTCAGGGTCCTTAACCTTCCTCAGGGGCAGGGATTTTTATGTTATCAAATCATCAGATGGAGGCAGTTGAGACCTCACAACTTCGGGGTGAATTAGCTTCAAAGAATGTGCGTTTCGGGCCAGGGCCATGTTGCTCAGTTTCTCCTAATTTCTGCTCATGCCCATCTTTCAGTCACTCTTCCTTCAGACCTTCCTTGAGGTAGATACACATTAGCTAACTTTCCATCTAGAGTATTTAACTTTGCAGGAACTAATGAACAAAATTTGCTTATCTCTTTTAATTGGCTGTCCAGATGATCTATATGCAAACATTTACTGCTGAAGTCTTTGAGATAGATTTCTATGCCAGCAACCCCCTTGTCGGCTTCCTCCCCACTGGTTTTTTGACTCGAGTTCCTTGCTTAGGGGGAAAAGTGAACTTGATCAGTGAGGGAGTATTGCCAGCTCTATCGGCTTTGGCGTTTCTTTCCTGATTTTCTTGGGAGGAGGACTTTCAGACGGGGTTACGGACTCTATCACTGTCAGTACAGATGAATCATGAGCAACGCACAAGTTTATCTGTACCGGCTCGATTGAAGCCCCCACGTGAGGTGGGCAAAGTTCCATTGCTATTGGGCCATCTGGCAAAACTTGGGGTGAAGACCCACTTGGGCTACACTGACTAGATGCTCCATCCTCTGATAGTGTGTCGCTAGGATTTCCAGAATTCCCTACGGTAAGATCCAAATTAGCCTCGACATGACCAATTTCTGTCTCAATGGGACCCATTACAGATGACAGATAACTAGTGATGGACTTAGAGGCCACCTTCCCTCTCTTGGCACAAGTGGTTCATTGACTGCCCTTCCATTTGCCCATTTTGTACCACCAAATCTAAGTCAAACAAATGAAAACAAATTAAAAATTAAACACAAACTTTATACCTTTGACTCCCACAGTGTGCCTGACTTCCTGTAATCAGCACTTATGCCGAGCTGTTGAGGCCAAGAGCCAAGAGACCGGGCCTAGCCTCTTCTGGGTTCTGATGGGTGCTCTAGGCCAGGTCTTTGCCCAGGCAAGCTCCTGGGTATGTCCCATGCTGCAGGAAAAGTCTTGCACTTAAATAGTGCATCGCAGCAGTTTGTGGCCCCTCCTTACCATTGAGGAAGGTGGGGGATGTAGTCCCAACCCAGCCAGGATTTCATAGTTAAATGCAGGTAGTGGAGGCACAGAAAACCGCTAATAAACAGATCCCGCACTGTGGGAGGAGTCCTGCACTTATGTAGTGAATCGCAGCAGCCTGTAGCCCCTCCATGTCACTGAGGAAGCTGGGGGACATAGCCCCGCCCCAGCCAGGACTGTAGAGTCAAATGCAGCCAGTGCGGGCAGGGAAAACAGCCGATAAACAATCGTATTATATTCAAAGTGACAAGTTTGTTACCAAAGTGTTTTAATAGAACTACCTTAGTATATCTAGAGGAAAAATGGCCAACATCGGCACCCCCTCCCATTGCATCTGTCAGTTACTGGCCGACAAAGGAGAGGGCTTTAAATGAATCTTTGTTGCTTGCACTGCAGGTTTCCTTAAATATTGGTCAAGGATGGGGCCAAAGCGGAATGCCTTTCACTTTGGCCCCTGCCCATTTGCATGCCAATTTGTGACATCATTGTCTTGCAAGGGACTCTGGGTAAAATAAACCTGGTGAGAGCCACACATGTGACCCCACCCTGGATTCCCCCAGGTGTCAAATTTTTAAAAATGTGCAAGTTTGCTAGGTTTCCCAAGGTGCCAGCTGACCTAAAGCCTAAACCCACACCTACCCACTTTTCATAGAAAGGGTCAGTTTTAAGTGGAAAATTGTGGTGACCTCTGACCCTCTGGGCCGGTCACCCCACGCACCGCGCACACGCCCTGCGAGTGAGCCCAGGCTCCAACCCTGCCGAGTGCCGCCGCTGCCCGCAGCTGTGCTCCTGGTCTGCTGGAGCGGTAGTTCCTCTGCTGCGCTGCTGTAATCTACGTCGCTTGTGTCAGCGTTGCTCCCCGTTGTATTGTATTGTATTTTCCATCGTTTTTCTCCCTGCATTGCCCCCTGCTGTAAGTAACTTTGTTTTGTACCTTTTTGTACCTTTTCTGCTGTCCGCTTGTTGTGCCCTCTGATTTTCGTTGTTCCCCCTCGTTGTTCCCCCTCCAGCCCCGGTCGCGTTTCCCGCCCGCTCCCCGCCGCTGCCCCCCTGTGGCCTGCCCCCCTTCCCTCTCTCTCCCTTCCCATTCGCCGCCCCGCTCCCGCCTCCCAGCTGCTCCTCCCATCGCTCCGCCCCCCCACGCTCCTCATATGGCAGAGTGGCAAACGCGCAGCGTTGACGCGCAGCGGGCGCACCCCAGGCGCACCGAAGGTGCGCCAAAGGTAAGCCCGTCTGCGCCCGTCCGCGCCTGGACCACGCCCAGTGCCAGGACCCCTGGCTCCCCCCGACACCAGCCCACCCGCCGGACCTACGACGCCACCGAACTCCACGCACTCAACGCCGGTCGAATCCCGGGCTGCTAACGAGCCACCCCGAGACGCACCCACGGACCCTTCTGCTGCCACTCCTGCAAGTTCACCTGCATCCGGACCTGCACTACACCAGCACCGACCAAGCCGAGCACCAGCAGCAACCACCTCAAGTGCATCCTGCTCAACACCCGCTCCATCCACAGACACGCCGTCGAGCTCTGGAACCTGCTCGACACCACAGCCCCAGACGTCGCCTTCCTCACGGAAACCTGGATGAACGCCTCCTCAGCGCCCGACATCGCCATCGCCATCCCGGACGGCTACAAGATCATCCGGAGGGACCGCATCAACCAGACAGGAGGAGGCATCGCCATCATCCACAGGAACACCATCCGCATCACGACCAACACCGACGACACCCTCGCACCCGCCAAACACCTGCACTTCCAGATTCACATCAACCCCAAGAGCACCCTCAGAGGCACCTTCATCTACAGACCCCCGGGACCACGCACATCGCCGACTTCATCAGCCCGCATCAGCCCGCACGCCCTCCTCTCCGCTGACTACATCCTCCTCGGGGACCTCAACTTCCACCTGGAGAACAACAACGACCGCAACACCACCACCCTGCTGGACAACCTCGCCAACCTCGGTCTCAAGCAGCTGGTGACCACCCCCACCCACTACGCCGGACACACACTCGACCCCGTTTTCTCATCCAGCAAGGACATGACCTTCAGCCACTCCACCGAACTCCACTGGACGGACCACAGCTGCGTCCACTTCAGCTTCAGAAGGGCCACGATCCACCACCACCAGCAACAGGCTGCACGCAGAAGCTGTAACAAGATCACAGCCGACCAGCTCGCGACTTCCCTGAGCATGAACCCTCCCACCAGCGCAACGAACCCAAGCCAGGCGGCCACCAACCTCGCGAAGTGGATCAGCAACTGCGCAGAAGACCTCGCCCCTCTGAAGACCCCGCCTAGCAGACCCGGCAGCAAGAAAGCCCCATGGTTCACCGACGAACTCAAGAGCTCCAAGAAGAACTGCCGAGCCCTCGAGAAAGCCTGGCGCAGAGACCCAAAACCGAACAACATGACTGCCCTCAAGCTCGCCACCCGAAAACACCACCAACTGATCCACGCCACCAAGAAAACTGCATTCAAGGAACGACTGGACAACAACGCCCACAACAGAAAGGAACTCTTCAACATCGTTAAAGAGCTCTCCAACCCCTAGGCCGGAAACAACGACATCACCCCTTCACAAGACCTCTGCAACTCCTTCGCATCCTACTTCCACAACAAGACCGCGGACATACACAACAGCTTCAGCACTCATCCGACGCACGCCACGACTGAACCACCGCCCCCCACCACCACCCTCCGCGCCTGGACCCCGATCAGCACCGAAGACACCGTCCGCACGATGAACTCCATCCACTCCGGATCCCCGACCGACCCCTGCCCTTACCACGTCTTCAACAAGGCCGACGCTGTCATCGCACCCCACCTGTGGGACATCATCAACACCTCCTTCGACACCGCTACCTTCCCGGAGAGCTGGAAGCACGCCGAACTAAGCGCTCTACTAAAGAAACCATCAGCCGACCCCACCAACCTCAAGAACTACCGCCCCATCTCGCTGCTCCCGTTCCCTGCAAAAGTCATCGAGAAGACCGTCAACAAGCAGCTGGCCGCCTTCCTCGAGACGAACGGATCCCTCGACCTCTCGCAGTCTGGCTTCCGGGCCAACCACAGCACCGAGACCGCCCTGATCGCAGCCACCGATGACATCCGAGCCCTGCTCGACAACGGAGAAACAGCGGCCCTCATCCTCCTAGACCTCTCCGCGGCCTTCGACACTGTCTGCCACCGTACCCTAGTGCAGCGCCTCAGCAACGTCGGAATCCAGGAGAAGGCACTGGAATGGATCATCTCGTTCCTCGCCGGAAGGACACAGAGAGTCCGCCTCCCCCCGTTCAGATCAGAGGCCACCAAAGTCATCTGAGGCGTTCCTCAAGGCTCCTCGCTCAGCCCAACCCTCTTCAACGTCTACATGAGCCCCCTCGCAGCCATCGCACGCCAACACAACATCAACATCATCTCCTACGCCGACGACACCCAGCTGATCCTCTCCCTCACCAACGACCCCGCCACCGCCAGAGCCAACCTACACGAAGGGATGACAGACGTAGCCAAGTGGATGATGAACAGCCGCCTGAAACTGAACTCGGACAAGACGGAAGTCCTCATCCTGGGATCTTCACCCTCCGCCTGGGACGACTCCTGGTGGCCCCCTGCCCTGGGCAGCGCACCCAAACCAACAGACCACGCACGCAACCTGGGCTTCATCCTGGACTCCTCCCTCTCCATGACCAGACAAGTCAACGCCGTCTCCTCGTCGTGCTTCAACATGCTGCGCATGCTACGTAAGATCTTCCGGTGGATCCCCACCGAGACCAGGAAGACGGTCACCCAGGCCCTCGTCACCAGCCGTCTGGACTACGGCAACTCCCTCTACGCCGGAACCACCGCCAAACTCCAGAAGAGACTCCAGCGGATTCAGAACGCCTCAGCACGACTCATCCTGGACATCCCCCGTCGCAGCCACATCTCCGGACACCTGAGAGATCTGCACTGGCTTCCGGTCAACAAGAGAATCACCTTCCGTCTCCTCACCCACGCACACAAAGCCCTACACAACCAAGGCCCAGGATACCTCAACAGCCGCCTCAACTTCTACGCTCCCACTCGCCAGCTTCGATCGACCGGCCACGCCCTCGCCGCCGTCCCCCGCATCCGAAGAGCCACCACAGGAGGAAGGTCCTTCTCCTACCTGGCCGCCAAGACTTGGAACTCCCTCCCGACCCACCTCCGCCTGACCCAGGACCACCTTGCCTTCAGGAAGCAGCTCAAGACCTGGCTGTTCGAGCAGTATCGGACCCCCCCCCCCTAGCGCCTCGACACCCTCCGGGTGAGTAGTGCGCTATATAAATGCTTTGATTGATTGATTGATTGGTGTATCCATGTTGCGTTTTGGGCCATTTCCTGTCACGGGCACTAGGCCTACCCACATAACTGAAGTACCATTTTTATCTGGAGACTTGGGGGAATGCAGGGTGGAAGGAAGTTTGTGGATCTTTGCAGAATCCAGAACTTTCCATCACAGAAATATGAAGATAATGTATTCTTTAGTCAAAGTTTGAGGTTTACAAGGAATTCTGGGTAAAAAAACCTGATGAGAGCCACGTAAGTCACCCCACCGGCGAACGACCTTTACAACGTGGTCTTTACACCGCAATACATTTACATTGCGGTCATTACAAAGCAAGATGTTACAACAACTTGCGCTGGATGGCGTTATACACTAAAGAATAGTATGATTTACTATTCCAACATCTTCACTACTGTTACTTAGGCTGGAGTTGAAATAGTAAATCATACTATTCCTAAGTCCAGCTCCTCTAGCGCAAGTCATTGTAACGACTTGCGTTGTAATAACTGCGATGTAACGTACCACGATGTAAATGATAGCTTTGTAACGTCACATATTCCACCCCACCCTGGATTTCTCCAGGTGTCTAGTTTTCAAATATGTGCAAGCTTGTTAGGTTTCCCTAAGTGCTGGCAGAGCTAGGGCTCAAAATCCACAGGTACCCACATTGTAAAAAGAAAGAGTCCATTTTGAGTGGAAAAATTTGATGTATCTATGTTGATTTTTGGGCTGTTTCCTGTCGATGGCACTAAGCCTACCCACACAGGTAGGGTACTATTTTTATCAGGAGACTTGAGGGAATGCTGGGTGAAATGAGGTTTATAATTGCCTGCAGATTCTAGAACTTTCCATGACAGAAATGTGAGGAAAATGTGTTGGTTCTGGGTTAAAAAAAAACTGGTGAGAGCCACACAAGTTTGCTATGTTTCCTTAGGTGCAGCCTGAGCTAGTGCACAAATTCCACAGTTCCCCGGAAAGGGTCCGTTTTCAGTGGAAAAATGTGATGCGTCCATGTTGTGGTTTGGCATGTTTCCTGTCGCCTGTCGTGGGCACTAGTCATACCAACAAAAGTGAGGTAACATTTTTATTGGAAGACATGTGAGAGCATAGAAGAGCATTTATTATTACCAATTGGATTTCCCTGAATTTATGCCTTACAAATGTAAGCCAGTGGGCAAGAAAGAAGTCATGTTGAAAAATACCCTCTAAATCATGTGTTAGTATGGGTACCCACAAATTCAAAGATGTACAAATACCTCCAGCTCCTAAACTCTATATCTTGTACCCATTTCAGAAATACATAGGTTTTCTTAATACGCATTTTTCCCTCTACATATTTCACAGTATGAATTGGTCTATACTCGGTACACAATGAAAAACATTACACAATACAGCTCAGTTATTGGCTCTGGGTACCTTGGGTTCTTATAGAACTTACAAATCCTATATATTTCCGCAACCAAAAGGGTCTAGTGGACGTAATGTATGTTACTTTTATAAATTAGCCATTGTAAAGAAAAGTTACATAAGAAAATGTTATCACCAATGGCCGTGTTTTCCTACTCATTTTCGGTATTTCTTTATTTCAACAACTAATTTCTTTGGGAAAACCGTGAGGGATCTACACACATTAATCCTTGCCGAATTCAAATGTTGTCTTCTTTTCAGAAATCTATAGCTTTTCTGGATCACCCAGTGAGTTCACCCTGGTTTCCACTAAAGACGGGAAGTAAGTTGAGAGCACAACAAATAGGAAAAATGGGCTACCTCTTTTCTTAATTCAGTTCTGCATGTTCTTGAAAGCTTGGAAGATGGTGACTTAACCCCTTCAGTGCCCGCCCCTTTCCCCGCCCAGTGCCGCGCTTTGTATTAGCGGGCGGAGTTCATGACGAGCTGGACTCGTCATGGGCACAGCGCCACCGCAGCCCATGACGAGTATAGCTCGTCATGGGCACTGAAGGGGTTAAGCACAGCAAAATGTTTGTTGATGCAATTGTTAGGAAAAAAACAGACACGTTTATCTGGAGCACTTTTTTCAGTTTTCCCCCACAAAACTCATATTTTGCCTATATTCTTGGTCTCCTCAGGGAGAATCCATAAGCCCTGTGTTCCTTCCAAATTCCCAGAATGTTAGAAAAAACGGACACAATTTTGGCATGGATGATTTATGTGGAAAAAAAGTTATGGATTGTGAGAAGTTGGCCTGGCATATGCTGGTCACTAGTTATAGTGGCCACCTTGCACCAGTCCAATTCGACTCTTGTGGTAGATAGGTTTAAGACAACCTTTAAAGAAAGCTATCCTAGTGGTAGCTGTGGAGAGCAGCCTTCAGGCTAAGTCTCTAAGGAATGTAAAGCAGCTTGTTTTACCTTATAATCTCTTGAATTACCAAATGAAAAGACACCACACAGGTATATATATCAAATATATATATATTTATTTCTAAATATACTCTACTAATCTCTTTATGAGATTAGAGCCAGGTAAACATTCAAAAGATCAACAGTTCTCAATAAATTAAGCACAAATATGGCTGTAGCCCTAGGGGCGTACCAGACCATATACTAAAAAAATGGTGTAACAAACTCGACTTGCAAAATGAAGAGGCCTAGGGCCTTGGGAATCGCTGGGGCTTCACTTCTGCAGTGTTAGCAGGTAAGTAGCCAGCCCACAGGAGACGCGTGCAGTGTCTAAACACACACGCGGGTTTTCAATACGTTTCAATGGCAAATGTCACGGTTTGTAAATTACAGTTTTAGGGCATGTCGCAAAAGTCAACAGGCAAGCAACTTACAGGGTAAGTATTTCGAGAGCCAACACACACTTGGGCACCGGAGTGCACGAGTTACCTCACCCAGGGAAGCCGGGTGCATAGGTGTCCTTTGATGTCGGGTCGCGATGCTGTTTCCAATGGAGATCACTGGAGACTTGCTGCTTGTGACGACTGGAGAGGTGTCCGCTGGAATCCGAAGATGGATTGGAGTTGCAGAAGACCTAGAAATTGAGGGGACAGAGTTCAGAGTCACTTGCCAGTGACCGGTGGCCAGCAAGATGGATGACCACAGCTGTCGCGTCTCTTCAGGTCGTTGATGGTGTTTTGTCTCTTCGCTCACGAGGTCCAGGAAGGCTCGACGATGACCAGCAGCTGGATTCGGGAGGTCTCTCAACGTCTGCAGCTGTCGACGGTATCGGCACCCGGATTGGAGCCAACAAGCCTTGGCAGCCGCAAGTCTTGTGTGGAGTGAAGATTGGCAATGGTGCAGACCAGCAAGGTCTGATGGACTTACCCAGCGAGGGTAAGTGAGGGCAGGCCCAGAGCAACCAGGCGAGCCCTTGAAGTCGATGTGGAAGTCTTCAGGTGAGTTACTAGCCAACGGGCAAGCAACCGCGAAGACGCCTTTGCAGGAAAAGTTTAACAACAGCCCACGGTCACTCGGGACGGGGTAGGCCGCTGAATTTCGGTGCTAGACCTGCTAGGGACTTGGACAACAAGTGGTCCAAAGCACAACTTCGTTGGACGTAGATTAGGGCTTGCACTTGAAATCAGTGCACGGTTCCCTGGTATTGCTGTTCCTCGTCACGCGTGGGGTCCAGATGCCACAGCTTCGCTGGGGACTCAAAATGGCCGTCGAGAGGTCAGGAAATCCACTTCAGGGGACGCAGGGACTTCGGGCTCCGGCTGGAGCGGTAACGTTTGCAACCGTTGTAGAAGAGTTTTGGTGCCTGCCAAGCAGGGTAGTCACTCCTTGACTCCAAGGGAGATTCTTCAGTCTTCCAGAGATAGTGGAACGTCGAAGGCCCAGGATTCTTCTTAGTAGAGCGTCATCCAGGTGTAATCTAAGTTGCATTGGCAAGCTTTGGTATCTTATAGTAAAAAGATGGGAGGGACTAGCTCTATGACCACTCCTCTAGGACGGTCAGGGTAGTGGGTGGTTACACCCACTTCCCTTTGTCCAGTTTCGCGCCAGAGCAGGGGCAGGTAGCCCCTAAACCGGTTTGAACTAGCATATGCACAGAGGAGCCTACTGCTCCCCCAGTGCAGGACTTCAAAGCACTCTAAGAGTGCACCCACCCAGCTCCAATACACTAAATCCTGTCTGGGAGGTGGTGACACCTCCCTGTGACAGGAAACCCTTTGTTGGGCTCCCTCCACTGCGATTTTCGGTCAGCAGCAGGAGGGCAGCCATCCATTTTGTGATGCCAGGGCTCTAGAAGATTTCTACCGTGTAGTACAGTGGGTACATGTCGTCCCCTCTAGAAGGGTGGGATCCTACTCCCACACCAGTTACTGGTGTGGGGGTAGGATTCCAAGTTGTTTGACACCAAACACGACATGTTTTGATGCAGTCATTTTAAAGTTAGCATTTACCGCGAGGTTATAATGCACTTAAGAGTATATGGTTTAATCGCATCCACAAACAGCAGCAGATAATAGATTCTGCCAGCTACAGAGGGGTCCTGCTCAGGCAGAAGCACCCCCTCACATAGTAAACCAAGCACCCTGCCTTTGGGATTGATAGGGCCTACCAGAGGGGTGACTGATAGGTTTATATGTGTGTGTATGGTGAGATATAGGAGCCTATGCCTCAGTGAGGAGTGCTAACACTACCTCACACAGGCTGCAGTAGCAGGCCTGTGGTGTCAGATTGTGAATGCTTCCCAGGGGTGGCATAATACATGCTGCAGCCCCTGGTAGGCCTGTGAAGTACCAATGCCCTAGGTACCTAAGGTACCATATACTAGGGGCTCATAAGGCACCACAGTATCCAATCACTAGTGCATCTAATATGCACACCAATCATTTAAGGGAGTAAGCAGATAGGCTGGGGTCCTGGATAGCAGGATCCCAGCCAGACTAGTCAAAAACCATTCAAACACCAGGAAAAAAGTGGGGGCAACCATATAGTCAGATTCCACCTTCCTACATAACCCCCCCCCCCCCCAAACGAAAGGAGATAAGGCTAACCTTGCCCAGTTAAGCCTTTATTTCCTGAGTGGCCATATAAGGAAGAACCTGCACTAGCATGGTTGCTCCCTGTCTCATGGTCCACTTGGGAAATCCTACCCCAAGGGGTTTTGGAGTTTCTCCAAAGTCTAGGGAAATTACCTGTATTGTTTTCTGGTACAGAAGTAGGCTGGTGGGGTGTCTGAGTCTGAAAGTGAGGCCCTATTTGGGGTGGTCTCAACTTCCTCAGCACACTGGTCACCATGGAAGCCTTTCTGTCCATGACTGTGTCATATCTGGCCCTAAGGGTCAACCTCTAGCTGCCTACAGCTGGGGGTTGGGTCCCTCTGGTTGGAGTAGTGGAGGGCATTGGAATGTTTGGGGCAACTATGCCCCAGGTTTCCCTGTGCCCAACAAAGTCCATTTGGGGGGTACATGTACCTAGGGGTAAGGGGGATCCCTCAGTTTGTAGAGGAATATTCACCTGGCTAGAACTACTCTGCTGGGTGTCCCTAATCTGCTGATGAGGGGGTTCCTCTGGACAGGGGCCCATTAAGGGTCCACTGACCTCCCTGACCTCTGCAGCCCTGGGCTGACTGAGGCAGGGTAAAGAGGGGCAGGGTACCTGCTCCAGACTGGGTGCCACCTTGGAAGGATCCCCTGCCATCAGAGTTGTGGCCAGGACAGGCCTGACCACTTCTGGGGCAGTTACTTCACAAGGGGCAGGGGCAGTTCCCTTAGAAAGCTGACTCTTACCTTTAGTCTGGTGGGGGGAGGACCGTTCCTCACCCCCTATGCTCTCTGTTTGTGTGGAGTGATCCATAGTTTCAGGCTTCACTCCCCTTAATTTCTCCTGGGGTGGAGGTGAGGCCCTCAGGGTCTCATCCACTCTCTCAGGGATGCCTAACGTTCTTAAATGGGCATTGTGGTCTACCTCGGCCCAGGCTGAGATTTCCAGATCATTCCCCAGTAGACAATCCACAGGCAAGGTTGGGGACACTGCCACTCTCTTTGGGCCAGTGACCCCTCCCCAGCTGAGATTTACCACTGCCATGGGATGGTCTGTCCTAATTCCATCAATATTGGTCACCTGGTAGCTAAACTCAGGTAAAAGCTGTTCTAGGGGCACTAGTCTCTTTGTCACCATGGTGACACTAGCCCCTGTGTCCCTGTAGGCCACAGCCTTCTGACCATTGATCATGGGCTCTTGTCTGTACCTGCCCAAGATATTGGGACTCATGGTAAAGTTGGCAAACCCCATGCCACCATCACAGACTAGAGTTGCTTGTGTAGGGGATCTGGTTAGGCCAGAGTCCACCTGAGTTCCCCAAGAAAACCCAACTAAGTTTTTGGGTGCACTCCCACCACCTGGGGGATTACTACTGGTAGTAACAGGAGGTGTTGGAGCTGCAGTGGGAGGAACATTTTCTTTATTGCCATTCTTTGGACAGCTGGAGTAAGTTTTCCAGTGTCCAGGTTGCTTACACACATGGCAATATGGTTTCTTATTGGAAGAGGAAGGATTTTGGGACCCACCCCCAGAACTGGGTTTTTGGGGCCCTTCAGGGAACTTTTCTGTTTTATTATCCCCAGCTTTCTCTTTGGGCTTAGTGGAATCTTTCTTCTGGTCACCACCTTGGTTCTTGGGCCTAACCCTGGTTCTGACCCATTTGTCTGCCTTCTTTCCCAATTCTTGGGGAGAGGTCAGATCAGAGTCCACTAGGTACTGGTGTAAGAGTTGGTTTTGACAATTATTAAGGATCTGCTCTCTCATAATCAAATTATACAATCCTTTAAAGTCAGTGACTCTACTGCCAACTATCCAACCCTCCAGAGCCTTGGTAGCACAATCTACAAAGTCCACCCAATCCTGAGTCTGTGCTTTCTGGGTGTCTCTGAACTTAAACCTGTATTGTTCAGTGGTTACGCCAAACCCATCTATTAATGCACTCTTCAGGGATTCATAGTCATTAGCATCCTCTTCTCTAACAGTGAGGAGCTTGTCTCTACCTTTATCTGAAAAGGAGAGCCACAAGATTGCTGCCCACTGTTTCTGGGGGACCTGTTGAACTTTACAGGCCCTCTCCATAGCAGTTATCCATTTGTGGATATCATCCCCACTATGGTAGGGAGGAAACAACCTTGGACAGGTTCCTATGGTCTGGAATGTAATCTCTGCCTCTAGGGACACTGTTGTTGCCACCAGGGGTATCTAACCCCTCCTTCTTAGAAGCTCTTTGGAGCTCGAAGGCTTCCCTATCTAAGGCCAATTGCTTGGTTCTGAGGGCAAGCCTAGCTTCCTCATACTGGAGCATCTTGAACCTTCTTTCAGAGGAGGACTCCCTGGGAAAGCTGGAGTTCCTCTGGTGAACAGATTCTCTTCCAGAGTGGTATGAATGGTCAGAGTCCCTTGAAAGGGACCTAGGCCTTTCTCCCACTTTGTCAGTTCTCTTGGGGAGAATTCCTCTGTTCTTTTCAGACCCTTCTGGGTCTGGCCCTTCAACCACAGACTCCAGGTCATCTTGATTTTCATCATCAGACCCAGAGACTATGTTTGACCCACTCCCTGATGCAGACCCACTTGCTCCTAGAGCTTGTCTCAGGTCATCTGCTACTAACAGATCTATCAGGTGTTGTGATGAGGGACTCCTGCCCACCCTCAGTTGTCTTTCAAAGCATAAGGCCTTCAGTTCAGTGTAGGCTATATCTTTGTAGTGAGATGGGGTGGACCCACTGGCTCCACCTTGGTGAGACATACTAGTGTTGTGCAGTGTTGTACTACCTACACTAGTTGAGGCCTACTGGACCTAGCTTGAGCTGTAGCAAGGATGTGCTTATCCCTTCACAAACAGCTCTAAGTTCAGTAGAACTTATTGATACTAGCTTGACTTTTATATGTACCTTGAGTACCTTTAGTGGTTTTCAGTTAGTAATTCAAATAGAGATTTTCTGGTAAAACAATGGCAAGCTGGAATCCCACACGCTGCCCACCAATGTGAGAAGTTGGCCTGGCATATGCTGATCACTAGTTATAGTGGCCACCTTGCACCAGTCCAATTCGACTCTTGTGGTAGATAGGTTTAAGACAACCTTTAAAGAAAGCTATCCTAGTGGTAGCTGTGGAGAGCAGCCTTCAGGCTAAGTCTCTGAGGAATGTAAAGCAGCTTGTTTTACCTTATAATCTCTTGAACTACCAAATGAAAAGACACCACACAGGTATATATATCAAATATATATGTATTTATTTCTAAATATACTCTACTAATCTCTTTATGAGCTTAGAGCCAGGTAAACATTCAAAAGATCAACAGTTCTCAATAAATTAAGCACAAATATGGCTGTAGCCCTAGGGGCGTACCAGACCATATACTAAAAAAATGGTGTAACAAACTCGACTTGCAAAATGAAGAGGCCTAGAGCCTTGGGAATCGCTGGGGCTTCACTTCTGCAGTGTTAGCAGGTAAGTAGCCAGCCCACAGGAGACGCGTGCAGTGTCCAAACACACACGCGGGTTTTCAATACGTTTCAATGGCAAATGTCACGGTTTGTAAATTACAGTTTTAGGGCATTTCGCAAAAGTCAACAGGCAAGCAACTTACAGGGTAAGTATTTCGAGAGCCAACACACACTTGGGCACCGGAGTGCACGAGTTACCTCACCCAGGGAAGCCGGGTGCATAGGTGTCCTTTGGTGTCGGGTCGCGATGCTGTTTCCAATGGAGATCACTGGAGACTTGCTGCTTGTGACGACTGGAGAGGTGTCCGCTGGAATCCGAAGATGGATTGGAGTTGCAGAAGACCTAGAAATTGAGGGGACAGAGTTCAGAGTCACTTGCCAGTGACCGGTGGCCAGCAAGATGGATGACCACAGCTGTCGCGTCTCTTCAGGTCGTTGATGGTGTTTTGTCTCTTCGCTCACGAGGTCCAGGAAGGTTCGACGATGACCAGCAGCTGGATTCGGGAGGTCTCACGACGTCTGCAGCTGTCGACGGTGTCGGCACCCGGATTGGAGCCAACAAGCCTTGGCAGCCGCAAGTCTTGTGTGGAGTGAAGATTGGCAATGGTGCAGACCAGCGAGGGTAAGTGAGGGCAGGCCCAGAGCAACCAGGCGAGCCCTTGAAGTCGATGTGGAAGTCTTCAGGTGAGTTACTAGCCAACGGGCAAGCAACCGCGAAGACACCTTTGCAAGAAAAGTTTAACAACAGCCCACGGTCACTCGGGACGGGGTAGGCCACTGAATTTCGGTGCTAGACCTGCTAGGGACTTGGACAACAAGTGGTCCAAAGCACAACTTCGTTGGACGTAGATTAGGGCTTGCACTCGAAATCAGTGCACGGTTCCCTGGTATTGCTGTTCCTCATCACTCGTGGGGTCCAGATGCCACAGCTTTGCTGGGGACTCAAAATGGCCGCCGAGAGGTCAGGAAATCCACTTCAGGGGACGCAGGGACTTCGGGCTCCGGCGGGAGAGGTAAAGTTTGCAACCGTTGTAGAAGAGTTTTGGTGCCTGCCAAGCAGGGGAGTCAATCCTTGACTCCAAGGGAGATTCTTCAGTCTTCCAGAGATAGTGGAACGTCGAAGGGCCAGGATTCTTCTGAGTAGAGCGTCGTCCAGGTGTAATCTAAGTTGCATTGGCAAGCTTTGGTATCTTATAGTAAAAAGATGGGAGGGACTAGCTCTATGACCACTCCTCTAGGAGGGTCAGGGTAGTGGGTGGTTACACCCACTTCCCTTTGTCCAGTTTCAAGCCAGAGCAGGGGCAGGTAGCCCCTGAACCGGTTTGAGCTGGTATATGCACAGAGGAGCCTACTGCTCCCCCAGTGCAGGACTTCAAAGCACTCTAAGAGTGCACCCACCCAGCTCCAATACACTAAATCGTGTCTGGGAGGTGGTGACACCTCCCTGTGACAGGAAACCCTTTGTTGGGCTCCCTCCACTGCGATTTTCGGTCAGCAGCAGGAGGGCAGCCCGGTGTCTGTGCTGGTGGCATCCATTTTGTGATGCCAGGGCTCTAGAAAATTTCTACCGTGTAGTACAGTGGGTACATGTTGTCCCCTCTAGAAGGGTGGGATCCTACTCCCACACCAGTTACTGGTGTGGGGGTAGGATTCCAAGTTGTTTGACACCAAATACGACATGTTTTCATGCAGTCATTCCAAAGTTAGCATTTACCGCTAGGTTGTAATGCACTTAAGAGTATATGGTTTAACCGCATCCACAAACAGCAGCAGAGAATAGATTCTGCCAGCTGCAGAGGGGTCCTGCTCAGGCAGAAGCACCCCCTCACATAGTAAACCAAGCCCCCTGCCCTTGGGATTGATAGGGCCTACCATAGGGGTGACTGATAGGTTTATATGTGTGTGTATGGTGAGATATAGGAACCTATACCTCAGTGAGGAGTGCTAACACTACCTCACACAGGCTGCAGTATCAGGCCTGTGGTGTCAGATTGTGAATGCTTCCCAGGGGTGGCATAATACATACTGCAGCCGCTGGTAGGCCTGTGAAGTACCAATGCCCTAGGTACCTAAGGTACCATATACTAGGGGCTCATAAGGCACCACAGTATCCAATCACTAGTGCATCTAATATGCACACCATTCATTTAAGGGAGTAAGCAGATAGGCTGGGGTCCTGGATAGCAGGATCCCAGCCAGACTAGTCAAAAACCATTCAAACACCAGGAAAAAAGCGGGGGCAACCATATAGTCAGATTCCACCTTCCTACATGGATCCCTAAGGGAAAACTACCCAAAATACACAAAATAGGGTTCAGCACTGGAAGGGAGGGGAGAGGGCAGGCGGGTGGAGGCCCAGCAGTTAAGGGTTTAAGAAACATTCTGTATGGGTTAGCTGCTTCTCTGTTTTTTGTAAAAAGAACAATTAATGGACAGAATGCAGAACAATGTCATACATTCACCCCAGTACAGAGATCCGGGCCTAAATCCATCATTTTTTTGCTCACCGTGCCATTCCAGTTTGGACACAGCCATATTCAAATCAGTATTGACCCTGCGCCCAATGGGAACAGTCCAGCCCACACTGCCAGGCCAGGTCCTCCCTGGACTGGAAACAAGCATCCTAGGACAGGTTTTGGGTTTTCAGCCCTCATCAGCCAGGATAGCTTGATTCCAGTGGCATGGAGAGCACGGGACCCACGTCTGAGCATACCCGTCCCACTCGGGGTGACAAATGCAAAAAAAACAATTGATGGACAGAATGCAGAACAATGTCATACATTCACCCCAGTACAGAGATCTGGGCCTAAATCCATCGTTTTTTTGCTCAACATGCCATTCCAGTTTGGACCCAGCCATATGCAAATCAGTCTTGACCCTGCACCTAATGGGAACAGTCCAGCCCAAACTGCCAGGCCAGGTCCTCCCTGGACTGGAAACAAGCATCTTAGGGCCAGTTTCGTGCTTTCAGACACATTTTGCATATGGCTGGGTCTAAACTGGGGTGGCATGGAGAGCAAAAGAACGATGTATATAACCCAGATCTCTTGACTGGGGGTGAATGTTTGATTTATTCAGCATTCCGTCCATCATTTGTTTGCGTAGCACTTTTCGCCCTAAGTGGCAAGCTAGCCTGGCTAATGAAGGGTAATACCCAGAAACCGGTCCCAGGATGCCTGTTTCCGGTCCAGGGAGGACCTGGCTTGGCAGTTCGTTCTGGACTGTTCCCATGAGGCACAGGGTCAAGACTGATTTGCATATGGCTGGGTCTAAATTGGGGTGGCATGGTGAGCAAAAGAACAATGGATTTAACCCAGATCTCTTGACTTAGGGTGAATGTATGATTTATTTAGCATTCCGTCTATCATTTGTTTGCGTAGCACTCTCTGTTTTTTGTAGCAAAAAATCTTTTTTTTCTTCTTGTTTTACTGATTGAGAAAAAATAAGTTTGTGGAGTGCATCATGCAAATAAGTAAACAAGTCAGGAGATAGTGCCAAGAGTTGATTTGCATTCATAGTTTGGTTAGGTTCAGTCTTTAAAGTGTATGAGCCATTTGCTGCATTTTTGTTGCAGCTTTCTTGATATAGCTGTATGTTTCGTCTTCCACTTGCGCTTTCAATGATCGAGCCATGCCAAAGAGATAGAAGTCATTCACTCCTGCTGATCTGACCCCAGAACGTCCTTTAGCGACCACATGTCCAGAAGCAAGTGCAAGGCTGCAATGTATGTTTTATAGATCTCTCAGTTACTGGCAACTATAACCATCATCTCAGTTACCACATACACTTCTCTAAAGCTGTGTAATGCGCATACCAGTCCTTCAGATGGCACGTACCAGAACTGGTAAAAACCTCTGGCTACACACACCAAACTACACCAAAAATATACATGAAACATCAGCAGTACCCACATTAGCGATGGTCCCACTGAAACAGAAACCAAACTCTTCCTTGAAACCTGGTCCTGAAGGTAGCACAACCGGTCAGTGCTCTGAGTAATGCATACAACCCCCTGGCTGCACACACCAAATCAAACTACACAAAACACATAAAAAACATCACAGTATCCACATTAGTGGTGGCCCAACTGAAACAGAAAACAGACTCTTCCTGGAAACCTGGTTCTGAACGTAGCACAGCTGGACAGGACAGTGCTATGCAAATCTTTGGTATCATTGCATACATTTAATATTTACTGAAGCAAGCAAATGTTTGTCAACGCACTATGCATACTGTTCCAAGAACATTGACAACTTGACATTACCTCAGCACGGAGTCCTCCACGTCCCAGCCATTAACACATAAGCATAGCTGCCAAGGTTTCAGATTGCTATGTGTGAAATTTTAATAGTTTCAGTGTAATTATGAGTGACATTTCAACAACTATAAGTGACACTTTCTCATCAGCAAAATCAAGCAATGAAGACGAGGGAAACATATAAACATCAGAAATTACACTCATTTGAGCAACGAGAAACTCTAAGAAGATTTTAAAACTGCGACAAAGCACCAGAAATGGAGGGGCACTAACCTAGTGTCCTTGTAACCTGATCGTCCTGTTAAACAAATGGGTAACCATGATATTAAACAAGTCTTTCAGAGGCAGTACTTTATTAAAGTTCTGTGCACATATGCAGATACACGCGTAGTTAAATACAACAGATAATACTAAGTCAACACAGTCTACTGACTCACAGACACTGACAGGCACTGTGTATTCATCAGGCAAGCCTCAGGCTGAGACACACGCAGTCACATAAGTCACTCACAGCCGGCAGCCATGGCATGATGCTGTAGTGTATTATACTCTCAAAAATCCTTAATACCCAGACGCAGTTCCATATCCGCCCTGGTCGGCGCGACGCTACCTGCCCAGCCCCGCAGAAAGCAGCACAGATGAGCCGCCCAAGTAATTTTATTAAGAATAGTGACTCTAACGACTCACACACAGTCAGTACTCACAGACTCGAGCACCCCCGAGGCATTGAGGGCAAGCCTCAGACTGAAGCATATATGACAGGTGACGATCACATCATTTATAATAATACACATTTTTATTAGCAATCTGAGATTCCAGGCACGCACTGTCTGACTCACCTTGCGAGGCGAGCAGTGGCAATTCAGTTTAACGGGCCTTCTTGTGGCCATAATGAATGACTCCCATGGGAAACGGCCACGCCACCTAAGCGTTCAGACTCGGCTCAGAAGAGCAGCTCAGGGGTGTGCTCTGGGCTCCAGCGGCTCCTGAGGCCCGTGGGGTTGGGTCCGGTTGTGGCGGTGGGGATGATTCTTATTGATTTTACATTTTTTCCGCAGCCTCCCAGAACTTTATTATGACGAACTGCAGCCTAAGCCACTTGTGTCGCTTAAAGTC
Organism: Triturus cristatus; assembly: GCF_964204655.1. Lineage (NCBI taxonomy): Eukaryota > Metazoa > Chordata > Amphibia > Caudata > Salamandridae > Triturus > Triturus cristatus. Next base: position 1,699,452,875 of record NC_140590.1, read on the forward strand.
TGTGTCATGAGTGCTGATGTCTCGTAGTAGCCATTGGGCACTGCCTCTCCTGACATCATCTGCATGTATGTAATACCGCGCTGTCATTTGGGTAATAATCCTATTGTTACATTGTAGCTCTGCAGCTCAGTACAGCCAGCCCCCAAGCCTGCCGGGAGCAGCGCGCATATGCCACAGCGCGCTGCCACTCCAGCTTTTAGTTTCAGTCACACAGCACTGGTAAATTAGTTAGCAGCGCTACGTCTAGGCCTGGGCGTAGTTCGCGAAGTAGCACTTCGCGAAGCTACGCAAAGTGAAGTTCGCACTACGCGAGCTACGCGTAGCACTTCGCGAACTGCGTAGTACCTTGTTCGCACTGTGCCAGATGTCGTTTTCAATGATGCACAGTGCGGACAAGCAACCGGCACTGTGCAATCATTGAAAATGGCATCTTGCACAGTGCGAGCTGTAGTTTTCTGCTGCTCGAGTAGATTTTTACTCGAGCTTCAGCTTTCTCAACGCGAACTGGTTGTTTCTCATCGCGAGCGGTCGCGAGCATACGCGACCACTCGCAATGAGAAACCTGACCTCCTCGCGTTGGGAATCTCGCCGGTAGGTTTATTTTCCATGCTCGCGATCGCCAACTTGCAGTTGCTGATCGCGAACAAGGAAAAAGTCTCGCCGGGATGTCATTTTGCTTGCTCGCGGTCGCCAACTTGACGTTGAGGACCGCGAACAAGCAAAAAATGACCGCAGCACTACGCAACACTACGCTACGCGTGTTCGCACTGTGCTACGTGCAGTTCGCGTAGTGCGAAGTAGCGCGAACTTCGCAAACTACGCAAGCGTAGCGTAGTGCTTTGCCCAGGCTTAGTCTTGATGACAACCGAGGCAGGTTATGCCTATTATGTGTGACTTTGCATTTCAGGGCTGTGATGCAGACCATTACACTGCAATACGCTAGTCTAATGCCTGATGCATGACACTTGGCATGGAAGCATAAGGCGTCCATGCCTCCATGACAGCCCATCACACGTAATAGAAACTGACAAAAAGTCCTACTTCAATGTCTACCAGTTGTGCATAAATGTCACCTCCGCCTCTCGCAATTCCTGGTGGCGTAACAAGTAAGCAAACAATAGGGGTACAATTTAGGGAAAGAAAGTGGCTGGGGCGAGGAGGACTCCTAATAAAGGTAATAAAGATTACTGGTAGGTAAAAGGTTCATTACCACCTCATGGAGTCCTCCTTCTCCCAGTCATTATTATATGAAGACTTCACGAGAAAACACTTGCACCTTCATTGGCTGCAGAAAAACATCTTTATTTCCTGGAGTCCATGGTGGTCCTCAGTGGACTGGACGATAAGAATGCATGGCAACATTGGTAAACATGAAATAGGGGTTTTTTTTTAAATAAAAAAAAGAATATGGGGACTTTATTTTACCCGTTGACTTGCATTGAATGGGAGGTAATTTAAAGCAGGAAAAGGCTAAATGAAGATTCTTTTAGCTTAAAAATTCCGGAGCCTCTCACTTGAATCGGGGTCTATTGCATACATGGCAACATTTTAAAAGCAGAAAGAGAGATATTTAAAAAAATAATCAAGGATTTTATTTTCCCACTGGCTTGTATTGAAGTAAGAATAAATTCAGGTTGAACAAAACAAAATTACAGTCATGTTTTTGCTTTAAAAATTGGAAGTCTTCCGCCTGAATCAAGCCTGTCGATATGTACGCTAATGGGTGGTTCGCCTGCTTTGAAGTCACACCTCCTTTTGCTCTCCAAAAGGACTCTGCCCTCCTCCCTTCAGCACAATCACGATGGGTGGAGTTTTGGAAGGAGGCAAAGTAATGAAAGCAGTTGCTAGTCCGTGCATTTTTCTTTTTACAGGCACATGGGCAGCATGAAAAAACAGACATTTTTTAAACCAAGAACAGTGCATTTATACAGCACCTACATCCCAAAGTGTAAGTACCCAAGCAGGTTCCATATTTACACAGAATAGGACCAGCCCTACAGGTTTCCCAAGGCAATGCGTGATATGCTGCTCCAGTGCAGGTTTTTCCCTTGAATTCTGGGACTTATAACCTGTTTATTCTATTTTAAAACAAGACTACAAGTCCCAGAATTAGAAGGGAAAAACTGGACTGGAGCAGCATTTCACACATAGGACTGAAAATTTGGCAGCTATGTTAAGCACTGAGGGGCAGATTTACAAGCCCCTTGTGCCTCTTTAACGCCACTTTTCCCATGTTAAAAGTGACGCAAAAGTGGCGCAAGGGGCTTGTATATCTGCCCCTGATTCTTTAACTTCTAGACGCGCGAGAATAACGCACGGTTGTTAACCTTGAGCCGGATTGTCAAGGCAAAGGAGAACACAGAGAGCTGCATGTGACAACGTAGTTCAACCGTCCACCAGTGCTTTAGATGGGCCGGTACTGCGTAACAGCACTTTTTAGGTCTCGCCTGGCATAGGCTGCGCGCATGCGCAGTCTCGCTGACGAGATTTAGTGTTAACAGGGTATTTTCTGTAAGGGGCTTTAAGCCCCGCCCCTCTGTTCCATTGGCTGGCGTCACCGTTTATGCTTAAAGGATGGCCAGCCATTGGAACAGAGGTGTCGATGACGTTTTTGCTTGGCTTTTCGAGCCGTCCCATTTGGACGAACTAGCTTGCTTTGTGTTGGTCGCAAACGGTTTCTTATCTTTATAGGGCCAAACACATGGCCCCATAAAGACAAGACCCCTTTTAGCAGAAGCCGAGCAAGTACGTCATGGCGAGCGCTTGTGCGCTGTGAGCATGCGCAGAGCCTTTCGGTCCTAGCGTCGCCTCTTGTTTTATTCTCCTTTCAAGGGGTTTAATTCAGCTTCCTAAATTGTTATTTTGAAACATCAGAGATAGATTTTTTTACACCACTTGTCTTTCGTTTTCATTAGTTGGTATTTATATTTCCCTGCATGGAAAACCGACATAGACCGTTCTCAGCTTTTAAATTGTTCGGCGGAGACGTGTTATGTTACAAGCGGGTGCGCTGGAGTTATCAAGGAATGATCTTTCAGTGAAGTGGACGGCCGTGCCTCTGCTCTTAACCTTTCTGTGCACGCGCGCATCCAGATTAAACGTGGAATGCTTCCGACAGACTGGCAGTAGTGGTGGTATTTTAATGTACTAGAGGGAACGGTCGGCTTTGGCAGTTATTGCAGCAGAACCGGAACTCAAGCTTTTTTGCCCCAAGATAAAAGTGTGCCCCGGGTCGAGAACACAAAGAGCCGTCCAGGTAATACTAATGGTGTTTAATTCGGTTGAACTGCATTTTCTTTTATCATATGTGTCCAGAAAGGTGTAAGACGATGCCGAGGTGCGCGCCACTCATGGAATGGCGACATGTTTACAGTGAAAGTGCTCCACGCCTCAAGCGGCCAGAGCTGCCGACTTTGCCGACTCGGCTCAACATCCGGTGATTCTGGGTAAATCACTTATTCTCCTCCATGCCTAACCCCCCCCACACACAAAAATCCATGTGTACTTCTGTAAGGTGCCTGATGCTCATGTAAAGAGCTCAAACCTTTGGGTTGTGTTCGCGCTAAAACTGCAAAATAAATTGTTTGGCGGAGACGTGTTATGTTACAAGCGGGTGCGCCGGAGTTATCAAGGAATGATCTTTCAGTGAAGTGGACGGCCGTGCCTCTGCTCTTAACCTTTCTGTGCACGCGCGCATCCAGATTAAACGTGGAATGCTTCCGACAGACTGGCCGTAGTGGTGGTATTTTAATGTACTAGAGGGAACGGTCGGCTTTGGCAGTTATTGCAGCAGAACCGGAACTCAAGCTTTTTTCCCCCAAGATAAAAGCGTGCCCCGGGTCGAGAACACAAAGAGCCGTCCAGGTAATACTAATGGTGTTTAATTCGGTTGAACTGCATTTTCTTTTATCATATGTGTCCAGAAAGGTGTAAGACGATGCCGAGGTGCGCGCCACTGATAGAATGGCGACATGTTTACAGTGAAAGTGCTCCACGCCTCAAGCGGCCAGAGCTGCCGACTTTGCCGACTCGGCTCAACATCCTGTGATTCTGGGTAAATCACTTATTCTCCTCCATGCCTAACCCCCCCCCCCCCCCCCCCACACACACACACACAAATCCATGTGTACTTCTGTAATGTGCCTGATGCTCATGTATAGAGCTCAAACCTTTGGGTTGTGTTCGCGCTAAAACTGCAAAATAAATTGTTCGGCGGAGACGTGTTATGTTACAAGCGGGTGCGCTGGAGTTATCAAGGAATGATCTTTCAGTGAAGTGGATGGCCGTGCCTCTGCTCTTAACCTTTCTGTGCACGCGCGCATCCAGATTAAACGTGGAATGCTTCCGACAGACTGGCCGTAGTGGTGGTATTTTAATGTACTAGAGGGAACGGTCGGCTTTGGCAGTTATTGCAGCAGAACCGGAACTCAAGCTTTTTTCCCCCAAGATAAAAGCGTGCCCCGGGTCGAGAACACAAAGAGCCGTCCAGGTAATACTAATGGTGTTTAATTCGGTTGAACTGCATTTTCTTTTATCATATGTGTCCAGAAAGGTGTAAGACGATGCCGAGGTGCACGCCACTGATGGAATGGCGACATGTTTACAGTGAAAGTGCTCCACGCCTCAAGCGGCCAGAGCTGCCGACTTTGCCGACTCGGCTCAACATCCTGTGATTCTGGGTAAATCACTTATTCTCCTCCATGCCTAACCCCCCCCCCCCACACACACACACACACAAAAATCCATGTGTACTTCTGTAATGTGCCTGATGCTCATGTAAAGAGCTCAAACCTTTGGGTTGTTTTCGCGCTAAAACTGCAAAATAAATTGTTCGGCGGAGACGTGTTATGTTATAAGCGGGTGCGCTGGAGTTATCAAGGAATGATCTTTCAGTGAAGTGGATGGCCGTGCCTCTGCTCTTAACCTTTCTGTGCACGCGCGCATCCAGATTAAACGTGGAATGCTTCCGACAGACTGGCCGTAGTGGTGGTATTTTAATGTACTAGAGGGAACGGTCGGCTTTGGCAGTTATTGCAGCAGAACCGGAACTCAAGCTTTTTTCCCCCAAGATAATAGCGTGCCCCGGGTCGAGAACACAAAGAGCCGTCCAGGTAATACTAATGGTGTTTAATTCGGTTGAACTGCATTTTCTTTTATCATATGTGTCCAGAAAGGTGTAAGACGATGCCGAGGTGCGCGCCACTGATGGAATGGCGACATGTTTACAGTGAAAGTGCTCCACACCTCAAGCGGCCAGAGCTGCCGACTTTGCCGACTCGGCTCAACATCCTGTGATTCTGGGTAAATCACTTATTCTCCTCCATGCCTACCCCCCCCCCCCACACACACACACAAAAATCCATGTGTACTTCTGTAGGGTGCCTGATGCTCATGTAAAGAGCTCAAACCTTTGGGTTGTGTTCGCGCTAAAACTGCAAAATAAATTGTTCGGCGGAGACGTGTTATGTTACAAGCGGGTGCGCCGGAGTTATCAAGGAATGATCTTTCAGTGAAGTGGACGGCCGTGCCTCTGCTCTTAACCTTTCTGTGCACGCGCGCATCCAGATTAAACGTGGAATGCTTCCGACAGACTGGCCGTAGTGATGGTATTTTAATGTACTAGAGGGAACGGTCGGCTTTGGCAGTTATTGCAGCAGAACCGGAACTCAAGCTTTTTTCCCCAAGATAATAGCGTGCCCCGGGTCGAGAACACAAAGAGCCGTCCAGGTAATACTAATGGTTTTTAATTCGGTTGAACTGCATTTTCTTTTATCATATGTGTCCAGAAAGGTGTAAGACGATGCCGAGGTGCGTGCCACTGATGGAATGGTGACATGTTTACAGTGAAAGTGCTCCACGCCTCAAGTGGCCAGAGCTGCCGACTTTGCCGACTCGGCTCAACATCCTGTGATTCTGGGCAAATCACTTATTCTCCCCCATGCAACCCCCCCCACACAAAAATCCATGTGTACTTCTGTAATGTGCCTGATGCTCATGTAAAGCGCTCAAACCTTTGGGTTGTGTTCGCGCTAAAACTGCAAACTAAATTGTTCGGCGGAGACGTGTTACGTTACAAGCGGGTGCGCCGGAGTTATCAAGGAATGATCTTTCAGTGAAGTGGACGGCCGTGCCTCTGCTCTTAACCTTTCGGTGCACGCGTGCATCCAGATTAAACGTGGAATGCTTCCGACAGACTGGCCGTAGTGGTGGTATTTTAATGTACTAGTGGGAACGGTCGGCTTTGGCAGTTATTGCAGCAGAACCGGAACTCAAGCTTTTTTTTCCAAGACAATAGTGTGCCCCGGGTCGAGAACACAAAGAGCCGTCCAGGTAATACTAATGGTGTTTAATTCGGTTGAACTGCATTTTCTTTTATCATATGTGTCCAGAAAGTTGTAAGACGATGCCGAGGTGCGCGCCACTGATGGAATGGCGACATGTTTACAGTGAAAGTGCTCCACGCCTCAAGCGGCCAGAGCTGCTGACTTTGCCGACTCGGCTCAACATCCTGTGATTCTGGGCAAATCACTTATTCTCCCCCATGCCTAACTCCCACCCCCCCCCCACACACAAAAATCCATGTGTACTTCTGTAATGTGCCTGATGGTCATGTAAAGCGCTCAAACCTTTGGGTTGTGTTCGCGCTAAAACTGCAAAATAAATAAACAATACATAAATAATCAATCTGAGGTCAGAGCATTCGTACACTTACGAGCTCAGCCAGCAACATTTCACCTTTCTAAACAAGCATTTGCAATGCAATAGGTCTCGCATTTGCGAGAGTTTAAGCTATTGGCATTGTAAATGGCAATTCCTTTCATTTATGTTTTAAAAACCAACACGTAAATAAAAGGCATTGTCATTTACAATGCCAACAGCTCAAACTCTCGCAAATGCGCGACCTATTGCATTGCAAATGCTTGTTCATTTTTTTTGAGAGGGAGAGTACCTGCACTTCTCAAGAAAAACGTAATACTTTTCATTGGAGAGTACCGGCACTTCTCAGAAACAATCAGGTACTCTGGTACAGATTAGCTGAACTTCTATTTTTCCATTTCAAGCACTGACGTCCACCATAGCGGGGTCGTTAATCCCATGATGGGAACTGCTGCACTGCTTTTCAGTACAGTACACCACCCAAAATCGGGGGGCCTGGGTGTTTTCAGTGACATCGGTGCATGAAATGCCTCTGCCTTTCTGGCTCTGTGATTACTTCGCACTCCCAGACCAGGATTCACCGGATGGGACGCGCCCAGGAGAGAGACGCCAAGGACCGGTTCCCAGGCCTGGAACAGCTCCGAGCCTCCGAGTCATGCTCGGTCGTTGCGCCATGAAGAGCGGATGGAGGCAAGTGAGGGAGACGCGCCCGCCTTTCCATTCCCAGGCGCTGACGCTCTGCAGACGCCATCTGCGCGATCCCGCGCGCGTGCGTCATTGTTTCCTGCCGGGAATCAGCGCGCGAGCTTGCAGCCAAAAGGCTGCAGAGTGCAACACGCTGTCAGCAAACAGCCTCTGTTTACTTAACAAGAGTGGCCTCCTTTTGTTTGTATAAACTATTCATGATCGTTACGCAAGGCCCACTGGAGGATGAATTGTAAGGTAGCATTTGCATAACGCTTGCTTACTATCCCCGTGTGAGCAAAGGTACACCAAGTAGATTGTAGGGTCAGAAGGGTTCTGTTTTTGTTTTGAACCCATATGGGGAGCGTTTTCATGTCCACCAAAGTGCGGTTATCGTCTAATGAGGCGTGGCGACAAGCAGGGTAAGGGTATGTGAGAGATGTGCAAATTTTAATAATGCAAAGGACTACAACATATTGACAGTTACACAGCACCTGCCAGGCCGCAGGGCCAGCTGAAAGCTGTGTACAGACAAAAAGGTGAGTCATCCCAGGAGGATTGCAAACGGACAAGAAAGGGAATTGGTGACACGAATAGTAGTTATACACTTTTTTTTTTCTTCAAAGGCAAGGATACTTCATTCTTCTGAATATATGCATCCAAGGAAGAGGAAGGGCAATTAAGACAGCAACCTGAACAGACACTACACAAGGCCCAGATTGCACCTATGTTTGCTAGACCCAAAGAAGCCAACGTTTTCGGTGCTGTTTACACCCCAAGTGTCCCTCAAGTTCTTAAAGGTTCCCAAAGGGAGATGACCACCAGTCAGGCTAGACGCAGTCAGGTCGTGGCTCAGACCCCAGCCAGACTGACACCCTACACGTGCAAGGATGAGTGACAAACCGTTTGGTCGGATTCTGCCCTGACTGTGCAAGAGTGAATCAGCCTGCCTCGCGATACCCTTCTGTCCTCACCCCTCCATGTGGGCCCAATGGTTTTCTTAGAGCCCATAGACATGTACTCTTTTTAGTTTACATGATGAGGCATCTACCTGACCCAGGGTCGGATTGGGAAGACACGCTTTCTGTTGGTGCCCGAGACCTAATGTCTTAGGTCAGCTCTGGGCCGTTTTATTTCTCCCCTGGAGGTCCACACAGTTGTGCACCATAGGAATGCCTTGGGCACAATGAGGCATTCCTAGAGCTTGGAGAGTTGGTTTGGTATATCACTTTATAGAAGAGACGAACCCCTTTGAAGTTACTTGGGTTGTTGAACACCTGACCGCCCTGTTCCTGTGGTGGCCAGTATGTTTATAATTTTTTCACTTCTGCAGAGTGAGTACTTAACTATGGTCCTGATGAATGCCACTGGATCTCTTTAGGGGACCACTTTATAGCAGAAACATGTTGACCTATGTTTAGGGATATATCGATTTAATCCAATAAAGACTTAGTGGGCCCACAGAGACATTTTTAAATCACCATTCTTTTTGCACTCTGGCCCTCATTCATCTCTTTCCAAACGCTCACCTTGAAAAAACACCTCAGCTCCTCCCCCTGGGGAGTTGTAGCCCACACCTCGGTGTGAGGAGGGAACCCATATGATGAAGCATGTTACCTAACCGTGAGTGAGAGTTTTCGTCCTGAAGGGAAATTCTCCCCCTTGTTCTTTCTTCCCTCACAGCCCTTCTGACATTACACAACCTCGAGTTTTCTTTTTTCTGTCCCCTATTTTCACGTACAGCCGGACGTACTCTGTGTGATATTTTTTGACTGTTTTATTTCCCCTGCTTTTGTCAATGTTTCGGCCGGCTTGCCTGCTTTTCTGAATTTGAGAGGCTGCAGATGCCCAAACTAGCAAAGACTGTCAGCCGGTCCCTTGCTCTGTGGGATAGCCAAATTGTCATTCTGTTCAGAATGGCAATTGGTCAGCCAGAGCAGGCACCATATGTGGTGGACCTCCTCCCATTCCGGCTTTAGGGAATGACAAGGAGACTTTGCCACAGGAGAAGCTGCTCCTGAGCAGCAGAGTTTACCCCCCCTCCCCACTAGCGGAAGTGGTGGAGGCTATCAAAGGAGTTCGGCTTTTTTCCCTGCAGGTAATGGCCACATTCCCACTCATGATGGCCAGACGAGGCATCCTTTCTGCACTACCAGTCTCCAAATCTAACATTAAACAGGAAAGCAAACGCATGCCTTACCTTACCCTTTATAACTTGAAGTCTGGTCGCAAGGTATCTGGCTAACTTTGCGGATTCCTAGGCACTTGTCCTCATCCTGCGGACCCTTCCCATTGTAAATCTATGACCCGCCATCTGCCTTTATTGCCATTAAAAGATGAAAACACACTGAGCCCTGCCAGCCTGGAACAATACAACTACCCACTGCCACTTTAAGGCTGGTTGCAATGTCTGAGGCTAGCCTAGCTTTTCCTGGGCATTTGTGTCCATCTTGCTGAGCCCGGTCATCTGGAAAAATTAAATTATTACTTACCACTTTGACGATTTTAATAATAAGTGTTAGGATTATCCAACTCAAAGGACATCATATAATTGGCCCAGGAAAAACATTATGGAATTGCGTGATGTCAGTGCTTGAAACAGGACTATGGAAATGTAGGGTCTCTCTTTTCCTGAGTACCTGTTTGCGCCTCAAATGTGTTGGTACTTTTCCACTGAAAGTTTTGCAACTCTGCTGCAAAGTGACTGCAGTCTCTTTCAAATTAGAAAAGTACAGGTACTCAGGGCCTGAGAATGCATTCCCATTTAAAGCACTGGGTGACATCTGAATCTGAGGGCAGATTCAGTGATGTGATATTTGTGGTTCCAATTTGAATAGAGCTGATATCTAATTAAGTATCTCAGCTTAATTCAATGTGTATCCTTTCGTACGGAACTGGTATCGCAGTCTGATGTCAGCATCCAGGAGGGATGCGGGTGGCCGACAAAAGAGATATGGAATGTTGTCACTGCCTGGACATCCAAGGCACAAAAGACTGCAACAACCCACCAGATCAAAGTCTATCCAGAAGGAGCCATAGTGCTCTCTACACAATGTATAGGTAAGCCCATAAGTGGGGTGACAATGTACAAGTCTTTTAAAGTGCATACTCAAAACTGAGTCACCTCTTAGGGGCTTATTTACAAACCCTCTGGTGGCGCAGCACCATTTTCCATATTTACTTTGTGTGGCTTAACACCACCTTGTAAATATGCCCCTTTCTGCCGTAGTCCTCTGTGGCAAAGGGGCGTGCAATGGGTGTTGCTATGGGCATTCCACCGCAACACCCATTGCTTTTTGACGCTGCTCAAGACTTACAAGGCTGAGGCATCACCAAGAATGAACGCCATGTAATACCAGGTGTTAACATGGCGATATGAGGGGAAATTATTAATTTCTCCTCGCTTTTTGCTCTTTCCATGTGCGCTGCATTCTGCAGCACACATAGAATGTGCAAATCTCCATTATTCAGTGGTTATGTGCAGGAAGGTGTTCCTTCCTGCGTATAAACAATCGTCCCTGCAGCGCAGGCACCCTTGCATTTGGGAGCAGAGTGCTTGCGCTGGCACTTGGCAAATTTCCCTGCGTTTTGTGCTAGCCTGGAAGGGGTGTACTGACCTCAGAGGGGGCGCTTTGTTAAGCAACAACTTACAATTTAAAAGCAGCTGCTGCAGAGTTCCTTGAGCGCCCAGTTTTCAGGGCATCTAACTCTTGTGATTAATGTTCCTGCTAGAGAAAGAGAATGAGTTTTGTCTAGTGGCAGTTTTGACTCGCCATAAAGTAGCACAGAGGGTTAACATGACAGCTGCAAAGAACAGATCTGTATTTTATGTGGAGAGCTGAGTGTATTAGTAAAGCCAGTCGTAACCAGCGCTTTACAACAAATGAAATGTATGTGAGAGAGGGGCTATGGAGAGATGAGGGGCATTTTTTCTGGGTGATAGTGAAGGAATCTGAGGAGTAGGTCCTGGGAACGGAGGGGGGGGGCAAAAAAGATTGTCACACCAGGCGCCACCAACGCTAATGCCGGCCTTGTTCATAGGTCATGCTTTTTGGGAAAGATTCCTAACTAAGCTTCTTTGGCCATGTCCCTTCTTGAAGCACCCCACCTTTTTCATCCCACCTAAACCACTGTGAATAGGGAATGCAAAATGCTATGCTAACTGATTTGTACCTACATTTGGAACCTATCTAGAAAACACTAGTTCTAAAAATCATGGCTGGGGAGGTATGCATGCATATTTCTCGTATTTTTATTTGATGATGACAGAGGGAAAGGGGGTGTGATTGAATTTTTCACATTATCTACACAAAACAGTAGAAACCCACTGTTTACCCTATGCCCAGCCTCATAGCATCCTGCTCTCATTTTGTTAGGCTGTTCTTTTCTTGAATAGTATTTTGTTAAGACAATAGTATAGACCTGTGAACGGAATTATTATGATATGAAAAATACTGTCAAGCACAAATATCATCACAAAATATCCTAGTTAAAAGAATATAACAGAATATTACAGGTAAGAATTCAGTTTTTAAGAGTTTAACATATTTAAAAAAAATATAGTTGTATATAATATTGACTTTGTATTATTTTGTAATATTTTTTGATTTAGTGTGTTTTAAGTTGTTAATATGTGAACTGTAGTTGCTTACAGTTTTTTAGTAGTCTTGGTAATATTTTTAAAGTGTTGTTTTTGAATTTACTTTATTTCTTTTACATTATTTGCATCTTGTAGGGTTTATCGAGGATTAGGATTTGAGGATATTTAAAATATATTTTTACATTTTTACATTTTTATACATTGTGTACAATTTGAAGAATTTAATTGGTTAATTAAAATAATAATTATCAAAATTCTGTAATTGTTACTTAGCTTTATTTATACTTAAAACATTTTTGATTTTATTAATTATAATTAATAAGTATGTAAATTTTCCATTCATTATTTATTTAATTTAGTTTCAAATGGTTAATTATTTTTTAATTTGATTGTATAAATATTGTATTATGTGAATTATTTAATTGATTATACAAATTATTTTTTTATGTGTTTTTTCAAATATTTCCAATTTTTTGAGTTTTTTGCATGACTCATTTAATATTTTTTTACCATAATTCCACTTTTTTGTACGTAGTTGGCATTGTAGAGGAGTGGGGGGGAATATTTGTTATTGTTTTTCATTCAGAAATAATGTGTTTTTTTTTGTTGTTTTTTTTTAGTAAGTCGGTTCTTTTATTTTTTTGAAGGAATTTGGTTGTTTTTAGTTGTTTGTAGAAACATGTTTTTAATAAAAAATAGAAACGTGATATTCTAAAATGTACTTTGTAATAATTATTAGATATTTTTTCAACACCCTCCCTACTGTTTCTTAGGTTGAAGTGGGAATAGTAAATCTTACCACGCCACCAAAGTCCAACGCTTACCCTACTGTTGCTTAGGTCGAGGAGTAAATAGCAAATCTGATGCCTCCAAAGTCCTTCACTTTCTGTGTTGTTGCTTAGGTTGGAGTGGGAATAGTACATTTCAACCGTCGAAAGTCGAAAACTTTCATCAATGTTGCTTAGGTTGGAGTGGGAATAGTAACTGTGACACTTCTACCCCCAACCGTAAAGTCCAACAATTTCCCTACTGTTCCTTGGATTGCGTTATGAATAGTAAATCTGACCTCTTCAAAGTCCAATGCGTTGCCTTTTGTTCTACACAGAGATGATTTTAGATTTGATCACCTAGTGTTTCACGCACAATTTTTTATGTTATGTTTGATTGTCAGTTTTTCAGACAGATCCAGGGTACGGCAGTGGGGAACTGCTGTGCTCCTAGCGATTCCAATGTGTTCATTGGGTTGGTGGGAGGAGCGGTTTACCTGCACCTTTGGAGGCTATGAGGAACGTGCTGCGAATCAGATACATCGACGATCTCTTTGTGATATGGAAAGGCAGTAAGGAAGATGCAATGAAATTGCATTAAAATGACTAGAATCTGAAATCTGCCAGTACCATCAGTAATAACAATGTTGAGTTTTTGGATTTACAGGTAAAGGTCAAAGGTAAGAAACTTATTACCAGGTTAGTAAGGAAGAGTACAGCTGGGAACAGTATCCTCCAATTGCAGAGTAGTCACCCTAAGAATCTAATTTACAGCATTCCTTATACAGAACTAGGAAGCCTTTTCTAAAGACTGTAAAGAGATGTCAAGGAGATTCCCAGAAAGAGGGTATCCAAAGGGTTACCTGATGTCAGCCCTATTCAAAGTCAGGAACACAGACAGGCAGAACTTATTGGTAAGCAAGAAGAGGGAGAACAGCACGTAAAATTAGATGACGTTCATTACCACCTTTAGTCAGAAGGCGACTGAGGTGAGGAAAAGCCTGAATAAACAGAGAAAGGATTAGTAGGTGAACTTGATAGTTATCCTTATATTACATTCAGGAGAAGTGAATCTCTAAATGATAAGTTGAGTAGAAACGAATTTCAAGATAGGAACAAGAGTAGCAAAACATCATCAGTGAAAGGCTTTTACAAATGTGGACAGTGTAAGGCATGCACGGGCAGCTTCAATGTGAAGAGCTACACAGCAGTCTGGAAAAAGAAGGAAAGAGAGATCATGAAATATCCAACATGTGTTTCAGATTTTGTTGTTTATGTAGTGATATGTCGATGTGAAAGATGGCATATGAGCAAGATGGCGGCCGACTGACTGCTGTGAGAGGTGCCCTCACGCTCTGACCCCAATGTAAAGAAAGACGATGTAAAAAGACATGACAAGTGATATCTACCTCTTGAAATTTGCAGGCCTTTGGTGGCGGAGAGGTTCGCGGTTGCAGGGAGTGCTGGTTTTGGTTGCTGCATCTATGCGGGAGGTCGGAGCAGCGATCAGCACTTTGCGAGGTAGAATTGTTTGGGTTGTCTCAATGACCCCCAAACCGAACAAGGCATTGAATGAGGCGGCCTCGACAGGAGCGGCAGTGACAGTGGGGTGAACAGTGAACCATTCCCAGCTTGGCACTTCCAAGAAAGTGGAGGAGGCTTATACACGGGCAGCCAAGGGGGCAGGACCAGAACTTTGCTGCAAATAGAGTAGGACTGCTGCAGACCTGGGCGGCTCGAAACAACTGTTGATACCAGAGTCTTTTTCTGTTGCCACCGTGGGATTGAGGCCTCCTATGCCCACGGCCACAGCAGAGAATGTTTGCCCCACCTTCGTCCCAATGGAAGAGAGGGGAGGAGCACAAGCAATCGCTCTGCCCGCTGATACAATGTTGAAGCAGGACGGAGCTGGGCTGCAGGGGACAGACACTACCTTGCCGTAGCAACACAGGCAAGAGGACAGAAGAAGGAAGAACTGGAACCCTAGGACCCCCTGGACCCCCATTAGAACCAAAACCCCCCACGGAGGAATTGGTAAGCAAAAATAAGCCCCCCTCTACTTGTATTCCTTAGTATTGAGCTATGTGGGACTGATTTGCAGAGAGCTCTGCTGGGACATTGGATTAATAATCCGCTGGGATCACCAGAATTAGGGGAGAAAATATTTTCCCTTACTGACGATTCCAAACTGTTGGTATCTAGCATGGGGCTCACGGAGGAAGATTCTGGGTCAGAGGGCTCATCTGTCAGCCCAAGGGCAATCATGATAGAATAATCACTCAAAAACGTAGGCCAAAATCCAAAATAAGTTGCTCAGGTCAAGACTCCGATAGCAATAAGGCCTGCAGATTGAGATGGGACGATTCGGCCACTAGCCAGGTTTACGAGGGGCAGGTGCTAAAAACGTATTGCAGGATGATTTCAAGGGTTCTAAAGACCATTCATCAATAGACCTAGTTTATTCCACTTTAAAACAAATGCAAGGGGAAGCCCTGCAGAAAAGTTGCAGGGCCTAGCAGGCCACCAAGAAGCTCCAATGGTCAATCTGGAAGGTGAGCAAAATCTGCTCAGAAATTAAAGAAAGGGTGACTCTTGTCGAAGAAAGGACTGCAGCATTAGAGGGAAAAGTTGAAAAACTTCAAACACATAAAGAGTTGCAGGACAAGCAAGTAAAGTATGTAATATGGAAGATCAGAGAGTTTGAGAATCGGCAGCATTGAAACAATCTGAGGCTTCTTGTACTAGCCGAAAATATTGAGGGCAGTGATATGAGTGTTTATGGTTGGCCTCTTAAAGGGAGCTTTCCCCGATCCACCGCATTGGGATGGTGGGGTACAACGAGCGCATCGCTTCCGGCTGATGCTAAAGAAAAGCAATGTGGCAGGACAATCTGAACGGCCCAGGACAGTTTTAGTCTCCTTCGGCAGCTTTCTCCTTCAACAGGCGATACTGGATAAAGCAAGACGAGAAGCCAAACGTACCTATGAGGGCCGAATATTTTTTGCACACCCAGACGTCTGCCACACCACAGTAGAAAGGAGTGGAGATTACCCCAGCTGATCTCACTCTTTAGGTTATTCATGTCTGAAGTCAAGGCTCAAGACTACCTGAAGGAGATTAAGGAGATGAAAGGAGGTGCTGAACTCTCATGACTGGAATGAAGAGTCTCTCAATAATTCAACTCTGTAGGTGATTGGATATGGCATGGATAAGATACGAGAACAGAGTTTTCTTTTTCTTTTTGTGAGGTCTATTTTAACAAGCCGTAATCACTGCATCTTTCTTATTTCTTTGCTGGCTATCCCTTTTGGTGATAATTTTTGTGGGCTGGAGTATGGGGGCACGTCTGGCTGGTGGAGCAGGCTGCATCACAGGGGTCAGCGATGACCTATTTTCTTGTTTGTGGAGAGATGGCTATGGAGTGGTGGCGGGACGCGGAACAGAGGGCAGGTTGCTGTAGAAGGGGAGGGTTGAGAAAGGGGGATCTGATCATAAGAAGGGAGGTAAGAAAAAATCACGGTACATGAGGTATTCCAGGACATTGGAAAGAAGGGAGGAGATGCGACTGACACAGTTGAAAGCCGGGTCGATTTACAAAGCAACACGGTTTGCACTTCTCTTAAAAACCCATATCGGTATAGATGATGAGTATTCAAATTGCAACACTGAATATATGTGGCTTGAATGATCAAGCTAAAAGACAGAAAGTAGGAAAAGATCTGAAAATACCCTGTGCTGACATCGTATGTTTACAAGAGACCCATATTGAGGGTAGAAGGGGGAAGTTAATGGAACAGCTTGGGTACAGCCTTATCACCAATACTACACAAGGAGCTAGAGCGAGCGGTGTTGCTATTCTATCCCGGAGGAGAGATATAACATTAAAGAGGTGCCGGTCAGATAAATATGGGTGTTGGGTGCTAGCTGAATGCTGCTACTATAAACATGTTTTTACCATATGCTCAGTATATGGGTCTACCGGAGATAACCACGAAGTTCTGGAATTTCTTAATGTGGTGCTAGCACTATGGCCATCCATTGTCATACTTTGTGGGGAACTGAATATCAATGGCTTGGGTGAGCTCTGGGGTAACAGCACCAGCAATTATGCAGGTCGAAACAGCAAGGTTTACAGAGCCCTTACATGCCTAACACAAGATAACAGGTTAATAGATATATGGCCATATCTAAAGTCCCTCAACCACGGGAGCACCTACTGTTCCGCTCCTCATAAATCAGTTGCACGGTTAGATTATTTTTTAGTTTCCCAGCAGTTGATCCTGAGATGTAGTATAGAAAAACATCCTCGAGCAAAAGGGGATCATAATTCCCTAGTTTTGGTTAACACCTTTACAGGGGTGGAAAGAGCGGAGCCATCCTGGATGTTTGAAAGGGGCCTATTGAAGGATCAGAGCTATATTACACACATGAACAAATGGATTAGGGAGTTTATGGTGATCAATAGAAACAGTGCAAGTAGTGGCATGGTCTGGGATATGTCCAAGGCAGGGGTAAAAGGTGAGACACTTAACTGTAGTTTGTACCGCCAAAAGAACAAAGCCCCAAATCTAAACATATTATATAAGGCATCGGAAGACTCTGAAGAGGAACTTGCTGGTGCTATTTCATTGGGATTACCCCAGAAGAACATACTGCTTCAATTTGCCCTAGCAAAAGACGCTATAGGAGAAATCTCGGCGACACATGCAGCCGAGAATGTCATGTGCTTAATGAGCGCGTAGGACATATGCTGGGAGTCCGATCAAGACAGAAAAGCGCAAGGAGAGAGATCCTTGAGATTCAGAACAAATGGGGAACTTAATAACGGGCTCTACGAGTACACAGGAGGAATTCCATAAATGCTTAGAGAATTTATATCACGAGGATCAGCAGGATGAAGAGAGTCTAATTAGAGAGTATTTAAGCTGCGTACAAATAGAGCAGGTTTCTATAGAATATGCTGAATGTTTGGATACCCGATTTACAGAAGAAGAATTATACAGAGTACTTAGAGATTTTCCTTCCAGCAAGGCCGTGGGACCCAATCAGATTCTCCTTGAATTTTATAAAACCTTTCTTACCACCCTATGGCCAGACCTGGTAAAAAGACTCTGCTTTAAAAAGGGGAAGCTCTCTACGAAAGCTGGTTCTTACAGATCCCATGCACTTACTTGCATACATTATGCACGCTGCGCGGACGCCAGCACTATCAGGAGTGAGGAGGTGTTAGTACGCTGTTTCCTCTACTCGTACTACACTTAGCTGTTTGGGAATGTTTTAAATTTTGCCTTGGTGTTGCTACCTGTTTTTTAAAACCTATTTTGCTGCTATTTGTATTTTAAATTGAATTTGCTGCTATACCCGTTTTTTAAAATCAGAACAGAAAACGATCACTCACTCCCACTCACCAAGCATCACGGGGAGTTCCGGCTGTGCAGTCTAGGCCGCCATTTTGCTGAGGGCGCGCTCTAGTAGTTGGGGGCATACTAGCATAAATTATGCACGCTGCGCAGACGCGCCGCGTGCACGCCAAAGGCGCACCTAAGGCAAGCCCGTCTGCACTCGTCAGCATCCCGGAAGTGGCCAGCGCCAGTCATGCTGCCCGTGCTCAGGCGGACCTGCCAGCTGGTTGCCAGTTGTACAGCCACGCTGATCTGCTAGCTTTAGATATCCAATGCAGTGAGTGTGAAGGACATTGGCCGGTTTTAGACAATTTGGACAGGAGGTGTGAGAACTGTAAATTTTTGCACCAAGCTGGGTGATTGCATTCCACCGGCAGTTCCCCCCTCAAATACCCCGAAAGGCAAACTCATTCGGGCAGTGTTAATCAACTCCCGCTCATTAGTTAAACATGCCCCGGATATATTTGAGCTCCTCTCAGACGAGCAGCTCGATATACTATTTGTGACTGAGACATGGCTGAATGAGTTCTCCGCACCGGCTATCGAGTTAGCCATTCCTGGGGGGTATACAATAGTGAGGGCCGACCGCAGAGAGGGAAGAGGCGGAGGAATAGCAGTGGAGTTGAGGGACACGTTGGTTTTTACCCGCGAAGACACTCTAGGCATTGGCGACGGGGAGGCATTAGACTTTTGTATTACCATAACCCCGCACTTTACACTGGCTGGTACACTGGTGTACAGACCGCACGGCCCCTCGGGAGCCTTTTTGAAAGCCCTAGATGATAATTGTCCCCAGGGCCCTTCACTTTTCAATCTTCCTGCTTCTTGGAGATTTTAATATCTATTTGGACTGTGTGGAGGCTAGTGACACCAGGGAATTCTATGATTTGCTTAATATGGCGCAACTTACCCAATGGACTAACTCTCCGTCCCATAGTGGGGGGCACATTTTAAAACCAGTATGTTCAAATTTCCCTTTATATATTTTGGAACCCCTTCAAGTATCCTGGTCTGATCATTTCTTGATTCAGTTCACCTGGACCATTTTGCCATCACCCTTATCTAAGAGATTTCCTCAAGGCAGACCTTCACCAAGAATTGATTCTGCTGCCTTTTGCAAGGCATTGTTGGACACACGTCCTACTCTCACCACTAACCTGTATAGTGCGCTGGAGAGCTTCACTAACTGGATCTCCCAGGCAATTGATATCTTAACCCCGCCCCACTCGAATAGATGAGCTAGAATCGCCCCTTCAAAACCCTGGTACTCTAGCAAGCTTAAGGAATTAAAACAGTCCTGTAAAATATTGGAACGCATTTGGAGACAGGCATATTGCCCCTTGGCTAAAACAGTATTAAAGAAGGCCCAGAGGATATATTACGCTGCTATTAGAGAGGATAAAAGTTGCTTCTATGCGGAACGTATCGCCAAGTCCAAAAATAACTCAAAGGACATTTTTGCCATTGTCCAGAGTTTTTTAATGCCCAGCGCTGAGCGTACTTCCCTTCCTGCCTCCACCGAATGGTGTGAAAAGCTATCATGCTTTTTTATTGATAAGATCTAGGCAATCCAGGACAGTTTGGGGACTAGTTTCCCCCGGGCAGGTTAGGTCTGCCAGTTCGACCATCTCTGTTTCCACCCCGTCAGTTTCCCCCCTGACGGGGTTCTCACCCATTGCCCCGCTTGACACACTGTTCATTCTTAAATCACTTAAGTCGGGCTCGCCGGCTGACCCCTGCCAGGCTAGGCCGCTTGCAGGGGCAGTGGAGGTGGTCAACCCTGAGGTTAATACCATCATAAATCTATCTCTTCAGACTGCCACAGTTCCTTTGAACTGGAAGCAGGCTAAACTACTACGGTTATTAAAAAAGCCCTCTCTAGACCCCACCATACTTGCTAGATATAGATCTATATCTCTCCTGCCGGCCGTGGCGAAGGTGTGCGAGAAGACAGCTATCATTCTTTGTTGAGGCATCTGGCACCCTCCATCCAGCCCAATCGGGATTCAGGGCATCCTATAGTACAGAGACGGCTTTAGTCTAAATGTCTGAGGCTATTAGGAATGTTTGGATGCAGGTGGCAGAGCGGCTCTGATTTTACTGGACCTCTCTGCCACCTTTGATACAGTGCCCCACCATCAACTGCTTGCTCGCCTCTCAAGTATTGGGGTTTCTGGACAGGCCTGGGACTGGCTTAAATCCTTCTTAGAGGACAGAACCCAGCAGGTATGGCAGCCTCCGTTCTTCTCAGCCCCCAGAAAGGTGACTACGGGAGTTCCCCAGGGCTCCACTCTGAGCCCCGGCTTTTTAATATTTATGTTACTCCACTGATTTATTTAGCTGAGGAGCTGGGAGCCAAGATCATTGCCTATGCTGATGACACCTAGCTCCTCTTCACCTGGTAGAAAAATGACCTGTCCCTGGACATAGCGAAAAACTGTCTCTCTGCTGTTTTTAAATGGCTTGCACTGGCGCAGCTGAAGTGCAACGAGGACAAGTTAGAGGTACTTCTGTACGGGTCCTTTCCCCTGCATCTTTGGCCCACTGAATACCCCCCGCCCAATTCTGCTGGCAACCCTGCTAAGAACTTGAGGGTCTGGTTCAGTGAAGACCTCAGGTTCTCATTGCAGATAAAGAAACTTGCGGGGGTGTGCTTTGGCACGTTGAAATCACTTATAAAGTTTTTTCCCCTGTTACCTTGACCAGCTAAGGAAATGGTGACTGGTGCGTTAATCCTGTCACGCATTGACTATGCCAATGCTTTGTATACTGGCTTGCCTGGCTACCATCTAAACAAATTGCAAACAATACATAATGCGGCAGCTAGGGTTCTGCTCAGTATCCCAGGAAGATCGAGCATGAATCAAAACATACAGGATCTTCACTGGCTTCCCGTGGCCCGCCGTGTCCAGTTTAAAGCGCTGACTTTGGCGCATGGAGCTCTACACAGATTGGGGCCACTTTACCTGAGGAGACGCTTCTATGTCCCTCGAAGATGTCTGCTTTCTGCTGCGCAGTGTCTGGTGGTCATCCCCCATTTCCACCTTAATCGTATGGGGGGGGTAGCTCCCTATCTTTTAAGGCGGCGGAAGTTTGGAATTCTCTTCCGCTGGAACTGCGCAACATCCAAGACACTAGGCTGTTCAAGAATCATCTCAAAACCCTGCTTTTTGATTAAGCCTAGGTATGTTCTGCCTCCTCTGCTTCCGACAATAGCACTCCGCGCCTGGACACTCTTATGAATAGTGTTATGAAGATATTTTCGAAGCTACTAGCTTCACAATTAAGCCTCATTATTGGTAAATTGATCCACTCCAGACAGCACCACAGATCACATCCGAAGGGTGGTAACACTGTTCGATGCAGCGGCAGTCTCAGGAAACCCTATGGCCCTGATTTTGCTTGATGCAGAGAAGGTGTTTGATAGGGTCTCCTCGGAATATCTGTGGGCTGTCCTTGAGTAGTTTGGCATCGGGAAGGGCTTTATCGACGCAATACGGGCTTTGTATAAGGTCCCGGCGGTCCGACTTAGATTGAACGGGAACACACAGGATAATAACTGATTACACAGGGGACGAGACTGGGATGTCCGTGTTCCTCTCTTCTATTTGCACTGTATATAGAATGATGATGGATTAAACCCAGATCAGTTGACTGGGGGTGAGTACTTGCAATGTTCAACACTCGGTCAATCATCCCCTTTGGTTTTGCTTTGTTCGCCCTAAGTTGGCAGGGAATGCCGAGACGTGGGTTCCTTGCTCACTTTGCCACTGGATTCAAAATAGCCTGGCTGATGAGGGCTGAGCCCAAAACCGGTCCTAGGATGATTGTTTCCGGTCCAGGGAAGACATGACTTGGCAGTTCGGGCTGGACTGTTCCCATGAGGCACGGGGTCAGACTGATTTGCATATGGCCATGTCTGAACTGGGGTGGCGGAGTGAGCTAAAGAATGATGATGGATTAAACCCAGATCAGTTGACTGGGGGTGAGTGCTTGCAATGTTCAACACTCCGTCCATCATCCCCTTTGGTTTTGCATTGTGTTAAACATGACGGGGCAGATTTATGTTCCCTGGCGCATCCCTGCAAATCAGCAGGGATGCGCCGGGGAAGATGCGTCACGCAGGTTTGCCCTTGCGCCACGGCAGATGCGCCGCATTTACAATGCGTTGCATCGTGGCGCAAGGACAAGCAGATGCGTGACGCATCTGCTGGTGTAAGATTGGCGCAGTGCTGAAGTTGTGTCGCAAGTGCGATGCAACTCCAGCACTGTTCCAACCTGCCCTATCCCTGACATGGTGCGTCATGCCTTACGCCTGCTTGAAGCAGGCGTAAGGATTTGACGCACCAGCGTCGGAAAAGTGACTGCGTGAAATCTTGTAGATTTCACTGCGTCACTTTTCCGAGGCTTATTCCGACATAACGCCCACCCTGCATACATTAAACCTGACGCAGGTTTAATGTGGTGCAGGGCTTTACAACGTGACGCATCTCCCTAGATGCGTCACGTCGTAAATCTGCCGCAGCATGGCGCTAACTTTGCGCTGCCGCTGCGTCACAAAAGTGACGCAACGGCGGCGCAAAAGTGGCACACAGGGCTTGTAAATCTGCCCCTAAGAGCGCTCTTAGGGCCTCATTTATGAAAAGTGACGCATCGCTGCATGGAAACAGCGATGCGCCACTTTTCATTGCGCCCTCCTTGCGACATGCTGGATGCGTCATATTTATAATATGACACATCATGTCGCAAGGAGTTACAGATACGTCAGTATTTCTGACGTATCAGTAGGAGCAAAAATGGCGCATTGCTGGAGTGTGTCACAAAAGTGACGCAACTTCAGCAATGAGTCATTTAACATGGGCAAGTCCCTTTTCAATGTGCCTGCGTCAGTCTTACGCCTGCTGTGAGGCAGGCGTAAGATATTGACGCATTTGCGTCCTAGAAGTGGCGCAGTGAAATCTCATAGATTTCACTGCGTCACTTCTACGAGGCTTACTTACGTCAGAACGCCCACCCTGCATACATTATACTTAGCGCAGGTATAATGTGACGCAGGGATTTACAAAGTGATGCTTCTACCTAGATGCGTCACTTTGTAAATATGACGCAAAATGGCGCATTTTTACGCTGCTGGTGCTTCACAAAAAGTGACGCACCGGCGGCGCAAAAGTGACGCAAGTGGTCATAAATAAGCCCCGACATACATATGATTACAGAATATTATAGTTTGTGAATGTCAGTGAGCACAACATTACTTAGGTTCTTGGAGACAACCTTGGGGGTGGGAGTCATGTGAAATCAAGATCAGTAAGAGTAGTAATTCAATACATTGAGGTTATGAAAGTATATGAGGTTATGTATATGTGTTAGAAGGTGGTTCTAACCATCTGAGCTGCCCGGATTTTTCGCTTATTGAGCTCCTAATTTTTGAGCTTTTACTGTGGGAGAGCCTCATAAGCTGGACTCACCCACAGTGAACTCATGATGAAACAGACAGCATGTGGATTGGTGTCCTCCTTGTGAGAGAAGGCTGCTGCGCTGCAGCCAGGGTAAGGGGCACCGGACTGGTTACATGTAGACAAGTGTGCACCTGTGTAAGGGCTGCGCGGGGGAGATTCCTGTTGTGCGCAGCCCAGGAGCAGGTACAGATAGAATGGTGTGGCAGGAATTATGCAGAGTTGGGTGGTGACATGGAATAGGCTTTATAATGTGGGAAGACACATATAAGGTAATGTCAGTGTGCTTTACTGTTTTCACTGTAGGAACACTCCATTACTCTCCTATGAAGATGGGGACCACATGTGTTAGTTTCACTTCCCTAGGGCCTACAAATTCCAGACACGCACCAAAGTACACTGTAAGTTGTGTAAAAAGATGTATTCTGCTGATTCCAAAACCATATCTGTACTGCTTATGGGTCATCCAGAAATGTCATATTCCTCTGGCTCAGCTCATAACCAGAGCCTGGCTGGGTGTGACCCTGCCAGGCTGGATTAATTACCTTTCTCCCCAAGTTGTAGCATCAAAGGCCTAGCCCTGCACTGCAAGCATTCCAAGGGCGAAGGTCTTCTCTCCAAGAGGTAGAGATGGGGGGGAAGCTGCAGGTTATCCATCAGGAGCTGTCATCTTGTGCCAGGCACCAGGCCTCCTCCAGGCCAGGAAGGCAGCAAGGGACTTTTCAGAGAACATATGGCATGAGACCCTTGGACGACGCCATTTTGAAGTATCCAAGATGCCTGTGCAGGAAGGAGGGAACAGGGGCAGAGAGCTGATGTGTCACTGCAGGATAGGGCAGAAGGGTCTTTCTGCCAGCCCCCTCCGAATTATTTTAAAAGATCTTACACGGGAAGTGGAGCTCTCTCTGGGGTGTGGTCTTGCTGAGGAAGACTGGTGCTGGAGCCTGGTGCTATGGGTAGTTGGAAGGAGGAACCCCCTGACTGTCCCAGGACCCTGGACTGCGCCTTGGAGGGAGTCCAGGGCCAGTGAGGAGAAGCCTGTGCCTCTGTGCAAGGAGAAGAGAGGCCCAGAAGGAGATCCAGGTGAGAGGCTGGCACAGGGAGCCAGTGAAGACACCCCCTG
The DNA here is from genome assembly GCF_964204655.1 of Triturus cristatus. Taxonomy (NCBI): domain Eukaryota; kingdom Metazoa; phylum Chordata; class Amphibia; order Caudata; family Salamandridae; genus Triturus; species Triturus cristatus. The sequence continues at coordinate 1,699,477,564 of NC_140590.1, forward strand.
TGGAATTCACCCTCTTGTAGACCAGGAGGGTGGCGAGAAGTGCTTCAGGTGTGAGAAGAGGCCAAGATGGTGAAAATTGGCTGCCTTGGGGCAGAGATATGGCCCCCAGAAGGTAGGTGACCTTTGACCTCTGATCTGACCGACGACGAAGTGCGTGGGGCTCCGCCGCCAGTCTTAGATGTGCCGGGTCTGCCCCCGAAGATGGAGATTCCGGGGAGCGCCATCGCGCCCCCGGAAAGGTGCCCACGGGGCCCAGGCTTCCCCTGGCCCCCCCACGAAGTAAAGTCGGAAAGTGCTGCTGCGCTTCTCGTGAAGGTGCCCCCAGGGGGTGCCAGGAGCCCACCCTGGCCCCTCGACAGAACTGGAGGGCGGGGAGCACCGTCGCACACCTGCAAAGAGGTTCCTGGGTCCCGGGACCCCAAAACTCCGGGCCGGCTGAAGCTGAAGCCGGGGAGTGCTATTGTGTTCCCTGTGAAGATCTCTGGGGCCCAGGAACCTCAACTCTGGGCCCCAGTGGCTGCGGTGAAGAGCCGGGACACCCAACTCCTGGCCCACGGCAAGGAGGGGGAGTGCCGCCGCACTCTCCTGTTGCAGGAGGAAGGAGAGGGGATTGCCATTGCGCTCCCCAGTGGCCCTGTCTATCCAGCGGCAGCCTCCATGTCTGCCTGAAGGAGCGGGCAGACTAGAATTGACGGGCTGGCTCACGCGGCAGCACACAAAAGTGCTGGCCAGACAGGGGAGCCTGCAGGAGTGGCTGGGGGTGGGCTCCCCGAGCCGTGCTTCAGCTCACTGGTGTGTAAAGGGTCCGGGTGGGACCGGGCCCCCAACAAACGAAATGTCGCTGTGTGAGGCCACCAGCAGGGCAGCGCGGCTCTCCAGGAGCAGCGGGAGAGCCGCTGCTCTAATATGCACGCGCATACCGAAAGCACCCCATAATGCCTTGCAGGGCCCGGGAAGGCCTGCAGACGAAACCGGCTTGTTGGTGGTGTGTGGTGGCCCCAGACAGATGTGATCACTGCCAAATGCATGCAAAGGTGCCGGGGGATCTGCAGGAGCAACTCAGATCCCCCAGCACGAAAGTGGAAAGCTCCCACCCTCATTTTCTGGGAGACTCAAAGGAAACTACCCGTCAAGGGTTCATCTGTATGCTGAAATGTTTGTTCTACAGCCAGGAGCTGAAGCTTAGGGTTGCACTGAAGTGTGCAGGGTCAAACATGGATTGTCGCTGAGGTGATATCCCCTAGAGGTGGGAAGGTGTAATTGCACAGGTGGTGCATTTACGAATGGTGTTCCTTTTGAGGACCTGAAATCACATCTGTAATGTGAAATGATAAATGAATTGGTGTTATGTTGCTGGACATTCCTGCTAGGGTGTCTGGCTGTACAGGCTTAATCTTGTGATTATAATTAGGATCCCTTTTAGGGGCTTTAATTGCAATGCATTATGACTGTTATCAGATATGATAAGTACCTGCTATTCTAAAGGGATACTAGACATGAATTCTTGCTACTGCATTAAGTGACGAACAACCCAGATGATTCAGGAGTGTATTACTGTGTGGTCAGCATGAGATGCTCAGTCAGGGTTATGTGTCACTATGGCAAGTGTTCCCTTCATAAATGCTTGTTGAGATAATGGGGTGGGTCGCCATTGGGATGGTGCCAGTGGGCAGGGCCCTCACTCCAGGTTATGGTCAACCTACTACATTAGGGGGCAAGATGATGTGCATACATGGGAGTGGTGGTACTAGACGGGAATGTTATGCAATGTCACGAAGTAATTCCAACAGCTTATGTATATTTGTAAATTGTTGCATGGTATTGAGCAGTGTGTGTTTAATAAATGGACTCTTCCTTTTATAAAGCAAAGTACAGACTGGACAATCAATTATTGAGTGTTGTTTCTGCGTACCTGAAAATGACGATTACTAGACCACACCACCTCCCATGAGTAATCCTTATTCTGCTCTGCAACGCTACCCTCTGAGAGTCAAGTGCTACAATGGGGTGTTTGGATCCCAGTGAAGGACAAATGTTGACAGTAAGATGGTTTTGCTTCCTATCTTTGTATTTATCACTTGTTGTTACATATAAATACAATGTTGAATATAAACCTGTAACCCATAAGGAGGGTTGCAGCTGAAGCCTGTTGGGTACTACTGATGCCAATGCTGATAAAAAAAAAATGTCACAGCATATCACATTCCTGTAAGAGCACTGTTCTTTGCCTTTGTTGATTTGCGGCAATCTCTCTCTCTCTCTCTCTCTCTATATATATATATAAATATGTATGTATATATATATTCACTGAAAAAACCATAGGTTTCAGGCACGTTATAGTTAGGAATTAGCATTTAAAAAACCTTAGAAATTCACTGAAAAAACCATAGGTTTCCGGGGCGTTATAGTTAGCTGGACTTTTCACTCGTACAAAACCATTGAAATTCCCCCGTTATAGTTAGTTCAGCTAACTATAACTCGCGCGCCCGCAATGCACTGCTGATGACGTCACATATTACATCACTCATGACATGGTCAGTGACATCACTCATGACATCAATGATGACATCTCAAATGACATCACTGATGACATCACTGATTACATCATCCAGTGAATGTGTGTTTTTCTGAAAATTACATATGTTTTATATATGTATATCTCAAGGTCGATGAAGAATAAATGGGTATATAAGTGTCTAAATGGATGATTTGTTTTTGAAAAATTGATTGTATAACTGACTGATTAAGTGTATCCTAGTGAATACATGGCTTAGTGAGTAATGTTTAAATATGTAAATATCTGTATCAGTCTCTCACTTTGTGTATAAGTGGCTGCATGGGTTGGTGAGTAGCTACATGAGTGTCTAGGTTATTAGTTGTTTTTTTTGAGTATCAGTATGAGTGTCTGAGTGTCTGTATGGTTCGGTGGGAGGTATTACGTAGTGCATAGGTGCATAAATGAGTGACTCACTGTTTGTATGTGTTGAAGACAGCATGTGTGCAGGACTGTATGGGTGGATGAGTGTGTGCATGGGTGTGTTAGTGAGTGAATGACTGTCTCAATAGTGTCTTTATGAGTAACTACATATGTTTTAAACTAGTATATGTGACTATTGGTGTATATAAGTGAGTATATGTGAGAGTGAGAGATTGGAAGAGTTCCTGTATGAATAAGTATGTGTTTCTATAAGTGATTGTTTAAAAGACTAAGTATGTGTAAGTTTCTGTAGAAGTAAGTGTGGTGGTGTGTGTATGACTGTATATGCAAGTAAATGGATGTTTGATTTTTTATTAGCATGTGAGTATGTGTGTGAGTAACTCTATGGATGAGTGGTGTTGTGATGGGTGTATAGGTTTATACGGATGTATAGGTGTATGAGTACATATGATGAGTGAGTACATGTATGAATGACTGTATAGGACTGTTGGTGAATGAGTGGATGTGTATGTGGATCTTAGAATTACTGAATAGGTTGTTGTAACTGGTATTGGTATGTCCATTGTTTTGAAAATTGTGGTTTCTATTTTTGAATATGTGTATCAAAGGTTATATTAGGGGGAGAGGAGGTCTGCCACTCTATCACAAAGATGATGTCATCAGTGATGTCATTTGAGATGTCATCAGTGATGTCATGAGTGATGTTACTGACCATGTCATGAGTGATGTAATATGTGATGTCATCAGCAGTGCATTGCGGGCGCGCGAGTTATAGTTAGCTGAACTAACTATAACGGGGGAATTTCAATGGTTTTGTACGAGTGAAAAGTCCAGCTAACTATAACGCCCCTGAAACCTATGGTTTTTTCAGTGAATTTCTAAGGTTTTTTAAATGCTAATTCCTAACTATAACGTGCCTGAAACCTATGGTTTTTTCAGTGAATTTCAAAGGTTTTTTAAATGCTAATTTCTAACTATGCCTACAGAGATAGGACATGTGAAGAAAGAAGAAAAAACGCACAGAAAGAAAAAAAAGAAATGCAGAAAGAAGCAACAGAAGTCCTAAAAGACGAAGAAAAGTGCAGGAAGAAGGATAACGTGCAGAAAGAACAAACAGAAGAGTAGAAAGAAGCCTTTTTGCAAAGTCATCCTGTACCCTCAACTTTTTCAGACGGATACTGGTTGTAACTGAGTCTGACTAACCAGTCCTAGGGAACACTATGCGTTGGGGTCCCCCTTTGATTAGCATGACCTCCTCTGTAAGCCCCTAGTATATAATAGGGCAGGGGATTAAAACTACCTCTTAAAACGCGCCACAGAGCGTGTTTGCACACGTCACCTCAGGCCCAGTACCCTCCCTTCCCCACTGTGTAAACACGCCCAGTGGCCATTTTAAGTTGGAAGATTAAGTTCCCTTGAATCCTGAGGGTCCCTAGGGTCCAACTAGACCACGAGGTACCTCCAGTAAGCGCCACAGAGCTGCTTTGCAGAGAGATGTAAAAAGGGGCAAGGCCTAGACCACCTCTCTGCAACGCAGCGCAGTGGCGCTTACTGGAAGCACCTGGTGGACTAGTTGGCCCCCAGGGTCCCCCAGGGTCCCTCAGGATCCCTCAGGATTGAAGGGGAATTATTTCCCCGTCTTAAAACGCGCTAACTCAGGCCCCGTCCCCTCCCTTCACCACTGTGTAAACACGCCCTGAGGCCGTTTTTAGTTGGGAGATTAAGTTCATTTGAATCCTGAGGGTCCCTAGGGTCAAACTAGCCCACTAGGTACCTCCAATCAGCGCCACAGAGCTGCGTTGCATAGAGGTGTAAGGGCGTGGCCTCAGAACACCTGTCTGCAACGCAGCTCCCTGGCGCATACCTGGAGATACCTGTTGGGCTAGTTGGCCCTCAGGGTCCCTCAATATTGAAGGGGAATTAATTCCCCAACTTACAACTGGCCAGGGGGCGCATTTGCAGAGTGCTGCAAGGAGGGGGCGTGGCCCCCGGCGCGATGCCGGTCTTTTATTTATTTTATTTTTTTAAGAGGGAGGGCTGTGTGGCCCCCCTTCTTTTTCTAATTTATTGGCCCTGGGGTCCCCATCCCCCAGGGCCTGCACCCTAATTTTGTTTGTTGAAAAAAATTAATTTGGCCCTCCCAAGGCCTTAATCGGCCCCGGGGCCCCCAACCCCCGTGTCATGGCCTTTTTTAAAAAAAAATTCTTTAGGAGGGGGGCTGCGTTGCCCCCCTCCTCAGGCCACTTATGGCCCCGGGAACCCAATCCCCCCGGGCCGGCCTTTGTTTTTTATTATTTAAAAAAAATATATATTTATAGAAACACCTAGGACATGCTGGACAAACCGTATGTACCTATCACCATGACGATTTGCGTGATATTCATTAAAAGGCGACTATGCATACAATGAATCCACGTGGAATGTATTTACACCGCTAGTGAAGCTCTGACGTGTCTGACACCCTACCGTGCCTAAGCCCGGCGCCCCCGCCGGTGGGTACTCTCCAAGTAGACACCCTTGTCGTTTATTTATACAAACATGGGTAACTATTGATGGGCACATTTACTACACATGCACACCAAGCCATTCAAAGGGGATTCGACAAAAATTCGACCAAACTATGCAAGAAACCCCCCTCACGGTTAATAAAACACACATCCACCGCCGGATGTGTAATACTTTTTATTTTACTCTCTGGAAAGGTGGCGAACCTCACTTGAGAGTCACAGCGTGCTCCTGGCTGAGCCCAATGCTGTGTTACACCCACCAGTGCCCGCTGAGTGCCACACACCTCTGTGTTGTATTCCACCAGCTAGTGCATATGCTATGACACTCTCTAGCCCATGTGCACTGTAAAACCACCCCGTGAATATGTCATGCCACACTTGCCTTCGCACTGGTTATATTGCCCCATCTAATGTGCCTTCCTCGATGCCTATGTTATAACGCACAGCGCTATGCCATGCATATTACAATCTGGGATCCATATCTTTGTCACAGTGCATATGCAACGTTACACTCCTCAGCACATATTTTATATTACAACTTTAGAGACTAGTTAGGTTACACAACACTGCCCTGTGCATATTACACTCCAAGGCGCATATCGCATAGCACGCGCTATTGCCTGTGCTATCTCGCGCTCTCCAATAAATCTGTCATTGCGCACAATGTATTGCATATTATATTTCACGCCCCAGTTCATCTTATATCACACTTTTTGGTGCATAGTTTATACCATATACTATATCTAGTTTTCATTTTCAATCGTGCTCTCAGGACTATGTTCTATATAACACTGCGTCCACCTACCCTTTTCACGGGCATTACATTTTGCGATGGGGTGGAGGGTCAGGGGGTGTTTCTGCCAAGTGAGCCCAGAGTCACAGTCACAAACGTCCTCTTCTTCCTTAATAAAAGTGAGATTATGCTGCATACTTGTTCATATTTTAAGTAGTTCGCACAGACACACATTTAAAAAACAATAAAGTTCCTAATACCCACCTTCTCTGAACAGTTAGCTTGCTGCCCCATCCACCTCCTCCCTATCCTCTGTTGTCTGAATCCATGGACTAGCCTCCTCCCTCCTGCCATGCATGGTCTGATCTGCTGCCACTGCCCTCCATTTAGCATGATGTACCAGTCCACTCCTCCTGCCCTCCATTGCCCAATTCTATGGCCCATCATTGACCTCCTGCTCAGCCTCTGTGCTTAGCTTGCTGCCCCTATTCTCCTTCCCCCTGCCCTCCGATGTCTTTGTGCATGCCCCTGCTCCATCCTTTTTGCCCACCATGTTCCATGGACCTGCCACTCCTATCTACTCTGAGTGTTCTGTTGAGCTGCCACTCCCCTCCCACCTGCCTAGCATTGTCACCTCCACCCTGCCTGCCCACATGCCATGCCCCTATCCCCTTCCTCCTGTCCTCCATGGTCCATTTTCCTGCCACCCCCTTCTGCCCTCCCTGGTCTGTTGTGCTGCAACTGCTCCTCCTGCCTGCCCCGCGCGGTCTGTTGTGAGGCCCCTTCCCCTGAACTCTCTTGTCTGTGCCCAGGTCCTGACCCTCCCTTCTATCCTCCATGGTCCTTTGTGCATGCCCCTGCACCCTCCTTCTTGCCCATCATAGCCATTGTGCTGCCACTAACCCTCCCGCTTGCCATGCATGGTCTTCTGTGCTACCCTGGCCCCTCCCACCTTCCCTGTGTGGTCAGCTAGCTGCCCCATATCCCCTCCCACCTTCCCTCCATGGTCTGTGTGTATGCCATCATAGTCTCACTGTTGCTCTCCATGGTGTGTCTTGTTTCTAGTGCCCATCCTGCCTGACCTCCATGGTCATCTTGCTGCTCCTGCCCTGCCCCCTTGCCCCCAGCCCTCTGTTTCCATGTGCAGACCCCTATTCCCTCCCTCCTGGCTTGTCTGTTTAATTGTAATGCCCCTGATCCGTCCCTCCTGCCCTTTATTGTCTGTTATGCTGCAGCTTTCTCTCCTGTCTGTCCATTATGGTCAGCTAGCTACCATTGCCTCTTTCCCCTCTGTTCTCTGTTGTGCATGTGCATGGTCCTGTCCCCTCCCTATTGCTTTCTATGGATTGTTGTGCTGCACTCCCGTCCCGCATGCCCAGTGTGGTGTATTGTGCTGCTGTAAACCCTGATGCCTGCCCTGTAGGGTCAGTTTGGTGCACCTCTCCATGTCCCTCCAGCCCTCTGTTATCCGAGTCCATGTCCCTACCCCAATTCCTCCTGCCTACCATGATCAAATGTACCATACTTGCGAACATTTTGAACTTGGTAAGAGGGAGATTTTGAAAAAAAAATGTGGTATTGATTTTCCCCTTTGAGTTACATTGGAAAAGAGCAGATTGTAGACAGGAGACAGATCAAATAAAGCCCATTTGAGATTAAAAACATTGGACGTTTCCTGGCTGAAACGGGTCTGTTGGCATGTATGGTTGTACTACCACTGCCTCTTCCTTCTGCCCACAATGGTCTATTATATTGCAACAGCCTCTCTTGCCAGTCCTGTATTGTTGGTTTGTTGCCCCTGCCCCCCTTTCCACTGCCCTCCATAGTCTGTTGTGCTGCCACTGCCCTTCCTGCCTGCCCAGTGTGGTCAAATTGTTGCCTCTGCACTCTCCTACCTGCCCTCAATTTTCAGAGTCCGTGCCCCTGGCCTCTGCTTCTCAACAGTATCCCAATGAACAACTAGATTGCTAACATTCTATATTTATTACAAAAGTGTGGAACGCCTGAGGTCATCTTGATGTAATCAAAACTGTAATACCTAGAGCATTTCCTTTAGAAATTACAAATATGAGAGGGTCTTATTTGCATCAAAATTATGGTTACTGCTCTAAAAAACTAAAATGAGAAAATATTTTCTGAGTTTTCAAATAGCGACAAATAACTTTTAAATTATCTGTAATCTTTATATTTTTTTTATCCAGTTGACCACTTGATTAAATGCTGCACCGGGGAGAGGATGTGGTGTTACTTCCAGAGCTGCAGACTTTGCAACTGGGGAACCAGGTTGGAGTTTCTGCTTCAGCTCAACATTCTGTGATTCTGTTCAAATCACTTAATCTCCCCATGTCTGCAACCAAAATGAATTTGATCTTGTGTGATGTAACCAATGCTCATGTAAAGCACTCCAATACCTGACATGTCTGCACTATATAAAACTGCAAATACACAATAAATAAGTGTTTTGCACACTTCTGTCTTTGGGCTACATGTGGGCTACATGTGGGTGATATTTGTGCTGCATTTGGGCTCTTTTGTCTCTGGTGGCCATCTTGGGAGATTTATTTGTTATGAAGTTTCCTAATTTCCTCATTTACTGCAGTCTCCTCAGTAGGAAATGCTTTCAGTTTTTTACTTTGATTCCATCAAGAAGGTATTCAGATATGTCACACATTTGCCATAAATTCTGAATGTTAGCACTCTAGTTGCTCATTAGATCACTGTAGTAAAGCTACTGCTCACCACGGAAGTCTGCTGCTGGTATTAAAAGTGCATGTTTCAGTCTGCATATCATATTTTTTTAATGAAATAGAAGAGGATTTGAGAAGTCACTCAAGATGTGCCCTAATTTTCTTTCTTCAGCACTAATAATAATTTCTATGGCAAAATGAACCCCCTCATTGTGTTCCTTTTTAAATTAAATGTTTTAAGTGTTACCAGTTTATTCCAATCAAGATGGCTTCAGGTGTGCCATAGTTTTGTCATAAGTAAGACAGTAAGCGCTCTAGTTGTTCGTTAGAACACTCTGGGACATTCTGTCATTGGGCTATACTTGGGCTACATCTGGTTGATATTTGGGCTACATTTGGGCTCTTTTGTTTCTGGTGGCCATCTTGGGAGATTTATTTGTTATGAAGTTTCCTAATTTCCTCATTTACTGCAGTCTCCTCAGTAGGAAATACTTTCAGTTTTTTACTTTGGTTCCATCAAGAAGGCATTCAGATGTGTCACACATTTGCCATAAATTCTGAATGTTAGCACTCTAGTTGCTTTTTAGATCACTGTAGTAAAGCTACTGCTCACCAGGGAAGTGTGCTGCTGGTATTGAAAGTGCATGTTTCAGTCTGCATGTCAGAATTTTTTAATGAAATAGAAGAGGATTTGAGAAGTCACTCAAAATGTGCCCTAATTTTTCTTTCTGCAGCACTAATCATACTTTCTATGGCAAAATGAACCCCCTCATTTTGTTCCTTTTTAAATTAAATGTTTTAAGTGTTACCAGTTTATTCCAATCAAGATGGCTTCAGGTGTGCAATACGTTTGTCATAAGTAGGACTGTTAGCGCTCTAGTTGTTCTTTAGAACACTCTGGGAAGCTGCAGTAGAACACAAAGGAATCAACTGACAGTCTCTGCCCTTGTTGGATGTACATGTTTTACTGAGAATGTCAGACTTCATTCTCACATGACTGAGAAAGATAATGTGTATTTACAGAAAATATGCTCTCAGTTTAGCTTATAGATCACCTTCCAAACCTCTGTGGGAAAAGCATGAGAAAATAGTTTTCTCTCAAACATGATTCATGATATCACAGCAGAAGGCTTTTTCACATGGTAAAATCACCTTAGAACACACCACAATTCCTAAAATGAGTATGGTACCATCAACAAATGATTTATAATGTAACTAAAGTCTTAAAACCTTCTATTAACTGCAATGCTTTTTAATGAGGTTCTATCATGTATATTGGTCCCAAGATGGCTGCCAACACTTCTTGGATGAAGTACTGGCCGCCAATCAGATCTCACATTGAGATGTGTGGTTAGGCTCCGCCCAGATATATCTATCTTTTTAACTCTAATTTTCTCAGGAACTACTGAATGGATTTACACCATTTAAGCAAAAGGCACGAGTCTGAACTGAGGACTACCTCTTTGCCAAATTTGGTGTAATTCCATTCAGCAGCTGCGTCAACAGGTCCTATGGGAAAATGCATGGGGAAAACGCGTTTTGGGACCCCCCTTTTTTCTCGGCTCCCGCTTGACGAATCACCGTGAAATTTTTAGGATAGGAGCGGACCGGAGCTGGCCAAAAGTTTGGAAAATTTCACGAAGATTCGTCAATCAGTGCCAACGTTATTCCAAATAGAATGTTGCGGATTTCCTATGGAAAATAGGTCCTAACTATAACTACCTACTGGCGACTGCCAGTAGGTAATATATGTATATATATATATATATATATATCTTTAAAAGCGAAGCTCCTTCTGGACAGCTGGCCCCCTTGGAAAGTGGCGTACACGCCAGCGGAGCGTGCTGGCAATCCTCAATGTAAAAATCCAATGTAGGTACGCTCTCAGTCAAAGAAATCAATCCTCACGAGTAAATGCGACTATGCTTTATTCCACACAACGCATTTCAACTGCATCCGCAGCCTTGCTCACGTGAATATTGTGCGCTGGCACAAAACATACAATAAGTAATCACGGACATCGCGTCATAGTCATGAGACAAATAGACATAAAGAAAGGACATTATTAGTCAAAATCTTGGCAGCCATATTGGAAGTGCCTAAACTGTGCGTTACAATTGTACAAAAAGTCAAATGAATATCAGTACGTAAATCATATACAGCGTAATATGTAACCTCACATGATAATGATGAGTGATAATAGTCTCGTGACTAAATAAGGTAACTGAAAGTTAACTGCATATAGCGAGAAAGTAACTCATCCATAGTGGAAAACTGAGTTATGACTCTCTTCTTACTATATTGTGCTCAGTCTAGTGCGTGACAAATAAAAGGAAAAGAAAGGCAGTGAAGGCACAGTGCTCGTTCTCAAATATGTAGAAAAGAGCGTTGTGATGCTATTCACTCTGCAAGTCTGTCCAAATTACTGAGAGAAAATTCCTAGTGAAAATAAGCAGTGGCTAAGCAAGTGCTACAACATTATATTCTTAAGTCTTGTACTCACAATCATAAGTCAACATCGTCTCGAAATAAAGACAATTCTACAAAGGAAAACAGACATTGCAAGTGAAGATACATCCCATCATGTCATGCTAAGTGCACCAAAATATACTGTCTGTTATTAAAGATAGATCCAATGGTCTAAGTGGTGAGAAATGTAAAGTTAAATACAATACCAATTTGACAACCCAGAGGATCTTCGCACTAAAAGGAGAGAGAGTACAACTCATGTACCCTCCGCAGGTGTAATCAATGCGAACTGTCCGTGAAAACATCATGTACATCAGATTCGCCAGATGTAATCAAAATAGTGATAACAAAAAAGTGAAGTCGAAGAAAAGGTTAGGCAAACCCGTGTGGTGGTTAGGTACCTTCCTTCTCTCCTGCAAAAGAAACAAAATAAAATAATATTACACATTGAAATGTCAAAATTGTTAAAAACATAGTTTCTAATGCACATGTTACAAGGATGGAGGAGACTACACAAAACATAAATTCTCACATGAACCTAATGTTTAGCAATAAATACCACGTCCTGAAAGACAGTATAAAATGCAAGAAAATGAAGAAGAGAAACATGGAGCAGAATCAGAGAAATTACAGAGTCACATGCTGCGAGATGCGGTCTACTCTTTCTTAAGGTGTACCGAAAGTTCTTCATCCTGATTCATGCCACATGGGGCTCTAGTCTGTAAATCTATGATGTACCTAGACTCTTTTTACCTGAGTCTAAGTGTTCTATTACCTCCTCTGTGAGGAATCGGAAAAATGTCTTTCTTGAAAATGGCGAGCCACTGGATACTTGGGATCTTTATTAGTAATCGCTCGCTTGTGTTCCAGGATTCTCTTTTTAGCCATAAGAGTGGTGCTGCCAATATAGTACAGTCCACAGGGACATTCTATTGCATATATAACAAACGTGGTGCTGCATGTTAAAAATTGAGTGATATTCCTCTGATTGGGACCACTAGTTTATTCTTTGCGGAAAGTACTAGCTGAACACGCTTTACAATGCCCACACGGGAAGAAACCTCTGAGATTCTGTATATTTCTGTCATGTATCTGAGTGATGTCACTGTGTACAAGCTGGTCTCTAAGGTTCCTACCCCTTCTGTAGGTGATATTGGGTCTATCTTTGATTGTATTGCCAATACTCCCATCATTTTTTTGTGTATTCCAATTTTGTGCTAAAATCCGTTTGATGCTGTCTGATTCAGAGTTGAAAGTAAGGATCATCCTGGTGTCCACATCCATAGTGTCTTCTGAATTGGATGTTTTTTCTGTCAGAGTATCCTTCCTTTCAATGTCTGCTACTCTGTCAATAGCTTTTTTAAGGACCCACGTGGGATAACCTCTCAATCTGAACCTTTCAATCATCTCTGCACTCTCTTTATCAAATGCAACAGTGCTGCTGCAATTTCTTTTTGCCCTCAGTAGCTCCCCATGAGGGATACTCCACTTAAGGTTTTCTGGGTGGCTGCTGAGGGCATGTAGGATGCTATTCCCAGCCGTGGTTTTACGAAAAAGGGAAGTGTGTATTTTGTTTTGAATAATCTCCACTTTGACATCCAGATACTCAACCTTACTGTCACTGATATCCCCTGTAAGGTGTATACTGCGATTGTTTTTGTTAAGTTCCTCAATGAATTCCTGGGCCTCTGTGTAACTGCCTTTCCATTTGATGAACAAGTCATCTATATACCTGAGCCATAGTTCTATCTTGTTCAGATTCTTGATGGTGTCTACCCCAGAGAATAATTCTTCTTCCCAGAGGCCCATAAACAGGTTCGCAAAGCTAGGAGCCAGACATGAACCCATTGCAGTACCGACCAGCTGTTTGTAGAGAATGCCATCAAATACAAAGATGTTATTAGTAAGGCAAAATTCCGTCATTTCAATAATCATGAGATTGTGTTCCCAATATTTCATGTTTCTTTGTTTAAGAAAATGTGCACAGGCTGCCAGACCTTGCTGGTGGTCAATGATCGTGTATAGAGACTGTACATCCAAAGTTACGAGAAGAAAACCACTCTCCCACTTGATAGCTTCCAGTTTGCTAAGGAAGTCCTTAGTGTCTCTTACGTAACTCGGGAGTTTGGTGACATATTCCCTAAGAAAAAAGTCTACATATTTAGATATGTGTTCGGCCACACTGCCTATGGATGACACAATGGGCCGACCAGGTGGTATCTCAGGATTCTTGTGAACCTTAGGTAACAAGTAAAGTACCGGTGTCTTGGGGAAATCTCTATTTAGATAACAGTACTCCTCCCACTCCAGGATTCCCTTGTCCCTCCAAATGGCAAGTTTATCCCATATGGTAATGGTGCTGTCATTGTATATTTCTTTGGTGATTTGCATGTAAGATGCACCATCCCCTAGTTGTCTTTGGGCCTCTGTGATGTATTGCTGCCTATCTTGTATGACTATGTTCCCACTCTTGTCCGCGGGTCGTATCACTATGTCTTTGTCATCAGCTAGTGATTTAAGCAGCTGTCTTTGTTCGTATGTCAAGTTGTTACTGAACTTTTTGTTATTATGTGATTTGTGTCTCAAATCAATGAGGGCCTTAGTGACATTGTCATGAAATGTGTCAATGCCGTCATGGGGTAAGGTGGGTAGAAAGGTAGAAGGTGGTCTGAAACCTGTGGATGCCGCAGAATCATGTGTTATACCCATTATGGTTAAGACATCTGCCTCATTGGTCTCAACTGTGTTAGAAACGGTGTCACTGTGGAGCTCGAACATGGTAGTAAGTGTATCCATAAGCCCGATGTTAAGATCATTATTCTCCTTTCCTTGTTCTTCTGCACTCAACTCTACTATAGGTCTTTGTCGTCGACCGCCAGTAGATAATATGCACACATACATACATACATATATATATATATACATACATACATACATACATACATACATACATACATACATACATATATACATACATACATACATACATACATACATATATACATACATACATACATACATATATATATATATATATATATATATATATATATATATATATATATATATATATATATATATATATGAAATCCAACAGCTGTCTCCCACCTCCAACCGGCGAGGAAGAAGCACACGAACACCAACTCGTGCTTCACAGGTTTTTAATGACAATCAGCACCCGCACAGCACGCCATTACGCGTTTCGGCCACCAGATGGCCTTGATCACATGAAGTAACTGCCGATTCATTTAGCTTTTATATTTTGAGAGCACTCTATAATCTCGTGATGCTTGTGACAATAGACATAGAAAAAATAAATTGGTCTACATCATAAACAAAATAATTTTTTGGTGATGAAGAACATATAACATATACACATACATTGGTAATTGTAACAGCATGGGTCTGAGACATTACATAGTTATATCATTAGATATACCTGATTCTAACTATCTTTCCTTGTTCACGGAAAAATCCCGACCTTGTAAGTACATGGTGGTTTTCAAAGGTTTAAGGTGCAATAGTAGATTGTGCAAATACGCAAATTGTAGGTGCAAATCCTCATATATAAAGTGCAAATAGTGCCATCAAGGTGCAACAAAATGCAAATGTGCAAAATACGCAATAATAGTGCAAAGTGCAAACAAATGCATATGTATACATATGGTAATTGTGTTACAGACCATAATTGATGTCCTTAAATAGTGCACAATCAGAATTCATTGCAACATTTCAACAGATGTTAAAATAGTATCTAACGATAAAACCTGTATGTAAGACCCGACATTGCTGTTAAAACCAATAGCCTATGTAAAAGATCCTAAAGCTAATCAAAAAGTGAGTAAAGTGCAAATAGTAAAATAATGATAAAATACAGCGGGGGTCAAGCGAGGAAGAGGATAGGCGGTCGCCAGTAGATAGTTATAGTTAGGACCGTGTTTCCATAGGAAATCTGAAAATTCTATTTTGAATAACTTTGGCGCCGGTTGACGAATCCTCGCGAAATTTTCAAAACTAACGGGGCGCTCCGCTCAGCTCCTACCCTGAAAGTCTCGGGGCGATTCGTCAAGTGGGGGCCGAGAAAAAAGGGGGTCCCAAAACGCGTTTTCCCCATGCATTTTCCCATAGGACCTTTAGTCGAAGGTACAGCCCGAACGGCTGAACAGAATTACTTGAAATTTGGCAGAGAGGTAGTCCTCAGGTCAGGGAAGTGCCTTTTGCAAGTCTGGTGTCAATCTGTTCAGTAGTTCCTGAGAAAATAGCATTTAAAAGCAGATAAATATCTATAAGCGCCTACCGGGCGCGCACCGGGCGCAAACCGTGCGCGCACCGTGCGAGCACCGTGCGAGCACCCTAACGTGCGCGAGCGTAATTCTGATTGGTGGTTACATGTTAGTCAACGTTCGAATCGGTCGAAATCAGGAAGTGTCGGCCGCCATTTTGTTTGTTTTCAGTGCGAAAGTGAAAAAGGAAGGTGGCGAACGTGAAAAGGGGGCAGGGTAGAGAGTTCCTGACCCCCTAGCCTTTGTCAGGGGGTCCCTGAAGGACCCCGAAGGCAGAAAAAAAAAATAATTAAAAAAAAAAAAAAATCGCGGGGGTGCGCGCACCGTGCGCGCACGGTGAAAACCCCCAAAAAAGAAAAAAAAATGTAATACGTAGTTTATTGTAAAATACATATATAAATAAAATAATAATACATACATAACTTAGCATTTTAAAAAACGTACAAATTCACTGAAAAAACCATAGGTTTCATACACGTTATAGTTAGGAATTAGCATTTAAAAAACCTTGAAAATTCACTTAAAAAACCATAGGTTTCAAACATGTTATAGTTAGGTGGACATTTCACTCATAAAAAACCAATGAAATTCCCCCGTTATAGTTAGTTCAGATAACTATAACTCGCGCGACCGCCACTCTATCACAAGGATGATGTCATGAGTGATGTCATGAGTGATGTCACTGACCATGTCATGAGTGATGTAATATGTGACGTCATCAGCAGTGCATTGCGGGCGCGCGAGTTATAGTTATCTGAACTAACTATAACGGGGGAATTTCATTGTTTTTTTCCGAGTGAAATATCCACCTAACTATAACATGTGTGAAACCTATGGTTTTTTAAGTGAATATATATATATATATATATTCACTGAAAAAAACATAGGTTTCAGGGGTGTTATAGTTAGCTGGACTTTTCACTTGTACAAAACCATTGAAATTCTCCCGTTATAGTTAGTTCAGCTAACTATAACTCGCGCGCCCGCAATGCACTGCTGATGACGTCACATATTACATCACTCATGACATGGTCAGTGACATCACTCATGACATCGCTGATGACATCTCAAATGACATCACTGATGACATCACTGATGACATCATCCAGTGAATGTCTGTTTTTCTGAAAATTAAATATGTTTTATATATGTATATCTCAAGGTCGATGGAAGAATAAATGGGTATATAAGTGTCTAAATGGATGATTTGTTTTTGAAAAATTGATTGTGTAACTGACTGATTAAGTGTATCATAGTGAAAACATGGCTTAGTGAGTAATGTTTAAATATGTAAATATCTGTATCAGTCTCTCACTTTGTGTATAAGTGGCTGCATGGGTTGGTGAGTAGCTACATGGGTGTCTATATAGGTTATTAGTTGGTTTTTTGAGTATCAGTCTGAGTGTCTGCATGGTTCGGTGGGGGGTATTACGTAGTGCATAGGTGCATGAATGAGTGACTCACTGTTGGTATGTGTTGAAGACAGCATGTGTGCAGGACTGTATGGGTGGATGAGTGTGTGTATGGGTGTGTTAGTGAGTGAATGACTGTCTCAATAGTGTCTTTATGAGTAACTACATATGTTTTAAACTAGTATATGTGACTATTGGTGTATATAAGTGAGTATATGTGAGAGTGAGAGATTGAAAGAGGTCCTGTATGAATAAGTATGTGTTTCTATAAGTGATTGTTTAAAAGACTAAGTATGTGTAAGTTTCCATAGAAGTAAGTGTGGTGGTGTGTGTATAACTGTATATGCAAGTAAATGTATGTTTGATTCTTTATTAGCATGAGTGACTATGTGTGTGAGTAACTCTATGGATGAGTGGCATTGTGTAACAGGATGTATAGGTGTATGAGTACATATGATGAGTGAGTACATGTATGAGTGACTGTATAGGACTGTTGGTGAATGAGTGGATGTGTATGTGGATCTTAGAATTACTGAAGAGGTTGTTGTAACTGGTATTGGTATGTCCATTGTTTTGAAAATTTTAGTCTCTATTTTTGAATGTGTGTATCAAGGGTTATATTAGGGTGAGAGGAGGTCTGCCACTCTTTCACAAGGATGATGTAATCAGTGATGTCATCAGTGATGTCATTTGAGATGTCATCAGTGATGTCATGAGTGATGTCACTGACCATGTCATGAGTGATGTAATATGTGACGTCATCAGCAGTGCATTGCGGGCGCGCGAGTTATAGTTAGCTGAACTAACTGTAACGGGGGAATTTCAATGGTTTTGTACAAGTGAAAAGTCCAGCTAACTATAACACCCCTGAAACCTATGGTTTTTTCAGTGAATTTCTGAGGTTTTTTAAATGCTAATTCCTAACTATAACGTGCCTGAAACCTATGGTTTTTTCTGTGAATTTCAAAGGTTTTTTAAATGCTAATTTCTAACTATGCCTACAGAGATAGGACATGTGAAGAAAGAAGAAAAAATGCACAGAAAGAAAAAAAAGAAGTGCAGAAAGAAGCAACAGAAGTCCTCAAAGACGAAGAAAAGTGCAGGAAGAAGGATAATGTGCAGAAAGAACAAAAAGAAGAGCAGAAAGAAGCCTTGTTGCAAAATCATCCTGTACCCTCAACTTTTTCAGACGGATACTGGTGGTAACTGAGTCTGACTAACCAGTCCTAGAGCCAGTGCTATGTTAAAAGACACTTAGAATACAGTGAAAACACCTACATACACTAAGGAACATTATGCGTTGGGTCCCCCTGTGATTAGCATGACCTCCTCTGTAAGCCCCTAGTATATAATAGGGCAGGGGGATTAAAACTACCTCTTAAAACAGGCCACAGGGCGTTTTTGCACACGTTAACTCAGGCCACGTCCCCTCCCTTCACCACTGTGTAAACACGCCCTGTGTCCGTTTTTAGTTGGGAGATTAAGTTCATTTGAATCCTGAGGGTCCCTAGGGTCCAACTAGCCCACTAGGTACCTCCAGTAAGTGCCACAGAGCTGCGTTGCAGAGAGGTGTAAAAAGTGGCATGGCCTGGGCCACCTCTCTGCAATGCAGCTCAGTGGCGCTTCCTGGAAGCACTTGGTGGGCTAGTTAGCCCCCAGGGGCCCTCAGTATTGAAGGGAAATTATATCCCCAATTTAAAACGTGCCATAGTGCGTGTTTGCACACGTCACCTCAGGCCCGTCCCCTCCCTTCACCACTGTGTAAACGTGCCCTGTGGCTGTTCTAAGTTGGGAGATTAAGTCCCCTTGAATCCTAAGGGTCCCTAGGGTCAAACTAGACCACTAGGTACCTCCAGTAAGCGCCACAGAGCTGCGTTGCAGAGAGGTGTAAAAAGGTGCTTGGCCTCAGAACACCTGTCTGCAGCGCAGCTCCCTGGTGCATACTGGAGATGCCTGTTGGGCTAGTTGGCCCTCAGGGACCCTCAGTATTGAAGAGGAATTAATTCCCCAACTTACAACTCGCCAGGGGGGCGCGTTTGCAGAGTGCTGCAAGGAGGGGGCGTGGCCTCCGGCACGATGCCAGTCTTTTATTTATTTTAATTTTTTAAGAAGGGGGGCTGTGTGGTTCCCCTTCTTATTCTAATTTATTGGCCCTAATGACCCCATTCCCCAGGGCCTGTCTCCTAATTATATTTTTTTGACCCCAATCCCCAGGGCCGGCCACTGTTTTTTATTATTTTAAAAAAATATATATTTATAGACACACCTAGGACATGCTGGACAAACCGTACGTACCTATCACCATGACGATTTGCGTGATATTCATTAAAAGGCGACTATGCATACAATGAATCCACGTGGAATGTATTTACACCACTAGTGAAACTCTGACATGTCTGATGCCCTACCGTGCCTAATCACGGTAGACACCCTTGTCGTTTATTTATACAAACATGGGTAGCTATTGACGGGCACATTTAATACACATGCACACCAAGCCATTCAAAGGGGATTCGACAAAAATTCGACCAAAACTATGCAAGAAACCCCCCTCACGGTTAATAAAACACACATCCACTGCCGGATGTGTAATACTTTATTTTACTCTCTGGAAAGGGGACGAACATCACTTGAGAGTCACAGCGCGCTCCTGGCAGAGCCCAATGCTGTGTTACACCCACCATTGCCTGCCGAGTGCCACACACCTCTGTGTTGTATTCCACCAGCTAGTGCATATGCTATGACACTCTCTAGCCCATGTGCACTGTAACACCACCCCGTGAATATGTCATGCCACACTTGTCTTCGCACGGGTTATATTACCCCATCTAACGTGCCTTCCTCGATGCCTATGTTATAAAGCACAGTGCTATGCCATACATATTACAATCTGGGATCCATATCTTTGTCACAGTGCATATGCAACGTTACACTCCCCAGCACATATTTTATATTACAACTTTAGAGACTAGTTAGGTTACACAACACTGCCCTGTGCATATTACACTCCAAGGCGCATATCGCATAGCACGCGCTAGTGCCTGTGCTATCTCGCGCTCTCCAATGAATCTGTCATTGCGCACAATGTATTGCATATTATATTTCACGCCCGGTTCATCTTATATCACACTTTTTGGTGCTTAGTTAATACCATACACTATATCTAGTTTTCATTTTCAATCGTGCTCTCAGGACTATGTTCTATATAACACTGTGTTCACCTACCCTTTTCACGGGCATTACATTTTGCGATAGGGGGTGGAGGGTCAGGGGGTGTTTCTGCCAAGTGAGCCCGGAGTCACAGTCACAAACGTCCTCTTCTTCCTGAATAAAAGTGAGATTATGCTGCATACTTGTTCATATTTTAAGTAGTTCGCACAGACACACGTTTTAAAAACAATAAAGTTCCAAATACCTGCCTTCTCTTAACAGTTAGCTTGCTGCCCCATCCCCCTCCTCCCTATCCTCTGTTGTGTGAATCCATGGACTAGCCTCCTCCCTCCTGCCATGCATGGTCTGATCTGCTGCCACTGCCCTCCATTTAGCATGATGTACCAGTCCACTCCTCCTGCCCTCCATTGCCCAATTCTATGGCCCATCATTGACCTCCTGCTCAGCCTCTGTGCTTAGCTTGCTGCCCCTATTCTCCTTCCCCCTGCCCTCCGATGTCTTTGTGCATGCCCCTGCTCCATCCTTTTTGCCCACCATGTTCCATGGACCTGCCACTCCTATCTACTCTGAGTGTTCTGTTGAGCTGCCACTCCCCTCCCACCTGCCTAGCATTGTCAGATGACTGTAACCTGTCCCTGCCACCTCCACCCTGCCTGTCCACACGCCATACCCCTATCCTCTTCCTCCTGTCCTACATGGTCCATTGTACTGCCACACCCTTCTGCCCTCCCTGGTCTGTTGTGCTGCAACTGCTCCTCCTGCCTGCCCTGTGCGGTCTGTTTTGAGGCCCCTTCCCCTGAACTTTCTTGTCTGTGCACAGGTCCTGACTCTCCCTTCTATCCTCCATCGTCCTTTGTGCATGCCCCTGCACCCTCCTTCTTGCCCATCATAGCCATTGTGCTGCCACTAACCCTCCCACTTGCCATGCATGGTCTTCTGTGCTGCCATGGCCCCTCCCACCTTCCCTGTGTTGTCAGTTAGCTGCCCCTGACCCCCTCCCACCTTCCCTCCATGGTCTGTGTGTATGCCATCACAGTCTCACTGTTGCTCTTCATGGTGTGTCTTGCTTCTAGTGCCCATCCTGCCTGACCTCCATGGCTATCTTTCTGCTCCTGCCCTGCCCCCTTGCCCCCAGCCCTCTGTTTACATGTGCAGACCCCTACTCCCTGCCTCCTGGCTTGTCTGTTCCATTGTAATGCCCCTGATCCGTCCCTCCTGCCCTTTATGGTCTGTTATGCTGCAGCTTTCTCTCCTGTCTGTCCATTATGGGCAGCTAGCTACCATTGCCTCTTGCCCCTCTGTTCTCTGTTGTCCATGTGCATGGTCCTGTCCCCTCCCTCTTGCTTTCTATGGATTGTTGTGCTGCACTCCCGTCCCGCATTCCCTGTGTGGTGTATTGTGCTGCTGCAAACCCTGATGCCTGCCCTGCAGGGTCAGTTTGGTGCACCTCTCCATGTCCCTCCTGTCCTCTGTTATACAAGTCCATGTCCCTACCCCATTTCCTTCCATGATCCAATGTACCATACTTGCGAACATTTTGAACTTGGTAAGAGGGAGATTTTGAAAAAAAACTGGGGTATTGATTTTCCCCTTTGAGTTACATTGAAAAAGAGGAGATTGTAGACAGGAGACAGATCAAATAAAGCCCATTTGAGCTTAAAAACATTGGACGTTTCCTGGCTGAATCGGGTCTGTTGGCATGTATGGTTGTACTACCATTGCCTCTTCCTTCTGCCCACAATGGTCTATTACATTGACACATCCTCTCTTGCAAGTCCTGTATTGTTGGTTTGTTGCCCCTGCCCCCCTTTCCACTGCCCTCCATAGTCTGTTGTGCTGCCACGGCCCTTCCTGCCTGCTCAGTGTGGTTAAATTGTTGCCTTTGCACCCTCCTACCTGCCTTCAATTTTCAGAGTCCGTGCCCCTGGCCTCTGCCTCTCAACAGTATCCTAATGAACAACTAGATTGCTAACATTCTATATTTATTACAAAAGTGTGGAACGCCTGACGTCATCTTGATGTAATCAAAACTGTAATACCTAGAGCATTTCCTTTAGAAATTACATATATGAGAGGGTCTTATTGGCATCAAAATTATGGTTAGTGCTCTAAAAGACTAAAATAAGGACATATTTTCTGAGTTTTCAAATAGCGACAAAGCACTTTTAAATTATTTGTTATCTTTATGTTTTTTTATCCAGTTGACCACTTGATTAAATGTTGCACTTAGGGGAGAGGATGTGGTGTTACTTCCAGAACTGCAGACTTTGCAACTGGGGAACCAGGTTGGAGTTTCTGCTTCAGCTCGACATTCTGTGATTCTGGTCAAATCACTTAGTCTCCCCATGTCTACAACCAAAATGAATTTGTTCTTGTGTGATGTAACCAATGCTCATGTAAAGCACTCCAATACCTGACAAGTCTGCACTATATAACACTGCAAAAACACAAAATAATAAGTGTTTTGCACACTTCTGTCATTGGGCTATATTTGGGCTACATCTGGGTGATTTTGGGCTACATTTGGGCTCTTTTGTCTCCGGTGGCCATCTTGGGAGATTTATTTGTTATGAAGTTTCCTAATTTCCTCATGTACTGCAGTCTCCTCAGTAGGAAATGCTTTCAGTTTTTTACTTTGATTCCATCAAGAAGGCATTCAGATGTGTCACACATTTGTCATAAATTCAGAATGTTAGCACTCTTTTTGCTCATTAGATCACTGTAGTAAAGCTACTGCTCACCAGGGAAAACTGCTGCTGGTATTGAAAGTGCATGTTTCAGTCTGCATGTCAGACTTTTTTAATGAAATAGAAGAGGATTTGAGAAGTCACTCAAAATGTGCCCTAATTTTTCTTTCTGCAGCACTAATCATACTTTTTATGGAAACATGTACCCCCTCATTTTGTTCCTTTTTAAATTAAATGTTTTAAAAGTTACCACTTTAATCCAAGCAAGATGGCTTCAGGTGTGCCATACGTTTATCATAAGTAGGACTGTTAGCGCTCTAGTTGTTCTTTGGAACACTCTGGGAAGCTGCAGTAGAACACAAAGGAATCAACTGACAGTCTCTGCCCTTGTTGGATGTACATGTTTTACTGAGAATGTCAGACTTCATTCTCACATTACTGAGAAAGATAATGTGAATTTACAGAAAATAAGCTCTCAGTTTAGCTTATAGATCACCTTCCAAACCTCTGTGGGAAAAGCATGAGAAAATATTTTTCTCTCAAACATAATTCATGATATCCCAGCAGAAGGCTTTTTCACATGGTGAAATCACCTTAGAACATACCACAATTCCTAAAATGAGTAGGGTACCATCAACAAATGATTTATAATGTAACTAAAGTCTTAAAACCTTCTATTAACTGCAATGCTTTTTAATGAGGTGCTATCATGTATATTGGTCCCAAGATGGCTACCAACACTTCTTGGATGAAGTGCTGACAGTCAATCAGATCTCAGGATGAGATGTGTGGTTAGGCTCCGCCCACATATATATATGATTTTACTTTTGATTTTCTCAGGAACTACTGAACAGATTGACACCAGACCTGCAAAAGGCCCTTCCCTGAGCTGAGGACTACCTCTCTGCCAAATTTCAAGTAATTCTGTTCAGCCGTTCGGGCTGTACCTTGGACTAAAGGTCCCTATGGAAAATTGCATTGGGGAAAACGCGTTTTGGGACCCCCCTTTTTTCTCAGCCCCCGCTTGTCGAATCCCCCCAAGACTTTTAGGGTAGGAGCGGAGCGGAGCGCCCCACCTATTTTGAAAATTTCGCGGGGATTCGTCAACCGGCGCCAAAGTTATTCCAAATAGAATGTTGCGGATTTCCCATGGAAACACGGTCCTAACTATAACTATCTACTGGCGACCGAAATCCTCTGCTGATGCTAATACTGTATTTAGACACTTATTTGCCCATGTCTTCTTCCATACATTTTTAGCTATACATATATTACAAATATTTTTTTTTGATAAAGACACATATGTCATCAGCAGAAGATTCCGCCAGTAGGTAATATATATATATATATATATATATATATTACCTACTGGCGGTCACCAACAGGTAGTTATAGTTAGAATCTAGTTTCCATAGGAAAAGCGTTTTTTGTTTTGCCAATAACTTTGGTGCCGTTTAACGAATCTTCGGGAAATTTTCATAACTAATGGCCCGCTCAGGTCAACTACTGTCTTGAAAGTTTTGGGGTGATTCATCCAGCGGAGGCTGAGAAAAAAGGGGGGCCTAAAAAGTGTTTTCCCCATGTTAATTTCCAGAGGAAAAATTGGAACAGGCTACAGCCCGAACTGCTGAATGGAATTACACCAAATTTGGCAAAAAGGTAGGTCTTGGTTCAGAAAGAGACCTTTTTGTTAAATAGTGTAAATCCGTTCAGTAGTTTCAGAGAAATTAGAAAAAGAAAAATATCGATATCTGAGCACGGAGAAGAATTTGCGAACACTCCTGGGCATGAGCTTCACTCTGATTGGCTGCCAACACTCCAAACCAGAATGTGTTGGCAGCCATCTTCTGACTCAGTAACCGAGTGCCAAGAAAACAGTGAAAAAAACATTAAAAAAGAAGAAAAGGGGGCAGGGTAGAAACACCCTGACCCCCTAACCCTTCTCTGGGGGTCCCACAAGGATCCCAAGGGCTAAAAATAGATTTTTTTTTTTAAACAGCAGAAGTCGCGCTGGGTTGGCGAATCCAAACGAAAAATAAAAAAAATAAAAAATGAGGCGCATCGTGTTCAATAGGCACACGGGTGGGCCAGGTCCCGGGGGTAATCAGATTTAAATTTGTGGGGGTCCGTTTGGGGCCCCCGCAGCCCCGGGGTCCTCCACCTCCCCGGGGCAATTGTAATTGAAAGTGGGGCTCGCTGGACCCCCCCAAGCCCCGGGGACCACCACCTCACTGGGGCTTTATTAAATAATGAGGGGGGCTTCCCAGGCCCCCCCAAGCCCCGGGGACCACCACATCCCCAGGGCAATGAAAATAAAGTGAGGGGGGCGCGTGGCAAAGGGCTGGCTCCTGTAATGTCCCGGGGTGCCCATCTCCGGGACATTAATGTTGCAATGACAGGGCGGGAGCTGTGTGGCTCCCGCCCTGTCATTGCAAACACTACTTTGCTTCTTGGAAGCGAGAGCAGTAAACCCCCTCTCGCTTCCAAGAAGCAAAGCAGTATTGGTTTTGGGCAAGGGGAGCCGCATGTTAGCAGCTCCCCTTCCCAAAAGCAATACCGGCTCCCACAGGAGGTGGGGAGCCTGCTGGGGCCGTGGGGGCATGGGGTCTCCCCCCACGGTACCCAAAGGTATGCTTCGGGGGATGGGGTCCCCGAGGCAGAATTAAACAATATAGAAGAGAGGGCATTTTTTAAAATTTTGTGCGCTTGGAGTCGCGATTCCATCGCTTCCAGCACAGCCCCCCAGTGTAAACGCGCTGGGTTAGTGAATCCATATGTTGTTATATATGGAGCCCATTCTATGGTCTCTAAGATAAGCAGAAACAGCTTTATTTACTTTTTTTCTAGCTTTCTCAATCTGTGGACAGAATTGATTTGACCAGTTCCATTTTGGTCTTTGGCATATGTTAGAGTAGACAAAGACAGTTTGAGGCAAGAGCAACATCAATTGTGCAAAGGTGTCCTTCATTAGCATTTCCAGACCTACCCCAGTCAGTGTGCCTAGGTCATTGCCACCACTATGCACAATCAAGAGGTCAGGGGGTTGGAGATGCAAAGAGGTTTTAACCAAAGGCATCAATTGGTGCCACTTTAATCCTCTTTGTGCAATCCATTTAATGTCCACATTTTGAAAAGCTAGGTCCTTGTCAATACCTCTGCGTTCAGCATACCTTTTGCACCAGAAAACATGGGAAACAGCGTTCACAACGTTGTCAGTACCACACGCGTTGCTAACAACGCAGACGTTACATCGTCCGCGTTGTTACCACGCATGGCATTACATCGCAAGTCGTTTCAACGACTTGCGCTAGATGGCGTGCAACACCAGGGAATGTGTTGGATTTTAAGTCCAACACATTCCCTGATGTTGCGTTAACTGGAGTAGGAATAGTAATTAATACTACCAGAAACGACTTGCGTTGTAATGCCATGCGTGGTAACAACGCGGACGATGTAACGTCCGCGTTGTTACCTACTGTGTGGTGTTACCACGTGATGTAACGTCACAGATTCGAAAACATAGCTGTGCCCAACAATCTACACTGTCAGCATTTTGAAGGGATGTCTGGAAGTAATAAAAATATGTCTGTAGCTGAGGTAGTCAGTTGGTAGAATGAGAGGTATCTAAAATGGTGGACAAGATGCTGTTTTTAAAAAAGTGGAGAATTGATTGGGTGTTTAAGAACATGGTACATTTAAAGTGGGGTGCATTTAAGTTTTTTTTTAAAGCACATTTCTTATTGGTTAGTAAAACATGTTGGAAAGGTACAGTAGAAAGGATATGCTCATATTCTGGAAATGTCAACCGCACCTGCTGTTTGCATTTGCAACATTGTGTGGTGTACTTAAAAATATGGTGAACTTGTGACCTGTCAGTTCATTTGAGTGTTCCATGAACTGTTACTATGGAAACTGGGATTAAGCAGAATGGAGGTAGCGTTAAAAGTTAACTGTGGCATTAAAATGTGATTTTGAAATTTATAGAAAACTAATATGTTATTACAGTGAGATTTCCCAAGGCAGTGCTATCTTTAAAAGTGGTGTATTATTAAAAAATAGTCGTAAATTTATGTGTGATATATTTTTGAACTCTCGTATAGATTCACGGTTCCATCACTTTGCTGCATGGTGGAATCGCGATTCCAAAAACAATCCAGAAGCAGTTTGGTTAGTTTTAGAAGTCAGTTGGTAAAGGTTGATACGTCTAATCAATAGAAATGTGTTTTAGAATTTGAAATAATCTGGGAAGCAATGTTATTTGTTACTTACATGTATATGTGTTGAGAAAGAGAGGGAAACTTTGCCATTACTGGTTTTGCCTTGCTGAGAGCAGTGCATTACATTGATTGTATGCATAAGAAAATCCATTCTGATATTTCATATTCTACAAATCAATTTGGAAGGTGAGTTATAAATTTGTAAGGTGTATTATGTGCTCATACAAGGTGTTATTGATTAGGCTTCTTTTTTCTAGTCTGTAGAAAAGTATTGTTGAATGATGCCGCATAATTTTAGATAGATTTGTGTAGATCAAGTAGAAATATGTGCGTTGGAAGATGCTCATATAAGGTGTTATTGATTAGGCTTTTTTTCACGTCTGTACAAAAGGTATAGTTGAATAATGCCGCATAATTTTAGATAGAATGGTGAAGATGCTGCACAAATGTGTGATTTGAAAAATGCTTATATACGGTGCTATTTGAATGATGCAGCATAATTTTAGATAGATTTGTGAAGATGGAGCACAAAAGTGTGCTTTCAAAGATGATCATATAAGGTGTTATTAATTAGGCTTTTTTTCTACCCTATACAAAAGTATAGTTGAATGATGCCACATAATTTATGATAGAAAGGTGAAGATGCAGGCGCTACATATGCAGTGCCGTAATCACTCAGGCATTACTTCAGCTCTGATGCAATCATTTAGGCACTATGCATGCACTTATGCACTAAGGTATTACATGTAGTTATGTAATCACCCAGGCACTACTGTTGCACTCCTTGAATCACGGAGGCACCACTTTTGTACTCTTGTAATCACTCATCCCTTCAACTGCTATTTATACAGTTATCCATGCACTGAATGTGTATGTTTGCACTCATGAAATTAGCCAGTCACTTTTCATGTTGTCCTGTACTTACCCAGTGACTTATAGTTAACTTATGTAATAGTGTGCTGCTTTCTTTTTGAGTAGGTCGAACTGTCATGCACATATACTCACCATGCAGTCTTACAATGATGCAGGCACTACATATGCAGTGCTGTAATCACTTAGGCATTACTTCAGCACTGATGCAATCATTTAGACACTATGGGGTCCATTAGGATGCAGGGCGGTGGGACCAGCACTGCGATGGCGGTGCGGAAAAATGCCATTTTCCGCAAGCTAGCAGCGGACATCACGTCCGCCATATTAGTATGGTCAAGCATAGGCCAATTCCTGACCGCCGCGGTGCGACGTGCACCACCATCAAAGTGCGCCTGCCACCGCGGCAGTGGGAGCCAATGGAGACCTTCCGCCGTGCGGAATGACGTCCGCCCTGGTCCACAAATTAGGATGGCTCAAGCAAGCAGACGCACCGCAGCGGAGACGCCACCCAACCAGAGATGGCGGAAACTCGACAGCGGAGCGCGAAACCAGAGTCCCAGTCCACACCACCCGGACACGACCGCAATGGACCCAGCTCTACACGTCTTTCCGGTGCTGTACCTGCTACATCACCAGGAATTCATGGATAGCCGCGGACGCCGCCGCAGGTACGCAATAACACAACACACAACACACAACCCACGTCCTGACACAGAGTCCAAATCCACATCAGACACCCTAAGGGGGATAGGGACACATCCCCAAGGGCACCCACACATCACCCACCTGCCACAAATTCACCCCGCAGCATCCTGGACACACAGCTACCGCTACCATGCAGAAATGTCCCGGTCATGTCACCGCAGCGGTGAACACAAGAAAATACATGCGCAATGCAGAAGGCAGGGCCAGTGCCAGGCATGGGCAGGGCACATAGACCACAGGGCCACACCCACACACTAGCACACCCCATGAAGGCACATGCCATGTACCCCCCTTGTGCACCCCATGCCCAACAACAAGCCAGGGCAATACATACCCTACACCACCCAACCAACTATCATGGAGACACACAATGCAGGAGTGGCTGCACAGGAACACACAACACACAGCACAATAGCACAGGGCCAGGGAAACACACACTACACCACACTCAGGGGAAAAGCAATGAGGACAAGCAACAAATGAACACACACAAGGAATCAACATCCAAATGGACACACAGCCTGCACAGTCACACATACATATCACAGACTGACACACACACACACATACACACCCCACATGCCAACAGCAATGGAGCACAACAAATAGGGAAACAAAAGTGGGCTGCACACAAATGGAAGGCCATGGAGACACACAACAAGCATGTGTACATCACATCAACACAAGGAACAGAGCACAACACCCACACACCATCAAAGCACACATGGCCGGCACAGTCAGTGAAATCAAACCACAGACAGCTCAGTGCAACCACACAGGGAGACAGCAAGGCAAACCATGTATAGGCACAAGGATGAAAGGATGAAAGGAAGGCCCTGAACTCAAACTGGGAACAGCCACACATACATACAACTACTTCACAGGAGTACACAAGCAGCACTATACACAGGTACCATCTACACACCTCAGGACTGACACACACCAGTAAGAATCTACACACATACCCCCCTCACACCAGCAGCACACAACACCAGTGCCAAACACACTGAAGGCTGCCAATACTTGACAGGCAATACACACACAAACAACCATACACCCTGGGCTCAGCCGCAAACATCACACACACACACATAGGGATGCCTCCACAAATGTGGAAACAAATACAACAGACAAACACATCACCCAACTGAAACACATACAGAGCCACAACAACAACAACAGACATGCCCTGTGCAGCTAAACTGGGGAAAGGCAATGGGAGCACAGACACAACAGGAATGCACAACCTCATCACCCAGGAATAATGCACAGATAACATTCCACAACACACACAAGAAGTGCACCATCACAGAACAACACAGCCACAGCAAACAAATAACAGATGCACAGGCAGAACAATCAAATAGCAAACATAGCATGCCATCAGGGGATGCACAACAGGCAATCACAAGGCAACATACGCACAGCACAGCAAGCACAACAAGCTGTGTGTGTACACCAAGCATACCAGACACACACAGACATCAGTGACAGAACAGCAACCCACACAACACCATACAGCACAGCACAAAGACAACAGCACACCCAGGAAGTGAAGCAATAACACAAACAACACACATACATCTAACACAACTCACAATAGATGCACAAGTCTGGGACACAAAGGTGGAAACAACTTGACCACAGGACTGGGCAGCACACACAGTTGAACTGCATAGCACCAACCATGACTGACAAACAACACCAGTAAATCACACATGACCCATTGGGGAAATGCACTGAGTGACACATTGACCCTGGACAAAGAACTGCACCACAACACACAGTGGCACAAATAAAGTCATGGGGAGGCACACACACATACAAAACAAGGGGACAGCTCACACCAAAGTGAAGTGTATTGCATGGCAGTTGGGGACATGGCAGGAGTGTACCATACACAAAGAGCGGGAGTGCAGACCCACAATGGGTAGGCAGGTGAAGCACAGATAGAGGATGGCATGACAACACACACAACATACCACACCGGAGGCAAGAAGGCACCATCGAACAGCAAGGCATGAGAAAACACAATCACAATGGCAGTGTGGAGCAGCAGGTCTGCACAGAGCCCATAAACAGCCACCAGACACAGGGATGTGCAACAAAACACAACACTGAATTGCCAGTAACACCCTCTGCATATTCACAAGTGACAAAAACAACAAGTAGGAGTCAGACAGAACTGCAAGGACACACCAACACACTGCACAGTGCACAACATATAACTCACACATGGGCATACAACCACATCCACAGGGATGAACAATCAAAACAACAGGCACACAACTCCTGGGTGACACATGTGTGTAGTTGACATTGCAGAGGCATGCACACATCAACACTCCCCACACACTCACCCCCTTCACACTGCACAATACCTGGTCATCCAAGAGCATACATGGAAAGCAAGCCATGGGACTAGGATGACTGGCCATCACAAGATGACCACACACATACACCACTGGGCACACATATAGGAAGAACACACACATGATGCCCCTGGACAGCCTGCCTGAAATACTGTGTGCAGAAACCCACTCTGTGCTGGCAGTGCCCCCCAACCTGACATGTGTACAATAGAACCAACATGAACTAATCAAGTAAATGACTACTGCTAAACATTCGAAATTGACACCATTGCACAAGTATCTGGGCCAAGAAGAACTGAGGCCCCTGTCACCCCTGAAAAAAAGAGAAAAAGTGAGCCTAAACATTGACCATGTTGAAGTGCCACACAGACCATGCAGCACAGTAAACCATTTACACACAGCAAAAGAACTTTATTCAGTAAGGACACTGACAAAACAGACAACTGGAGCAACTGTTTTTATTCACAAATTGCACAGATAGGCACCATGAGAAGAGAAGAGTAAGGGACAAAATGCAGAGCATGTCCATGAGAAGCTGCACAGGCAAGGGCAAAACAGCAGCGAACAACAAGGCCAGTGGCCAGGACAGAGTGCAGAGTATGTCCATGAGAAGCTACACAGGCAAGGGCAAAACAGCAGTGAACAACAAGGCCAGTGGCCAGGGCAGAGTGCAGAGCATGTCCATGAGAAGCTGCACAGGCAAGGGCAAAACAGCAGTGAACAACAAGGCCAGTGGCCAGGGCAGAGTGCAGAGCATGTCCATGAGAGGCTGCACAGGCAAGGGGGTAAAACAGCAGTGAACAATAAGGCCTGTGGCCAGGGGAGGGTGCAGAGTATGTCCATGAGAAGCTGCACAGGCAAGGGGGCAAAACAGCAGTGAACAAGGCCAGTGGCCAGGGCAGGGTGCAGAGTATGTCCATGAGAAGCTGCACAGGCAAGGGCAAAACAGCAGTGAACAACAAGGCCAGTGGCCAGGGCAGGGTGCAGAGTATGTCCATGAGAAGCTGCACAGGCAAGGGGGCAAAACAGCAGTGAACAACAAGGCCAGTGGCCAGGGCAGAGTGCAGAGCATGTCCATGAGAAGCTGCACAGTCAAGGGCAAAACAGCAGTGAACAACAAGGCCAGTGGCCAGGGCAGAGTGCAGAGTATGTCCATGAGAAGCTGCACAGGCAAGGGCAAAACAGCAGTGAACAACAAGGCCAGTGGCCAGGGCAGAGTGCAGAGCATGTCCATGAGAAGCTGCACAGGCAAGGGCAAAACAGCAGTGAACAACAAGGCCAGTGGCCAGGGCAGAGTTCAGAGCATGTCCATGAGAAGCTGCACAGGCAAGGGGTAAAACAGAAGTGAACAACAAGGCCAGTGGCCAGGGCAGAGTGCAGAGCATGTCCATGAGAAGCTGCACAGGGAATGTTTGTGACTGTACCTTTCCATGGCCAGCAACACAGTCAGGGTGCAACAATGTGCAGAACAGGCCCTCCTGTGTGAGACACACGTGTGTGAGGGTGACTACCACTCAGACTTGGCTGTCAGGCAGACTGGGAGCTGGCTGTGCCTCGGGGACTGTTGGGGCACTTAAAGGGGGAGAGGGCAGAACAGCTGAGGTAGAGCGATCAGTGTCTTGGCTGGCTGGAGGGCTGCTTGGACCAGGTGGTGTAGTGGCACGTGGAGGTGGGGTCATGCAGACGGGAGTCACGGTGTGGCTGGGAGATTGTGGAGGGGTGCCCTTCCACTTCTTGGGGATCCTAAATGGCTTGACTCACTGTGGATCAATGGGAAGTAGTGTGGGCACAACAGGCACACTCACCACCACTGCTGCAGCAGGTGGAGGCGCTGGCAGCCCCTCTGGTGATGTGCTGGACTCAGCGGAACGCTTTGCCTTGCTTCGCCTCTACCCCCCTTTCCCTGTTTAATAGGTGTCACCCCTACAGTCCCCTCCGGCCCCTGCTTCACTGGGCTTGGAATGGGAGTCGGGGTGGTTGGTGATACTGCCTTTGAGCCCTTCTCATGTGTACCCTTGGAATGCTTCACCTCCTTGGTGGGCACAGACACTGTACGATTATCTTTGCGCGATGCCTTAGGGGCAGGAGAGTCCTTGGATGGGGATCCCACTGAGGCATGTGTGCCTGAGGTCTGCTGCTTTGCTAATTGTCCCCTGGTGTCGCCTGACGGGCTTTTCTCCCTGCGCTCTGGGTGTGCCTTTGGTCTTCTGTGGGGATGGTGTCTGCGCACGGGACCGCTTGGGTTGTTGCTGCTGTGTGCTCCGTGTGCTGTATCGTGACTTTGATGTATGTGGACCATGGTCACTATCGTCAGACGTGGCCACTGCCAGGGGCGTGGACAAAGGGACCGGAGCTGGACTGTGAGAATGTGCCTGTTGCAGGGCAGACGTCACTGTTGATTACAAAGCCTGGACTGTCCGGTGCAGCCCACCCACGTCGAAATGTATGCCCTCCATGAAGGCAACCACCTGCGCCAATTTCTTGTCGTGGTCAATGAAGGCATTTAGGAGAGCTGTCTGGCCTACACACATCTGGCGCAAAAGGTCCACAGACTCTGCACTGATGGCAGCAGGGGGGACAGGGACAGGGGCAGCAGTGCCAGGGGTGAAGGACACTCTTCCCCTCTTACTGAGGCGGACACTGGCAGCACCAGAGGAAGTGACTGGGAGGGTGGGCAATGGCCGCTGTGTGGTGGAAGTCGATGCAGAGTCCCCGTTCTCTGTGCCCTCCAACATGGATGCATCACCGCTGGCATCGGATGATGTGGTGCTCTGCGTCTCAGGCTGAGACTCCTCCAGCAGACTCCTGTCCCCCTCTGATGTGCTGGTGACATCTGTGTCACTGGGCTCCTGGGCAGCTGTGGTGCTAGTTTCACACCCACTGGTGACCGTCTCCTGTCCCTCCGTAACCACAGGTGATGCTGCATGGGAGAGAGAGATGTAGGGTCAGGTCAGTGGCAAAAACAGCACAAACATATGCAAGCAATGCATGACAAAAGTTGAGCAAATCTACATGTTCCACACCACCCCATGTAATCACATTGTGCCAACTCACTACATAGACTCAAGCAGTGCATGGAAACTGGAAACTCGGCATGAGTGAACCATGTGATGACCGCACAGCACAACACCCTGCTTGTGGCTCTGTTCAAACAGACACACAACTAGTTCTGAGCACACCTAGGGACATGATAGGGGCACACAACTTGTTGCCAGTGACATAACTGGATGTAACAGGAGGGGACGTCACAGAGCCAGACAACATGACAGTCCAAAATGGACATTAGCCCATGCCACCCACCATGTCGTACCTTGGGGACAATAGAATGCTGCACATTGCTGTAAGATATCTAGCCCTACCCAATATGGGTGCATGCAATGGACGCATTGATGTACGCACAGTCATATTGGACACACCGCCGCTCCCTCCCATGGGATTCCCAAGACTACACCAATGCAGAAGAAACCTGAAGAGCACAACTCAGAATGTAATGTGAAGGCACAGCTTCCAAATCAACTTTGTAAGTACAGGTAGGGAAAATGCATGCCACAGGCACCCAGGCCAGCAGCCACTTACATGCCACAGCATCACACTACCAACATCACAGAGGCCAGCGCTGGCACAGGCTCTGTACACATGCAGCCACTCCCATCTAAAGTCAGACCCCCCAAATGCTCACCCCTGGCTTGCTGCTGATGCTCCTTCAAACGTGCATCCAGCTCAGGCTATATCACCGCCAAGATGCGCCCCATTAGTGGTGTCATGCTGCACCGTGTCAGATGCCCAGTGCGAGGAAGCAGCCCCAGGGTCATCTCTGCCACATTCTTTGCCAGCCGGCTGATGTCATCCCATCTCTTGTGGCAGTGGGTGCGCCGTCGGTTTGAGACCCCCAGGGCTCGCACCTTCGCTGCAATGGCCCTCCACATGGCCTTACACTGGTGTACCTTGAGCTGCAGGCATGGGAGACAAGAGAGAGAAATGATCAGCCGACTGTCCCGTTTGTCCCTGGGCCTGTTCGTATGCGCCCAGGACTCTGGTGATGTGTTCCAGGGAGTGGGTCCCAGCCTCCTGGTGTCCCTGGGTGACCCTGCCCCTCCCACCTGCTCTGCTGCCACAGACCTGTTGCCTCACCACTGTGGGTACATACATCCTCTCCCTGCCCTCCTCCATGGGTGGTGTATACGGGCCATCCTCTGGGACAGGGAGGGTGTTGCCGGCAGCACTGGTGGTGGTGGTGGTGGTGGCTGTGGCTGCACAGGCCGTGACAGCAGGGGTCTGCTGTGGAGTCGTTGTTGCCGCAGATGTGGTGGGGGGGACGCTGGGGTCCTGGGACGTGTTGCTCCCTGGCACACCAGATGGGCTGGCCTCGAGCTCATCGTCCACGGAATCTTGGGAGTCAACATCCGAGAATCCTTGTAACGGGGGTGGAGACTGACTCTGCAGGTTGCTGGTGTTGTCCTCTGCAGTGAGTTCTTGGTCACCTGTGGGTCAGATGGGAAATGGTAATTGCAGTGCACCCGTCAAGCTTTGGGTTAGCATTGTGTCATTCATATTTTGTACACTGCACAATTGACATATCATCACATTGTTGACTGTGCAGTACTGTGCTCCCTGACATGATACAGTGGTACAAGCATTACTTGTCCATGGTGCGAGGTGTCAGGGCATACCATGCGAACCGTGTCCAATTGTGGTTTACTGGGACTTGTTGCCATCTAGGGCCTGGCACAACATGTGTTTAATTGTGGATTCATGGTTTATTTGTCTGACCTACCAGACGTCACATCTGGCCATGGACTGGCAATTATCATCTCCTGCATCCCTTTGTCCTATCATGTGCATATCTTGATTTGTGCCACCACACATGCTTTCATATTTTGAGAATGGTCCTTGTCGCACTTGCCCCATGGTGATG
The DNA here is from genome assembly GCF_964204655.1 of Triturus cristatus. Classification (NCBI taxonomy): domain Eukaryota; kingdom Metazoa; phylum Chordata; class Amphibia; order Caudata; family Salamandridae; genus Triturus; species Triturus cristatus. The sequence goes on from NC_140590.1 coordinate 1,699,513,533, forward strand.
CACATGTAACTAGTTGCTGTGCATGAATGTGCCCAGGCTTTCTTTTACTTGAGCATTGGTGTGTCACACTTTGGTGGTTGTGACAGTTTCCTTGGCTTACCTGTGTGCACACTGTGCTTGGCAATGGGTAGGTATGGCTCTTTGTGCAATGTGAGGGCTGGTGTTGTCATATGGCACCATTTAATTTGGGGAAAATGTGTGGGCGCACGTACTGGCTACCTACCTGTGAGTTTGTTTGTTGTACTGCAATGGCTTCCAACTGCTTCTGAGTGGGGTGGGGGAGGGATCCATCCTGCTGAGGTGTGGGACACAGGGAATGTTGGGAATAGTAGTGCAGGCCCCCCACCCCCAGACACCCTCATTGTGAATATGGCTACCTACCTGTAAGTTTGATGAGGGTTGTGTAATGGCTGACACATGGTTCTGGGTGGGGTGGGGGAAGGATCCATTCTGCTGAGGTGTGGGACAGGGGGCATGGTGGGAGTAGTAGTGCAGGACCCCCACCCCCAGACACCCTCATTGTAAAGATGTCTACCTACCTGTAAGTTTCTTTGTTGTACTGCAATGGCTTCCAACTGCTCCTGGGTGGGGTGGTGGAGGGATCCATCCTGCTGAGGTGTGGGACAGGGGGCATGGTAGGAGTAGTAGTGCAGCCCTCCCTGACACAAACACCCTCATTGTGAAGATGGCTACCTACCTGTAAGTTTGTTTGTTGTACTGCAATGGCTTCCAACTGCTCCTGGGTGGGGTGGGGGAGGGAGGTATACATCTTGCTAGGCTGTGGGACAGGGGGCATGGTGGGAGTAGTAGTGCAGGCCCTCCACCCCCAGACACCCTCATTGTGAAGATGGCTACCTACCTGCAGGTTTGATGAGGTTTGTGTAATGGCTTACACATGCTTCTGGGTGGGGTGGGGGGGGATCCATCCTGCTGAGGTCTTGGACAGGGTGCATGGTGGGAGTAGTTGTGCAGGCCCTCCAAGCCACAAACACCCTCCCAGGGAAGATGGCTAGCTACCTGTAAGTTTGATGAGGGTTCTGTAATGGCTGACACATGCTTCTGGGTGGGGTGGGGGAGTGCTCCATCCTGCTGAGGTGTGGGACAGGGGGCATGGTGGGAGTAGTAGTGCAGGACCCCCACCCCCCAGACACCCTCATTGTAAAGATGTCTACCTACCTGTAAGTTTGATTTTTGTACTGCAATGGCTTCCAACTGCTTCTGGGTGAGGTGGTGGAGGGATCCATCCTGCTGAGGTGTGGGACACAGGGAATGTTGGAAATAGTATTGCAGCACACCCAGCCACAAACACCCTCCCAGGGAAGATGGCTAGCTACCTGTAAGTTTGATGAGGGTTCTGTAATGGCTGACACATGCTTCTGGGTGGGGTGGGGGAGGGATCCATCTTGCTGAGGTGTTGGACACAGGGAATGTTGGGAGTAGTAGTGCAGGGTCCCCACCCGCAGACACCCTCATTGTGAAGATGGCTACCTACCTGTAAGTTTGATGAGGGTTGTGTAATGGCTGACACATGCTTCTGGGTGGGGTGGGGGAGGGATCCATCCTGCTCAGGTGTGGGACAGGGGGCATGGTGGGAGTAGTAGTGCAGGACCCCAGACACCCTCATTGTGAAGATGGATACCTATCTGTAAGTTTGTTTGTTGTACTGCAATGGCTTCCAACTGCTCCTGGGTGGGTTGGGGGAGGGATACATCCTGCTAAGGTGTGGAACAGGGGGCATGGTGGGAGTAGTAGTGCAGCCCTCCCTGACACAAACACCCTCATTGTGAAGATGGCTACCTACCTGTAAGTTTGTTTGTTGTACTGCAATGGCTTCCAACTGCTCCTGGGTGGGGTGGGGGAGGGATACATCTTGCTAGGCTGTGGGACAGGGGGCATGGTGGGAGTGGTGGTGCAGGTCCCCACCCACAGACACCCTCATTGTGAAGATGGATACCTACTTGTAAGTTTTTTGTTGTACTGCAATGGCTTCCAACTGCTCCTGGGTAGGGTGGGGGGAGGGATACATCTTTCTAGGCTGTGGGACAGGGGGCATGGTGGGAGTAGTAGTGCAGCCCTCCCTGACACAAACACCCTCATTGTGAAGATGGCTACCTACCTGTAAGTTAGTTTGTTGTACTGCAATGGCTTCAAACTGCTCCTGGGTGTGGTGGGGGAGGGATACATCTTGCTAGGCTTTGGGACAGGGGGCATGGTGGGAGTGGTGGTGCAGGCCCCCCACCCCCAGACACCCTCATTGTGAAGATGGATACCTACTTGAAAGTTTGTTTGTTGTACTGCAATGGCTTCCAACTGCTCCTGGGTAGGGTGGGGGAGGGATACATCTTTCTAGGCTGTGGGACAGGGGGCATGGTGGGAGTAGTAGTGCAGCCCTCCCTGACACAAACACCCTCATTGTGAAGATGGCTACCTACCTGTAAGTTAGTTTGTTGTACTGCAATGGCTTCAAACTGCTCCTGGGTGTGGTGGGGGAGGGATACATCTTGCTAGGCTGTGGGACAGGGGGCATGGTGGGAGTGGTGGTGCAGGCCCCCCACCCCCAGACACCCTCATTGTGAAGATGGATACCTACTTGTAAGTTTGTTTGTTGTACTGCAATGGCTTCCAACTGCTCCTGGGTGGGGTGGGGGAAGGATGCATCCTGCTCAGGTGTGGGCCAGGGGGCCTGGTGGTTGTTGTAGTGCTGTCTGCCTGTACACATTCCCCCATGGTTATGTTGTTAGCTATGTTTGTGGTGAATGGGAGTGGGTGAATGTTGGATCTGTGAGCCATGTTTTTGTGAGTGTATGGTGCATATGGATGGTGTGTGTCCTAGGTGGTGTAGCTTTGTAGTTGTGCAAGGCAGTATATAGCAGAGTGGCGGTAGTAATTTGTTTGTACTTACCAGCCTCCACTCCCCCGGCTACTCCTGTGAGACTCTCTGGATGCAGTATGGCAAGCACCTTCGCCTCCCATTGTGTGAATGTTTTTAGTGGAATGGGAGGGCCACCGCCAGTCCTCTGAGCCAGCTCACGGTTCTTGCTCCTCCTCTCCTTGACCACCCTCTTCAGATCATGCCACCGCTTCATGATCTCCTTTTTTGATCTTGGGGTGGTCCCTACTGCATTGACCCTTTGGACTATCCTAGCCCACATTTGTGTCCTTGTGGCTAATGGTGTCTGTTGAACCAGGGTACCAAAAAGCTGTGGCTCCACTCTGACTATCTCATCTACCATGACCTTCAACTCAGTCTCAGTGAATTTGGGCATTTTCTGTGTATCCATGGTGTGTGGTGTGCAAAGTGATTGCGGGTGCAGGGGTGTGAGTGGTGGTTGTGGTTGTGCTGTGTATGGTGTGTGTTGTGCAGGGGGGTTAGTTGTGCTGGTTTGGAGGTGATGGTGGTGCTGTGTGTGGTGTGGCTGGTGATGTTGTGTCCTTTGCCTCTCCTGTCAGCTGGGGTATGTGTCCCTTCTCTCCTGGAGTTTTGCAAGGGATTGTGGTTAGTGAAGGGGCTGATTTTATACACAGCTATGTGGGTGTTTCCAATTGGGGTGTTTCTGATAGGTGTGTAGTCCTGGGATTTGTATTTTTCGTTTTGCTATGTGGTTGTGTCATTGTTTTTTTGTGTATTTGGGAGGCATGTCTAGTTTTCTGTGTGCACTTTTTGGCCTTCTTGTGGGGTTTTGGCTTCGTCCGCCATATTTTTGACAGTTCGTCCGCCACGGTGACTGTGCTTCAGCTCTTCCGCTGGCTCTCCCATTCATTCTATTGTGCGACCGCGGCGGTCGGAGACGGCGGTGCGCACTGCGGGACCGTCAGGGATATACTAATTTCCGGGGCGGTGTCTCCGCTATACTTGCGGCGGGTTGTTGTTTTTCTGCCGCGATTCCAACCGCCATGGACGGATTTTATAAGTACCAAGTTGAGTGCCAATGCTGCACAAGGCTTTTGCCTACTCTTATTTAGACTGTGTGTTGAATTAAACAATCACATAGTTGACTCCTTTTTCGGTCAGATTTAATCAAAGAGGTAAATCAATTACATCATATTTTTTCTTTTACATTTTTCAACTACTCATGATCTCTTCATAAAAAAACCACACCGTGTTTTAAACAATAATTTTGTGACACAATATAAGTACAAATTTGTAAGATTTCGACACCTTCCTAAATACAATTTTGAACACAAAAACATTCAGCTCTTCAACATTCATACACATACACACCCATTCATATTCTTCAATAAATATACAAAACTAAGTGAACACTGTGTCAAATGACACGTGAAGGCCATCCAGAAAGGTTATTTATACTTTCATTGCCTATACTCTTTCTTTTCTTGAAAATAGATTTTTAAGATGAACGATTGGCCTTTGTTCGTAAGGTCTACGCGTTTCGGAACCCGTCTCTTGCTGGGAACCTCATCAGGACCAATGTACTGAAACAAATGAACAGAAAATTGTTTACCCAATGTCCTATCCCTTAAAAACTGAGGTGATTGCGCTAAATTTAAAGTTCTCACCTGCAACTTCAATGCAGTCAATGCCTCACAGGGGACGTGTTTAGCCGTCTACCTCGAACTGTTGAGCCCGAATTATTCTGTCAAACCAAACAATATACAATACGCTATCAAATCTGGTCTACCTTAACGTGCAACAACAGATAAAACTCTCTCTACGTCAGCAGTCAGTCTGTCTAGTGGTATGGCGCTTACTTGAAGTGTGCGTCAAGGTGAGAAATCTCGGGGGTCTTTGTTAGTTCTTTCCGACTCCTCGGTGTGACTTATAGTCTTGGCACCGGCCGTTTGTTTGAAAACATGACTCCAAAGTTTGCCGGTCGTATTCGTACCGCTGTGTGTCAAAAAGAAAGCGGAACTCGTAAACATAGATTCTTGATTGTTGTTTGTATCTGCAGCAATGCTGGTGGTTCGAATCTCACCTTAATGTAACGAATTTCCCGCGTCTCGTTGGGATTCTGTGGCTTCGCTGCTCTGCTCGGTATCCGTTCTCGTGAAGGTGTATTCATGAGTGATTGGCGCGTTACGTGAGGACGTAACGTCAATCTAAGTGCTTCTGGGAAATGTAGTTCTTATGAGCTAATGGCCTCTTTTTTGAACCACAAAACTTTGTTTTGTCCGGCAAAAGGAGGACAGTGATATTTTGTATGGATCGCTGAAGACTTCTTTATTGTAAATTGCAAATTAACAAATGGATTCCACTTGTTATGACAGGTCAATTATTGAGTTTATGAAAAGGTTGAAGTGTATTATTTGCCAGGTGGATGATCATGGCACATCTAAGTTGTGGCCAATCAGGCCCGAAGCTATGGCAGGTGACCCTCACAGTTCGGACGGACGGATTTTGGCCATCTTCGCCCGCTACGGGCGGTTATTCTGGGACAAGTACCGCCGCGGCCATTTTATTTTGACGGTTAATGCTAATTGGTTCTCCGGTTTTCCCACGGGGCCGGCGGGTGGTTGTTTTCCGCTTCAATGGTGGTTAGGGTGTTTTTCTGCCCTGCATCCTAATGGACCTCTATGTATGCACTTATGCAATCACTAAGGTATTACATGTAGTTATATAATCACCCCGGCACTACTGTTGCACTCCTTGAATCCCGGAGCCACCACTTTTGTACTCTTGTAATCACTCAGCCAGTAGTCATGCTATAAAATCATCCTGGCACTACTTTTGCAGTCTTTTATTTAGTCAGGCTCTACCTCAGTAGTCCTGCAATCACCCAAGAAGTATCCATGCACTTATAAAATCACCCAGTCACTTGCTATGTAGTCATGTAAATCTATAGACATTCACCCTGCAGTCATGCAATCGCCGACGTGTTAGTCCTTTAATCCCCTTGTACTGTTTCAATCACATACGCACTTATCTTGTACTTATGTAGAGTTATCTCATTACCTGCACACTATCCTTGCAGTCGTCAAATCACTCATGCCTTTTTGTTGTATTGATGTATTATTCACCTAGTCAGTACTCAATAACTGATGAATCCCTTTAAGTGCTATTTATACAGTTATCCATGCACTTAATGTGCATGTTTGCACTCATGAAATTAGCCAGTCACTTTTCATGTTGTCCTGTACTTGAGAGTACCCTATGTTGGTTCTTTCTTTACTGCTCTATCTTCTTCTTGCACCTCTGTTTCAAATTTCTTCAGTTCTTTTTCCTTTTTTCTGCACCTGTCTTCCCTCTTTCTGCACCTCTCTTGCCTTACTCTGCCCACCTGTTCCTCCTTTCTGTACGTCTTTTGCCTGCTTCTGCAACTCTCTTCTCTTTCTGCACCTCTGCTGGTTCTTTCTGCACTGATCTGCCTTCTTGCTGCACCTCTGTTTCAAATGTCTTTATTTCTCTTGCCTTTTTTGCACCCCTTTTCCTTCTTTCTGCACCTCTCTTGCATTACTCTGCTCACCTTTTTCCTCTTTCTGTACCTTATTTGCCTCTTTTTGCACCTCTGTTGATTCTTTTGCACTACTGTTGCTTCTTTCTATGACGTCTCTTGTAAATTTCTGCACGCCTCTCACACCGATATAAAAACACCAATATAGTCGCCATACAGTCTTACAATGATCCATGCACTAGATATGTTATGCTGTAATCATTCAGATATCAGTTGTATTTTTTTCTACACCTGTTTTCACTTATTGTGCAGCTCAGGTGTAATTGTTACCATATTCAGAAAACCATATATGCATTTCTTTGTAGCTTTTAAAATAGAAAGTGTTTCTTTAGTAATAGATAAGAATATATGTATATAATTATTTTAATAATAAAAAAATATTTTCAAAATTATTTTTTCAGATATTCTGCAATATTATTAAGAAAGAACAACCATGACAAGAAAAGCGCAAAGGAAAAAACAACAAAGAAAACAGAACTATTTAAAGGAGAAAGAAACATACGAATTAGATGAACTACAACATGTGGCAAAAAAGAAAAAGTCATGTGGTAGGTGAACACAGGAATTTATTAAAAGAATTTCAAGGAGAGGAAAGGATTTTGGAAATTATGAAAATAGAAAGAATGCTTGTAGAATGATGAAGAATGAAATGAAAAAAAGACAAATTAATAGAAATTCAGGAAATGAGAAAAAAATCTCTGTTGAAAGAAGAAAGAAAAAAAATTATGAAATTAGGAAATGTATGTATACAAGTAGAGTACTACAACATTTGTTGAAACATGGCTAGAAATATTTTTTATATATTTTATAAAAAGAAAAAAAGATTGAAAGTATAGTCGAAAAGGCTTTTGAATTGAAAAGAAAATTGTTCATTTAGTTTAAATGAGAATGCGAACATTAGATAAACCAATGCATTCTATGAAGAACAAAACTAAAAGGAAAAAACCAATGGAAGCATTCTTCTAGTTCAGAACCTTTTTTTAATGAAGAGAGCTATTTTCAAAACAATACATTAGTTCACACAGTTGATACCAGTGGTCGTGCTTATGAAGTGAAGAATTGTTGTGCAATGGACAAAGAAAGGATGGTTCCTAGAAAAGTGGAAGAAGTGATGGCTGAAGAAGTTCAAGGCAGATGTTCACAAGCTCCAGTGTATGCATGGGATTGTAGTAGTATTTGTAGTATACAACAGGAGTCTATTGATATTTTACGAAATTTCTTACGAGTTTATACTAAAAAAAGTATTAAACAAACCATTAAGATGTTGCAAGGACTAGATCTTTGTAAAGTGAGAAAAAATACTGGTTTGCAAGGTCATTCTCTGGCTTGTCTTTCTAGAAAAGTGTGTCAAAGTGTGTTTTATCATTTGAGAACATTAGCAATACATCACTCTGCAATGCGGAAGTTAGGAAGAAGATTGTACTATGTAAAAAGTCCTGCAATAATTTTAAGTGACTTAAACACTGCTCCTTTGCATGGGTCAGTATCGGATGTAAAAAAAAGTTTGTGATGATATAGAGTTTCATTTCTTTGGTCCTGAAGAGGAGTGTAGAGTTTGATAAGTGTAGGTGTAGAAGAAGAGGTGGAAGATTGTAGTACTGAGAAGTTTGAAGAAGAGATTACGAAATGTAGGTAATTTTTGGTGAAAGACCAAACTAAGTTTGTATTTGTTATCGACGTACTCACTGTAGAATTCAAACTAGGAATGTTGATCTGTACTTAAAAAGTGAAAAAGAAAACAATGATAAGTGGAAGGAATTTGGAGCTTATTTGTTGGTGGAAGATTGCTTTGAGTTGGGTAGGGATCAACGTATTTGTAAATATTGTTATAGCAAATTAGAGGAGAACAAAATGCCAGCTAGAGCTGTACATAATAACCTAGAGTTGGTAGTTATTCCTCCAGAACTGGTAGATTTAAATACGTATGAGTCCATTCTGATTCAATCTGTTCACCAATTTCAGGCTATTGTTCGTATGGAGCCTAAAACTGGTAAGCTACCTCCATCAGATTTACAAAGAGGCTTAAACGGAAGAGTTGTGCGTTTACCTTTAGATTTAAAGAAAAATATTGAACTATTGGTGTAGAGAAAGAGGAAACTGAACCTGTAGTTATTCTAGTTAATGATGTTATACGAAGAGTCGGAAAATATGGCAAGAATTAGTAGATGTGAGCAAAGTGCAAAAAGCTACGTTATATCTCATAAAAAACAATGTTTATTACAAAAATGTGTATGTGGAAGAAGAAATAGTTTTAGGAGATGATAGCGAAATTTCAAGTGGCCAAATTGAAAAAGTGGACATCTCCAAAAGTGATGAAATTTATGAACATTATAGTATACATCCTTTACATTCAAAGGAAGTGATTGGAAATACTATTGAATTATTCCAAATAAAAAAAGGGAAGGGAACTCCTATGAGTGTTTGGTAAAGAAGTTTGGAAGCTCGTTGTTTTCCACAGCTCTACCCAACTACAAAAGGTGGACGATATGATGAACGACCAGTACAGATTCCAGCGTCAGAATATTGTACAACAAGATTGTACTTAGAAGATCCAAGATTTCGACAATGTATTCCATATATATTTCATCTTTTGTTTGAAAGTGACTTGTCTGGACTTTCATATGCAGTGAACCACATATTAAAAACAGGAGTTCATCTTCAACATGTTTCTGCAAAGAAATTCATGGACAACAGAGAGACGATCATTTAGAATCTCAATTGATTAATTTGATGGCGTGTCAACGTGGTACTAATGAGTATTGGTATCGTTGTCATGGAGAACTTAAATGTATGTTAAGGAACTTAGGAACCCCTATATGGTTTGTTACGCTAAGCTGTGCTGAATACGCATGGGATGATTTACTTAAATTTCTTTGTGAAGCAAATTTAAATATTAAAAAACATTCAATTCAAGACAGCTGGAGAACTGTGTTCCTTGTATCCTGTAAATGTGTGCAGATATTTTAATATTAGGTTTCAAGCTATGATGTATTTTATCTGCAATAAAAACAACCCACCAATTGGAGAAGTTATTCCTTTCTTTTGGAGAAAGGAGTACCAAGCTAGAGGTGCTTCTCATATACATATGCTTTTATGGATCAAGGATGCACCTACATTTGGAACTGATTCAGATGAGACTGTTTTATCTTTCATTGAAGACTATGTTACATGTGGTATTTCAAAAACAGGAGAAGAACTTACCTTAAGACAACACATTTTACGGTTTCAAACTCATCGATGTGGCAAATACTGTCAAAGGAAATACAAGTCAAAAGAAAAGTTTTATACAAAATGTTGTTTTGGATTTCCACGTCCAGTAATTTCTAAAGGAAGAGAAAACAGTTTCATGTCAGCAGTGAGGCATACTATCACTCAAAAATCTCCCAAAAATACTTACAATTTAAAAATAATTGAACATTCAAAGTATATTAATGATTACAATCCAGAGATTTTGTCGATGTGGAATGCAAATATGGATATCCAATATGTTGCAGATAATTGCTGTTGCTCGCTATGTTACGTCATACATAACAAAATCTGAAAAGACGGAGTTGAAAGAAATGTGGCAAGAAATTTCACAAGAGAAGACTCTTAGTAACAAATTGTACAGCTTTAGTTTGAAGATGCTGTCCCATCGAGAGATTGGATCCTACGAATATTCGGATCGGTTGACATCTGCAAGTTTATATTCAAAGTCAAGAGGAATCATTTGGCTTACTCTAGGTCTTGCTGCAACATGAAATCAAGTATTGAAATCTGTAGAAGAAATTGAATATTTAGCATTAAATGAACCAGAAAGCACAGATTTTGTTAAAACAAACGTGTTAGATACGTACTATCCTAAAAGAAGTCCCTATCTTGAAAACATCTGTCTCTACGAAGTACTGCAATATTACAGCTTTAAGATAAATATTACAGAGAACATAAATGAAGAAAAATATGAAGTCATTGGCTGTGATGGGTGTTTGGTTAAACATACGAAAGGAAATCTCATTAATCACAGGAAACTCAGTTACGAAACTCAAGATAAAAGGGAATTTTACTATTTAGCACTTCTACTACTGTTCAAGCCTTTGCGTACTGAAATGGAATTACTTGGAGATTTTCAGTGCTATGAAGATTCTTTTAATGCATGTAAAGATAGCATTGAATGCACAGTTTTTCCAAATTATCTACAAATGTTGAATGAAGAAATTGAACAAGAAACTACTATTGCAGCTGAGATTGCTAGAGACAGTTCTCAAGATAGTCAAAGTTCTGCTCCACTGGGTCAAGATCCACTAGGAGAATCAATTCTTGAAAATGAAGCTTCAATAGCCATGAGTGAAGTAGAAACAGCAATGCATCAAGCTCAACAGGATATTATGGAGTTGGGAAACTTGGAAGAACAACTAAATATCAAAGAGAAAGAAATATATCAGCAAGTTACACAACAGATAGCCTATGGTTTACTTCATGAAAATAAAGAATGCAACTGCACATCATTTAAACCTATTCAAATGTATATCAGTGGTCAAGCTGGTACAGGAAAAAGTTTCTTAATTAAAGTTTTGACCTGTTACCTACAGAAAACACCTTAATAACATTTATCTTGTGTTGCAACCACTCTAACTGGGTTAGCAGCACACAACATTAAAGGGATTACATTACATCGTTTATTGATGCTACCTGTTGAACATGAAAACAAGTTGGAATATCACAAGCTATCTGGAGAAGCTTGTTATGAAGTTTCAAGAGTACTAAACAAAATGAAACTTCTGATAATTGATGAGGTGAGCATGGGCTCAAACTTAATGCTTGCCTTTGTAAATTTAAGACTGCAGCAAATTTTAAAAACATATTATGATGGGTTATTTGGAGGAAAACATGTGATTGTTTTCGGCGATCTACTGCAACTTACTCCTGTAAAAGAGGAAGCAGTTTTTAAAACACTTGTGCATGAAGACACCAGAAAATCTTTGGGAAGTATTGGAAATGTCAACATTTGGTCATATTTTGAATACAAAGAACTTATTAAAAATATGCGACAGGCAAGTGATGAAGATTATGGAAGCATTCTTCAAGGTATAAGAATTGGTGTATTGACAGAACATGGTAAAGAAGCTTTGCAAAGTCGGCTACTTACAAACTTGTTTCCAAATGAAAATGTTGCTCCGGAAATAACATACAAAACAAATGGAGAAAATAAATCTATAATGTGCCTAATGCCAACACTGCGAGAGTGTTCTACATTCAATCAAGAACTTTTGAAGTTGGAAAATCAAAAAATAATTAAAATGGAAGTCATTGATAAAATAGAACAGGAAGGAATTACTATTATTTTGTCTGAAAAATTTAAATCAAAATTGGATTCTTTGGAAAAATCTATATCTAAGACTGTTGGTTTAGAAAAGTATTTATATGTATGTGAAAACTGTTGGGTAATTTTATGGCGTAATTTGGATGTGGAAAAAGGTTTAGTAAATGGAACAATGGGGAAAGTTGTTGTTTTTGTTAAATATCCAAATAGAGATGGAATGGAATTTTTGAAGATTAAATTTGATCAGATTGCAGACGTAAAACAAATTGGATGTTGTGCTGTTCGTGTTTTGCTTGTTAAAGACTTGTATGTTCATAGAAAACAGTTTCCTCTTTCTTTAGCATATGCGGTGACCATCCATAAATCTCAAGGTTTAAGTGTAGACAGTGTTTTGGTAAACATTGGAAGTACCGTGTTTAAAGAGGGTATAGCATATGTTACATTGCTCCGAGATTGTATTTGATTGATTATGATGAGAGAAAGATTAGTGCAGATGCAAATTGTTTAAGAGAGTATAATTGGTTGAGAAGACTGTATCATCCCAACTTAGGTGAATATCCTGTATATGTAAAGCGTGTAGTATGTCGAAAACGAACATATGAGAAACTCTGTAGTGAGTTTTGAAATAAGAAAAAAATCAAGAGAATATGAGGTTCCAAACAAAAAGAAAATTGACACTGTTGAAGCTATTGTAGGATATCAGTTACAAAATAGTTCAAGTATCAACTGGAGCGAGGAGATGCTAGTACGCTGCTTTACTCTTGGTCGTACTGCACTGGGCTCGTTTTGAGAGTGTTTGGAGAGTGTTTTAATGTTAATGTTATTAATTGTGCTGTTGTTCTAATTTTAAAACGAAATTTGCTGCTAACCTGTGCTGCTACTTTAATTTTAAAAACGACAAGGTTTAAACCTGTTATGCAAGTGCGTGTCTTTGTTTATTTATTATAAGCAATAGAGACTAAGAAAGCCATTTCTTCCACATCTGAAAAAAACCCACCTTTCCTACAAAGATGACATAGCTCTTCTGGTATTTGCGTGCAGATAGCAGACAGGAAGCCAAGAATGTTTGACTCGTGGGCACATTTTTTAAAGTTAATGAAACAGTAAGAGCCATTGCAGAGCTGCGATCACCGGCAGCTACGGAAGCTATCCCTAAAGAAATATGTTACAACACATGTAGTGCTCAATGCGAGCGCCATAGTAAACTCAAATGAGGGTTCATAAAAGGAGTGTTTACTGTTCTGTGCACCAACTATAAGTCCATCAGTTGCTACTCACGATCAATGACAGCTGTTGCAGAGCGAGGATCCTGTGGGAGGTAAGATGGGCACTCCATGTGAGCCAGGCAGCGCTGCAGCCCACACTGTGGAAAGGGAGGGGTGTTGTGAAACTCTTGAGGTTTGCAGCAGCTAAGTGAGCAAATCTTCTGCCTCTGTAGTCTGTACGTTATGTTTGCAGGGGGTCTAGGGATATTGGCACTACGTACATCCAGGCAACACAAACAGCCATGCTCACGTAGGAAAAGCGACAACACCGAACTTTTGAAAATGGGAACACGGGCGCCAATGTTAAAGCTGGCATTTTTCAGCTTTTGAAAACAAATATATTCAAAAGTTGATTTAGGCGAGCCACGCAGCACAAAAGAAAGGTGTGTGGCTGCTATGTTAAATCCAACATGTGTGGCACTGTTTAAAGCGCAACATTGCATTTATGGTGATCCACGCATAAAGATAGCTGCCTGCTATTCACACACGCTGGAGCCCCGTGACTGACAAGGAGGGAGGGGGAGAAGGGAGGGGGTAGTGAGAGCAGAGAGCAGTGGTTGGAGGAGCATGGAAGGAGACAACAATCAAACAATTAACAGCGCAGCGCTCGTGAATGGGCGCCAAGCTGATAATGTATGTATGCATGTCACAAACTTGGAAATTAAATAAAAAAGTATTTTGTAAAAAGGCGCCATGCGGCACAATTCAAACATTGTAAGTTAAAACGTATCGTTGCATTTGTGGTGAGCAATGCACGCAGATAGGCGCCTGCTGTTTACACAAGCTGGAGCCCGGTGACTGATGAGTGGGGAGCTGGGAGAAGGGAGGGGGGAGTGAGAGCGGAGAGCGAGGGTGGAGGAAACAATGAGACCATTAACAGCACGGCGCTCGTGAAAGAGCGCTGTGCTGATTATGTATGCATGTGTATGTGTGATGCTCGACCTAAAAAAAAGTAGTCCCCAAAATAACATATAAACACTCGCAGTGTAGGGAAACTGTAGTTGGTCGGTGCTGCTTCCTCCAAAAACAGAAGTGACATATGGGATTGCCAGCGAACAGTAAGCGAGATAACAACAACAATGCCAGAGTTAACCAATGACAAGCAGCAGGAGAAATTACCCTCAATATTGTATTTACTATAGGTCTTGCGACAGCGCAAGCGCAGTCTACGCGAGACCTAAAAACTGGCCGGAGTGTCCTTCGGCACACTGAAATCACTGAGAAAGTTTCTGCCATTGCTGCCTAGATCGGCTAAGGAAATGGTTACCCGTGCCCTCATTTTGTCACGTATTGATTATACCAATGCGTTATATATTAGCCTTCCCGGATACCATCTAAAAAAGCTGCAAACTATTCAAAACACAGCAGCAAGAATGTTGTTGGGCATCCCGGGCAGATCAAGTACAAGGCAACACCTCTGGGATTTGCATTGGCTCACTGTGGTGCAATGCGTTTTGTTCAAGGCCCTTACCCTTGCTCACGGGGCCTTATACAAATCTGGGCCACCATATCTGAGGAGACGCTTTGACTTCTATGAACCCCAAAGGCATCTGAGATCAGCAGCACAATGCCTTGCAGTTATCTCCCGTTTCTGCCTTGCTCAAACGGGGGGCAGCTCTCTTTCCTTCAAGGCGGCCAAGTCTTTGAATGCCCTCCCATATGAACTGCGACACACTCAGGATCTCATGCTGTTTAAAAAGCAGTTAAAGGCCTTGCTTTTTAACTAAAAGCTCAGCTCCTCCTACCGCAGTTTCTCCCGTCTCCTGTAGTTGGCTCTCGCGCCGGGACACTCCTGAGTATCTGTGCGCGCTACAAGTGCTGAATAACATAACTGCTGTGCTAATGTAGTTGTGAACATCATATTTTTTCGAGAAAATCTTCAACAACAAATTATGGAGAATCGAGAAAAAAGATTTTGTTCTTTGCTGCATTCTACTTTTGAAAACTTGAGAACCGATAAAACTAAAATCCAAAGTACTTCTAGCATTCGGCATCTTCTGGATATATGTTCATCACAATTTACACCTAATGTACAGCAAGAAGCTCAAGAATTTCTTATGCTTATTCTTGCAGTATTGGAAGGTGAAGGAATACAAATTGCAAATCTGTTTGGAGTACGTTACAGATGGTATCATAAATGTGAGAACTGTTCATTTTCATCCACCACTGAAATAGACACAGAACGATTCATATATTTGACAATACCAGATTGCAAAACAGTGTCTTTTAACAAATTAGTAAAATCTGCGAATCAAAATATGGAA
Organism: Triturus cristatus; assembly: GCF_964204655.1. Lineage (NCBI taxonomy): Eukaryota > Metazoa > Chordata > Amphibia > Caudata > Salamandridae > Triturus > Triturus cristatus. The sequence goes on from NC_140590.1 coordinate 1,699,528,771, forward strand.
TTAAGTCATTGCAAATCTGAAATGTTATCAACATTATTTATTGAAACATTTGTATATCATTTTAATGCTACAATGTTGTAGAGCAGATGGAAGAAAATTTTTGTGGCAAGTCAACTGTCAATTTCAGGAAGAACTTTCGAAGCAGTGGCAATTATTTTCATTGATGGACCTTCTACAACATCTGGACACTATACTGTGTATTTAAAGTACAATAAAGGGTGGACACATTGTAATGATGCCCATTTGGAATTCAAATGTCGGTTGCCTTATGAATTACCAAATTCATATCTAATATTTTTGATGCCAAAGTTCTGAAAACATCATTCGGCCTATTGAGAAGATGTCAACATGAATTAATGAGTTTATTTTTGATATTTTCAATACAAACGATTTCAGAAACATCATTCGGCCTATTAGGAAGCTGTCGATATGAATTAAGAAGTTTATTTTGGATTTTTTCAATGCAACTAATTTCGGAAACCTCATTCAGCCTATTGGGAAGATGTCAAGGATTACTGTTTCAATCATCGTTTCTGTTCTTTGAAATTGTATTTAGAAAATTGTTTTTGAAAGAAGCAGTTCATATATTTGATGTTTGTATCATATGCGATGTAAATGAGAGTGTTTATTTGTGAAAATGTAAACAGATTGTTGAGTTTGTTGTAAATATTTTAAACACAGATTTGTTTTTGTTTTTAACAATCTTATTGATTGTATTTTTTTGCCCGCTGTCACATGATGATCAACATTGAAATCACTGTGTATGGTGAAATTCAATAGAATCTGAAAACCGCAAAAAAGGCAAACTGAATATGTTATGTAATTGTAAAATTATGTTGTGTTCTTAAAACTCTAATATTATATGTGATAACAGTATTTTTTCTTCTCTTTTACAGACACTAGTTCTAAAGTTTGAAAATATTTTAAATTTAGATTATAATAAAAGAACTGAAAAAATTATTTCAAAGACTTTCATATCTACTTCAAAAAAGGTAAGATTAAGTAACCCAAGCACTACCCATGCAGTGCTAGAATCACCTGTGCACTACCCATACAATCCTCTAATCACCTAGACACAATTAATTCAATCCTTTAATTACCCAGGTAGTACCGATGCACTCCAACAATCATGCTGTCACTACCCATGCACTCCTCCAATCACCCAGCCAGTACCATTTACTTATCCAATCACTCCGCCAATACATAAGCATTTATAAATTCACCATGCACTACCCTTGCAGTACTCTAATCATCCAGTCAGTACCCATGTACTCATGCAATGACCCAGGCACTAACATATGCACTGCTACAATCCCCTGTGCACTACCCATACAATCCTCTAATCACCTAGACACTACTCATTCACTCCTTCAATTACCCATGTAGTGCCCATGCAGTCCAGCAATCACCCTGTCACTACCCGTGCACTCCTCCAATCAACCAGGCAGTACCATGTACTTATCCAATCACTCCGCCAATACCCCAGCACTTATAAATTCACCATGCACTCTCCTTGCAGTACTCTAATCATCTAGTCAGTACCCATGTACTCATGCAGTGACCCAGGCACCAACCATGCACTGCTACAATCACCTGTGCACTACCCATGCAGTCCTCTAATCACTTAGACACTACTCATTCACTCCTCCAATCAACCTTGCAGTACCATGTACTTATCCAATCACTCCGCCAATACCCAAGCACTTATAAATTCACCATGCAGTACCCTTGCAATACTCTAACCATACAGTCAGTACCCATGTACTCATGCAGTGACCCAGGCACTAACAAATGCACTGCTACAATTCCCTGTGCACTACCCATACAATCCTCTAATCACCTAGACACTACTCATTCACTCCTTCAATTACCCAGGTAGTACCCATGCAGTCCAGCAATTACCCTGTCACTAGCTATGCACTCCTCCAATCACCCAGCCAATACCATGTACTTATCCAATCACTCCGCCAATACCCAAGCACTTATAAATTCACCGTGCACTCTCCTTGTAATACTCTAATCATTCAGTCAGTACCCATGTACTCATGGTATGACCCAGGCAGTAACCATGCACTGCTACAATCACTTGTGCACTACCCATACAATCCTCTAATCACCTAGACACTACTCATTCACTCCTTCAATTACCCAGGTGGTACCCAAACACTCCAGCAATCACCATCTACCCATGTACTCCACCAATCACCCTGTCACTACTCCTTTACTCCTCCAATCACCCAACCACTACCCATGCACTCATGGAATCACCCATGCACTACTTATATACTACTCTATTCACCCATGCACTACTGATGCATTCCTGCAATTACCCAGGCACTACCCATACACTATGCTTTTACTCCTACAATCATCTAGGCACTACCCATACAGTCATGCAATCACCCAAGTACTACCCATGCACTTCTCCAATCACTCAAGCAGTGCCTATGCACTCATGCAATCACCCAGGCATTACCCATGCACTCCTTCAATCACCCAAGCAGTACCCATACACTCAAGCAATTATTCAACGAATACCCAAGCACTTTTGAAATCATCCAATCACTATCCATGTACTGCTACAATCACTCAGGCGCTACTTATCCACTCATACAATAAATCACGCATTATCCATGCACTCATTCAATCACCCAGATACTATCCTTGCAGTTATACAATCACCCACACATTAATGAAGCACTTACAAAATCACTCAGATTCTATCCACGTAGTCTTTCAATCAGTCAGGCAACAATTCATACAACACTCCGAATTGTTTTCTTCTTTAAACCAGATAGGCTGTTCTGAAAAGAACCATTGTTTTCTTCTTGTGTTGTTTTCTTATTTTTTTGTATTTTTTACATTTTTTTGGTGTTTATTTTTTTGAAAAACTGAAAAGAAACCAGATCCAACAACACAAACATGGCAAAATATGCAATTTAATGTCATTGTAAAAAGGAACAGAAAAAAAAAATGAACACTGTAACTATGGATAGCAACCAGGATTGCATCCATCGACTGCTCCCCAACCTAAAGAGTCTTTCTGCATTTAATGCAGACCTGCTCTACTCAAGCCAAATCACGATGAATGCCGATTGTGGCAGGTGTTGTGCCACTAGAAGAAGTACTTGGCCCATCATGTGCTTCTTTTTCTTGTTGCCGCCTTAGTTGCTCTCTGGCAAGCCGACTTGGGTGGATCGTTTGGAGATGCTTTAGCATCGATGATGTGCCACAAGAATATTTCTTGTCCGATCCACACGAAAGCACTTGCTTACAAATTGTGCAAGTGACCTTCCTCGCATTAACCTTCTTTTCACCAGGAGTTATGGTGGAAAACGCCCACACGACACTTTCATACCTCTTCTTCCGGGGATTTTCCAGGTCTTCCTCTTCCTCTGGTGGAAGTTTCTGTGATGGTGGTGCAGCATCCATATCGAGGAAATGTCAAATAAACACCAAAAAGATGTAAAAACACATCTAAGAGAGAACAGGTCTGTCTCTATAGATGGTCCTGAAAGAATGAAAGAAAAATGGGTGGGGTCCTTCAACTTCTAGAATAAAAAGTCTGTAAACCAATGAAAACCTTTCTTTTGAAGTCACATGGGATTCGTGCAGGGCGCGTGCCGCAGCGCGGAACGTGAGCGCACCCGACGCGTTTCCACAAAAATATATTTAAAAATAATATATCTTTATTCCAGTTACAAATACATAACATTTATAATTTTCTTAAATTATGTCTTGATGTAATATATACAATAAAGTTATATATACATACTTTTAAAAGTTAAAAATTTACAGTCGAGTCGTGCACTCAGCGCGACATTGCAACTCACATACGTGACATAACGCGGGGCCGGCACTGCGTACCCCTCGCTAATGGTACCCGGAATGTGCACGACTTAATCAATATGGTGGCGACTTACTTTGAATGGGTGCGCGAATCTTTTTTAATTTCTTTTTTTTAAAATGTATATTATAATTTTAGAAAAGACAAAATATATATATTTTACAAAAATATTAAAAACAAAAAAAATATTTCTTGCAGATTACACTTAGATATTGGCATTTAAAAAAAGTTGAAAATTAGTTAAAAAAACTTAGATTTCAGGAACATTATAGTTCAAAATTAGCATTTGAAAAACCTTTGAAATTCACTGAAAAAAACATAGGCTTCAAGGATGTTATAGTTAGAAATTAGCATTTAAAAAACCTTTGAAATTCACTGAAAAACCATAGGCTTCAGGGATGTTATAGTTAGAAATTAGCATTTAAAAAACCTTGGAAATTCACAGAAAAAACCACAGGTTTCATGGAACATTATAGTTAGTTGGACATTTCACTCGTACAAAACCACAGAAATTTGGCCGTTATAGTTAGTAGAGCTAACTATAACTCACGCCCCTGCAATGCACTACTGATGACATCACATATTACATCACTCATGACATGGTCAGTGACATCACTGATGACATCACTGATGACATCTCAAATAGCATCACTGATGACATCATCTATGTGATAATCTGATGCACCTCCTCACACCCTAATAAAACCTTTTATATACCCACTCTAAAATACAGATTGCCATTCTCGAAACCATAGACAAATCAACACAAATAACTACATACCCACTCGCTAATTCTTAGGTCTACACACCTATACACTCATTCACCCATACAGTCACTCATGCTTTCGGTCACTCATCAGTACAGGACTATCATATGCACTCATACACCTATATAGACACTCACACACTGCCACTCATCCATAGAGTTAATCACACACCTAGTCAGTCATGCAAAGAATTAATCACACTCCCATTTACTCACCTATAGTTATACACACACCACCTCACTTACTAATACAGATACTAACACATACTTACAATCTTATACAATCACTGACACAAGCACACTCATTCATACAGCCACTCTCACAATCGCTCACTCTCACATATAGTCATTTATATACTCCAACACTCACATATACTGCTTTTCACATATGTAGTTACTCACTCATGTACCACTGAGACCTCCATTCACTCACCAACACACCCATACACACACTCACCCACCCACTCAGCCCATCACAGAAGCACTCTTGAATCCATATATCCAGTGAATCACCCACTCACACATCTATGCACAGAGTCACACACCCCCACCCACACAAACACTCAGGCCCCCATAAAGATACTCAGACAACTAATCAATAACCCATATAGACCCTCATGTAGCTAATCACCAACACATGCAGCTGCTTACACACCAACAGACAGACTGATACAGACATTCACACAGTTTAGTCACTAACCCATGCATTCAGTAAGATACGTTTAATCACTCACTTATAGAGTCAGTCATGCACCTACTAAATCATACATTCAGACACTTATACACCCACTCATTCTTCAATACACCTTGGGCTATATATATTAAACATATTTAAACTTTACAGAAACACACATTCATCAGTGATGTCATTTGAGATGTCATCAGTGATGTCATCAACTTAGCGACCTACAACTTAATTTGTAAAAATCTCAATATTATCAAAATACTGTAACGAGAAAATATTAAAAGTTAAGAGAATTGATTAGTTTTATTTGGGGAAAGTCACCGACTATAATAATGGGGAAGATGACTCTAAACACACAAGTCCTGTTTTCATGACGGGAAAGCACAGTCGTAAACATGACTATATCATTCGAGAAACATGATGAGAATAAACATTATTATGCCATTTGCATCAGTGTATCCGCATTTAGTCTGAGCAAAGAACCTATCTCCCACAGTAAAAATTGGAGACCAAATATAGTAGGAAAAGAATTAGTGCAGGGGGAAAAAGGGAAAACACCTCCTATTCGTCCCAATTATGGGCCACAATATTAATTGAATATAACATTTAAACCTGAAAATCCATTTTAAAACACACAGCATAGATATTCCTAGGAGGTATACAACCTGTCATGAGTCACATAAGCTTGACAAGTGTACATAATGTAACAACATTACAGCAATTATTTCAAGTATTCAGAGACCCCACAATAGGCGCTCTACATAACATAGTGACATATATACGTCTGTTAATGAATAGACAGATGGAAAACGGTATAAACACCAGAATCAAATTCCTAAGAAATACTGCAGTTCATTATCGATATTGATTCCTAGTTCTACCGCATGTAGTCCAAGAATCCAGCGTGCTTCAACCTGACGTACTTTCAATTCCTGATTCCCTCCCCTGGGGTCAATCGGTACTGTTTCCAAACCATGGAATTTAAATGACAATTGTTTGCGTTGTTCTACACATTCTATCGAATGGTTCACAATAGGATATCTCTCATCCAGATTTGTAAGCGCTCTAAAATGCTCAGAAATGCGTTCTTTTAGGTACCTAATGGAGCTCCCTACATACATTTTAGAGCATTTACATACAATAATGTAAACCACAAATTTTGTGGAGCAGTCTATATGTTGATTCATATGGTACTTTCTAGATCCATTATATTGCAGAGATATATAACAAAACATCCTAGTCTTGCATATCGCAAAGGGAGAACTATCCACAATATGGTAAGTCCTATTTACCCGAAGATGAATTCACGGGGTCACACATGGCTACACAAATGTAACTTGGGATCATAGATATGCAGCAATTGCAGTATGTGTAAATTTGCTTTGACTGGAATGTTTGGACAACAAGTGTCAAGAAGATTAAAATATGGATGTATGCCTTAAGATCTTGGAATACAGCAAGAAGAAATTATTAAGGATTGAGACTTGGACTTTATATGTGCTTCTACTTTTGTTTTCTGCTCAGGTAGTCGATTGTTAATATTTGTATCATATGGGACTTAGGTCTACATTTTTACAGCATGGGGTGGTCGTTGTATGGTAACCTTGAGCATTAACACTTATTGGAATATCTGAATTGGAGGAACTTGTACACTACCCTGCGCGGATTTCCCCTACTACCTTTCTTTGTTAAGTTTAATATTATTTGGGGCTGCTGCAGGTTGTGTGTTACCTTAGATGCTCAATATTGTCAAATATGTGTTCCAGAAATGAAAGAAGCAAAGTAGCTGAAGAGCGTTTCAAAAACTTAAATGCAGGGATATCTGTAAACAAAGCTGTTACTCAGGGGAATGTGCGGCCTAATGAAGACCTGAAAGCTAAGTTTTCTAGGTTAGAGAGGCTTAAAAAAACAGAGATCGGAAAATGGTGGGACAGGGCAAAGCTCAAGGAGTACATTAAACTTGAGAGGATCCCACGGGGCCTTCGCTCCAATATTGTTCCAACTTATGACGATTTAGAGGAGGACTTGCTTCTCCTACGGGAGAAGGAACTTATAGGAAATTCCATGCGATTAATGAATCTGCTTATTGAGAATGCAGAGAGAAAAGTATCTAAGGCAGCAGGAGGCAGAAGCGTTGGAAAAAGAAATAGCTGATATGAATCTTACAGAAGCTACTAAGAAGAACTATGCCATTTTGGAAGAAATTCTCAATAAATATGAGGAAGAGATTAAAGAAAAGAAAGCTTGCAAATTAAAGCTGGATGAAATAGACTACTGTAACGCTACAGTCTTTACCTTCGTCAAAAAGTTTGACAGATTAGTTAGACAGGATTTACAACATGGTGAGAGTAAATCCTCTCTACTCAGTGTAGTCAGTACAGCCTCATCCAGTAATATATCTGCAACAGGAGAAGAGGGAATAGCAGAGGGAGCACCCAATTTAGCAATGGAGAATAGTCCTTTACGAGAGGTCCAACGTATAGGCATTGGAAACAAGGAAAACAATACCAGGCAGAGAGAGGACATGCGAGGAAGACCAAGAGAGGGAGTAGGGGGAGAGGCAAATCCGGAAGCAAGAGAGAGAGTGAACACACGCTCTTGGAGCAGGGCCAAGCAATAGACAATGTAGAAAGGGGGATTCAAGTTATGAATCTGTCAATTCAATTCAATTCAATTAAAACTTTATTCGGATACAAATTTTGTGTCCATAAAAGTATACAAAAAAATTTAAAACAGATTTTTTTAAAAAAGCTTAAAAAGAATTAATATAAATCACAGTAAATCTTATATGTGAATAATAGGAAAAACACATTTTTACACAATATTTCTTTCAGTTTGGATCCCAATCCCACTCAAACATTTTATAGTTAATCATAGTTTGCACGGTATTTAACACAAACCTTTAAAAAACGGGCTATTGGCAAAATGCTACACTCAGTGTCCAAACATTGTAAAGCAAGAAGGGCCGGGCGACACTGGCGTAAACCTATGAGTTTTAATAAGGGAATGATCCACTTCTTACGTGGGAATTCATAATAGCTACAAAAAAAGACTACGTGCAATGGAGATTGTTCTGATTGTCCATTACAAGGACAAAGGGTTAGGTTACTAGACCAATCTTTTGTCTTTGGGAATGTTATCAGCCGATGGAAAGTATTAAACCGAAATCGTGTTAGGAGATATTTTTCATAAGAGTTAACACTAGATAGTAAATACGGTTGGATCCCAAATGAGACTTGTACTGAAACAAGATGGAGGTTTGTGGGTTTGAGAATCTCAGTTGTTAAACGAAGCTCACGTAAATGTGATAAGCACACATTTTTCAGTTTTTCACGTGACATTTCAATTATAGTCTCAGGGAACTTGAAAAAAGACTCCAGGTTTACGTCTCTCAAAAGATTATGGACATAAAGCAACCATGGAATGTTTTTCCACTTTTCCAGAGTAAGACAATCAGAGATAAGCAAACGGGTCATTTTACACTCTTTAGTTTCCCAAATGCGATGCCATAGGAGAATTGGTTGGATAGCAATAAGGTCGGAAATGTAATCCTCCCCCAACTCCATATGGCAACCATAGGTTGGCGAACTTTTAAGAGTAGCCAAAAGATACTGGAAAAAGCCATTTTCTACTTTTTGGATAATTTCCGTGTTAACGTAGCCCCAAACACCGGCCCCATACATTGCCACTGAGTGGCACTTAGCCCTATAGATCTGAATCAACTCCCGCGGGGGACGCTGGCCTAGTTTTTGCGCAAATGTGACCAAGGCTGTTGTAGTTCTAAGAAACCCCATCTTTTTGGCCAGAAGGGCTGGACCCCAACTAGAGGAATTGTCTATCAAAATACCTAAATAGGGATAGGAAGTAGCGGTCTCCAGGATGGTATTATTTATCTGGATACCGCCGGAATATTTGAGACGTTTCCCCATATGCATGACAAACATTTTCTTTATATTTACTTTTAGATCTAGGCTTGCCATGAAGTCACAGTATCTATCAAGAAGTAGTTGGAGTTGACGCGGGGTCCTGGCCATGATCACCGTGTCATCTGCATAAAGCAGCGCGGGTATTGGACGATGATCAATCATGGGCAAATCCTGGCTTCCTACCAACATCGCAGCCTCCAAACCGTTCGTATATAGGTTAAAAAGAAAGGGTGCCAGTACGCATCCCTGTCTGACACCCTTAGCTACTGGAAATGATGTTGTGACTTCCCCCCCCCAAACCGTACCGTACTTTTGCTGAGGCCCCTGTATAGAGACTCTGAATGAAACTCACCAAAGGGGGATCAACCCCCATAGTTAGAAGGAGTTTCCAAAGTTTGGTATGGGAAACGCAATCAAAGGCCGCCGAAAGATCGACGTAGGCTAAATGCAACCTCCCCTTTTTAGCCCGTACATATTTACCTATCAATAATAAAAGGTTTAGTGCCTGATCCACTGTCCCTAGTCCTTCTCGAAAGCCATACTGAAGGTCAGAGACCACTTGATTGCTTTCAGCCCAGTCTTGGAGTCTTTCAAAAAGTAACCGACCCATCACCTTTCCTGTAGAGTCCAAAAGGGAAATTGGACGGTAACTGGCGGGGCTATTACGGTCGCCCTTCTTAAAAATAGGAAGAAGAATGGAAGTTGTCCAAGACTCTGGTGGGCCAATTTTGATGGCTGCTTCGAAAACCTTTGTAAGAATGGGGGACCATAATTCTAAGTTGTTTTTAAATAGGTCCACGATGATCCCGTCAAGGCCTGGGGCTTTGCCACATTTAGAGGCTTGCAATGCCGTGAGTACCTTGGTATGGTCAAAATGAAGGTTAAGGTTAGAGGAGAGGGAGGGTCTTCTATGATTTTGAGTGGCCAGCATCTCCAAACTTTCTGGGGGGGGTTCTGTCGGAGGATCCTCCAGGATACCAAAAATCCTAGAATAATGATCAACCCAAGCTGCCTCACCCACTGCTACCTCAATCCGTGGGATCTCTTGTTGGTCGGTTAAAAAGGGTGTTCTTACTGTTTTCCAGAAGGTGGCTGAGTCCTTAAGTGAACAGCTCTGATGTAGCTTAGCCCATAGTTCCTTCTTGATATCCACCTTACAGGATTTGAGTGCTTGCTTATAGCATTTTCTTAGTCTTATCACTTCCCCTTTGTCCCTTACGGTATTGGTCAGAGCTTTCTTTAGTGAGAGGTAGGCGCTCCTTGTTGCGGGATTAAACCAGCCTTTTTTTGTTTGATTGACACCCTTAGTTTTACGGAACAACTCTCTCTTAATTTCGGATGTAATGACAGAAAAGCTGGCCAATACCTGTTCGGGGACAGATTGTAAGTTTAGACATACTTCGATATGTGGGAGGGTACGACTCAGCACTGCTGAGGAAATCTTTTCGGCATCCACTTTATCCCATTTAATTGCGTAGCCATTTAGTTTATTTACCCTTAGTGTTTCTTGTGTTAAAAGGGTACGCTTACTGGGGAGTTCTGACAAATCAGGAGTGGTGATCATGAGGATGTTGGGGAAATGATCACTACTAGGATCGGTACCTGTTCGAAAGCTACGTAGCTGCTCCTTAGAAGATTGCGAAACCAAAACAAAGTCAATCAGACTGAATAGTCCCCTGCCGTTAAACGTGGGAGTAAAAGGAACTGGGGGTGAGACAAGATCGTTTGCAAAACCGAGATCAAGATTAAATATTATCTCAGTCAAAGTGTTCCCTAGTTTTGTATGAGGAAAATGCGTTATATTGTAACCCAGATCATCAACAATACCACAATTATTTGTATCACCTCCCTTACAGAGATTTAAATTGAAGTCCCCTCCCCAGACTATGCTAGTACTAATTCTGGGGTTATTAAGACGCTCCTCTGTTAGAAGTAGGGAAATATTTTCCAAGACTGGGAGTATGTCCTTTGATGTCAGATTATTATAAAAATTAACTATATAGAACACATGTGTTTTAGTGAGTATTAACTTAAGGATCTGGGAATAGGGATTGCTGCTAATGATTTTGGTATCGATGATTAAAAGTTCATTAGAGAGATATATTACTAGGCCCCCTTTCGCTCTCCCACATAATGAGGGTTGGGCAAATGAGTTGAAGGTTTTATAACCTTGCAGGTGGATAGGAGTAGTTAGCCATGTTTCTTGTAAGTAGATAATATTATGATCTTTGATGGTAACGAGCCATGATGGATAATCTGCCTTAGAGCGCAAACCTGCGACATTCCAGAATATTAATTTGAGGGATAGGTCTGGTTTAGCCGAACCCCCCCCAGTTATGATATCGTCAGAAAGGGATTGTGTCATAGCCCTTGGAGAGCCTAGGTCTACTTGAGAATTTAATATAGCCTGGAATGAGGGTTGGGGCTCTTCCATGGCACTACAGGGGGAAGGGAATTGGGGTACTTGTTTCTCTATTTCAGGAGATGAGCGAGGCTGACAGATTGAAAACTGTGGTGATTGAACCAGTCAGTCATTTGTGTCCAGACCTGATAAATGGTCAAATCCGTAGGGAGCTTGGAAGGGTTTGGGGCAAGAGAATGAATTGTAGCCCCTATAGCCATTCCTGTTAAACAGACAGTTGTTATGGGTGACCATAAGACGCTCATTAGGGTAACTAGTTAATGGTCCCAGATTAGGTACAAATTCTACTGCAGATCTCGGATAGAAAAAAATCAAACCGCGTGTCATAATACCCCCTGACCCAAAATCCTGAAATTCGTCTAAGATGTATCTTACAGTTCTACGGTCTGAAAAATTAACAATGATAATGTCACCAGATAGGTTTTTCCTTCAATAGCCCAGCCATGGCAGTCGCCTGACATGAATAATTTCACCATTGAAATACGGAGGGAGCGGCCGGTTTTGACGGAGCCAGAAGAGCACTTTGTTTTTTAGTTGTGTAAAATTTTCCGTCTTTCCTTCCTCTAAAGGTGGAACACCTGTCAGAATGACTACATACGGAGCTGCTTCCGGGGGGAGGTCTACTAGCCTAGTCCTCGGCTCTCTTGATACATCTAGTTTTGTTTGAACACCTAGATCAGGGGCAAATGTTAGGTTTATAGGGTTCCCACCCCCCTGTGTGTTATTCGCTCTGGATTCAGATGGTAGACGTGATACACGAGATGGACTTAGCTGGGAGGATTTTGGTTTAGAGGAATTAGTGTTCTTTACCCCTCCCTTTTGGGGGGGGGGGGAGATCGATTATTGTTTTTTACACATCTCTTTTCCACGGGGACAAGGGCAGGCTTTGATGGGGCAGATGTCGAAGATGGTAGTAACCCTTTCTTTGGAGTGACAAATGTAGGGGTTGGTACTGCCGTTACCAGGGATACAGATGATGGAACACTATTAGGTTGAGCCTTATGTGCTACTAAGTTCTCCCTGACTACTTGGTCTAGGGAGCCTAATTGGACAGTGAGTCTGTCCGGTCTCTCTATTACTGGGAGAATAAAAGAACGTACTATTTGCTCAATAGTCCCAGTAATATTGGTAGTAGGAGTCTCCTTTGATGGAATGGGTTGAGGGGTAGGCAGGGCAGATGTCGTGTGCAATAATGGGGTGTATTGTGCGTGGTTATTAACAGGATCAGAAGTTTGGTTGGAATTTAGATTTGGAGTTTGAGTAGGCCTACTTAGTTTGCTCCTTAACGTTCTACCTCCCCACTTTCTCCTTCTTTTTGTTGGCGGGGGACCTTGGCGAATATCAAGATTGAGCTTCTGGGTGCGTTTCTTTTTTTGGGCTATCTCTACCACAGGAGGCGAAGTAGGGGCTCGAGGCTCAACAAGCGAGGGAAGATTACAGGGAGAGGTATAGATAATGACACTTATTTCATTTATTTCATTAATAGAATCAGCTATAGAATCAACAAAAGGGTCTATTAGATTGGTTCTGTCCCGGAAAAGCAATGGAGTGCTTTCAATAGTAGAAGAATCACATACTGTTGGGGTGATATAGATGCTGTCATGGACCGACGTGCTTGGTCGTGTTGAGTGCGGGGACGTGCGCATATTCTTAATATGGTCAATCGAACGTCACCTGTCAGCACGCCGTTCAGCGAGAGAGTCCTCCTTGTCCATGTCCGGGACGGTTCTAATCACAAAATGATCCAAAGTGCCTTTAACAGTCTTTTTTACGAGGGGAGTTTTACCCGATATACTCATTGTTCGTAGTATTTGGAAAAAAGAGGGACAAACAAATTGGTATAGGGGGAGTAATGAAACACCCACGGAGCCTTGAGCAAAACTGTAGCAGGTAGCAGAATTTAACTAAGTCACAATCATTAAGGAAATACCAATACCAATACGGAAAGTTCGATTTGCCTTACTTGAGGAGACCGTTCCGAGGGTGACAGGAGGGGGGCCCAGCCCGGCCTTTTCCGGCCTAGGGCTCCGCCCGGCACCGCCCGCGCGCGTCCGCGAGGCGGAGGTAGCTGCCTCCTTTTAAGCGCCTCCAGGCACGTCGAACCAGGAAGTGGTCTGTGTCCCTCGGCGGGCTGGGAGCCGTAGTCCGCCCCACTCCGCGGCTGAGCGATGGCAGGTGCTCAGCGGCGGGGGTGACCACAGCGTCGGGGCTCCTGTCAGGTCAGTGAAGTGAGGTGTAGTCAGCTCTGCCCTCTCCTTGACTATGTCCGCAGAAAAAGCGTCCCAAAGCACTCACAAAAGGGCACCACACCGGTTTTTAGATAAAAATAAAAGAATCTTTATCTTAAATTGGGCGAGATCCAAAAATATGGCAAGAATATTCCACGTACAGCAATAAGGTTTCCAAAAAGTAATGTGTCTAAGATTGTCACCAATACCTGGTAGTCGCTGTCTCTTAGGTGGGAAGTACTGGGGCAAACAACAGTTCCTCAAGCGTGGTAGGTTATGTCCTGCTCGAAGTATTGATGAGCCTATTCCGCTTTGGAGAACAGTACTTTACATTTAGGGCAAAACAGTGCAGAAAACGCCTCTGGGCTCCTACTGGGGTTAATACGGTAATTCTCGGCTCCGATGTGGGGTGAACAGGTACGGGTCGTGATAGTCACTCAGAGTGGGGGCCTGTTATCGCCTTAGTGTTCCACCCATCTCCGGCCCGCAGTCCCAGTGCAAGCAAGTTCCCCCAAACCAAGTAGGCTCCAAGGGAACGGCCTGCAATCATGCAGCACAGTCCCCAGCAGTTGAGTACAGTATGCCGGTTATCGCTGTCCCGCTATTACTTGAAGGGAAGTTGCCCCAGCCTTCAGTGGGCCGCTAGTAAGTTGCGGCAGTCCCCCACAGCCTTATTACTACGTGCCGGCAGTCTCCGACCATCACACCACTGCCCGGCTAGCCTGCAACCCGCCTGAGGCGCCCACGCACACAGCGGCCTAGCGCACACCGCTACGTGTTACCTGGGGTTGGGGGCGAGGCAGGCACCGGCGGGGAGCTCTCTGTCCTCCGGGCACTCGGTTCCAGGTGCGGCTGCACGGCAGAGGAGAGGGAAAGCCCTTCCGGTGTTCAGCGCGGCCTTGCTTTGGGACACTCCTCGTTGCTGGGCAACACTCCCGCGCCTGCACCAATCCCAACGCGGTTCCCGTGGGCCAGTCACACCTCCAGCAAAAGAGTCAGCAGGTCGGACTAAACCTTGTAATCTCCTTTCCAACGAATCTGTCAAATACTACTCTTTCTAATGACATGATATCTGTTTTAAGTAAAGGAATGAACTTCTGTCTTACTACATATTGTGTTACAACAAACAAATGATGGACGGAATGCTGACAATGCAAACATTCTCCCCCAGTCAAGAGATCTGGGTTAAATCCATCGTTCTTTTGCCCACTACACCACCCCAGTTTAGACATGGCCATATGCAAATCAGTCTTGACCCTGTGCCTCATGGGAACAGTCCAGCCCGAACTGCCAAGCCATGTCTTCCCTGGACCGGAATCAAGCATCCTAGGACCGGTTTCTGGCTATCAGCCGTCATCAGCCAGGATAGCTTGACTCCAGTGGCGTAGTGAGCACGGGTCCCACGTCTGGGAATACCCATCCCACTTAGGGCGAAAAGCGTTACAACAAACAAATGATGGACGGAATGCTGACAATGCAAACATTCTCCCCCAGTCAAGAGATCTGGGTTAAATCCATCGTTCTTTTGCCCACTACACCACCCCAGTTTAGACATGGCCATATGCAAATCAGTCTTGACCCTGTGCCTCATGGGAACAGTCCAGCCCGAACTGCCAAGCCATGTCTTCCCTGGATTGGAATCAAGCATCCTAGGACCGGTTTCTGGCTATCAGCCGTCATCAGCCAGGATAGCTTGACTCCAGTGGCGTAGTGAGCACGGGTCCCACGTCTGGGAATACCCATCCCACTTAGGGCGAAAAGCGTTACAACAAACAAATGATGGACGGAATGCTGACAATGCAAACATTCTCCCCCAGTCAAGAGATCTGGGTTAAATCCATCGTTCTTTTGCGCACTACACCACCCCAGTTTAGACATGGCCATATGCAAATCAGTCTTGACCCTGTGCCTCATGGGAACAGTCCAGCCCGAACTGCCAAGCCATGTCTTCCCTGGACCGGAATCAAGCATCCTAGGACCGGTTTCTGGCTATCAGCCGTCATCAGCCAGGATAGCTTGACTCCAGTGGCGTAGTGAGCACGGGTCCCACGTCTGGGAATACCCATCCCACTTAGGGCGAAAAGCGTTACAACAAACAAATGATGGACGGAATGCTGACAATGCAAACATTCTCCCCCAGTCAAGAGATCTGGGTTAAATCCATCGTTCTTTTGCCCACTACACCACCCCAGTTTAGACATGGTCATATGCAAATCAGTCTTGACCCTGTGCCTCATGGGAACAGTCCAGCCCGAACTGCCAAGCCATGTCTTCCCTGGACCGGAATCAAGCATCCTAGGACCGGTTTCTGGCTATCAGCCGTCATCAGCCAGGATAGCTTGACTCCAGTGGCGTAGTGAGCACGGGTCCCACGTCTGGGAATACCCATCCCACTTAGGGCGAAAAGCGTTACAACAAACAAATGATGGACGGAATGCTGACAATGCAAACATTCTCCCCCAGTCAAGAGATCTGGGTTAAATCCATCGTTCTTTTGCCCACTACACCACCCCAGTTTAGACATGGCCATATGCAAATCAGTCTTGACCCTGTGCCTCATGGGAACAGTCCAGCCCGAACTGCCAAGCCATGTCTTCCCTGGACCGGAATCAAGCATCCTAGGACCGGTTTCTGGCTATCAGCCGTCATCAGCCAGGATAGCTTGACTCCAGTGGCGTAGTGAGCACGGGTCCCACGTCTGGGAATACCCATCCCACTTAGGGCGAAAAGCGTTACAACAAACAAATGATGGACGGAATGCTGACAATGCAAACATTCTCCCCCAGTCAAGAGATCTGGGTTAAATCCATCGTTCTTTTGCCCACTACACCACCCCAGTTTAGACATGGCCATATGCAAATCAGTCTTGACCCTGTGCCTCATGGGAACAGTCCAGCCCGAACTGCCAAGCCATGTCTTCCCTGGACCGGAATCAAGCATCCTAGGACCGGTTTCTGGCTATCAGCCGTCATCAGCCAGGATAGCTTGACTCCAGTGGCGTAGTGAGCACGGGTCCCACGTCTGGGAATACCCATCCCACTTAGGGCAAAAAGCGTTACAACAAACAAATGATGGACGGAATGCTGACAATGCAAACATTCTCCCGCAGTCAATTGTGACATGACTAATGTTAAGATTGATTTATACAAGTTTGTCAGGAACTTAAAGCTAAAAAAGTTCTGTGCTTCTAATACCACAGTTAATAAACAACATGCATCAGAAGTTTTTGTGGGTGATTTATCGATACAGGACATTCGAGATACGACCTTACTCCGTTCAATTACAGAAGATGAACAAGATCCCATTACGATGCATAAGGTTTTACAAGATCTTGAATATATTACTGACCTGAGTATAGATAGTGGCCTTAGGCCTAAATCTAAATGGGTACCCCATTTGTCTAGTGGCAACAATATTGATGCATTTCATAAGCTTGTTATTAAAGAACTTGACAAATATGAAGAAACAATGAACCACCGTAACCGAATGCCACATTTTGACAACTTAACACCCAATAAACGTGCCGCACTTAAACAACTAATTTCCAACGATAGGATTATCATAAGGGAAGCGGACAAGAGTGGCAATATTGTAGTTATGGAAAAAGAGCTATATGAGAGTGAAATCATGAGTCAACTGAACAATGTATTGTGCTACAAAAAGTTGTCTGGTAACCCTGTTTTTGGAATTACTAAGCTGATTAATGAACAACTAAGAAAATGGAATACAAATGGCCTACTTAATGATGACGAATATAGATACCTGTTAATAGACAGGCCTAGGTATCCTTGTCTATATTCATAACCCAAGATCCACAAGAATGCCACTGCTCCACCAGGGAGGCCTCTTGTGTCTGGAATAGGTGGCCCGACTGAGAGAATTTCTGAATTTGTAGACACATATCGACAACCTTATGTGAATAACTTGCCCTCTACAATCAGAGACACCAAACATATCTTGAACATCGTCATGGATATACCATGGGATAAGTCTATGATATTGGTTACATTAGACATGGTGTCTCTATGCACCAATATTTTACATCAACAAGGGTTGTCAGCACTCCACCATTTTCTTTACAAAGGGCCTGTGGAACTTTTGGAGCATTCAGAAATGTTAATAACTATGTCACAAATGATTTTGGAGCACAATGTATTTTTGTTTGGAGGAAACTGGTACCAACAAACGTGTGGGACCGCGATGGGTTCTAGATTTGTGCCGTCTTTTGCCTGCCTCTTTATGGGGTGGTTTGAGGCAGCGCATATCTGGGGCCCATCCGGGGCCGCCTAGCATGACTATATAATGTATTTTGGCAGATATATAGACGACTGCCTTTCAATTGGGACTGGCAGCGTACTGACTTGCACAACGTTTTGGGATATCTGAATGACAATATGTTCAACATGACATTTACAATGACACACAGTACAGAGGAATTTGTATTTCTTGATGTGGAGCTATATGTTGAAAACGACAGTATTAACTGTAGAATGTATAGGAAGGACAAGGCCTGTAATTCTTTGCTGCACGCAGCCAATGCTCACCCTAAGACACAAATTAATTCTATATCATATGGAGAATTTTATAGAGCACACAGGAACTCTAGCAAAGATAGGGAATACCATGACTGTACCATTGATATAGAACGGAGATTTCTAGCAAGGGGGTATGACAAACAAGTTATCAACAAAGCAAAGAAGAGAGTGCATACAGTAGCTAGAAATGAGACCCTCAAGCCTCAGACTATTAAAGCTACGAAGGAACAAGCACCAGTGAGAATGATCACCAATTATCATCCATGATCAAATAACGTTTTCAATATTTTGAAACACCACTGGCATTTATTAACAACAGACTCACAGTTGCAGAGACATAGAACAAAAAATCCTAGTCTTGCATATCGCAAAGGGAGAACTATCCGCAATATGGTAAGTCCTAGTTACCCTAAGATGAACACACAGGGTCACACATGGCTACACAAATGTAACTTGGGATCATATAAATGCGGCAATTGCAGTATGTGTAAATTTGCCTTGACTGGAATATGTGACTTCCAATAAAATGGATCTAGAAAGTACCATATAAATCAAAGTATAGACTGCTCCACTACATTTGTGGTTTACATTATTGTATATAAATGCTCTAAAATTGATGTAGGGAGCACCATTAGGTGTCTAACAGAATGCATTTCTGAGCATTTTAGAGCGCTTAAAAATCTGTATGAGAGATATCCTATTGGGAACCATGCGATAGAATGTGTAGAACAACATAAACAATTGTCATTTAAATTCCATGGTTTGGAAACTGTACCGATTGACCCCAGGGGAGGGAATCGGTAATTGAAAGTACGTCAGGTTGAAGCACGCTGGATTCTTAGACTATATGCGGTAGAACTAGGAATCAATAATGATAATGAACTGCAGTATTTCTTAGGAATTTGATTCTGTTGTTTATACCGTTTTCCATCTGTCTATGCATTAAGAGGCGTATATATGTCACTATGTTATCTACGGCGCCTATTATGGGGTCTCTGAATTCTTTAAATAATTTCTGGAATGTTGTTACATTATGTCTATCTGTCAAGCTGATGTGACTCATGAGAGGTTGTATACCTCCTTGGAATATCTATGCTGTGTGTTTTAAAATGGATTTGTAGGTTTAAATGTGATATACGATCAATATAGTGGCCCATAATTGGGACGATTAGGAGGTGTTTTCCCTGCACTAATTATTTTCCTACTATACTTACTCTCTAATTTTTACTGTGGGAGATGGGTTCTTTGCTCAAACTAAATGCGGATACACTGATGCGAATGACATAATAATGTTTATGGCTGTTTCTTCTCATCATGTCTCCCGAATGATATAGTCATGTTTACGACTGTGCTTTCCCGTCATAAAAACAGGACTTGTGTGTTTAGAGTCGTCTTCCCCGTTATTATAGTCGGTGACTTTCCCCTAAAGAAAACTAATCAATTCTCTTAACTTTTAATTTTTTCTCATTATGGTATTTTTGATAATATTGAAATTTTTACAAATTAACTTGTAGGTCGCTTAGTTGATAATATTTTATGGCCTTGATGGAGCAGGTAGATCAAAATTTTGTATACCTCCTCTATTTTGCATGAAAATACTAACTACATAACCTACTGATTATAATTTTACTAACAGAGTGAAGTGTGTTACTAAACCAACCATTTACATACACCAATTACACGTGGGAAATTGCTATTTGCATGGCAAAATAACTCTAATAACTAAAAAAGTTACGCATATTAATAGTAGTACATGTGGTAATTAGATATCGCATGATTTATGCTGCTTATGTGATGTTTGCGTTCCTGTTTGGATCCTAAAGGTGAATATTATCTTGCTATATGCTAGGAAAATACTAATACATAAAGGGATTAGTGAGGGTTTAACATTAGAATCATCATTTCTTTGTATTAATTATTCTTTTGTGTTTGTTTCGCTTAAGTTGACATTTGGGCCTACCTAAAAATGGCGTCGGAAATCGAGTTCAGAAGTGTCCACCGTCTCGTGAGCGCGATGCCTACTGCGCAGACCGGGTGGCTCCGTGAACTTCCTGAAGACCTAAGCTCACGATTTCCCTGATTAAGGATAGGATCTTGGTGGACTGCCAAACTTCAGTCAGTAAAAACTGGTCTAAATGAGCAATTGGATCATACAAGCAAACCTTAAACATTGTTGCATAAGGACAAACATGCGCTACGGAAATGAACCAGCAAAATCCATGAGAACCTCATAGAATAAAATCGGACGTTTTCCAAACAGCCAATCACAGCTTTTCGTCACCTAAAAAATGTTTCATGTTGTCCTGAAATTTATTATAAAAAGAGTAGTAGAATAGGGAGGGTTCTGGCATATTCCATTTTTCCTGGAATTCGACGGTTACTATGACTGCACACCCTCTTTAACCCCATAGGCGATTACAGATGCTTGCACGATTTCTGGTTCTTTGGAGATCTTTGGGACTGTAACGTGCTGAGCAAAGAACTTTCGGACATTGAACTTTGGCCTGCTTTATTTGGACAATTTAACGGCTAATTCGGTTATGCAGAGCCAGATGAATTAGAGAAAATCCAGATAGCAAGAATAGGTAAATATAATGTCCAGCAATTTGTAGTAATTAAACTAGAAAATTCTAACTTTTGATGAAACAAATGCTAATATTAATTGCAAACAATATTTAGATAAACGAATATTTAATTAACAGAAATTACGAGTTTGTGGTTTTTCAATGAAGAGAGTAAAGGATTCTGAGTCTTAAAATGTGTTTTAGCTGGTTCTAAATCACCATCAACCAATCCAACTAATTGGTCCGTCGACCAAGTGGGTGGAGTGCATTGATGTTTGGGATTAGGAATCTATAGGTGGCGAATGTTAATGTATATTCTGTAAAATAACTTTTTCTTCCCTATAGGTTATAAGGTATCCCCCCACATGTCCAGCGCTTGAATTATTAATTCCTCCTGTGTGCCGACTCGTGTGTGGAGACGTGTGAGTGTTGGTGTTATGGGCCCCATCAATGACTGTGTGTGTGAATGAGCTAGTGTGACATCGGGTCTGCGATGCAAGAAGGATAGTTGTGTATATAGATATATTTTTCCACCCTTTTTTTCTTTCCCTCTGGGTCTCGTGCTGGATCAGTTTTTCATGTAGCAGAATGATGGTTTTATTGCATTGGTTTGGTGATTATTGCTTATAGATTTGATTACTGCTTATTGATTTCTCATTTTTAAATATTGATTATTGATTGCAGATGTTTGGATGAGTATTGGTTTATGTATTAACACTCTATGTTGAGTCGCGTTGAGTTCTATGTTGTTTTTGAAGACTTCTGGGATATAGGAAGTCGGATGCGTGTAATGATTCCGTAGTAGGGCAGATTGTTGCGCTGCTCTCGGAAAAGATGGAATTATTGTGCCCTGTAGGTACACGGGGAAAAACGTGTGACAATTGAAGTTGCACGACACATTGTCTGGGTTCGATTTGATAACATTGTCGTGTGTTATCGTTAGGGACATTTCTATGTGAAAGAGGTGTATGGGTAGCGAAGGCCATCGGTGACATTTTTAGTCTTAAGTACCAGGAGTCCATATGAACTCTGGTTACGCTTATCACTGGAAAGGTAATAGGTGTTCCCTAAGCTTGATAGAAGGGTAAAGTAAATGCTACTTTATTAACGAGTGTAATAATTCTGTAGTAGGGCAGATTGTTGCGCTGCTCTCGGGAAAGACAAGATTCTGTGTGAAAGAACTATATTTTCCGTATGAAAGTGTGTAAATGAAATGGCATTCGACTCAATTGTGAAACTCTGGTTTTATTTCTCAGGAACAGTGCATCTCCAACAGGTGTCTTATTTCCAGAGAAACGGTTAGTTAATGCTTGCTAGAAGGGAAGTGCTAGTTTATCGACGAATGTAATGATTCCGTAGTAGGGCAGATTGTAGCGCTGCTCTCGGGAAAGACGGAATTCTTGTGAAAAAGGTCAAGACTATCCTTTTGTTAGCGAAACAGATAATGGTGGCGTTTTTATGTCGTTACTAACAGAATTTAAGTAAAAAGTGAATGTAAGAAAGTTTGCCGATAAATTTTGTAAAGGAGGGGTCAGCAGAAGCAGGAGTAGCAAACAAGCTGACGTCAGAAAGACCGCGCTGGGATTGGCCAGGCAGTACGAAACGTAGCCGCTCCTGATTGGTACGTTAGTGTGCGCCGCGCTAGGAGTGGAGAATTACAGGGTGACATAGACGCCCCGAATTGGTGCGTTAGTAAGAGTCGCGCAGGGAGTGGAGAATTGCAAAAAGTGACATAGACGCTACAGATTGTTGCGTTAGTGTAAGTCACGCCACAATTGGATAAAACAACAGAATAGTCGTAGGAAAAATCTAGCGATACTAAGAAAAAGAGAAAATGATGTATTACGATCCACCAGAGCAAGAGAAAGAGTCCTGGTTCGGAAAGATCAAGAACTTATTTAAAAAGGACAAACCGATTGTGACTAGAGAGGGAGAGTTGCTTCCTCCAGCGAAATCACCTGCATCCTTTATGGTTGCAAAATATGGCTATCATACATGTATTTGGTTAGACAATAGGGCAAAGTATACAAAAGATGATGGAGTTTTAGCATTTCCGGAACATGGTTCATTCAATTTAGCAGTATTAAGGAATTTGAGAGAAAAAATGATGAAACTAGAACCGAGACCTAGACCTACACAGTTTGAAGCATTGACAGAATGGGAAGATGAGATGTATGACGGAGAACGACAGCGGAGTGGCGGAAGGTACAAATATATGTTTGGAAGGTCGTGCGGACAAGAGAATCATGATGATAGAATGAGGAGATGGCGAAGTGCAAATATGACTGATGGTTTGTTCCCTATGAGAAATGTTGAAGAGACTACTAGCAGAAAAGGTACAGAAAAGAGAAATAATACAGGATCAGAAGGTTATAAGTATGGTGTGCATGAATCGGAGGATGATGTTCTTGAGGACATGTTTTATAAAAATCCACCCCTGTATCAACCAAATTCCACATTATTGACACCAAGTTCCCCAGTAAAAGAATCACCACACAATATAGAGTTCGAATCAGTACCACATGAGGTAAGAAGAAATAATCCCCTCAGAGAAACAGAAAATACCCAACCTAGTAAAATGGCAAATGAAACGTCAGATGAATTAGCCAGAACTACTTTAGAATTAACTGCAAAGATTAGGGAATTAACTAAAAATATGGAAGCTGTAACTGTTCCTGTAACAATAGGACCTGTAATGCCAATTTTTGATAAACAAAAGGATAGTGAGCATTGTCTGACGATTCCTTATAACAGTAACAGAGAAAATGAAATACAAAGAAGAGATACAAGAGAAAATTCATGGGGACAAGCGGTAGGAATTTCTGAACAAAGTACTCCTAAAAATTTTACATTAAATCAGAGTCTAGCAAATAGAGCAATAATGACGACAGAATCAGTACCAGGATCACCAAAAGGTTTAGAACAAACACGAAATGAAATGGTTCGTGTAGGTCCTACTTCTGATGAATTAAGTGAATGGCTAAGGAGTTTATAGCAAAAAGATGCTGAGCCTAGACCTTTAGATGTGTCCAAATTAAAAATAGTGTTAGAAGAATTAATAGTAGGGTCTATTCCTACGGAAAAGTTAAAAACCTATCAGGATGAAGAATTAATGTTTCTATGCAAAAGTATAACGTGGAGAGTGAGAAATTTACATGAAAGATTAGAAGAAGTAGCAAGTGAAATGGGTATCGACTTCGAAAAGGTAAAGTCATTACAAAAACCATACAGAGTAGACTTTTCTGAAAAAGACATTGAAAATTTGAATTCTACAGGACGAACAACTCAGATTAAAGACTTAATTATTTGACTGAGAAAATGGGGCGTGGTAGACAAATGGAAAAGTAGATGGTTTCGAAAACGAGACGATGCAACAGATAACACGTTTGCAGCTTACCCAGAAGAGAAAAAGAAAAGGTAGTAACTGAATGTTCCATGAGAGAGATTCCAGGCGGAGGCTATGTACATGTCCCCTGAACCAGACAAGATATTTTGTCATTTACCAGTGACTTTCCTCGATTGCGCGAGAAGCCAGTGGAGTGGTATAGGCAGGTAGACAGGTTTGTAAAATTAATCAAAGTATTATGGATTGATTTGAATAGTCTATTTGACATAATTATACCAGCGGACCTATGGGCAGAATGTAAAATTACAATAGGATGGCCTACTCAAGAATACTATAGAGATCCAAAAACAGGTGCCCCTTATCCAGAAGTAATGAGAAAATATGAACAAGTAGTTACCTTTCTGAAAAATAAAGTACCCCCTAAAGAAACTGATTGGGTAAAAATTGATAGAACTCATCAAGAAGTGAAAGAGTCTGTACATGCCGATTACGAGAGGTTGTTATTGGCTTTTAAGCAATACAGTGGTGATGAAAATTTGAGTGAGAAGGATTTGAGTCATTTTGTGTATCGATTTGTGTATGGGTTGCGACCTGAAGTAAGTGAAATGATTAAACAGCATACAGTAGATTGGCAAAATAAAAAGATAGATGAAGTACTGAGGCATGCAAAATATTTTAGTGATGAGATTGAAGCAAAGCAGCGTAAATTAAAAGAAAAAGCCATGTGGGCTCAAGTAAAAGTGCCAGAGAGACAGGAAGCTCAATTGATTGAACAAGCAAATGGTACGGGCATGAGACTAAAACCTAACATTGGGAAAGGGAAAGGACAAATTAGTCTAGATGAAGCCAAAAAGAAATGGCCATGTCATAGTTGCGGAAGAATAGGGCATTGGAGAACCGAGTGTAAATTTCCCCCAAGTGCTAATGGTGATAATGCATCATTGAATTCACTGGTGCAGAATGAGGTAAGTTATCAACCGCAGTGACAGCAGCAGGTTGTTGCCCAACAGAATCAGGCCCCAAAACCGCCTTTTCCGCAGAGCGTAAATCCTCAGAAATACAGTAATGAGACAGGATTCTACAACGAAGAACAGTTAACTAAGCTGCCGCGCGCTAGTGCTGTTTCGCAGTATTGGCTACAATGCAATGAGAGTGAGTCAGAAGAAAGTTATTGATGGTGCCGAGGGGAGGAAGAAGAGTGCGTACTTGGCGCAACTCTAGAAGTAGACCAGACAGGCCCTTTTGTGGATGGAAAGGTAAATGACGAAAACATTATTTTCCTAGTAGATACTGGTGCTACTCGTTCAACTGTTAGGTCAGCTGATGTTAAAAATCTTCCTCTCTCGGATGAAACGATCCAAGTAGTTGGAGTATCCAACAGACAGATAAAAACGTATCTCACTGAACCAGTTAAAGTTAACATAGGGAAATTTTCTGAAATGCACAGTTTTGTCGTGTGCGATTCAAGCCCTGTAAATTTGTTAGGGAGAGATTTGCTGTGCAAAATGAACTGCACAGTATTTTGTACTCCAGATGGTATAGCATTCAAGACTCCTGATGAGGATGTACTGTATAAAATCACTATAGCTAATATGGAACCTGAGATTACCTAGGCATTTGCTGTATTTGACCCCGAGGAATTGCCTCAAGAATTGAAAAAGACAGTAAAAACGGAGGTATGGGATTTCACAGGAAAAGATGTGGGATTAATGAAAAATGTAGATCTTGTAAAAGTTGCTGTAAAGGAAGGAGTAAGTTACCCAAATATTGCACAGTACAAATTGACACCCAAGATAATTGCAGGAGTCACTCCTATAATAGACAGAATGATTGAACAAGGTATTTTGAAGGAAATAATGAGCAGTCCATGTAATTCACCAATTATGGGTTTGAAAAAGCCTAACGGAACATTTAGAATAGCACAAGACCTGAGAAAAATAAATAAATTCGTTCTATCATGTTGTCCCATTGTACCGAATCCATCAGTGATTTTGTATCAGATTCCTCACGATGCAGAATGGTACACAGTAATTGATCTGTGTCATGCTTTTTTTTCCATTCCATTGCACCCTGACAGCCAACAGATTTTTGCGTTCCGGTTTGGCGAACGTATTTTGGCATGGTGCCGAATCCCACAGGGGTATACAGAGAGTCTCTCAATATTCAATCAGATATTGAAAACGTCCTTAGAAGATTTAAAAATCCTGAAAGTTCGGTACTGGTCCAGTATATCGATGACCTGCTTGTGGCATTGAGGACTCGAGAAGCTTGTGTAGTGGATACCTTTGCATTGTTGAATCATTTGGCAGATGGAGGACTTAAAGAATCCCCATCGAAATTGCAATTCTGTCAGAAAGAAGTACAATATTTAGGCCACAAAACTGGAAAAGGATTGAGAAAAGTAACTGCAGATAGAATCAAGATAATAAAAGGAATGAGAGTCCCAATGACTCAAAGAGAAGTAAGAATGTTTCTTGGAATGGTTGGATATTGTCGGCAGTGGATTAGTAACTTTTCCCTGATTGCAAAACCTTTGGTACGTTTGACAAGGAGTGATGTAAAAGATCCCATTGAATTAAATCAAGAAGAGTTGAAGGCTTTTAAACAATTGAGAGATGGGTTGTGTGAAGCACCAGCTCTTGGCATGCCTGACTATGAAAAAGAATTTGAGCTCTATTTCAGCGAAAGAAATGGATGTGCACTTTCTGTGTTAATACAGAAATATGGAAAACTGAGGAGACCAATTGCATATTTTTCAGCTATATTAGACCCTGTAGCTGTAGCATTGCCTGGTTGTTTGAAAGCTGTAGCAGCTACTTGTAAGAGTCTGGAACAGAGTGAAGGAATTGTGATGGGATATCCTGTGAGAGTGTTTGTACCTCATGATGTGGCAATTCTTTTAACAAGGAGCCGCACTCAGTTCATGACGCATAGTCGTGTAACTAAATATGAGAAAGTCATCTTAGGTGCAACAAATTTGAGCCTTGTAGCTGAAAGACTTTGTCAAAGATGCCTTATATGTCAGCAATTCAATCCTGGAAGAAAAACAGTGGTAAGTCTGGGAACGATAGGATGAGAAGGAGGGCCTTTCACCAGAATGCAGATTGACTTCATTGAAATGCCCCCCTGCAACAGGTTGAGGTATTTTCTAGTGATGGTTTGTCTATTCTCTCGATGGGTGGAAGCATACCCAACAAGAAGAAGTGATGGAATTACAGTAGCCAAGTTATTATTGAGAGAGTTCATTCCTAGGATTGGTTTTCCAGTTACGATTGAGTCAGATAGAGGAAAACATTTCCATAATGAAATCATGAAATTAATTTGTGAAGCATTGAATGTACAACAGAAACTACATTGTGCCTATCGCCTAGAGGCTTCTGGTGTGGTGGAACAAGTAAATGGCACCATTAAAAACAGACTGGGAAAAATGTGTTTAGCCACAGGTTTGAAATGGCCTGATGTCTTGCCTCTGGTACTCATGACTATTAGATCTATTCCAGATATGAATACAGGCTTGAGTCCCCACGAAATTGTGATGGGGAGAACAATGCGACATGTTTTCATACCCGTCAACAAGCTATTGCCTATATCTGATGACTTGGTGTTGTTGGATTATTGCAAGGGGTTGGCCGATTCCGTTTGTTCTGTGTTCCATCAGATTGGATTGAATGCCACCACTCTTGAAAAGAAGCCAGCTCATGATCTGAGCCCAGGTGACTGGGTGAGAATAAAGCCCGGATGAAGTCTATGGCTTATAGCCGTATAGACGAAATACGTGTTGGCATGGTTTGTGGCTTGGACAACAAGTGTCAAAAAGATTAAAATATGGATGTCTGCCTTGAGATCTTGGAATAAAGCAAGAAGAAATTATTAAGGATTGAGACTTGGACTTTATATGTGCTTCTACTTTTGTGTTTTCGGCTCAGGTTGTCGATGGTTAATATTTGTATTATATGTGGACTTAAGTCTACATTTTTACAGCGTGGGGTGGTCGTTGTACGGTAATCTTGAGCAGTAACACTTATTGGAATATCTGAATTAGAGGAACTTGTACACTACCCTGCGTGGATTTCCCCTACTACCTTTCTTTGTTAAGTTCAGAACCAGCGATATGTTGTCGGACGGAGGTAGCGTCGTCAGTGCGGATGCATTAGCAGAGGCCAGAAAACTTGATGTAGGTGAAGAGATTGATTTTTTAGCCTTCGACCGCCGTCAAACCCTGAGAACGCGCAATCTAAAGAAACAAACAGAACAAGAAGAAATGCAAGGAGAAGGGAAAGGCACAAAAGGAGGAAATGTAAAATCCAAAAAGTCACAATGGCACAGAAAATGAAGGCAGACGATAATACCATCATCAATCTTTCCTCAATAGTTCTTACAGAAGCGGAAAAGCAATTGCTATCATTGGGGTTATCTTTGTGTCCCATAAGTGATTTCAACTATGCACGTACGCGAGTTGATGTCTTCTGCTTAATTCGGAATTTAAAACTCAAAAAATTCTTCACTACCAAGGTGGGGCTAAAGGAAGCAGAATCGGTAAATATAAACACAACATGCACCAGCTCGGAGCTTCAAGTTTCTGATATCCAGACTTTATTGACAATGCATGAACTCAGCAAAAACACCTATGAGACAGGGCTAGAGCTCAATCACTGTCAATCCACACAAGAACAACTTTCCGATGCCAATATTCACCAGCGGGGAGCAGGTATGAGTCCTTTTAAGCCTAAGTCCAGTTTCACCCCAACCATGCCTAAGGATGCCATAGACATCTTCCATGAGTGTGTCACGGAAGACATCACAAAATTGCATCATCAGGTCAAGCACAAAAAATGCTCAAGACATTTTAAGGAGCTACAATATACCAAACTAATGAAAAAAGTGAGCGAAAATCATGAAGTAGTTGGTACAAAATCTGATAAGGGGGGCAACATAGTGATCTGGCCACAGACGGATTACCTTTTGGAAGCTAGCAGACATCTTGATGATGAAGTCTGTTATGAGAGAACTAATCAAAAACAATACAATTTAGCCAAAGAAGCCCTAAAAAAGAACCTGCTACAATGGA
This sequence comes from Triturus cristatus, assembly GCF_964204655.1. Classification (NCBI taxonomy): domain Eukaryota; kingdom Metazoa; phylum Chordata; class Amphibia; order Caudata; family Salamandridae; genus Triturus; species Triturus cristatus. The sequence continues at coordinate 1,699,558,158 of NC_140590.1, forward strand.
AAAGAGAGGGAGTAATTTCAAAGGAGGAGTACCAAATTTTGCATTTGGAATTTCCAGTACTCCCCATAATTTATTTTATCCCTAAAGTTCATAAGAACACCTCACCAATACCGGGCAGACCGATTATTTCGGCCATCAACAGTGTGGGGGAGCATGCCACACAATATGTGGACTTTTTCTGCAGGGCGTTGTTAATATGCTTCCCTCTTATGTGAAAGACACAGGAGACTTTCTTAAAAAAGTGCTCAACATCTAGTAGGCCGAGGATTTAATGTTCATTACTTTGGAGATCGAATCGGTTTATACAAGCATCGAACATACTACTGGCCTGAATGCAGTCAAACATTTTTTGGATACTAGACCACTTGATTGCTATAACCATAATAAGATGTTGTTAAGTCTTGTCTCTTGGTGTCTTCACAACAACTACTTCATGTTTGGCAATTAAATGTATATACAAAAGAGGGGTGTGGCGATGGGGGCCTGTTTCTCTCCCAGCTATGCCTGTTTGCATGTTTCGCTGTTGGAAGGATTAGGTCCTCAAACACACTCACTCTGATATGTTTTACAACCATATACAACACTGGTTAAGGTATATTGATGATGTTTTTATTGTATGGAAAGTGGATGAGAAAAGTGTGACTGACTTTATTCATAACATAAATAATAACACTGCCAATCTTAAATTTACTTCCCAGGTGAGCAAAGAGAGTATTGAGTTCCTAGATATTAGGGTTTACATCAAAGATGGAAGGGTAGCCACCACCCTGCATAGGAAAGCCACAGCTGGGAATTCTATGCTTCATGCCAACAGTGCGCACCCTAAGAATCTAGTTAAAAACATTCCATTTGGGGTACTCTTGCGACTTAAAAGAATTTGCAGCTCACAGGAGGATCTAGACCATTGTACCCAAGAGGCACTCATTAGATTTAAAAAGAGAGGGTACAGTGAGGCTATTCTAAATGAGGCGGTTAAAAAAGTTGATGACAGGCCTAAAGAATCCCTTTTGCCCATAGATGAGGTAGATGCAACATCAAATCAGGAAAGGAAGATAAGGTAAATTATTAAACATAATTGGCCTATTGTGCTCACGGACGGAGTACTCGCACACAGACTCCCTGAAGAACCTACCATTACTTATAGGAAGGGTTTATCCATGAGATCTCAGATCGTTAAAAACAGCTCTGAGCTCGCCAGTACAAAAATGTGGTTACAACCTAAACAAGGATTTTTCAGATGCTCGTCTTCTAGAGCATGCAAGTTTGGAGTAAATACCACGCAGTACTCCACTCCATTTCGCCCTGACATGTGTACCATCAAGGGTAGCTATAATTGTAGGATGGAATATGCGGTGTAGGTACTGACATGCACCTGTGGCTTGAGATATGTGCGAAGTACCAAGCTACAGGTGCATGTCAGAATACTGCAACATCTGCGTGCAATTGTTAATACCGATGCCGCATATCCGGTCGCACGTCATTTTAAGTCAGAACACAATAATGACCTCCAATGTTTAAAATATTTTGTTGTGGCTGCTATTCCCAAGCTTCAGAGAGGAGGTGACAGGGAACGTCTGTTGCGACAGCTGGAGTCGAGAATGATCCTAGAGTTGGATAGCAAGTCCCCCAATGGGCTAAACAACACGGAGGACCTACATTATTTTTTGTAAGGGTTACTGGTCGACCATTAGATATGATAAGTGACTACATTGTTCAATACACGCAAGTCTGTACAATGCCCCACCATACAGTTCTATTTATGATTAGAAAGGTTAATGAGATTTTTGATTGTGACATTTATGATTCAATTCAAACATGTAGTTTTGACAATGGTTTTTAATATTTTCATGAGTATAGTTTGTATCAATTGAGTGTTTCACTTAGCACTAGCACTTTAGATGGTCAGTTGACCAAAGGTATCACTTTACAGGCACATAGCACTTTTCATTTATTGGCGTAATTTACACATACTAGATGGCCTGTGCAGTTGGGCACTTCCTCATGACTATGAAGGTGATTAGATTATCGCAAGAGTCAGTGTCATAGGCATTACAGAATTTATGCAGATAGAGTGTCAGCGACTAGACTCTACAAAATTCGGTGTAATGGACTTTTTGTTTCCTTGTTTACATGGTTATATGCGACATTTGCACAGTCCGGTTTATGGGCTCATAGACGGGTTGAAGGGGGATGTCCTCGATTTGATTCCTTTCTGTACTGTAGTTAGAATGCAAAAATTGAAAGTTTAATAACGTTATTTGTATGTACAATGTAATGTGTTTTCATATTTATTACAGTATTTACCATGTATTTATTACGTACATTTATTTATTTATTTTAAGTCGCTTTTTAGCAGCTTTAAAATAAGTATGTACGCATGTAAAAGACAGACTAATGACTAAGTATTAAAATGTGCCAGTATTTCTTCTATGTTCATACAACACGTGGGTAGAATGCACAGCATATTTAAACAACATGGAGAACAGCGTTTCTGTATGTGATCAAGGACAAGTGTTGTCCGAAACGCGTCAGAACTGAGGTTCTGTGAGGAATAAAAGAACTTTGCCACAATTCCCAGGGGTTTGTGTCTCTCTTCTAGCCGGAAGGAGGTTTGGAGAGTCAAACTGTTTTTCTAATACATATATATATATATACACACACACATGCACACCCACACATACATATATAGATATATTTATTTCTATATCCCTCTCTCTACATATTATATATTCGCTGAAAAAACTAAAGGTTACAGGGATATTATAGTTAGGTTCACAGTTTACACACACAAAACTATAGAAATTCAGCAGATATAGAGTATAAAAGGAACATTATTCAGGGTTATGTCAAGGTTTTATCCATTAATGAGTGATTTTAGCGATTTATTTTAAGGTAATTTCAGTGGGTTTTAAATCACGCACAGTGTAATTGATTTATGGATTTATTGTCAAATATTTATTGGATTCATTTATATTTATTTGATATATTTATGTATTAATGTATGCATGCGTCATCTGGCACATAACCCCTATTACCAAATCAATTTATCGGATTATTCAAGATATTGAATTTCTTATTCACACCAATGGTATAATATGTTGAGACCAGACATATGTTTCTTCTTCTTTATAATGTTATATATATATAGTCCCTAATAATGACATCTAACTCAAGTTTTCGTTAAAAATTCACAAAAAAACAAAAAAATGAAATTGATAAAAAAATTAGACTGAGTTACCACTACATTGTTCTGTTTATGAACTTTTAATTTCAGCACTAGTTCACTTTTTTTGCACTTAGTACTTTATCATGCGTCACATAGGGACAAGTTACATAGAAATATTTAAACAATTAAAGTTAGGGGATTAATCCCAAGACCTTTCAGTATGCCGAACACTTAGGCGTGAAATACATGGTATTCAACCGAATGGGCGATGAACCTCGGGATATGTAAGTATTTACATTTCATGCTGATAATGTAATTAAAATAACAATTTTGTTAACCAAATGATAATTAAATTTGTACATGAATTGCTTTAGAGACGGTTGTTTATAAATTGTAAATTTTCTATGTCTATGCTTTTTTCATCACATGATGCAATTAAAGAAGCACCAGTCACTTTAAATCTTGCACATTTTTTACTTGCCACTGTCATGTGATCAATGCTCGAACGAGCCGAAACGCATAATGGCGACCAAAGAGGAATAAAACATTTACAGAGCACGAACCTGGGTCTGTGTCCATACTTGGATGTATCCTGTTTGCAGCGGAGAAGCAACTGATATATATATATACATACACACACACACACACACACATATATATATATTTATTTCTACATCCCTCTCTCTCTCTCTACATATTATATAGGCGCTGAAAAAACTAAAGGTTACAGGGATATTATAGTTAGGTTCACAGTTTACACACACAAAACCATAGACATTTCGCAGATATAGTAAAAGTCGTCTCAAAAAACTATAACTCGTGCCCTACTTTCATGCCCGTGTGACCTTATATATGTAGGATGACTACAAGAACAGCCAAAACTCGCATTATAGAACACAATAGTAATATTAGGTGTCACAAGACAACCACAAGACTGTACACTCATTTCCTAACAAACAATCATGCCTTTGACACCCGCAGGTGGGTGATCCAGGAAGCACATACATCCATCACCCCCGAGGCATTGTTCAGAATGGAGCAGAGATGGGTCCACAGCCTGGGATCTGACAAGTATGGCCTTAACGAGGACATTTCTTGGAGCACCCTGAACAGCTCACAATTGTAGGCATAACATACAAATCACCCTCGCCACACCTCCCTGGATCATGCCCCACAATAAGACACTGTTTGTCCTATGCCAGTGCAGACACGACTCTAAATATCTGGTCCCCCTTTGCGCCCTATCTTTAGTTGCACCTCCTGATATGGTGCCCATTACGTGCTAGCCAGCTATTTAGCATGTCCACACTACATGTGCAGTTGCTACTCGATATGTTACAAGACCTACATACACTGTTGCCAACCTTATGCCCCACTCCGGTTGCCTTAGTTCATACCACCCTTCTTTATTCCAATAAGGCACCTTAGTATACCACACTGCAACGTGGGAATGTTCATAATCTCCCATATGTTGCTGCAGCGGTAACACATTCCAAAATGGCGCCCGATATTGCCAGCCTACGACCCAATAAGGCCGCCACCCAAACCCCACAGGAAGGCGGAAGGTCCTTGCTCTAGGGTTCCTCGGCCTAACTCGGACGCTCCGCAATGCGTGCCTTTTTCAATTGAGATATATGCAGTTGGTACTGGGCTTGCAGTTACCTTCCGAAACCGGCACTGCAGGGTAGGTCCTCCGCCGAGTGGGCACGAGTTGATGTGAGTATTGGCAACCCCTTTCTTTCCTCTCAACAGGTAAGACCCACCAACGCTTGATTTGTTCAAAGGCTAGCACCTCGAAGCGTCGAGCTTGGATACCTACCTTCAGGTACCAGCTGTGCACTGATCTGAGACATGTACTCCACGAGTCTCTCCCCACGTGCCTTGCGGTGTGGCAGGAGGGTCGGGTGTCCGGGCTGAGTGCTCCACCCCTCGGGGTATACACGCATTCGGCCCCTGGGCTCATGCTGTCCTGCTGGCACTTAGACCATGATCTACGGGCGTCAGGGTGGGGCACTGTTTAACTAGCTGACCCTGGGCGTGGGACCCCGCACCTGCAACAACAAACGCTGGGTCTACCGCTACTTTGCTTACTATGCAGCCTCTTTTACGCTAGTATTTTTTAACATGTCACCATCTTTGGCCCCTTCCTCTAGGACATACGTTACTTTAACGTGTCCACTCCATGCCGCTATCCGATGGGGCCAGTCTTTACTAGATTTTAGGTGAGTCATTGAATCTCACCGGACTGTATATTTATAACTTCTGTTGTACTGCTGCCACAGCACTTTTTAATGGTTTTATATGCACCTTACTCACTGCACCTATACTGTATTGTTGCATAACCAATGTTCAAACCTAATATGATGTTTACAAACTTGCCACGCTAAACACAAAGGGGTGGTGCTGACATGTTTTGGTAACGCGATCCTCCAGCAAAGTCATGATGTAAATGACTATTTCATTTAACATTTTTTCATTTTAGATTGGCTACTGCACCTACGGACACCACACGCCTCTGGTGCAACAATACTGGTAAAAACTAGGTTACTACACCCCATTACCAGTGTATTAAGTGTAGATTCAAGTTCTTAGCTTAGGTCCTCAAGAATTGCCGCCAGATTTTTCCGACTATAAAGGCAAGAAATATGTTGACCGAATAATTCTAATGCAACTGCCTACAACATTACTGTAGACAGTCTCCACACCTATTTTAATCAGGGCGGGAGACAGGATTATTAAAATTTGTTTCCCTGATCCTCCCATACCCCTGTTTTAACTCACATTGTCTTTTAGAACCCACATCACTGCACTTCTACACTCTAGGGCCCCTTACACACACCGCACCTAACGGCAAGGAATAAAAGATCTCTGCCAAAGAGCCCCACTGAGGGTGCCCGTCGGGTATTGTAGCGCCGACCCGACGCGGAGCATGCCCAATGATGAAGCATGACACCCAGCGGGCTGGGTGTGTGAGGGCCCTAATTCCGAAAGGAAGGTTTCCCCATCCTCCTTCTTGGTAGCCACCATTGGATCTCGCCCTTCGTTTTTCGTCAGCCCCCCTTAGGAACTGCATACTCCTTTTTATTTGTCATCCACATAAGACACAGGCTGAAACCATGAGCACCTGATCAGTTCTCCAAGCAGCTGCACACAGATGATATTAAAACAGGCAAAAGTGTGATATCTGAGGTACTCCATAGCACACAGGTATCTCCCCCAAGGGCCAGAGAGAACAGACATAAACCAATCTGAGGCATGATCAGACAGCCCATCTCTAGCTAGTGGCTTAATCAGGATGGAATGGTCAACCATATGGAAGGGTGCCAACTGGTCTAACACCGCTACTGAGCTGTGTCCACTCGCCCCTAGTGTCCGAAATCTGAGACAGCCACTTGTCAAGATGCTGTACCATTATATCTGAAACCACAGGCTTATAGTTTCCCAGGTCTCCAGGGTCTAGATCTATCTTCTTCAAAGGGGGGTGAAGATTGCTTTCTTACAGAAAACTGGTACTGAACTTGCTGCGAGAAAAGTACTGACAGAGTCACACAGCAGTGGGTTGAAGGCAGGGGCCAGAAAGTAAAACATGGCTATCACGCAAATGTCATTAGGATATCTTGACCTGAGCCTGGAAACAGCCCGTATAACCTATGATGAGACTTTAATAGAAGGACAGTGACTATCTCCTATGACATAGCCTGTAAAATCAGGAGGCCATCAGTTCTGCTGGACTGGTGACTTTGATTGCCTTTTAAATGTCCTAATCGTTTTGGGAAAAATAGGAGGCCATGTGATCACAGACTGACTGGATACTATAGAATTCATGAAGGGTGATTTTTTTTGTAGGTAGCCAGATGGGTAGCAATAAACACCACCTTCGCTTCATGTGGACAGGTCTTATAACTCCACAGCTGACCCTTGAAAAATACAGCAGTCTTCAGCTAAATAGTCCCGCCTCCATTTTCTTTCAGCTTATCTGGTGGCCAGCCATATCTTTCTTAGCTTACAGTGGCGCTGCAGTTAGCAAAGTTGCCTATTGAGGAGGGTGAAGACTGTGTGGCCAGGGGGCTTGTTGCTTCACCAGATGAGCAAGTTTATATTGAGAGCTCCATTGAAGATAATGGAGTAGCTCTGGTCTTATAATGGCTGGTATAAGTCTGGAGCTTCAACATTCCAATGTTTGTCTTCATGTTTCTCCCTTATTGAGTTAGAACATTCTACACTCAGTGGGTGGAATGATCCAATAGCCTTATGCCCCTTCTGCCTTGGGCTACACTTGTTGTTAAAGGCTCTCACCCTTGTTATAGACCATCGCTGCTCAGGTTCAGGGCTTATAACAACCGGTATAGCCTTTGGCAGTGGGCTATAAGGCTATAATACAGTCTTATAGCCCGCCGTAGCGGGCTCTACCGGCTATTAAAGGCCCTTCTCAGTGTTAAAGGCTTGAGCCGGAGGGGATGGCCTTTAACAAGTGAGCAGGACTTTAATGCTGGTATAGCCCAGCTACAGAGGGCTATAAGGCTATTTGAACATTCTGCCACTAGAGGGCAGAATGTTCTAAGAAATAAAACAAAGGCCTCGCGCCTCGGGCTGCGTGAGACCTTTGTTCACAGGAACAGCTGTGAACGACAACATTGGAACATTATAGTGCCGGGCCTCTACCGGCCATTAGAAACCCTGAGTACTCCATTGTTTTCATTGGAGCTCCCAATATTCCACTGTTCTAATATGGTTGACAGAGGGTTACCAAACCAGGGACAGGGATGGTATTTACATTCTACCCTCTTCAACTGTCATTCACTGCCACTGCTACTACCGGAAGGAAGCTCACTGTAGTCCACACATGGGCGTAAAATTACACTTTAGTAAACTGATATTTGCCTCCTGCTCTCTCCACACTAATAAAAGTGCACTGAGGGTGTTCTAATTCAGTTCAGTCCAGGAGATCCCTCCTCAACCAAGGTAGCAGTGGTGAAACCCTGTCCTCCCACGTCTTATCTCTCATGTAAGTAGCAACTAGCACCTTGTGTAGCCGGTAATCTCTCTCTGCAGCTCAGTAGTGCAGGTGCTGGCCACACCTCCTTTAAGAATTGCTGCCCCTTCCTGTACCAGAAGCAAACCTGCACTCTCAGTCACACAAGAGAGGAGCAAGTACTGTATCTTCCATGAGGAAGGGAGTAGGCTGCCAAGGGGGCCATTGCCTGTACTGGCTTAAACTACTGGTTTCAACCCACAAGACCAAAGCTGACTCACTAGAACGACCAGGCTGTGACCAGAGGGTGCAAACTACCCACAGTCCTGCAGTGACACTGATTGGATGTCAGTGATGTTGGCGACTGTTAACAGGGAGCCGCTTTTTGTTCGTGAATGTAGTCCGACCTCTATGTCACATTCATAGACAAGTGGCTGAGGTGGTCTGGACGCTCCTATGACATCATATCGACATAAAAAATATAGCGATACACAAATATCACTGTAAGCGTATTGTGGAACTGAATATCAAATGTGCATGATTGCAATGTAAACTACAAAAGTATAGTCTAGAAAATATTGTGGTACTTAATCTTTTGATAATAAAGGTAAGTATGCATATTTATTACCTACTTGTGGTCCCCATTAGGTAGTTATAGTTAGGACCTAGTTTCCATAGACAACACATTTTTTGTTTTACTTATAACTTTGACACTGTTTAACGAATCACCACAAAATTTACCAAAACGAGTGGCCTACTTTGTCTAATTCTGAATAGAAAGTTTTGGGGTGATCCGTCAAGCGCAGGCTGAGAAAAAGGTTTTGGGGTAAAAAAACACACGTTTCTAATGCAATTTCCTGAAGAGATTTTAGACACGATTATAGCCCGAAACGCTTAATGGAATTATACCAAATTTGGAAGAAAGCTAGCTCTTGGTCCAGAAAGATCCTTTTTGTGATTTGGTATGAATCTGTTCAGGAGTTTTGGAGTTATATATAAGAACAAAATTATGGATATCTAGTGATGCAAATCCTCCACTGATCCAACAGATCTCATGCTGAGATCTGATTGGCTGCCAACACTTCAACCAGGAAGTGTTGATGGCCATCTTGGGACTCAAACTCATCAGAGTCCCTAAAAGAAATGTGAAAAAAATGATAAGGGGGCGGCTAGGAATGCTCCGACCCCCTAGGACTGCTGGTGGGTTCCCACTGAGACCCTGATGGGTGCCAAATACATTTTTTTCCATTTTTCTGCAAAATCGCGGCCCATCCACGATTTTGCAGCAACATTTTTAAAAAGATCAGGCACGTTCTCACCATGCTTTTTTACTATATACCCCTCAGGAGGACCAGGTCCTGGGGGTTGCAGTTAATAAGATAAATGTGGCCCCTCCTCAAGCCGATTTCGAGCCCAAGGACTACCACCCTGGGACCTGGCCGAATGAATTAAGGGGGAGGGGGTCTGCGTGGCCCCCCTCCTGATATGTATTCGCTCAATGGGACAACCACCTCCCTGGACCCAGCCCATGCATTTGAAAGGGAGGGGGGCCACGCAGCCCATCTCATGGGCTGTGATCAGCCTCAGGGACTAAATTCCCTGAGGGAGCAGGAAAAATGCTCCAACCCGCTGAGAATGGACTTTTCATCTGTTTCCGTACCAGCTGTCAAGACGGCAGGGAAACAGATGTAAAAATTGCTCCAGCACGCAGGAAGCAGCATATTTAGCTGCTCCCTGCATGCAGGAGCAATGCAGGCTCTGGCTGAAGACAGGGAGCTGGCTGAGGCCACGGGGCCTTGGGGCTCTCCAGCAGCCCCCAATAATGAAGCAGTGGGTGTCCTGGGTGGGCTCCAGAGCACCCACCATTGAGGTGCCGTGCCCCAGGGGATGGAGTCCCCCGGGCCAAAATCAGCCTGGGGAGAGAGGCCCCTCCTCCATTTTATTCTGGCAAGGCCCTGAGGGGTGGTGTGCCCGGGACGAGGGGGGGCAATATTGACACTGGGACTCCATCCCCCAAGGCCTGGCCAGCATCGCTGAGTGCTGCAGGCTGCGCCTCTATCCTCACACCCACCCAGCAGTCCCAGTGTGCAGAAGGGCAATGCAGAGGGTGGAGGGAGGGACTGGGGGTGTGCGTGTGTGTGTGGTGCTGGGCCTCCCCGGGGTTTAGGAGATGGAGAACTGGAATCAGCTGCACTTTGTCTCCTGAGCCCTGAGGAGGCCTTCCACTTACAGGGAGCAGGCAGAGGGGTGTAGCCAGAGGTCAAAGTGTGCAGGATTTCTGGAGGATCATGTGATCATACTTTTTGAATTTAACAAAAACCGTTTACCTACTTTTTGTTAAAAGACAATCATCGTTGAGCCCTTAACTGGTTAATTCACTTAAGGGGAGAGGGAAGGAGTGTCCTGTGTTGTGCAGCCAAGTGAGAGGCAGAGGCTGAAAGAAGAAGTAAGCCTTCTTTCCAGGATACCTGTTACCGGAAAGAAATGTAATGGGTGCAATTGGTTAATCTGCAAATGTAAAGGCTGCTTGGGATCCGGTATTGACTTTAATTGATGGAATACCTTGAAGCTTCATTTAATGTTAATGAGAGGGTGTTACCAGCTCAATTTTGGAATGTGCGCTTTAATAGGCAGCTATAAAAAATGTGCACTAGGTATTGTCTGATTGCTTTTTACTAAAATCTATTTTTGAAAGCCCTTTTTTTGTCTTAAAAATAAATCTTTTTGCACATTTTATGACAGCCTATTTTAAACTGTGTGCAATTTCCCACAGGTCATTTCGACTTGCAATTATTTCCTAACATAAGGTGTGTGCGTTATTTCCATGCAGTTACCGGAAATTGAAAGACTAGCAAGAGTTCCAGAATACTTTATTCTTTTTAGCAAGCCTTTGACCCTGCACTTACATTCCCTCACCCCGCCTTCACAGTAAATGACCCCGCTCCCCCGCATTCATTGGCTCCGCCTTCACATACACTGGCCCCGCCTTCACATACACTGGCCCCGCCAGCGTTGCACTCAAGGTAACAGTTCCCATGTTTATTATTCCACTTTCCAACGCTGGGGCGGCCGTGGGAAGGAGGGGCAGGCAGGGGTGAGGAAATGGACACACAAAGGCCTACGTGGCTGCATTGACCTCTCTTCCTCCCAGATCCCGCCTCCTCTCACTGGCTGACCCACTGCGGCTCAGCCAACCAGAGGAGGCAGCGAGACCTGCCGGCGTGAGTCAGCCAATGAGAGGAAGTGGAGAGGAATGAGAGCGGAAGGTTTTACCAGCCAGATGCGCACTGCTGCCTCAGTTAGTGCCTCTCTGCCCTCACAGCCTGACGTGCATGAATGGGGAATAATCTGAAGACAACCCCCTCTTGCGTGCTATATGTGTGTGCACTGCTCTAAGCAGCAGAGTAGTGTACTCCCACTGGTACGATACTCACCCACTTCTACAATGGCAGTCAGAGAAGCAGCAGCCTGCCAGGCTCCGCCTTCTCTCTCCCCCTGATTTAGAAGGGTTCTTACTTCAATGCTCTTGGTGCGGACCGCAGCTGAGTAAGGCATCACCCCCTCCCATCACTCCTCTGTATGGTATGGCCATATAGTGCATGCTGTGTCTCAGCACAGCCATGAAGCGTGCAGTCCCTCTTAACAGTGCCACACACTGCGCATACATGCCAACATTTCAGAAGAGCAAAGTGGGAGATTTCTTTGAAAAAATCGGGAGAATGGTGCCGTGAATCGGGATCGCGTTACTGTCATGTATGGGAAGTGTGCTGCTGCAGGTTCGGACATTTGAAACGCAAATGTACGTTTTTTCGTACCTTTCAGAAGCATGGAGCGCAATGGCAGGCAGAGAGAGGGTGATGCAAGTGTTGTGCACTGGCCTGGCAGGTTGCTGGCAGTGCATACACCAGACCCCCTCCATTCGTGTGTGGCCGCCAGGGCTGAAACAGCTTCCCGTGCACGCACACAGCTGCCTCCGAGTACTTCACAGGTGATTAAAAGACTATTCGGTTGTTAATGGGGCTTTGTTGGTTTTTCACCCCTTCTAGCGCCCCTGCATCGCCACTCTGACTATTGCTGGAAGAATTAGCACGTTACACAATACCAGGCCCTGTCAGCTGAAACCCCCGAGGAATCGGGTTTCTGGATGTGAATCGGGAGGCGGGAGACTAGCCTTGAAATTGGTAGTCTCCCGCCTGAATCGGGAGGGTTGGCATGTCTGCACTGCGACCTGTTTCCCAGCATTCCCCAGTCACCGTATGCACCCCACAGTGCCCTGTCTTTGTGCGCCCTTCAGCAGTGGCCTATTCATGACACGTCATCCCAAAATGCCCCTGCTGCCCCCGTGCATCCTTGCCACGGTTTGCACACTGCCCCCCTTCTTTGAGTGTTTGCCATGGCACTGAGAGCGTCCTTTGTCCTTTTAGTAATCCTCTACACTGGGTGTTTTTTCTCAGGCGAGCCAGGTTGATGTCAGCTCCTTGCGGGCGGTGTCATGTCTGTTCGAGTTTCCTCATAGGTGACCCACGAGTCAGTGTGAGTTTACTCCCTGTAGTGCCCTATTAGGAGCTATCTCCCTGCAAGAGTCACTAAAACAGTTAATGCCGAACCTCAGTCGAATAGAAATATGTTTCCAGAGCTCCCATGTGACCATCCTCTGAAAGTGTTTAACAGTCAATGTTGAGTATTGACGGCTCAGCCCATAAAACATTTAAGGTGTTTATTTGGAACTAAACTACATGACAGCAAAGTCTCTGATCAATAAAGGTGAAGTGTGGCATACACTGTTTACAGTATAGGCATCAGCAGTGCAAGCTTCACGCACATACACGCTGAACAGGCATGGCACAGTCAGGCATACTTGCAATCATCTAAGAACAGCTGCAGGATATGCAGCAGCAGCAGTGCAATCTTCCCTCACATATATACTGAACAGGCACAGCAAAGTCAGGAGGACTGCAATCATGCTGAAGACACCAGGAACAGTTACAGGGCGTGCAGCAGCTGCTGCAGCAGCAGTGCAAGCTTCACGCACATACACACTGAACAGGCATGGCACAGTCAGGCACACTTGCAATCATCCTGAAGGCATCAAGAACAGCTGCAGGACATGCAGCAGCAGCAGTGCAAGCTTCACGCACATACACACTGAACAGGCATGGCACAGTCAGGCGCACTTACAATCATCCTGAAGGCACCAAGAACAGCTGCAGGACATGCAGCAGTGCAAGCTTCCCTCACATATATACTGAACAGGCACAGCAAAGTCAGGAGCACTGCAATCATGCTGAAGACACCAGTACAGGGCAGGCAGCAGCTGCTGCAGCAGCAGTGCAAGCTTCACACACATACACACTAAACAGACATGGCACAATCAAGCGCACTTGCAATCATCCTGAAGACACCAAGAACAGCTGCAGGACATGCAGCAGTGCAAGCTTCACTCACAAGTGCACTGAACAGGCATGGCACAACCAGGAGCGCTGCAAGCATCCTGAAGACACCAGGAAACAGCTGCAGGAGGTGCAGCAGTGCAAGCTTCACTCTAGGACACTGAACAGTACAGGCAGACACACTGCAAGCATCCTGAAGACACCAAGAACAGCTGCAGCAGCAGTGCAGGCTTCCCTCACATACACAGTGAACAGGCACAGCGCAGTCGGGAGCACTGCAAGCATCCTGAAGACACTAAGAATAGCTGCAGGACATGCAGCAGTAGTGCAGGCTTCACTAACAAACACACTGAACAGGCACATCACAGTCGGGAGCACTGCAAGCTTCCTAAAGACACCAAGAACAGCTACAGTACTTGCAGCAGAGGCAGCAACAGTGCAAGCTTCACACCAACAGGCAGAAACATCTGCCCAAGCTTCAATCACATATACACTGAACAGGTACAGCAAGCATCCTGAAGGCACCAGGAACAGCTACAAGATGTGCAGCAGAGGCAGCAGCAGTGCAAGCTTCATTCACATAGATAGATCTGGCACTGTGCAGTGAGGAGCATTGCAAGAATCCTGAAGAGACCAAAGACAGCTACAGGATATGTAGTCGAGGCAGCAGCAGTACAAGTTTCACTCACAGACACTGATCCGGCTCGGCGCAGTTGGGAGCACTGCAAGCATCCTGAAGACACTAAGAACAGCTATAGGACGTGCAACAGCAGCAGCTGCAGTGCAAGCTTCACTCGCATAGACACAGAACAGGCACAGCACAGTCGGCAGCGCTGCAAGCATCCTGAAGACATCAAGAACAGCTACGGGAGATGCAACAGCGGCAGCAGCAGTGCAAGCTTCACTCACATAGTTACAGAACAAACAGGCATGGCGCAGTCAGGAGGGCTGTAAGCATCCTGAAGGCACCAAGAACAGGTAGAGGATATGCAGCCAAGGCAGTAGCAGTGCAAGCTTCACTCACATAGTCACAGAACAGGCACGGCACAGTTGGGAGTGCTGCAAGCATCCTGAATACGCCAAGAACAGCTACAGGGCATGCAGGGGCATAGCTTTGGCTAGTCAGACTGGGGGAAGGGGGATGAGCTTCAGATTTTTGGACAATCATGCTAGCATATTTTGTTAATCATTATATGAGAAGCAGCACATGAGGGGGCTTAAGGGCCATAACCATGTTTTAAGACCTTCAAAACTGAGATAAAAGTGTATGTGTGTGTGTGTTTTTGTCTGAGTGAGTATTTAAAAATCCCAGGTGAAATCTGACAGACACCTTATCATACCCGACTGAAAGCTCCTGCACCCACCTATTTAACAATGCATTTATTAGGGGGGTGTAACACCCCAAAGACCCCCCAGCCCCCAAAGCTACGCCCCTGAGGACGTGCTGCAGAGGCTCGCCAATCCTCAAAAACCTTGAGCTTCCAAGTTTTGTGGAAAAGGTAAACTTTAAAGAGTGAAAAAGGTCGCAGCTACGTCTTTTGCGACCTGGTATTCAAAACAAAAAAATAAAGGATGACGAGGATGACGGTTCAGGGGTAAGAAGGGTAAAAGGGGTGCGTTGTTGAGGATGGGGGCAACGTAAGTGGAGTGTGAAAGTAGTTACAAGCAGTGTTTGAAATGGAAATATAGGAGTGCAGGTACTCACTATTTAGAGTACCTGCGTGCTCCCAAGTAGTGCCGGTACTCTCCCATTATATGTATTGTAGCAGTGCTGAGAAGTACAGGTACTCTCCCTCTCAAATTAAAGTGTAGGTACTCTCCCGCTCAAATTAAAGTGTGGTACTCTCCCTCTCAAATTAAAGTGCAGGTACTCTCCCTCTCAAATTAAAGAAGTGCAGGTACTCTCCCTCTCAAATTAAAGAAGTGCAGGTATTCTCCCTCTCAAATTAAAGTGCAGGTACTCTCCCGCTCAAATTAAAGAAGTGCAGGTATTCTCCCTCTCAAATTAAAGAAGTGCAGGTACTCTCCCTCTCAAATTAAAGAAGTGCAGGTACTCTCCCGCTCAAATTAAAGAAGTGCGGGTACTCTCCCTCTCAAATTAAAGAAGTGCAGGTACTCTCCCTCTCAAATTAAAGAAGTGCAGGTACTCTGTACCGGACATTACCTGCCCCTTTAAAACACTGGATACAAGAAAGAAATCAGAGTAAAGTAGGAGGAGGGCAGCAGTACAGGATTTAAAGCTAGGGAACGGGTTAAAAGTATCGGAGAGGGAAAGAGTGACCCCTGCCTTAAACAAAACAAAAAAAAATGATGAAAAAAATGTTGTTTCAAGGATGGCCTTCGTTAGTTTGGTTTATCAGCCTGGTGAATGGAATTTTAAATGAAAAAAAAAATCGTCAAACATAGTTTGACAAAATAAGTTCGTACTAACTATTTCTTCATGTTTGTTTATGGTGAAACTGAGATACAACCCTTCTGTCAGCCCCCTGGTGGACGATAAAGACAAGGCAGTCTCTGACCCTCATAAGCCCCGCACAGCGCTTACAGACTGTCAGCTGATTCTTACAGTCCCTCAGACGCGGGCTGGAAGATCTGCGCAGAATCACACAATTTGCACTAGGGACACATGGGGCAGATCTATATTGGAGATGCGCCACTTTTACGCCGCCGTTGCGTCACTTTTGTGACGCAGCGGTGGTGTAAACCCTGCGCCACGTTGCGCCATATTTACATCGTGACGCATCTATGGAGATGCGTCACGATGTAAAGCCCTGCGCCACGTAAAACCTGCGTCAGGTTTCATGTGGGCGTGTCGACAGAGGGGGGGGCGTTCCGTCGCAGGAACGCCCCTGAAAAGTGACTCAGTCAAATCTATAAGATTTGACTGAGTCACTTTCCCAACGCTGATGCGCCAAAACCCTGCGCCTGCTTGAAGCAGGCGTAAGGCTTGACGCACCATGTTAGGGATAGGGTAGGTTGGAACAGTGCTGGAGTTGTGTCGCGCTTGCGACGCAACTGAAGCACTGCGCCAACCTTACGCCATCGGATGCGTCACTCATCTGTTTATTCCTGCGCCATGATGCGCCACATTGTAAATGCGGCGCATCATGTGTGGCGCAAGGGTAAACTTGCGTGACGCATCATTCCTGGCGCATCCTTGCTGATTTGCAGGGATGCGCCAGGAAACATAAATCTGCCCCATGTCTTTCCGTTCTGCAGTTGGCCTTGAAACACGGCCTTAGCCTGCGCTAGAGCTAGACTTCTTCTGTGCACCTAAGAGCACGTCTCATCGTATCTCTCAAAAGCTCGCTTGTTTAAGTCTGGCCCGTTATCGCTCTGCAAGGCCTTGAAATGGTTGCGAAAGAAGGCGAGGCGCGCGGGCACAACAGGAACTCACTGCAGATAAATCACATTCACGCCTGTCTGAAACTTCCGCTCACTTGCAAGCTTCAAACCAACTCACTGCAGCTTGCAGCGCCGCCTGGTCTCAGCAGACAGCCACCCAGCCTGGCATCGAAAGGATGCGGCGGGTGTCTGCCTGCGCAGATAGCAATGCTTTGTAGGTCAAAGCTAATGACCTTGACTGAGGGGAGGAGTACTGAGCGGGGATGCCAAGCCCGCCGGCTGCTGCAATAGTTCGGTTTACTAAGCATACGTGGATTGAGTAATGGTTTGAGAGGCGGGGTGGATTTTCTGCATGTTGAGAACATGATGCAGAGTGGCAGTGATAACCGGTTCCTTGCGCACTGAGGGCTGGACCCAAACTGAGAATTCTAGTCCAGAAGGAGTGAGTCAAGGTGTGTGTGTGTGGGGCGGATAGATGTAAAGGCATGGACGTCGATTCACCAACATTCCAGGGTAAGCGGAAGTGACATCACATCCTCTTTTGGCCTCAATGACATCCCAGGAAATGACATCATATGACCTTTGACCCCGAACATCCCTGGGAGAGGCTATCAAATTACCTTAACCCTTATCACAACAACTGATATCACTGAAGTTCCTTAATAACTGCACGATACATGCAAACATACAGCACAGACCTGTCTATTTTCGATTCTACCTTTATTTGCCGTCCATATAAAAGGGGTTACCTGCATGTCAAATATTATCTGTAGCATTTCAGGACCATCATTTGGTCACAGTTCCACCCCTCGTGTACACCACAGCTGGCCTCCCTTATGCCTGGTATTATCTCCAATGTGCCAGCACCCGCATTTTTCCACGGGTGCCCCTTATGCCAATAATTTCCTCTAGTATGCCAGCACTTTCATTTTTCCACGGGTGCCCCTTATGCCAATAATTTCCTCTAGTATGCCAGCACTTTCATTTTTCCACGGGTGCCCCTTATGCCAATAATTTCCTCTAGTATGCCAGCACTTTCATTTTTCCACGAGTGCCCCTTATGCCAATAATTATCTCTAGTATGCCAGAACCAGTATTTTGCCATGGGCCTCATTATGCCCAGTATTACCTGCAGTATTCCAGTCCACCCCTAGCCTAGCCTATGCAGGTGACCCAGTTCTTCTATCCACTGCGGCTATAGTCCCACAGAGATTACTAACCAATCAAAACAACTGAAAAATCTAAAATTACCTACAAATAAATCAAACCAAAACCAATGGTATAGTTTTCTCAAGCTCAACGATTTCATACACATGGAAAATAAATAACTTCAAAGTCGACAGAGTAAAGCATTACAAAGATTTAGGCATGCATATTTATCACAGATTAAAAGCCCTAGCCCATTTGAAAACCTTATCAACCATATGCCAAAGTGCATCTGCTGGGTTGAAACTATTTCATATAACATAGGTGGTCAGCCTATTTTGTGTACATCAACTACCTTCGTCAACAAAATAGATTCAACAATGGAATACGGTGCGCCAGGGTTTTCCAGACGCCTAATCCGCACCAGTTTAAATTCTGGGACAAGCCAGGCACCAAACTTTTTTTTGCCTCTCTCAAGACCAGTTTAAGCAAGCATTAACCAAACATAATCTACCCACATGGGAATCGCTGTCAAGTTTGCCAAACACTGAATGGAATCTACAGTTAAAGCAAATACCCAGGCTCTGGTCACTCCACCTGACAAAACTGAACCAAGTACCAAAATATCTAAATTCAGCATATTTAGAGGATAGGCTATCCTATCTAAGATCCTCTCTAGAAGCCAGAATAACACAGAACTTTTTCAATTCTTTCTATTGTATATTCCTGAATTTGAAGGCGCTTGGACTGCAATCTCTAAGCAAGACTTCCAGTGTGACCTGTGTGCGTCAAGCCTGGAAACCTTAAGCCACATAACATGAATCTT
Organism: Triturus cristatus; assembly: GCF_964204655.1. Classification (NCBI taxonomy): domain Eukaryota; kingdom Metazoa; phylum Chordata; class Amphibia; order Caudata; family Salamandridae; genus Triturus; species Triturus cristatus. The sequence continues at coordinate 1,699,577,003 of NC_140590.1, forward strand.
TCCACCTCTTCTAGACCTGCGTAGGAAATATCTGTGGCCAGTTGTGAGAAAGTGCCATCTTTCTTGCATGGTATGCCCCCACTTTTTGCTAAATTGCTGAATGTACTTTTACTGAGTGTACCCTGGACTCCTGCCAATCAGGGGCCCAGGGCCTATGTTCCTTCCTTAAACCTCACAAACTCCAACTTGGCAAACCCTGGCCACATGTCAGCCCCTAGTAAATGGTACCCTAGGTACCTAGGGCCTTGTGACCAGGGAAGGCCTCCAAGGGCTGCAGCACTCATTGTGCCACCCTTAGAGGCCCTGTACCCTTACACACACACACTGCCTTTGCAGGCTGAGTGTCTGGGTGCAGGACAAAATGAAGAGTCGACATGACCCACATCTCTGTGTGCCATGCCCATCACCTACACTGCCATGGCATATATCAGCCACCCCTCTGGCTGGGTGCCTTATGCCCATGGTGTGGGCACAGGAGCAGGAGCCCTGTGCCCCTACAGTACCCGGGTCCATTCCTGGGCACTGTAAGTGCAGTGCTGTCATTTAAGAGTACATGGTGCTGAGAGCTCGTCAAACATGAGCTCCACAGCACCATAATGGCAACACTGAAGACTGGGAAGTTTGGTATCAAACTTCTCAGCACATTAAACCCACACTGATGCCAGTGTGAGATTTAATGTACCAAGCACCCAAGAGGGCATCTTAGAGATGCCCCCTTACAACTAACCTACAATCCACGTCTGCTCTGAGGCTGCCCAGGCTGCCACACAGCAGACACGTTGCTGGACCCCTGGGTGGGAGAGCCCCTGCTCTCCCGGGCCTGCAACAATGCCCATCCTGGGTGAGGTGAGAAATCTCCTCCCCCAGGATGAGCAAAGGGAAGCTTCAAAGGCATGCAGCCTCTTGGAGTTTCCCCAGGCCACTGCAACCCCCCACTCTGGCGGGAAGCTTGGCCAGAAACCCCATACAAGGACAGGGGATGTGCCAGCCTGCCCACCCCACCCCTCAGGTGGGGGAGGCGAGGTGAAGCACATCTCCGGGCTCTCGCCATCTTGAAGATGGGAGGCCCTACCCTATCAGGATTAGGCTACTGCCCCCCTCCCACAGGAGAGAGGCAGGATAGGGGGTGTACCCACCCCAGGACAAGGGCCCATTGGTCCCTGGCCTCACCTACCTGTAACGCCCCTAAATCTAGTATTTAGGGGCACCCTGAACCTTCCTTCCCCAGATTCCAGATTCGAAAAACTACAAGAAGAGCAAGAAGAACAAAGACCTGCCCTGCAGCTGCTAAAAAGGGAAGAAGACACCAACTGCTTTGGCCTCAGCCCTACCGGCCTGTCGACTCCCGAACCTGCACCAGCGCGGCATCTCTCGTGGCCAGCAACCTCACCAACCCCGGAGGACCTGGCTACCTTTTGGCTCTAAGCCCCTGGGACTCCCATGAGTAGAGGCTCTACTCAGAAACCTACTTCTAACCCCTGGCAGCAGCCCGGAACCGCGAACCCAGCACACTCTGCACCAGCCAAGCCTGGCCAGTGCCGGAGTGGACAAAGACCCTGAGGACGACCCCACGGCGACTGTGACCCCGAGTCCGGCACCCAAGGACCCCCCTCGACATTCCGGAAGAAGCCTGCAGCCTCGGAACCAGGTGCCCCCCCATCCGCGATCATCAGAGGGTAAGGTTTCCCGACACCAAAAGGCACCCCTGCACGCGGCGCCCTGCGGCCCCCTGTGCCCAATCCCGGGGTACCCACCTAACCTACAACTACCCAACTTACCTCTCGAAGTGGTGGTGGCATCTGAAGCATCCTCGTCCCCGAGCTTGCAGCCTTTTTCCTAACCGGAACATTCCTATTGATTTCCATTGAGCGCCCGACGGCTCAAAAGCACCCTGCACCCAGCCGCCCGAGTGGCCCTGGCAGTGCAATCTCTACACTAGCCTACTTCCCCACTTGCCCTGAGTGAGTGACCAGGAGCCCAGCTCCCACAACCGCGTGGCCTGCTAGTCAGCAGCCACCAAACCAGGCCCCCCTATTCCTCATAGGCTAACATTGGGCCTAACTCTCTCTGCACCCGGCTGCCCTAGAGCCGCTGAGGGTGAACTAACTGTGCCTATCTAACCTTGGGGGACCCCTGAGTCTATGCCCAGAACCTCACCTTTGCCAGTCGAGAACTTACCTGAAAACCGCTAACTCTATTTTCTACATAGGGTAACATTGACTGGCTTTTTCTTGAAATTTCGTCTAAGTGTGGACTTTTCAAATCTTCAAATATTCACTAAAAATCAGCCGGGCGACAAAAACGCAAAAACTCACCTGTTCTCAGGTGGGCTCACAGTGCTGGATCTTGGTGCCCAGCCCTGGCTCGGAAGAATACTCGCATCTATAATTACCAGTAACCCCATTTTCTCCCATAGGAAACCATTGACTGCTTTTCTGTGAAATTTCTTCTAAGTGTTGATTTCTGCAATTTCTAAATATTCCTCAAAAATCGTATAACATCTGAAAACGTAATAACTTACCTGTTTTGGATAAATGTCCCAGTACTGAACCCATAAACCCAGTACTGGATTACAAAAGTAACGATAACCTACTGTACCGGTAACCTATATTTCCTTCCATAGGGAATCATTGATTGTTTGCTCTGAAATATTTTCTAAGTGCTCACTTTTGAAATAGCTAAATATTAGTTAAAAATCAGTACAGTACCAAAGTCGACTTTCAACAGCTGATTCTGAGAACTGACCCAGGACTGGATCTAGGATCCAAGCCTGGAATTACAAAAGTAATCTGAAAGTAATCTGTTGCATATAATTTGAATTTATCATTGAGCTCAATGTATTGTGTTTAGAAATAGAGTTGCCTACTGCAACTATTTGTAACTGTATACTAAAAAGTCTACTGCATATACAAAAGTATTTTTATGAAACATCTCGTCGAGAAAGTATATTTTAATTCCAAGTGTTGGTTCTAAAATAAAACAAGCATATATTTTTTTTATATACAAACCATTGGCCTAGAGTTCAGTTATTGAGTGTGTGGAACTATTTGCTGACTGAGTGTGTACAACAAATGCTTTACACGTCCTCTGATACTGCCTTACTGCTCGACCAGGCTACCACTTTGGAGAGTAAGGTTATATCTGACTTTAACCTCTGTTAAACCCTTGGGGTCTGTGGACTCTGTACACCCTGTACCTATTAAGGAACAGTATATACAGAGCCACTTTCTCACACCAGTCTGCAGTGAAGACTCATGCAGGACATTGAATCGGCTGTGGCACAGAAAGCTCATTTGTTCCAGCTGTATCTGGTCACAATCTTATTATTTTTACAATCATTGTAACATGATTTTAATCATATACAACACAATGTACTTACTGACTTGCACCATAGTTGATATCCCAGTACTGATGCATTAAGGGGGCTCTATTGAAGCACCTCTACAGTGATCTGCGACATGCTCATGCACTGATACCCCAACAATGAAAGGACACTACAGATCCGTACCAGCTCAGCGAGATCAGCAGAAAACTGTGCAACCACAGGTTTAATCTCAAAAGATCAATGAGGGGTTGGTAAAGCGCAACTACTCACCTGTGAGGGTCGCAAGTTGCTGGGTGGCATGGGGGAGCGGCTCCGTTGAGTGCTGGGGTTATAGTAAAGGGAGCTGAGGACAAGGCTTATTTCTGCTAGGGAATCGGTAAGAGAGGCCGAAGTTAGCTTAAAACAGAGCGTCACCACTAAATGTGAACACCCTTTTTTGACGGGCACACAACCATATCTTACCATGGTAAGAAATACCCAGCAAAGGTTTTATCTAACAAGGCTCAGGTTTGGCACCCTAAACTATCTAATAGCATTTCCCAGACTGGGAAAGTGGTGTCATACTCTTCCGAATTGTCCGTGTGATGGTAAATCTCCCCAGTCTACGCTGCATTTTATACTGTTCTGCAACTTTTATAGGGATATTTGAAAACTTGTATTAAGACCACTTTTTTTTAGCTAATAATCTTTATCATTATAAACAAGCTTTTAATTACATTTGTAGCTTGGAAAATGATACAATTATGAACGCAGTTATTAGTTTTATACAAATGTCTATTAAGAGAAGAAAGGATTACTCCTACTTAGAGGTCCTAATATATGAACAACCAGATGATTGAATTTGGGAGATGTAATGTACTTTTAACTCTGATGAATGCCACCATCTTGTATTTTGCGCACCTTAGGAAAACCCTCTCTACCAAAACGATGATTTGAATTTAGAAGATTTAATACTTTTTGAAGAGATATACCTACCACTTTGCACTTTACGCACTTATGGAAACGCACTTTACCCAAATCAACTAAATGGCTTTCCATGGCCTCGTAGTTATGGGGTAAGATAACGCAGCGGGAGTCACTGCGTTGCCTCACACTGCATCAGGGAGGCGTTCCTTGAGGCAGGGAGGCCTGGGTTGGTGCTAGGCACCATATAGTGCACCGGCCCTGGCTGAAAGGACAGGTATGCAAATATTTTGTAAATTCTTGTCCTTTCGCTTTGAAATAGGGCAGCGCAGCAAAAACACTTGCAGTGCCTCTCTACGCCAAATGATTGTAAATGAGGCCCTTGGGTTTTGAAGTGTTTAGCACATGAGATTGTAGGGTCACCTAATGACGAATGCCAGTGAATGAGAGATTAGTTATTAAAGGATGGGAGAGAAGGGGGAGGGTGGGAGAAGATTTTTGTGTCCTTGACATAGAGACAGTAGGACAAGCCAAAAGAGGAGATGAAATGCCCTTCAGAGGTAGTGTAGGTAGAGCAAATGGGTGTAGGACTGGGCCTTGAAGGCACAGATTAGATGCCCTTGACACAGAGAATGAGCGGTCAGATATTTGCCTGTGATACCAATGTTGTGGAGAGGAGAGAGAGCCGTCCGGTGTTTGAAATCCTGTGGACAGATCAAGATGCATGAGGATAGATGAAAGAGGGTTGAAGTGGGCTGAGGAAACACAGCCGCCTACACGGTGGAGTGCGGATACAATGATGTACAAGCCTGGAAAGCAGATTGGAAAGGGTTAAGCAGGTTATTAGAAGAGAGACACAAAGTTGTTGAACATCAGCTGTTGCAGTATCTTGGATAAGAAAAGGAGATGGGGTAATGGCAGGTGAAGAGTCAGCAGTAGGGTTTTTTAACAGTGGTAGTGATACTACAGGTTTAAAGCTCTGTGGGTAGATCCCTGATACAAGAGAGGGGTTAAGTACACAAGTAGGCAGGAAGAACGTTTGAGGAGAGAGCCTTAGGTTTGATGGGTTGTGGGATAAAGGGACCAGATGAGACACATGATGGGTTTGCGCATTTGAGTGTAGGCATGAGTTCATAGGGGAAATGCTAGTACAGTTTGTAGTACAGTTGCGTGAGGAAATGAGTGAGTGACATTGAAGGGGGGCTGAAGAGTAGTACTGATTGGAGACAGTCATGCAGGCACTTCCTTTTATCACACCAGACAAAGGCCCTTATCATAGGTGCGGCGGCGTAGCTTGCATTGGTGCAGCAGGTGGCTAGGTCTGGTGGCTTAGTGGACTAATGCACCCACTGTAGGGCCTGGGTTCGGCCTGGGTTCAAATCCTGGCATGTCCATTCAGCCTTTCATCCTTCTGAGGTCGATGAAATGAGTACCATTAAGTTGGGTAACAATAAATATCTGTTATTCACTGCCAAGATACCCTTCTGGGTGAACTTGGGCTTTACAAATACATGTGTTATGTTTACATTAGGTGGCCAGTGGTGCCCATTTAACATTTATTATTACTAAATTTGAGAGTTCAAACCACCACCAGGGGGCGGCTTTTCCTTCCTTGCACTAGGGCCATGACACACTGGCTGTGCCACTGAATGGGTGCCTTGATTCTCTTTTGGCCTGCCATATGAGGAAACTTCAGAGAATTCAGAACCACAATAAACTTAGTAGGTCACTTAATTTGCTTGTTGATTGACTTCAAAGTGCTTTGCTTTGCACACAAGGCCTTCATTTGAACTGGTCCACACATCCTTTCTGATATATTGACTATCTATACTCCTCCTAGACACTTTCGGTCAGGTTCCCCCCTTTTTGCTCCCATATCCTGCTTCAAGAAAGCTTGCTTTGGTGCATAACTTTCAGAGTGCTGGCCGCACAACATCAGAACAAGCTTCCGCTTTACTTAGGTAGCAAGACCTATCACTTGCACTAACTCACTTCTGCCTCAATTGTCCTTTGTTTTTTTCAGTTTTGCCTGTCGGTGTGTCTAGTTTCTTCATTTACTAGTGCCAAGATGCCTTAAATAAGTATTCCAGCCAGAGCAGTGGTGCTGGAACACTTTTCAGAGCGGGAGTGCTGCCATGAAAGTCACATCACAGAAGTCATAGGGTTGTGAAAAATACAAGCATCACACAAAGAAAAAGTGTAGCAAATGAGCCACGCCCACTCAGCAGGAGAGTGGTAAGAGTGTGGTATGTGTCCAGTAATGCATTTTAAAGCACACTCACAAATATATTACTAAAGCATTGTGTGGTACAGCTGCGGCTCGTCCGCAAAGGAGGAGGAGCGTCGCCCCACTGCTTCTGAGCAGTGGAACAAACGAAAAATAAAATGATAATAACAGGATGTTATTATCATTTTATGTTTCTCTACAGAGCCGGGTTGGGCTTCAGTTACAGTGCAGGTGTAGATGCAGTGAGTGATATATACACCTTAAGTGTGCATGGCGGTTTGGTCAGCCATCTTGGGCCGGCCAAACATTCTTGTGCACTTAGCATGTTCTCCACCGGGCAGTAATGCACAGCCTTGGTGGAGATCGCAGTCCCCGTCTGAGTGCCGAACCAGGATGCTCAGACCAAGCATGACGCTGCTGTTATGATGACAGGAGTGTCATGATTGGTTTACGGGTGCCTGTGAGCTTCCTGCTTCTGGGAGCTAGGAAGAGCATAGGACGACGAGCAGGGGACGGCGTGAACAGGTAAATGATCATTATTTTTATTTTTCACCCCCCCAGCTCTGCCACCCCATACTGCAAAAGAAACAATTGATGGACGGAATGCTGGACAATGCAGACATTCACCCCCAGTCAAAAGGATCTGGGTTTTATCCATCATTCTTTTCCTCACCACACCACCCCAGATTGGACCCAGCCATATGCAAATCAGTCTTGACCCTGTTCCTTGTGGGAACAGTCCAGCCTGAACTGCCAAGCCAGGTCCTCCCTGGACCGTAAACAAGCACCCTGGGACCGGTTTCAGGACATCACCCTTCATCAGCCAGACTAGCTTGAATCCAGTGGTGTAGTGAGAACGGGACCCACGTCTGGGTATACCCTTCCCACTTAGGGCGACATATGCAAAAGAAACAATTGATGGACGGAATGCTGGACAATGCAAATCAGTCTTGACCCTGTTCGTTATGGGAACAGTCCAGCCTGAACTGCCAAGCCAGGTCCTCCCTGGACCGGAAACAAGCATCCTAGGACTGGTTTCAGGGCATGGCTTGGCAGTTCGGGCTGGACTGTTCCCATAAGGAACAGGGTCAAGACTGATTTGCATATGGCTAGGTCCAAACTGGGGTGGTGTGGCGAGCAAAAGAATGATGGATTAAACCCAGATCCTTGTGATTGGAGGTGAATGTTTACATTGTCCCGCATTCCGTCCATCAATTGTTTCTTTTGCATATGTCGCTCTAAGTAGGAAGGGTATGCCCAGATGTGGGTCCGTGCTCACTACACCTCTGGATTCAAGCTAGCCTGGCTGATAAAGGGTGATGCCCTGAAACCGGTCCCAGGATGCTTGTTTCCGGTCCAGGGAGGACCTGGCTTGGCAGTTTGGGCTGGACTGTTCCCATAAGGAACAGGGTCAAGACTGATTTGCATATGGCTGGGTTCAAACTGGGGTGGTGTGGTGAGCAAAAGAATGATGGATTTGGGCCCAGATCATTGTGACTGGAGGTGAATGTTTACATTGTCCAGCATTCCGTCCATCAATTGTTTCTTTTGCATACCCCCATACTGCAGCAGCCGTCACTGGTGTGGTAGTGCACTGCCATTTACAGCAGCACAATTTCCAGTAAATTTACACAGACATACATTTTCACTTATATGAATAGACAGCGCTAAAATGATGAGTGGAAACCAGGATTCAGCGAATTTATCTTTGTGTATCACCAAGTAAAGTGTCTTGATCTGTTTGGAGCCTAATAAAATCTTTGTTTCCATCACACTTAAGAATAAAAAATGTGCCTCATTTATGCTATCCTTGCTACTGCTAAATTTTGAAATACTTGTTCAGTTCAAGGTTCAAGGTTCAAATACACTTTATTCGGATAACATTGTATCCATAAAAGCACAAAACACAACAGCAAACATAAAAACGTGCAGTTTAAAAAGTCGTAATAAATCATTAAAACCATAACAGTATACAATGTACAATAATATTATGATTCCTCCATAAAAGACATAAAACACATCGTTTGTCGTGCTCGAGCAGCAATTCTCAAAAAAGTGCCAGTGCTAAAAAACAACTCTTCATCGTCTAGGGTAAGTAATTTTAAATAGGCATGTTCCAGACTGATGGGTATATGTTTTTTAAAATAGGGAGTTAAGAACCACTTAATATATTTTAAATAATATTTGCAGCAGAACAGAAAGTGCTGGATAGATTGTCCGCTCTGACCATCGCACGGGCATGGAATATGATCGAGGTCATGGTGGTAGCCAAGAGGGAAACATAATACAAATGTGATGGTACCAGCCCTTAAGCGAAACAGAAGGCTCCTCTCCCAATGGCTCATTGGCAGTTTAATATAATTGGCCAACTGGTGTGCACAATCCGCAATGGCCATGTAGCTATGAACAAGAGGTTTATTGTATTCCTTCTCATATCTTTCTGTTCTATATAATGAATAGAGCGCCCTCCTACGCTCACTTTTATTTGCAGCCATTGCTGTACTATGGTCTGTGTAAAATCTTTCCTTATTGACACTACAAAGACTCTGGTGCACACCTGACGGTCATGGTATGTCTTTACCTTTTTCACAAGCCATGCAGTCACTAATGATCTCTCTTGTCAGGGATGCTGCTGGGTTTTTCCAGACTGATAACCAGAAGAGGGCAGGACGCGCTCTAATAAAATCTTCAATAAAATATGAATTGAGTTCATTATAGAAAATATATTGAGGTCTAGAGAATGGGACGCCAGTAATTTCGTACAAAATCTATTTTCTTCCTGTTGGATGCAGGTACTGTTGGGAAAGCCCCAAACCTCAGCGCCGTATGTGGCTGTCGGCACACATTGAGACTTAAACATTTTTTAAATAGCTAAAATAGCACCTGTTCTCTTTGGGCGTGGAAGGCTAAGAATCGAGTTGGTGGCCCTTGAGAACTTGCTCTTAGCGTGAGCCATATGCTCGCTCCAAGAGCTGTTCGCAGCAAAGACCACCCCAAGATAAGGAAAAGAACTTACAGGTATTTACGTTTTGCTGTGTATTAGTAAAAAATGCCATCCTACAGACTTTCTGTACTCCCTGCACCCCAGCAAGATCCTCACATAGTACACGAAACAAACTCCTCTCACTTTGCACTCAGGGAGGGTAAAGTAAACCCCAATATCCATTTTAAAAGGATATGCAGCAATTTGTTAGAAGACATAGCCTGACATTTGGTCACATCTTTGAACACATTGTAAATGCGCCTTTTAGGCATCTTTATTGATCATTCACCTTTTGAACTACCTCATAGGTATGTTGGGGTGCTGCAGCACCCTGGTACCCCTACTTCCAGCGCCTATGAGTCAGAGGAGTCTAAGACATCCAACAAAAGTCCACCTTCTGAAATCCCTCCCAATGCAATGTTGGCCTCAATTGCATTTTTGAAAAGGGAAAGATGCTGAAAATGTGAAGCATGTGCATGAAATGAACCTTACAACTGACTTTTTCTTTCCTTTTCAAATAGCTGCACAAGTGTCTTATAGAAAGGATCTGTGCTTAGAATATTTGTTACCACCTGGGGAATACAAATCACAAGATGAGATCACCAGCGTTTAGATTGGCGTGGTAGATTGCACATGGTTGACCTCGGGCTCCTCACATTTCACAACATCAGCAGTTGGGCTGTGGGGGCGGTGCTTCAGTATGACATCAAGATTGATACCCGAGAGCTTCAATGGATAGGAAGAATCCTCACAATGCTCCACAGGGATGTCTGCAAGTTCTCTTGATGCAGTCAAGATTGGTAACCCTTGCGTTGTGTAAACGATATATATTGACCGTGCAGACACAAAGGGAAACACTTCTTTGTTTGACAAATCATTGCTTGGCCAAGCTGAACTTGTGTCAATGTGAGGACCTTGGACCAAAGATGCTTTGCTCTTTCAGGGCAACTGAACTACCCTAAAAATGAAGTAGAAAGAACATTCATCGCCAAAAGAGGTGTAGAGGATTGCACATTGTTAGAGCTAGGGACTAGTTGCTCCAGGACTGGAACAGAGATGGGTACCAGCATCCCTGACCTGGAAGCGCCACCATTAAAGGTCAATGAAAACACCTGACCTGACTGCGACGAGGAGAAGACCAAGAAATTACCGAACTTTGTATAGGTCCATTGCTGGTAAAGTCCCACCACTGGATAACAGAATTTTAGTGACTAGAGTGATCTACAACAGGCACTGGGCGGATTCATGATCCAACAGCAGAAGCAACATCTCTAACACCCAAAGCAGCACACAACCCATGAACTGGCAGCCCAATGCCTGTGATGTGTTCACCACCGTGGAGTGGGCGAAGCGGTGAGAGAAGACCAGACAAAGACTGAATAAAATCCTGACTTAGCAATTTAAAAAGCGAATGCTCATTTGTTACTTGTCGTCTTTCTGAAACCGCCTGTAGAACCCAAGGTGCCACCTCAGTGGGTTGGGTAACTTCCCTGATCCCAATGCTTATTGTACGCTACTAAGGGGTGTGATACTCCACCCATGAAACCAGGTTATGTGGGGATGCACCCCCTCCTCTAGAAATTGCTGCTTCACTGGGAGTACAACCCTGGAGTATATTGAATGACGTTTGGGGGAACCAGAGATCTTAGGGGGTGAGTTAGCCATTCTTCTCATGGTCAGTGGACATCATTCTATACTTATCAGACTCTACCGCGGACACTGTTTATTTTTTGCGAGAGTTCCTGAGCTTTGGTCCTATTGAACACCACTCGGAGAACCATGTTAGTCTAATTGCACATTTGACTCTCGAACTTTACTGGAGACAAGCAGTTTTAAGGCTTACCCCTGGACGTCATAGAGGGTATGGAACTAAGGGGCACATGCATCAAAGGTTTTTGCGATCGCAAACGGTGCGATTCGCAAAAATCGGCAGTTTGTGATCGCAAATTAGCCTTTGGAGATGCATGAAAGTGTTTCCTAAGCGCAATTTAAGAATTCGCAATTATTTGTGAATTCCTAAATTGCGATTGCATTTAAGGAATCGCAATTTGCGATTCCTTAAATGGAATGCTAGAAGCACTTACAAATAGCGATTTTGCTATTTGAGACCGCAAATTATAGACAAATCAAACTTGTCTGTAATTTGCAAAAACTTTGAAAAATGCACTAAAATGCATTTTTTTAAGTTTTAAGTTACAGACATATATGCCCTTGGGGCATGTGTGTGCGCAACATGGGTGCACATCACAATTTCAGGGGTGCAACAAGGTGTCATACTGGTACTCGCAAATTGCGCATGCAATCTCCCATTCATTCCTATGGGCCTGTAGGCCCATAGGAATGAATAGGAAGGCATTCCTTAATTGTGACTCACAATTTGCGAGTCGCAATTAAGGAATGTTTAGGAATCGCTATTTTTATAGCGATTCCTACATGCATAGGCTTTTGCGATTCCTTAATAATCGCAATTAAGGAATCGCAAAAGCCTTCCTTGATGCATGTGCCAGTAAGGTACTGAATGGCATTCAATAATCACGCTCAATAATTCTAATGTCCATTTTCAGCAGAAAGTATATCTTACTCTCCTTCTTCTACGACAAGGGTTATGGTGCTGAATGCTTTAACAAGAGATGGAGTCTCACTTTCGCACAATAATGAGGGGCAGCCATTTTAGGTCTCCAGGAATGTGACAGGATGACCAGACATGCTGTACATACAGTACAGCATCTCAACACATTTTCTGTTGATCCAATCAATCAGAGTTTTTTCCATCCAATTCAAGGATTGCACCAATGAGATTAGTTATCTGCAGCTGTGTAAAAGGATGGTGGACGTTAGCATTTATAGGAAACAGAGGAAGGACTAAAGACATTCCCCTTGTGGCTTTTCAGCCAAACTGAAACATCAGCTTTTTCCTATTTATCCAGAGCAGGGGCCGAATCATCTTAAAAACGGAACTAAATGCTATACTGAATAACTGAGAATCAGCATTTGGTTCTTAAGGGATAAAAATGAACAATTGGACTATTTCAAGTTTAACACCTCATTTATTTACTTTCTAAATGCCTTACGTTCTAGATGTACATTGATTTTTGCATGTGGGCTACCTGGAGGCAAGGCAGAATGTTTGCATGGCCAGTGCTCCTGTTACTGTGCAGAGTGCCCCTCAAAAACATGGCGGCCAACCGAGAGAACAAGGCACTCCATCTGTGTTATGGGGGCTGAGGGGGTTGAGGTGGATGCATATGTGCTGCCTGAAGGCGTTGCTCATCCGATGCTCGGTGGCAGAAGAAATGTCCCCCCAACAGATGCCTCCACAAATATAAATGAAAACAATTTATGTATGCAACAGTTTTATACAGCACTTCTGCACTTTAAGGCACTTTACAGATAGCTCAATTAATGACATTATATAGGCATACTACCAGAAATACTGTGGCCAAAGTATCGCGTACTAAAAATTTGGGAAGATAAGTATGCACAGACTTGTATAGATTCACAATACCTAACTGCATATCTGTACCTTGGTGATGTACATGTCAAGGGGTACAAATGGAGTTAAGAATAGGAAATCTATGCTTACATATATATATACATATATATTATCTACTGGCGGTCGCCAGTAGATAGTTATAGTTAGGACCTAGTTTCCATAGGAAAAGCATTTTTTCTTTTCCCAATAACTTTGGCGCCGGTTGACGAATCTTCGCAAACTTTTCAAAACTTGTGGCCCGCTCCGGTCAGCTCCTATCCTGAAAGTTTCGGGGTGATTCGTCAAGCGAGGGCCGAGAAAAAAGGGGGGTCCCAAAACGTGTTTTCTCCATATTATTTTCCATAGGAAACTTTAGACACGGCTACAGCCCGAACGGCTGAACGGAATTACACCAAATTTGGCAAAAAGGTAGCCCTTGTTTCAGAAAGAGACCTTTTTAGGTTTCGGGACCATCCGGTCGGCAGACCGGAAGTCTGGAGATTTAATGTCTTTGAGAAGAGGGGCTTGCACCCGCCCCTCTTCTCTCCTGTTCTCCATTGGCTGGCCTCTTAAATGCTGGCCAGCCACTGGAGAAGAGGTCCAGTCACTCCGATTATGCCCCGTCCTTTTCGGATCGGGGGGGCGTGTTTTTTGCGAGAAGTCTCAGGGAGGAGACAACAGCAAATCACGCCCCCAAATCCGAAAAGGACGCTCCCTTTCTCCGAGGCATTTTCTGCTGTGCCTCGGAGAAAGGCGGTGGTGTGCTTGTTGTGAGATCTGCCCGGATGAACACCATGTAGCCTAATGTCAGCACATGTGTGGGAACTGTTTTTAAATATCCGACGTATGTATCGCGTCACAAAGGCGGAGATGACGGGGGAGTGTATTCCATGCTTTTACCCCAAGAACGGCTACTGATTCCCCTCCCTTTGTTTCACATCTAAACAATGGGTTTTAGTAGGTTTGCGGACGAGGATCTTGGACGGCTTGCGGTGAGTCCATTGCTTGCAAACATGGGGCTGTGGGATAGCGGAGGCATTTCCGTATGTAGCGCTTACCCCAGCGACAGGAAGTGGATGATCACGCGCCGGCGCCCGCTGGCCGTAAGTGTCCTGGCAGTCCGTTTTTAGGGAAGACAAGCGTGTGAGCCTGTACTGAAGTCCCCCTCGAGTGCTGCAACCCCCCGGTCTCTGACACTCACCCAGGGTTTCCCACCACAGCGCAAACAAGCAGAAGAACAGCGGGAGGCAGAGCATGACAGCCGCCCGGTTCGGTTCGCTCACACCAAGTTGATCAGCACCCAGATCTCAACCCAATACCACCCCCGCTCAAAGTCAGCCGCTCCGAGCACACTGCCCCCCCCCCCCGTCCTAAACCGTCAGACCGTTGCCGCCATTCCACCCCTGCGGTCCAATGACTCCTGAACCACGCCAAGACCCAACCCGCCCCCCCCCCCTCTAAGCTCGGCTGTTCCGAGCATAAGCCCCCCACCCCCCAGAAACCCCACCATCACCCACTGTCTCTTTACACCACCCCCTGCGCTCACAAGCCCCAGTCTTCATCCTAAAACTTTATTGTACTCGCAGCGCTTCCTTGCATGAGCGCGTGCTGCTCCTTGAGACTGCACCCCCCTAACCAGGCGCACGCCGACCCAAGCTGCTGGCCTTTGTCGCCCTCTGCCAGTAAAACCCGGATGTGTTAAGGAGGCCTGAACTCCACTTCTTCAAGCAGTGGATTAAAAGGTGAGAAGGCTTTCGCGGAGACACATTTAGTGGGTGTACTGGCCGCTTTTAAGAAATATATTTAGGGTCAGCGCCAGTGAAGAGAGGCGCACAGAGGGGAATGGGGACTACAGATTTGGCTAAACATCTTCGACACTACGACAACCTACCAACTTTTAAAGTTACTGATGGACTGGACCCCTCCCAGCCCCCTCTCTTTAACTCGTCTAGAACCCTCCCTCGGCCCCCACCTTCCGTCTTTCTCGCCTTGCCTTCCATGTCTGCATCTTCTCACCCTCCCACCACCTCCGGGTGCCTCTCCACTCGGGTTCACTCTGCAGACTCTCTCCCCTGCTTGGGCCTCTCCATCCGTCTCATCACTGCCTTCTTCTTTCCACTTCTTCCCTCCACTAACCCCCCTCTCCTGCTTTTCGTTCTCTTTCCCCTCCTTGTGTCTCTCGCCCTTTCACTCCTCGTCCTGACTCTCTCCTCGTTTCCTTCTCTGCCCTCCTCCCAGAGGCCATCTCTCCTTTCTGTTCACCCCATCTCTAAACTGACACCCCTGCCAAGTGGCCTCATCTACCCCTACCTATGCCTCGAAGTCCATCGTCGCTTTCACACGCTCTCTTTTGTCACTCTCGAGTCCCTCATATGTGCCCCCTCTTCCTCTTCCAAGCTCCCAAAGTACACTATTTCTCCCCCCATCCGCCTGAGTCCAATGGGCTGACAAGTGGCTGACTGCCTGTGCCCACAACACTAGTGGCACCAATTTGTAGAGAACTGCTCTCATTTCCTGATGTGACTGACAGCGCCCCAGCCCAACGGTCCCTTCAGAGGGAACCTGCGTATTTGGAAATGTCTAGATTACCTTTCATGTGCCTGACTTCTTCCCAGCCCTACTGGTTTCTTAGACCCACTTGCTTGTATGAAGCCCCTCAGATTGTCCAACACGTACCCTAGCGAGAACCAGATGTCTGTGTGACAGATCGAGAGAGTTCTCGGGGGCGGGGCGCTACTGCTATCGGGGGAACCACGTGCCTTGCAGTCATCACTTTCTTGCAGCGCTTTACCGGCATCCGGCGCTAATTCAGGGAAAGCCCACTCATTTACTCGGCGAGTCACGTAGCGCCGCTGGAAAGGAAGTTCACTGTATCAGCTCAGCACTTAGAAATTCATCAAGGCGCTGAGCTAAGCCGTCACGTGACCGGAGTCACAAGAACAGTCCGTCCATTCAGCGCCTCCCCGGATATGGCGGATTTGCATCAGCCTTGGCTGCCCCTGCGCGCGGTGACTTAACAAACACACGTTCCACGCGGTGTCACTTGATACAATATTGGAGGATGTGTCACGTCCTGCTTCCCTGAAGTGGCGGCGTCTCCCCCGCACCCTAAATAGCACCACCCTCCCTCGAGCTCGGTCTATAAATGTTTGGTGCCTCCGACTGGCACTGTACAGACGGCTCCACGCTGTTTGTTTTTGCTAAATGTATTGAAATGTTATTTGTCAGATGTACGTTTTAGGGAAATTCGGTGCTTACTGTGGCCACAGGGAAGTGCAGCAGCTCTCTGCCCCCACCGGCGAGGTCCCAACCCCCATGGCAGTGTACACTTTAATGCTACAATGTAACGGTCTCGGCATTGTTAAAGTTAGTGCTATTGGCATTGCTCATGACAATGCCGTTTCTTTAAATATTTTAAAAACATAAACGAAAAAAATAACATAAGCAATGCCAATAGCTCTAACTTTAGCAATGCCGAGACCGTTGCATTGTAAATGCTTGTTTTAAATGGTGTAAATCCGTTTAGTAGTTGCTGAGAGAATCAAAAAATAAAGGTTTCGATATTTAGAAGCACAGAGGATCCGCGGATCCTCCCGACCACGAGCTTTATTCTAATTGGCTGTCAACACTCCAAACCAGGAAGTGTTGGCAGCAATCTTGTGCCTCGGTAACCGAGGCACAAGAAAACAGAAAAACAAATGCAAAAAACAAGAAAAGGGGGCAGGGTAGAAACACACTGACCCTCTAGGCTTGCTCAGGGGGTCCCACAAGGACTCCCAGGGCTCCAAAAAGCATTTTATTGTAAAAAATCTGCCAAATTCACGCTGGGTGCGCGAATCCGGCTGAGAAAATTAAAAAAAAACGATGCTCAGGCTCCCGCGCTTCGTTGTATTGAAGGTGGTCCAGGCCATGCCCCTTTTTACACCTCTCTGCAACGCAGCTCTGTGGCGCTTACTGGAGGTACCTGGTGGGCTAGTTGGACCCCAGGGACCCTCAGGATTCAAGGGGACTTTATCCCACAACTTAAAACACGCCACGGGACGTGTTTGCACAGTGATGAAGGGAGGGGGCGGGGCCTGAGGTGACATGTGGCGCCTTTTAAGTTGGGGAATTAATTCCCTTTCAATCCTGAGGGCCCCTGGGGGCCAACTAGCCCACCAGGTGCTTCCAGTAAGTGCCACTTCGCTGCGTTGCAGAGAGGTGGTCCAGGTCACGCCCCTTTTTACACCTCTCTGCAATGCAGCTCTGAGGCGCTTACTGGAGGTACCTGGTGGGCTAGTTGGAACCTAGGGACCCTCAGGATTCAAGGGGACTTAATCCCCCAACTTACAACGCGCCAGGGGGAGCGTTTGTAGAATGGTGGAGAAAGGGGGCATGGCCTTTGTCTACCTCTCACCAATCCCACTGCGTGGGGCTTACTGGAGGTAAAAGGTAGGCAAGTTGGCCCCTAAAGGATCCCCAGCAGTGAAGGAGACTTCAATCCCCATCCAAGAGCGCGCCACGGAGAGCGTTTGTAGAGTGGTGGGCAAAGTGGGCGTGGCCTGGTATGAGTACTTACCAGTGCTGCTGTGTGGGACTGACTGGAGGTAGTAGTTTGGAAAGTTGGCCCCCAAGGATGTCCTTGGGGGCCAACTACCTCTCTTGTTACCTACAGTAAGTCCCACACAGTGGGATTGCTAAGACGTCTTCGGAGGCCATGGCCCCCTTTCTCTACCACTCTGCAAACGTGCCTTGTGGCAGACTACGGGATGGAGGATGAAGTCCAATTTAGTCCTGAGGGAGTTTGGGGGTCAAGAATCCCTCCTGTAAGTCGTACGCAGCGGAATTCCTGTCATCAGTGATGTCACTGACCATGTCATGAGTGATGTAATATGTGATGTCATCAGCAGTGCGGGGGCGCAAGTTATAGTTAGCTGAACTAACTATAACGGTGGAATTCTATGGTTTTGTACGAGTGAAATGTCCAGCTAACTATAACGCCCCTGAAACCTATGGTTTTTTCAGTGAATATATATATATATATATATATATATATATATATATATATTATCTACTGGCGGTCGCCAGTAGATAGTTATAGTTAGGACCATGTTTCCATAGGAAATCTGAAAATTCTATTTTGAATAACTTTGGCGCCGGTTGACGGATCATCGCGAAAATTTTTCTAAACTAATGGGGCGCTCCGCTCAGCTCCTACCCTGAAAGTCTCGGGGTGATTCGTCAAGCGGGGGCTGAGAAAAAAGGGGGGTCCCAAAACGCGTTTTCCCCATGCATTTTCCCATAGGACCTTTAGTCGAAGGTTACAGCCCGAACGGCTTAACAGAATTACTTGAAATTTGGCAAAGAGGTAGTCCTCAGGTCAGGGATGTGCCTTTTGCATATATGGTGTCAATCTGTTCAGTAGTTCCTGAGAAAATTGCAGTTAAAAGTACATAAATATCTATAAGCGCGCACCGTGCTCACACTGTGCGCGCACCTTAACGTGCGCGAGCGTAATTGTGATTGGTGGTTACATGTCCGTCAACATTCGAATCGGTCGAAATCAGGAAGTGTCTTCTGCCATTTTGTGTGTGACAGTGAAAAAGAAAGGTGGAGAACGTGAAAAGGGTGCAGGGTACAGAGTTCCTGACCCCCTAGCTTTTGTCAGGGGGTCCCTGAAGGACCCCGAAGGGTGAACAAAACATTTTTTTTTAACTCGCGAGGTGCGCGCATGGTGCGCGCACAGCGGAAAAAAATCATTAAACAAATAGAATTAAAAATTAAATTTAAGTGTTTAGATGTTAGGTGGCTTATTAACAGTATCTTAGTGAATACAAGTATTAGTGAGTAATGTTTAAATATTTAAATATCTATATCACCGTCTCGCTTTGTGTATAAGTGGCTGCATGGGTTGGTGAGTAGCTACATGAGTGTGTATATGGGTTATTAGTTCGTTTTTAGAGTATCAGTATGAGTGTGTGTACGGTTCAGTGGGGGATGTTACTTAGTGTATGGATGCATGAATGAGTGACTCACTGTTTGTATGTATTTTGAAGACAGTATGTGAGCAGGACAGTACGGGTGGATGGGTGAGTAAGAGAGTGAATGACTGTCTCAATAGTGTCTTTATGAGTAAGTCCATATGTTTTGAACTAGTATATGTGAGTATTGATGTATATAATTGAGGATATATGAGAGTGAGAGATTGGAAGAGTTTCTGTATAAATATGTGTTTCTATAAGTGATTGTTTTAGAGAGTAAGTATGTGTACGTTTCTGTAGAAGTAAGTGTACTGGTGTGTGTATAGCTGTACATGCAAGTAAATGGATGTTTATTTGCATGTGTGAGTATGTGTGTGAGTAACTCTATGTATGAGTGTAGGTGAGTAACAGGATGTATAGGTGTATGAGTACATATGATGACTGAGTACATGTATGAGTGACTATATAGAAGTGTTGATGAATGAGTGGATGCACATGTAGATTTTGGAATTACTGAATAGGTTGTTCTAACTGGTATTGGTATCTCTATAGTATTCAAAACCTTAGTTTGTATTTTTCAATGTGTGTATCAAAGTTTATATTCGGATAAGAGGAGGTCTGCCACTCTTACACAAGGATGATGTCATCAGTGATGTCATCAGTGATGTCATTTGAGATGTCATCAGTGATGTCATGAGTGATGTCACTGACCATGTCATGAGTGATGTAATATGTGACGTCATCAGCAGTGGATTGCGGGCGCGCGAGTTATAGTTAGCTGAACTAACTATGACGGGGGAATTTCAATGGTTTTTTACGAGTGAAATGTCCAGCTAACTATAACATGTGTGAAACCTATGGTTTTTTCAGTGAATTTGCAAGGTTTTTTAAATGCTAATTCCTAACTATAACGTGTGTGAAACCTATGGTTTTTTCAGTGAATTTGCAAGGTTTTTTAAATGCTAATTCCTAACTATAACGTGTGTGAAACCTATGGTTTTTTAAGTGAATTTGCAAGGTTTTTTAAATGCTAATTTATGAATGTATTATTATACTTTTGAAATATTTATTTTACAATAAGCTACCTTTGTATATAGTTATAGATTGACTGTATCCTGTATCCTGTAATATGGAATGGCTCAGCTTTTTTTTTTAATTTGGATAAAGTTGAACAGCATAGTTAATATCTTTTTTTTTTAAGGGTTTTTGACCGTGCGCGCACTGTGCGCGCATGCGTACGTGCTCCGTGTGCGCATGCGTACGTGCTCCACGTGCGCATGCGTACGTCATGCGTGCTCCGTACGCGCGTGCTCCATACACGCATGCGCGCGTGCTCCGTACGCGCAATCGCTCGTGCTCCGTATGCGCGTGCTCTGTACGCGCATGCACGCGTGCTCCGTGCACGCACGGCAAGTCATGTGATTAAGAAACAACACTTTTCATTGGTTTATAGTAGTTTCAGGTCATGTGATTAAGAAACAACACTTTTCATTGGTTTATAGTAGTTTCAGTTCCAGAAACTTCCAACACCACACCCACTCCCCTCATTATTTCGTCTGATTCCCTGGGAGAAGGAGCTGAGCAGCTTTTCCAGTACTCCAGTACTTGAGAATGGCAGAGCAGCAGTCATCTTCTGGGAGTGAGCAGGAGACCCTTGTGCTACAGAGACAGAGGAAACAGAAAGACTCTTTTATATGGCAATTTTTTACATTTCCAGAGGGGCAGAAGAAGGTGAATGCTCCAAACGTCACCTGCACTATTTGTGGTGTTGACTTATCAAGAGGAGATCCTAAAAAGAAATACTCTTTTCGTATTTTCACTATGATCAGGCACGTTAAAGGAGTACATCCTGTGGCTTTTGCTCGAGCTGCTAGAGACAACCCTCCAGCAGCTCAGCCGAGCACATCCGCAGCAGCTCAGCCGAGCACATCATCGGCAGCTCAGCCGAGCACTTCATCTGCGGCGGCAGCTTCACCTGCTTCTGTTCCTCTGGATATGCACCCTCTGTTCAAGAGGGTGCATATAAGGTGCAATGCGTGCAATGCTCTTCTCTCTTATGGTGACACCAGCATTCCCGTAATAGAGAGCAAGATACAACGGCTCTTTTTGGAGCCACCTAACATCTAAACAATGAAATTTAATTTTTAATTCTATTTTTTTAATGATTTTTTTCCGCCGTGCGCAAACCGTGCGCGCACCTCGCGATTTAAAAAAAAAAAAAAAAGATTTTTTCACCCTTCGGGGTCCTTCAGGGACCCCCTGACAAAAGCTAGGGGGTCAGGAACTCTGTACCCTGCCCCCTTTTCACGTTCTCCACCTTTCTTTTTCACTGTCACACACAAAAGGGCGGAAGACACTTCCTGATTTCGACCGATTCGAATGTTAACTGACATGTTACCACCAATCACAATTACGCTCGCGCACATTAAGGTGCACACACGGTGCGCGCACGGTGCACGCACGGTGCACGCTTATAGATATTTATGTACTTTTAACTGCAATTTTCTCAGGAACTACTGAACAGATTGACACCATATATGCCGAGCACATCCGCAGCAGCTCAGCCGAGCACATCATCGGCAGCTCAGCCGAGCACTTCATCTGCGGCGGCAGCTTCACCTGCTTCTGTTCCTCTGGATATGCACCCTCTGTTCAAGAGGGTGCATATACGGTGCAATGCGTGCAATGCTCTTCTCTCTTATGGTGACACCAGCATTCCCCTAATAGAGAGCAAGATACAGCAGCACACACATGCGGCACCCCATAATTTTTTTTATTTTTTTGTTCCTCTGTTCCTCAATTAACACAACGGCTCTTTTTAGAGCCACGTAACATCTAAACACTTAAATTTAATTTTTAATTCTATTTTTTTAATGATTCTTTTCCGCCGTGCGCACACGGTGCGCGCTCCTCGCGACGGTGTGCGCACGGTGCGCGCACCTCGCGATTTTTTAAAGAAAAATAAAATGTTTTTTTCACCCTTCGGGGTCCTTCAGGGACCCCCTGACAAAAGCTAGGGGTCAGGAACTCTGTACCCTGCCCCCTTTTCACGTTCTCCACCTTTCTTTTTCACTGTCACTCACAAAATGGCGGAAGACACTTCCTGATTTCGACTGGTTCGAATGTTGAATGACATGTAACCACCAATCACAATTACGCTCGCGCACGTTAAGGTGCGCGCACGGTGCACGCTTATAGATATTTATGTACTTTTAATTGCAATTTTCTCAGGAACTACTGAACAGATTGACACCATATATGCAAAAGGCACATCCCTGACCTGAGGACTACCTCTTTGCCAAATTTCAAGTAATTCTGTTCAGCCGTTCGGGCTGTAACCTTCGACTAAAGGTCTTATGGGAAAATGCATGGGGAAAACGCGTTTTGGGACCCCCCTTTTTTCTCAGCCCCTGCTTGACGAATCACCCCAAGACTTTCAGGGTAGGAGCTGAGCGGAGCGCCTGATTAGTTTTGAAAATTTCGCGATGATCCGTCAACTGGCGCCAAAGTTATTCAAAATAGAATTTTCAGATTTCCTATGGAAACACGGTCCTAACTATAACTATCTACTGGCAATCGCCAGTAGATAATATAAATATATATATATATATATATATATATATATATATATATATATATATATATATATTTTTTTTTTTGAAGAATGGTGGAATAAAGCATTCGAAAAATCTTTTGGCTTTGGAGTGCGTTACCGTCTTTGGGAAGCTAAAGAATTTGGTTTTGTATATATATATATATATATATATATATATATATATATATATATATATATATATATATATATATATATATATCTACTGGCGGTCGCCAGTAGATAGTTATAGTTAGGACCGTGTTTCCATAGGAAATCCGCAACATTCTATTTGGAATAACTTTGGCGCTGGTTGACGGATCCTCGCGAATTTTTCAAAACTAATGGGGCGCTACGCTCCGCTCCTACCCTGAAAGTCTCGGGGGGATTCGTCAAGCGGGGGCTGAGAAAAAAGGGGGGTCCCAAAACGCGTTTTCCCCATGCATTTTCCCATAGGACCTTTAGTCCGAGCTACAGCCCGAACGGCTGAACAGAATTACTTGAAATTGGGCAGAGAGGTAGTCCTCAGGTCAGGGATGTGCCTTTTGCAGGTCTGGTGTAAATCTGTTCTGTAGGTCCTGAGAAAATAGCATTTAAATCAATATATATATCTGTAAGCGCGCTCGGTGCGCTTACGGTAAGCTTACCGTACGCGTACGGTGCCGTGCGCGCGCTCAATTCTGATTGGTGGTTACATGACTGTAAACATTCGAATCGGTCGAAATCAGAAAGTATCGGCCGCCATTTTCTGTCTCTCGCACTGAAAAACAAAGGTTGATAACATGAAAAGGGGGCAACGAAGAGAGTTGCAGACCCCTAGCGTTCGTCAGGGGGTTCACGAAGGACCAAAAAGTATGAAAAATAAATTTAATAATTTTAAAAAAAAATCACGGAGTGCGCGTACGGTAAACTTATAAAAAATAAAAAAATAAAAAAGAATTAACAATCACATTTAATATATAAATCTAAGGACCCCCAAGGGAGAAAAAAACAATTGATATTTTGTAAAAAATGGTGAGGCGTGCACGGTACGAAATGTGTGTAACGTGGGCGCTCGGTGCGCGAAGCGCACCGTGCGCGCAAAAATTAAAAATAAATACATAACTTAGCATTTAAAAAACCGTACAAATTCACTGAAAAAACCATAGGTTTCACACACGTTATAGTTAGGAATTAGCATTTAAAAAACCTTGCAAATTCACTTAAAAAACCATGGGTTTCACACAAGTTATAGTTAGCTGTACATTTCACTCGTAAAAAACCAATGAAATTCCACGTTATAGTTAGATCAGGTAACTATAACTTGCGCGACCGCAATGCACAATGTGTCATTTCAGATGTCATCATTGATGTCATGAGTGATGTCACTGACCATGTCATAAGTGATGTAATATGTGACGTCATCAGCAGTTTATTGTGGGCGCGCAAGTTATAGTTACCTGATCTAACTATAACGTGGAATTTCATTGGTTTTTTACGAGTGAAATGTACAGCTAACTACAACTTGTGTGAAACCTATGGTTTTTTAAGTGAATATATATATATATATATATATACAATTTATTTATTTATTTTTCCACAATATTTTGGTTGTCAATGTTTAGGCCACAATTGTTTTGTATCACAATATTTTTGTTATTGACACATATAACTGGGGAAGAACATTTTGAGTGATAGGAGGTACGACAGAAGAAGCATGAATCTTTCATGGAATTTATAAATAGTTTGGTAGGTCAGTGATAGGTTTTACAAAAGGAGGGAGTTTTTTTAGCTCAAGAAGGGTGAGTTTTGTTTAAAGTCAAAACACACACAGGCGGAGCCAAGATAGCGGAGTGAGCAGACGTCCTGCTCCGGAGCTCCCGCCAGGATCCTGCATAGCACCGGCCGCGGGGCCGTCAACAGCGCTGAAAGTGCCGATTTTCCGGAGTCCGGAGACCCGCGACTTCACTGCGGACAAGGTGGCGCCCGGGGCCTGGGAGCTTTCTGGCCGTGCGGCGAAGTGCCGGAGAGCGGCAGGCAGGAGGCCGCGCCGGAGGGTGCAGTGCGGGCGTAGAATCTGCTGTGTGTCGGCGGCCCGGAGACTGAGACTGGCGGTGAGCGGCGAGAGTGGCCCCCGGAGAGGTGCGGGGGCTCGGGGGCCCGTGGAGGGGATCCGCTGCCACGAGGATCGGACCCGCCGCCCTGGAGGTGGGGGCGGCGCCGGAGAGGGGACGGCCTGCAGGGAGCTATTGAGAGTGCCCGGAGAGCGGGGAGTGGAGCCCACCGGTGACCCATGAAGCGGTGAGCGCCTGCATACCACGGCCCCTCCGCATTGTGGATACGGGATCGGCGGCTGGGGGCGTGGAGGACCGGGCCGCTCGGGGCCGGCGGAGGGGCCTGCGCGACTGAGCCTGAGGCGTCTGCGGACGGCCTGGGGGTGCCCCTATCCCCAGAGTGGCAGTAGTGTGGCACAAGCTGGTGAGGACCAGGGTTTGCTTACCGGCGGCTGGATCGGGCAGGACGGTGGGGATTTGGCCCTGCTGACTGAGAGCGGTCGCGCTCGGCGGAGCGCGCCCTGGCTGGAAGGCCGCAGTGGAGCACATCAGAGGGGGGCGGCGAAGAGTCCTCGCCTCACGGAGGTTTGCAGCAGTGGTTGTGACTGGCGGAGTGCCTGGCTTCTCCTGGGGGTCGGTCAGAGCGCATCGGGATCCCTGAGGGCCGTGTCCTTGTGCTCGGCCGGGTCCCTTGGTCATCAAGGTTGTGCCGGACCCCGTCGCGGGGTGGCCGTGGCTGATTGAGGCGCCTTTCCCAGGACAGAGGATAGCGGCAAACAGCCCGTTGGGCACACGGGGATCCCCTGGGTTGAGGAGCTGATCCCCGAGCTTGGGCCTCCTGCCGAGCCTCAGCTGGTTGGCGGTCCCGCGAGTGAGCATTCTACGGGAATCCGCAGTGACTTGCGGGCGGCGACATGGCCACGCACAAGAAACGACAGGACAAGAACATCAAGGAGTTGTTTTCCAAGTCACCGGGGGGTCTGCTGGCTGCGACAGCGGACGCCGGTGGCTCGAGCAGGGGGAAGCTGGACGCTGAGGGCTCGGAGCCTATTACTAAGGCCTTCTTGGAGTCCATGTTCGCTGCCCTGCGGGACGACATTCAACCTTTCCGACAGGAGTTCACGTCTGAGCTCAAGGAAGTCCGCCGCGATGTGGACGGCATTGGCGAAAGAGTGGCGGACCTAGAGGGCAAGAGTGATGGCAAAGACGTGGAAATCGCAAATCTCCAGCAGGAGATCATCTGCTTGCATGACCAGCAGGTGGACCTACAGGTACATCTTGATGACCTCGAGAATCGCTCCCGTCGTCATAACATCCGCATTAGAGGCATGAAAGTGACCGATGACACGAAGGACTTGTTCGTCTACTCGCGGGAGCTATTCAATCACATCTTGGAGCGCCCGTTGGATGCGAGCCTGGGGATAGATCGAGCGCACAGAGTGGGTCCCCCTAGGGCCTCATCGGCGTCCCCGCCGGATATCCTGGTGTGCGTTCAGGACTACCCTACCAAGGAAATGATCATGCAAAAAGCACGCCACATGCAACCCTTACACTTACACCGTACACAAACCGGTGCTGTTTCAGGACCTGTCTGCGCTCACGCTGCAAAAACGGCGCCTGTTCAGGCCTATCACGGTGCACCTCCAGCACAACAACATCCCCTACAGCTGGGGTCACCCCTTCCGGTTGGTCTTTCGTAAGGGCGACAAACTCTACCAGCTGCGCTCTCTGTCCGAGGCCGCTAGCTTGCTGGGAGTGGCCCTCCCTGAGGACGGCGGGGAAAAGGGGGCTGCCACATCCGGCACGGGACAGGCTGGGCCTCGCTGGAGGCAGCAGGGCTGTAGACGCCATTTTCAAAAACCGCCATCTGCTGAAATCACGAAGGGTCGTCAGTCGGCGTTGGAAGCTGTGTCAACGGAACTCCCGGGCTCGCAGAATGACTGATCTGGTCTAGCATGGTACCTGATATGGGACTCTTCTTGCATCTGGATCCTCGGCGGGAGGGAGGCTTCCTTCCATGATTGATGGACGTTCCCCAATGACTTTTTGCCAGTCGCAGACCTGCGACGGACTATATGGTTACAGTTTTCTTGGTTTGGGTTTTTCTTTTTTTAGTTTTGGGGGGGTTTGTTGGGGTGGGAGGAAGTTGGGGGCCCCGTGCTTGTCCTTCCTGCACAGCCTGAATCATCACTTGCACTCCCGCGTCCCTGTCCCGCTGCCGCCCCGAGGGCCTCGGGCCCTTGCCGGTGCTGCTGCTCCGCGGCGGGGTTCCCCATGTGTTACCCATCATGCCACCCACCACACTTAAAATACTGACCCTGAATGTCCGGGGTCTTAACAACCCAGTCAAACGTAAAGCTGTTCTATCTTATTTGGAAAATTCCCAAGCAGATCTCTGCCTTCTGCAAGAAACTCATCTGCTGGCACGCGATTGCCACCGCCTTAGGTCCCGGAGGTTCCCCACCCAGTTTTTTTCATCCGGCCCAACTAAGACAGCTGGAGAGGCGATCCTAGTGGCTCAGCGATTTTGGGGGGAGGTCCTCCACAAAGTGGCCGAGATCAGGGGACGCCTTCTGACCTATCGTCTTGCTCTTGGGGGGCTACCATTCACTGTTAGCTCCATCTACGCCCCGAACGAGGGTCCCGAGCGCTTTTTGCATTCTGCACTCACAGAATCCACGACCACACCAGACCGCCATATTATTATAGGGGGGGATCTTAACTTGGTGTTCGACACTGTTCAGGACCGATCCGGTCAGCGCTCTCATCAAACAGGGGCCATTACGGCGGAGGGGCTTGCGCGCTTGCGGGACTTGGGGCGGGACAACCTCTGGCGATCCCTGCATCCCCGCGATAGGGAGTACTCCTTTTACTCCAACGCGCACAAGACCTATGCCCGATTAGATTACCTGTTGGTCTCTGCACCGCTGAGAGCGCTTGCGACGGCGGCGGACATAGGTGTGGTGTCCTTATCGGATCATGCCCCGGTGACCGCTGTTTTCACTCTCCCACCCATGCCACGTCCCTCTAGGGTGTGGCGTCTTAGAGATGGCCTTTTGCACCGCGACGAGGTCCTTCAGCGCATCAAACGCACTATCCAGGAGTATCACACACATAACGACAACACAGACACATCGCTGGCTACGCAATGGGCAGCGCTGAAGGCAGTCCTCAGAGGGTAGTTCATTTCTATCTCGGCGGCGGACAATAGGGACCGTGGCCGCAAGAGGGAAGAGCTTACGCAACAGGTGAGAGAGTTGGAACGCATACACCAGAGAACGGGGGCTCAGAGAGTATGGCGGCAACTTAAAGCGGCTTGCCTACAGTTGACAGCGCTGGACCAAGACAGCGCGGAGTATGCGGCACTGAGGCTGAAACATGCCTACTATACGGGAGGGGATCGGTTTGGGCGACTTTTGGCTCATAAACTCAGAGAGGTACGTCAACGACAGGCTGTTAAACGGCTTTCTAGGGCGGACGGCTCGATAGCAACGGACGATAGCGCTATTGCGGAGGCGTTCCGCGCCTTTTATGCATCTCTGTATGCAGAGGCCCCGTTGGCTCAGGCGGAGGTGGAGGCCTTCCTGGACTCGGTGGATTTACCGGCCTTGTCACCTGAGCAGGCCGCTCATCTCGACAGAAGCATTCATATGGACGAAGTCGTGTCCGCCATTTCGCGGCTTAAACTAGGGAAAGCCCCGGGTCCAGACGGTTTTCCCGCTCTCTTTTATAAGAAATTTGGCTCGCTGTTGGCCCCGGTCCTCACCAGGCTGTTCAACTCCTTTGCCGCTCAAGGGGCTCTCCCAGGTGACCTCTTGGAGGTGTCGATAGTAGTGATTCCCAAGCCGGGCAAGGACGCACCGAACCGCCCGATCTCACTCCTCAATGTGGATCTTAAGCTCTATACGGGGATACTGGCCTCGCGCCTTTGCCCTCTTATGCCGGGACTCACGAACCCGGATCAAGCCGGCTTCATCCCTGAGAGGCAAACGTCTGATAACACTAAGAGGATACTACATCTTATAGAGAAGGCCACGCGGACATCGGGGGAATATATGATGCTTGCCATTGATGCCGAAAAGGCGTTCGACCGGGTTCATTAGCCATTTCTAGAGCAGGTACTGGGGAGGGCTGGGATTGGCGACCGCTTTCGCACGATGGTCATTAACTGTTATAGATATCCCACGGCCACGGTTCAGGTGAACGGCTGCACGTCTTCCAGAATCCACATTGAGAGGGGCACGAGACAGGGATGCCCGCTGTCCCCCTCCTCTTCGCCCTCTATATGGAGCCTTTGGCCCAGAGGGTGCGACAGAACCCGGGGATCACCGGCATCCGGTTCGGGGGCTTCGTTCACACAATCAGCCTGTATGCGGATGATGTGCTGCTGTCCTTATCGGATCCGGGCCCTGCCCTCCCAGCATGCTGGGCAGAATTGGAGGCGTTCGCACGGGCGGCCGGATTTAAGGTGAACGCTGAGAAGTCCCTGGCCCTGGATCTGTCGTTGTCGCGGTCCACTCGTGAGCATTTGCAATCCCAACTCCCTATTCATTGGGCAGCGGACACGTTACCCTATCTAGGGATCCAACGAGCCCCATCGCTTCCTCAGATAGTGCAGAAGAACTAGGCACAACTACGCGACAGGATCCGCCGGGACCTCAACCGCTGGCGGCATTATCCCCTCTCGTGGCTGGGCAGGATTGCGGTCGTTAAGATGACCATCCTCACGCAGATTCTCTATTTCTTTCGCACTATACCTCTTCGCCCACCGGTGAGATGGATTCGGGTGACGCAGTCAGATCTGGCTCGGTTTATCTGGAATGGGAGGAAACCGCGGATGCGGCGGGCGCTGGGGGTTTTGGCCCCGGAGGCAGGCGGGTTGGGGATTCCAGATTTGGGACTCTATTTTCGGGCAGCTCAGCTGCGATATTTGGTGGAGTGGAGCCGATGGGAGTCCGAGAAGAATTGGCTTTTTCAAGACCAGGCGGTGGCGGCGAGACCGCTACAGGACATGCCCTTCTTGCGCAAGGCACATCGGCCGCCTAACCTATACGCCTCCTATATTACACGGGTCCCCCTGGAGGTATGGGACGCCACTAATGTCGCACACAAACTCACCTCATTCCCGTCCCCACTTACCCCGCTGCTCGGCAACCCCGATTTTACCCCGGGACTAGAAAAGGACGCTTTTTCGAGCTGGAAGGCAGCAGGCTGTCGGGCCCTGTGTCACGTTTATGGAGAGGGGGGGAGTGACCTTGTTTGCTTCTTTGCGAAGGGACTTCGGGCTGCCGGAGGTGGAGCGGTTAAGGTACATGCAGGTGCGGCACTGGGCGCTTCAGCCGCAGGTCCGCTCGGGGGCGGAGCGGCGCCTTTCCCCCTACGAACGCTGGCTTATCACTCGTACATCCGACAAACGCCTTGTCTCCGACCTTTATAAACAGTTGCAGACCACACACAAGCACACATACAATGCGCAGAGGCTCCGATGGGAACGAGAACTGGGGAGGACCCTGACTCATAAAGAATGGGAGGACATCTATTATAGGGCACGACATTCGGCTTATCATATGGGGCTCACAGAGACCCTTACAAAAGTAGTGACGTATTGGTATTATACGCCGGAGCGTATGCATGCGATGGACCACTCTAGGGAGGCGATGTGCTGGAGGGGTTGTGGACAACTGGGTAGCCTTACACACCTATTATGGGACTGTCCACACCTCCAGCCCTTCTGGAAACTGGTGCTGGATGAAGTGGACAAGCACTTTGAGACAGTTACCGCGCTTTCCTGCTTATGTGCTCTTGGGTCTGCCCAACCCTCTGACATACCCATTACGCTCCCACAGAGGCCGATTGATGGCCATCGTGTTGGGGTCTGCTGTACAAAATATACTTGCACACTGGCGCACACCTCAGCTGCCGACCTTTGTGGGATGGCTCCACCGATTGTGGTATGTCCTGGGTATGGAAAAGTTGGCGCTAACCTTGGCTGGGGAAGGGGATAGGTGCAGGGAATTGTGGCAGCCCTTTTTATCACTTTTGTCCTCAGAATTTAGGGAAGTTACGTGTCCCCGATATTTAAAGTTGTTACGTATCAAGGAGACTTCCGATGGGGGTGGACATTAAAGCTGGCGGGCCTTGGGCGTGCTGTGGGGTGCGGGAGGAGGGGAAGGGGCTTGAGGGAAGGCGGGGGGGTTGAGTTATTTGGTGGGGGGTTTGGTGGGAAATGGGGGTTTACAGTGGTAAGTTGTGGTCTGGTGTATGATCATTCAGTTCGAGCACACTTCGGGGAACGGAGGAATGACAGAGACCTAGATGGTTGTCCTAGCATTGTACGAGGCACTTGGGTCTCACTGTATGTTCTTTGACCTGATGTCCTTTGAGCTATCCCTCAATAAAAACATTTAAACCATAAAGTTAAAACACAGGGAGTCCCAGGCAGTGGGCACAGCTCCAGTGAAGGAGCAATTCTTGCCAAGAACCTCTGAATCTTGCTCCTTACAGCTGTAGGGAGTTGGGCCTATGAGGCTTTATTGCCAACCTGATTTGGAGAGGGGATGAGGAAGGTGTGACGAGTGTTCATGTGAATGGCCTTGTAGGTGAGGTGATCCCTGTTTTTTCATTGGAAGCAGGTGGCGGTCAAGAAGTATAAAGGATGCAGTCAATTCCTTGTGGTCATGATTAGTCTGAGAGGTGAATGGAGAATTGATTTGAGTGACGCAAGTGAAGATGGTGAAGTGCCTGCTCTGAAAATATTTCAGAATCTGTAGTGATGAAGTTCCATGCATAGAGGTGATAAAGTAGACGTAGCAGAGTAGTGTTTTTGTAAGTTATTTATTAAGTCCATAACATCAGTGGTAGCAGCCCCACCAGGAGCAGCCTCCCTGCTGCTCAGCCCATCTTCAACTGTCAACACTCACATCAAGCACCGAAGCATTACACTCATGTCCTTCACACCAACACTCTACACAGAACACTCACACTGGCTGAGCAGCTAGGAACCAGGTAACAGGGAACATTATAAATACAACAGTCGGGTACCACATATCTTCTACCCTTAAAATTGAAAATTAATTAAACCATACAAAAATGAAAACAACTATACTAAACAATGTACAAATGAAGGCAAAAGTCCAGAACCCATGGATGAAAGGTAAAAACCACATCACGAGAGGAATCAAAGACTAAACAAAGGAGGAAAGAAGAGTGTAACAATACACACAAAATATCACACATCCTCCTCCTTTAAAATAACAAAATAAATGGAAAGTTTAGAGAACGTTAAGCTCACTGAAACAAAGTGAGATAACACAACATGAAAAGACACATGAAAACTAGACAATTGAAAGATTCAACAGAAGCATCCAACCATGCACCGCGAAGCAGGGCACGGCACAGTGAAAAGAAACACATGGGAGAAACACAACCCGGAACTCTACCACTATGGGTGGACTCCGCTCATGAATAGTTTCCTTTTAAAAGAAACAAAACTATAGAAACTGTGAGGGAGGGACTGCAACCCAACTGACCACTCCTCATGTAAGGGACTAAATATGCAAGAATGGGACTGTAACTCATATGACAAACTGTGTAAATGGGACTAACACCCAATTAGTCACCACTCTTGTAAGGGTAAAACTGTGTAAGGGGATGGACCCCAAGAAGCCACCCCTCCTGTAAGGGAAACGACTAACAGTGTTGAATGGGATTACAACCCATTAACTGTGAATAAGAGTGAGACACCCCTTAAGCCACCCCTCCTGTAAGGGTCGTGTGACTTACTGTGTGGAAATTGGACTAAAACCCATTCCCATTCTTCAAGCAAGGGATACAAAAAAAACACCTATAATGATGCCTCCAAAGAGTGTGGTATTACAAACCATGGGAAGAGTGACAACCACCCATAACAACAAATAGACCACCCTGCTGTAAGGGTAAAAAAGAACATACACGAAGAAACACCAGGGGCACGGCAAGAAAGTAGAATACAAGAAGTAATGCAAGACATGTGCATATTACATTCACAAGGTATGAAAAGCGAAAAGTAAAGAAAAGGTAACACTATTACAACTTTTATACTTCATGACACACGCAGAAAAAAATAAAAAAATGTCCAAAATAGTTAATTAAGACCTGTAAGCGATTACATAAAAAGATCCATTTAAACTTGGATGACACTATGCAACACACCGGTGAGTGACTCCTCATCCGAAAAATACCCCTCTTGGCACAACGCAAATCATACTTAGACTTAATGAGCACGTGAAAAGCAACACAGTCCAAAATTTGACATGGTGTGCCACCAAGAGCTGAAATCAAGTCTCAAACCATGGTGAAAGGGAAGTGAGAGACTCACAAGAAGAATGGTCCTGGGAACTCTTCACCAGTAAACAGCTTCCGACAGGGATGTAAGTTAAAAAAAAAATAATAATAATTGGAATGTGTGCTGTCACCACACAGACTATTACAGAAACCCACCATGGAGGTAACTAGTCTTAGGAAATACGGTGAATAATTTTTTCATACTATTACTATTTGGCCTTAGGAAACCATGTTGGATGATTTAAAAAAAATTGAATGCTCTATTATGGTTAACTCCCAAAAAGAGAGTTTTTATAGTTAATGTTTGTGTATGTTTCCTATCCCAGGTTATTCCAAGGACAGCATAACTGAACATGGGACACGTCAGTCTGTCAGTGTATATGAAGGAAACACTGTGTTATAACATACAATATTCTTGCACCAGTTTAATATCAAGAGAATTTTTTTTTCACTAATTGAGGCCAGATTTATTGACTTTGCAGGCAGGGGCGTCACCTACACCGAGGTGGAGTAGCGTTGCCCCACTGTTCTTTGATCAGAAAAAAATAACATAGTTATTATCTTTCCTGATGGGTTAGGGCGGGGCGGGGCTGGATGTAGAGTGGAGGAGTGGCTTGCCCACTCCAAATGCCCATGACTAATTGACCAGCCCTCTCAGGCCGGCCAAACATTCACTCCACAGATTTCACAAGGCTGCATTACACAGCCTGGTGGGGTACATGCCCAGACCCACAGTCCCCTTCTGAGCGTCAATCCATGGCGCTCAGACCAATCCATTGCAGCGTTGTGATTCGCTGTGGGGAGCCTGGGTGCTTTCTGGTTCAGGATTTGCCGAGAAGCAGAGAAGAGATGCAGCCAGCGGAAGAGGTAAGTTGTTTTTTTTCAAACTATTTGTCCCTTCCACCCTCATTCCCTGCCAGCCCCCACTGTTTACAGGTGATTCTTTACGAACAACTGACGGAATGTTATATTACTCCATTTAGTGTCGTGAAGGACCATCTCTGGTACTATATTTGTAGGAATCTTGCTGGGGTTGGCTTGAATGCCGCGAGAAGCTAGCGATGGATATTACATGAGTATTACTAGACGCTGTGACGATGAGGCATGAGGAGGTCATGCCTCATGAGTTTCTTAACAAGGTCAACAGACGGGGGAGCTACAGCACAGGTGGTGCCATGCAGAATGAAGAGTTTACCTTTAGAGAAGGATCCTGTGAAGACCTGCAGTGAACCAGAGCCCAGCAGGAGCAGGGGAGCAGTGAAACAGTGCTGAATGTAGGCTCGCTTATAGAGGAAGCATTGGCTAATGATTGGATTAGCCAAAAGGAGGCACTATTTCTGTGCAATCAATATCCTACTGTACCTTATTTCTATACCCTTCCTAAGGTGCATAAACCTGTACGACCTCCACCGGGGCGTCCTATTGTTTCTGGTGCGAATTCAATCTTGGAACCCTTATCAAAATGTTGTGATTTTTATTTACATCCCATTGTACAAAAGATGCCTGCGTATTTGAAGGATACTCGGGAGGTACTGAATCTTATTAAGAATTTGGAATTCGATAGAGACAGAGATCTGCTAATTGGGCTGGACATAGAATCTCTATATACAAACATTCCCCAACGAGAGACCCTGAGGGTGATTGAAAACATTCTTTTTGCAGAAGACTGGGAGTTTCAGACGCCAAGGGCATTTATACTTTGCCTCTTGGAATTGGCGCTGACTGAGAACTTCTTTAAATTCGGAGATCAATTTTATTTACAAACTCATGGTACATCCATGGGGAGTTCTTGCGCCCCCAGTCTGGCTTGCCTCTACGTCTCTAAGTTTGAGGAAGAAGTAATTTTTCACTCTACCAATCCCTTTCTGAACCATATAAGGGAGTGGCACAGATATATAGATGATGTCCTTATCATTTGGAGGGGTAACAGAGTTTCGGCTGAAACCTTCCTCACCTGGCTCAATCAAAGGAATCCGTTTCTCTTTTTTACCGGAATGATTACGGATGATACTCTTCCTTTTCTTGATTTGAATATCAAAGCAGAGGGAGGGACTCTGACCAGCAGTGTTTTCCATAAAGAAACGGATAGAAACAATCTGTTATCGTTTCTTAGCTTCCATCCTCGGTCTTTGAGGGAAAATCTTCCCTATGGGCAGTTTCTGCGTCTCCGCAGAAACTGTTCCCATGTGGCGGATTATAAAAAGGAAGCAGAGAATCTCAGTGTGAAACTCAGAAATAGAGATTACCCTGAGATTGTAATCAAGAAAGCTCAAAAAAGAGCTAGGAACTGCAACAGGGATGTCCTATTGGAAACTAATACAAAAGAGACAATGGAAAGGAGTATCTGTGTGACCACATATAACACAACATCTAACCATCTAAAGAAAATCATACAGAAGAAATGGCAAATTTTGAATTCGAATGGATTGAACCAACCTTTCCCCTTGTTCTCTTTTAAGAAGAGTGCAAGTATCAAGGACATGATTGTGAACACGCGTCCGAGGCCACAGAGAGATGCTGTTAGTTTGCGTAACCACCACCAATTTTTACCACCAGTGGTAGGTCACTATGCATGTGGCTATTGTAGAGCTTGCCCTACCTCAATCAATGGAAAAAGCATTGACATTGGTTTAAATAGTCCCTGGGAATTGAGACAACAATCCACATGTAACACAGAAAATGTGATTTATTTACTGAAATGCCCCTGCGAAATGCTATATGTGGGCATGACAACTCGAAAAGTAAAAACTCGCATTTTGGAGCACATGAGCACTATACGCTGCGGCAAGACAAATACAAAACTCACTGCTCACTTCCTAGAATATAAACATAATGAGAAGGACCTTAGGTGGGTAGTAGTGGATAAGCCATTTATTCCACCAAATATGAGCGATATCTCGAGTTTCCTCTTATTGAGAGAACAGAGATGGGTGGAACGACTGAAAAGCAATACGAAGGGATTAAACGATGGGATCCCCTGGTTCCAATTATATGGAATCATGAAACATTGAATCTGAGAGACATAGACACTTGACACACTCAGATGGTTCTTTATTCTGTGGGAGACGCAAGAGGGATTTTAACCCCCCCCTTTTTTTAAATAACCCTCCGATACATGATGTATGCTAGATAATCCGTCTTGTGCATAAACAGTTTCCCTCTCCTAGTTGATCAAACATATGAGCTTGAGCACAATAAGACCGCTTTTTTAATTATTTGAGGTCCTATCCGTATAGGCAGAGGAACTTAGCAATGGCCGCCATGCTAGCTGTTCTGAATACACAGGTTACAGCGAGGACCTGTTTCTATGATTATGGAACAGAGAGCAGTCTGGGAAGGATGGGAGCGTGGCTGACAGCGATGTGGTTTCACGCGTATGCTGGCTCCTTAAATAGAGGCTATACCATAGAGATCCGTATCGTCGGAGGACGTACGAGGGGAGACCGGAGACAGTGTCTCTTTGGAGTAGTAAGTACCCACCGTTAGCTGTAGCGGTAGAAATATCTTGGAGGCTCAATTGCTCTATACCTTAGTTTTCCCAAGCATTACAATCGTGGGAACTCTGAGCTGGGCTTTGGTAGGAGGAGTGGATGATATCAATGGGGGGAAGTTCACTTCACTATATTTGTGGTAAATAATGGCGCTTTTGTACGAGGTTAAGACAGATGACTGGGATAACTTTTGCGACAGTATGGCTGTACTAATGCTGCTGTCCCGTATTTTGTCTACCTTGCTCCACTCTCACCCGATGGTGCAAAAAACATCCAGAGTGTGACGACAAGAGCACCTTCCCCCGTAGTCCCGGGTTCAGAATATAACTCGTAGACTCTTGTAAGTACATCTGATTTGTTGAAAAATTTGGCACAATTGAACCATAGATTTGCAAAGAATGCCTGATGTTTACTCTCTGGGGCTCTAGAGAGATTAATGGTTGGGCATTTCGTCGTTTGAAACGTATAAGCACTGTGGATACACTTGCAGGTCCTTGACCAAGAATTTTTTCGCAGGTACGCCACTGGTTGAGGGGTCCACGTGGGGGGTGATGTCCGTCTGCACGGGTTGAGGGTTTTGTTGTAAGAATAGGCTGCAATGAAAGATATTAATCACTTAAATAGACGCATGGGATATTCAATAAGAACAAAGGATAATGAGAAGAACTATGAGCTTGGAGTTCACGGTGTTTTCCCTTTTGTTTTTTCTTGTTGTAGAATTGTATATCCTCTTGGAAATCTCAAGACAGAGTGACGTTGGGGCAACACCCCTATTTACAAAGTTAAAAGGTAAAGAATACCCGATTAGTGGTATAGACCATTGAATAGGGACCGACACCCTGATGAATGCCAGAGTGATCCGGTTGGGCACATAAAAAGCTGGCAGAAACGTGTTGGTTTTTGCAGTGGGGATTGAAGGGTCGTTACCTTCCCTGAATACCCCATATTGTTGGTTTTAATCCTGCCAGAGGTTGACAATAATAAAAATTGTGGGTGAACCTCGAGACAGTTTTACATTTATATTTGCACCTCTCTTGGTCCCTTCTTCCAGGAGAAGATTTGTTTTCCTTTAGATTTGAGTTACACTTTTGTGTTTCGTTTTGTCCTTCTTTATTATACTCTACCCTCACCACTATTCTTCATCTTCTTAAAAAATTGCGCTCCATCCAAGGTGTTGGTCTGCACCAGGATGTATGATGTGGCCCAATGATGAAGCATGACACTATCAAGTGTGTGAGGGCAGTATTAAGACATCTGTTGATTTTCCCACGTTTAGCGTCCAGTAAAGTTATTTGTGTTATTTATTGTTTCTCTGTCGTGTGAGACTACATAAGATTCCATGACCTGTCTCAAGCCTCCTAACAGAGGATACTTATATGTAACTCACAAGAAACACATCGATTCGAGAAAGTGATTTATTAGGAACGGAATAGAAAAGTATACCCAGGTTCGTTAGGACGATAATTCTGCTATGTATCCACCAGAGCATAAGATGCCATGACCTGTCTCAGAGCCCCCCCAAGGTTTTGTTTCAACTTGGGGCTCCATTCAACCCAACAACCCGCAAAGAATCCCGTCCAGGGTGGAGAGTAACATTAAAGTTCCTGCAGAGTATAATTAGTTCGGACCAATAATGCAACTCCACCAGCAGTTGAAAAAAACCCGAGGGATCATCCTCATTAGGCCCATATACCACCCAAACTGTGAATGTGACTTTCCGCAGAGAAATGTTTGGGATAAGCCAACAAACCTGAGGATCAGAGCGCTGGTCCCTGATCGACCAGTTCTTATCTCGGACAAAGATGAGCTACTCCCCTTGCAGCAGAGTAGAAGCTAGCCATGGAGAGCATTTGATAGCCCAGATCATTCAACAATAAGGTTTCAGATCTGGAGAGATGAGTCTCCTGTAAACAAACAATATGTGGGCATAACTGCGACAATTCTTCCCTAATTAGTCTATGGTTACTAGTGCTTTGATGCTGTTTACATTCCATGACAGAAAATGTAGGCGTTGGTCATGATCATTACAGTAGTAGCCTTTACCAACACCCATTAATTCAAGCAAGGCAACGAAGAGGTAATGACAATAGAGCTGGAATAGACCATTCACTGACGCAGGGCCTCCCAACACCTAGGCAGCCTTGACTTCAGTGCAATATATATAGGCCCATGTTGGAAAACGAGGCAGTATCTGTGAGGCCTGCACAAATAACATGTTACATTTGTCCTTCACTGGGAACCAAACACCCTAGTGTAGCGCCTGACTCTCAGAGGGTAGAGTTGCAGAGCAATCTAAGGCTTACTCAAGGGAGGTGGTGTGGGCTAGTAATCACCATTACAGGTGCGCATAAAGAACATTCAATAATTGATTGTCCAGTCTGTACTTTGCTTTATAAAAGTAAGAGTACATTTATGAAAAACACACACTACTTAATGCTATGCACCAATTTACAAATATACATAAGCTGTTGGAATTACTTTGTGACCTTACATAACATCTCCACCCCTCCCGCAGGGGAGGGGGGTAGGATATAGTACCACCACTCCCATCTATGCACATCATCTTGCCCCCTAATGCAGTGGGTTGACACAACCTGGAGCGAGGGCCCTTCCAACTGGCACCATCCCAGTGGCAACCCCCCCCCCCATCATCTCAACAAGCAGTAAAAATAGGTACACCTGCCCTGTGGACACATAACCCTGACTGAGCATCTCATACTGACCATACAGTGTGCACCTCTTCATCTTGTGGCTAACAGTCTGGGTTGTTCCTCCCCTAATGCAGTAGCAAGAATTCATGTTTGGGCATCACTTTAAATGAGGTACTTATCATAGATCATAACAATTATAATGCATTGCAATCACCGCCTCAAAAAGGCATCACAGGTAAAATCACAGGATTACGCAAATACAGCCAGACACCTTAGCAGGAATGTCCAGCAACATAACTCCATTTGGTTTATGACATCACCTTACACTGGTACTTCACATTACACAAGTGCCTTTCAGTCCCTCTAAAGAGAAATAACATGGTTAAATGTATTTGTGGTGCAATTACACCTCTTCACCTCCAGGGGATGCTCTTCTCCAGACATGCCCAACTCAGCCCTTCATACCTTGAGAGAGTCCCCAAGGCACCGCCAGCTGCAGAATTAAAGTTCCAGCCATGGGGATTCTGATGATGCCTGGCTGAGCCCTTGAGAAGTTATTCTTTGTAAGTCCCCAGATACTTAGGGAGGGACGTTCCATTTTCGTGCTGGGGGAGACTGCGTTGCTCCTCCAGCTCCCTCTACACCATGCGCTCATCTGGCGGTGACCCCATCCTCCTGGGGTCACCACACACCAAGAACCAACCTCCTTTCCTTGCAGGCAGATCCGGGCCTGCAAGGCATTATGGGGCAAAGAGCTCCTTGTGCGCATATTATAGCAGCAGCTCTCCAGCTGCTCCGGGGCGAGCTGTGCCTCCCCCGGCGGCCTCACGCCGCATCTCCTAGCCTTGGTGGGGGGCCCGGCCCCCACCCACACCCCCAGTTGATGGCAGCTCTGGGAGCCCACCCCCGGCTGCTCTGATGGTTTTTCGGGGGCCCGGTCTGACCTGGGCCCCTCACTGCAGGCTCGATGGGGAGCCACTCGGGAAGCCCACCCCTGGTGGCTCCCCGACTGACCAGCACCCTGGCGTGCTGCCGCGGGAGACGGCACCCGTCTTCTGGTCTGCCTGCTCCGGCGGACAGACACGAGGCTGCTTCACCGCGCCAGTGGGTCTCCAGGGGAGTGCGACGGCACTCCTCCGCCTTCCCGCTACTGAGGGGGAGTGCGGAGGCCCCCCTCCTCCTTCCTCCATCCGGGGCCCGGATATGGGGTCCCGGCCCCCGAACATATTCGAGAGGGGCGCGACGGCATTCCCCTCACTCCAGAGTCCTCGGGGGCCAGGGTGTACTACTGGCACCCCGGTTGGGGCCATTTTCATAGGGAGTGCGACAGCGCTCCCCGGCTGGTCTTCTCTCTCTTCAGGGCCCGGAGTTGGGATGCCGGGCCCCTGGACAATCTTCACAGGGAGCTCGATGGCTTTTTCTTCTCCCATTGCTTTGGAGGGCCAAGGTAAGCTCCTGGTACCCCCTCTTGGGATAAGTTCAAGGGGAGCGCAACGGCGCTCCCCGACTTTCTCTTCTTGTGGGGCAGCCCCTGGGACCTGACCCACCCAGGGGGCACATATTGGACCGGCGGCGGAGCCCCACGTGCTTCGTCGTCGGTCCCTGCAGAGGTCAAAGGTCGCCTACCTTCTGAGGGGCATATCTTGGCCCCCAGGCGACCGATCGGCTCTATTCTGGCCTCCTCTTGCTCCTGGTGTCGCTCCATAGCCACTGGGAGCACTTTCCTTCCCCCTCTTGATCTCCAGGAGGGTGAATGCAGCAGGGAGCGGTCTTCACTGGCTACCTGCGCCATCCTTTCACCTAACTCTCCTCCTGAGCCTCTCTTCTCCTTGCGCAGAGGCCCAGCCTTCTGCTCACTGGTCCTGGTCTCCCCTTTTGGCGCAAGTCAGGTTCCTGGGCCAGTCTGAAGGTTCTTCCTTCCAGCTGCCCATGGTGCCAGGCT
Organism: Triturus cristatus; assembly: GCF_964204655.1. Taxonomy (NCBI): domain Eukaryota; kingdom Metazoa; phylum Chordata; class Amphibia; order Caudata; family Salamandridae; genus Triturus; species Triturus cristatus. The sequence continues at coordinate 1,699,617,904 of NC_140590.1, forward strand.
CCAGCACCAGTCGTCCTCAGCAGACCACACCCCAGAGAGAGCTCCTCTTCCTGTGCAAACTCTTTTAAAGGATTGGGGAGGGGGCTGGCAGGAAGTCTCTGCTTGCCCTATCACACAGTGACACATCACTTCCCCTGCCCCTGTTCCCTCCTTCCTGCCCAGGCCTCTGAGTTTGTTCAAAATGGCGTCGTCCAGGGGTCTCATGCCACATGGTCTCTGAGAGCCCTTTCCCCCCTTGCTGCCTTCTCTCCAGAGCAGCTTTGTGCCTGGCACCAGGCGGCAGCTGCTGATGGATCAATCTGTAGCTCTACCCATCTTCTCTTCTTGGAGTGGAGGCCTTCGCCCTTGGAATGCTTGTTGTGCAGGGCTGGGCCTCTGACTCTATAGCTAGGGGATGAAGGTCATTAATTCAGCCTGGCAGGGTCAGCCCCAGCCAGGCCCTGGTTATTAGCTGACTCAGAGAAATATGACATTTCTGGATGTCCCAAAAGCAGTACAAATATGACTTTGGATTCTGCAGAATACTTCTTCTCACATAAGTTACAGTGGACTTTGGTGCGTGTCTGGAATTTGTAGGCCCAAGGAAAGTAAAACTAGCCCATGTGCTCCCCATCCTCATAGGAGAATAATGGAATAAAAACAGTAAAGCACACTGACGTTCCCTCAAATGTTTCTTCCCAGTGCAGAAAGCCTAATCCATGTCACCACCCAGTTCTGCATAAGTCCTGCCACACCATTCACTTTATAGCTGCTCCTGGGCTGTGCACGCCAGGAATCTCCCCTGCGCAGCCCTCACGCTTGTGCACATGCATGTACACACGTGTCTGCATGTAACCAGTCCGGTGCCCCTTACCCGGCCTACTTGTGCCAGGGGGAGACCGGCAAAATACACATGCAGTCCCTTTCATCATGAGTTCACTGTGGGCGAGTCCCAACTTCTGAGGCTCTCCCATCGTAAAAGCTCAACAACTAGGTGTTCAAAAAGTGAAACATCCGGCGGCTCAGATGGTCAGAACCACCTTCTAACAGCCCAGCTGAATAATACCTCAGCAGTTCACCAGCAGCTCTGCACAGGACGTCAGTGGATGTGCAGTAACGGCCAAAGCGGGTGACTTTAGAGCTACGGAACCAGGTCCAAGTCTTGGCTCAACTTGCAAATCACTAATCTCCATGTGCCTACAAAAACCTATGGAGTCCTTGTGTAATATAACTGGTGCTCCTGTGAAGCCCTCTGATATCTTCTGGCTGAGTTCATGCATGCTGCTAAGGTTTACCATTGCTTATGTGTGACATGTCCATAAATTTCATTGTAATTATGAGTGAAATTTCAACGACTATGAGTGAAACTTTCTCACAAGCAAAATCAAGCAATGAAGACAAGGGACACGTATAGTTATCAGAAATTACACTCATTTGAGCAACAAGAAACTCTAAAATGTTGTTAAAACTGCTGCAAAGCACCACAAATTGAAGGGCACAGGCCTAGTTCCCTTGTAGCCTGACCATACTGTTAAGCTGGGCGGGACGGCCCGGTGCTGGAGAGATCGTTGTTTTGTCTGGTGCGCAGTGCTGCCTGCGGAACTAAAACCAAGCGAATTGCATGCAGCAATAGTTGACTTGCACGGCACCAGGCCCCCCAACTCAGTTACACTACACTAAAATGCGCTAATGCGGCGCTGCTGAACCGCAGCACAGACAAACTACATGACTGCACAGTTCTCAGAGTACAGGAGCATGGCAGGCAGCTCAGAATGAAGCACATTTTATAGCAGCTATTTCAAGTTAGCAAGTGCAGCTAGATACTGAGGGCACACTTCTTTCGGGGGCAGGAGGCCAGCAAGTGAGCTGGGGCTGCAGAAATTGGCAGGGCCCATGGTCCCATGGTGGCCACAGTGAGTCACTGTGGAACCCAGTGGCAATTTTTGCGCAGCCCTGAGCTCTCAGCTGCACAGAACAATAAACACACTGTATCAGCCACTGGCGCCGGGTCCTCTGTTGGTGGGATACTGGCCATGGGCGTATGGTGCTGCCAATGCCATGTCCATTGCCAGACAGCTGGCCAGTCGGTGTCGTCAGCAGCACAATGCAAGTTTGTCTGTGGTGGATCAGGTCAGTTAGAGGAATCGCCTTGATTGGATCCTGATACCGTCGCCTGTAGTGCGCGCAGCGCGGAGAGCTGCGCAGCCATCTGCCCTTGAGCTGCACTGTGCAGAAGCAGCCCAAAACTTTATAAGAACTGCTGCCACGGCCCGCTTGCTCGCATGTGGTGCAGGAGGCAGCAGGAGCGGACGGACCCACCTATTAGTCATCATGATGTGCCTCACAAACAGCTGTGTTGCCACTGGGCACTTACGCTCTGACTGTCATGCCCGAGGTCAGTTATTGGCATTTCTAATGGAAAATGCAGCGCCGGTTTTGGGTGCATAGTGGTATATTGTAGCACTGTGCCGGCTGAGCCCTAACAGCTGAGCCAGAGCCCCCAAGCCTGCTGGGAGCTGCGCACACCGCGCTGGCACTGCAGCTCTAAGGTGCATTATTATAGCAGCCTCTGGTGCTTGACAGCTGAGGCACTATAAAGTGTGACATTGCATTTCAGTGGGGAGATGCGTTAGTCTAACGCCTGATGCGTGGTACTTTGCAGCCCTAAATAAAACTGCAAAATTATTTTTAAAAATAATAATAATAAGGAGTGGCGCTCATACAGGCTTTCCTCTTGCAGCTTCATGCTCAGCAGCACTTGCAGTTTCTGTCAGTAGCTGCAACCTTCCAGTCCGAGGGAGAAGGATAGGCATGTAAAGTGGAAAAAGTAGGGAATCTCGCTACTCAGCACCTGTGAGTGGTGCAGCATTTAAAGGACCACGTGGTTGGGAAAAATGAGTAATGTAAAAAACACATGAGTGGCCTGCCGGTGCACGCATTAAGCAATGAATTTGTGATGTGTATAAAGACAAAAGGTATAAAAAATATGTCAAGTTTGGAAAAGGGCAGAAAGTAGAGAGGGAACAGAACGAGAAATAAAACACATATGGTAGGGGTAGAGTATGAAGCAGAGTTCAGCAGGGAAAACCACAAAATGTTTGTAAAAAATGAAAACAGGATCTTTGCGATTTTTGAATAATTATAGTCCTTTCCATGAAAATGAATTTGAGTTTGGAAAAAACAAATTTTCCAGAGTACAAATTTGACAAAGAAGGATATTCACAAGTTTAGGTTTATCAATCTAGTGGTGAATGGCATTCAATCTGAGAAATTTGAGGAAGCTGGTTAGAAGGAAAGGTGTCAAAAGAACCAATATCTCCAAGTTTGTTTTTTTCAGAATTTTCCTATTTCTGAATTCAACTTTTCTGATGGATACTTCTACCTGCAGATTCCCCATCTTTAGAATATCCCCAGGCGCCAGACTGGATCAGAACATTTTCTTAGTGGTGGTCTGTTCTCTCTCGTCAGTTTCAACCATGTCTTTCAAACTTCTCTTCCAGTGTGCAAGGAAACGCTCTTCTCTGCATACACTACCGGGTTCAAATCATGCCGTGACTGTCGGAAGCAGATGTCGGTGACGAACCTACTTGTGTGCCTTTAGTGTCTGGCCTTGGGACACGACTCCAGGTCATTTGAGGATAGTGCACTCCTTCACCTTAAGACAGTTCGGGATCATGAAACTAAGCCGTACGTTGCTAAGCATCGTAAGAAGTCATGGACCTTGTGTAAGTCCTGCTCTAAGTTAAGGGCGCAGACCTGTTCCTGCTCCTGAGCTTGGTCCTGAGATAGATCTTCTTCACAGTCGAAGTCATAAGGCAAGTCGATATCCAAGATCCGTAATAAACACAAGAAGGCAAAGCAGGACTTGATCCTATGGCACTATTCTCTATCCAAAGGGAAGTTGTGAGGCCATCAAAGTATCACTTGGTCTTGCTCCTGATGCCCAGTTGAGGAGCTGATTCCACAATTGGTCCCATTAGTGATGCTGCCTCAAGTCAAGCAGTGGCGGTTGGTGGCAAATCACATTGGGGCGTCGCAAAAAATATACACATAACAGATACACATAATAAATACACATAATACACATAACATAAATACATATATACACATAACACATACTACACATAACAAATACACAATAATTTACACATTAATAAACACATAAAAAATCACTAACCTTACACTGCCGCTCCACGTTCTGCAGCAAGTCCTCGTTGTGCTTCAGCACGTCCTCCGAGCTCAAAGCCCACAGCCAACTCTCTCATCCAATCAAGACGCTGATCTGAAACATCTTGGTTGGCTGGAGCGGGCAGGCTCCACATGCCAAAAGGCACTGTAGACCTGTTGCTGCTCTCCAACCCAGCTGTCCAAGACAGCCGGGTTGGAGAGGATTGAATTGTGCATGTCAATTTGGCTGTAGCTGTACCAACATGTGCAGTGAAAACTTAAGTGGCCACTACTCACTGCTGCCAAGGATTGGCACCAGTGATGCACTGGCCAGCCCTGCCTGCGCACTCCATTTGCTGGCAGAAAGCATCAAAAATAAAATGGTGATAAAATTATTTTATTACCATTTCACATATGCTTTTTGCCCAGCAGTGTGGATGGACAATGCTCCTCCGCTTCCATGGAGGAACCACCCCTGAAGTCAAGACCTTTGAGAAGATCATGCTGCACATTTTTTGCACTCTTCTGTCTCCCTCTGGAGTGCCTTTAGGCCCTAAAGGTATAAAGGGGCCTCCAGTCAGAATACATCTGCCGGGTTTCTTCTAGAACCTGCCTTGGGTTATGCACTGACTAAGGTGCCGACTTCGATTCCGGCTCCCAGCCCTGCACCGGTCTCTTTCATTTGTCTTGACCCTGGCCGAGGCTTCGCTCTGGCTCTATTCCAGCTCACCTGGTTCCCACACAGCCTGATTTAGACACGTTTCTTCCACTGATTTGAGTCACCCTCGGAGGCTCTTCCATTCTTTTTGGCCCGATTCAGACCAGAGAAGTTGCACATCCCAGAGAGGACAATGGTGTTGATCCAGATGATTCACCAGCACACTATGATGATGATACCTTATAAATGGACCTACAGAAAGCTAGTGAACACATTAATTCCCGTGATATGGGATTGATTTCCACCATTAGAACTACAGCTGAAGAAAGTCCTTCCTTTGCCGTGGTGATTAGATGTGCAGCGGAGGTATTGAACATCAATTTGCCTTCTGGGGAAATAAAAAAAAGCCCATACTGTTACCTAGATGGGCTCTTGATCTTAGCCTTGCTCTTGCCCTCGGGTGAACAGGCACTTAAACGGATGCCACAGGTTGATGCTAGGTGACACTGATTTTTGGACACAGCATCCTACTCCAGAGTGCTTGGTGGTCCAAGCTTCATCCTGCAAGGTGAACCCCAAATTGTTTTCTATGGCCGCAGAGACACAGAGTCAAAGGGAATTGAAGCATTCAGCAAACAAATTTTCTCTTCAGATAGTCTGGCCTCAAGATTGGTCAATGCAGTTTGCCTGCTGGGCTGATACACTGACATCCTCTGGGACATGGCCAGCGAGATCTTGTCAGCGGTTACATAGGAGTTTCAGGCCTCCCCGTTTCAAACTCTTCAAGATGGTCATGACCAAATATGTAAATTGCTCATGCCTAGACACCACCTCTTGTTTGTGGTGAGAAGTGGCCACCAGTGTGGTGGTCTGCCATCAAGCATGGATGTAGTCCATGGGATTCTCAGGAGATGTGCAGGTATCCGTTACGGATATGCTTTTTGATGGACCTTTCTTTTTTGGTGAAAAACCTAACTCCACTCTAGAGTGGTTTGAAGAAAGTTGGGCCACAGCACATTCTGTGGGCCTCTTCACCCCTGCCGGACAGTATCCCCATCAGATGTGATCCTTCCAAAGATACTAAAGAGTGTTGGCATACTGGCAGCACCATGCTCTGTAGTGGAGACGGAGTTCCATGTACACACATGGTTATGTTAGCATAAGCGCCTTAGATGTAAAACGCCATCTTGCCACTTTTGCTGCTTTTGCACGCGACACTGCAGGTAGCTGTTATTACAAGAAAAACTGCTTGCTTGCTTTTTCTTCACATGAGAACGGTCTGTTGTTCACAACCCTAGAGGTGCACCGCGACCTTAGTCTGAACACTGTGTGCAGAAGTTGTCAAGGTCAAATAACAATGTATGCTTATGAATTCATGTTGATCGGCCCACGCTCTAGCCATAACATGCACACAGCTGCAAATATCTGAAACTCGGGTGCCTTTAATATGGCATTTGCATGCATGATTCAGACACTTTGGAGACAACCTTTTCCAGACACAGAGAAGCTGATCCTGTGATGTGATTCACCTAAGCTGATATTTACGGTATGGGGTTCCCCATTCAAACCTAGAGACCTTCTTTTAGTTTCATAAAACTAGCTTACTAACGAAGGGAGGGTGGCTATATTCCACTATCATTTGTAATATGATTTCTCCCTTCATTTTCTATGGTATTGTAACAATGCTGATGGTTTTGTTTTTAATCATTTGTCTGCTTGTATTAGACAAAGTACTGCTTCTTAGGGCACGTAGTTAAAAATAAATATTTTAAACTTCACCGTGTCTCTGATTACTCTTGTTGTGGACTGATATGAGAATAATAACAAAAAGGTGTTTCTGATTCCCACCATTCCTGAGAGTATTCTAAGTCGCTTGTTCTGGGTTGTCTAATGATTGGTAGCTTCGAGATGATATGGAGAACGAATGAGACACTGATGCTAGTCGGATAGAGGTTCTGGGTACTGAGGTGAGTTTTTGGTACACCACTAATCACTGAGGTCCTGGTTTCCTGCGCATAGTTCTGTGCATGAGCAGAATCCCTGCAACATGGTGCACCTAACGTTTTGGTCTTATGATTGAGACGCCTTAGTAGTGCTTGTATTAGTCCACAATACCCTCACTCTTGTTTCCGGTTGACGGGAGTGACGGTTTTAACCTGCCTAACTGTTTAATGTGTAGGTTCTCTCAAGCTTGACAATTAAAAAGGTTTCATTTTCTTATACCCTTTTTGTGCTACAGTTTAAATATCGGCAGAGGACGTTTGTGGGGACATCGGAGACAGTGTTTCTTTGGAGTAAGTGTGACGACAAGAGCACAACCCCCCAAGGTCCCGGGTTGAGAATAATATTCGTAAACTCTTAAATATGATTCCTCTTGGAAATCACCAGAGAGAGCGACGTTGGGACAGTGCCTAACACACAAAGTAAAAAGGTAAAAAGCACCCGAATAGGGGTAAAGACCAAAAAATAGGGACCAACACCCTGACGAATGCCAGAGCGACCTGGCTAGGCGCAAAAAAAGCTGGCAGAAACATGTTGGTATTTGCAGTGGGGATAGAAGGGCCGTTACCTTCCCTTAATACCCCATATTATTGGTTTTAATCCTACCAGAGGTTAACAAAAAATAAAAAATTGAGAGTTAACCGCTAGGCAGTTTTAAATATATGTATCTGCACCTCTCTTGGTCCCTTCTCTAAGGGGAAGATTTGTTTTCCCTTCGATTTGTGTTACACTTTTGTGTTTCGTTGTGTCCTTTTTTATTGTACTTTACCCTCACCATTATTCTTCATATCTTTACAAAAAATGTTGCGCTCCATCCAGTGTGTTGGTCTGCACCTGGATGTATGATGTGGCCCAATGATGAAGCATGACACTGTTAAGTGTGCGAGGGCAGTACTAAGACATTTTTTGTATTCCCAGGTCTAGTGTTTGGTAGGGTTGTATGTCAAACACACTACCCCACTGAGGGTAGGTAGAGAATTTTGTGTTTCTTCCTGCTCCCCAGTTTGGGGAACAGAATAACCCCCTTTTTTTTATAGTTTTTCTCTGTTGTGTGAGTTTTGACTATTGGTAAGGGAGTCAGAGAAGACTCAACCCCTTGTCTCTTCTATTTTGTGATATTTTCTACAGTTTAAATAGACTGTTTGTCTTCTCTATGTCCTTATGGCTGAAGTCGCTATTGCAGCACACAGTCGCGCACCTCTCCGGCGTCATTTGATGTAATTTGGGGTGCCTGACAATGGGATGTCTATTATCTTTGTAGTGAGTGCCGGTGCTTCGTAGCCCTATGAGCTTTTTTACTCTTGGGTTACTTTGCCAGCGATGAACGCGGACGATGGTACGTTTCACTCATATACTCCTACGGCAACCCCGGCAAATTACATGCCATATAGGACACAAGAATTCCCAATTTCCGCTTACCCATACGTTTACACCGGTTTGTTTGGACCCCTTGTCCATTCCAGGGGCCACTTGGCCAGTATTGGCCGGGTTCACACCACATCCACATTATTTACAAGCCACGGTGGATGAGTTAAGTCAACTCCATACCGCCCTGATTATGGTAAATTGGGCTTTGGTACAATACGTTTCACGCAATGTCCAGGTGGGGATTACTATTAGTTCCGTCATGGTTAATTCGGTAATGGGCAAGCGCCCCCAAAATAAGGACGATTTGCCTTATTGGCTTGCTGAGAAATTTGACCAGCTGGAAGCAGTTTTTCCGAATTCTACTCCTGTGGAAAAACACAGGATCCTCACCATTAGTTTGCAGAAGGACTTAGTCCCCGAGGTAGCCGATTGTGATAACTGGGGTAAAGTATTTGCAGCAGTCTACTCAAAGTGCTTCGGCACCCCATCTATGGCTGTACTGCCCTCTGTGATCAAACGTGTTCAGGATCAACACGGTCTGGAGGCGGCGGTCGAGTTAGGAATGAGGCTTGTTGACGTGTTCGACGTAGTTGCCACGCTCATCCTTGGTAACGTCAAGGAAGATGTGGTTAACTTTCAAGTGTCGAATGCACTGCGCCTCGTCGACGACGTCGATAAACCCCGGGAGTTATCAAAGATTATTGCGGAGGCGTATAGGACCATTGGCCGCAATAGTCTGGGGGTTAAGCCTTCTGTTCAGACAACATCTGCACAACCGCAAACTATGTCAGGGACGTCTTCTAAGGACGGACGGCCAACATTTCCGGGACAAAATTGGAAAGCTGAGAAACAGGGGAAGCAGCAACAGAAACAGGGGTCTCGTCCCGGGTCACCTGTCCAGGCGACTACTGAGCGCACATATGATTTACGCGATCGAACTAGAATTACCTGATAGATTTCAGGTTTCTGAACAACGTTCTCCTCGTTCTTCACAGGAAACATCGGTCTCACAGTCCGGTGGAGGAGAATGTGGCAAAGGTTGGGGTGCCCAACAAGGACGTGAGCAGCCCCGCCAGACTGATGGTAAAGGCAAGCAGGATGACTTTGCATGCCAACGACCCCCGTTTCAGAAGAAGAAAGTTGCTGCACTAACAGCGAGGTATGCCACAGATAGTGAGAACGCAGCTTCGGAACCTAACATGGGCACTAACGCTGCTCGACAGCACAGCGGAGGTTACAGTAGTGCGGCTAGCACTGCGTCCATTTCTGAAGGCGACAGCAAATGACACATTTATTACTTTAGAAACTGCTCATACTAGAGTGGCTCCCCCTGACAGACTATATGACATTGTCCTTTTAATAGAAGGGGACATACAACGTACCGTAAAAGGGATTTTTGGGGAAAATCTGACCTCTACATACGACATTCTGTTAGCAGAGGCAGACTGGCCACCAGCTTTCGTTTTGGCCGCTCCGAGAGGGGAGGAGGTAATCCTCCCATCTTTCGCGCACACTGTGCCGAAGGATCAGGCTCAGAACTTTGCAGAAGAGTGGGCTCAGGTACTTGCTCCGGTGTTGTACCGTACTCAGGTTGGGTGGGATAAGTTGTCGCCTAGCCATGAGATTCCACTACGGTCTATGCCCCAGCCGCAACCCCAATATCCCATGCGCCGCGAAGCTAGATCTCACGTCGCGGAAATCCTTGACCAATTGGAATATCAAGGAGTTATTGAAACATGTGTGTCAACGACGAATAATCTTCTAGTCACTGTAACTAAACCTGATGGGTCGTACCGCCTAGTATTGGATTACCGGCATTTGAACTAACCCTGGGCGTAGTTCGCGAAGTAGCACTTTGCGAAGCTACGCAAAGTGCAGTTCGCACTACGCGAGCTACGCGTAGCACTTCGCGAACTGCGTAGTACCTTGTTCGCACTGTGCCAGATGTCGTTTTCAATGATTGCACAGTGCGGACGAGCAACCGGCACTGTGCAATCATTGAAAATGGCATCTTGCACAGTGCGAGCTGTAGTTTTCTGCTGCTCGAGTATATTTTTACTCGAGCGGCAGCTTTCTCAACGCGAACTGGTAGTTTCTCATCGCGAGCGGTCGCGGGCATACACGACCACTCGCAATGAGAAACCTGACCTCCTCGCGTTGGGAATCTCGCCGGGAGGTTTATTTTCCATGCTCGCGATCGCCAACTTGATGTTGCTGATCGCGAACAAGGAAAAAGTCTCGCCGGGATGTCATTTTGCTTGCTCGCGGTCGCCAACTTGACGTTGAGGACCGCGAGCAAGCAAAAAATTACCGCAGCACTACGCAACACTACGCAATGCATGTTCGCACTGTGCTACGTGCAGTTCGCGTAGTGCGAAGTAGCGCGAACTTCGCAAACTACGCGAGCGTAGCGTAGTGCTTTGCCCAGGCTTAATTTGAACTCTTATTGTCGGACCTGTACTGTACAAAATACCCACAGTTCTGCCCTAGTTGATAGTCTCGTGAGAAAAAGGTTTAAGACCACACTTGACATCTCCAATTGCTTTTACAGCCATAATCTGTCCTTGACTAGTAGTCAATGGACAGCCTTTACTTTGGGCGGCAAACAAAAACAGTTTAAAAGATTAGCCACGGGCTATAAAAACAGACCAGGCGCCGTTGCCACACGTGTAGTTTCTCTGTTAGAGAACATTGACCCTGATGCATACTCGTATGTTGATGATATTTATCTTACTGACGACGAATTATGGCCGCATCTGTGTCGCGTTGACCGCATCATTGTCATGTTTGCAGACTTCGGTTACAAATTTAACTTTGCTAAGTCACACATTGCTGAGTATACAGTGTTGTTATTGGGCTGTGAACTCAACAATGAAGGTCGAGGATTAGCCCCTCACTTCCTGGAGAATTGCGCATGCTTGCGTGCTCCTACAACACTGAAGAAATTACAATCTTTGCTGTTTTTTTTTAAATTTCGGGCGTACTTACTTTCCCGATTATGCCCAGTGTATCAAGCCTTTATATGCCTTGGTACAACCTAATTTTGCGAAATCGAGCTGGCTGCCAGAACATTCAGCCATCTTGCAATCTTTGCAGGCTGATCTTCTTGCTTCGAAATACTTACTGACACGTGATAACCACACTAACCTGGTAATAAGAATTGTGCCTGGCGCAGTGGGTTTCACGTACTTAACGTTCAATGAGGGCGACACAGTCCCCATTGCTTACAAATCTCATTTGTACACTTCGGCTGAAATGCGCTTTTCCACGGTCGAGAAAGTTTTGACTGCAGTACAGATGGCGATTCTGAAGGAGAGAGCGCTGTTGCAAGGGAAGCGCATGTTGGTTGTCACACCGTATCCTGCCCTAGAGGCAGTAACGTGAGCCAGTGTACCAAATTCTAAAGCTTTGCATCCAAGTTGGTTACAATGGGCTACTTCTTTGACATCGCCGGATGTCACTTACATCTTTGATGCCTCATTGCAGACTCAGGAGTACTTGCAGTATGAATTTGTTCATCCGGCTCCTCTGTCTTTGCGCCCGCTTGAGGATTACCATTGTGTCTTTTACACTGACGGTTCGGCGCAACCGGCGACGAAATCTAAGCATGCATATTCAGCGGCCTGCGCAATAGTGGCTGGTACTTTCGTGAATGGTGAATTCAAGTATTATGTCGCACACAGTGCACACGCAGTCATTGGGTGATTGTACTGCCTAGTTGGTGGAGCTATGTGCTCTGGTGCTTGCACTGGAGTTTGCTGATCCTCGAGTTACTACTCTTATAGTGAGTGACTCTTTTTACTGTGTTCATTCTTTTAACGACAATTTATTCTTTTGGTCTCAAAATGAGTATCGCGAGTCCAAAGGTAGCACAATTAAGCATAAAATGCTTTGGGTTCGAGTAGCAGAACTTAAACAGAATCTGCCTCTCGTGAATGTAATTCATACTCTAGGGCACCAGCGAGTAGGTGTCCACGCTGTCGGGAACAGCTTAGCTGTTGAAGCAGCGAAAACAGCAGTGGCAACGTATCTAGTAGCAGCAGTTACAAGATCCAAAAGTAAGATTGATGATGACATCGTGGCAGCTATTGCTGCAACAGAGAAGGGAAGTAATTACCCTAGGGGTTTCCCTTCCATATACTCGTATCATTTAAGTCCTGATAAAGTTCCCTATGTGAGAATTAACGACGTTGGTGACAGATTGATTCCCAACGCGGACTGCAGACTTTCTTTGATAACAGCAGCTCACGAAGGTATGGCTTCTGCCCATGCCGGCGTTTCAGCGACTGTTACTCTCTTACAAAAACGTTACTGGTAGTGCGGATTGTATAAACAGACTCGTGCATATGTTCCTAATTGTGACATCTGCCGGCAGATTAAGTCTTCGACTGCTGCGCGCCCGCCTCAAACACAGTTGAACATATCTAATAAACCACTTAGATGCGTTTATTTAGATCACTGCGGTCCTTTCTCCTCTGATACTGCATATAAGTACATCTTAGTTGCAGTGGATTCGTGCACACGCTTTCTTTGGGTCTAGCCACAACGGAGTGCTGATGCTCGAACTGTCATCAGGGATTTGCGCGTATTTTCGCATGTGGTACCCTTCATTCTGACCAAGGTCCTGCGTTCGCCTCTAAGGTGTACAAAGAAGCCATGAGATCTTTGGGGGTCCAAGTCAAATTTTCGTCTCCATACCGGCCTGAGGGCAATAGTGTTGTGGAGAGAATGAACCATGACTTAAAGCAATCCCTGACAGCTAGGGTTTTAGGTACTGGCAGGAACTGGTTGGCCCATCTGTATAGTGTTCAACGTGCACTTAATAATCTCCCTAGAAGGTCTCTGGGTGGGTGGACCCCATACGAAATGCTCTTTGGCATAAAGATGTTTGTCCCGGACCTTGATGGTCTAGACATGGCGGCGTCAGCTGCACCCTTTGACGTAGATGATCACTGTGCTGTATTACAGAATCTACAAGAGGCCAGAGACGGTCTTGCAAAGGAACGCTTGCCCTCCACGACTGATGCTGCACTTCAGATTCCGGTAGCTGGTTGGCTACCTTGAGTTGGTGACCTGGTCCGTGAGAAGAACAAGAAGGAGTTCGGCCCCTTTTATTGTGCTCCAGTTCCAGTGCTTGGCGTGCAGGGTACGGGAACTGTCATTTTACCTCCACTTCCTGGTCGCAAGGATAACAGGTACATCTCCATTGACAATGTTAAACTACAGCGAGTGGCCGATTCTTCTTAGTATGACTCCAGCGGTCTCTTGTCCAGCAATGCTGAGAAATTCTGTTTTGGCTCCGGATACTACCAACAGGCCTGATATTGCCATTGAGATGCATACAGTTACTAATCCTTTATTGCCTCCACCGGCTGGTGGGCCAACTGAAGATACTGAGTATACTTCTCCCACAGATGTGTCGTTGCCTGGTTTACAGTCAAGGGCAGTTGACCAGTCTCGTTTTTCAAATTGACAATAACTCTATGACTTCCAATGCCCCATCGAAAATTTCTATTTTCGCTGCTTGGTTTAAAAGACATTTTTTAATTGCCCCTTGGACTTACATTTGGCTGGTGCTTATAAGTATTTTTTTGTTTATGTCCATTGGATTTGTGGTTGTATTTTTTCGTCTAGTAAATGGACACTATCTCAACGAAAGACCTACAATTAGATTAATTGACGGAACTTTGGCACTCCAGTCCTTGTCACTCATCATGAAGAGGGACCAGACTTTTGTGAATATTACTGCCTGGCCTGTGCTAGATGGGATTGTATGGGATGCTGTTAAATTTCAAATTCATGGTCCCACAGAGGTGATTAATGTCCCCAATGTACTGCGTGTTTCTATGGGGGATGTTGTGAAACAAAACATACGCTCTGATGATTGGGATGTCCAAGTCGTAGAGGCTCTGTTTTCTGATTTGAAATATTATGCTGCTTTTGATGCTGAATATTTGTATTCAGACACAGCTAATTATGGGGAGTTGTTTTGCTACCAACATTATGGCAATCATTTTCTGCATAAAGCAAATACATTTAGGAATTTTGTCAATCATACGCAATGGGAACATTGCCCAGCTTCCATTGAAGGCAGCTCCAAAACTCTAGTGAATAAATTTACACATTTTTCTGATTTCAGTGCATCTGAACCTGAAGTCTTTTATTTTAAAGTAGCTGTTGAGTCAGCTTCCAAAGTTAGACTGACCCACACTAAATTATTGTATTCCAAGTCCTTTATGGATAGATTAGCTATAGGGGGCTATGAGCTGTGGAAAGATACCATTGATCTTAAATCTGTTTGGGGTTCTAAAGCATGGCAGGTACAAGGTACAGAGGCTCTGCATCGTGCTTGCCTTATCCCAAACCACATTTTGTTTTTGAATTCTACCATTTTTCAAACCACCTGCTTTGGATTGTCTACGTCTAAAAGGATGAATTCCCCCTCTATTCCTGATCTGGGCGCTTATCCGAAATGGGATAATCACACAGACCTCTCCCTTGATGTGTTGCAGTCCTTTATTACTAATACGTCCTTCAACATTTCCCACTTAGATCCTGAAGGATGGTTGATATGGACTCCTGTCAACGTAGTTTTCTGGGTCTATATCCTGGCTATACACAGGTTAGAGTGGACCCCCGATTTGAAACTTCTCATTCTGTTACTACCTATTCTGTTGGGAAGTTATGTCAGAACTGGCTGCAACTTTCCACCTTGGCATCTGTTAAACTTCATTTATCGAAATTAGATGACAAAGTAGATTTAAATGATTTTGTGTGGGGTCCTGTGGGTGGTAGGTCCAAAAGATGGGTGTATGCTGTTTACAACGACGTTTGGAAATTATCTCAAATTGAAGCTGCTTCCAGACTAAGAGCTATTGATCAAGCTAATTTGGAGAAAGTGCTTGCAGTCATTAATAATAGCATTAACACCCTTTCTTCCAGAATTTACACATTAGATAATATTGTTTCATCTGTTGTGGATATTGTACAGGATGATATGTCTGTTTTATACCATGTTCAGAATCAATTGCATTCTATAATGCAGTTTGCATGGACTTTACAAACATTAAAGGCTGGGAAAGCCCCCTGGGACTACATGAATACATCATCTTTATTCCTGCCGTTTAATCTGAATGCAAAACAACAGTTCATGTCCATGAAAGATGCAATATATTCATTATTGCATATTGAAAAGTTGGAACCTTTACCTTTCTCTGTGGCCGACTCGAATTCAGCTGTGTGGCTTATCCACGGTTTAATCACCTTGCCGTTTCCATTGTTTAAGTTCAGTTCATGTATGAAGCATTACGCCCTAGGCAGATATGAACCATTGGGTACTGCTTTCCTGCATGAGGTTTGGTCACTCCCATTTACATACAGGTGCAGGAGAGAGGTTAAAGAAGTTTATTTAAAAGGGGAGGAATGCACTTCAACACCTGATCACTCCGTAGTCTGTAGGCACATCCAACTGCATGGCGCCTGCAATGTTCAGGAACCGAATTTAGTTTGTATTCTGAAGGGAATTCCTGTGCCAGCAATTACTCCCACTTTTACATTGTTAGCTAACGGTAGCTATTTGCTTTTAAATAATGAGGCATGCTGCGGGATGCTAGTGGGAATCGCATGGGAGACTAGATGAAACCATTTAGCCTTCCATCCCAACCTTGAAAGCAGAGTTCAACAAGAAGAGCAGAATAAGGGCTCTATTGTCTCAAAAAGAAGTTGCACTGACATCCTCCCGTGAAACATTCGTCCTTCACGTAGCAAACACCCGCACCGAGGTGCATGCGCTTTTGAATACTGATCTCCCCCTACATTTTGGTACTCTGATTCATACTATATTCAATGCCTCGTCAACAACTGGCTTGGTGCATTTTTTCAAAGTTGTGGGCTCCGGCCTCGTGACCTCCTTCCAAACAATATTTGGTTTGATACTGGCATATTTTCATTCTATTTTTTCCAGCGTCTTCGGAG
This sequence comes from Triturus cristatus, assembly GCF_964204655.1. Classification (NCBI taxonomy): domain Eukaryota; kingdom Metazoa; phylum Chordata; class Amphibia; order Caudata; family Salamandridae; genus Triturus; species Triturus cristatus. The sequence continues at coordinate 1,699,634,051 of NC_140590.1, forward strand.
GGCTTCCGTTGATTCTCGCCCTCACTGCTGGTGTGCTCCTGTTGGTCTGCTTGCTGCGCAATGGCTGCACAATATGTATCACACAACAGCCTGCCCCGGCTGCTTCAACTGCGTAACCGGATGCTAGAATACTATGGAACATTACCTCTGGGCATTTTAAGCATAGCCTATGGATTACCCTTCCGGTTCTCCTACTTTACTTGCGTGCAACCTGTTTTTCATTGCCTCGATTGTACATTCAAATAGGCTCTGGATTTGTGCCTGTCAAACTCGGCATCTCCTGCCCCAGATTATGATCGACTGATGAGTCCCTTAGTGGTTTATGAGTTGGACTGTTCTGGCATCGGGATTATGGCCTGTGGAGTGGCACATGGAGTCCTAGGGAATTGGGATATATATGCGGCGGCATATGACTTCTTGGCGAGAAGTTATCTTGAAGAACACGCAAGTTGTCCTCTGATTGTGCTAGAGGCTCCAGTTATTGAAGAACATGTATGTTCATTTCCTTTACTTGACTGGATGGCGGAATCTTTTACAGAACATTATAATGACTTCCTCTTGGAGGCTGTTGCTACTTATTGTGCTTACACATTGATGGATTCATTTGGGAGTTGTCCATCTTCCAATAGTCCAACCCCCAATTTTTTAGAATTTTTACCTTTTTTTACTCCACACTGGGCTCTTTAGCGCCTTTGCGAGATGTTTTTTTTTCTCTCTCTCTCTCTTCTTTCCCCTTTTTCTAACGTGTTTTTCGAACTGTCCCTACCAATTATATGGATGAGCGATGCATGAACTTGGTTCTGTCTCTATCGAACTTGAACTCTGCGTTCCTACTTTGCTTCCCTATGTTGTTCGTGGTCCGATCAAGGGAGGGTGTAGTGGAGACGAAGTTCCATGTACACACATTGCTATGTTAGCATAAGCGCCTTAGATGTAAAACGCCATCTTGCCACTTTTGCTGCTTTTGCACGCGACACTGCAGGTAGCTGTTATTACAAAAAAACCTGCTTGCTTGCTTTATCTTCACATGAGAATGGTCTGTTGTTCACATCCCTAGACGTGCACCGCGACCTTAGTCTGAACACTGTGTGCAGAAGTCGTCAAGTCAAATAACAATGTATGCTTTTGAATTCATGTTGATCGGCCCACGCTCTAGCCATAACACGCACACAGCTGCAAATATCTGAAACTCGGGTGCCTTTAATATTGCATTTGCATGCATGATTCAGACACTTTGGAGACAACCTTTTCCAGACACAGAGAAGCTGATCCTGTGATGTGATTCACCTAAGCTGATATTTACGGTATGGGTTTCCCCATTCAAACCTAGAGACCTTCTATTAGTTTCATAAAACTAGCTTACTAACAAAGGGAGGGTGGCTATATTCCACTATCATTTTTAATATGATTTCTCCCTTCTTTTTCTATGGTATTGTAACAATGCTGATGGTTTTGTTTTTAATCATTTGTCTGCTTGTATTAGCCAGAGTACTGCTCCTTAGGGCACGTAGTTAAAAATAAATATTTTAAACTTCACCATGTCTCTGATTACTCTTGTTGTGGACTGATATGAGAATAATAACGAAAAGGTGTTTCTGATTCCCACCATTCCTGAGAGTACTCTAAGTCGCTTGTTCTGGGTTGTCTAATCATTGGTAGCTTCGAGATGATACGGAGAACGAATGAGACACTGATGCTAGTCGGATAGGGGTTCTGGGTATTGAGGTGAGTTTTTGGTACACCACTAGTCACTGAGGTCCTGGTTACCTGCGCATAGTTCTGTGCATGAGCAGAATCCCTGCAACAGCTCCTTTGCCCCTGAAGCTGTCACCTCACTCCTTTCTAGGCCTAGTCCGGGGATACAGCAGGCACTGCACAGGCCCCTAAGGGCACCGATCTCCCTGTCCCCCTCTTAAGCCGATTTTGTTTGTCTTTAGTGGGACATGTCCATCCTGGTAAGGCGCAGAATTCAAAATTTCGTCCCAGTGTGGAAAGCCATCACAACAGACAAGTGGGCCCCCAAATCATCCAGCAAGGTTATGCCTTCCCATTCCTTTCCGATACACAAAGCTTCCTCCGCTTGAGAGCAGCTCTCAGAGGAGTACCTTTCTATCTTGCTGTGAGAGGTACCAGCCACACTGGCCACAGGAGCCACCGTGAAGCTTCTGGCTTCAAAGCGAGGGACGCAACGTTACTTTCGTTATTTTCTCATGCCGAAGAAGGATGGAGGCTTCTGTCCCATTTTAAACCTTTGCACTCTCAATGCCTTCCTGTGGAATGACAGATTCAAAATGCTTATTCTGTTACAGGTTCTGCCTGCCCTGGCTCTAGGTGCATCAATGGTAGCCTTGGACCTACAGGATTCATATTATCATATACCTGTCCTGCAGTCCCACAGATTTTATCTGTAGTTCGAGTTAGGCCAGTAGCATTATCAGTTAGCAGAGCTCCACTCTGGCCTTACCAGCACGCCTTTGGTGATCTTAAAAGTGAGGGTGGTGGTCGCTGCCCATCTTCAGACATTGGGAATACCAGTTTTCCCCTATCTCGGTAAATGGCTATTGAAGGTAGGCTCACCACAGTTAGTCATAGACCACCTCCAGATGACGGCAAACCTCCTGAAATTGTTGGGGTTCTTGTTCAATGGGCCAAGTCGCACCTGACTTCTTCACAGATGCTTCCTTTCATAGAAACCATTACTACACAGAGCAGTTCAGAGCCTTCCCTCTGTCCCAAAGATTCCAGGACTTTCGGGTTATGATCCCGATGTTTCAGCCTCGGTCCTGGGTCTCAGTTAGAGTGGTCTGAGACTTGTTGGCCACCTGCATTGTACAGGTCAACTGTGCCAGGTGGCGTATGCAGGCTCTGTATTGTAATCTGAAGACTTGGTGGACCTCGTACCAAGAAAACAAGTGGGATCCACCATTAGGGTATGCCAGAGACTGCAAAAGATCTGCAATGGTGTCTGCTCGTTAGCAAATGGACCAGGGTCAGACCCCTCTCCCTGCCCTACCCTGAGCAGACAGTGGAGATAGATGCATCACTGTTGGGTAGGGGATGTCATCTGGGAGTCATGCATACAGTAGAGACCTGGCTTATATCAAGCTGTTGGAGTTGCAGGCCACTCACCTTGGGCTGATGGCCTTCCTGCCATCCATCAAGAGAAGGCAGGTGCAGGTTGTGGCAGACAACAACACCACGATGTGGTACTTTAAAAAGCAGGTTGAAGGGTGGTCCTGGGTCCTGTGTTAGAAGGTGTTGCACCTCTAAAGTTGTCTGGAGCTCCAGGGCATCTCCCTTATCAATAACCTATAACTTTGTGTTTGTACAGCAGTAAGGGTCTCAAGGCGCTGGCAGGGAGATTAAGTGAGCTATTGACCAGAGTCACATGATGCTGAGCTGATCTGCCTCCGGCACTGGGGATCAAACCGTGAGCCCCGCACTCCATAATCAGCCGCCCTGGCCACGGTGCCACACCTTTCCCCTTATCGTGAAACATCTGGTTGAATCTTTGAGCGCAAGGGTGGATTGGCTTAGCCAGTGGTGCCTGGCACATTGTGAATGGTAGTTACATCCCGAGGTTGCACAGGGCATATTTCAACAGTGGGCAGAACCCTGGCTAGATCTTTTTGCACCATGGAGAATGTGCAGTATCAAAGATTTTGCGCTTTGGAGTTCCCAAGAAAGATCTCTTTGAGAGACACATTATAGCTAGAATGCAACATGGGACACCTGTATGCCTTTCCACTTATGCATCTCCTGTACATGTTCTGAAGAAGATCAGGAGCAACTGGGCCCAAGTCATCCCAGTGGCTCTGGATTGGGCCAGGAGAGTGTGGTACCCATAGCTGCTGGGTATGAGCATCTGTCCTCCAATCAGGCTGCCGGTGTGGGAGAATATTATGTTGCAGCAGCAGGGCAGGATTTTATACCTAAACCCGCCCAATTTATAGCTCCATGTGTGGAGGTTGAGCGGAGGCAGATGACTGCATTCAAACTCCCTCCAGATGTCATGGGTGTCATCCTTGCTGCCAGACACCCTTCTATGAAGTTCGTCTGAGCAGGCCGCTGGGAAAAATATGTGGCCTGGTGTGGAGGCTGCAACACGGACCCCTTAGAAGGGACGCTGTCAGATAGTTTGAAGTTTGTTTTGGGCCCAGTAATACCTTGCTGTGGGCACTTGTAAAGGTTGTGCTGCCCTTTTGCATTTGCTGGACCAACCGTCCTTGGGTAACTTCCCCGTTATGATGATGCTTGTAAAAGGTTTGCCACATATGTTCACTCACAATGACACAGTGGGACCTTAACTTGGTCCTGACGTTCCCCCTTTGAGTCGATGCACAGGTTGCTCGATGTGTCTTCTAACTCTTCAAATATCTTCCTTATTGCGATCACTTCAGCTTGTTGTGTGAGTGAACTCCTGGCACTGTCGGTGCTACTGCCCTACATCACGTTTCTTCCAGACAAACTGGTTTAGAAGACTCAGGCGGCCTTCTTGCTGGAAGCCATGTTTCCTTTTCACACTGGACAATTCTTCACTCTTCCAGTGTTTCTTGCACCACCTTACCCCTCGAAAGAGAAGAGGCTCCTTCAGTCGGAACCCAAAGAGGGCTTTCAGCTTCTACATCGATTGCACCAAAGACCATCACGTGGACCCTTAGCTTTTCATGGGGTTCACTAGGGTGGGCGACGCATAGGCACAAAGCAGCCTCTGGAAGGGTCGAGACCTCATCTCACCAGGGCTAAGGCTGCTACCACTGCGTTCACACACGGAGGGCCTGTCCGTGACACCTGCCAGGCTGCAACGCGGGCGTCGGTGCACATGTTCACAACGCACTACTGACTTGACATACAGCTCTGGGAGGGGAGCTAATGATGTCACATTGGGAAAGGACATTATGATCCCACTACAGGACAGAAGAGGGTAAATATTCTTAATCTGAGGAACCCTGGAGTCTCTCTGGGTCAGAATGGTCAGAAGGTATGTGCAGTTAACTCGGAGAGGGAGAGTTAATCATTCTTCTTTTAGGACAGTACGTTTTGAGTAACACTTGGGGTTAGAGAGGGTGTAAAGTTACTCTGGAATGCCAAGATATCATTCTGAGACAGGGGTTTAAAACTGACTTTGTGACAGGAGGCAGTGATGTACTGTGGGACAGGGACAGGGGGCTGTGATGCATTGTGGGACAGGGACAGGAGGCAGCGATGCATTGTGGGACAGGGACAGGAGGCAGCGATGCAGTGATGCACTGTGGGACAGGGGGCTGTGATGCACTGTGGGACAGGGACAGGTGGCTGTGATGCCACTGTGGGACAGGGGGCGGTAAAACCAGCCGGTGACAGGAGAGATTATGATGTAATTTTGGGTGATAGTGGATCATTCTTGACATGTGTCTGGATCAGAGAGTTTTAAAACCCACATTAGGGCAGGAGGTTACGGTGCCACTGTGGGACTGACGGGCTGCAAAGACACTCAGTGGCATGAGAGGTTACAGAATCATGACGTCACTCATGGTGAGAGAGTATTAAAACTGATGTTAGGGCAGAACTTTCTTATGTTTCTGCGGGTGAAGGGCTGTGACGTCACTCTGGGACAGAAGAGTTCAGATGTAGCCAGGAAATCAGCATTCCGTCTGAGACACAGGTTATGACGTCATTCTAGGAAAGAGGAATGATTAGTCACTCAAGGACACTAACACAGGAAATGTGGTATCAGTGTGAAATAAGAGTTATGATGCCATTCTCTGACAGAGGTGTGTACAACAGGAGGCAATGATGTCACTGTGGGGTGGGTGGCTGTAAAGACCCTCGGTGGCAGGAGAGGTTAAGGAATCATGACGTCACTGTGGGCGATAGAATATTAAAACCCACGTTAGGGCAGGAGGTTTGATGATTCTGCGGGACAGGGGGTGAGTGAAGTAACTCTAGAACAGAGGAAATACTAGGTCACTCTGGTACACAGGGACTGATAAGGTACTTTGGGACAGGAGATTCTGGAATAAATGTGAGACAGAGGGGCTGTGAGACCCCAGAGGTTGCGGTGTAATGCTGGTACAGGGATCGTGAAGTCACTCTGGGACAGAGGGTTTGTCCGTCGCAGGAGGTTGGAATGCCGCTGTGGGACAGTGAGGCTGTAAATTCACAATCGGACAGAGGCGATTGAACATTAGGGCAGGAGGTTGGGATACCACTGTGGGGTAGAGAGCCTATAATGCACTCTGGGAAATAAGCTTTTAAACCCACAATAGGTAAGGAGATAAAAATACCGCTGTGGGACAGAGCGGCTGTAATGTCACCATAGGCAGAGAGGCTGAAACTCACATTAAGGCAAGAGGTTAAGATACTGCTGTGGGACAGAAGGTTAGGATACCGCTTTGGGACAGAGAGGTTTGAAACTCACATTAGGTCAGGAAGTTGGACTATCACCGTGGGACAGAACAGGGGTAATATCACGCTGGGACAGAGGGGTTTGAAACTCACAATAGGGCAGTAGTTTCGGATACCACTGTGGGACAGAGTGGCTGTACTATTTCTCTGGGACAGCGGGATTAGATACTCACAATAGGGCAGGAGTTTCGGATACCACTGTGGGACAGAGTGGCTGTACTGTTTCTCTGGGACAGAGGGATTATAAACTCACAATAGGGCTGGAAGTGAGGGTACCGCTGTGGGACAGAGTGGCTGTACTGTTTCTCTGGGACAGCGGGATTAGATACTCACAATAGGGCAGGAGTTTCGGATACCACTGTGGGACAGAGTGGCTGTACTGTTTCTCTGGGACAGAGGGATTATAAACTCACAATAGGGCTGGAAGTGAGGGTACCGCTGTGGGACAGAGTGGCTGTACTGTTTCTCTGGGACAGGGGGATTAGAAACTCACAATAGGGTAGGAAGTGAGGGTACCGCTGTGGGACAGCAGCTGTAATGTCACTCTGGGACAGAGAGGGTTGAAACTCACATTAGGATAGGAAGTTAGGATCCTGCAGTGGGACAGGGCAACTGTAATGTTTCTCTGGGACAGAGGGGTTTGAAACTCACAGGAAGTCAGGATACCACTGTGGGACAGAGTGGCTGTACTGTTTCTCTGGGACAGAGGGATTAGAAACTCACAGGAAGTCAGGATACCACAGTGGGACAGAGTGGCTGTACTGTTTCTCTGGGACAGAGGGGTTTGAAACTCACATTAGGAAGGAGATTCGGATACCGCTGTGGGACAGACTGGCTGTAATGTCACTCTGGGACAGAGGGATTAGAAATTTACAGGAAATCAGGATACCACTGTGGGACAGAGTGGCTGTACTGTTTCTCTGGGACAGAGGGATTAGAAACTCACAATAGGGCAGGAGTTTCGGATACCACCGTGGGACAGAGTGGCTGTACTGTTTCTCTGGGACAGAGGGATTAGAAACTCACAATAGGGCAGGAAGTGAGGGTACCACTGTGGGACAGCAGCTGTAATGTCACTCTGGGACAGAGAGGGTTGAAACTCACATTAAGACAGGAAGTTAGGATCCTGCAGTGGGACAGGGCAACTGTAATGTTTCTCTGGGACAGAGGGGTTTGAAACTCACAGGAAGTCAGGATACCACTGTGGGACAGAGTGGCTGTACTGTTTCTCTGGGACAGAGGGATTAGAAACTCACAGGAAGTCAGGATACCACTGTGGGACAGAGTGGCTGTACTGTTTCTCTGGGACAGAGGGGTTTGAAACTCACATTAGGAAGGAGAGTAGGATACCACTGTGGGACAGACTGGCTGTAATGTCACTGGGACAGAGGGATTAGAAACTCACAGGAAGTCAGGATTCCACTGTGGGACAGAGTGGCTGTACTCTTTCTCTGGGACAGAGGGATTAGAAACTCACAATAGGGCAGGAGTTTCGGATACCACTGTGGGACAGAGTGGCTGTACTGTTTCTCTGGGACAGAGGGATTAGAAACTCACAATAGGGCAGGAAGTGAGGGTACCACTGTGGGACAGCAGCTGTAATGTCACTCTGGGACAGAGAGGGTTGAAACTCACATTAGGACAGGAAGTTAGGGTCCTGCAGTGGGACAGTGCAACTGTAATGTTTCTCTGGTGGAGAGGGGTTTGAAACTCACATTAGGAAGGAGATTAGGATACCGCTGTGGGACAGACTGGCTGTAATGTCACTCTGGGACAGAGGGATTAGAAACTCACCGGAAGTCAGGATACCGCTGTGGGACAGAGTGGCCGTACTGTTTCTCTGGGACAGAGGGATTAGAAACTCACAATAGGGCAGGAGTTTCAGATACCACTGTGGGACAGAGTGGCTGTACTGTTTCTCTGGGACAGGGGGATTATAAACTCACAATAGGGCTGGAAGGGAGGGTACCGCTGTGGGACAGCAGCTGTAATGTCACTCTGGGACAGAGAGGGTTGAAACTCACATTAGGACAGGAAGTTGGAATATCACTCTGGAACAAAGTGGCTGTGATGCCACTCTGGGACAGAGGGATTAGAAACTCACATTAGGACAGGAAGTTAGGATCCTGCAGTGGGACAGGCCAACTGTACTGTTTCTCTGGGACAGAGGGGTTTGAAACTCACATTAGGAAGGAGATTAGGATACCGCTGTGGGACAGACTGGCTGTAATGTCACTCTGGGACAGAGGGATTAGAAACTCACAGGAAGTCAGGATACCGCTGTGGGACAGAGTGGCTGTACTGTTTCTCTGGGACAGAGTGATTAGAAACTCACAATAGGGCAGGAGTTTTGGATACCACTGTGGGACAGAGTGGCTGTACTGTTTCTCTGGGACAGGGGGATAGAAACTCACAATAGGGCAGGAAGTGAGGGTACCGCTGTGGGACAGCAGCTGTAATGTCACTCTGGGACAGAGAGGGTTGAAACTCACATTAGGACAGGAAGTTGGAATATCACTCTGGAACAAAGTGGCTGTGATGCCACTCTGGGACAGAGGGATTAGAAACTCACATTAGGACAGGAAGTTAGGATCCTGCAGTGGGACAGGCCAACTGTACTGTTTCTCTGGGACAGAGGGGTTTGAAACTCACATTAGGAAGGAGATTAGGATACCGCTGTGGGACAGACTGGCTGTAATGTCACTCTGGGACAGAGGGATTAGAAACTCACAGGAAGTCAGGATACCGCTGTGGGACAGAGTGGCTGTACTGTTTCTCTGGGACAGAGTGATTAGAAACTCACAATAGGGCAGGAGTTTTGGATACCACTGTGGGACAGAGTGGCTGTACTGTTTCTCTGGGACAGGGGGATAGAAACTCACAATAGGGCAGGAAGTGAGGGTACCGCTGTGGGACAGCAGCTGTAATGTCACTCTGGGACAGAGAGGGTTGACACTCACATTAGGACAGGAGGTTGGAATATCACTCTGGAACAAAGTGGCTGTGATGCCACTCTGGGACAGAGTGATTAGAAACTCACATTAGGACAGGAAGTTAGGATCCTGCAGTGGGACAGGCCAACTGTAATGTTTCTCTGGTACAGAGGGGTTTGAAACTAACATTAGGAAGGAGATTAGGATACCGCTGTGGGACAGAGTGGCTGTACTGTTTCTCTGGGACAGAGGGGTTTGATACTCAAAATAGGGCAGGAATTTCGGATACCACTGTGGGACAGAGTGGCTGTACTGTTTCTCTGGGACAGGGGGATTAGAAACTCACAATATGGCAGGAAGTGAGGGTACCGATGTAGGACAGCAGCTGTAATGTCACTCTGGGACAGAGAGGGTTGACACTCACATTAGGACAGGAAGTTAGGATCCTGCAGTGGGACAGGGCAACTGTAATGTTTCTCTGGGACAGAGGGGTTTGAAAGTCACATTAGGAAGGAGGTTAGGATACCGCTGTGGGACAGAGCAGCTGTAATGTCACTCTGGGACAGAGGGATTAGAAACTCACAGGAAGTCAGGATACCGCTGTGGGACAGAGCAGTTGTATAATGTCAGTTTAGGACAGAAACTGGCATCATGCCATCCTGAGACAGAAATCATTAAGCCATTCTGGGGCAGGGAATTAAAAACCGCTTTGGGTCTAAGAGTTTACGACCTCGCCTTTGTACACGGAACTCGTAAATTCGCTCTGTGGCTGTTTATAACTCACTTTGACAGGTGGCGTCACGGGCAAGAATTGCTCTGGAGATGTCTTATTTATCATACGAATGTGTGTTTTTTCCAGTCAAACCTCAGAACCTTTCGTTTCTGGCGCCTCAACTCGCCGACTGTCGAGGAGAAGGCGCTTATGGAGCGAGTGATTCTTACAAATTGGATTCGGTGTAATCCCTCGGTGTCTGTCCACAGCAATTACCTCACGGATTAGACAGCAGCGCAGATTCAACTCTCTCCTATTTCTGGAGCGCCTGCCTTCACTCTGCTTTGAGCACCCAGAGCCGGGTCAGGGGCTGTCTCCTCTTGGGGTGTCACTGCTGCTCATTAGGACGGGGGTCCCAAGTGCATTGGGGAAATTACAAATTCGACAGCTATTGTGACAGATTATGGGAATGTTGTAATGTTGTGTGTCAACCCAACACCAAAGTGTCTGCTGTCCTGAGGGCGAGGCCAAACAACAGAGGAGGGTGGGGGTCTCCCTGATAGGACGGCTCCGTTATGGTGGTCGCTGGTTGTAGATGGCGGGGAGGGGGGGGGGCTGTCTCGGGCGACATGGATGATATCACATAATAGGTCCCCAGAGCCTGCTTTGATTGTGCAAGAGATGCTTTTGTGCGGTAATTAATAACAGGATGCATGCACTGTGAATTAATTCACCCAACTCATCTAAGGCAGGTATATTCAGGGAATACCTGGGGGTGTGGAATGTTGGTGTGGTGATGCTGTGGAATGTTGGTGTGGTGATGCTGTGGAATGTTGGTGTGGTGATGTTGTGGAATGTGGGTGTGGTGATGCTGTGGAATGTTGGTTTGGTGATGCTGTGGAATGTTGGTGTGGTGAGGCTGTGGAATGTTGGATGAGTGAGGGAGTCGGATGGAGGAAGGACTAAGCAGCAGGAAGGCTGCCCCTGGTGGGGATCTTCATACCATCTACTTAAATAAACATCTTACATAATCTACCTTGCACTTCTGGACATCTTTATTATACAACAAAGGACTGTGCCTTATGTGTACTTTTACTAACAGTTGTACTCTTCGAGGAAGATTCAGTCATGTAAGAGGACTTTAGATACTTCTGTAGAACTTTTTCCATACTCATAAATGCTTTTTTGTGAATCAGCTCCAGACAAATACACTGTATCTGACACACAGATACACTCCCCCCTCTCAAACAAACATATACTGTGACCCTCACACTCTCATTTTGACATATACACACTATGTTGCTGTGATACACAATCCCTCTCTGACAAGCCCACAAACCATGGGGTATATTTACATGACAATGGCGCAGCGCGGTGCCGCAAGCTATATTGCTGCGCCGAGCTGCATCATTTTCAAAACGCAGGGATGCGCCGTATTAACAAGAATACGGCGCATCCCTGTGCTCAACCCTGCGCCCGCACTAAAATAGCGGCCTAGCGCCAATGCAGGCTCCCTTGCACCATTGTCCAAGGGTGCTTGTGTTGCAGGGATGATTGTGTTTATCCTGCACAAAAACAATGCCTAATGGCGTTTGCTCCTTCTATGTGTGCAGCGCACATAGAAAGAGATAAAAACAAGGAGACATAAAAGTATTTCCCCTCATTGCGTAACATGAACACCTCTTTTTGAAAGGCGTTAGTTTCTGGCGCTGCCTCAGATTCACCGATCCATGTAATTCTGGAGCAGTATCCAAAAAACATGGGTGTTGCTTATCAAACCCTAATTCGTAAAGAGTTCTGTAGGTGCAATCAAAAACTTTACTGTGAGGATGGGGGGTCCCAACAGACATAATCAATCAATATCCCCCTCAGACCTATCATCGCACGTTGACTGAGACTCAGCGGTCTTCGTTGGAGGGCCCAATCTCCTTGTTGAAAGTTGAGAATGCAGTAAGACAGCTCGCCAGGGGAAAAGCGCCAAATTCCACTTAGATTTTATGTAACGTTCTTTGCGCCCCTTCTTTGTCAGCTTTTTAACTCCTTTGAGCCGCTCAGGCGGGTCCCATAGACGTAGTCCTATACCAACATTGTCATTTTTCCTAACAAGGGGAAGAACCCCAGGTTATGTGGGCGGTATTGGCCGATCTATTTGATTAATGCAGATTCTAAGACTTATTTTCAGATTTTTGCAATTAGACTATCTCATGTGATCACCGACCTGGTTGACGAGAATCAACATGACTTTATACTGGGGTGTGATGCCACAGCCCACGTGAACATGGCCATCCCTGGCATAGAAGGTGGGTCAGCTGAAGGGAACCCAGTCAGAATGATAATGCCTGATGTTGAAAAAGCATTTGACCGGGTCTCGTGGTTCTTTCTATGGTCAATGATGGGTGCTGCTCGTTTTGGCCTTTTGTTCATCAATCGGGTCCAACAGTTATATGATGGCCTCAAGGTTAGGATTTTGTGCTCAGGTATTTTGTTGGATCCTGCTGGTATCACTAGGGGTACCTGGCAGGTTGCCCTCTTTCACCCCAGCTATCCATGATATATATCAAGCCCTATACCCAAGCCTTGAAGACGGCTACGGATAGCCCTCTGCTGCAGATACAGATTAAGGTACTGGCCTATGTGGACAATATCGCAATTTTGACATCTGCTCCTACTGCAGCCCTGACGGCGATAGATATGATTGTTAGCACCTACGGTTCTGTCTCAAGGTACAAGCTTAACAGTGATAAGACTTAAGTTTTGCCTAATGTTGTGACCCCAGGACAGGACCGACGCTGGGTACGCTCCACAACCTATCTCGGGGTCGAGTTATCACTTGCAATGGAGGAGATAATTTGATTAAACTATGGCTAATTGCTCATGAGACTGGGGGAAACGTTTACAAAGTGGAACAGGCTCCTCTTAGGTTTAATTGGGAGGTGCAATCTTATTAAAATTATTATTTTACCTCGTTATCTTAATTTGTTTAGATGCATACCTCTCTACCTCACTAAAAACTTTGTTCCGGGGTGGAGGCGTCCTGGCAGAAATTCTTATGGAACTTTCGGAAACCCAGATCTAACATACAGCTGCTTCAGCTTCCATGAGCGAAGGGGAGGGTCTTTCTTTGCCAGGGCTGTGGGTTTATTATCTTGTTGCTTTCTTTTCCAGGCTAAAGATGGTGCTTGGTAGGGAGCTGTTGCCTTTGGGGCATATGTTTTCTGAGTTTCTGCCATGGGGTGAGGCCATTGTTCCTCGTATGAGAATTATCGACTCAATCAGGGCTTTAAGTGGGACAAAAAACTGGGAAGTCTCTCAAAGGGGCCTGGCCAATGTAATTAAGGGCGTGGCTTAAAAACATGTAAGCTAAAAACCTGTGGTTAGCATAGTGTGCTGCCCGATTTGAATTTTGGTGTTTCTGTCATTGCATCCAGATACAAGTAACATCATACCTTCAAAAAGTCAGGACTATTGGCTTTGTCAATGGTTGTTAGTTGTATAAGATAAATAAGCAGCAACTATGGCTTGTGTATAATATTGAAAAAGCTTCCACTTAAAGCCCTGGTGACACCACGACAATGTTGCTGCTCCTGAGTTTCAAAAAGAGAAGGGAAACACTAGTGAGCAGTGAGCAGTGTGAGCACACGCACATGTTGTGCCTGCTGTCTCGCAACAGGTCTCTATCGGGCTCTGTTTTGTGCCCTGGCATAGGCGGTCCGTTTTTTTCTGGACTGAAGTGACAGCAGTCTGCTGTCACTGCAGTCCGGGAAAAAAGTGCCTCAGCACAAAACAGAGCCCGATAGAGACCCGTTTCGAGGCCCCCTTTAAAAAACTGCTGGTGCTCAGCACTGGTGAGACTTGGCCCACTTAAAGCCCTGGACTCAATCTTCTTCAAGTGGACTAGTTTCAAGATCTTTTTTTTTTTTTTAGAGTTTTATATAGCGTGAACTAGATCCAAGGATTTTAGGTATGAGAGCGCTTTACATGAGCACCAGTTTTGTTACAGATGGACACATTCATTTTTGTTAGGCACGGGAAGATTAAGGGATTTGCCCAGAATCGTTGCCACGGCTCGAACCCGGTTCCCCAGCTCGGAGGTCGACCGCTCTAGCTGTAAGGCTACATCCATTCCCCCTTATTGGTCTTTCACCTTATCTGGTCTTATCTAAAAAAAATCCTGCCGGAAAGTACCCCCTTTAGTGCCTATCCATACTTAGGTTATCCGAACCTGCCTCGACAAGTGCATGAGAGCTTCCTGAGTTTCTGGAAAGGTTCTCAACTTTTTACACTAGAGCGATTCTTCATGGGAGGCGTTCTCCATTCGTATCAGAGTCTGCAACAAAGATTTTCTCTTTCCCGGGCTCGACTGTTCCGGTACTTACAGCTATGACACTTTTTGAATGGTGTTAATCTAGTTGAATCTTGCTGCACCTAGAGTTATTTTCTTGATTACCTGATCAAGGGCCCTCTTAAGGGAACTATCACTCTGGCATAAAGGACGATCTCCTCAGCAGAAGCCTTGGTACGTGGTAGGATGGATTTCTGTCAGGTTGGAGCGGATAAGTGGACCCGGCACCTCTGGTCAGAGATTAGTACTGATGATCTCCGGCATACTCAGGGCCGGACTGGGAACCAAAACCGGCCCTGGCAAACTGCTCAGCCGGCACCCCTGGGTGGGGGTCGAGCTGTTTGCAAAGGCCGGTTTCGGCTGATTTTGTTACCGGGGGCCGATAATGCCAGTCCCCAGTAACAAAAATGCCCCCCAGGGGCCCATTACCGGCCCCCACCCTAGCGGCCCACCGGGGAAACGCCCGGTGCCCGTTACAGCCAGTCCGGCCCTGCTAATACTCTAGCACAGTGTCTTAAATGTCTCCAGGGTCAAAGTTTTTTATTTCAAGTTTATCTACGATTTCTACTTGACACCTTATCGTCTCCAGATTATTAAATTTGAACAAGACACTATTGGGCTTATGCATCACTTTTAATATGGGGAAAAAGTGACGCACCAGTGGCGCAAGGGTCTTGTAAATAAGCTCCTAAATGCTTTCGCTGTATGGCTGAGCCAGCTGACGCGGTTGATATCTTCGCCGCTTGCCCATCTATTAAACCTTTTTGGGACTCTGTCATGGCAAAATTGTGCAGAATCTTTCAGACTAATGTGTACTGGAACTCAAAGCTAATAGTATTGGGGCACTCATCAGCTATTCCATCACATTTAGGTGCGATATCCTTCTTTGCGCTATCACTGGCGAGATTAGTATTGGCCCGGCACTGGCTGTTAAAGGAGGCTCCCATGCTATGCCTTGGTGGCATGAATTTGTTGTGAATATAGGCTTTTTGGAAGTTTCTCTGGTGGATACACAATGCACAGGGGGAGTGTTGAGGAGTATTTGGGACCCAATGAGGGGGATGCTGAGGGTTGGTCATGAACACATTATCTCCTTTATCTAATTGTAGTTTTGGTTTTTTTCTCCTTTTTTTTTTACGGTTCGGCATTAACTATAGTTTTTACTTGATCAGTTGCACCCAGTTGTGTATCGCCTTAGTGTTTCCCTTTGTTCCTCAAATTTTTCTTTGGTTTTGTTATCATAGGTGACAAGACATGCATATTTCCTGCATTTATCATTTGCTCCAATAAAAATGGAAAAAAAAGAAACCTCCTGTCTCACACTTTCTCTCATACACACACACACACACACGCGTGCACACTTTCAGTCTGAGACAGTCATTCTGTTACCCACATATTTTCTGAGACATGCACACGCTTGCTCTCGCACACCCACTCACACTCTCTTTTTAAAAAACAGAGTTTTATATAGCGCAAACTCGACCCAAACGTATCAGAGCGCTTTACATGAACAGCAGTTATGTTACAGGTGGACACATTCATTTTTAAAAAAGTTTTTATAAAATAATTTATATTTTTGGCATCTTCATCTTCAACACACATACACGCTCTCTGTACTACACATGCAGTATCTCTGAGACACATGTGTAGAACTGGCTCTTTAACCTGGTACACCCAGTCTTTTGCCTGGGGCAGCAGGAGGCAGGGAGTGGAAAAATTCATTCATCTTGTAAAATAAACTCCTGTCATCTTTCCAGGGTGCCTGTTTCGGCCCATGTCTGATACTATCTGGATTAGACTTTGGAAACGGGGTCCTGCTGGTGGTCACTCTTAGAGACTTCACCCCCTCTCATAGCCTTTTTATTTCTGCCCAGCAGCCAGACTACTGTCCTCATCTGAAAAATTTGATCAAATCTCTCTAAGAGCGGTGGATCAGCTCTGTCTCTCTAATTAAATTCAAGCTTGGATGCTTAGCAGTCAAAGCAATCCAGGCAAGACCCGGCCTACTTGACCAACCTTCTCTAGACTTCAGGCGGTTCGAGGAACCTGAGAGGCAGAAAAAACCTTTTCTTGAAAACACCACTAGTCAGAACCTCCGACACTCTACATCATTCCTTCTCTGGAGCAGCCTCTCCCTTCTGAAACTCGTTGCTAATGGATATCAGAAAAGTACCAGCCTATAGGAAATTACTGTATTTTACGTGCTGTAGTCCCAGAATTTTGCCCATCTGTTTATGCCAGCTGTAGATCTCTTTGCACTTTACCCCTGCTAACTAGTAGTAACGTGCCTGTGCTCCCCCTTTAAACATGGTTGAATTGGCTGAACCCTCATTGGCATATTTAATTTACCAATAAGTCCCTAGTATATGGTACAAAAGGGTACCCACAGCCCGTCAGTTAAATGCCACTTATGGACAGCAGCACCTATGAAGGCAGCCACTAGCGTGGCAGTATAAAACATGGCTCCAGCTCTACCATTGTAGGCTGACTACAGCAAATTTTAAACTGTAATTGGACCTGTCAAATTAAACTCTTTTGACAGGTCTAAACCTTCCATTTAAATATTAATGTGGCCCATAGGTAGGCCTTATAGCACATAAGGCAGGGTGCATGGTATTTAAAAGTTGAACACTGAGAAGTGTAATGCTAAACATGTCCTTACAGTGATTAGCACCTAAAAACGTTATTCACTGTAGCAAGGCAGGCTGTTCCATAGAGAAACACTGGGATGCACTATTACATTTAAGACTGCACCTTTGGCTAGGAAACAGCTACACATTTAAATTTAAAAGCATGACTCTGTTGGTTTCAGACACAGTCCTGTTCATCCATTCATGATGAAGATTCACAATGCATGTGTTCTTGCATGCTGGATGATGAAACAGTGCAGCCCACTGCCTTCATGTTGACAGTAGCCTCTCTTTGGTGCATTTGTGACTGGGTGAAGGAAGCCCAGCTGGTCTAGGACCACATTATGGATCGACTAGCAGTTGCGGCCTCCCAGGCTGATCAGGGTCACAGTGACCACATGGAGTTACAGCCTCTCAGGCCAATCAGATTCCCAGCAGTGAGGTGCAGTTGTGGCCTCGCAGGCTGATCAGGCTCATAGAAGCATAGTACAATTGGAGTGTCCCAGGCCAATCAGGCTATCAGTACTGAAGAACAGCAGCAGACATCCAGGCCAATCAAGGGGCATATTATCAAGACAGGCGATTAAATTATAGCCGCTTTAGCGGCAGAAAACTTCAGCTAAAACTGCGATAATGGGCTTGATAATATGCTCTATGGAATTTCAATTGAAGCTCAGGTTAGATGTCCTTCACAATCGCCGTTTTAGCAGCAGTTTTTTGCCGCTAAAGCAGCGATAATTTTATCGCCTGTCTTGATAATATTCCCCCAAGCTCTTTGTAGCAAGATGCTGTCATGGCTTCTTAGGTCAATTAGGCTTACAGCAGAGAATGCCTGCTTTTAACATTGGCACCACTAGTTGTGGGTCCACAGTGGCAGATGGCCCCATTGGCTTTGGTGCAGCACCTGGGGCAGTCCTCATGAAGGGAATGTGCAGAGAAACCTGGAGACCTACTCACAAGTCAATCCTTGATTTGCTCTTTAATACTGTCTGCTTTATCTGGGTGTTCCCCCCACCAGAAAATACACTGGACTTCTTCACTTTGACAGCCTCTCCCTTTGCAGTGCCAGGCACATGCTTTACCTCTCTCAGCAGGTAGGCAGGCTTCTAGGCACCAGGCAGACCCTCAGCAATTCCATTAGAAAATGCAGACGTCAGGTGATTTCCCTCACCTCTGGGAGAGTGGCTGTCAGGCATGCATGAGCCCTTGTTACACAGAAGCTCTTCAAGTACTGCTTAGGGCACGCCCTTCCTTGGTCAGAAGAACATGGCCATGAACTCTTAACGCATCCAATTCGTCCAGGCAAACCAACTGCTAGACTCTGCACATTTCGGGTTTAGATTCAGGCACAGTTCATTGACTGCTCTGATCAAAGCCACAGATGAGGTCAGAGCTGCATTAGACGGAGGAGGCACTGCAGCCCTCATCCTTATTGACCCATCAGCGGCCTTTGATACAGTGGACCACACCACCTTGGATCACCGTCTTGAATCCTTAGGCATTAAAGGTAGTGCCCTAGCTCTTATAGACTCCTTTCTGAGGAACAGAGAGCATTTAGTAATGCTAAATTATCATAGTTCTAAACCTTTCACCCTCCACTTTGGGGTCCCCCAAGGGTCCTTACTCAGCTATCTACTGTTCAATTTGATTGTCTCAGGATTGGCCTACGTTATCAGATCCTTTGGGCTCTCCCCGACATCCTATGCAGATGACACACAAATTGTGCTGTCCGCATCCAATGGCACTGTTGATGTAAGCGCTCAACTGCATAACTGTATGCGAGTCGTAGGCATTTGGATGGGCAAACACTGCCTTAAACTGAACCTGGGCGTGGCCAGCAGCTGATCTCAATGGCCAGACTCTAGGGAAGCTCCGGGGAGAGACGCGGAATCCCTAAAGCATCCGATCATCCATCCGAAAATGTATTGTGCCTCAGGGACACCAACAACAAGAGCCACGCTAGGAGGACCGATTGCGCCGCTCCATGTCTGGCGGGGGCGCGTCGTATGCAGAAAAAAGAGTACAGCGGAATGCGGCCTGGCGGACCATTGGCAGCCGGGGAGTAGCGTAGGCCGTGAGCGGCCGGAAGTGCCTGTACTCCAGGGGGCGGCGGAAGGTACGGTGGGCGCCCGAACTACCGGCGAGCGCTACAGGATGATCGCGGCCCGCACCGCTGCATGCTCCCGGTGAGTCACCCTGCGTCCCCCCCCCCCCCATCGGGGGCCTACACGAGGCACTAGCGGTACAGGTGCGTGCCTCAGGCCTCGAGGCGCGCCTGAGAAGCGGAGGTGGGGGCGAAATGCTGACAGCGACCCAGCCGGCACTGACACGGTACAGCTGAGCGACGAGGGGCAGGAGAGCTCCATTTTGCCTACTCCGGAGGCTACTGGTGCAGGGAGAGGTCTGAGGTGCCACATAAGAAGCGCTGGATGTCTGGGGCCTACGGGGCTCACTGCCAGATAAATTTGCACACCTAAGGACTGTAGCAGGGCCCTGAATGGTTGGAGAGGGGGACAAGTAGAGGCATCAGGAGCAGCCTAGCTGGGCTGGAAAGCCCCTGCCTCAGAGGAGTGACTAGAGGTCAATCTGGCCCTGCAGCCCAGACTGAAAGGGAGTACGGCAAGGATAAAGGCTCCACTTCGAGCGCCGGCGGAATTAACGGCTGGTGCACCGAGCGGCTATCAGAGGGCAAAGCAAGGCAGGGCGGTGGTGTGCCCCTGGTGCTGCGAAGTTTCATTACTGGTCCAGTCTGAGCGACATAGAGCCCCACTTGCACAGGGTCGGCGGCGCGGCGGGAAAACCGACAGGCCGTGCGTGGAGTGCGCTCCTGTGGCAGGCGGCGGCGACTACCAGTCGGAGCTGCATCCCTGTGGCAGAGATGGGGGGCAGGGGCCCGCGCACGAACTCACAAACCAAACTGGACAAATACGCCTATAATAAGAATGCTCCTGTGGAGCCTGAACGCAGGGACATCCCTCATAAAGACTCCGAGACGCCGGGGGCGACAAAAGTGATGCTGGAAGATATCATGGCGGCCCTTACCAGTGTACAATCGACTGTGGGCACCATCTCCACTGATGCTTCCTTCCTGAGAGCAGACTTCCAGAAAATGACCGCCAGGGTCACTGAGGTGGAACAACTGACGAAATCGCTGTCGCAAGACACCGCCGCTCTACTCAATAGGGTCACCCATCTAGAAGCAGAAAATCGGCTTATGGCAGAGAAGTTGGACGACCAGGAAGGGCGCTCTCGACGTAACAACATACGAATCACGGGCATTCCTGAGAGCGACGGGCATCCGGCCATGGATCTCTATGTCGAGGAGCTCATAAAAACCAAACTTCAACCCAGAGGGCTTTCGCATTTCTTCTCTGTGGAAAGAGCACACAGGGTGTCAGGGGGCAAGCCCAAACCCGGAGCTCCCCCCAGGCCGGTCCTGGTCCGCATTCTCAACCATCGCGACAGAGATGTAATACTCCAGACGGCGAGGGTGGCCCCCCCACTGCGAGTCCAGAACGCGGTGGTGTCCTTCTTTCCGGACTATACGGCAGCGGTATCGAAACGTCGCAGGAGCTTCCTTGAAGTGAAGAAAGAACTTAGGCGCAGAGAACTAACATACTCCATGTTGTTTCCGGCGAAACTGCACGTGGTGGCGGATGGAAAAACTTGGTTTTTTGAATCACCAGAAGCGGCCCACGACTGGCTCGAGGGATGGCGACGGCTCCGTGGAACATAGCCCGGGACGTGAGGAGGCCGGTGCACACTGGACTGGAGAAGAGGGCTGAGGGGCAGCGGCGTCTTCAGATCAAGAGACGCTATGCTAGAGCGCGGCTGACACGACCTGGCCATAAGTGTGAGGGGAATTGAGTTAATGGCCGCGATGCACACAATGTACTCCTCCTCCCGCTCGGAGGTGCTGGGCTCTGACCCAGAGGGGTGGGTACGACCAAGGTAACGTGGCATACTCCGACTACCAGACTGTCTCTGAGGAGGGGATAGACTGCGGTATCTCACGGACTTCTCTTCCCCCCCACACGCAAGTACTGTTGAAGGGGTTGAAGCACTCTGCTATTTTGGGGTGGCGGATAGTTGGGGATCCTTCTGGCAGGGAGGCAGGGAGGGGGGTAGGTAAGAGGGGAAGTTCTACGTTCTTGATTTTGAATGGTTTATATCTTATTTTGATGGTCACCCTAGCCGAGAAGAATGTGCAGACACAGATACACGGGATAGAGATTTTTCTTCGCCCTTTACTGGGGGGGATGTGTGAGAGGCACGTAACTCCTGTGGATTTTGAATATATTAGGGTGTACCGAACACTACACTATGATGATCGTACAATTGCAACTTATTCTTTAATAAGGAATGATCCCGGGTTAGGGAGGAGGGAGGAAGGGAGGAACAGGAAGAATCAGTATTTTTTGTTTGGGAGGGGGGTAGGGTTGGGGGAGGTAGGGGTGAATATGTTATGTTGGTTTTGTTTATATTTTGTAATTGTTCTTAAGGAAGCTCTTAGGCGGAGGACACTTTTCCACAATACCCAGCAGAGGCAGTACATGGGTGACTCTTCGATCTCTCATACACCTAGCATCAGGTATGGCAGCACAAAATCATACTAACCCTGATCCTGAAACGTACCCTACGGCCCAAGTGACACCACTGTCCATGATTACCTGGAATGTCCATGGTCTCGGCGACAAAATAAAGAGGGGGTTGGTTCTACAGTACTTAAAGCGGTGCTCCCCAACGGTGGCCCTGCTGCAGGAAACACACCTTACTGGCGTCGCATGTAGGGCAATGGACAGATGGGGGTTTAAAGTGGTAGTACATTCTGAATTCTCCTCAGGCTCTAGGGGCGTGGGTATCCTAGTTAAAAAACAATCACCACTGATAGTGCACCATACTAAAACGTTTTGCGGCCATAGTAGGTCAGTGGGAGGGGCGGTCTATAAATATAGTATCAGTTTACATTCCCCCTGCGCTACACACAGTGGCACTCCCAGCTCTTAGTGAGTTCCTGCTTGGTCTCCCGGAGGGGGAACTCTTGATTGGAGGGGACCTCAATGCAACTATAGATGGCACCCTAGACCACCATCCGGCGAGGGCACCCATGTCGGGCACATCCCGCCTTGGGAGCTTTCTGGAAGCGCTTGGACTTTCCGATGTGTGGAGGTGGCACCACCCCACGACACGGCAATTTACCTTCCACTCTGGGGTACACCGCAGTTTATCCAGAATAGACTACTTCCTAGCTCCAGCGGATTGCCTGAAACACGTTGACAATATCGAGATAAGACCCAGAGGGATATCTGACCACTCCCCGGTGCAGATGACGTACACATACCATCATACAGCTAGGCGACGTACCTATCCCATTTACACTGGTTACTTGCAGGTCCCAGAGATCAAGAAGGCTGTGATTACGGCGACAAAACACTACTTTCAGGAGAATGTTCAGACGGTAGACTCCCCGACAACTCTGTGGGAGGCATATAAGACTGTCCTTAGGGGACAGGCCATAGTTTCGATCGCAGGGCATAAACGGGAGAAGCAGCGGGAACTACATGATATAGAGCTGGAGTTGCATGACCCTGAGGCCCAGCACACCAGCGCCCCAACGCCGGATACAGCCCAGAAATTGCATCTTAAACAGCAACAGCACAGGGGATACGTTGAAGGTATGACCAGGTCACGCCTAACGGCCACGCAACATAAGATATATGAAACTGGGGATAAAGCCGGAAAACTTCTGGCATGGCTAGATAAACGGGAACGGGGTAGTAAATGGATAGCGAGGATCCGGACGAGGGAGGGACAAATCACAACGGATCCACACACAATAGTGCACACACTGGCGCACCATTTCCAGCAAGTGTATGAGTCGTCTTCGGAGATGACACCAGAAGTAGCGCTGTCTCATATACAGGATATTGCCATGCCTAAGCTCATTCCGGAGGCGGCCCTCACGCTGGAGGCGGACCTCACAGTAGAGGAGCTGCAAGTGGCGATTGGGTCATTGCAATCCGGCAAAGCAATGGGACCAAACGGCATACCGGTTGAACTCTACAAAAAGGTAGCAGGGACCATAGCCCCGCACTTGCTACACATGTACACCGTCTGCTTGACGATGGGCGAGTTACCACTAGATCAGCGAACGGCCACAATTGTGGCAATACCCAAACCAGGCAAACCTGCTGAGGACTGCAACTCATATCGCCCGATATCGTTAATTAATACAGAGGCAAACATTTTGGCAAAGCTATTGGGAATTAGGCTAACGCCGCACCTGTTGACCCTGATCCACCCGGATACGTCCGGATTTATGCCAGGTAGAAGTACAGCATTAAACTTGCGGCGCCTGCACGGAGTAATGGCCCGTATCCCATATCTCCAGGAACCGGCGGTTATACTCTCCCTGGACGCCAGAATGGCGTTTGATATGGTCGAGTGGGCATTCCTATTCGCAGTCCTTCCTCACATGGGCTTCGGCCCTAAATTGTGTGCATGGGTCCACCTTTTATACACCAAACCAGTGGCGCACGTTACGGCTAATGGGCACATCTCTAATGACTTTCCTCTAGTGAGGGGCACACGTCAAGGCTGCCCCCTGTCCCCGCTGCTCTTTGCCCTGGTAATGGAGCCGTTGGCGGCATGGATCAGGTGGGAGCCAATGATAAGAGGACTCAGGTGGGCAACAGGATGGGAGGACCACATCTCTCTGTATGCGGACGACATCTTACTATATATGGCCTCCCCCAGGCGTTCCATACTGGTCCTCCTCAATATATGCGAGCTCTTCGTACGGGCGTCCGGGTACACCATTAACTGGTTCAAATCTACCTTGTATGTACTACACAGCCCATAGATTGTCCGCTCCAGATCACGGTCGACACGTTTAAATATTTAGGTATCTATGTCACGGCTAACTCTGATGATTTCTTCAAAAGAAACCTGATGCCTCCACTGGAGCTCCTAAAAAGGGATACAGCGCACTGGGGGTTACTGCCACTGACTCTTCTAGGGAGGGCAGCGCTTTTTAAAATGATGGCGCTTCCTCGATTCCTATATGTGTTGGAAAATGCCCCGTTCCTGGTACATCCAAGCTATTTTAAAGCAATTGCAGCCCAGGTCTCCAACTTAATGTGGGGAAACAAACCGGCACGCATAGCACAGGCCAAGCTGGTACGGGGGTGGTATGATGGGGGGATAGCGCTTCCGAATATACAACTATATTACTGGGCGGCGCAATTGAAGGTGATTAATCAGTGGGTACACGTAGCACAAGCGGATCCTGCATTTAAGGCTGACAGATTTCTATTAGGAACAAGAAGTATGCTGTCCCCCCCTCTATAATAAGAAGCAAACTCGAACATTCATAGGGCCAACGAAACATACAGTTACCATATGGCACGCAGCACAGGCCAAACTGGGCTGGCAAGGGGACATAACCCAACTCACTCCTCTATGGGACGCGGGGAAACTGGGACGACTTAGGAATAGTAAGGGCTTTGATCAATGGGATGCCATCAGCATATCCACGGTGGGGGACATGTGGCATAAGGGGGGAGTGGCCACCTTCGAGCGCCTCCAGCAACAGTATGAGTTAGCGCCCACTGAAATCTATCGATACACACAGATAAAGCATGCACTGACAACGGCCCTGACGCATGGTACTGCGGTCCCGGAAGCTTCCCCTCTGGAGGATAGGTTACTGACAGACTACATGCATAAGCGGGCTACCGCAAGTTAGTTAACAACCTATCGGACCCCACAACGCCACTTAGGGACCAATGGACCTGCGACGTAGGTGACCTGGATGACACAGCGTGGCAGGAGGCACTGTCCTCACCAAGGGAAGTGGGTATACCCTCGAGACTCAAATTGGTACAGCTCAAAATTCTGCACCGAACCTATTACACCAGATACATCATGTTTAAGATGGGTAGAGCCTCGCACCCATATTGTCTTAGGCGATGTGGGGAGGAGGGTACCTTTTATCATACCATATGGCAATGCCCGAAGATTAGGGTCTATTGGGTGAAAGTGATGAGGACGATTTCGCGGACAGAGGGGGTGTCCCTTTTGCCAGAGCCCAAGAGTTGTCTGCTAAATGTATGGGAACCATATTGACCTAAGACAGTCGGTGCAAGACTGGGCAACACTGGGGTTCATGATGGCTAAACGCAACATAGCGCAGAAGTGGGGGGCGGTGGAAGTACCGTCGCTTAGCGCATGGTGTAAAGATATGGACACAGCTATGGTAGCAGAGAGAACAGTGTTCATTAACCGCGGCTGCCCCCAAAAATGGAACAGGATCTGGTGGGCGTGGAATAAATATAGGGGCAACATCTGTGACCCGCCAAGAGAACAGGCGGATGAGAGCTTTAATGGGGACCAATAAGGAGGGAGGAGGATGTTCAATGTGAGCTACTGGGTATGAATTTGTTATATTGCGCTTCAACGCAGCACTGGGATTGTGGTCTACTGCTTAATACTATGCATGTCTAACATATGGAAAAACTCTGCCTTGATGATGTTATGTTTGATAAAATAAAAAAGATTTGACAAAAAAAAAACTGAAGCTGGATAACACCCAGGTTATCCTTTTTGGCAACAATCCTCAATTCTGAACCCCCACTGGCTGGCCTTCAGAAATGGGATCACTCCTATCGCCAGTCTCCACAGCGAGAGGTCTAGGGGTCATAACTAAAGACAAGTATAACATTAGCAAGCAAGTCAACTCAGTTATCTCTTCTTCCTACAATACCCTTGGAATCATTAGGAAAATTCTGCCATTTATTTCTACTAATTCTAAAAAAAAACAGTCATCACCCTGCTGATCCTTTCTAAAATCGACTATTGTAATGGCTTGTACCTAGGCCTCCAAGAACAATATCTCAATAAACTACAGATCCTGCAGAATGCGGCAGCCAGGCTAATGCTGAATCTTCAAAGATACCACTCAGTCTTACAGGCCATAAAAGGACTCCACTTGCTGATCGTTAGGAATCGTATCATATTCAAGGCTCTCTGTATCACTTACAAAGCCTTACACAATCTGGGCCCTGAATACTTGAATCACACGCTAAGTTGGTACGAGCCTAGCAGGAACCTCTGTCCAAATTGAGCTTTGAAAGTCTCTTACCCCAGATTCGAAAAAGAAAAAGGTGGAAGTAGTTTTGCCTCAAGAGCGTCCAAAATCTGGAATCTTCTGCCTCCTAATATCAGAGCCACCCCCATTCTGTTAACATTCAGAAAGCTTCTTAAGACCTGGCATTTTAACATGTAGTCCATTCCTGTCCCTGTTCATGCTGAGCAAGCGCCAAGACACCTCCGGATAAAAGTGCGCTCTGTAAATTTATTAACATTAACAAAGTCATTTGGGTTGTATCTCACATTTATACACATTTTCCAGACAGGTGATGGGGATTCACTGTCTTGAAGTTGAGAACTGGTTTGGGTTAGTTCCTCTTTCAAGTGTCCTTCTCCCACAGCTCTCTAGACACAGCCTTTGTATAAAGTGATGGTCCTCACAGAATATTATACAAGGTCTATCTTCAAGCATGAGCACCCGTCTCATGAACACAATGAAGTGTGAGCTGTCTGCGCCTGGCTGTCATCAGCCTTTCTAAAGCAGTAATCAGGGACAGGCAAAGTGCTGGTCTGCCCTGGAAACTTCCTCACCTTTAACAACAGAAACTGTGGTCCCACTCTCCACCCCAACCAATAACCAAATTACACTAATACGCAGTACGTGTTGACAAAGTCTTCATGGAATTTCTAAAGGTAGCCGTGTCTTCACCCTCCTCATTTCAGTGCAGAATCTCCACCCTTGGGTCACAGGAACGAAGGCAATACACTTCCACTATCTCAGCCTCCATCTTATGTCATTCTACATCACGGGCACCCAAAATGGATCTCACTGGCTTCAGTATTCATACTCATACACCCTTACTGCCACACATATACTACAAACATTCTATACACACCCACTTACTTGATATACATATGGGATGCTTGGGCAAGATTCTGGGGTACATATAACAGCTGAGCCTTACATAAGAAGGTCAACAGACCACACTCTCATTGACACAGATAACAAGCATTTTCAATGCAATAGGTCTCGCAATTGCGAGATTTTGAGCTATTGGCATTGTAAATGACAATGCCCAGGGGTGTGGAATTTAATAAAATATCTACCTGTCCATGGAGCAGGTTGCTTCATAAATCTACTTGTCCTGTAACAAAATCCACTTGCCCCTTTGGTGCCATATTGCGCAGCGACAAATTATGGCAGCAATCTCATTATATAATAGCTCTGATATAGCCTCTCTGATTATGCCAGGGCTCATACCATAGTAGTGTTTGAATCCATGCAATCCCGTTATGATGCCACGTTTCCGCAGATCTACAAAGTGGGGCTGAAGGGGTTGGTAAGCAATAGTTCCAGAGTTAGAATGCCCTTTTGCGTCGGTGCAAACCTACTAACTTGCATGCTTTAAGGGTTTTCAACAACTCTTCTCTAATCTTTTCCCATACTGAGAAATGATGAAACTTTACTCCAGACAATGGCAGACGTAAACCTTCTTCCAAAGTTGGGAAAAAAGTGGTTGGAGGGAGAGTGAACTTGCAAACACACAGATTTTCGCATGAGCAAATCTACACATGCACATTTGCCCATGCTAAAATGAGTACTATTTCTTGTCCTACTTCTGTAAATTCTTGGGAAATCACGAAAGCCGTATAGCTGCACTTAATGCAAGGACATATACCATGGGTGCACTTTTGAGACTTTCTGTAATAATTTGGTCCCTAATTTGGTCTGGCGTTGACTGTGACCTTTTGTGTTTATTAGAATTCTGTGTCTCTCTCTATCGGCTGGCTTCACTGTGAGTGACAGTATTCTGCAATTTCACAAGGAGCATATCGGCACACAAAGTAGTTTTGTTCAGTGCCAGTAACTACTGAGGCAGTGTGTGCTTTTTGAGGCCCAAAAACAATTTTTGCTTTTGCCAATATTTGTTATAATGGTGAGGGGCGGCAGCTCCCACACCAATAAGGTTTTACAAAAACCATGCCAAAACAAGTCAGACATTGGCAAAACTAAAAAGCTGACCACCAATTTCAGACCTACTGGCTTTGCCAATGCTTGCTTATTTTTGTTTCCCATAACCTTATTGAAACTGGTTACATTGATTTTCCATTATGAATATTTTTGGGAAGTACTAGCATGCATCAACACATGTTACTAAATGATACTGCAAAGAAATGGTACCTGAAACTTTACAGTAGTTTAGCAAAATGTTTTTGTATCCTGCTTTGATTTTTTTATGAACATTTTATTTTGAAAGCAAAGAATCATCAATCCTGCTTTCAAGCGTCTGCAAATATTTGCATCAAATTAGAGAGCATTCTGGGAGCTTTATAGATAGCCTCATATTACTAAACTTTGAAAACGTGTGTACACATTTTTATACTGGAACCACTGTCAGTAGTGCAGTTGGAGCTTACAACATTTACTTAGAGCGCTCACCCTAATAATAAAGGCTTTCAATTAATGAACCATAAATACAAGTTTGAACAGCATTAACATATGGGCAAAAGTATTACCTTGATTGCAGACAGTGCCCTTCCCTGATCCATAATATGGTGCTGGCAGCCAAAGGGTTTGTGCTGCAGGGGGTTGGGCCTACTTGTCCAAAGGACAAAATACACATGAAAACTTGTTGCCCTTGACCCCGAACAATATGTCCTGGGCGTCAGGCTAGAGGAATTCCACATCCCTGAATGCCTTTTATTTATGTGTTTAAAAAACCTGCAATAATAAAAGGCAATAGATCTAAGTTTCTAAAATGTGAGACCTATTGCATTGCAAATGCTTGTTTGTTTTATATGTATGTCTGTTCACCATGCTTGCCGTTAACACCCCATCCCACCCCCTCTGTATCATGCAAGTACCTGCCAGTGTACACTCATGCAAGTACCTGCCAGTGTACACTTCCGCTAAGGGATATTTTTAAATGACCATTAATGAGTCATTGTAATATCCTAGAAACAGACCCTGGATACGCGTTTTTTGCATGTATTTTATTTAAAAATATGAAAAATAACAGGGAATGTGTTAGACTTGGCATCTTTTGGCGTGTTTCCCCTGAGTTTTTCCTTTCTGCCCTCCCGGTTTTGACTTGCTGGTGTAACATTTCTGCGCGCTTTTCGCACTGCTGATCAGTGGTAAAGTGCTGGTGCTCATGTGGTAAATTGTGTTATGATTGGATGTTTGATTTACTTGTCAGTCCCCAGTAAAGGGTACTGCGGGTGCCGGGGCTTGTGAGTCAACCGCTTCTCGTGGGCCTGCAGCACGGATTGTGTCACCCACGTACATAGCCTGTAAAAGGTATAAGTGAATGAAGATTGGTATGCCTGAACTCAGCGTCTAAAGACGCTGCCTTTAGCGAGGGTGCCCTATTCATTCTGAGTTCATAAAAGCCACTTTTAGAAAGTGGGTATTACTTCTCTCGGTCATCCCGTGTGCCTCTCTTGGAATGTGGATTACCTGTCTGGGTTTTGGACGACAGACGGCTAGAAAGCAGGGTGGCTCCCGATAATCTAGGTAGGTCAGGAAAGGGCTAAATAAACCTGGGCTGCGATGGGGGATGAGGGAGGAGATTTTCTTGCACCTCAAAGGGCCTGGTCTGCTTCTGACAAGGCCGTCTCCACCTCCTGCCAGAAATTCACACCAGAGAAGGCCGAACTGGTTCTGGCCAGGCACAGACACCCTCTGCCTGGAAGATCAAAGGATTTGTGTGTACATATCCTGGGGCCCAGACCCCTGAACTTTAGAACTCATCTGGCTTAAGAAGACTGCCAAGAAGAAGAGCCGGAGAAGCTGCAAGACGGAATGACTGCTTTGCTGCGTGCTTTGCTGGGCCGATCTGCAGTGGCTGCTTCTGTCTTGGACTGTGAAAGGCCTGGACTGGACTTTCTGCAACCGCATTGGTGAGACTCTCCAAGGGCTCAAAGTAGAGCTTGCCACCTGTTCATGGAGTTTCAGGAACATCAAAGACTCCGGGTTCTCCGACCCGCAGCAATGGGGACTGTGTGTTTCGTACTGCAACCCAAAGAACACCACCTCGACGACACCTACGATGACCCTGCCGACCCCGTGTCCTGAAGGCACTGCAGAGGGCCCCGCCGCAACGCAGCACCGCAACCCTGTTCTCACCGACGACGCCTGCTGACGCCATCACTGAGCCGCTGCTCGCACCGCGACCTGTGGGCACCGCACTCTGCACCGCCTCGCTACACAACGACGCCGTGGGCTTCCTGATGCCGCCACTTCCCGCCGAGATCAACGCCACTGCTTGCACCGTGGTTCGGGGTCACCACTTGTAAGTTACACAATGCACCGCCCTCATTCCACACCGCAGTCTTGGCCCACCGACACCGGTGCCATCGACTCCCACTCGTCAGCCGACGACAGCGCTTCAGCAACGCCGCCGCTTGCACCGTGACCTGCTAGCACCGCGCCGAGCACCGCCTCCATCTTGCACCATGACCCTGGTCTCACCGCTGCCGTCATCTGATGCCGCCACTGCTCGCACCACGACCTGGAGCCACCGCATGCCGCACCGCTACCCTTCGCACCGCAGGACCCAATGACGGTTGGCGCCAGAACTCCTGATCCCATCAGAAAGGAGCTCGACCTGCAACGCGAGTGACTTCAAGGGCCCCACCACTCTGCATCACTGAAAGGTACTGTTTGCGGGTCTTCAGGACACCGCAGCTGGCCTGCGACCCTGCGGTCAGCCAGAACTGTTTTTGGATTTGTGTGCCCATGACGCCGTGGAAGCCCGGATGGAGCTATCCACACAGGGAACTCTTTTCAATCAACGTATTTTTGAACTGTGAACTTCTAAGTATAGTATTGTGGATTGTTATCGTTTTGGGTCTTGTTTTAATTATATAAAAATATTGGATATTTTCCTAAACTGGTGTGGTGTCCTTTTGTAGTGCGTACACTGTATTACTGTCGGTTATGTGCAAATGCTTTACACACCACCTCTAAGATGAGCCAGGCTGCCCGTGCTAAGCTACCAAAGGGATGAGCAGGGGTTATTTTGGACATGTAACTCCCTTATCCTGACTAGAGTGGCGATTTTTGCCTGGCTTTGTCCCACGCCCTAGCCTACTAAACATCCAATTTCTAACATAATAAAAAAGCTAGTGCCGGGCATAAGGGGTGGTAAATGTGCCATCAATCTGCATGTGCGCCTTCCCTTTTCTCCCGGCCACGAGGCCCCTCGCATTTTCGTTTCCCTGTACATCCGCCCCTCCCTCTCTCTGGGTTTCCTGCACTTCCCTCTCCCTGGGGCCTCTCCTTCCCACCCACCCTCCCTCCCTCGCCAAGCCCTTCTCCCTTCCCGGTAGTCGCTCCCCCTCCCTCCTGCCCTCCATTTCCTGCTCCTCCTCCTCCCCTGCCTTCCTCCATTTCCCAGTTTCTGCCTCTGTCCGTGTAACCAGAGCCCCGGCTCCCTGGTGGCGTCGGTAGTGGCTGCGCAGCCTGGCCCCTTTAAAAGGCAGAGCCCGATGCTGAAAATCGGCGTCAGCCTGAGAACTGAAACTCACCCCGATCAATGAGCCAAGGGGGCTGCTGCCTGCTGCCTGCCTCAGAGCCGCCTTTCAGTTTCTCTCTTCCAGGAAGGAAAACAAAACAAGTAGAGCGAAGAGACTGCTATGAAGTACTGGTGGGAGAGCCGTATAGAGAGACTGAATGGATAAGATGGAGGGACTAAAAAGCTGGGATGAAAAGAGGGACTGGCTGAGAAACCGTGAGCCTCTGGTGAAAGGAGTGACAGAATGACGAGGGGAGAGATAGCCCATGAAGTACCGGAGGGTAGTGCCATTAGAAGACAGTTAAAGGCTGAGGGGAAAGGAGGAGTCCACTAATAAACTGAGAGCCTCTGGTAAAGAAGAGGTACAGTGGGACGATGTGAAAGAAGTGACAGTGTGACAGTAAGAGCGGAGAGACAGCAATGAAGTAGTAGTAATGTTTTTACACATGTTCTGTTTGTAGTGGAGCTTTTTTTAAAGTAAAGTAGAGTTAAAGCTATATTGAGGCTGCAAATCAAGCGATCGGCGCTCAGGAGACAGGCGGAAGAGAAGTGGTTCAGGGTGGGGAGATGAAAGACTGGGACATGAGAGCAAGTGAACAGCGGGGTGGGAGGGAGGGTGGGGGTGATGTGGGTCCTGGAGAACAACCAACTGCTGGCCCAGCAGTTTCGGAAAAGCAAATCAATTGGTTTGCCAGTGTGAAATAAAGAAAAGTAAATAAGTTTTGAAAGCAACTCCATTTTCAACAATGAAAGGCACGCTTAATGTCAAAGCGTCGCCGTTTTGAAATAAATAAATAAAGATGCGAGGCAATGCTGATTGCTCGCTGCCACACATTCCGGTCTGTTTCCCAATGTGTTTACTTCTGTGTCCGATTGTAAACAAATCATTAGGTAAATGAGCCTTTTGGATCGGACAACACAATGTTTACATTTAATTGTATAAATCATGCACTTTTGTTCCACATGGAGGGCGAACTACGGAGTAAAATATGAGACTCAACACCAAATGTGCCCATGCTATAAAAAGGTGAAAGCGCGATGCAAAAAAAAACACGCGGCTGCCTTGAACAAAGAGGGGTGAAACAGATGTGGGACAGAGAAAGGAGGGGGAGGATGGAGGAGTACACGCCTCCAAAGATAAGAAATAGCTTCACAACAGCCGTGAAGCAGACAAGCCTGTCTGGATGGGCCGTCTGAAAAGGAGAAAGGGCAGCGACTACAAAACCCCATTCCAATGGCAGGCCACCGTTTAGCATAAACGGTGACGCCAGCCAATGAAAATGAGGGGCGGGGCATCGAGCCCACTTCTAAAATCTCTTCTCTAACTATATGTCTGGCCCAGCAGCGCATGCGCTGCAACGCTAGGCGAGACCTAAAAAAGGGCTGGTCATACTAAGGATTCACAAAGCACAGCCACTTTATGTGCTGCATTCAGGACAGGGATAATAGTGTTCCCCTCCACATCACAGGACAGGTCCCGGACCTTGCAATGTCAGGGAAAGGCCTGGGCATGCTGGTTTCGTGTGATGCCAGGGGCAAAATATAAGTCATGATCCCTGATTCACGTGCAGTTGGCCACGTACAGCAACCAAACATGTGCACACACATTCTCTCTTTCTTTCTCTCTCTCTCTCTCTCTCTCTCTCGCTCTACTGTTGTGGAGTTCCAGACTTTAGTTCCTGCAATTGGGAGACTGATTAGGGGAGGGGGTCAACCAATCCGAGCAACTCCAGAGACGCCCTCTCTTCACACACTCGGACATTCACATGCGCTCAGTCACTCTAACAGCCCCTGCTTACAAGCACTCCCGGTCAATTTGTTGAGTCAAAAATGTTTCTATTTTATTTTTCTTACACTAAAAATTGTCCTTCATTGTGAAGTTAATGTAGAACCAAGACTCTCTTCTGTCAGCAGATAAATGCTAATAAAATGACACTTTGCAGCCTTCACAGTGTGCTAAATGAGTCAGTTGCAGTGGAGGAGAAAACTGAGAAATTATGAAAAAAGTGGGAAAATAGCGAGACTCAAATAGAAATAGCGAGCAGGAGAGAAAAAGGTACGAAACAAATGTAAGGGGGCAGAAAAGACGTGGAGATTGAAAGGTTTAAGAAGGAAGTGGAGAAAAGAAGGTGAAAGGAAAGTTGAAAGGAAGGGTAAAAGATTGAATGAATGGAAAAGTGAAGAGTGGAAACATGTACAGGTGAAGAAATTGATGGAACCATGAAAGGGTCACTGGGCGAAAGCATGGTGGGTAGAAATGTGGATGGGTGGAGTGGAAAAAGGATGAATGGAAGACTGAAAGGATCGATGTTATGATGGATGAAAGGTTTGATGATGGATGGACTGATGAAAGCACATATGATATGCATAGAGGGATTTGAGGCTAGATGGATGAATGAGTGGATAGATGGAAGAAAGAGTGAAAGGATGGATAGGTGAAAAGTGAATGGATGAGTAAAAGCACGGCTTAGTTAGACAACGGGTAGATGCAAGGGCGAATGGATAAATGGTAGGATGGATGGCTGTGTGAATTAATGAAAGGATGGACAGATGACCAAATGGGTAAATGAATCAGTAGGGAGGTGGAAGGATGGTGTATGCATGTAAGGATGAAATGATGTGTGGTTGGGTGGGTGGATTGATGGACGGTTGGAATGAAAGGTGTGAAGGGAGAAGGGATGGTTGAAAAGATGTATGGATGAAGGGATAATGAATGGATGAGTGAAAGGTTGAGTGAAAGGGGGCAACGATGAGAGGATTGAATGGGTGAATGGTAGAATATATGTATGAAAAGATATTTCAAGGGTGAAAGGTGAATGGAGAGCTTGCAGGATAAATGGAAATATTGCTTACTATGTCTTAATGAGGTACTTTCAATATAGTCAAAGTTCAAATATACCATGTTTTGAGCAAATTCCATTAAAACATCAATTTTTGTAGCTTTTTTAGTTAACGCTGTACACCTGGAAGGATTTCTTTGGTATGTACATGGATCCGAGCACATAACTATATGAGTGGAGCTCTTCTTGTACTGTTCATCTTTCAGTGACTAACAATCAACAACCCACGTGCGAATGCAAACACTGTAAACAGCAGCAGTGACCTAGAGGAGTCCCACATTAACCAAACGAGAGCATTCCTTCTTTTGGTATTTTAGCCACAAAGCATGCAGGGTTGATTGACAGACTTTAAAAGCACTTAGCTGTTTCCACCTAACTCACTTTCTACCACGCCAAAGATGATGCTGCAGTTCTCCCACCCCACACATCTGCCTGGATTTAAAGGTCATGACAGATGTAGCCAGGTTTCTGTCTTATGTGACATTTTCATCCCCTTCTGCTTTTTTAGCCTGCAGAAACACAGCACAAATCTGAGAATGCAATTTTTCTGGAATGTATGACGTTACAACGCATACATTTACAACGCATGCCTTTACAACACAGTTTTTTCATCGCAACATCCTTTACAACGCATACATTTACATCGCATACCACTACGACGAATTTTTTAAAACTACATTTACAACGCTTTCCATTACATCTCATTATACCTTTACAACGCATACCATTACAACGGATACCAGTACATTGCATTTAAGGTAAGTGTTGGATAGTGTAGGGGTAAAAATTACTATTCTAACTCCAGGGGGTGCAACAGTAGGGTAAGTGTTGGATAGTGTAGGGGTAAAAATTACTATTCTAACTCCAGGGGGTGCAACATTAGGGTAAGTGTTGGACAGTGTAAGGGTAAAATTACTATTCTAACTCCAGGGGGTGCAACAGTAGGGTAAATGTTGGATAGTGTAGGGGTACTATGCGTTGTAATGGTATGTGTTGTAATGACATGTGATGTAATGCCTGCGTTGTAGTGACATGCGATGTAGTGTCATGCGTTGTAGTGACATGCAATGTAATGGATGCGTTGTACTGACATGCGTTGTAAAGGATGTTGCGATGTAATGAATGCGTTGTAAATGTAGTGCGATGTAATGACTGCGTTGTAAAGGTTGTTTCCCAATTTTCTGATGGCTTAAAAAACAAAGTAATCTCTGACGGTGCCAAATATTTCTGCAATGTATCTCATTGTATGGGCATAATAACTTTTTTCTATGCTTTCTAAAGACTGGGACACTGGAAGTAGGGGTGTGGGAGGTGTGTGCTGCAGCACCCCCAGATAACCCTGCAAAAGGGGAATGAGCAATAAAGAGGCCTTTAAGTTTAGTTTTTATCTTGTTGCATTATCTCCTGAGACAGGAGTCTGGTGTCATGTAATGTCTTCTGACAAACTGCTGCTTATTTAACATGAAGATCCATGTCTGAGTGTCCTTTCCTTGATTGCAAAGTAAGGGGATTTTTGTAATGTGAACCAATATGCAATCTTGCTGGGTTACAGGAAGGATGAAAGGAAAGGCTGCGGGATGTCAAATGTTTCTAATACACAAGAAATTGGAATACTTGTAAATGAACTTTACAAATATTTCAAAACAATACAGCAAGAAAAGTTTAAATGAGGCACTTCTAAATATGTGCAGAAATCTGATTTCCACACGGCATTGTTTGTGCAATACCTAGATTTAGCAGTAAAGCTGTTCGGTTGATGCAAATTTAGTGGCCATTTCAATAGAAAACATACGGTTTATAAAAGTCAGTAGAACCCAACCGTACCATCGCCATACATTTAGGGCAATGTGATCCAAAATGCACCACTAGACAGAGACCGCTCATCCACCAATCTTCTGCTGAGTGGTTGTGGCTCATTTGCTACACTTTGTGTAACATTTGGATTTTTCACAACCCCTCTGACTTCACTGAATTAACATTGATGGTAGCAACTCCACTCATTTGCATGGCATTTGCATGTGATGCAGAAGATTTGCACTGTGCAGCTCTCTGGGTGCAAACTCAAGTAAAAGCTACGCTCAAACTAATGGACCGTTAATACTGGCCCGAGGCGTGACACAACAGTTACTTTCAGTGGAGCACATTTGGCACACAAGAATGATGGAGAGTGGTAGATTTGCAAAACATAAAGGTTTATAAGCAAATCAGCAAAGTTACAAACTCAAAATCATTCAAATTAGTTGTAATTCAGTATCAACACATGAAATGCATTAGTCAATATAATACAAATCAGTTTGAAATAGCAAATACAAAGATCACTGTATAAAGTTATCATAGAGTAAATTATCTCCGATCATTCAGGACAGTGGATGGTGCGCTGACAAGCCAAGCACGACCCATGTTGGTGTGTATCTCCTGTCTCAGAGATCCTGTCAAGTAATTTAGGACCGGGCGTTGCAATTCTGATTAATTCTTGAACCTTTTTTTAAATCTAATTTTGCTCTTCCATCATCGAACTGTTATGAGTCCTGATGATGACCCCCTAGTCGTTTGGGGTTGAAACTCCGTCGATGACCATGACAATGATGTAGCGGCTCCATCGCTAAGGCAGAGGAGCGTCGCTCCACTGCTCACGCGCATTGTTAAAGAAAATATAAAATGATAATAACTGAAGTTATTATCATTTTATTTTTAGTAACATCATGTTAGGGAGGGCGGGCGGGGCTTGGCTCCTCTGGCGTCGGGGAGGAGGAGTGGTTGCTGCACTCTAAAGTGTGCATTACGCTTTGGCCGGCCCTCTCAGGCACGGCAAAACGTCATGCGTGCTTTGCATGTTCTCCATCCAGGTTACCACACAGCCTTAGTGGAGAACATGCCCAGGCTCCCATTCGCCATCTGAACTCCGAACCACGGCGCTCAGACCAATCCCAACGCTGCACTGCAGCATTGTGATTGGCTCAGGGGAGCCTGGGTGCTTCCTGGAAGACGAGCAGAGGAAAACGACGTGGGAGAGACAATGGAGAGACGCGGCGATCAGGTAAGAGAATTTTTATTATATTTTTACCCTCCCCCACCTCAACACCACCGTACCGTACCAGCTGCCACTGTGATAATGTGTGAACACAATATTCGATGAACTGTTGGCAGTTCGGGATTAGAGAATTGCTCTGATCTCCATTTCTTGAAACTGTTTCAGTGCCATCTGATTACACACATTGTTTAACATTACTTTAGCATTTTATAGTGTGATCACTTGAGCACAGAGCAATTTTTATCAGGATTTTCATATATACTTTCCCATTACACTGTCAATATGGGTCCAGCTTTTATTTTTCTTTTCCTAATGAGTAATTTTCTGACCTAATTACTGTCAATAAATTCTACTGTTTGATTGAATGATTTGACTTTGAGTAATTCCATTTGTTGCACCTAGGACCATTGTTTTTTATATGAATAGAGTAAATCAAACCAGGCTCATCTTCCCAAGAAGGGAAGTTCCCTATTTCGCTACAGAAGTTTAGAAAGTTGGGGAAAAGTCAGGTAGAAGGTGTTAGCAAGCAGAGGTGCAACTAGAGCCAAATTTCAGTGGGGAGGGGGATAAGAAAAGATTTTGGGGGGGGGGGTTAATTCTTCCAGCAATTGGCAGGGTGGAGATGCAGGGGCTCTAAGAAGGGGTGACAAAACAACAAAGCCTCGTTAGCATGTAAATGGTCTTTTAAAGACCTGTGAAGTACTCAAGTGCAGCTGTGTGTGTGCCCGGGAAGCTGTCTCAGTCCAGGCTGCCAGACACGACCGGGGAGCTGAAGCCCTTTGAGCCCAATGGGCGTTGCGCTCCTGCCAACAAGTACAGCCTCTAAAGGCAGAATTAGATAAAGATCCTGTGGTGTCGCAGTCTAGTGGTTGGAAACCACGTGACCCGGCGTGGAGCCTCATGGGACGGTGCGCTGCATTGCGCCATTGGGAATTACAAGTTAGTGATGATCACAAGGGTTTTGCCTCTGCCCTAATAAAGTAGTATACAACCATTGCCTGCATGGTTCTTGTGGTCTGCATACATCGCGCATTACAACTGGCGATGAGCGGAAACGAATCCCGCTGCATCGGCTGTCTGACGCGCCCCGCAGTACCGCTTTGCATACCTGGCATGAAGCGCGCATGATACACGGCGCTACGGTGAGGAAGACCTGAGTTCTTCAATCAAGCCTCCCGCCTGCACCCGGCCACACCCCTAATTGCAGCGAGTGGTATACCAGCACGCATAAAAGAGGTGAGCAGCCTGCTACACAGCTCCAGCACACTCCTACTCTCCTTTCCCCGAGTCTTTAGGCCGTTTTGGGTGGCTTCCAGGGAGCCTGCAGTATACATTTCACCGCATCCACTGGTGGTGGTTTGTTCCATGTACTCCTCACACGCTACAAGCTGCAGGGACTGCTTGCCCAATGCAGCCCTGCGCCCCCCTGCCTACTGACTGATCCTACAGACAATCTCTCAAGGAGGAGACTGCACATGTGTCCACAGTCCCACGTGCAGGATTCCTTTTGCAAGCAAACTAGCTCCACATGTTGCTACGTAGCAGGCGCCCTCACCCAGCCACCCAGTGACACAGAAATAAGCTGGTTGGAGCCACAGAGTGAAAAATCCAGACGCCATCTGCACAAGCCGTCTACTGGAGTCTGCCACAGACACTGAAGCGGATCCCGCTACAACTACAATCCCATGGTAGGGTTAAGGCCTCTTACGTTTGAGTTCAATGGAAGGGTCATAACAGGGAAACTGTACGTGGCACAAAAAGGACCCTCTTTCCTTGGGTGGGCTGACCAAGGTGCATTAGGTATCCATCTTCACCCTGGGGAAGAAATTCAAGTCCTCATGACAGATGAGCCTCCCAGACAGGATCAGGATAACCTGAGGAAAGACTTCACAAACGTCTTTGGCGGGACCATAGGCCAGCTATCAAAATTCATGCACAAGATAGTCCTAAAGGACGGCGCTGTACCAGTCAGCCACAGAGTGCGGAACATCCCTTTCAACTGCAGAGAAGCCGTACAACTGGAACTGCAACGTCTGGAAGAGAGCGGCATCATGCAGCCCATCGAAAGCACGGAGTGACTGGCGCCCTTGGACTTGGCACGGAAACCGAATGGGAAGGTGAGGTTGTGCATTAATCTTCGAGAACTGAACAAAAACATATTGGTGGACAAATTCCCGTTGCCACGCATTAACGAACTGTTAGTCCAGACCAAGGGAATCCAGTGGTTCTCTACAATAGATCTCACAGCGGCATATCACCAGATCATGCTACACCCCTCATCTAGGAAGCTGACCTCATTCATTACCCCGTTTGGCTGCTACAGATTCCGGCGTCTACCCTTCGGACTGGCTTCCGCCACGTCGGTATTTCAAAAACTCATGCACAGATTATTCAAGGACAGTAAAAACGTCCTATATTTCCAAGATGACATACTCATCATGGGTACAACCAAAAAGCAGCACGATGCCACTCTCTGGGGTGTGTTACAGACAATCTCAGACAACGGCCTTACGGCAGAACTGGAGAAGTGTAAATTTGGACTGCGCAAGGTCACGTACCTGGGGCACGAGATCGGTGAAAATGGGATCACCCCGAAAAAGGCTAATGTGGAGGCTATCAAAGTGGCGCCCCGACCTCGGACCAAAGAAGAAGTCCGTTCTTTTCTCGGCCTGGCAGAATTCTACAGTAAGTTTGTTCGTAACTTCGCCACCAAGACTCACAGCATGCGCCAAATCTTGAAGGACGAGAACAAGCTTCTGTTGGACATCGGAATCCAATCGAGAATTTGAAACCATAAAATAGGACATCTGCGAAGCCATTCCTATTCAGGGGTTCGACTGTGCGGCCCCCAGCATATTGACCACAGATGACAGCGAGAAGGGGCTGGGAGCAATGCTATCGCAAAGATCCAGGGACGGCACGGAAACCACGATCAGCTTTGCATCGCGGTCGCTCGCCCCCAACGAGGAGAAATTCAGCGTCATTGAAAAAGAGATATTGGCAGCCACCTGGGCCATGGACAAGTTTCAGCAATACCTCTGTGGTTCCAGGTTTCGCCTCAGAACGGACCTCAAACCGCTGATAAAAGTCCTAACATCCAGCGGCCACGCGACTGTCACCCCGCGCATCGTGGAAATGACTCTCAAACTCCTGGACTTTGTTTATGATGTGGAATACCTACCGGGCCAAAAGAACAAAGTAGCGGATTTCCTCAGCCGCTCTGCTGCCATAGAAGCAGCACCCCAACCCAGTGACTGGGATGAGTACCAAGTGGCCTTCACGGAAGACCATGAAACCATCATCACTGCAGGAGACTGGACTTCCGCCTACGACAACGACCTGACGTTGGCCCGAGTGAAATCATTCATCACCAGTGGATGGGCTGAAAAGAAACATTTGCCGGAAGATACCCGGAGGTTTTGGGAAGTGAGGGAAGAACTCTCCCTCAGCGACGACCCTGTTTTTTTACTCAGGAGTGACAAAGTAGTTCCTCCCAAAACGTTGCTGGACCGCATCCTGTGCATAGTGCATGAAGGCCACTTAGGCATCGTGAAGTCGAAGAGGGGACTCAAGCAGTCGTACTGGTGGCCCGCCATCGACACCTACATGGAGAAGTATGTAAGAGCATGTCAGCACTGCACCAACACGGATAAATAGCTCACACTCCTGCAGCCCCCGATGGGTGAATTCACCACTCCCTCCAACCACTGGGAAGGACTGTCAGTCGACATATTGGGACCCATCCTGGACTCTTGGGGTGTACCCAAATATGTGATCATCCTGGTCGACAGATACTCAAAATGGCCGGAGGCAGAGGTCTGTGAGAGAGCGGACACAGATGCAATCATCATGTTTCTCACTAACGCATTCTTGAGGGAGGGCATTCCGAGGATCATCACCTGTGATAACGGACCTCAATTTACCTCCGACAAATGGACGGCATTTGCCCAGAGGAACGGGATCAAGACACAGCACACACACCGGTGTACCACTGTTAGACCTGACATCCTTGGCGTGAGTTTTTCCCCTATCTTTTGCCTCTGCTACCTGGATTTTTGATGCTGTGCTGGATTTCGTTTTTGCTGGTTTAGATGCTTTGGACACTCTGCCACTGCTAATCAGTGCCAGAGTGTAAGTGCTCCCTGTGTAAAATATCATATTGATTGGATATACCTGATTGGCATATTTGTATCACCCTGAAGTCCCTAGTAAAGTGCACTGTGTGTGCCAGGGCTGGTGATGACAGATGCTACGAGTGGGCCTGCAGCGCTGATTGCGCCACCCACATGAGTAGCCCTAAAATGGTGTCTCAGGCCTGCCGCCGCAGGCCTGCTTGCAGTCCCCGGACTGCCATGTCACCCTGGTCAGTGTCCCCACTGACTAGGCCTAACCCTTCCCTTTTTATGCACATCAGTCATCCCTATGGAAGGCCCAAGGTACCCCCCTGGGCAGGGTGCAGTGTATGTAAAAGGTGGAGCATGTACTAGTGCAGGTACCATGCTCTGGTAGTGAACAGCGGCCATTTTGCGTGTTCACTGCTGCAAGGTTATCTTGCTCCATAGGCTAACATGGGGGAGGCTGGTGCCAATGGCTATCCGCCTATCTTCCCATAGGAACAAGATAAGACATGAGTGTTTGATATCCCTGAGCTCAGCATTTAACAACACATCTTTTAGGAGAGGTTGTTTTTAAATCCTGAGTTGGAGAATAGTACTTTTTAGAGAGTAGCTGTTCTCTTGTCTGACCCTTCTGTGTGCCTGGGCATGCTTGTGGATTGACTGTCTGGCTTGAGAGTGACAGGGGCTGGGGATCCCCCAGGAGGTTGGCTGAGTCAGCCCTTTGCTGAATAGGCATCATTTGCAAGTAGAGTGGAGGGAGGAGATAGCACCTGGGAGTGAATAGGGCTGTGCCTGCCTGCCCCACTGCTGGCTCCACCTCCTGCTGGGCGGCTGACGACTCTGCCCCTCACTCTGAAAAGAAAGCAGAAGCCAGGAAAACAAAGTGCTCCAGCAACACCCAGAACTGGATCAGACCGGGCTCAGGACCCACTTGCACAAAGACTTCAAAGACTTTTAGGGGTATAAGTACAAGACCCCTGACAACAGATTTTTAGATTCTACAATCAAGAGGAACCTCTGCTGAAAGACGGACTGCTGAAGGACTGAAGGAAGATTGCCTTGCTGTGTGCTCTAAGGGCTGACCTGTTCTGCTGTGCAACTGAAGCTGAGGAGGAGAAGGGGCCTTGCTGTGTGCTGTGGCCCTGCCTACTTGATCTGACAAGACTTTGCTGTGTGCTGTGTCTTCAACACTGAATCTCCAAGGGCCTGAGAAGAGCTGGCCTCCTGTTTTGCAACCCAGGGACAGAAAGGTTGCTAAGACTTTAAGACTCTGCTGCGTCCCCTCTGTGCTGCTGTGTGCTGCAAGGACCGTGGGCTGTTTCTGCAAAGTTCCTAAACATCTGCCCCGCGGAGTGCGCTAGCTGCTCTCTGTCTTGCTTGAGAGCGCCGCGCTGACCCTTGCCTGGAATCAACTGCCGTGAGGAAAAGATCGACGTGCTTATCGGCACGTGTATTGCGGTGGCCAAGAGATCGTGGGCGTCCCCTGAGCTGCTACGAAGCTTCGAAGCTGTGTTTCCCCGTTCCGCAAAGCCGCGGAGAAAGGAGCGAGAAGGCCGCGACCTGATTGGTTGGCGGCGGAGGCTTGGCCGGTTGAGCCGCACTGCGATTGGCTGACACCCAGTGACGTCCGCCGTCGTCACTGGAGGCTCGTCGAGGGAGCCGCGACCGGATTGGTCCATCGCTCGGGAGCTGGGGAAACCCCGCACAGCCTGAGAGGAGCGTGGCTATCCAAACACCAAGAGCCTACGAACTGATTCTTTTTCGTGAGTACTGAATCACACAAAGAGACTAGAGACTACCTTCTTACGATCTTGACAACGCAAGAAAGCGAGTAATGTGCAAACCCTTTTGATACTTGATTGCCACTGCTGAAACTAGATAAAGTTATATTTTTAATATACTTACCTGTGTGGTCTACGTTTGTGGTGTACTAGGGGGGTCATTGTGGTTGTTACATGCAAATACTTTACACATTGCCTTGGGGATAAGCCTGTCTGCTCGAGCCAAGCTACCTAGAGGGTGAGCAGGGGTTATCTACCGTGTGTGTTCCTGTACCCTGACTAGAAGCAAGGGTCCCTATTTGGTCTAAGGTGCTTACCTCTGCCAACTAGAGACCCCCAGATCTAACATTGGTGGTCAGCGGTGCGGATTAGAACCAGTATTTGCACTTGACCTGCAGTGATTCTTTGTACATCACTAGTCTAGTTAGCAGTTACAGATTGCACAAAGTTTTTGGAAGACCTAGGAAGCATCATGTCTCTGAATGGAGTAGGCGAGGAGGTGGAATTGCAATTTGAAGTAGAAAAGTTGCTCACATATAAGAAGGATCAACTAATGCAATTCTGCAAACAGCTTGGATGCCCAGTGAAGGGCAGCGCTAACAAGGCAGAGCTACAGAAAGCTCTAAGGGCCTGGTGGGAGGCCAAAAATGGTGTGACAGAAGAAGCTACTGGAGAGGATGGTACACCGGAGCACGGATTTGGATCCGATGATTTGCCAGTGAATAGGCCAGCGTCTAGGGCTGGCAGCACCCATTCCAGTAGGGGCCTTTCTCCAGAGGAACTGGAGGAAAATCAGAGGATTAGGGCCCATGAGATTGAACTTTTTAAGCTCAAAGCTCAAGCAGAAGAGAGGAAACTGCGCCTTGACAGTGAAAAGAAGGCGGAGGAGAGGAGGAATGCTCTCGCTTTGGAAGAGAGAAAACTCCAGTTGGCTCATGAGTTGAGCATGAGGGAGCTGGACATTAAAGCTAAACAGGTGGAGTCCAGTCCGAATGGTGGCAGCGCACAACCAGTACAACCAGTACAGGCGGGTAAAGTATACATACCGAAAGATTTGGTGCAGAATTATCAGAGGGGTGAGGATATCTATGCATGGTTTAGATCCTATGAGCTTGCCTTGAAGATGAATGAAGTGCCTGAGAAGAGTTGGGGAGCAGGTTTGTAGAAGCATTTTGAGGCCTCTGGGAGGGATGTCTTGGCACCCTTAGAAGCAGCAGGTACCTTAACCTACCCCACTATGAAGGAGGCCTTATGCCTCAGGTAT
This sequence comes from Triturus cristatus, assembly GCF_964204655.1. Taxonomy (NCBI): domain Eukaryota; kingdom Metazoa; phylum Chordata; class Amphibia; order Caudata; family Salamandridae; genus Triturus; species Triturus cristatus. The sequence goes on from NC_140590.1 coordinate 1,699,678,698, forward strand.
GGGCTTACACCAGAACAGTACCGACAGAAGTTTAGGAACTTCAAGAAGCTTGATTCAAGTACTTGGGTGGAGTGTGTGAGTATGTACACGCGTGCACTGGAAGGTTGGATAAAGGGCAGCAAAGTTACTGATTATGTGGGGTTGTGTCACTTGATTAGTTGGGAGCACTTGAGTAGTCTATGTGTTCCAGAGCTGCGCCAGCATCTTTTAGACAGCAAGTTAACTGATCCCAGTGAGCTTGCTAAAGAGGCAGACCGCTGGACTAGCACCAGGGTCAACAAAGGGGTGGTAAGTATCCCGGCCAAGGGTGGACAGGGTCCCCAGCAGAAAGGTGGGGAGGACAAGGGTAACAATAAGGAGTTCTCTAAAGGGCCCCAAAACAGTTCCCAGGAGAAGGAGTCCCAAGCCCCCAAGCCTAAGAAGTCTTGGCCCCATAAGGGCAGACAGGATAACAGACCACCGCCTACTTGCTATGCTTGTAGGGAAGTGGGGCACATCGGTCCTAAATGTCCCAAGAAACCCCCAGCACCAGCTGCTGCTCCAGTCCCAGGGTTAGCTAGTGTAGCTTTGGGAGGGGATTTGATTTCCAGTGGGGAAGAGGGATTAGCTATGATGACCCTTGTCTCTTTAGGAGACCAAGAGATGGTCCAGGATACCTTGATACCCGCTAACACTAAGAAATACGGGCAAAAGGTGACCATCAATGGGAGGGAGATAGAGGCTCTGAGAGACACCGGGGCTAGTGTGACATCTGTCAGGTGTCAGTGGGTGTCTGAAGAGCAAGTCATTCCCAATGTGCTCCGCCCAGTAGTGGCAGCTGACACTTCAGTGCGCCTCTGCAAGATGGCGCGTGTTCCCTTTACATGGAGGGGAGTCTCTGGTACCTTGGAAGTCTGTGTCAGTGATGCCTTGCCAGTAGATTGTCTGTTGGGTAACGACCTGGAGAGTTCTCCATGGAAGGACGTAGAGCACAGAACTCACTTGGAGATGTTAGGACTGCCAGCGTGGATCTGTGTATCCACACGTGCCATGACAGCCAGTAAGGGTGGATTAGTAGAACCGGAGCCTGGAACAATGGCCCAGGGACCTGTCAGGAGAGGAAGGGGCAGAGGGCGCGGGAAATCGGCCCTCACTGTTCCCACGGTCCAGGAGGAAGCAGAACCTGAGGGGGATGCCCTGGAACCTACAGGGGAACAGGTGGCCGAACTGGGGGAATTGCCTGAGCTGACCCATTGGCAGCAAGAGGGTGGTCCCTCCAGGGAGGAATTCTGCCAGGCTCAGAAGGAGTGCCCTTCTCTCATTGGTGTGCGGCAGCAGGCTGCAGACCAGACAGCGGGCCTAGGGTCCAAGGAACATTTGATTTACTGGGAGGATGACTTACTTTATAGTGAGCCTAAATTTGCTGAGCCCGGTGCAGCCCGTGTGCTGGTGGAACCCGAGCGCTTCAGGAACTTCTTACTGGGTCTGGCTCATGACGTGCCTCTCGCAGGACATCTGGGGCAAGACAAGACCTATCACAGGCTTGTCACCCACTTCTACTGGCCCCAGATGAAGAAGCACGTCAGTACCTTTTGTAAGTCTTGCCAAACATGCCAAGCCAGTGGTAAGAGCGGAGGAAAGTGCGTGGCACCCCTCCAACCTTTTCCTGTGGTGAGCACCCCTTTTGAGCGGGTGGGGATTGATATCGTAGGGCCCCTGGACCCCAAGACTGCCTTAGGCAACAGGTTCATCCTGGTCTTGGTGGACCACGCCACCCGGTACCCGGAAGCAGTCCCTCTCAGGACAATCACAGCACCCGTGGTGGGCCGTGCATTGATGGGGATCTTTTCCCGCGTGGGGTTCCCCAGAGAGGTGGTCTCCGACTGGGGTACCAACTTCATCTCTAGGTACATGAAGTCTCTGTGGGAGGAGTGTGGGGTAAATTATAAGTTCACCACTCCTTACCACCCTCAAGGAAATGGGTTGGTTGAAAGGTTCAACCGCACCCTGAAAGGTATGATTATGGGCCTAGCACAGCCCATGAGACGGAAGTGGGACGTCTTGTTACCATGCCTGTTGTTTGCCTACAGGGAGGTGCCTCAGAAGTCCTTAGGGTTCAGCCCCTTTGAACTGCTGTATGGCCACCCTGTTAGAGGACCTCTCACACTGGTGAAGGAGGGGTGGGAGAAATCCCGTGGGAAAACCCCCCAGGATGTGTTCAGCTATGTGCTGGCCATCCGCAACCAGACGCAGCGCTTCAGGAAGCTCGCTCAGGAGAACCTAGAAGCCAGCCAGGAGGAGATGAACAAATGGTACGACCAGAATACCACTCTGGTAGAGTTTCATCCTGGGCAGAAAGTGTGGGTGAAGGCGCCGGTGGAGCCTTGTGCGCTCCGTGACAAGTGGACCGGGCCATATGAGGTGGTAGAGCGCAAGAGTGAGGTGACCTACCTGATCAACATGAAGACTCCTAGGCAGCCCCTGAGAGTCTTGCATGTGAACCGCCTCAAGCCCCACTTTGAGAGGTCTGAAGTGACAATGCTCATGGCTACAGATGATGGTGGGGAAGAGGATAGTGATCCTCTCCCTGACCTCCTGGCAACCAAGGAGCAAGACGGGTCAGTGGATGGTGTGGTCCTCTCGCCCACCCTGACCCCAGAACAGCAGAGAGACTGTCGCCAGGTGTTGGGTCAGTTCGCCTCCCTGTTCTCCCTGACCCCAGGTGTCACCAATTGGTGCGTCCATGATGTGGACACTGGAGATAGTCTACCTGTGAAACAGAAGTTTTACAGAGTAGCTGACAAGGTCAGGGCCAGCATCAAGGAAGAAGTTTCCAAGATGTTGGCGTTAGGGGTGATTGAGCCCTCCAGCAGTCCCTGGGCTAGCCCAGTGGTCCTAGTTCCCAAGAAAGCTGCTACACCCGGTGACCCGCCAGAACTTCGGTTTTGCGTGGACTACCGTGGGCTCAATGCGGTCACCAAGACTGACGCGCACCACATCCCCAGAGCTGATGAGCTCGTGGATCGGTTGGGAGCTGCCAGGTATCTCAGCACCTTTGATTTGACTTCGGGGTACTGGCAGATTGCCTTAACTGAGGGGGCTAAGGAGAGGTCGGCATTTTCAACACCAGAGGGGCACTTCCAGTTTCGCGTCATGCCCTTTGGATTGAAAAATGCCCCTGCCACCTTCCAGAGACTGGTCAACCGGGTACTGACCGGGCTGGAGCAATTCAGCGCCGCATACTTGGATGACATTGCTGTGTTCAGCTCCACTTGGGAGGAAAACTTGCAACACCTCGGTGAAGTGTTGAGGGCTCTGCAAAAGGCAGGCCTCACTATCAAGGCCAGTAAGTGCCAGATAGGGCAGGGATCAGTGGTGTATTTGGGACACCAGGTGGAGAGCGGCCAGGTGGCGCCCCTACAGGCGAAGATTGATACCATTCTGGCTTGGGAGCCCCCCAAGACCCAGACAGAGGTGAGAGCCTTTCTAGGACTCACCGGGTATTACAGACGGTTCATCAAGGGATACGGCACCATTGTTGCCCCCTTGACAGAACTAACCTCTAGAAATCAGCCCAGGAAAGTGAATTGGACCGAGGCCTGTCAAACTGCTATTGATGCCCTAAAAACTGCAATGTGCACAGCGCCAGTGCTGAAGGCACCTGACTTTTCGAGTGGGTTCGTTGTGCAAACAGACGCTTCAGAGCAAGGTGTGGGAGCAGTACTCTCACAGATGGACAACGAGGGCGGGGACCAACCTGTAGCTTTCATTAGTAGGAGGCTACTCCCCAGGGAACAGAGGTGGAGCGCTATTGAAAGGGAAGCATTTGCTGTGGTCTGGGCCCTGAAGAAGCTGAGGCCCTACCTGTTTGGGACTCACTTCCGTGTTCAGACCGACCACAGGCCCCTCAGATGGTTAATGCAGATGAGGGGTGAGAATCCAAAACTGTTGAGGTGGTCCATCTCCCTACAGGGAATGGACTTCACGGTGGAACACCGTCCCGGTACAGAACACGCCAATGCTGATGGTCTGTCCAGGTTTTTCCGCCTTAGTGATGAGAACTCCCAAGAGGGTGGGTAGTTCTCCCCACTTTCAGCTGGAGGGGACACGTGTTAGACCTGACATCCTTGGTGTGAGTTTTTCCCCTATCTTTTGCCTCTGCTACCTGGATTTTTGATGCTGTGCTGGATTTCGTTTTTGCTGGTTTAGATGCTTTGGACACTCTGCCACTGCTAATCAGTGCCAGAGTGTAAGTGCTCCCTGTGTAAAATATCATATTGATTGGATATACCTGATTGGCATATTTGTATCACCCTGAAGTCCCTAGTAAAGTGCACTGTGTGTGCCAGGGCTGGTGATGACAGATGCTACGAGTGGGCCTGCAGCGCTGATTGCGCCACCCACATGAGTAGCCCTAAAATGGTGTCTTCAGGCCTGCCGCCGCAGGCCTGCTTGCAGTCCCCGGACTGCCATGTCACCCTGGTCAGTGTCCCCACTGACTAGGCCTAACCCTTCCCTTTTTATGCACATCAGTAATCCCTATGGAAGGCCCAAGGTACCCCCCTGGGCAGGGTGCAGTGTATGTAAAGGTGGAGCATGTACTAGTGCAGGTACCATGCTCTGGTAGTGAACAGCGGCCATTTTGCGTGTTCACTGCTGCAAGGTTATCTTGCTCCATAGGCTAACATGGGGGAGGCTGGTGCCAATGGCTATCCGCCTATCTTCCCATAGGAACAAGATAAGACATGAGTGTTTGATATCCCTGAGCTCAGCATTTAATAACACATCTTTTAGGAGAGGTTGTTTTTAAATCCTGAGTTGGAGTATAGTACTTTTTAGAGAGTAGCTGTTCTCTTGTCTGACCCTTCTGTGTGCCTGGGCATGCTTGTGGATTGACTGTCTGGCTTGAGAGTGACAGGGGCTGGGGATCCCCCAGGAGGTTGGCTGAGTCAGCCCTTTGCTGAATAGGCGTCATTTGCAAGTAGAGTGGAGGGAGGAGATAGTACCTGGGAGTGAATAGGGCTGTGCCTGCCTGCCCCACTGCTGGCTCCACCTCCTGCTGGGCGGCTGACGACTCTGCCCCTCACTCTGAAAAGAAAGCAGAAGCCAGGAAAACAAAGTGCTCCAGCAACACCCAGAACTGGATCAGACCGGGCTCAGGACCCACTTGCACAAAGACTTCAAAGACTTTTAGGGGTATAAGTACAAGACCCCTGACAACAGATTTTTAGATTCTACAATCAAGAGGAACCTCTGCTGAAAGACGGACTGCTGAAGGACTGAAGGAAGATTGCCTTGCTGTGTGCTCTAAGGGCTGACCTGTTCTGCTGTGAAACTGAAGCTGAGGAGGAGAAGGGGCCTTGCTATGTGCTGTGGCCCTGCCTACTTGACCTGACAACACTTTGCTGTGTGCTGTGTCTTCAACACTGAATCTCCAAGGGCCTGAGAAGAGCTGGCCTCCTGTTTTGCAACCCAGGGACAGAAAGGTTGCCAAGACTTTAAGACTCTGCTGCATCCCCTCTGTGCTGCTGTGTGCTGCAAGGACCGTGGGCTGTTTCTGCAAAGTTCCTAAACATCTGCCCTGGGGAGTGCGCTAGCTGCTCTCTGTGTTGCTTGAGAGCGCCGCGCTGACCCTTGCCTGGAATCGACTGCCATGAGGAAAAGATCGACGTGCTTATCGGCACGTGTATTGCGGTGGCCAAGAGATCGTGGGCGTCCCCTGAGCTGCTGCGAAGCTTGGCGGTGTCTCGATCGACCCGCTGACTCGGGGTGCCTCGAGACATCCTGCCCGCAATTCACCGCCACGGCCCGGGGCCCGAAATCGCTTCGAAGCTGTGTTTCCCCGTTCCGCAAAGCCGCGGAGAAAGGAGCGAGAAGGCCGCGACCTGATTGGTTGGCGGCGGAGGCTTGGCCGGTTGAGCCGCACTGCGATTGGCTGACACCCAGTGACGTCCGCCGTCGTCACTGGAGGCTCGTCGAGGGAGCCGCGACCGGATTGGTCCATTGCTCGGGAGCTGGGGAAGCCCCGTACCACACATCCTGAGAGGAGCGTGGCTATCCAAACACCAAGAGCCTACGAACTGATTCTTTTTCGTGAGTACTGAATCACACAAAGAGACTAGAGACTACCTTCTTACGATCTTGACAACGCAAGAAAGCGAGTAATGTGCAAACCCTTTTGATACTTGATTGCCACTGCTGAAACTAGATAAAGTTATATTTTTAATATACTTACCTGTGTGGTCTACGTTTGTGGTGTACTAGGGGGGTCATTGTGGTTGTTACGTGCAAATACTTTACACATTGCCTTGGGGATAAGCCTGTCTGCTCGAGCCAAGCTACCTAGAGGGTGAGCAGGGGTTATCTACCGTGTGTGTCCCTGTACCCTGACTAGAAGCAGGGTCCCTATTTGGTCTAAGGTGCTTACCTCTGCCAACTAGAGACCCCCAGATCTAACAACCACCCAGCAGGCAACGGCCTGGCCGAACGCTTTAACCGCGTCATCATAGGCTCAGTCCAAGCCGCAATCAGCGCGGGCAAGAACTGGGAAACAGAACTCAAGAATACGATATGGGCATACCCCATCACACCCACGCTGACTGGATACAGCCCATTCAAGATCCTACGAGGCAAAGAACCATTCACGAGAGACAATCTTGTGTGGATGAACATGAAACTACAAAGCAAGTGGTCCCCGGCGGTGGTTAGAAACAACATTGAGAACGCCCAGAAAATCTACAAAGATAACTATGACAGGAGACATGGCGTACGAGACATCGCTTTGGCAGATGGAGACTGGGTCAGAGTGAAACTGAGGCACCTAGGCAGGAAAGGTGAAAGCAAGTTCAGCAAACCACTACAGATCAAGGAACTCTACTCCCGCTCCGCCCTCTTGAGTGATGGCAAAGTGTGGTCACACGGCCGCATGGTAAAGTGCAACAAAGTCCTCCAATGGTCGGCCCACAGCAGTACCGACAGAGCTGGCTACGACGACGAGGACACTGAAGCTGATGTCGCCTCTACAGCGGCAGCCTCCAGAAGCTCCGGCACCTGGGGGGGGTCGGGGGGGGGACATAGGACCAAGTAGCAACAGGATTTCCACACAACACACACCAACTCAAGAGACTAGTTATGCAGGCAATCAAGGCACTAGGCAAAGGGCACCGAGCGTACATAACGAGAGTCAAGCAGAGAGCAACACACAGACTACATCTCAGACACATGGGGAGCAGGCCTCCTTGACACGCACCCGCACAGGCAGGTTAGTGGTGCGTCCCAGTAGATATAATGAGTTTGCAATGTTACTCCCTAGGGAGTGAATCCTCACCCACTCGGGGGGAAAGTCTCAGCATAGTCTCATTCTCTCATTCTCTCTCTCTCTCTCCCTCTCTCCTCTCCTGTATCCGCTCTGCTGAGCGACACAAGAACTGTTTATACCCAGACCGTTTGTTCATATGGTTCGTACCGACGCACAGCAAATGCATGGTTATGCATTCATCGTTATTGTTGTTGTAAAGGGAGGAGATATGTGGTGTCGCAGTCTAGAGGTGGGAAACCACGTGACCCGGCGTGGAGGCTCATGGGACGGTGCGCTGCGTCGTGCCATTGGGAATTACAAGTTAGTGGTGATCGCAAGGGTTTTTCCTCTGCCCTAATAAAGTAGTATACAACCATTACCTGCATGGTTCTTGTGGTCTGCATAGATCGCGCATGTTGGAAAATGAGGCAGCATCTGTGAGGCCTGCACAAATAACATGACTACATTTGTCCTTCACTGGGAACCAAACACCCAATTGTAGCGCCTGACTCTCAGAGGGTAGCGTTGCAGAGCACTCTGAGGCTTACTCAAGGGAGGTGGTGTGGGCTAGTAATCGCCATTTGCAGGTGCACAAAAATAACACTCAATAATTGATTGTCCAGTCTGTTCTTTGCTTTATAAAAGTAAGAGTACATTTATAAAACACACACACTACTCAATACTATGCACCAATTTACAAATATACATAAGCTGTTGGAATTACTTTGTGACATTGCATAACATCTCCACCCCTCCCGCAAAGGGGGTTGGGGTCTAATACCACCACTCCCATGTATGCACATCCACTTGCCCCCAATGCAGATAGTTGAACATAACCTGGAGCGAGGGCCCTGCGCACTGGCACCATCCCAGTGGCGACCCACCCCATTACCTCAACAAGCATTAAAAAGGGGTAAACCTGCCTTGGTGACACATGACCCTGACTGAGCATCTCCTACTACTGACCATAAAGTATGCACCTCTATATCTTAAGGGCTAGCAGTCTGGGGTCTTCACCTAAGCGCAGCAGCAAGAATCCCTGTTTACGCACACTTTAGAATGACAGTACTCATCACCTTGGTTGATCATTTGAATGCATTGCAATTACAGCCCCTAAAGGCATCACAGATGAAATCACAGGATTGCGCATATACAGCCAGACCCCCTAGCAGGACTGTCTGGCAACATAGCCCCACTTGGCTTATGACATCTCCTTACACATGTGACTTACAGTCCCTTCAAATGAAGTACTCCTGGCAAGGGATTACGTAAATACAGCCAGACCCCCTAGCAGGAAGGTCCAGCAACATAACTCCATTTAGCTTAACATCACCTTACACGGGTACTTCACTTTACACATGTGACTTCCAGTCCACCTAAAAAGAAATAACCAATAATAAATGCATTTCGGTGCAATTACACCACTTCACCTCCAGGGGATGCCCTTCTCCAGACATCCCCAACTCAGCCCTTCACTCCATGATGCACTTCATAGTACACCCTCCGCTGTAGAACATAAGTTCCAGCCTAGAGGGTGTTAAAGGCTGGCTGAGCCCTTGAGGGGTTATTCTTTCAGATGCCCCGTGAAACTTATGGGTGGACTGTTCTTCTTTATGCTGGGGGAGGCTGTGATGCTCCTGCAGCCCCCCTGCACCCCTTTTCTCCAATGAGGGTGATCCCCTCCTCTGGGGCCACCAGGTGCCAAAACAGCAGATTTCTTTGTGCTGGGGGGGGGGGGAAGACTGCACTTCTCCAGCAGCTCCCCCAGCACCTTTTCACAAGTGAGGGTGACCCCCCTCCTCTGGGGGCCACAAAGCAAGATTTCCAAATGCCTGGCGAGGCATTATGGGGTGCTTCATGCTCCTCTTTACCAGCCCCAGCCACTAGGAACACTCTCCTCTGCCCTCTGGGTCTCTGAGAGGGTAGATTCAGCAGTGTGCTGTCTTCACTGGCTCCCTGCGCCAGCCTTTCACCAGGCTCTCCTTCTGGGCCTCTCTTCTCCCTGCGCAGAGACCCCTGCTTCTGTGCACCAGTCCTGGGCTCTTCTTCTGGTGCTGATAGGGTCCTGGGGGCAGTCAGGGGGTCTCTCCTTCCAACTGCCCATTGCGCCAGGCTCCAGCACCTTCACCATCAGCAGACCACACCCCAGAGAGACTCTCTTCCTGTGCAAGCAATTTTTAAAAGTTGAGTAGGGGGCTGGCAGGAAGTCCCTGTTGGTCCTATCAAACAGCGACACATCACGTTCCTGCCCCTACTCCCTCCTTCTTGTCCAGCCTCTGGGTTTGTTCAAAATGACATCGTCCAGGGTCTCGGCCACATGTCTCGGAAGCACCTTCCCCCCAAGCTGCCTTCCCTCTTTGGTGCAGCCTGGTGCCTGGCACCCAGCGACAGCGGTTGATGGATTGGCCTGTAGCCCCACCCATCTTCTCTTCATGGAGAGGAGACCCTCGCTTGTGGAAGAAAGGTTATCAATCCATCCAGCTGAGGTCAGCCCTCAGCCTGGGTCTGGCCATGGCTGGCTCAGAGAAATATGACAGTTCTGGATGACCCAAAAGCAGTACAAATATGACTTTGGACTCTGCAGAGTACTTATTTTCACATTCGCTACATTGGACTTAAGTGCGTGTCTGGAATCTGTAGGCCTAACGGAAGTTAATCTAGCCATGGGCCCCACATTCCCTTAGGGGAATAATGAAGTGAAAACACAGTAAAACACACTGACTTTCCCTGGCATGTTTCTTTCCAGCGTATAAAGCCTATTCCAGGTCACCACCCAATACTGCATAAGTCCTGCCACACCATTCACTTTGTAGCTGCTCCTGGACTGCGCACGATAGAAATCTCCCCTGCGCAGCCCGTACACGTGTGCACACGCATGTACACACATGTCTGCATGTAACCAGCCCGGTGTCCCTTACTCCAGCTGCTGCGCAGTGGCCTGGTCAAGCCAGGGGACCACCAGTAAAATCCCCATGCAGTCTCTTACATCCTGAGTTCACTGTGGGTGAGTCCCAACTTATGAGGCTCCCCCACAGTAAAAGCTCAACAATTAGGTGCTCAAAAAGCAAAAAATCCGGGCGGCCCATAGTGTCAGAACCACCTTCTAACACACGCCACGCCCAGCTGATTCCTACAGGGAAGAAGTAGCCACTCTGCATGTGTACATTTCCCGTAGTCAGCGATAACTAGTTATAAGGGGTTCTGACCAGACCCCCTTACTGACCAGTTATCCGCTTAGACCACCTACTCCTCCCATCCATGAAATCTCCACCCATGACAGGGATCCCAGACTACCCTAGGAACCCTCCGGGCTCTAGGTTAGATACCTCTAGGTCACTCATGGTCTACATGGACTCAGCCTAAGTAGGCTCACCTTTGCCCTTGGGCATGCAACACTATGCCTACCACTTCTGCGGACAAGGGTCCAGTGCCTCAGCACCGATGCGGTCTTCTGGGATAGGACTAAATCCCATCCCCTGGGTCACTAGCTGGTCTCTCTTCCAGAGTTTGTTCCAAATAGTACCCTCTCTCCGTTTGGTCCTTGCACCCCAAAGATGCAACCTCTCTGGACCCTCACCCTCAGCCTGCCGCTGAGGTCATTCTGCTGCCACCACCCTTTCGGGATGACTGTCTTCCCTAAAGAAAGCACAGTCACTTGTGCTTCCCCACACAGAAAAGCACCCTTTAGCCACTGGCCTGGCTCCCTCATAGTGTGGAAATTTAGCTTACAAACTGAACATTATCTGTGCCATCTTGCCTCTCCCCAGCGCCACGCACAGCGAATGCACGGCCGCCATCTTAGGCACCCCACTCTCTCATTGTCAATCGCCAGCGCGTTCCCCTGACGCTGCAAGCATCCCCCGCGCGCCGGCCACCCCCGCTCTCTCATACAGGCCATAAACCCTCTCCTTCTGCGCGACCCTGCTACGGAACCACTTCCGACCGACAACCCATACATGGTCATGCCTCTCCTTTGATAACCCCCTTCCTCTGCGCCCCATTGTCCGAACTGGTCCCAGGCCATCACCTAGCCCTGCGGATGCAGTTTATTGCCCCTACTGTAAGGGAAACACCCCACATCAAAGGGATTACAGTAGATCAAAGTCCCTACCCCCTGAGACCCGACCGGTCACACACACCCCCGGGAATTGACGGAATACCCTGCTGCGCAATAGCCATCTCCTACTGTGGGTGGGGTGGGAACTTCTACTGTATCTATGTGTGGGATCGGATCTGAACCGGGGCTTCAGGGGATATTCCCCCATACATCAAGGGAATCTCAAGAATGTACTATGTGTAATAAAGCAATAAACCAGTGTATAAGAGACCAGGTCTCAGAGATGCAGTTAGAGCACCTCGTGACGATACCTTGCTGTCTGATCTGATGTGTTCTGCTCCGACGGAATAAAACTTTGTTTCCTGCCTTCCAGTCTCCGGCGCCTGCCTCTTTCATTGGTAAATTATCGAGTGGTATGAGAGGCGATTACCGCCGGGCAAATACTTAAAAGGTTATCGACTGAAACTGCCGCTACCATTTAACAATTGGCGTCCCAAACGTGGGGCCCATCAGCGACACGTGGATCCAGTGGGAGAGGTCCCAACGACAGAGTGAACGACTGCAACGATCGGGAGAGCTCCTGCCCAATAGACCCTCGTCTGGCAGCCGATCATCCGAACTTCACTGATTCCGAGCAGACCTCTCTCGAGTGATCTACGGTCCTGACTGGGAACCATCAGGAGTGCCGCGGCAAATACGGAGAGTAGAGGACGATCGGGCGCTGGAGGCGGAAGACGAGAAACTGTCCACGCGGTCCGGGTAAGGTCGTGATACACGACAAATTGAGAAATAATTGATTGATTGTTTGAAGCTTTGGAAATACTAGTATTGCTCATTGATTGTTCTTTTTGAGATATTCGCTGTCTACAAACGGGGAGGAGTAGAAATACCCTCTCTCTCTCCCTTTGCAGATAGTGAAGGGTAGGTAACGCAGACTTTTGTCCCCGTTGAAACCCGTCGTGCCTATCTTTATCTCCCCATTGATTGATTGTCCGAACATTGATTGTTTTGAAGAATAGTGCTTTTTGAGATATTCTCTGTTTGCAAATAACGTAGAATAGGAATATTCTGTCTAGTCTTTGCAAATAGTGAAGGGTAGGTAACGCAGACTTTTGTCCCCGTTGAAACCCGTCGTGCCTATCTTTATCTCCCCATTGATTGATTGATTGATTGTCCGAACACTAGTTGTTCGATATTGGTTCTTTGGAGGTATTCTCTGCTTACAAATAACGAAGAATAGAGATATTCTGTCTAGTCTTTGCAAGCAGTGAAAAGATAGGTAGTGCTGACTTTTGTCCCCGTTGAAACCCGTCATGCCTATCTTCTCCCCACTGATTGGTAGTTGGTTCTGCCCGGACCGCTTATTAGAGGTGAACCACCCGGCTCCACTGGAAGGCACCCCTAATAAGGACATGTTCACTAAATATGGACTAGTCGCCGTAGCTTATAGCAAGCTGTGGCATAAATATACCAAGAAGGACCCCGAAAGTCAGTGGCCACTGATGGGATCCTTCGACGACCATAAGATAGAAGCGCTAGAAATAGCTCTGCGTAGCAATAAGACGACGCCTACTATGCTTGACAGTATCGGCATGTGGCGCAAAGAAGCAACGCAACGGAAAAGGAGGGAAGAAGTAAAAGCAGAAAAGGAATTACGAAAGGCAGCTCATCTTGCCGCTAGAAGGTTAGAGGAAGAGATAAAGGAGAGAAGGGAAACTAAACTAAGACAGGAGCCCGAAACCTCAGGTCAGTACGCTGTTAGGACCCCTTCTTTGCTCTACCCTGAGTTGTCCTCCAAGCAGCGAACGAATGACGAATTACTGTTAGGTCCCCCGATCATTTACATGCCCCCTCCATATGCACCCTCCCAGTCAGTAGTGCAACACCCACAACCCCCGAACACGATCGAAAGCAGTACAGGGGCCTCGGCCCTCACGGCCTCCGCGCCGGCTGAGCCTCTTGTACTGAACCCAATGTCGACTGCAACGCTAGATGACCATGAGATGGGAAAGAAAGAGTCCACCAGAATGAATCGATTAACTAAGGATGAACGAGCAGGAATCGATAAGATAGTAGGGACGCTGGTGGAGCGAAAAGAAAGTGAGGAGTATATAACAGACGTGTATAACTCATATGCCGACAGCCGCAGACGACACTTCGTCGTACGGCTCTGTTATCACGCCCTGAATGCATATGAGGACAGATACCAAGATAAAGGTCCCGAAGGCTTAGCGGCCCTATATAGGAAGGTAGACATTGGGGAAGAAGGAGAGGGCGATGTAACGAACCTCTTCGCTCGTACACTCGAGGTCTACCGACACCTTAAAGAACATGGACAGACCACCAAAACAGAAACCCCCATAGCAACTAAGCCCCAGGGAGGAAGGGCCGATGCCATGATGCCCATTAAAGAAGCTGCCCCCTACTGGGTCCCCCCACGGGGTCAGGGAACACACGACGACATCAACCACCAAGATGCGAAGGGAAGGGTTGTATATAACTGGGTCTACCAGCCGTGGGACCGGCAAGATATTTTGACCTTTAGAAAGACTCTACCCGACTTGAGAAAGAACCCGACTGCCTTCTACACTGAATTGGGTACAGCCTTAGGCTCAACGATAATGACGTTAGCAGATATCGACTTGTTCTTTGGGCTATGCCTGCCGGCTGATGTGTGGAAACAAATCCGGAGAGTTGACCACGCTGAGCCGTTCGGATATACCTGGGTACAACTCGATACCATAGATAAACAGCGAGAACCAGGACAGAAACCCCCGAAAGCCATCTTAGAGCTCCCAGACAAGATTGTACAAAAGCTGAAGACTCTAATCCCAGAAAGAAAGGTAGACTGGTCGATAGTGACGGCTTGCCGCCAGAAACCCCAGGAGGATGTGTCTGAATACTTCTCCCGATTCGAGACTGTGTTTTCCGATTACAGTGGCCAAGACATGACCACCGCAACCGGACATCACCTTTTTGTCCAGAATTATGTAAAGGGTCTGTCGCCAGAAGTTTCCCAGAAACTACAGACCAGCGAGAGTAGTTGGGCAGCCTCCAAACCCGCAGCAATTCTCCAGATGGCCCAATACTACGAAAACCAGAAGAACGAGAATGATAGGGCGTCAGAGAAGAAGAAAAAGGAATTAAAGGAGAGGGTAATGATAGCACAGTTGCAAGGGGTGACCATGGGAAGGGAACCCCCGAAAGAGAATTACCAACCAACAGCCCCTAGAAAGCTACCCCCTAGAGACCATACCCCTACACCCTACAACGGACGGAGAGACTTAGATGGGAATCAATGTGCGTTCTGTAGGGGGTTCGGACACTGGAAATCCCAGTGCCCGGTCCTTCTGGAAATGAACAAGAATAGGGACCCCAGAGACACAGCATATGACCCCAGAAATAGAGGACAGGGACGAGGGCACACGAACAACGCCATCAACGACAGGCCAGGCAGACCAAACACCTTTGATCGCCCCCGACAAAACCAGTGTCAGCAGTCCGACTATGAGAGCACTCATGACTTCGCATAGGACCGCCAGGGGCAAGGGAGGGATCCAGTCGAACTCCGTGTTGACCAGCAAGGTCCTTACGTCACCGCTAAGGTCTTGGGCACAAAATCTCCATTCCTGGTAGATACTGGGGCGACACGTAGTGCGTTATCTAAACGACTGATTCCTAGGGCACCCTTGTCTGGCTCACACGTAACCTCAATAGGCTTTGACGGAACGCCCTCCACTAACCCCTTATCAGCACCAATCTCCTTTGACTTAGAAGATAACACCACTGACACGACCTTTCTGCTCTCCTCCAACACCCCCGATGCTATTATGGGACTTGATTTGCTAAAAAATTTTCGAGCCACCATCAGATGCTCCCCAGACGGAGTTCGAGTCATCCTACACGATAACCCAGATCTGTCCAGACCCTGTCACACACGGCGTATGCTCTCTATAACCGATGCTGATATGTCCCTACTCGACACATTACCTTCACATCTATGGGCTAAAACCGACTCAGATGTAGGGCGCATGGTGATCGACCCGGTACACATAACCGTCCGACCGGACGCAGTGCTCCCAAAGCTTCCACAGTATCGGATATCACCCGAAGGCGAGAAGGCATTGGTGGAAATCATCGAGTCCCTGGTCGAGGCAGGAGTGGTAGAAGAAGTAGTCAGTAATGTTTGCAACAGCCCTATCCTACCCATTGTAAAGAAGCAAGGCGAGGGGGATGAGAAAGCCTACCGTTTCATTGTTGACTTGCGAGAGGTTAACAAAGTAGTCATACCCCAGTACCCCGTAGTCTCAGACATCACCACCATCCTCACCCTGATTCCATCCACTGCCACCATCTTTACTGTTATTGACCTCAAGAACGCATTCTTTTCCATCCCCATCCACCCAGACAGCCGCTACCTGTTCGGCTTCACTTTAAAAGCCCGTTCGTACAGATTCTGCAGGGCACCCCAAGGCTACACTGAGAGTCCCAGTATTTACAGCCAAGCCCTCAAGAGGCAACTGGATGCAGTCCAACTACCCGATGGAGTGGTGTTGATACAGTACGTCAATGACATTCTTTTGGCGGCCGACACCACTCCTCTTGCCGTCACAGCCACCATTCACCTCCTCCGCTTCCTTGCGGAGAACGGTCACAAGGTCTCCAGGAAGAAATTGCAATTCTGCCAGCCCCAGGTAACGTATCTAGGCCACCTACTATCCAAAGACGGGAGGAAACTTACCCCTGACCGAATTCAAACCATCCTAGAAACCCCTGTTCCCAAAACTCAGAAGCAAGTACGGTCCCTAGTGGGCCTCACCTCCTTTTGTCGACAGTGGTTGCCAAACTTCAGTCTTACCATAAAGCCTCTGCTTTCCCTGCTGGCTAAAGATGTCCCCTTCCCCCTCCCCTGGACACCTGAATGTCAATCCTCCTTCAAAGAATTACGAAACGCCCTCTGCTCGGCCCCAGTCCTAGGAACCCCAGACTACACTAAACCTTTCTCCCTCTACACCCACGAAAGGGAGGGATGTGCGTTGTCTGTCCTAACCCAGTCCATAGGCCCTAAGCAACGCCCTTGTGCCTACTTCTCTGCCACTCTTGACCCCGTAGCCAGAGCTTTGCCCGCCTGCCTTCGAGCAGTAGCCGCCGCTGCTGTCTCTATCCGACAAAGTGAGGGGATCGTGCTCTCGAACCCCCTCACAGTATTGGTACCCCATGCTGTTGACACCCTCCTGAACCAAACCAAGACTCAACACCTGACTAGCGCACGACTGACTGGTTATGAACTGACTCTGCTTGCACCCCACATCACATTGAAACGATGCACCACTCTGAATCCAGCTACACTACTGCCTCTCCCTGACGCTGACCCCAATGCATCCCCTATACATGATTGCGTGACCCTCACCGACGAACAAACCAAGAGTAGGGTTGACCTCCGGGATACTGCCTTCCCGGACCCTGACGGAGAACTGTGGGTGGATGGCTCATGCATCAAGCTCCCCGATGGCACCACCTCAGCTGCCTATGCAGTCACCACAGCCCGAACAGTTGTTGAGACAGCCCGCATCACACAGCGATCCGCACAGGCGGCGGAACTAATTGCTCTTACACGAGCCTGCATCCTGGCAACAGGGACAACCGCAAACATTTACACAGACAGTCAGTACGCCTTCGGGGTAGTTCACCACTTTGGACTCTTATGGAAAGAGAGGGGATTCTTGACTTCTCATGGCACACCCATCCTGCATGGAGATCTAGTCTATGCCCTGACCGAAGCAGTCCTCCTCCCCACACGGTTAGCTGTGATCAAATGCCAGGCACACAAGAAGGTGACAGACATTATAGGACAGGGAAATGCACTGGCTGACATTACTGCCCGAACCACAGCCGAGAATAGGTCCACGACCCGTATGTACGTGACCAGGTCACAAACTGAGAAATGGAAGGATGCTAGGGAAACAATTAGGGATATCCAACTAGCCAGCACACCACACGAGTTAACTGAATGGGCCCGGGTGGGATTGAAGGACGATGACGGTTGCTGGCGAACCAAAGACTTGAACAAATGGTTGTTACCAGATTCATACTTGATCCCCATGCTGACCATGGCACACTCTCCCGCACACATAGGGTCTGTCCCCATGATCGAACTCATCTCTAAAGTCTGGCACAACGACAAAATACCAGACTCAGCCAAACGTCTAGTCCAACAATGCCTAGTATGCCTCCAACACAACCCTGGGAAAGGAACTGCTGTACCCCGGGAGGGTTTGGGGTCCCCAATCACCCCTTTGAAGTCCTACAAATGGACTATGTCCAGCTAGAAAGGTGCCAAGGTTTGAAGTATGTACTTGTCATTGTGTGTGCCTTCAGCAAGTGGGTGGAAGCCTACCCAACCCATGACAACACCGCTATGACTACCGCAAAAGTACTACTGAAGGAATTCTTCCCCCGATACGGCCTTTGTCGAATTTTGTGGAGCGACAACGGCCCCCACTTCGTAGCCGAAGTTATCCAACTCATCTTAAAAGGGTTGGGTGTAAAACAGAAGTTCCATGCGGTCTTCCATCCCCAATCTGCAGGCCTGGTTGAGCGACACAATGCCACATTGAAGCTTAAGATAGCAAAAATAGTCGCCACCACAGGGCTAAGATGGCCAGACGCTCTCCCACTAGCATTGCTATCAATGCGTTCCACCCCCACCAAACACCACTTAACCCCCTACGAGGTCGTCTTCGGGCGGCCCATGAACCTTTGGACTGCACCAAAACCGACATCCATCCACGACGTCCCGGACGTCCTCATGTCTGATTATCTGTACAATCTAACTAAAACGTTGTCTATCATCCATCAGCAGGTGCTGCACGCCATTCCCGATGTTTCCAGGGGCCCCGGGCACGACATCCAACTGGTGACTTCGTCTTAGTGCGTAACTTCCAGCGCACCAAGAGTCTGGAGCCCCGGTGGACGGGCCCCCTGCAAGTCCTGATCACCACCCGAACAGCTCTTCGAGTGGAGGGGAAACGCAATTGGCTGCATGCACACCACTGCAAGAAGGTATCACCGACCCTGACAACCACGGACAACATCACCGCCCAAGAGGAACTTCTGGACAAAGACCGACCATCCCTGAGCCGCTGCCCGGATACAGAGACACTTGAATTGATTGAATATCCCGATCCCACTGTGCCATCCAAAGAAGGGTATAACTTGCGACGAAAGGAGAGAACTTCGGCTAAGCAGACCACAGGCTAAGTGGAAATCTCAGAGCGGTAGCCTAGTCACCCCAAAGGCCACCAGGAGAGAAACTAAGCAAAGTCTGTGGTTCTGCCAGCTACCGAGTCTCTCGAAGGTGATGGAAGCGCCCGACATGAAGGTGATGGAAGCAACCGGACGTCCGAAGATCCCCTACAAAGACCCAAAGACTGACCGAATGCACAGCTTTAAGACTATAGCACTTTTTATTACCCTTCTCTTTTGCCTTCTCCTCATGGTCACCTTCTGGATCATGGAGGAGAACACACCCGCTCATAAGACATTGCTGACCACCGTTCAACCTACCACCACGAAGGAGCACCATCTGATCTCACTGTCACCCCAACTCCGAGAAAGGCGTAAGGAGTTCTGGAATAACTCTTTTGTGCAGTTGCTCCACCAACACAATCTTGCCACCAACGCCACTAACTGCTGGATCTGTGGATTGCTACCACATGCCACTGGGCACTCAATCCCTTTCATCCCTTCACCTTTTTCTGTCCATGGTTCCTGCCTCGCCTGGCTGATCCTTCTGCAGGAGAGCTACAAGGACAATGCCACTTCCGGCAGAACCATGTCACACTTCTACCATGGGTTCTGGATGAACAAAACTGGTAGAACTTCCGCCCTCTTCTGCCCTCTGAGATCGAACGCTTCCTTTCACATGGACATCCCTGCCAAAGAACGAGTTGAAATGCAAGTGTTCAACAATCCAGCCAGACCCACCTTCTCTTACCTCCGAAAACGGACGGCCGCCACCCTAACAGTGGCCCTGTCCGTCATCAACATCACTGGATCTGTATGCCTCGAAGGCCTGGGGGCACAGCTGGTGGGCCACAGCTCCTGCCTCATCACCCAAACATTGGATTCAGTTGACCCACCCTCCTTTGTTGCCTCCCCGAATATGTACTTCGTCTGTGGTACTAAGGCCTACACCTGGCTCCCGAAAGGTTGGGGAGGCACCTGCTACATCGCCTTTGTCCTTCCTCCGACGTATGTGGCTCCAGCAAACCATCACCGACAGAAACGGGCCAAAGACATTGTGCAGGCCGACTCCACCGGAGCACAGTTCATGGACGCAGTCAAAGGCCTTGTTCCACTCTGGGGCCCAATGGCAAACAGCCGTGCCATCCGCCACTTAACCCAGGCAGTCGAAACGGCAATGAACATTACGGCTGGCGCCCTCGCCAACAACACCGCCGAGCTCCAGGCCGTCCGCTTAGTGGCCCTTCAGAACCGCCTCGTTCTAGATGTGGTTCTGGCTGATCATGGAGGAGCATGCCGCATCATTGGGTCCAGCTGTTGTACCTACGTACCAGATAACTCACCCTCAGTCTACAAAGCAATTGAACACCTCCACAGACTGTCCACAGAGGTCCATCAAGAGCAAGAAGAATGGTCGCTGGGGAGTTGGTTTTGGGACGCTATTAAAAGTTGGGGATGGAGGCTGTTTTCATTTATCCTAATACCGATTGTGATACTATGTGGATGTTGCTTGGGGATTCAGTGTCTGCCACCTTTATGTTCGCTTTTTATGAACTGCATCTGCCCTAAGACTTTGAACTTTGAAACAGAGCGGATGAAAGCCCTTTATGAGGTGGAGGTCCGTAGTATTATGGGGATAAATCCGAACTAGACAAGCTGGCGAGATATGTTAAAAGGGAGGACTGTGGAAATTTAGCTTACAAACTGAACATTATCTGCGCCATCTTGCCTCTCCCCAGCGCCCCGCACAGCGAATGCACGGCCGCCATCTTAGGCACCCCACTCTCTCATTGTCAATCGCCAGCGCGTTCCCCTGACGCTGCAAGCATCCCCCGCGCGCCGGCCACCCCCGCTCTCTCATACAGGCCATAAACCCTCTCCTTCTGCGCGACCCTGCTACGGAACCACTTCCGACCGACAACCCATACATGGTCATGCCTCTCCTTTGATAACCCCCTTCCTCTGCGCCCCATTGTCCGAACTGGTCCCAGGCCATCACCTAGCCCTGCGGATGCAGTTTATTGCCCCTACTGTAAGGGAAACACCCCACATCAAAGGGATTACAGTAGATCAAAGCCCCTACCCCCTGAGACCCGACCGGTCACACACACCCCCGGGAATTGACGGAATACCCTGCTGCGCAATAGCCATCTCCTACTGTGGGTGGGGTGGGAACTTCTACTGTATCTATGTGTGGGATCGGATCTGAACCGGGGCTTCAGGGGATATTCCCCCATACATCAAGGGAATCTCAAGAATGTACTATGTGTAATAAAGCAATAAACCAGTGTATAAGAGACCAGGTCTCAGAGATGCAGTTAGAGCACCTCGTGACGATACCTTGCTGTCTGATCTGATGTGTTCTGCTCCGACGGAATAAAACTTTGTTTCCTGCCTTCCAGTCTCCGGCGCCTGCCTCTTTCATTGGTAAATTATCGAGTGGTATGAGAGGCGATTACCGCCGGGCAAATACTTAAAAGGTTATCGACTGAAACTGCCGCTACCATTTAACAATAGGACCTCAGACCGGCCTCACCACCACACTGGCAGTGCCAGGGAGGAACACTGAGGGTGCCTCATCCGACATCCTACAGCTCATTCCCCCCGTCAGTAGCTCCACCCGGAAACTACCCTGGCAACCTAGACCCCTTCCTTGTTTTCCGCTGCGAGAACAGGGCCTATGTACCCTTCCCTCCGAGAGGTGCGCTCTCCTCCCGGAGTATCCTTAGAGAGCCTGTGGGTCCCGAGTTAGCTAGACCCAGGACCACCTCTCAGGGCTCTCCCCGGTCTCCCTGCAGCGCCTTGGGAGACTGCCCAGGGACCTACATGGTCCCTGGATGGCCTGCACCATACCTTATGAAGAGCAGGGTCCCTTCACTTAAGATAGGCCCCACCTGCCTTCAGGGTAGTACTACCACTCTCAGCCAGGGACCCTAAAGATCCCGGCTAGGCCTGAACCACCCCTTTGGGGAAACACAGGGTCCCTTCACTTAAGCTGGGCTCCACCTGTGCCCAGGGTGGTACTACCTTGCAGAAGTCCACCTCCTGCATCGAGCCAGGGGAACACCCCCATGCTCCTGGTCCTTGGGTCCAAGTCCCACAGGACCTTCCTGACTGGTTACCGGCTAGGCATCGCCCCAGCCACCACTTCAGGTTCCCTCCACCAGCTCCTGGTCCTGGGGTTTAAGTCCCACCGGACCTACCGGACTGGTCACCGGCCACCCGACCCCGACACCTCAGGGTCCACCACTAACCCTTCCCCTGGAAACTAGGGAGCACATCGCCCCCACTCAGATCTCCACTGGGTCAGTTACCTAGCCCACCTAGGGGCTACCACTACGCACAATCACTAAAGAACTACCCTCCTTGGGGGCCACCCACTACCAGCGGCCACCCCTGGGTTGCTCACCTCCCCACCAGTTGACCTGGGGGACCTGCCGGACACTCAACTCTACCACACCCTCCTCCCACAGTGGGAAAGGTTTCTTGGGGTCCCCCACCATGGGAACCCCTTGGGCGCTACTACATGGGGTAAAGAAACCTCCTGCCCCACCCTTCCACTGGTTTTAGCCTGCGCCATTAGCAAGAAACTTCTAGTGGGGGAAAGATATCTGGGACCCCTCCTGTGGAAACCCTCCCTGCCCTTAAAAAGCGCGGGAACCTCCCAGGACCCCTACTTCTCCTGTCCCCCTTGAAGGTCAATCCACCCCTACACCCCCACCTGTGATGTAGGTATCAGTTGCTGTCCCTATCTCTTGAGGAGACACCCTCCTCATGCAGGTGTAGTGTATGTAGTGTTAGGGTTCAAAGGTGTACAATATGGCTTAGAACATTTGTATGCAATCATTTCCTGGAAAGCACCATCCCGCTAGCACATTATAATCAACATAGCGTGGTCATATCAATACAGCTTACATTTAAACCATCATAACTTCACATGACACATATGGGTGCGGGGCTTTCCTTTCCCATACCTTTATTTCACATAACCAAAATGTTGAACCTTTCTCAGAGACTTGCGCTCTTCCATTTGCTCATTACTGCATAGGTATTGTGTGGCAAAACTGGACTTATCAAATGCTATAAATGCACACCAGAATGGGATACTATGTTT
The DNA here is from genome assembly GCF_964204655.1 of Triturus cristatus. Classification (NCBI taxonomy): domain Eukaryota; kingdom Metazoa; phylum Chordata; class Amphibia; order Caudata; family Salamandridae; genus Triturus; species Triturus cristatus. The sequence continues at coordinate 1,699,701,390 of NC_140590.1, forward strand.
CCCGCCGCTAGCCACCAATGTTGGAAAACGAGGCAGCATCTGTGAGGCCTGCACAAATAACATGACTACATTTGTCCTTCACTGGGAACCAAAAACCTAATTGTAGCGCCTGACTCTCAGAGGGTAGCGTTGCAGAGCAGTCTGAGGCTTACTCAAGGGAGGTGGTGTGGGCTAGTAATCGCCATTTGCAGGTGTACAAAAATAACACTCAATAATTGATTGTCCAGTCTGTACTTTGCTTTATAAAAGTAAGAGTACATTTATTAAACACACACACTACTCAATACTATGCACCAATTTACAAATATACATAAGCTGTTGGAATTACTTTGTGACATTGCATAACATCTCCACCCCTCCCGCAAAGGGGGGGGTGGGGTCTAGTACCACCACTCCCATGTATGCACATCCACTTGCCCCCAATGCAGATAGTTGAACATAACCTGGAGCGAGGGCCCTGCGCACCGGCACCATCCCAGTGGCGACCCACCCCATTACCTCAACAAGCATTAAAAAGGGGTAAACCTGCCTTGGTGACCCATGACCCTGACTGAGCATCTCCTACTGACCATAAAGTATGCACTTCTATATCTTAAGGGCTAGCAGTCTGGGGTCTTCACCTAAGCGCAGCAGCAAGAGTCCCTGTTTATGCACACTTTGGAATGACAGTACTCATCACCTTGGTTGATCATTTGAATGCATTGCAATTACAGCCCCTAAAGGCATCACAGATTAAATCACAGGATTGCGCATATACAGCCAGACACCCTAGCAGGACTGTCTGGCAACATAGCCCCACTTGGCTTATGACATCTCCTTACACATGTGACTTACAGTCCCTTCAAAAGAAGTACTCCTGGCAACTACACTTCTCCTGCAGTGCGCCTCTTCACTTTAAAAGGAATCACAGGTAAAAGCATGGGATTACATAAATACAGCCAGACCCCCTAGCAGGAAGGTCCAGCAACATAACTCCATTTAGCTTAACATCACCTTACACAGGTACTTCACTTTACACATGTGACTTCCAGTCCACCTAAAAAGAAATAACCAATAGTAAACGCATTTCGGTGCAATTACACCACTTCACCTCCAGGGGATGCCCTTCTCCAGACATCCCCAACTCAGCCCTTCACTCCATGATGCACTTCATAGTACACCCTCCGCTGTGGAACATAAGTTCCAGCCTAGAAGGTGTTAAAGGCTGGCTGAGCCCTTGAGGGGTTATTCTTTCAGATGCCCCGTGAAACTTATGGGTGGACTGTTCTTCTTTATGCTGGGGGAGGCTGCGGTGCTCCTGCAGCCCCCCTGCACCCCTTTTCTCCAATGAGGGTGACCCCCTCCTCTGGGGCCACCTGGCGCCAAAACAGCAGATTTCTTCGTGCTGGGGGGGGGAAAGACTGCACTTCTCCAGCAGCTCCCCCAGCACCTTTTCACAAGTGAGGGTGACCCCCCTCCTCTGGGGGCCACAAAGCACCAAAACTGCAGATTTCCAAATGCCTGGTGAGGCATTATGGGGCGCTTCATGCTCCTCTTTACCAGCCACTGGGAACACTCTCCTCTGCCCTCTGGGTCTCTGAGAGGATAGATACAGCAGGGTGCTGTCTTCACTGGCTCCCTGCGCCAGCCTTTCACCAGGCTCTCCTTCTGGACCTCTCTTCTCCCTGCGCAGAGGCCCCTGCTTCTGTGCACCAGTCCTGGGTTCTTCTTCTGGTGCTGATAGGGTCCTGGGGGCAGTCAGGGGGTCTCTCCTTCCAACTGCCCATTGCGCCAGGCTCCAGCACCTTCACCCTCAGCAGACCACACCCCAGAGAGACTCTCTTCCTGTGCAAGCACTTTTTAAAAGTTGAGTAGGGGGCTGGCAGGAAGTCCCTGTTGGTCCTATCAAACAGCGACACATCACTTTCCTGCCCCTGCTCCCTCCTTCTTGTCCAGCCTCTGGGTTTGTTCAAAATGGTGTCGTCCGGGTCTCGGCCACATGTCTCGGAAGCACCTTCCCCCCAAGTTGCCTTCCCTCCTTGGTGCAGCCTGGTGCCTGGCACCCAGCAACAGCGGTGGATGGATTGGCCTGTAGCCCCACCCATCTTCTCTTCGTGGAGAGGAGGCCCTCGCTTGTGGAAGAAAGGTTACCAATCCATCCAGCTGAGGTCAGCCCTCAGCCTGGGTCTGGCCATGGCGGGCTCAGAGAAATATGACAGTTCTGGATGACCCAAAAGCAGTACAAATATGACTTTGGACTCTGCAGAATACTTATTTTCACATTCGCTACATTGGACTTAAGTGCGTGTCTGGAATCTCTAGGCCTAACGGAAGTTAATCTAGCCATGGGCCCCACATTCCCTTAGGGGAATAATGAAGTGAAAACACAGTAAAACATACTGACTTTCCCTGGCATGTTTCTTTCCAGCGTATAAAGCCTATTCCAGGTCACCACCCAATACTGCATAAGTCCTGCCACACCATTCACTTTGTAGCTGCTCCTGGACTGCGCACGATAGAAATCTCCCCTGTGCAGCCCGTACACGTGTGCACACGCATGTGCACACGTGTCTGCATGTAACCAGCCCGGTGTCCCTTACTCCAGCTGCTGCGCAGTGGCCTGGTCAAGCCAGGGGAACACCAGTAAAATCCCCATGCAGTCTCTTACATCCTGAGTTCACTGTGGGTGAGTCCCAACTTATGAGGCTCCCCCACAGTAAAAGCTCTACAATTAGGTGCTCAAAAATCCGGGCGGCCCATAGTGTCAGAACCACCTTCTAACAGCGCATTACAGATCCAGTCAAGCAAGTGAGAAGGGAATCTGCCCAGGAGAGTGGAAAGGGCATCTCATCTAGCTCAGCAATACATAACTTGAATCATGTTTTCTATGAGAGTTGCTACTCCCTTCAGTTCCCATGAAGTAAACCAATCAGAATCAAACATGTTGAGATTTGTATTATTTTTGCAGATTTATATAGCGCAAACTCGATCTGAAGGTTTTGAAGCGCTTTACATGAGCACCAGTTTACGTTAAACATTCATCTTTTTGGGTGGGTGTGGGGAGAGTAAGTGATTTGCCCAGAATCACAGGACGTGGAGTCGACCCCGAGGCTCGAACCCTGGTTTTCCAGCTCCAAAGTCGGCAGTCTAGCTGTGAGACCACATCCTCTCCCCTAAGATACTAATGGTTGAGGTCCCCTTCCCAGCTCCCACATAGTGAAGTCTCTGCTGCAAGAACTTAAGCTGAATATATGCATCCGGATGACACAATTCGGTGAGGATGTTGACATTCACACGAAAACTAAACAAGAGAATGCATTTTAATTAACCTTGGCTGATTCAGCTTGGCTTTAGTAACAAGAACGGAAAAATACACAATAGACAGGAAAGCAGTTCAGCAAACAAGAGCCTTTTCGAATTGAGGCCTACATTAATTATGGTCAGCTGTAACGTGAAAATCACACTATGTATCTTCGCGTACTAGTGCAAATTAATGTAATGTTTGTGCAAAGCGTTTAATAACAGAAAAGCACCATCATATGTTCACACATAAGCAGACACAAAACATTGACATTTCACCCATAAGCAGTCTGACAACTTAGCAGCTACGTTAGATGTCATATAGGCAGTTTTTATTTTTTTTAATTTTAAGTGATTTCTTCGCTGTTCGCTCTTTTGGGTTTAGACTTCAAAAGGCAGAAAATACCCACTTCGCTGCTTTTGCTTATTTTGTTTAGTAGCAGAAATAGAAAAATACAGGCCAGTCCCGAAACAAAAGGCCAGGTGTCAGCTCGCCCCCTCTCCGGCTCTTTCACATCTCCCTACGTCATCACGCACCCCTTACGCTTTGTATTTCCTCTCATTCTTCCCCTCCTCTTGCCTCGTTCCTTCCAAGTGACAAGACCATGATAACCTTTTGTCGCCCGAAAGACAGCACTGCCTCCCAGTGGCCACTTTTATTAATTACAGCAGTAAAGGAAGCCATCCAAACATCACATAAATATAGCATTTCTCTTTTCCAGACGCACCCTTTAAAAGCCTTCAAACTTTCCAATGCCGTGCCACACCCGGTGTATGTAAAAAATAAAAATAAAATAACAATCGCCCAATATATGTTTTACAATTATTCTAGAAAATTGGCGATGTTTAAATATGTTTAAATATGCCTAACCATATTTGAATATTGCAGATATGTTGTATTATCCCTTTTAAAAATTCAATAAAATACATGGTTGCCAACATGCTACGGGCAGCCTGGTCTTAGTAAAGTGTAAAACTATTCACAGTGTGATTTTTTTTATCTGAAATGGGGATCAGGGGGAGGGGCTTAAAGCTCATTTGAAGGCCCTCCCCCTTTGATACCTGCTCCTAGCAAGGCTATGAGTGACACAAGATGTAGGTGATGGCACATTACAGAGTGGCCTATAGCAGCGCTGTTCTTTTTATCAACATGATGATTCTCTTGGCCTGTGTCTGACGCCCCCAGGGATCAATTAAAGCCCCTCCAGGGGGGCCCGACCCCAGTTTCAAGACCTCTGCTTCAGCCACAACAAGGAATGTAGTCAGTGGAGGCAGTATAAAATAAACCACCGTACCTCCAATTGCAAACTAAAGTCTGGGAGCGAACTATAGCTTTAGCGAGCCCACCATTGTAAACAGTGGGGTGTCCAGGGTAACCATAGTAAGAACTGTGTAAAAATGGCTCCTGATGAAAACCTTTGTTTTGCACATTTGTCTTTTAGTAAAATGCCATAGGCATTATGAAGACTAATTGGAATTTCCACAAAGGTATATAGGGCACTTGGCCTGCCTTTTGTCAGCTCTTGAATGCCACAAGGTGGAAGGAAGATTTGGAGCCAATAAGTCGACATTCACTTGCCCACATTATACTGTGGCATTAGATGTATTGTTTGGAAGGCAGTGTGATTGCTTTTCTAAAGCCAGTTATATTTTCTGTTCACTGAGATTTTTTTTCTATTCTGGGACTGTGTCTCCACGTACTTCTCCGAGGACAGCAAATCAGGCCCGACAGCAAATTGTAGAGATTCAGAAGAAAGGGGGCAATCCGGTAACCCACGGACTGGGGTAGAACAATGATTAAGAACACAAATGGTCATTATGGGGGAAGTGTAGCTTAAAACAGTGTGTAGTCTTGCTAGATTGAATCCAAAGCTGGGTTTAGATTCATTAAATCATGGTGCACGTTCTGGCCAACCCAACCGATCACTGAGACGGCATTCTGTTATAACAGGCCAATCCTAATCATGAGGGCCACTTAGGACCGCCGATAGCTCGTTCTTGTTGAAGCTTGCACTTAAGTGACCTTTGCCCCTGCCTGCAGGGCCGGTCGCTCCACACACAGCGCAGCTCCCTCCGTGAGTGCCGGGACCCTTGACCCCCCGCTGCTGCCTCGCACAGCCGTGCGATCGGATTGCTGTTAAACAACTCAAGACCTGGCTGTTCGAGCAGTAGCGGACCCTTCCCCCCCAAGCGCCTTGAGACCCTTCCGGGTGAGTAGTGCGCTATACAAATGTTATGATTGATTGATTGATTGATTGAAGTTGCTGATTTTTTTTTAGTTTAAAGGAATTTTATTTGGTAAAAAGAGAAAATATAATACAATAATCAAAACACATTTTTGTAAAAATAGTATAGTATTGCTTGAGCTCATGGAGGGAGAAAACATAGGGGGACAGAGAGATGGAAAAAAGGGAGAGGGGAGGTAGGGTAAGGTCCATTTAAGTTATTATAAGCCAAAAACAATAGTTATGCATGAAAGATCCTACTACGTTAAATAAAAGCAACAGTATTTATAAAGTCAGGGAGGTTTGGATACTTCCTCAGAGTAGGGGTTTATGTGCAGATGGTAGAGTAGCTGATACATGTAAGAACTCAGTAACGGGTAACCAAAGTATATCTCGCTTAATAGCGAGCATGATTGGGTGTACATAAGCCCTATCTAATCTATGGTTGTAGCAAACGCCATACCATCATGCTTGAAAAGATACAGCAGAGGCATCTTTCCATGACTTAGTGATTTGCTGAAACACAACAGCTATAAGTAAATCAATAACACGAATGTCAGTGACATGAGAGGACCAAACTTCGGAGATGCTACCTAGAACAAGCATTGGCATAGCCAATAGGTCTCGCCTTTGGGACCTTATAAGTGTTTAGCCATGCAACAGTTGATGTTGTTGCACCAAGGATATTGTGCTGCATAACTAAATACTTATAAGGTCTCAAAGGCGAGACCTATTGGCTATGCCAATGCTTGTTTAGAATGCATTGTTGGCATTTGTGATAACAGGAGGTGGTGCAAATGCACGACTTCTGCATTTTAGTGAGGTGACACAGAACACCACACTGAAATACAATAGTGAAACCTCTGATGCGTGAACTTGGCAGGGTGCTGCAAAGCCAATTGCTCTGATAAGCACAACCTATTGGCTTTGCCGATGCTTGTTTTCTAGAGGCGAAGAATACTTTTCTAATCACGTAGCCTATCAGCCGCCTGTCCCCGGCTGTCTATCCTACCACAAGTTTAGAGAATCAAGCTTTCTAGTCTGACAGCTGAACAAGTTAGAGGCGGGGCGGGGCTCCAGGAGGAGAGAGCTGGCACGCGGCTCCTCCTCCATAGTATATGAAGCTCGGCTTCAGAGAGTCTGTCTGGTTGAGAATGAGGCGTGGAACACAAGCTGCCTGCTTGACGAGGTACTCTGGCTCAGCTGAAAAATCACGTGATAGCTAGACTCCCGAGGCAGGATGGCAGTTTCAACTGGGTGAGTCTTGTTAAACACTGCTGTGGATACAAAGATAGGGGCTCCGCATTTGGCATGAGATGCAACCATGCGTAGAGGGTGAGAGGGACACTGGTACAGTAATACATGGGTAAAAAGAAAAAAACCTTTTAAAATACATAGGGCACAACAGCATGCACGGAGTAAATAGGGAGCCCTTGCAAGCATCGCAGATAAACGACACAAGTGTGTGTGGCACACATCACTAGGTACAGCGAGAACGGAAACACACTGGGTAGGACAACGATACTGGGTAGAGAGGAATTCATTTTCCACAGGTACTGCAATATAATCGTATAACTGACACCGCAGCGAGGTCCTATTCCGTTTTATGAGAAATTGGAGGGTGAAGTACTAATATTTTGCAGCCTTCCAGTTACAGTGTCTTGGACGAAAACTTGAGTTTGTCAAGGACCATATGGATAAAATTGTTGTTTAAATGCTTTTTGCTGCAAGCTTTGTAATGTTGTATTCTGTATAGTCAGACCCCCCAGGATATAGCGGCATGGATTAGCAAATTTAGCGGCACAAATATGGAAATTTAGCGGCACAAATATGGGAATTTAGCGGCAATTTAGCGGCGTTTTCTTTGGCAGTTTATCCTACAACAAACACAGATCTCTTTGTTTTTTGAGTTATTTAACACCATGAAGCTATGTATATTTGGTTTATTTACAATGTAGAGACTTTGTTTGTCTTCAAGACTAAAAATAGGACATAAACAGCATAGTTGGGAGTTTTGTTTAATAAAAAGAATCGATTTCTACCCAAAGAAACCCTTTTTGCAACATTAATCTATGCTCTAATGTTTGCTTTGCAGTGTGTATGCAGCTCTTTGATGAAAGTTAATACCTCGTTGTTCTATATTAGGACTTTAAGTTATCAATTGCAAAGAACAAAAGGACATCTCTTTTAAAAGCAGAAAACCTGCTGATCTATTTACATTATATGCACTCTGTAATCTACATGGTACACGTTTCTGCAGCAGGCATATTAACACTCTGCACTACCTTCACATAAGTCAAAACATTAACTATACAAAACTTTAATCTCTCTCCACGAAGAACATTAATCACAAGAGTTAACTTTACATTTTTGTGAGGCCTGGTAATTGCCGGAGAAAAGGAACCCGGCAGCAGGTGCTTTAAAAACATAATAAACTTGCAAGTATGGTGCCCCCAGGAAGCCAGCACCCGGTGCGGTAGCACCGCTCGCACCGCCCTAGAGCCGGCCCTGGGTGCCAGATTAAAACAGGGTTTGATTGGTTGTGGTTTAAGACGGGGCAGGGTAAAGTGACATTTAGGGCTAGGCCAAGAGGATATAGGGCCTCTTCAGCGAAAGGTGGGTAGCGAGCCAGACCTGTTGGTAGGCCTTAGGTTTTTGTAAATGGCTATAAGAAATGGGCATGGCTTAGGGCCTTTTGTGGTGATGCTGATTAAAAGTGGGGGGTTTACATGCTGGTCAGGTAGCCTTAATGGGTCAGGTCCATGTTTATATACACACAGATATTTTAAAGATATTTGTAAAGTTAAAATAAGTGGATCAATCAATGTTCTAATAATGTATACTTTGCGGTGTGTATGCAGTTCTGGGATGAAAGGTAATAGCTCGCTGTTCTATATTAGGACTTTAAGTTATAAATTGCAAGTAACAAAAGGATGTCTCTTTTGAAAGCAGTAACCTGCTGATCTGTTTACATCCTACGCATTCTGTAATCTACTTGGTACACGTTCTTTGCAGCAGGCACAGAACCCTCTGCACTAACTTCACCCAAGTCAAACCCTGAACTACACAAAATGCTGATCTCTATCCAGGAAGATAATTAATCACAGGAGTTATCTTGACATTTATGTGAGGCCTGGCCATTGCTCGCGGAAAGAAACGCTGCGGCAGGTGCTTCAAAAGCCTAATAAACTTTAATTGACGGAGCCCCCAGGAAGCCAGCACCCTAAAGCCGGCCCTGAATCAGAGTGCAACGTATAACTATATACAATCTACAGCCCTTCTGCTGCGGCGGCCAGCACGGGTCGATCCTTCACTTTTATTGCCTGTGGAAGCAAATGTTAAGGGCGAGAGACGCCTCCCAGCTCACAGCAGCTTACCTGGGCCTCTGGGCCTCCCGAGACGACGACGACGACGATCCACCACCAGCCAGACAACGATACAATGACGATCCAGACCAGCAGCGCCGCTCTAGACCAGGTGAGTCGCGTCGTCATCGAGTCGTCAGCACTGCCTGCTGTGAGGACCCCCCCTTAACCCCCTTCTATTGGTCTATTGGACCCGTGGCAAGAGCCACTGGCCCAATAGAACAATAGAAGAGGAAGAGAGGCGCGTGATCTGCTGCCTGCTGCTGGATGGGGGTGGGATGCCGCCAGGATGCCAGGATTTCGCGGGCACTTTTGTAAAAATCGCGGCATTTTTACAAAAGTGCCGATTTTGCGATTTTTTAGCAAATCGCGAAATCGCGAAATCCTGGGGGGTCTGTATAGTGCAGATATCTATTTGCGATTGTCGTGTGAAAATTCAACTGTCTTAATTTGTGATCTTCAAGCAAATCACGCTTGTGATCCGCATTCCCAAATAGAAGAGATGTCTGTCCTTAAAACTTCTTAACGTTTTGATAAACAGGTCGTAAAGTAGGCCACAGCCCACAAAACAAGCGCGCGTGCCTCGCGCAAGTAGGGGGTGGGAGGGGAGTGCGGCCGAGAGCAGGCACCGCTTTCCTTGCAGAACCGAGCGCGCCGCTCGCTCTCGCAATGAAATTGCCAAACGTGCACGTGTTGCCATTCAAAGCAATGCAACACGTGCATGTTTTTGCCTGCAAAACCGGATCGATTTCAAAAGGTCTTTTTGCCTATCAGCGCATGCGCGCTGTGTAGGTGAGACCTAATGAGATTTGAAAGCCGGCCACACACACACACAGCCAAAAACCAAGCCCATACATTTACCTGTCAGATCTGGACAGCGGTCTCATCCATTCCCTTTTTGTGAACACTCCCACTGTTCACACAATGCTTTGAGTGCCGTACAAGTCATTTAGAATACATGTGCACCTTCAGTAAGGCCCGATGAGGTCGGAAGTGGCCAGATAAATTATGCAAATGGCTTCTCCTTTAAGTCACAAAAGAAAAGTTTTTATCTTTTTCACCAAGTCAACATTTTCTTATATTCCTTAATCAAAACATTTTTGCATTGTTCACGTTACATTTTTTTATGGTAGACTTGGTTTGTATATGCGATGCACGCCTGACATCAAGTGTGTGCCCTCGCTGTCGATGAAAAGGTTATGAAGTCACCGATCAGCATGATATATGAACCCAGTGCGAACTCTTTCTGCTGCACGCACTCTTTCTGCTGCACGCACTGGAGGGGCAGCGAAGTGTTCACTCACTGTGTATGACGTACAGTCCGAAAGAACACGCAGCCTATGATCAATACCATAGCTTAAACCACCAGTGTGCATTGTTACTGCCCATGGTACACAACCCAAAACACGGCGGTAAAAGTGAAAGCAGCTGCAGCGTCCCGCAAGTGGTGCGCACATGCGCCACAGCAAGCCATATGTTTTGAATTATCGCGCCCGTGTCTGGGCATGATAATTCCAAACAGATGGTGCCTTTGCGGGTAACCTCAAGCAATAGGCCGTGGGCGGAGCAAAGGGGGGACATGCACCCGCCTTTGCCCAATTGTGTGCTGTCTTTCTTAGAAAGATGCACGCAAAGCCCAATAGCCTGTGCGAAAAACAAAAAAACACGCACGAGCATGTTGTGAGCTTGGTGAGCTTTCTGAAGCCCCTTACTAAAAGTCTCACAAGCAGCGCATGCCCACTGCTCTAGGCTCGACCTAAAAATATGGGAAAGAGAGAAAGGAATTGGAGTATGAAAAATAGAATTAATTTGTTGCCAAACTCGGGTCCAAAAAGTATGAATAGCTGGGCATTCAAATAACATATGCTTGAGATCTGCAAAGAGGACAGTACAGAACCAACACATAGAGGAGATGGCAGGGTCAATAGTATGTAGCTGGAGTGATGAGAAGTCTATTATAAATAAAAAACAAAGTTTGAGTAGTGTTTGGCTGCTCTAGAAGACTTCCTTACTTTAGTCCAGCTTTTATTGCATTTTGGAATAGGAAAAGATTCTCCCAAATCAGATTCCCAACTTCATTCCACCTGTGATTTGTCACCAGTAATAGGGATGTCCATTAAATTTTTATAAATTAAAGATGTGGAGAGGGAGTTACATAAAAACGATTTTGTGGTAGGAGGTGAAGAGGTGAGTATGCGGTCAGAAGTTAAAGTGTTATAGGAGGCTTGAGCAACTGCAATCAGAGACATATATTCGGATTGGTATGAAGAGGGAAGAGAAAAGCGGGATTGCATTATTGAAAAAGGAATACAAACACCATCCTGAAAAAGCTGATGAGTCCACTTAAGGCCATAAGATAACCAATCTTTCCAGAAAATAAACCTGTTGCTAAGTTTGATATTCTTATGATACCAAATTGATGAATTTAAGAATTGTGTACGGTCATCTTGAGCAGAAGAGAAGAGTGGTTGGAAGATAATACGAGCGTTTTTGAGAATAGGAAGAGATAGCGAGAACGGAATAGGAGAACGAGAGACTGTGGGGCATATTATAAAGCACGGCCGCTTTAGCGGCAGAAAGCTGCCGCTAAAGCGGCGATAATGGGCTTGATAATATGCCCTGGAGAATTCCCATAGAAGCCCATGTTGACACCAGAACATGGGCTTCTATTGGAATCCCCAAGGGCATATTATCAAGCCCATTATCGCCATTTTAGCTGCAGTTTTCTGCCGCTAAAGCAGCGATAATTTTAACGCTGTTTATTGATAATATGCCCCATAGTCTTAAAAAAAAAATGGTGAAAAGAGCATTTAAAATATCTACCCATAGAGGGTAAAGGTTAGAGTCAGTTCCATTATCAGACAGTAGAAAAGAAGACTGTTTAAGAAAAAATGCAGTGTGATAGGAGTGAAAATCAGGAAAATTGACTCCACCGATGTGTTTTTTGAGTTTACATTCTAGCTGTTTTGTTCTGCCATAAAAATTTCAAAAGAGTACTATATATGTTTTTATAGAAAGATTTAAAATATTAATTGGAATATTGGATAAATAAAACAATATAACCAGAAAAAGCATCATTTTTATAGAGTCGAGTCTACCCCACCAGGATAAAAATAAAGGGTGCCAAACTGACGTGGAAGTAGTTAAAAGTGATAGTAATTCGTTTAGATTTGAAACAACCATATCTCTAATAGAAGGATTAAACCATAGTCCAAGATATTTAATTTTAACTGCATTCCAGTGAAAATAAGAAGATGAAATGTCAGCATAAAAGCAGAGTTTGTTTAGTGGAAGGATTTCGCAGTTGTCAGCATTAAGTTAACAAGAGTAAAATCATTTACCTCTGAGAGAAATGCTGGTAAGGAAGTTTGTGGATTGGAAATAAATAATAAGATGTCATCTGCATAGACTGAGAGTTTTAACTGATTGATACCATAGGAGAAACCTGTAATATTTGCATTCAATCAAATTTTTGTTAAAAAAGGTTCTAGGGCAAGAATAATTAGAAGTGGAGAAAGGGGGCAACCTTGTCGAACTCCTCTATGAAGAGGAGATACAAGTCCGTTAGCTAGAATGAAAGACCTAGGAGAGGAATAAAGCAGAGAGACTTAATTGAAGTATTTTGGGCCAAAACCAAACCAAGCAAGTGTTGAAAAGATAAAGGACCAACTGACTCTGTTGAAAGCTTTTTCGACGTCTAGTGAAATTGCTGCTAACGATTTTTTGTATGATTTGGATTTACTTAAGACGGTAAAAAATAATTGGGTATTATTGGATAAGTGCCTTCCCTTAATGAAACCACACTGTTCTTTTCCAATCAAGTGGGGCAAGAAACAATCCAAACGAAGGGCAAGAATTTTCGCAAATATTTTATAATCTAAATTTATTAAAGAAATGAGTTTGTAATTTGTACACAGTGTGTGATCTTTGTTGTCTTTCAGGAGAAGACAAATTAAAGCCTCCTGAAAATCCTCCCGATTGCTGGGTGGAGATAAAATGTAAAAATAATTGATGTAATTTGGGAATAAGAAGTTGGGAAAAATGTGTGTAGAATTCAATAATGAAACCATCCGGTCCTAGGGCTTTCCCCTTTTCAATAGACTGAGTAGCGGTAAGGATGTCAGAGGGTTGAATATCAGCTTCTAAAGAAGAGAAATCTACATCAGGAGAAGAAGGTGGGGAAATAGAAGATAAATATTGAGCACTATCAGACTGTAGAGAAGGAGATTCAGGAGTATAAAGGTTTTGGTAAAAATTAGTAAATTCCAAAAGAATGTCCTCATTCTTATGAACCATAATATTAGTTGAAGTTAAAATTGATTCAATTTTAGTGCGTTCTTTTTTGATCTTAATATAATTGGCAAGAAGATTACCAGCTTTATTTTGAGCACTATAATACTTAGCACTAGACTTAAGTAAATATAAATTAGCAGATTCAATTGAAAGTTTATTAAAAGCAAATTTGGCCTTAATAAGTTCACTCAAATCAAAGTGGGCCCGTGTAGAATAATAAGAGTGTTCCAATTGCTTAATGCGCGAATTAAGTAGTTGTATGGTTTGAGAGGAAGATCTCTGCTTCTGAGCAACAAACGAAATGATGAATCCTCTAGAGGCAGCTTTAAAAGTGTCCCAAGTAAGTTGAGGTGAGGCATGAGGAGATGTATTTTCTATTAAAAAGGTGTCAGCAAATTTCTGAAATGCAGGTGTAAATTTAGGATCCAAGAGAAGGGAATTATTAAATCTCCATTTCCGAGTTCATTCAATGGGGGGGGGAGTAAGTCTAGATCTAAGGAGACAGGGGCATGGTCTGAAATTAAGATAGATCCTATGTCAGAATGGGAAAGGTGTTGGGAAAGGGCTTTAGAGATAAGTAATCTATACGTGACTGAGATGAATGGACCGGAGAGAAGTCTGTATATTCTTGGAGAGTGAGGTGACATAATCTCCAAGCATCAACAAGGGATCTTTGAGCTATAGTAGAGGTAAATTGAGTGTGAATGGAAGAGGGAATACATTTGGAATTAGAATGCCTATCTATAAAAGGATCGACAACCATATTACAATCTCCACCAAGGATCAAATAGAGCTTATCAGGATTAGTGGGTGCAGATAAATTAAGAATGGTCAAAGGGATTTTATTAATTAGTAAGGAAACAGAAACCCATCTACCGTCAGAATCTGTATCTTGGTGTATAAGTTGGACATCTAAACGTTTATGACCATTTCCTTTTCCAGAACCAGGAGATGCAAAAATATGACCCACCCATTGTCGCTGAAGCTTAGCTATCTCTTTACTTGTCACATGAATTTCTTGCATTAAACAATATCGCCTTTCAACCCAGCAATATGTGTTAAAACCCGTTGCCGTTTTATGGGGGATCCTAATCCTTTAGCATTCAAGGATATAACTTTTAACGACATCTAAGAATGCAAACAATTAAAAGCGCTTGATATGAAAAGACTGCAATTTAACAAAATACAATAATGCAATAAAAGTAACTTTCCCCAGTAAGAGGAATCCAATAGAGTAACAGTATAAATAAAGGAGGATATAAATTAGGAAATATAGCGCCAAAAGATTGAGGACCAAGTAATAGTGAGAAAGAAAGAGGGAGGCCAGGAAGAGGAAAAGAAAAGAAAAGAGGGATAGGAAGATAAAGTTGGAAAACACATAAAGAGATGAAAAAGCGAGCCAGGAAAGAAAAAATATGATAGAGGAAATACTTTGGAAGAAATACAGTACAGAGAAAAAATTAAAGAAAGACAAAAGGACATACCACGAACAAATAATGAACATGAGGGTGGTGGAGCCACATAAGGAAGATGGCACGATCAGACGGGAAGCCCCAGGACGGAGACCGGAAAGGGAGACACCATTCAGGCGGGAAAAGGAATCACATATCGGAAAACCACGACAAACTGCACCGGATAGTAAAAAAAGAAATTAATTGTAAGAGTTACAACAAAACAACAATTAACAATATCAATAGAAGTAAAATGTATATATTAACAAACAACAAGAGGCACAACAAAGGAACAATAGAAGATATAAAAATAAGTAGAATACAGATGATAACAAACAACAAGGAAACAATCAAATCATCGATGTTTTCTTCTTTGCAGTTATCCAGGAAATGTTGTAGGCGAGCAGGATCTTCATAAGTGGTGGTTTTATTGTTGTAAGTCACTTTCATAAGGCAAGGATGGAACAAACCATATCTAGCATTCAAACTACGAAGAGCAGGTCGCATGTCCAAAAAATGTTTCCTTCTGTCAGCTGTCGCTTTGGCATAGTCCTGAGCGAAGAAGAGATTGGATCCTTGTCAGGAAATGTTCCCTTTATGTCTAGCAGGTTGTAATACCTTAAGCAAATCAGGTTATCCCCAAAAATATAGAATAACACCTCTTGGTTTGGTTGAGAAGGAAGATGATCGTGGGCTTTGACCCAAGCGATGAGCTCTCTGGATATTCAGTTTTGGAATGTCAGGAAAACCCAAAAGACTCGGAAGAAAGGATTGAAAAAAGGAAAGAGGATCTGAGCCTTCAAGACCTTCCGCAAGACCATACATGTGCAGATTGTTGCGTCAATATGATTCTCCAAATTTTCCACTTGCTGTTTAAGGTGAGAAATCTCTAGATGCATAGAAGGCACTTGATTGATAACAGCCTGAACAAGTAATTAACATTTTGTTCTATATGTGACCATTTGTCCTCGAGACCTTGGAGACGGATATTAGTTTTTTCCATGGAAGGCTTGAGAGCACGTAGTTCTTCAAGAATTAGTTCCTTAGAGATTGGTGTTGGAGAAGTGGAAGGAGAAGGTGGTTCCTTCTTGACATGTTTGCCTGACACAGCCAATGAGGCAGAGGCTTTTTTAGATGACGATTTGGAGGCAGTGTGAGGCATAGTAGACGACGCGCCACCAGAGGCAAAATGACCAGAGTCTAAGTCCTCCATATTTTCCTGTAGGATACTAAAAGGATTACAATCCTCTAATGTGGAACAGTCAAGTGGGGTACCAGTACTTCGGGTAGAGCGAGCAGTTGCCATAAAGGACGCAGCAACAGGAAGTTCCTTATGAAATAAAAGACGTGCATTAGTACACACTGCTTAGTAGAGCCAAAATGTAAAAAATACCTCCAGGAGCAGCTAATGTAAAAAGACGCTGAGTAGGTGGGTACTGCATGTGAAGAGAAAAATAGAATTAAAAAAAATGATGTCATGGAAAAATGGGTTCCCAACATTAGCTTTCACCAGAGAGCATAAATGTCATAAAAAGGCAAAACATGCCTAAATTGGAAAATGCAGCATGAGGAGAGTGTCCGGGCGGCGAAAATATGTGAGACAAAATGGCAGCTGCAACTCAGAGGCGCGGCCGAGCGGGAAGAAAAAAATACAAAAACCGCTCACCTCAGACACATGTAGACACTTCAATGGGCACAGCAGCAGCTCATGAGTGCCGGCGTGCAGATTACGGGGCCGGAGAACGAGTAAAACCGCCAGGACGAGATCCGTCTCCCGGCCCCGTCACGGAGCTCTACGCTAAGGCGGCCATCTTCGCAGGCGTCGAAGCCACGCCCTTTAAGTTGCTGATTAATGCGAGCCATTACACAAGAGTACACACCATTTTACAGTGCTTAGTGAACCATACCCTCACTCTTTCATAAACCATTTCACTCAGGTCATTATCCCTTTGCTTGTCATTTTATAAGACTTAGCGAACTGATGTATCCAATGGGTTAGATTTTCCCAAAAGATTACAGGACTATTGCCACAATCTGGCTGGTGTCTCCTTCAGTTATCTGTCCTGATGATGACCCTTTTCTGATTCATTTGGCATTGTAGGTCGAAACATCGACAGTTTTCAAATGTGGACTGTTTTTTAACTTGTTTGTGGATTAGGACAATTGTAGCACGAGTGTTACTAGTAAGATCATACTATCCCTGTCAGTCACATGTATATAGTATTGTATAGAGCAACAGTGCACTTTTTTCACATTTCACTGCACCGTCACCCAATAGGAGCACCTTAATTGAAGTTATCATGTGATATTGCTTGATCTTTGAAACAGTGATTTGTTCTAAAGAAAATAAAAGTATGAAATGCATAGGTAAAGTTTTGCTGCTATACTTTAACTTTGTAGAGTTACTGCGTAGCTCAGGGCATTTTCCAACAGTTCCCTTAAAGATGTTTTCCACAACCTTGGGCTACCTGGCTCTGAGTAGCGTCCTCATTGGCCCAGGCCAGGGCTTCTGACCAGGGCCAGCACTAGGCATGGGCAGTGTGGGTAGCTGCTCAGGGCCCCTCTACTGCTACAAACTAAGTGGCCCGCACTGCCTTAAATAAACTTCAGTGTTACAAGGCCCAGGCAACAGCAGTGGTGCAGAGCTGTGCGGCCCAAGGGAGGTGGCATCCTCCCCTGGGCCTCGCAGCCATGGGCTGAAAGGGCTTCAGAAATATAATTGCTGTATCTGCATAACAGCGATTAGATGGGTTCTCGGAGTGCTGTTACATGTGAAGTGAACTCTTTCCCTGGGTGAATGTAAACCAAGGCATCCTGCAGGGTTCACAACAAAAGAAAGAATCATGTCCCCTCACCTAGGATGTAGGAAAGGGAGACAGGCATCATCAGAATAAAGAAAAAAACAAATTTCTTTAAGACACAGAAGCGTTTCACCTTACTACATGGGATTATATCACTGGATTGAAACGTATTTAGTAAAAATGAGAGTTTTTCAACATGAACTTAGAAACACTGCTGCCCTTGCCATGATGATAATGGTATTAGTCAACTAAGAGCAGAGCCACTGGAATTATGTGGCAAGAAAGGACCAAATTAGGTGGCAGGGTTTACTAATTTATGCAGCAAGAAAAGGCAAATTATGTGGCATAATGCAGCGCATTTTGGGATAGTATTACCTCATGATTTTGTCATTCACCCAAATACATCAATGAGCAACAGAAAGAGGACCAGATAACCTTTGCGAAGGGCTATCCACCGTATGGGAACAAGTGTTGCTGCGTTTTTTGTAAAGTTTGATCCATTTGAGCTAGAAACAACATTTTTTTTGTTGTTAAAAGCTGCAGAGTATGCAGCAAATGGTGTATGCAGCAAATCCACAATTATGTGGAAACGTAGCAACCACAAAATCAATTAATTTCAGTGGCCCTGGCTAAGAGGCATGTCAGGGTTCCTGTGTACCTATATATGGGCTACAGTCTTATTTAACAGGCAGCCAAATTATAGCCTATTACATCAAACACAAGAGGTGTTGTACATCACACACCCTGATTGCACGTATTTGAATGTGCTCTGATGTGCGATAATAAACAAAATGGAGGTTGGTGAAATAAAGTATTTGCCTAGGATCACACAATTTGGTGAAGCAGGGAAGCTAGGATTGATTCTAGATTTTCCAGTTTCTCACAGTACAATTTAGCCACTACATGGGTATCTCTTTATGGCATTAAAGCTTAACACTTCGTCTGGAATACAGGCAGGGCCCACATTGTATTTTTGGCAGTTTTACTTAGCACGAACGTTGGCCATGGACATAAGAGCACTTAAGGAGACACAGACTAGAGTCATTTTTTTCCAGCCCAGAGATTTGTCTGGATTCACAGCAAGACTTGACCTTTCTATTAAATCTCTCTCTCAGTGGGACCCTTTCCTGCCCACATCCTGGCTGGTGATCTAGAGATCATAGCTCTGTCCTGAACTCCCTGTGCAGTATCTTGTTTGCTTCCTAATATGTTCCCACCAATGTAAAAAATAAACACGTTGTGGTTGTTTCGCTGCTCAAACAAACCTTCAGCAGACTCAAAACGTCTCTGCGTCTTCGGACATCTCGTTGCTAATTTTTCTCAAATGTCTCACAATATTTTCCGGCAAAATGAAATAGCAGAAGTATATTGTGGGACCTTTTCTTTGGGTCAGAGGCAATAGGTGATACATCGGCAGCATCTGTGGAGGACACTATTTTTTAGGATTGCTGTTTCAAACTGACTATTTCATTTCATTTGTTTAAGAGTTATTCCTCTTAGAAACTTCTCTCTCCAACAGTGGCAATAGCGAGCAGTCCAAGCTTACTCCCAGAAGTGATAAATGTATTGGAAGTCAAATACAGTATGTCACATTAATCATACCCGATAAGCACCTTATCCAGCCAGCCTAGCAGTGTCTTTTAAAAGAGACTGATTTAGATAAGGTGATAATGGAATGAAACAACAAAAAACATGTTCTGTGACTACTAGTCCCCCAATACCCAACAAACATCTAACAATATCACTGTGTGTGCAAAGTGTTCTGCAAAGTGTTAATGGGCATTAGAACATTGGAATGTTGGAAGCTCCATTGAAAACTATGGAGTGCTCTGGCTTATAAGGGCTGGTATAAGCCCGGAGCTCCAACATTCCAATGTGTCTTTGTTCACAGCTCTGGCTGTGAACAAAGACCCTGAAGGCTTTGTTTTGTTAGAACATTCTGCCCTCTAGTGGCAGAATGTTCTAATAGCCTTATAGCCCTTCGTAGCAGGGCTATACCGGCTTTTAAAGTCCCTCTGCTTTGTTAAAGTCCCTCGCCTTCGGCTCGGGCCTTTAACGCTGCAGCGGGCCTTTAACAGCCGATATAGCCCGCTACGGCGGGCTATAAGGCTATAATAGTCCATCCTGCAAGACTTAACTGCTGCGAGGCCCAAGGAAGGGGCTGGGTTCAAGTAGGAAAGACAGAGAATCCACATTTACCTGACGGGCCTATGGCCAGGCCACTTGGTGATTAGATTTTTGTATTGCTGTGAATAAACTGGGATCCTTGCTTGGGCAGGCTCGGCCGCTGGTGCACAACCCAAAAGGATGTTACAGCCTTAGGGCTGATGTGCACAGAGTCAATCTGACTGTGCTCACTTAGTCAGCCAGCTCATTTCATGTGCAGAATGATGATGGCCTCGCGTGGGCAAGCACCGTATGATTAAAGCTTCCTCCCAAAATACATAATCCCAAACCTGGGGAGTGACGCCGAGGCCTGGGGAGATGGCTGCGTTTCAGGAGCACAGTTAGAATTGGCTACTTTGGGAGATGAATGGAAGAAGGGAGTGTGCAGGAGATGGGGCTGTGGGCTGGAGGGCAGCTGAGAAGCAAGGGGGCATTCCATAGACTGCGCCTATGCGAGTAGGTAGCCAATAGGTTCTGGGAGGCAGATCTTGCATTGGAGGTTAGAAAACCAAGGGGCAGATCTATATTGGAGATGCGCCACTTTTACGCCGCCGTTGCGTCACTTTTGTGACGCAGCAGCGGTGTAAACCCTGCACCACGTTGCGCCATATTTACATCGTGACGCATCTATGGAGATGCGTCACGATGTAAAGCCCTGCGCCACGTAAAACCTGCGTCAGGTTTCACGTGGGCGTGTCGACAGAGGGGGGGGGGTGTTCCATCGCAGGAACGCCCCTGAAAAGTGACTCAGTCAAATCTATAAGATTTGACTGAGTCACTTTCCCAACGCTGATGCGCCAAAACCCTGCGCCTGCTTGAAGCAGGCGTAATGCTTGACGCACCATGTTAGGGGTAGGGTAGGTTGGAACAGTGCTGGAGTTGCGTCGCGCTTGCAACGCAACTGAAGCACTGCGCCAACCTTACGCCATCGGATGCGTCACGCATCTGTTCATTCCTGCGCCATGATGCGCCGCATTGTAAATGTGGCGCATAATGTGTGGCGCAAGGGTAAACTTGCGTGACGCATCATTCCTGGCGCATCCTTGCTGATTTGCAGGGATGCGCCAGGAAACATAAATCTGCCCCCAAGAGTGTTTGGTTAGGCACCCGGGGAGTGACTGGAGTGACTTGTGGATGATGGAAATGGTCACATCTTAGAGGTGCCTCGCATGTTTCTCTTCTGCCCAGGACCAAGAAACCCTAGGACCAGCCCTGCTTCTGGCCCTGTTCATAGCAGGATCCTAGCAGGCTGCGCTGCATGGCTTGTCCTTGTGCTGTGAGTCCAGGGTGCGGGTTCACGGGTGTGAAGCGATGTGCCAGGTTGCAGTCTACAGTCACTGTATGGAACGTGTTCTTCCTCGTTTGTTGAGGGGTGAGGAGGATCCTCTCATTGCCAGGATTTCACAATCCAGTTCCTGCCAAACTGATCTGGCCGCTGCTTAGGAAGATGCCCCTTATTGAGGCATCCCCAGAATGTTTACCCCTCATCGTCGTCGACCTCCCTTTCTCTATCTCACTCTCTTTCTCTCTCTCTCTCTCTCTCTCTCTCTCTCTCTCTCTCTCTCGCTCTCTCTCTTTCGCTCAGCCTCTCCCTCTTTCTTTCATCTGTCTCCTCTATCAGCCTTGAACTCTTTTTCACTATTATTCACTCAGCCTTCTTCGGGTCTGAAAATAGTAGGGTATTAACAAGCTTAGACTATGCGCTGTGACATCACAGGACGTGACATCATAAGGAAGTGATGCCACAATCATATTGTTCCCCTTGCGTTAAATGGCACGGGGCTTTTTCAGTCAAATCTGAGAAACAGTCTTTGCGGCAGAGGATAAGTACATGTAAATGTAGCTGTACAATGTATGTGTCATACGGAAACCAGATACATGTACATTTATTTGTTGTTTGTGAATGCAAAAGAACGAGGGGCATATTATCAAGAATGGCGTTAAAAATATCGCCGCTTTAGCGGCAGGAAACTGCCGCTAAGGCGGCGATATTGGGCTTAATAATATGACGCAGAGAATTCCAATAGAAGCCCATGTTCTGGTGTCAACATGGGCTTCTATTGGAATTCTCTGCGGAATATTATCAAGCCCATTATCGCCGCTTTAGCGGCAGTTTCCTGCCGCTAAAGCGGCGATAATTTTAACGCCGTCCTTGATAATATGCCCCCGAGTGTTTCTTGGTAAAAGTCGAACTGGCATTGAAATAGTAAAGAATGAATTTATAGACATTTAATCAATTGCAGGTTATGAAATAAACAAAATTACATTTCTGCTGTGAAATTAAAGATAATTTAATGAATGTAGCTCTTACTTTGGAAGTATTGTCATTTATTCATATTCTGAGCCCATCGGGTGGATACCAGGGATGACAAAGGAAGTAAATGGCTAATATATGTGATTGATTAAAAACTATGGGGCATATCAACAACAACCGGCGATAATTATCGCTCAGCGCTCTTAGCGTGAGGATAATTATCGCCGGCTAGCGTGAATTTTTATCGCTGAGATAGCGTGCTATTAGCAACGCTTATCTCAATAGCGATAAAAATCTACACGCTAACAGGCTAACGTGAGATTATCGCTGGAAACCCAGCGATAATCACACGTTACCTTGTTGATAGGGACAGGCAAACTTAGCCATGATATCCTCCTTCCATAGGATATCATGGCTAAGTCTGAAAATTAGCAGACGTAAAAAAGCAGCGTTAACCGCGGTTAGCGCTGCTTTTTTTGTCTCTAACAGGGTTAGCGACATTCTTGATAATAGGAGAAATGTCGCTTAGCGACATTTCTCCTATTATTTTACTCTGGAACGCCCCCTTTGCATCTCATTAGAGATGCAAGGGGAAGCGTAGAGTAAAAGGGTGCTAACATGCAAATTTGCGTGTTAGCACCCTGTTGTTGATAGGGCGCTAGTTTTATCTCTGCTTTTTTGGCTTTTAAAGCCAAAAAAGCAGAGATAAAGCCCTTGTTGATATGCCCCCTTGACATTGAGCAGTGCGTTTTGCGACCATTTTTTCCTCCCTTTCTCCCTCCTGGGCCATTTTCGCGGACGGAGGGGTTATTGCTTGAAGGCTTAAAGTGCACCGTCAGGCTGCCGTGCAAAGGTATGCAAAGGCACACACTGTTTGCACATGCCAGCAGCCGGATGCAGACACAAACAAGGTGAAACCACAAGTCTTGGGTTCACACTCATGGATCACTGGGGCTGGCAGCATTTGCAAGAGAAGCAATGCCACACCTCAGACTGCACGAGTGCCGCTGACGCGTATGCAAACCCCTGACAAGGAAACTGACAGGAGCGTCTGACTGCCCTGCAGATACTGGTATGGCTGGGGTGGTCCAAGGGACGCTGATATCAAAGGTTTACAGCTGCACCAGTATCAATCCTCCTGAGATGAGAGACTAAGGACTCAACGTGAGTTGTTTAAGTGATCATCCCAGAACATTATAATGCTTCTTTTCACGACTAGCTATGATGGGTCACTAATGCCCCAGGCCAGAGAGAGGCTAAGAGATCTGAAAATGCACTTCTAGGCTGACCTGCCATACAACACTGTATCAGTACTGGAATACAAGTGCAGCCGGCACAGGTAATAGTGGTGGGATGGGGCAGGGGAGGGGCTGGGTGGAGTCAACAGACGATGGGATTAGTGGATATTCCAGCTGGCGCGGCCGGCCCAGGTAAGAGCGGTAGAGCGGGGTGAGGGGGGAGTTAACAGACGACGGGATCGATCAAATTAAATAAAACAATTAATAAAACCACTCATCTTGCGCTAGCCGCATCGTCGAGTCGGCAAGCACAAGGTAAGTGGTTTAATTTGTTTTAAAATTTTATTTAATCTATCCCATTGTCTGTTGACTCCCCCCTCACCGTTCTTACCTGTGCAAGCCGCGCCTGCTGGAATATCCACTAAACTCCTGGGAAGCCCTCCAGGTTTGACCGTCATTGGGCACTGGCCTTCAAGTAAAGCATCCTCGATCTCCCATAATGCGCCGCTGCATGTGTGTGCAGTGCTATTCCAGTACTGAGACATCTGCAGAGCTAGCTTGAGCCATGCACTGATATTCCAGTATAGAGGATACTTCTAGAGCTCACATGATACACAGTTGGAAGCTCTGACTCATTCACAGGGTACTTGGAATGCACGTCTACACTGACCCACCCCAGGACCGCTATCCCCCTACAAAGGCATCCACCGACCTCTCACAGTCTCGCTCCAGTTTCATTCCACAACTCACTAAAACACTTTCCAAACTATTGGAATTAATATATATTCCAGCCTGCACGGTGGCACCGAAGCATACCTGTAAAACAATTATCACACCGGATATTCATTCCTTGGGCAGAGGTCCCATGGGAAACAGTGTTTACAGCGCTGTCATTACATCGCAGTACTATTACGACACGGTCGTTACAACGAACTCGCTATTAGTACGCGATGCATTTACATCGCAAGTCATTGCAACAACTTGCTGTAGGGGGCGCTGAGGTATTGGAAATGAATTCCAACACCTTCCCTACTGTTGCGCAAACTAGAGTAGGAATAGTAAATAATACTATTCCTAAGTCCAGCGCGCCCCCTACTGCAAGTCGTTGGCATGACTTGCGATATGAATGTTTTGCGTACTAACAACGCGGTCGTTGTAATGATCAAATTATAAAAGCATGCAATGTATACATTGCGTTGTAATGTGCTATATTCCAGTCCCATTTCCCCACCCCCACTAGAGGACTCTTGGTGCACCGACCAAACCCATACTCTGTATACCAAGGGGACTGCCAGCATATCCAGGGGTGTAGCTTAGTCACTAAAATTGGGGTGGCGAGATTTAGATTTCCTAACAATCACGCTGGCATTTCTTGTTAACATACATTCTCTGAGAAGCAGGACATGCGGGCGCTTAAGGGGCAATGGAAAGTGAGAGTAGTGAGGAATGTTAGCAGTAGTAAAACAAAATATTTTATAAAATAACCAAAACATTTTAAGAACTTTAAAATAGGGAGAGAGGTTGGCAACTTGTCATGAACAGTGCGATTAGAAATATTTAAAAGCAGTGCACTTGAATGGAAAGTTGTGACTCTGCAGACTGAGAGTTTGAGTGGAAGAGGATGAGTTCGCGGAGTCAGAGTCGGAGCCGGAGCCGAGAAGCACAGGGCGCAGACCTCATTGTGGTCAGCCGAGCCTGAGCGGGGGTAATTCAGCTAATTCAGCCATCCCGGTGCAGAGCTAGAGCTGAGCCAGCCATCGCCCTTCTGGTTCGCTCGCTCGCTCGCTCCCGGAGCATGAGCGGTGCTTGAGCCTACGTTGAGCCTGTGCCAGGGAACTCAGGGGCATATCAACAAGGGCTTTATCTCTGCTTTTTTGGCTTTAAAAGCCAAAAAAGGAGAGATAAAACTAGCGCCCTATCAACAACAGGGTGCTAACTTGCAAATTTGCATCTTAGCACCCTTTTACTCTACGCTTCCCCTTGCATCTCTAATGAGATGCAAAGGGGGCGTTCCAGAGTAAAATAATAGGAGAAATGTCACTAAGCGACATTTCTCCTATTATCAAGAATGTCGCTAACCCTGTTAGAGACAAAAAAAGCAGCGCTAACCGCGGTTAACGCTGCTTTTTTACACCTGGTATTTTTCTGACTTAGCCATGATATCCTATGGAAGGAGGATATCATGGCTAAGTTTGCCTGTCCCTATCAACAAGGTAACGTGAGATTATCGCTGGGTTTCCAGCGATAATCTCACGTTAGCCTGTTAGCGTGAGGATTTTTATCGCTATTGAGATAAGCGTTGCTAATAGCACGCTATCTCAGCGATAAAAATTCACGCTAGCCGGCGATAATTATCCTAGCGCTAAGTGCGCTTAGAGATAATTATCGCCGGTTGTTGTTGATATGCCCCATAGTCTCTCTGCCGCAATGCCGGAATTCCATGTCAGCGTGAGGATGCGATGACTCGCAAGGTTGCCACAGCTGCCTCCAAGCCGCGAACCTGACTCCTGTCTCCGTTTTGGGACATGCTGGTTTCCGAGGTTCCTCGGCTGCTTCCCATTCACTCGACCGGATTCCTTGTGTTAGCGAGAGTACAGACTGACGCCAAAGACTGCCTGCCCTTGTTGCTCCATTGTTTAGCGATCTCGAATCAGAGACCGGCGGCTAAAGAAAATTCACCATAGCGTTATTATACGCTGGCCTCCGGGGCTATCTGCCCCTTTGTTACTCTTGTTTTATTTTTTTTGTCTTGTTGAAACTTTATAGGTAACAGCCCAGTAACAGGACTGATATTACGAACGCACTACTCGTGATTAATGCTAAGTATTTTTTTACTCGAAGGACAGCAATATCTCATACTCACCAAAAGTCAGACGTATACCTCTGCATGAACTATTGAGGAGCAGCGGAAGCTTTGCAATTAAAAGAGCGGACACTTTGCTATTTACTTTGCTATTTACTTTCCCTATTTTTGGAAAAGGCTTTTCTTTGGTGGACTAACTTTTGCTTTAATTATTGGGGCAAAAGCATCAGGGACTTACTTTTCTTATACACCTGTCCTGTTGGAAACAAACAAACAAACACCCAGCCCACCAAAGCTGCCAAACCGCCAAGCAATCAAACACTCAAGATCCTAGGATCTTGTCTAACCCTGCGACAACTCTGCCATAACTTCGCTAAGTTACTATCAGACTCTGGTATTACCAAATCTACAATTGCAATGTGTCCTTGGAGTAAAGATATATTGGAGGTCTGCAGAAATTAGAGGGTGCTTATCGTGTATGCTTGTAGTGACTACACGAACATTGAAGATCTTTGAAGAGGAGCGCGCTGACTACTGGAGACAAGCGCGGCTACCTTCCTGCGCCTTCTTGCGTCTTCCTGCGCCCCTAGACCCTTGTGTTGGCAACCAGTAATTCAATCTCCTGCCTGAGCTCATGGGACTGCGAGATTGCGAGCTGTGCATTGGAGAGTGGAAACTTGGCGATCGGTGCTCGGTGTTGCATGAGCGGCGCATCGGCGCACTAGCGTATTGGAACTATACCTCTCTGGCTGTGCTGGCCGGCCTGGCTAAGGAACCTGTCATATAAGAACTAAGATATGACCGCAAAATATTACGCTCTGGCAGATTGGTGTACACAAGAGCTTGCAAAAAAACTAGAGCTAATCCTCTAAGGAACAACTCACTGCAAATAAACATTTTGAAGAGCTTCAATACCATCCCTTCCTTATTTTCTAAAAAAGTTATACGTTTAAAATCAGTAGGGATGCTGGAGTCTTCCCAAAAGTTAAATGAAGATCATGTAGAGGCTAAAGTAATTCCCGGAAAACCATGGCCAGTAGTACCCCCCAAACTACCGCCCAAAATGGAGGGATCATGGTCTACAGATCGCCAACAATCGGAATGTAGGGTGGCTGACTCTTTGGTGGCAAAACTAACCATCCACTCCCTTGTAAATGGAGTCTCTGAACCCGAAGGAGTATCTCAACTAGTGCCAAAAGCGGGAGAACACATAATGGAAGATTTCACGTTACCTGACATTAATCTAGATCAGTCTCCTAAAATGTCTCACGTTCATAATCTAGAATGGTCTAGGATTCTTATTCCTGCCACTTCACTTTCCCCCAAGGATTATCCTGTTAAAATGCAATTGTTCAGTAGTACTCCCAGTGGAACAAGTTTATTAGATTCACGGGGCTCATTAACCCCTGGACTATCCTCAAATTTCTTCCCTTAATTAATAACCCAGAGTCAAAACTGCTGATGTCGGAATCATTACTTTGCCTGGAAAGAGTGCTGGCTTCCATCTTAGCCTTAATGGAGAAATCAGTAAGTAACTCCGACTCTATTTTTGACTCTGTTCAGGCCTTGACAAAGTTTATAGCCTCTGAACAAAAATTATTGGCAGGCAAAACTGGCATACTTCCTCTCAGTATGCCTAATCTAGAGAAGGGATCGTCCATTCCCCTTCTTCTGGAGGAAGACTCCGACAAGCTACATATTACTCAAACAGACTCTCTACCACATGTTAAAGGATGGGACTTTGGCATCCAGGCTGGTAAGCCTTTCTTTAGTAAAAAAAATTAATCCAAAATGAAAGAAAACGAAGATATTCTTGATAAATTACATTCCTCTACTTTACAGTAGCTCTTCGATTCTGAGTCTTTAGCTACAGTGGTTGTACCTACGTCCCGCTCGCAAGCTAAGACGGAAAATACAAATTCAAGTACAATCCGAAAGGTTTTCCCTATCTTCCGAAAAACAGGTGTAAAATCTCCTAAACAGCTTATAGAGGAAGGACTAAAATCGGATGCTCTCCTATTAAGGAAAAGGCTATTAAGAACAAAAGTATCAATGCCTGTAAGAAAAAGAAGAAGGAAAAAAAGGGAAAAACGTTGAAGGATAAATAAATAAAAGGACAAAACGCTTACACTTCGACCCTAACCTTATTTATAATATACCAACAAATCTGGAATCAAATGTTCTGAAGAAAGAAGATGGACAAATAGAGTTCAATCTTTTGGGTCCTTGTTCCTCTTTTCTGAACTCAAGTGCACTAAATAAATCTACCCAAGATGCAATGATATTAGATATAAACGTTCCTTCTACCGCTCAGAGTATTTTGAACCCTAATGCTTCTCTGTTTGCTTCTTCTTTAGGTATTAATGTCATTTATAAAACCAATGAAAATATTTCTGAGGTATCCAGCCTAGTTAATAACCCATATCCTGCTCCTTATAGCCTGGATTATTCGTTTGTCTTTGATCATGAACTATATTTGAATAGGACCTTTTAGTTGGGTTGCTTTGCTGACATTTCAGGCCTTCAAATAATCGAAGGCAATGACATCGGTCTGGTTGAGGTTCAAAAATATAATAATCTTAAGGGTGCAAGAGTAACATTTGCATCCAAAGCTATCTCCCACCTGATAATGGCACACAGCCATAAACTACGTTGTTAAGGCATTGATGTTTTAATACCAGAAGAGGAGCTACCATTAAAAAAAGTGGCCCAAAATAAGCTGTATAACATAGATCTAGAAACCGCCGCAAGAGGCATTCCCTTCTCGGAGAAAGAGAGTATTTTGCAGGTTTTCATTGGTAAAGAAAGTAGGAGGGTTTCGCTCCATACAGAGAAAAATACTCAGCATGCGCTTCCTGCAGAGGAGGAAGATAAGAAATGGAGTTGAGTTGCAGGCGTTCTTAACTCAAATAGACCCTTAGGCCTAAAATGTGGGAACTCTTCATAGCAAGGATATCAATGTGATATATTGGAACGCAGCTGGTTTAAGCACTAATAAAAACAAACTCTTATTCTTGAAAGAGCAGAATGCCGATATAATTTGTCTACAAGAGACTTGGATCACAAAGAACTGGTCCACCGAAGATTATATTGTGCTGAGCCGGCCTGCGCTTCCTGTGAATAGAGGTCACGCTAAAGGAGGGATTGCCATTATGTTAAGTACAAGCCTTAGTTGGTCATATAAAGAATTTTCTCATGCCTCTAACCTAATTCAGGCGATTAAGTTAGATCACAAGGACGGCCAGGATCATTTGGATTCCCTGTTGATCGTAAATGCATATTTACCTCCCGACACATCTTATTCTTATCTACTGAAAGATCTATTCATTTTTATATCCTCTACCTTGGAAAGTGTAGACTGCAGGACCCTATTATTAGTTGGAGATCTGAACTCTAAAATCTCATCACATAGTATAAGGGTATTTTATAACACCGAAAAAAATGAAGCCTTAAATATCCCCACTGCCCAATTTCCGAATAAAAGCAGGACAGACAAAAGAGGAGTCTTATTACTCGAAGGTTTCAGAAGTTTAGATCTCATAATAGCTAACAGGAGGCTAGAAAAGGATATTCCAGCAAATCATACTCATAGGGCGCCAATTGGGAGATCTATTATAGATTATTTAATTGTTTCTGCAGATTTTTTCTGTAAACTTATAAACATGGAAGTCCTGGGAAATGTTTCCAGTGCCCATATGTTGATTTGCTTTAAATTTGAATTCACTTGTGCTAAGGTAGGCCCCTGGAACTTCAAAGGCGATACAGTAGGATTTTAATGCAACAAATGGTAGAATTAATTGGAATATTCAGGTGAACGCTAAATTAAAAGCGTACTTAACAGCCCTAATAAGAGATCAATAGCACTTAATACCGGTCAAGTGTGATTCTACCCAACCTGATTTACTTAAAGTCTTTTCCCATAATATAGGTCTCCTGGCTAAATCTTGTAAATTAACTCATACTCTAGTTAAACGGAGATCATACTTCAATCCATTGCTTACTATAAACAGGGAAATAAATAAATTAGTGAGGGCCCAGTTCCTGAATGTTTCGCGTGAGCAAAGCAATTTAATAAACTTACTAAAGAGGAAAAGACAGAGGAAAAAACGCTCCCAAAGACAGATAAAGGAAGATTGTGCATGGATGCAGCTAAAAGAGGCAGCCTCAAAAAAGAATCCCAAAAAGTATTGGGAAAAAAATGCTGACTGCTGTGGCACAAGAGTGAAATCTCTCCCTATACCCATAAAAGAAGAGGAATGGAAACTTCATTTGTTAGAGCTGTATTCTGCGAACTTTAATTCCAAAAGATCAACCCAATCAGTTTAAAACCCCTGTACCTAATTATGTACATTCAATCAATGAAGTGGCAGAAGCTATTAAAAAAATTAGATCCTCAGGAGCAATAGGTCCTGATGAAATTCCCATGACGGTAATTAAAAAGGAGCCACTTTTGTGGGCTACTTATCTAGCTCCACTGTTTAATTTTTGCTACTCCCAGGGGAAGACACCACCATCTTGGTCTGGAAGTATTTCAATCCCCCTGTGCAAAAAGGGCCCTAGAACACACCCAGGTAATTATCGGCAAATAGCCTTATTGGATGCGGCGGGGAAAATATTTGCACGTAGTATCCTCGATCGCCTAACGGAATGGGTGACGGAGAAGAAGGCCCTCCCTATATAACAAGCAGGTTTTAGAAAAAATCATTCCACTTTAGATAATATCTCCATGTTGAAATTAATTGAGGAGAAATACACAATTTCTCGTAATTCTAATGTATACATGGCTTCCATAGATTTTTCAACAGCCTTCGATAAGGTAGACTGTCCACTACTATGGAGAAAATTACAAAAAATGGGATTGCCCTCTCCCCTGCTATCCTTAATTATTGCACTACATTCGCAAACTTGGTACCAGATATTAATGGGTGGAAATCAAGGTTTAATGAAAGTCCAAATGGGATGTCGATCCTTGCACTCCTGGTAATGAGGTAATCTGAGTTGAATTTAATTTAGGGTGCCTGGTAAGTGCCTCATTCCTGGGCAAGAGGGTAAGATATGTACAAGAAATGATTGCGTTGATTCCCGTAGGAGTAACGTCTCTTACTCAGCACTCCGATATAGGTAAATGTTCAAATAATTGTGCAACAATTGTAGAATTTGTAATTAAAAGGCGTCTTTTATTTCAAACGATCCTTATGTAATTTAGTGTTCATTCAATTATACTCATAATTCTCAGTCGTTAAATTTCATTATTCATCACATGTCTGCCGAATGCATTTCGGGCGAACCCTTCGTCAGGGGCCTTAATTCTGAAAACATTAAAACGAATGTCATGAAGCAAGGTATAACACAAATAACAAACAATCAATTTCACTGTTCTCATGCTGATGGAAGTGATTATGGCAAAGCTGTGAATTGGTGTATGAGATAAAAGTGAAAAGAAAGGGTACCGGACCACTTGAAAGAATTAATAATAAAGCGTTGTTGTGAATCAGTAGTTCGAAAATAAACGGACCAAAGTGCTTTATTGTGTCAAAAACGATTTGACGTGAGTAAAATACGACGTGTGAAAGAAAAAGGATTTAGCAAATACAAGGTCATGCGAAAAACGTGCTCGATAATGGTAAAGAAAAGGGAATTAAACGCTGTAATTCAGACGATATACAATGTTAGATTCTGACCTGTCTATTAGGTTGTGAAAGTCTTACAAGCATGACGAAAGGATCCATAAGGTGACAGGACAATAGAAACAAACGTTCTGAAAAACATAAAATGGCATTGTGTGAACATTCTGCCATGTGTGAATGTTGATTAACAATTACGAAAAGAAATAATAATAATAGTGCGGACATAACGCGTACGTGTAAGCTTACCACGCTGTTGAGTTTCAATCAGTTTCCTCTTTACTAACTTCCGAGGTTCCTTTGAAAATGATAGGACCTGGTGTGTTAAGGATATGACGGTGACGTGGTCACGTGTTCATCAAAAGTAAAGAAAGACTCAAACGATGCGGTTTCGGACGAACTTTCGTGGCGTTATGATATTAAATAAATTCACTACATAAAAGTGATAACAACCTAAGTTGCTGTCACGAAGGTGTAATAATTAAAATACTGGGTAAAACCGAAGTGTTAGAATGAGTGTGAACACCAACATTCGTGTGTTCATCCGACGATGTCAATAAAGTTAAAAGACACCGTGATGGTATAAAAAAGAGGTTACGGGAAAAATACAATGAGGTATACGAAAAAATCATAATGATGTCAAATAATTATAATGTACCAGGTAATCTGAAGAATAGAAATACGAAAATAGATTATAGTGGGGTTAATTCTGCTCAAAACGTAGAAGAAAGTGTAAATCGAACTTCATAATGTGTATCAGTGTAATATGTTAACTGGAATAATATTTTACAAAAACATTATATTACAAAAAACAATTCAGGTCTAGCCGTTCATTAAGACCATTTGGCTGTAGGGTATTGAGATGGGTAATCCAAAATATCTCTCTGCGAAGAAGATGTTGGGAATTGTCTCTTCCAGGAAGGATGGGTACCTGTTCAAGTATGCAGAAACGTAGTTGGCTTGGGTTGTGGTACTGTTGGTTGAAATGCGTGGCTACGGTCGATTTGATGTTCTTAAGTCTGATGTTGCTTTTGTGTTCTATAATTCTTGTTTTTAATTTTCTCTGGGTTTTTCCAACATATGCTAGGCCACATGGGCATTTCAACATATATATAACGTTGTTACTGTCACATGTACCAGTTACTCGTAATTTTATGACTGATCCTTTAGTAGGGTGTAATATTTCGTTACCCTTAATTATAGCATTGCAATTGCTACAATTGTAGCAGGGCACAGTGCCACGATATTGTATTTTGGGAACGTCTTCCTTTGGTTGTAGTAATTCCTTAAAATTACGGGTGCGTTTGTATGCGAATCTTGGATGGTTAGAAAAAATTCCTTTAAAATCTTCTTCATGTGCTAATAATGGCCAGTGTTTAAGAATTGTTTTCTTGATTTTGTAACTTCGTGTGGAAAATTTAGAGATGAACACTTGTCTTTGTTCATCGATTTTGGTTTGTGTGTTTAGTAACTGTGATCTTTCAAGCTTCCGGACTCTTTCTTGGGCATCATTGAGTGTGGTTTCACGATATCCTCTCTGTTTGAATTTTTGGATGATGATCGTGTGCGATTCTTTGTAATGATCCGAGTTTGAAGAAATTCTTTTGATCCGTAGTAGTTGTGAAAAAGGTAAATGTTGTTTTAATGAAGGTTGATGGAAACTTGAGAAATGTAAAAAATTGTTTTTATTGGTGGGTTTGGTGAAAACTCTGGTGTCAAGTTTTCCATTGTTGTTAATGACTAGTACATCCAGGAATGGAATTTCTCTTTTATTGATGTTGAATGTAAAGCCTATTCTGTCATCAACTTGGTTAAGCACTTCAATAGCTGTTATTAATGATGATTCTGAGCCATTCCACAGTATGAAAATGTCATCTATATACCTTTTGTATAAGATGAGGTTCCGATTCCAATTCGGGTTACTTAGGATGTGATCTTGTTCATATTTGTACATGAAAAGATTTGCGTATGCTGGTGCTGCGCAATTTCCCATTGATGTTCCTGATGACTGGATAAAAAAATGTTCACCCCATTTGAAATAGCTGTGATATAAGGTGAAATGTAGTAATTCCATCAAAAATACTTTAAACATCTCTTCCTGATCATTCAATGTTAGGTGAAATTATACAGCTTGTAGTCCCAAGTTGTGGGGTATAGATGTATATAAAGATTTAACATCAATGGTACAAAGTGTCATCTCTTTGGTGAATGATGATTTGTGAGTTTCCAGTAGATTAAGGAAGTGAGTCGTGTCTTTGATGTAGGTGCTCATACTTTGAACAATCGGTTGCAGATGTTTGTCCAGAAATTTTCCTACTGGTTCATGAATGGAATTTATCGTGGAAACAATGGGACGAAACGGTGGAATATTGGCGTTCTTGTGAATTTTTGGGATCATGTAAATGTAAGGGATGGCAGGGTTGGCTTTGATCAAGTATTCTTTTTCTTTGGAGCTGATGATTCCTTGGTTTATGGCTGTGTCAATGATTCGGTTAAGAATGTTCATAAATTCGTTGGTGGGGTCTGTGTCGTATCTCAAATAGATATTAGTGTCATTGACATGTTCATTGACGTTTTTGTTGTAAAATTCAGTATCCATGATAACCAGAGCGCCGCCTTTGTCGGCTTGTCGGATGGTAATATCTTTGTTCATGGCTAGTTGCTGTAAGGCTTGTCTTTCCTTCTGAGTGATGTTAGTGGCTTTTGATCGTGGTTGTTTGAATATGTTTTGAACATCTTTCAAAACGATTTTTTCAAAAGCATCCAGTACTTTGTGGCTTACTGGTGAAACAAATTTGCTTGGGTTTCTCAAACCTAATAATTTGTTTGGGGGTGGTTCAGCTGGTGGATCAAGAACATTTGAAAAAAAATTACTTAACCTTAATGTTCGAAAAAATTTGTAAATGCTTACTTGTGTCTCTAAATGATTGGAGTGGTATGTTGGGACGTACAAAGTTCCTTTTTGTAGTGTTTGTAACTGGAAACTTGAGATAGATTGCTTCGATATGTTCACGACTAAGGAGTCTGACTCCTTGTGTTTTTGGCGATTGGGTCCGCCGTAGGTTTTCTTTTTTGACCTGCTCCTCCTGGGCGGATATATATGCACGCCGGAGACAACAGAGAACAACCACAGGTAGATCCTCAGAAGAAACCTCTTCTTCCGATGAACCTCACCACAGAAAACAGCCTCCACCCACTAATACCTATTTAAGACCAGAAAGAACACCTTTTTCCACATCACAAAATGACGCACCTTCAACATCTAAAGATACGTCTTTTTTAGAGAAAGGAACAGGGTCACAAGAAGAACCAGGAGGAGCAGGTCAAAAAAGAAAACATACGGCGGACCCAATCGCCAAAAACACAAGGAGTCAGAGACCTTAGTCGTGAACATATCGAAGCAATCTATCTCAAGTTTCCAGTTACAAACACTACAAAAAGGAACTTCGTACGTCCCAACATACCACTCCAATCTTTTAGAGACACAAGTAAGCATTTACAAATTTCTTCGAACATTAAGGTTAAGGAATTTTTTTTCAAATGTTCTTGATCCACCAGCTGAACCACCCCCAAACAAATTATTAGGTTTGAGAAACCCAAGCAAATTCGTTTCACCAGTAAGCCACAAAGTACTGGATGCTTTTGAAAAAATCGTTTTGAAAGATGTTCAAAACATATTCAAACAACCACGATCAAAAGCCACTAACATCACTCAGAAGGAAAGACAAGCCTTACAGCAACTAGCCATGAACAAAGATATTACCATCCGACAAGCCGACAAAGGCGGCGCTCTGGTTATCATGGATACTGAATTTTACAACAAAAACGTCAATGAACATGTCAATGACACTAATATCTATTTGAGATACGACACAGACCCCACCAACGAATTTATGAACATTCTTAACCGAATCATTGACACAGCCATAAACCAAGGAATCATCAGCTCCAAAGAAAAAGAATACTTGATCAAAGCCAACCCTGCCATCCCTTACATTTACATGATCCCAAAAATTCACAAGAACGCCAATATTCCACCGTTTCGTCCCATTGTTTCCACGATAAATTCCATTCATGAACCAGTAGGAAAATTTCTGGACAAACATCTGCAACCGATTGTTCAAAGTATGAGCACCTACATCAAAGACACGACTCACTTCCTTAATCTACTGGAAACTCAAAAATCATCATTCACCAAAGAGATGACACTTTGAACCATTGATGTTAAATCTTTATATACATCTATACCCCACAACTTGGGACTACAAACTGTAGAATTTCACCTAACATTGAATGATCAGGAAGAGATGTTTAAAGTATTTTTGATGGAATTACTACATTTCACCTTATATCACAGCTATTTCAAATGGGGTGAACATTTTTTTATCCAGTCATCAGGAACATCAATGGGAAATTGCGCAGCACCAGCATACGCAAATCTTTTCATGTACAAATATGAACAAGATCACATCCTAAGTAACCCAAATTGGAATCGGAACCTCATCTTACACAAAAGGTATATAGATGACATTTTCATACTGTGGAATGGCTCAGAATCATCATTAATAACAGCTATTGAAGTGCTTAACCAAGTTGATGACAGAATAGGCTTTACATTCAACATCAATAAAAGAGAAATTCCATTCCTGGATGTACTAGTCATTAACAACAATGGAAAACTTGACACCAGAGTTTCCACCAAACCCACCGATAAAAACAATTTTTTACATTTCTCAAGTTTCCATCAACCTTCATTAAAACAACATTTACCTTTTTCACAACTACTACGGATCAAAAGAATTTCTTCAAACTTGGATCATTACAAAGAATCGCAATCGATCATCATCCAAAAATTCAAAAAGAGAGGATATCCTGAAACCACACTCAATGATGCCCAAGAAAGAGTCCGGAAGCTTGAAAGATCACAGTTACTAATCACACAACCCAAAATCGATGAACAAAGACAAGTGTTCATCTCTAAATTTTCCACACGAAGTTACAAAATCAAGAAAACAATTCTTAAACACTGGCCATTATTAGCACATGAAGAAGATTTTAAAGGAATTTTTTCTAACCATCCAAGATTCGCATACAAACGCACCCGTAAGTTTAAGGAATTACTACAACCAAAGGAAGACGTTCCCAAAATACAATATCGTGGCACTGTGCCCTGCTACAATTGTAGCAATTGCAACGCTATGATTAAGGGTAACGAAATATTACACCCTACTAAAGGATCAGTCATAAAATTACGAGTAACTGGTACATGTGACAGTAACAACGTTATATATATGTTGAAATGCCCATGTGGCCTAGCATATGTTGGAAAAACCCAGAGAAAATTAAAAACAAGAATTATAGAACACAAAAGCAACATCAGACTTAAGAACATCAAATCGACCGTAGCCACGCATTTCAACCAACAGTACCACAACCCAAGCCAACTACGTTTCTGCATACTGGAACAGGTACCCATCCTTCCTGGAAGAGACAATTCCCAACATCTTCTTCGCAGAGAGATATTTTGGATTACCCATCTCAATACCCTACAGCCAAAGGGTCTTAATGAACGGCTAGACCTGAATTGTTTTTTGTAATATAATGTTTTTGTAAAATATTCTTCCAGTTCACATATTACACTGATAAACATTATGAAGTTCGATTTACACTTTCTTCTACGTTTTGAGCAGAATTAACCCCACTATAATCTATTTTCGTATTTCTATTCTTCAGATTACCTGGTACATTACAATTATTTGACATCATTATGATTTTTTCGTATACCTCATTGTATTTTTCCCGTAACCCCTTTTTTATACCATCACGGTGTCTTTTAACTTTATTGACATCGTCGGATGAACACACGAATGTTGGTGTTCACACTCATTCTAACACTTCGGTTTTACCCAGTATTTTAATTATTACACCTTCGTGACAGCAACTTAGGTTGTTATCACTTTTATATAGTGAATTTATTTAACATCATAACGCCACGAAAGTTCGGCCGAACCCGCATCGTTTGAGTCTTTCTTTACTTTTGATGAACACGTGACCACGTCACCGTCATATCCTTAACACACCAGGTCCTATCATTTTCGAAGGAACCTCGGAAGTTAGTAAAGAGGAAACTGATTGAAACTCAACAGCGTGGTAAGCTTACACGTACGCGTTATGTCCGCACTATTATTAGTATTTCTTTTCGTAATTGTTAATCAACATTCACACATGGCAGAATGTTCACACAATGCCATTTTATGTTTTTCAGAACGTTTGTTTCTATTGTCCTGTCACCTTATGGATCCTTTCGTCATGCTTGTAAGACTTTCACAACCTAATAGACAGGTCAGAATCTAACATTGTATATCGTCTGAATTACAGCGTTTGATTCACTTTTCTTTACCATTATCGAGCACGTTTTTCGCATGACCTTGTATTTGCTAAATCCTTTTTCTTTCACACGTCGTATTTTCCTCACGTCAAATCGTTTTTGACACAATAAAGCACTCTGGTCCGTTTATTTTCGAACTACTGATTCACAACAACGCTTTATTATTAATTCTTTCAAGTGGTCCGGTACCCTTTCTTTTTACTTTTATCTCATACACCAATTCACAGCTATGCCATAATCACTTCCATCAGCATGAGAACAGTGAAATTGATTGTTTGTTATTTATGTTATACCTTGCTTCATGACATTTTTTTTAATGTTTTCAGAATTAAGTCCCCTGACGAAGGGTTCGCCCGAAATGCATTGGGCAGACATGTGATGAATAATGAAATTTAACGACTGAGAATTATGAGTATAATTGAATGAACACTAAATTACATAAGGATCGTTTGAAATAAAAGACACCTTGTAATTACAAATTCTACAATTGTTGCACAATTATTTGAACATTTACCTATATCGGAGTGCTGAGTAAGAGACGTTACTCCTACGGGAATCAACGCAATCATTTCTTGGAAATCAAGGTTTATCTGACGTAATCCCTACAGAAAATGGTTTGAAACAAGGTTGCTTGTTAGCACCGCTGCTATTTTCTTTATATATAGCAGATCTACCCGATTACTTTGCCCAAGCAGATGGAGACACATCTAAGATAAGTAGCCGGCCTTTTGCATGTCTTTTATATGCAGATGATATAGTAGTAATGGACCTAACACCTATTGGGTTGAATAGAAAGCTGACATCACTACAGAATTATACAGTGGACCATTTTTTGAAAAAAAATGTTTCTAAAAGTAAAATCTTAATTATGAAATGTAACAAAAGTAGAAAATCATGTAACTTTAAGTGGCAAATTGGTCCTGAAAAGCTGAAGGTGGTAGACTCATACCTTTACTTAGGGAAACTAATAGCAGGTAGTACGAAGAACCAACTTCATATCGAACATAGCACTTGTAAAGCTGCATCCCAAAGTAATGGTCTGCGTATTTTCTACAGTGCTATGAGCAGAAGAATTTTTTTACACCTACTGATGGTTTTTAAGGCAAAAATTCCTCCAACCTTGCTCTATGCGATTGAATCAATCCCTGTTAACGACTGGAGTTTTTTAGATAGGATTGAAGGTCAGATACTACGTAAAATATGTACTTTTATTACGTTAGTTCCAACGGCAGCAATTAGACTTGAATTTGGCTTGATAAGCTCCTATATCCAAGGTTTATCAAGGGTTTTACGCTGGGGATATCAGTTAAAAAAATAGCGAGCCAGATTCATTAAGAGGTTTCATGTGTCATGAAATCTTCGGTGTTAAGGCAGGTAATTACTCTTTTTATCGTGATTTCTCATTGGCATTAAAAAAAATGTATACAAGAAGAATCTGTGATCACCCTTCCACCATTAGAATTTAAATCTCTCTTAAAAACCTTAAGTGGCAAAATTAGCTTTAATAGAGATACTAAATTTTGTATTTCTAAAGAGAGATTAAAGCTAATAGCCGGGACAAACTCACCGAGAATTTCACAAAAATATTTATTCTGAAATTTAGAGCACGGAACTCGACGTTTGCTCACTTTATGTCGTGTGAATCTCTTACCTCTAAACGACTTAACAGCAAACTGGTCCCAGAATTTGAAAAATTGAAAAACTTAATTTGTGTAAGCTGAGCATTCAGACCCCAGACCATGTCTTGTTTGCCTGTCCAGCTTTGGCTTCGAGTCGTCATGGCTGGCTTCGGCCGATGTTTTTACAAAATTGTGTTAAAAATGTAGCTTCAGCCCAAGATTATCTTTTTTGTCCTAAAAACGAAGCAGTGTGTGTAAAAGTTTTTAATTGTTTTAAGGAGTTTATGGATATATTTTAAATCTTTTACAATTTTTTGAATTTTTTTAATTGGGCTGTTAACCCTCTTGTTTGCTATCTTCTTATGAAGAATTAGAATTTTCTCCTTTGTCAGATTGTATTTTGCACATTGATTGGCTGCTATTTACTGCTATTTGCACAATAGGGATATGCTGTGTTTGTTTCCCACTATATTCTAGTTGTTAACTTCATAACTCAATTGAAGTGGGATTATGGACATATTTCACACATGAATTGGCTGTTACTGAATTGCTTTTTGCACAGGTTAGGACATGCTCTGTTATTCCTTTTTCCTTGCTGCTAATTCCAAATTGAACTTTTAGCCGAAGCTGAATTTTGGACTTTATTTTGAATATGAACTGGCTGCTACTTACTGTCTTTTCACATTTTAGGATATGCTCATGTATTCCTTTCTTCTTGCTGCTAATTTTAAATTGAACTTTTAGCCGAAGATTAATTTTGGACTTTCTTTTGTATATGAACTGGCTGCTACTTACTGTCCTTTGCAAATTCTATGATATGCTCTGTTACTTCAATCCTTCTACAGCTAATTCTAAATGCTATTTTCTGTCGAAGTGGCTATGTGCTGCTGCCCAAATGGTTGAAACATTTTCTCCAAGCACTGAGGTTACGCATATTATTTTTATTTAAATGTACCTGCTATTGTTTAATACGGTCCTAAACATACGCTATCTTCTACAGTAGAGGTCTTTGGGCCCTGTTTTCTGTCGAGAGCAAAATTGTTTTATTGTTGAAAATCTTAATTATTTTGCGTATTGGGATAATTGACAATATTGACTGATGTTATCTAAAGGAATTCTAGCCCTGCTAATGCAGGCCTTTGATAATTTTATGATGGTCCGTATGCACTTTTATGTGGACCTCATAGGAGTTCCAAATCTTTAATAAAACATTGAATTGACTAGAGAGAGCGTGTGTATGTGTGAGTGATAGTGTGTGTGAGAGTGTGATTTTGTATGTGTTTTTTATTCTGTCCGACAGAAACCTCCCCATACTGAAAGCATCTGTTTCCTACTATTTCTTAACGTATACATTTATTAGGGGGGTGTAACACCCCAGTCCACCAGGTTCACCCACTTGCTGCTCTCTCTGCCCAGGATCAACTGATGTATCATTCTTCCTATGCAGCCACTAATACTTGCAAGCAGTAACAGCACACACAAACAAAAACAAGCCATGCCCGCATGTGATATGGCTTGGAACCCCAATCCATACCCTACCCTCTAATTAGACTCGAATCAGTGTGCAATTTTACCGCTAAAAAGACAACCATTTGGATCACCTGGCTCTTATCCGTAAAAGTAGAGCCAGGAAATACATAGTGCCTGGATACCCTCACGGGTGACAAGTAGCTTTCTACTAATCTATTGATTGATTGATATATTGGCCAAGTGCCTATCAGTGGGTCACATACACCCTAAGAAGTGAAGTAACAAAGGGCCTGATTTAGACTTCGGCAGAGAGGGTACTCTGTTGCAAGAGGAACGGAGTACCATGAACATCATTCAGGGGCTGCCAGTGGTCACAATTGCGACCCCTGGCTTGCCCTTGCTACCCCTGGCACTTCCGTTGAAACCCCTGGCCTCTAATATCACAATGCCCACGAAGTGAGATCTGGGACTGCACGCTCTTTGTTACCATTTCATGCTGCTCGCTGGTTCCACATGCGACATGCGCTCCCACTTTTTACAAAAACCTTCATCTTTGTTTTCTAAGTGGTAAGGGGTGCGAGGATGTGGGGCATCTCGCACCTTGAAAACACCCTCGGATCCTAGGGCACAGACCTCAACACTGCTTGGAGGGTGGATTTAAAGGTGCGCATGTGCTGCTGACCCATAGAACTGCTGCACATGCGCAGTGACGGCCCTTGTTAGTGCGCAGCTGAGTGCGCAGTGTAGCTAACTTTCGATCTTTAGCTTGCAAAGCCTCCCTAAACACAACCCTCCTGCTCCTTTACATGCAGGGGCTCCATAGTAGCCAGAGAAGTACAGCCAAGATTGGAGGATGAAGTAAAAGGGTGTGTGTAATAGGATTTTACTTTTATTTACTTTTAGGGAAATATAGGTTAATAGACACTGACATACAAATGGACAATACATTTGTATGTATTCAGACTGGTCTAAGTTGTGTGTGTTAATTATCCTCCCACTGAAATTAAGATTTGCTCTTGAATGCATTAGAAATACCAGGTTACAGGGCCAATGCACCAGGCCCAGCCTAAGTGACCTAACCAGATACAGATGTATTAGAAATCAATAAAAACACAGTAGCAGGGATAGGAGTGTTCATTTAGCTATTGAATCTAAAGTCCTTAGCTGGGTCTTGTGGTGCAGTGGTGCCTCGCATCCACTACAGGAACAAGTGTTTAACCCCATGGCCACTAGCTCGAATCGAGACAGGCCCACTCAGCCTTTCATCCTTCCCAGGGTGATTAAGTGAATACAACATGAACTTGTGCTTTACACACCCATTATATCATGTTCTATCTACAAGTCACTTGGGAGATTCATTAGTGCCTCTGTGGGAAATTCACAAGCGTGCGTGTGAGGAAGGTGCAACATATACACTTGGAAAGTACAAGCAAAAGTAACAGCAGTTTAAATCTAAGGGTATATTAATGGCTCTTAAGAGTGCAAGTTTATTAGGGTTTTTACTAGGCATAATAATGGAAACCCCTATTAGGACAGTATGTTCATAATGGTCCATGGGAACTTTGCCAAGGGGGCCCATCTCGGAATTGGCACAATATTTGTATTAATGTTTTCCTTTACAAGTGGCAGCCAAGCAAGGTCTTTAGGTGTGTGATGCGGAAGAACATCCCATATCGCAGGCGTGGTGGGGGAGGAGGTGTGCTCAGTTTTATAATGATTCAGATTTCAAGTAGTGGGATATGCTCCTCTTTTTCTTATAACATCCAATGAATCACAGTAGTTGGTTATTGATAATTCACAATAAATGCATTGTACGATTATACAAATCCTGGTGTACACACACATATGGGTTACCACCCTTATCCTTTGTCGGCAGTGTCCAGGCTGTTACCTGTGTGGCTGTTTCTCTTCCTTGAAAAAAATGGTCTATAATGGCACATGGGATTCATAAGATTAATGCCAATAATCAGTTCACATAATCATGTTTCAGTATATATATATATATATATATATATATATATATATATATATATATATATATATATATATATATATATATATATATATATATATATATTCACTGAAAAAACCATAGGTTTCACACATGTTATAGTTAGCGGAAATTTTACTGATAAAAAACCAATGAAATTGCCCCGTTATAGTTAGTGCTGGCAACTATAACTCACGCGACCGCAATCCTCTGCTGATGCTAATACTGTATTTAGACACTTATTTGCCCATGTCTTCTTCCATACATTTTTAGCTATACATATATTACAAATATTTTTTTTTATAAAGACACATATGTCATCAGCAGAAGATTGCGGTCGCGTGAGTTATAGTTGCCAGCACTAACTATAACGGGGCAATTTCATTGGTTTTTTATCAGTAAAATTTCCGC
The DNA here is from genome assembly GCF_964204655.1 of Triturus cristatus. Classification (NCBI taxonomy): domain Eukaryota; kingdom Metazoa; phylum Chordata; class Amphibia; order Caudata; family Salamandridae; genus Triturus; species Triturus cristatus. Next base: position 1,699,744,767 of record NC_140590.1, read on the forward strand.
TAACTATAACATGTGTGAAACCTATGGTTTTTTCAGTGAATTTGCAAGGTTTTTTAAATGCTAATTCCTAACTATAACGTGTGTGAAACCTATGGTTTTTTCAGTGAATTTGTACGTTTTTTTAAATGCTAAGTTACTTTACGCCATTCGAGGCGTGCGCGCCCACTTAACGCAGTGCGTTCCGTGCACGGTTTTTATCAACTTTAATAAGCCCTGTACATTTGGTGGCCTTCGGCCACCAAAAGCACAGGGGGTGGGGTCAATGTGGATAGTGTTTTTTTTATTTCGATTTTATAATTTCATGTTGCCAAAATATAGTTTTTTTACTGATGTAATAAGCCCTGTACATTTGGTGGCCTGCGGCCACCAAAAGCGCAGGGGGTGGGGTAAGTGTGGATAGTGTTTTTTTTATTTCTATTTTTTACCGTACGCTTACGGTAAGCGTACGGTAAGCGTACTCGGCGAAATTGCCGAAAAAAAAATAAAACCGTTTTTGCTCTTGGGGGATGTTTGGGGACTCCCTCAACATGACTATGTGGGAGGGAGTTGTCAAAACAGCCCCGTAACATGTTTTTGGGCATCATGTTTGATAAATAACACTCAGTGCGAGAGACAAAATGGCGGACGCCGCTTCCTGGTTTCGGCCGATTCGAATGTTTACTAAGATCTAAGAGCCAATCAGAATCGCGCTCGCGCACGCCACCGTACGCGTACGGTAAGCGTACGGTAAGCGTACCGTAAGCGGGCTCAGATATATATATTGATTTAAAGGCTATTTTCTCAGAATCTACTGAACAGATTTACACCAAACCTACAAAAGGCACTTCCTTGACATAGGGACTACCTCTGCCATATTTCTAGTAATTCTGTTCAGCCGTTCGGGCTGTAGCTCGTTCTAAAGGTCCTATGGAAAAATGCATGGGAAAAACGCGTTTTGGGACCCCCCTTTTATCTCAGCCCCCGCTTGACGAATCCCCCCCGAGACTTTCAGGGTAGGAGCGGAGCGTAGCGCCCCACCTATTTTGAGAAATTCGCGAGGATTCATCGACCGGCGCCAAAGTTATTCAAAATAGAATGTTGCGGATTTCCTATGGAAAAGGGGTCCTAACTATAACTACCTACTGGCGACCGCCAGTAGGTAATATATATAATATATATATATATATATATATATATATATATATATATATATATATATATATCCACCAAAGATTCCTCTCCCGCGAGAGAAAAGAACAAAAGAACCAGAGGGACACAACGGGGAGCCTTTGGAGAACATTTTATTGCTGCATGGAGGGCATGACGCGTTTCGGGTTGGGTCCCTTTATCAAATGCCAAACACCTGAAACTGCTCCCTGTTGCCTTTCAAATTATCCATTTTACTCTCATTGGTGGGAGCCCAGCAGAGTCAACCAATCGCAGTAGCACTTCTCCACAGTCCCTCTGGTGGACCACGACTCCCAGAAAGCACCATTTCGGCTTGCAGGTACATGCTTTGGCCTGTTGACCCCTTGTAACCAAAAGTGAGTGCTGGTGATGCATGAACAAGCATGTGTGGGTGCAGATTAAAATCGCAAGTGTCCTTGCCGCACAAAGTCCTCTCCCGGGCCCCCTTAGACATCTCACCGCAATGTATAGGTCCAGGTAGCCTCGGAGGCTCTGCAGCAATGTACAAGCCTCTCCGTGTAATCACGAACTGTTTCACAGCGATGTTTTGCTCCGTTCCTAGATGCGGGGGCCAGGGCTTTTCCAATACCTTGGAGTCCAAAAAGCTAGAAAGCTGGTGCCCTTCTCGCTCCGGCCACAGATGAGACGGGTCCCTCTAGCGCGCCTAGGGCATTGCGCGCAACTCATCCACCAAAGATTCCTCTCCCGCGAGAGAAAAGAACTATATATATATATATATATATATATATATTCACTGAAAAAACCATAGGTTTCAGGGGCGTTATAGTTAGTAGGATATTTCACTCATACAAAACCAGTGAAATTCCCCAGCTATAGTTAGTTCAACTAACTATAACTCGCGCCCCCGCAATGCACTGCTGATGATGTCACATATTACATCACTCATGACATGGTCAGTGACATCACTCATGACATCTCAAATGACATCACTGATGACATCACTTATGACATCATCCAGTGACTGTGTGTTTCTGTAAAGTTTATATATGTTTAATATATATAGGGAAAGGCGTATTGAAGAATGAGTGGGTGTATAAGTGTCTGAATGGATGATTTAGTAGGTGCGTGACTGACTCTATAAGTGAGTGAATTAACTTATCTTACTGAATGCATGGGTTTGTGAGTAAACTGTGTGAATGTCTTTATCCGTCTATCTGTTGCTGTGTAAGTGGCTGCATGGGTTTACAAATAGCTACATGAGTGTCTATATGGGTTATTGATTGGCTGTCTGAGTATCTGTATGGGTGCCTGAGTGTTTGTGTGGGTGAGGTATATGTGACTCTGTACACAGATGTGTGAGTGGGTGATTCCCTGTGTGCATGGTTTCAAGAGTGCATCTGTGATGGACTGTATGGGTGGGTGAGTGTGTGTATAGGTGTGTTAGTGAGTGAATGTATATCTCAGTTGTATATGTGTTAGTAACTACCTATGTGAAAGGCAGTATATATGTGTGTTGGAGTATATAAATGGCTATAAGTGAGAGTGTGTGATTGTGAGAGTGGCTGTATGGATGAGTCTGTGCTTGTATCAGTGATTGTATAAGAGCGTAAGTATGTGCTAGTATTTGTATGAGTAAGTGAGCTGGTGTGTGTATAACTGTATAAGTGAGGAAATGGCAGTGTGATTAATTATTTGCGTGACTGACTAGGTGTGTGAGTACTTCTATGGCCAGGTGGCCGTGAGGTTGAGCACCATCGCCAGCAGGGAAAAGAGTGTTTAACCATCTGGACGAGGCTGCAGTGCAGCCGTGAGGTTGAGCACCATCGCCAGCAGGGAAAAGAGTGTTTAACCAGCTGGACGAGGCTGCAGTCCTGCACTGCTCAGGACGGAACCAGCACAGCGCTCGAGATGCAAATTGAGCCTGCCTAAACTGTGAAACTACCTACTAAGGAAACAAGAATTATATTAATTTACAGAGGTACATTTGAACTTACTTTAAGGAACAATTACTCGCAGTTAGACTCTGTGTCCCACAATGCATTGCACTGAGCACATGCCCACTGGGGGCTGATACGCAAATAAAAGAAACGTTAAATATGGCACATGCGAGTTTCAAATGGCGTCTGTTATAGCCCAGGAAGAAGAGGTTTGAACACCTTGAAACGCGTTGGCAGCAATTACTTTAAAGCAGAGCAGAAAGGCAAGCTGCATGATACAGCCTGATGGCAGAGTGTTGTCGAGTGCCACCTAAATGCTTCAGGGCAACTTGTTGGAAATATATATATATATATATATATATATATATATATATATATATATATATATATATATATATATATATATATATATATATATATATATATATATATATATATATATATATATATATATATATTTATATATATATATATATAAATATATATATATTCACTGAAAAAACCATAGGTTTCACACATGTTTGAGGTGAGCAGATCTAGTGTGTCGCTGGTGTTGAGAGTGCTCCATACAGGAGCTGCTTTCCACCTAAACTTGAGAACTACCCAGAGTTCTCTGCTTCTTTTTTGCATAATTTATTCGTCACTCTATGCCTGAAAGGGTATTTCTTTGACTTATACTGGGTGCTCCCTTGTGTCTGGACAAAGCTATACCTCTCTGAAGAGCTCTAATTAGAGCGAAACACTGTGTCAGGGGTTGCTTTTACTCATTTCAGGTTGGCTTGATTGGTATTTTACCAACTCAAAGCTGTAATACTGTGCCTGGAGTGGTAATTGGCTTTTGTCATTTTACAGCTTGGCAAGGACAGCACTGTGCTAGTCCTATGCTTAAAGACTTTGCTGTACAAATGGCAAAAGACTTTGTCCTTTTCTATCTCGGCGTGGATGGCACTGTGCTAATCCTATGCTTAAAGATTTTGATAGAAAAATAGACATTTGAGGTGAGCAGATCTAGAGTGTCGCTGGTGTTGAGAGTGCTCCATACAGGAGCTGCTTTCCACCTAAACTTGAGAACTACCCAGAGTTCTCTGCTTCTTTTTTGCATATATATATATATATATATATATATATATATATATATATATATATATATATATATATATATATATATATATATATATATATATATATATATATATATACATACATATATATATTCACTGAAAAAACCATAGGTTTCACACATGTTATAGTTAGCTGTAGATTTTACTGATAAAAAAACCAATGAAATTCCCCCGTTATAGTTACTGTATCAACTATAACTCACGCGACCGCAATCCTCAGCTGATGCTAATACTGTATTTAGACACTTATTTGCCCATGTCTTCTTCCATTAAATTTTAGCTATACATATATTACAAATATTTTTTTTTCATAAAGACACATATGTCATCAGCAGAGGATTACGGTCGCGTGAGTTATAGTTGCCTACAGTAACTATAACGGGGGAATTTCATTGGTTTTTTATCAGTAAAATCTACAGCTAACTATAACATGTGTGAAACCTATGGTTTTTTCAGTGAATTTGCAAGGTTTTTTAAATGCTAATTCCTAACTATAACGTGTGTGAAACCTATGGTTTTTTCAGTGAATTTGTACGGTTTTTTAAATGCTAACTTACTTTACGCCATTCGTGGCGTGCGCGCCCAGTTAACGCAGTTCGTTCCGTGCGCGCACAGTGAGCACGCGGTGCGCTTCGCGCACCGCGCGCCCACTTTACGCAGTTAGTGCCATGCACGCACGGTGGTCACATTATGCGAGATGGGCCATGTACGCGCGATGCGCTTCGCGCACCGTGCGCACATGGGGGACATATTATGCGCATCGTTGTGAAATGTTTTGTTTATTGTTTTCATTTGATTGATAAGCCATGCACAAATGGTGCCCTTCAGGCACCATTTGCACATGGGGTGGGGAGAGTGTGGATACTTTTTTTTTTTTTTAATTTTTTTTAACCATACGCGTACGGTAAGCGTAATCGGCGATTTTTCGAGAAAAAAAAAGAAATTTTTTTTTGGCCTTGTGGGTTGTTTGGGGGCCCGTATATCATTGCTGGGTGATTATTATCTCAATATACTGCCCTTTACACATTTTTGGGCTTCATTTATGCTGCCCCACTCAGAGAGAGAGAGAGAAAATGGCGGCCGCCGCTTCCTGGTTTCGGCCGATTCGAATGTTTACTAAGATCTAAGAGCCAATCAGAATCGCGCTCGCGCACGTCACCGTACGCGTACGGTAAGCGCACCGTAAGCGCACCGTAAGCTGGCTCAGATATATATATTGATTTAAAGGCTATTTTCTCAGAATCTACTGAACAGATTTACACCAAACCTACAAAAGGCACTTCCTTGACCTGAGGACTACCTCTCTGCCAAATTTCAAGTAATTCTGTTCAGCCGTTCTGGCTGTAGCTGTGTCTAAAGGTCCTATGGAAAAATGCATGGGAAAAACGCGTTTTGGGACCCCCCTTTTATCTCAGCCCCCGCTTGACGAATCCCCCCGAGACTTTCAGGGTAGGAGCGGAGCGTAGCGCCCCACCTATTTTGTAAAATTCACGAGGATTCGTCGACCGGCGCAAAAGTTATTCAAAATAGAATGTTGCGGATTTCCTATGGAAACGTGGTCCTAACTATAACTACCTACTGGCGACCGCCAGTAGGTAATATATATATATATATATATATATACACTGAAAAAACCACAGGTTTCACACACGTTATAGTTAGGAAATAGCATTTAAAAAACCTTGCTAATTCACTGAAAAAACCATAGGTTTCACACATGTTATAGTTAGCTGGACATTTTACTGATAAAAAACCAATGAAATTCCCCCGTTATAGTTACTGTAGGCAACTATAACTCACACGACCGTAATCCTCTGCTGATGCTAATACTGTATTTAGACACTTATTTGCCCATATCTTCTTCCATTAAATTTTAGCTATACATATATTACAAATATTTTTTTTTCATAAAGACACATATGTCATCAGCAGAGGATTACGGTCGCGTGAGTTATAGTTGCCTACAGTAACTATAACGGGGGAATTTCATTGGTTTTTTATCAGTAAAATGTCCAGCTAACTATAACATGTGTGAAACCTATGGTTTTTTCAGTGAATTAGCAAGGTTTTTTAAATGCTATTTCCTAACTATAACGTGTGTGAAACCTGTGGTTTTTTCAGTGAATTTGTACGGTTTTTTAAATGCTAAGTTACTTTACGCCATTTGTGGCGTGCGCGCCCACTTAACGCAGTTCGTTCCGTGCACGGTTTTTATCAACTTTAATAAGCCCTGTACATTTGGTGGCCTTCGGCCACCAAAAGCACAGGGGGTGAGGTCAATGTGGATAGTGTTTTTTTTATTTCGATTTTATAATTTCATGTTGCCAAAATTACGTTTTTTTTCTCTATTAATAAGCCCTGCACATTTGGTGGCCTGCGGCCACCAAAAGCACAGGGGGTGGGGTAAGTGTGGATAGTGTTTTTTTTATTTTTATTTTTTTACCGTAAGCGTACGGTAAGCTTACGGTAAGCGTACGGTAAGCGTACGGTAAGCGTACCCCGCGAAATTGCCGAAAAAAAAATAAAACCGTTTTTGCTCTTGGGGGATGTTTGGGGACTCCCTCAACATGACTATGTGGGAGGGAGTTGTCAAAACAGCCCCGTAACATGTTTTTGGCCATCATGTTTGATAAACAACACTCAGTGCGAGAGACAAAATGGCGGACGCCGCTTCCTGGTTTCGGCCGATTCGAATGTTTACTAAGATCTAAGAGCCAATCAGAATCGCGCTCGCGCACGCCACCGTAAGCTTACGGTAAGCGTACGGTAAGCGTACGGTAAGCGTACCGTAAGCGGGCTCAGATATATATATTGATTTAAAGGCTATTTTCTCAGAATCTACTGAACAGATTTACACCAAACCTACAAAAGGCACTTCCTTGACCTAGGGACTACCTCTCTGCCAAATTTCTAGTAATTCTGTTCAGCCGTTCGGGCTGTAGCTCGTTCTAAAGGTCCTATGGAAAAATGCATGGGAAAAACGCGTTTTGGGACCCCCCTTTTATCTCAGCCCCCGCTTGACGAATCCCCCCGAGACTTTCAGGGTAGGAGCGGAGCGTAGCGCCCCACCTATTTTGAGAAATTTGCGAGGATTCGTCGACCGGCGCCAAAGTTATTCAAAATAGAATGTTGAGGTTTTCCTATGGAAACGTGGTCCTAACTATAACTACCTACTGGCGACCGCCAGTAGGTAATATATATATATATATATATATATTACCTACTGGCGGTCGCCAGTAGGTAGTTATAGTTAGGACCCCTTTTCCATAGGAAATCCGCAACATTCTATTTTGAATAACTTTGGCGCCGGTTGACGAATCCTCGCGTATTTCTCAAAATAGGTGGGGCGCTACGCTCCGCTCCTACCCTGAAAGTCTCGGGGGGATTCGTCAAGCGGGGGCTGAGATAAAAGGGGGGTCCCAAAACGCGTTTTTCCCATGCATTTTTCCATAGGACCTTTAGACAGGGCTACAGCCCGAACGGCTGAACAGAATTACTAGAAATTTGGCAGAGAGGTAGTCCCTAGGTCAAGGAAGTGCCTTTTGTAGGTTTGGTGTAAATCTGTTCAGTAGATTCTGAGAAAATTGCCTTTAAATCAATATATATATCTGAGCCAGTTTACGGTACGCTTACCGTAAGCTTACCGTTCGCGTACGGTGGCGTGCGCGAGCGCGATTCTGATTGGCTGTTACATCTAAGTAAACATTCGAATCGGTCGAAACCAGGAAGCGGCGGCCGCCATTTTCTCTCTCGCACTCTGAGGGGGGGCTGTAAACAAAGGCAAAAAACATATAAAGGGGCTGTTTAGACAGCGCCCATGCACATAGCCATGTTAGTTGAGTCCTCATAGATCCCCTAAGGCCAAAAACGGTAAATTTTTATTTTTTGAAAATTTCGCCGATTACGCTTACCGTACGCGTACGGTGCGCTTACGCTAAAAATTTTAATAAAAAAAAAAAAACACTCTCTGTGCATGGCGTATTATTGGCATCACTTACAAATTAAATTTAACAGATTACCTATCACAAGGAAGCGCATAATATGTCCTCCATGTGCGCACGGTGCGCTACGCGCACCGCGTGCCCACCTTGCGTGTACGGCACTAACTGCGTAAAGTGGGCGCGCGGTGCGCGAAGCGCACCGCGTGCTCACTGTGCGCGCACGGTGCGCGGAGCGCACCGTGCGCGCACGGCACGAACTGCGTTAAGTGGGCGTGCATGCCACGAATGGCGTAAAGTAACTTAGCATTTAAAAAACCGTACAAATTCACTGAAAAAACCATAGGTTTCACACACGTTATAGTTAGGAATTAGCATTTAAAAAACCTTGCAAATTCACTGAAAAAACCATAGGTTTCACACATGTTATAGTTAGCGGAAATTTTACTGATAAAAAACCAATGAAATTCCCCCGTTATAGTTAGTGCAGGCAACTATAACTCACGCGACCGCAATCATCTGCTGATGACATATGTGTCTTTATGAAAAAAAAATATTTGTAATATATGTATAGCTAAAAATGTATGGAAGAAGACATGGGCAAATAAGTGTCTAAATACAGTATTAGCATCAGCAGAGGATTGCGGTCGCGTGAGTTATAGTTGCCTGCACTAACTATAACGGGGGAATTTCATTGGTTTTTTATCAGTAAAATTTCCGCTAACTATAACATGTGTGAAACCTATGGTTTTTTCAGTGAATATATATATATATATATGCTATTTATGTGTGGCCACAGATGTTTACTCTCGAAAGCAGCTTGGGGAGTGTGAGGACGTAGGCCTTACTGGGCCACAGCCCTGTGGGTTGAGGTTTTTGCCTGTGATGTCCAGGGGTCTGTTCTATTATGGCTCCTGCCTGCAAACTGAGCCAAGTACAACCCCTTAGCACTTGACTCTAAGCGATAGTGATGGTGAGTGGTCACAGGCTTCCCAGGGAGGTAGTGCGGCTGTACTTGAGCTCAGAATTTAACAATCACATAACAGGAGGGGCGTGGCTTGCAGCTGAATGTAATTGCCTCAACCTAGCCGAGCTCCGGCCAGCACGACCACATCCCGCATTAATCCGGACACATATCCTGCAGAAACTTACCCCCCAGGACTGCTACGAGCATCCAACCTCGGCGGCAATCTCCGGACCGAGTCTGAAGTGGAGCGGCAGCGGCAAGATCACGCTACGGGCGAGTGACGACGTGGGGCCTGCGGCTGGGAGCGGAGCCGGGGTCTCGCGTTACTAGAAGACCTGCGGCCCGCCTGGACTGGCAAAAGGAGGCGCTTTGGGGCGGCAACGATTGGGAGGCTGCCCTTTGGAGACTGTGTGCTGCATTGCGGTTGAGACCGTCCGTGCCAGTGTTGCGCGCACCAGCGGTGAAGCGGCCTGGGACGCCGGGGGCGCTCCGGTTGCTCTCGGCACGTCGGCGGCCCCCTGAGCGGAGGAGTATGTGGGGTCTCAGAGGCCCGATCCCCAGACAGGCGCAATAATACTGGCGCGGGCGCTCCCCCCCCTCCTCAAGGAAGGAATACTCAGAGGTAAGGAGGCAGGGGGGTGAGGAGTGACAGTAGCCCTGGAGGGCCGGCCCTTCCCTCTGTCCCTCTTGAGGTGTGGACTGATCCTGGGGGCTGGAGGAGGAGTGTGAAACAATGAGGGACCCAACTGAGAACCCTGGGTCCTGACTGCCTGGATTAAAGTACTCCCTGCAATCCTAAAGAACCCTGTCCCGCCTGCCTGCACAGAGAGAGCGTGAATTGTGGCGGTTGGGGAGGCGCCCACATAATTAATCCAGGAATAGTTGAGACTGCAGGGGGAGCGGTGAACAAGAGGTCAACACGAGACGGATGATCTCCCCCTGAGTACCTCCAAACAAAATGGGGGTTCGTACCAGAGTTGCACAGACGCCAGGAGGGAGGCCCTGGGACCCACGAGCAGAGAGCCACTCCCCCCCCCCGGGTCGGCGTACTGGACGGCGACATCCCCAAGGAGCGACGCGCCAAAGATTTTGAATCTGCCAGGCTGGGAAGGCCTGACACCGGCCTGAATCAGTGGTGTCCCACACCTGAGCAGGAAACCCGACAGGCCGCAGGGTGACACGTAGTCCCGTGGCAGGCGGCGGTGAGTACTGCGCAGGGACCGCGACCCCGCGATCGAGGCCCAATGGGGGGGCCGGGGACCCCGGACGACTCAACAAGCAAAGCTCGACAAATATGCCTTCTCAAGAGATGCGACGGATGCGACGGCTCAGCGGACGCCTGCAACCGGAGGCGCCGGTTCGGAAGGCCAGCCAGAAGTCACACTACAGGAAATCATGTCCGCACTGACAAACGTCCAGACTATGGTGGGGTCCATTTCCTCAGATGTTTCGTTCCTCAGGGCGGACTTCCAAAAGATGACCTCAAGAGTGACGGAGGTCGAGACCAAAACGGCGTCTCTCGCCGGGGATACGGCTGACCTCCAGCGAAAGGTCCACCACTTGGAAGAACAGAACCGTATGATGGCAGCCAAACTAGATGACCAGGAAGGTAGATCGAGACGCAACAACGTCCGTATCACGGGAGTTCCGCAGTCTCAAGGGATGCCGGCCATGGACCTCTACGTGGAAGACCTCATCAAGAATCACCTTCAGCCAAGGGGTCTCACCGGCTTCTTCTCAGTGGAACGCGCGCACAGAATTCCGGGAGGTAGACCGAAACCCGGGGCTCCCCCTCGACCGATCCTGGCCAGGATCTTCAATTTTAGGAACCGCGATGCCATTCTCCAAACAGCTAGAGTGGCTCCGCCTCTGCGCATAGAGAACTCTGTTATCTCTTTCTTTCCAGACTTCACGGCAATAGTCAACAAGCAGAGAAGGAGTTTTCTAGAGGTAAAAAAGGAACTTCAGCGTAGAGAACTGGCATACTCCATGCTTTACCCAGCAAAACTCCGAGTAGTGGCAGATGGTAAGACCCACTTCTTTGATAGGCCAGAAGACGCCCATGACTGGCTGGAGGGTTGGCGGCAAGTTCCCGGGCCAACAAACGGTAAAAGCCAGCAACAACGTCCAACAACGGAAGCAACGACACATGGGCAGAGATGTACGGACAAGGAACCCGACCGCCGCCACATGGATGCAGAGGACTGACCCTCACTGGATGCCTGTCCCCACTCCAATAAAGTTCAGACTTTCAAAATGCCACATCTGTTCGTCTCCTACTGAGAGACCTGGCCCTGCGCGGGTCGCCCTGTGAGGCTCCAACAATGACCCGATACTGATCTAAAAAACGACCTACTGAACCTGAGTTTGAGATGCCTCGATTGCCATAATAATTGACACTATTGCAAAGTCCTGAAGGGAAGGGATGTCTGGTGTGCTCCGGATACTCTATCCCCCTACACGCAAGTACTGTTCATGGGATTAAAGCGCTCTGCACAGTTGGGGTGGCGGGTAGTTGGAAGTCCGTCCAGCAGGGAGGCAGGGTGGGGGGTGGAAGGGGGGGACTTCGAGTTTGGTACAGTTGGAATTTGTATTTTTCTTTTTTTGACTAGGTTTAGTTGTTACGGGCTGGCACCAGGTACATTGGGGTTACTCACAGGGAATTCGCCATCTCACATACACAAATCAAATGCCTCGGAACGACCTTAGAGTCCGGGGGGCCGAATTGCCCGGCTCCACGCAATTGAGTCTGGACGACAATCATAAACCCTGCCCCTCCCTCACTCTTATATCCTGGAATGTCAACGGCCTAGGCGATAAAATCAAACGAGGGCTTGTGCTGCACCACCTTAAGAGACACACCCCATCTGTTGTCCTCCTACAAGAAACCCACCTAGTAGGAACCTCCACTAAAGCACTCGACCACTGGGGTTTCAAAATGGTCGTACACTCCGAATTTACCACGGGATCCCGAGGGGTGGGAATTTTAATACGTAAAGGCTGCCCGCTGATCATGCAAGACACTCAGACAGATGATCAGGGACGTTTTGCTGCAATGTCATGTCAATGGGAGGGGCGAACCTACAACTTAGTCACAGTATACATACCTCCCGCGCTTCACGCTTTGGCCCTCTTCGCTTTAGGCGAGTTCCTGCTCACTCTCCCTCCCGGGGAACTTATTATAGGGGGAGACTTCAACGCAGTCCTTGATGCCTCTCAGGATAGGTTGCCGGCGCGAGATCAAGGGAAGGCCCCTACACATTTAGGAGACTTTGCGGACGCGATGGGCCTTGTCGACGTCTGGCGTACACGGTACCCGATGGCGCGTCAATACACATATCATTCAGGTGTTCACAACAGTCTGTCCAGGATAGACTACATCCTCTCATCCCCGACAAGCCTAGCGGCTTTCTCCAAAATCATGCACCTTCCCAGAGGGATATCCGATCACTCTCCCTTATTAGTCACATATGCATCACGGCACGCGGGATGTAGACGTATTTACCCGATTTACCCAGGGTACCTCAAAGTCCCAACTATTAAGAAACAGCTGCGAAAAACCACAGAACAATACTTCCGCAAAAACACGCATTCAGTTGACTCCCCTGGTATTCTATGGGAAGCGTATAAGACGGTCCTACGAGGGCAAGCAATATCTATAATAACATCGCACAAACATGACAAGGCCCACCACGTGCTGGAATTGGAGAGAGCAGTTGGCAAGGCTGAAGAAGAACATACCAAAACACAGACTGTTGAGACTACGCATAGACTAGATTTGGCCAAGCAAGCGTTTAGGGACTACACATGGGAGGAAGCCAGGGGGAGAGTCCAGAAAACACAACACACAATTTATGAGATGGGGGACAAGGCCAGTAAGCTACTGGCCTGGCTTGACAAGAAAGAGAGCGCCAGTCGTTGGGTGGCCCATTTGCACTTATCTTCTGGGGAGGACGTAACGGACTCGCAAGATATAGTGACTGCCTTTGCAAGCCACTACGAGGCAGTCTACACACCATCTACTAATGCCACAGTGGTGGAGAATTTAGAATTTCTTAGAGACATTCGGCTGCCTACCTTGACACCCGGAGACACCGAACCATTAGACGAGCCCTTTACGGCGGATGAAATCATTGCCGCAATTAGAGGTCTCCAATCCGGCTAAGCCCTTGGTCCCAACGGCATTCCCGTAGAAATGTATAAAACAGAGGCAGAAAGACTGGGACCCCACCTACTGAAAATGTACGAAGATAGCCTAGATAAGGGAATACTGCCAAAAGATCAAAGGACAGCAACCCTAGTGACGATCCCAAAACCCGGCAAACCCCCTCAGGAGTGTGCCTCATACCGTCCCATCTCACTCCTCAATGCAGAGGCAAAAATCTTAGCAAAAGTGCTGGCCAATAGGTTTCAGCCACACCTCGCGTCACTTATCCACCCGGATCAGTCAGGGTTTATGCCTGGCCGCAACACGGCAATGAACTTACGAAGGTTCCACGGGGTATTGGCTCGAATGTCTACTATCCGCGAGGACGCAGTTATTCTCTCGTTGGATGCCAGCATGGCTTTTGACCGGGTGGAGTGGCCCTTTATGTTCGCAGTGCTCCAACGCTTTGGCTTTGGGCCCAACTTTCGTGCTTGGATCCAATTGCTGTACACACAACCCCTGGCGCATGTTGTGGTCAATGGGCGCATCTCAGAGGACTTCCCTCTGGGGCGTGGGACCAGACAAGGATGTCCTCTGTCCCCGCTCCTATTCGCCCTGGTACTCGAGCCCCTGGCGGCCTGGATACAAAATGACCCAGTGATACGAGGGCTGCGATGGGCGGAGGGGTGGGAGGACCGTATATCACTGTACGCAGACGATATATTACTATATGTGGCCTCCCCCAGCCGCTCCATCAACTGTCTACTAGACATATGTGCTGCCTATGGCAGATATTTGGGCTACGCGATTAACTGGGCGAAATCGGTTCTGTTTCCTCTCCACGGGTTCCCTCCACGTCTACCAGGGGGAGTGTCGATACAGCTGGGGAGAGACGGCTTTAAGTACCTGGGTATTCACATTACTCCAGATCCTACTTTATTTTATGAGCAAAACCTCTAGCCCCCACTCAGGAGATTTAAAGACGACGTGAAGCATTGGCATACACTACCCCTTACACTCCTGGGCCGGGCAGCCCTATACAAAATCATGGCTCTCCCGAGATTCCTATACGCCCTGCAAAATACACCTACCCCGGTCCCTGATTCCTATTTTAGGGCGGTCGAGGAGGAGGTGGGACAGCTCCTCTGGGGTGGAAAACCCCCCTGCATAGCTTTGTCCAAACTTACAAGGAGCTGGTACGACGGTGGAATAGCCTTACCTAGTATACAACAGTACTACTGGGCCTCACAACTTATTATAGTAAACCAATGGCTTCACGCCCCTCGGGATGAGCCGTCTCTCCGGCTCGACCGGCATGCTTTTGGGACTGGGGGACCGCTAAGGGCACTTTACCACAAGAACAAAAAAGATGTATGGAGGGGTCCAACCGCGCACACAATACACACATGGTTCATAGCGCTCGGGTGGGAAGGAGTAATGACACAACACACACCATTGTGGGATACACCAAAACTGGGTACACTCCGCAATAGCAAGGGGTTTGCACAATGGGACTTGATCGGAATCTCCAGAGTTGGGGACCTGTGGAAAAAAGGAGACGTGGTGACTTTTACTCAACTACAGACGACATATCAAATGGCCGATACAGAACTCTTCCGTTATACACAAATTAAGCATGCACTCACAAGAGGCTCGGCTCTTCCTGAATCGTCCCCACTCGAGGACCGTCTTCTTACGGACCACCTTACCAAGAAAGCCATTTCCCTCACCTACCGCAAACTTATTAATAACCAAAAAGACCCCACACTAGCTCTGCGGGATAAATGGCGGGCAGACCTTGGAGACATAAATGAACAGGACTGTCAGGAAGCACTAGCGTCCCCGAGGGAGGTGGCGATCCCGTCCCGGCTACGGCTGGTACAGCTGAAGGTCCTACACAGGACATACTACACTAGGGCTATGCTCCACAAAATCGGTCGAGCTACAACACCACTTTGTCTGCGCGGCTGTGGGGCAAGGGGTACATTCTACCATACATTCTGGGAATGCCCACACATAGCATTTTTTTGGGAGGAGGTGATGGACACAATTACGGGTGTGAGTGGTTTCCCAGTTCCTCCCGAACCAAAGCGGTGCCTCCTCAATATATGGGAACCGACTGACCTGAATCATGCAGCACAAGACTGGGCAACTTTGGGGATCATGCTGGCAAAATGTAATATTGCACAACACTGGGGGGTACCGACGGCTCCCCAGAGGGGACGACGGTGTCGGGACATGGATAGCTCAATGCTGGCCGAAAAAGCAGTCTTCATACGCAGAGGGTGTCCCCAAAAGTGGGCACGGGTATGGGGTAGATGGAACTCATTCTGTGGTAACATCTGTGCCCCTCCAACACCAGACTCTGACCTTGACCTGAGCGATTAACCCAAGGGGCCCAACAAGGAGGCGAAGCAAAGGCCGGGATCGGCGCTTTGAAAATTTTTCTCTTGCTATATCTTAGTATGTAACTTACAACACTTTGTGATATTATTATACCTGTGTAACTGACCCGCACTGGACTCATATGATGTAGGCAATGCCTAATGTACCCAGCTATTTCTTTTTGTATTATTTTCTTTTTGTTACTGACAATAAAATGTTTCCAAAAAAAAACCAATCACATAACAAACACAATAGCTAAAAGTCCATCCCAGTGCTTTACTTTCAAGAAAAAAAAATATTGTAGTGCATACTAAGATGGAATATCACACACAAACATAGGCAAAGCACAATTTAGTGTCCTGTGTGCTATGGTAGGGCTGTACCTCTATCCACTGTGTCCCCCTGTTTCAACACCTCTGGTATTGGCAGTTCTCTCAGTAGCATGATTATGGCCAGGGGGGCCGGTACGTTTTGGAGGGAGGGGGGTGGATGGGACACACACACACACACACATACACATACCACTCACAACCATACATTCACACACGCACGTACACACACACACATACACAAACACATATTCATTCACAACACACTTTCCCAAACATTCATACATGCTCGCACGCACCAAACAATTTAAAGACAAAACAAAACACACTTACCTTCAGCCAGCTCTGCACTGCCTCGGCGGTTCTAGAAGGCTTGGGACTGCTGCCTTCCCTCATTAGCTGACCTAAGGTCAGCCAGTGAGGGAAGGCAGCAGTCCCAACGTCATCACAGAGTGGGATGCGGTCAGTGAGACTACTGACCCTACCCCACTCTGTGATGAAGTGTCACTGATACACTCGACCCTGGGCGCTTCAGGGCTTAAAATTGAAGAGCCCAGGTGCGAGGCAGTCAGTGACGCTACCCCTCGTTACTGAGGGGGGGCCTCAGGGACCTTTGCTGAGCCCAGAATGTCAAGTGCAACAGAACTCTGACTTTCTCCACCCAGCAAAGTTCAGTTCAGGCAGCCAGGAGCCTGCGCTAAATGCGCATGTCTGGCTCCTGGCTGCTTGAACTGAAAGTGAACAGTGTCTGTCAGGCCGACCTTTGCTCAGCCTGACAGACATTGTTCCTACGGGGCAAAAGGTGGAGGGGCGTGGCCCCTCTGCCCAAATGGACCGACCGCGCCTGATTATGGCTTAGCTGCAGATGTCTCCTCTACTGTCTTTTATGCTTAGTCTCTCACCATTCAATATGCCCAGTTCTTACTCAGTTCCGTTGCTCAGTCCGTATCACCCACGGCAGATCAGTGCTTTAGGGGTCATGCCCGCAAGCCCACTGCTTCTCATTTCGGGATGTCCCCTCACCTCTGGGCATCTGACTGACTGGCAAACACACAAGCTCCAGTTGCACAGCAGTCCTCTGAGCCCTTTGAAGAACATTTCTTTTCTTGGCAATAGACATCTTGAAGGTGGAACTACAAGTGTATTTTTATGGCCCCAGTTTCATACAGTAAACTCAACAGTCGGTGTGTAGCCACTGTTTGAACTTTCAGAACCAGTTTCGCTGGTTCTCTTTCCAGGCTGCACTCCACACTAATTGCCCAAGACATCGGCCAAACTGACATGCGCACTTACAAGTGCACAGACCACTTCTCCTCCCCCTCCCATGGCCCGGCCCCTCCCTGCACATGCTGGCTCAAAGCCAGCAGCTAAAAAATAAAACAATAGTAAGATATTGATTTATCTTCCGGCTGATGGCTCCGAGTCAGTGGGGCGATGCGCCACCGTTGTGGAGGAGCCACTGCGGAAAAATTGACTCTTGCCATCAATTTAAAAACTCACTGACATATACATTTGTACAACTAGAAACATAAACACTGAGCTTCAAAAGCCCTCATACCTACGACATTCTAGCTCTTCCTCTCTTGATTCATCATCTATAGTTGAAAACAAGTGCACAACTGCCTTTTTAACTTAGTGCACACACATAGAATTAAACAAAATATGTGAAGATGAAACAAATTGTGTGAAACCTATTTGAAAGTGCAGCACGCTGTGAATAATGAATTGTACCCTCACATCAACATTATGAATTCTATTAAAATTATATATATTTTCTAATTTTAACAAATCTTTTTACTGAACATAATAAAAACAAAGTGCAGTGTGCAGTACAGCAGTCAAAGAGCATGGATGACAAAGACAGTGTATAATACAGTTCCACTTCATGAACAATCAATTCACTAGATCCCGGACAGTACAATAATGGCTTTTATGAGAGTTCTTGCACCACCTGGTGGTCGTACCGTCCCCCACCCACACCTCCCCTCCCATTATTTTACAGACCGCTATAAGCGACCTAGTGATGCCACACTTTTACCCACTTCTTATGGCAGCCCCTGCTTTCATATACGACTTTTTCCGCTATACAGCACCAATCCAAGCCAGTTTTCCACTGATCCATGCTTGGCGGCAGGACTGGCAATATCCCTCATGGCCACCATCGCAGCCACCATTAGCCAGAGTTTTTGGTATCTAGGCCGTGCTTGCTCCCCCGTTACACACAGTATGTGCCATCTGGCATCTGTAGGAATTTCTTGTCCCAGGACTTATGTAACCCGTACTACCTTCACCCAGTAACAGTGTATAAGAAGGCATTCCCATATGATTTGAGAAAAGGGACCTGTACTGCCGCATTCCCGAATACATATATCTGTGGGTATGCGTCCTAGTGGAGTAGGACCTGTGGAGGATCCGCGGCTGTACTAGCCTAAATCTTGCCCTAATTCCCACTTCCCTAGGGCTCTGCACGGCCTCCGCCCAATCATCATCTTCTAGTAACCCGATGTCAGTCTCCCAGGCCTCTCTCAGTGCCCCTAAGGGGTCGGGCGAATTATTAACAATCTTTTTATATGTTATGGATAGTACCTTTTCGGGGATGGGATCCAATAGAAGGCGGTCCTCCAAGGGGCTATACTCCGGGATATGTCCCCCTCGCGGATTTGTGTACAAAGTGCATGCCCTAGTTGCATGTATTTATAGCGTTCTGTTTCCGAAAGTTGGAACTCCGACTGTAAGCTTTTGAATTATATGATCGCCAAGCCCCGCCACACATCTCCTAAGTGGGCAATGTCCAGTAGTTTCCAGTTCCACTTACCAAAGCCCTGCAATTTCCCAACTTCCTTTAACATATCATTGTCCCACAGCGAGGTACGTTCCTGCAGCCGGCTGTCCCACCCAAGAAATCTATTAGCCCCTTTCTACGTATCCAACACTGCTTTTGTATGGCGGGGCATGGACCCTCCAGCACGTTTACAATACAAGGCGACTGGGTAGCCATGAGTGCCCATCACCAGGTGATCAACCCGGTATGCCACGTCATCCCAGTCCCCAAAGACCCAATTGTAACGCCCAGTAGTATTTGCGAAGGTTGGGGACAGCCAGGCCTCCGTTGCAAATGCCATGTTGTAATTTAACTAGTGCTATTCTTGCACCCCTCCCGTCCCACAGTAGCATCCGCAGTTCACTAGCGATCTCTTTGAAGAAGCCGTCCGGTATCTTATACGGGGTGTTCTGGAGCATCACTAGGTCGCTTATAGCGGTCTGTAAAATATTGGGAGGGGAGGTGTGGGCGGGGAATGGTACGACCACCAGGTGGTGCTCGACCTAAAGAAAATCTGAAAGCCATGGGAAGGGCAGTCGAGGAGTGGGCGGGTCGGTAGTTCCCTAAACGTAAGCAATGGAAAAGCAAAAAGATGGCGAGGAGCTATGTTTGAGGGAAAGAACAAACACAGGAAGAAGGCAAGTAATCGAATAAAAGCAAACGCATGAGAGTGACAATAAAGCCAACCTGCGGCCAGCAATTGGCGGTTTGCGAGTGCAATGTGAGTTCACAGTAGGGCTTTCACAATAGACAGCTTACGCAGTCTGTTAGGCGAGACATAAAAAGCCGAAGCGTACTTTTTGTGAATTTGTTCAGCCCTAAATCAATCGTTTATTTGCTGAGAATAAGCCGGCGTCTTCATTTTTGAGCCGACACTGCCACCCAGTGACTATTCTTAGTTACATCATACATGCAGCCTGCAGGTACCAAATATAAAATGAACATAATGAACAGTCACTATGATGACCCTTTGAAAACGGAATATAAGATCAGATGAGTAAAATAGGATATGATGAAAACCCCTCTCTCACTCTCGTACAAATGCAAGTTTAACCCCTACCCTGCTCATGACGGAACCATTCCGTCATTAGCCACGGTCGCCGTGTGCTCATGACGGAATGGTTCCGTTATGCCGCAGCCGTTGGCGGCCGCTCCTCCCACGCTGCGCTGATTCGCCGCCTGTGCGGGCGATTAGCGCAGTGGGCGGAGTCATGACGGAACCACTCCGTCATGAGCACAGCTCAACCGTGGCTCATGACGGAGTGGCTCCGTCATGAGAACAGCACCACCACGCTGCCCCCAAACCCCCCCAGCGCTGCGGCGGAATTCCCGCCGCAGCGAAAGGGTTAAGAAGGAGCTCGCACAACAGCGACTCCACCTTTCCAAGACGCTAAAAGTGAAACTGTTCTAGGAGCCGGAGGTGGGTGGGGGCATATAGGGCGGCAGCTCTGAGGGGCACATGTGGTATCCTGTTTAATGCCACCGGGTATCCCTTCCGTTTGGTGCCCTGCCCCCCCCCCCCTCGCACAGCGCGGCTGCATTCCATCTCCCCACGCGGTGACTGCCCCTGGCGTGGTGCCCACACACCTGGCCTGGCACTCAGACTGGGCAGTATTCAATCAATTAATTCTTTATTTCGATGGTTAAAAAAAATCATCATAAAAAGTACATATTTTAAAACACAGAAACATACATGATTTTATATCACATCAATATCAAAATTAACCATCTATCACCCTGTTAAAATTCAAAAAGAATCCATATATTATTCATAATAGGTTAGTCTATGGTATTTCTTAGTCTTACTGCCGCTTTTAAAAAACCTATTACTGAACATAAAGTATGCATATCATTTGCTCTCTGAAGAAACAGCAGGGCTATTTTGGCATTACGAAATTTTTTAAAATTTCAACCAGAAACATACGCCTTGGGTAACGATAAAATGGACATAATAATACAAAATGAAGGGTGTCCTGCGGAGACATATTGTGGCAGCCGCAGGCACCCTTCTGCTCAATAGTTGCAGTAAAACCAGACGGATAAGCTAAAATAATTTGCAACAAATTGAGCCTAAAATGACACATTAAAAACCTGTCCTGCTGATTATTCATCAGAATAGGTACGGTTCCATACCCGGTGGCTCTTTAACTAGGGAATGTGCTATCACTGAACGTTTTAGTGCAAAAGCTTTAGTCTCCCTAAGCCTCTCCAAATGATCAAGCAACAGTCTTTTGATTTGTAATTTACTATTCCTTGTAATTAGGGCAGGGGTGCTAAAAAGGATGTGCTGACCTACGGACTCTAAAGTTATTTTGACATATTTCAACCAAGGGATTAACATCCCTTTGTCCATTTGTATACAGTCAGAGAGGATTTCTTGGCTTAATACAGCCTCCGGGTTAGCCCAAATACTAAGCCAAGCCAGGACCGGTCTAATCTTGACCTGATCTACAATGTACGGGATTCCGAGTTCGGAATGTGCAATTTCAGCTGGTATTGAGTGTGGGATCTTGAGGATTCTACGGATGAATTTGTCTTCCTCTAGTTGTAACTGTTTGGCATCCCTAAAGCCCCAAACCTCGGCTCCATATACTGCTTTGGCTGTGCTTATTGAGCGATACAGGCTCATTATTTGCTCTGGGGACCAACGTCCCAGTCTCTGGGCAAAGTTCATAATTGCACCACATGAGGAAGCCAATTTAGTACAATGTTCCTCTAATAATGTGTCAAATTGCATCTTGCCATCAAGTAATAGACCTAGATATGGGAAGGTGGTTACAATGCCCATGGTATGAGTCCCAATTTTGAACACCGTTTTTTTTGTGAGTTTTTTGCCTGCAATCAGTGCAAAGGACTTGGTCAAATTCACAGACAGATCTAATTTTTCCATGAAGACCACAAATCCATTGATCAGAGATTGGAGACTTCTCGGTGTCCGGGCGAGCAGGACCGCGTCATCTGCGTACAATAGTACCGGTATTTGACGCTTCCGTACCTTGGGACAATCCACCGCCCGGGCTATGAGGCATGACTCCAGGTCATTAATGTATAATGAGAAAAGGAAGGGGGCAAGAATGCATCCCTGCCTTACTCCGCTAGAGCATGGGAAGGAGTCAGTTTGCCCTCCCTCCATACTAAAGCGAACCCTGGCTGTGGTGTTCCAGTGTAATTCTCTTAGGATACTTATAAGTCCCTGGTCAATCCCCAAAGTGCTCATCCTTTCCCAAAGTTTACTTCTATTCACATTGTCAAAGGCCGCCGCCAGATCCATGAATCCCATATAAATGGTGCCGTTACTCGCTCTGGTGTATTTAGCGACCAATAGATATAAATTTAAACATTGGTCACTGGTCGACTTTCCTGCTCTAAAACCATACTGGGTATCCACTATCGTATGGTGCTCTTCTGTCCAGATCATTAAGCGGTTTAAGATCACCCGCCCCAGTATTTTGGCCGAAACGTCGATCAGTGATATGGGTCTATAACATTGAGGATTGTCCCTATTTCCTTTCTTGAAAATAGGTACAATTAAGGCGGTGGACCACGACCTAGGGAGTCCTGTCTTAATAGCTGCATTTAACACCCTCGTTAAAATTGGCGCCCACAAGTCAATATTACTTCTATACAAATCTGGAGGGGTGCCATCAGGCCCGGGGGCTTTATTTGGAGTCAACCCTTTAATTGCCTGGATAGTCTCGAAAGTGTGAAATCCTGCACCCAGCTCCTATTTCCATCCCATTCCCCTTTATGTTTAGGATCTATAGACTGATTATAAAGACTCTCGAAGTGGGTCACCCATTGCTGCGGGAGGATGTTTGTGCTAATGACCGGGGCGTTTTGATCGTGAAAACAGGGCCTATTTATGATTTTCCAGAATTCAATAAAATCCCTGTTTTCACCGGCCTCTCTTAAGTCAGCCCATAGTTCTACTTTTAGGGAAGCCTTCCTTTCTTTGATCATGATGTTATAGATTTTCCTACACTTTACCACTTCCACTGTGTCCCTTGGGATTACTTTAAGACTTAATTTTAAATTTCTTAGTGCACGTGCACAACTTGCGTCAAACCATCTTGGTTGGGTCCCAGATTTTCTAGGACCTTTTGCCTCCAATAATTTTTCGGCCAATTTAGTTAGTTCGCTGAAGGCAGCTACTAAGTCAGCTCCTTCTATTTTAAAATCTAGACACTCTTCAACCCACTTTTTCCCCTTTACTATCAATGCAGTATAAAATTCTGAGGCATTGATTTTTGCCCATTTTAAACGCCGTCCTTGATCTGAAGGCTGTAAGATAGTGTCCAGCTGTTTATTCATTTCAACATAACCCCTGCAAAGTATTTCTATAGATAAGGGATTATGATCACTAAAGGGACTCCATTTAGTGCATACCATCCCAACCCATTGTTTGGCAAACGCGGTTATCAGGATGTAGTCTATAATAGACGAACATCCACTACCTTTAAAAAGTTAGTACCAAGGTACCCTTTGGCCCTGGGATTACTAAATCCATGGTATGTACTAATGAGTGACTACCTATTAGTTTTGTAAGTGATGTACCCTCCGAGCTGTGCTCAAAGTGTGGCCCTTTACTAACTGGACAAAGATCCCAATCCGTAGTTACTGAAGTCAAGTATGGGCATAAATGACAATTTAAATCTCCCATTAAGAGGACAAATGAATCTACACCGCCTTTCCTTGAATCGGCTTCCTGTTGTAATCTAGTGTCTAGTTCCTCTAGCACGGTTTTAGAGCCGCTTCCTGAGCCTGAGTTATAAATGTTAAATAGTTGTACCTTCATCCCATAGCCATGAAATATTATTGCTTGCAAGTTTTTTGAGGTCCAAGATGGCACTGTCCATCTCCCCTTTAAATTAATGTCAGTATAAATTATTAGACCTCCTTTTGCTCTGCCTGCCCTACTCTCTTGTGCAGGGACAAAAAATAACTTGTAACCCTCCAAATGGTAGAGGTCGGGCTCAACCGCCCAAGTCTCCTGTAGAGCTACTATATGGGAGTCCCTCAATTGGTTCCTAAAATCTGCGTTGGCTATTTTTCCTGCTAAGCCTGCTATATTCCAGGATGTAATTTTCACCTTTCCCCCCTGTTCCCCTATCAAGTTTGAGCCACAAATATGGAAAGCATCTGCCTCCCTCTCTTCAGGCCGGGGGTCTTGTTTCTCCCCATTCTGATTCTGCTGGGAGCCTTCCTGGGGGTTCGGTATATATCTTCCTGTAGGAGTTAACTCAATGCTATCCCTGGTCATTCTGATTGCTTTCCCCGCAGATTGTATATCTGGGTTGGTTAGTCAGTCGTTTTCGTCCAGGTATTGAAGGGGACTGAATCTGTTTTTCCACTGCAGGCCATCCAGATCCAGTGATGAGAAGTGACTATATTCAGGTTTTCTTTTCCTATAATCGTCTATTCCTCCTTCCCTGATTTTGGGCCAAGGGATATGTGTTTCTACTTCTCAGATAGAAATAACCTAGTGGCATAGCCTGTACAGTACTAGTTAAATTTTTATTGAGGTTACCCAATATGTATTCCACTAGACCCGGATTCCTAAAATTTACAATGACACAGTCCCCCTCAATATCCTTCTCTCTGGTCCCCAGCCATGATACTCTCCTCACGTGAATAATTTCTCCCCTTTCCTGCCCCCGGAGAGGTCTGTGTATATTAAGCCAATTAATAATCTTGTTTTTTAAATCTAAGTATGGCTCTTTTTGACCCATCCTAAATTCAGGCACCCCAGCAAGTACCACAACATAGGGGCTTGTTTGGGGGGGTAAATTTACACGAGGGGGGGGGGGGGGGGGGAGAGTTTCTCCTTTACTCTCATAGTCTTTTTGTTGTTTATTTACCTGGCTGTGAGAAACGACCTGCCCTAACAACGTCTGCCCTAGCAACGTCTGCGCCCGACTTTGCGGAACCTGGGGTTTAGCGCTAGGTTCTTTCTCATTTTCATTTGAGCCTCTGTTCTGCGAGTGGACTATAGTTTTAGGCGGCACATGAACCTGGGCAATAGTACATGGCTCATTGCTTGCGCAGTTATTGTTCATGGGGAATATCCTTGAGGAGGGGGTTTCAATTGAAGTTGAATTTCCAATAGAGATGGAATTTATATTTTCCTTCAGTCTCCCTAGCTTTTGCAATTCATTTGTGATTTTATCTATTTTGCTAATTAAAGGTTTTATTTGGGAGATAATGAAGGTTTCTAAATGTTTTTGCAGGTCACTTATTACCGGTTGGAGCCATCCTGGCGGGATTAGTGGGCCTTGCACATCTACTTCTATAATCTCATCTTCTAGCGGTTGTGTCTTCCCACCCATGTTAATTGGTTTTAATTTCCTTGCATGCATATTCTTTGTGCGCCTTTTAGGTGGTCTATGTTTTGGTACAAATAGTCTTTTTGCTGACCTAGCAAGGGGAGGGTCGATCTCTGATGCCAGCTGGCCACATGGCACATTTTCAGATGAAATATCTTGGGTATTGTCCTGTGAGCTATCACAAAGATTTATATCTAACACCTGCAAGAGTGTACTCTGTGTTCGTGAATGGGGGTTGTTTGTAGGGGTCATCGAAAGGCGTCTCTCAGCGCGCTCAATCTCCCCATCCACCGCCCCAATGACCTTTCGTAACATCAGATCTATGGCAGTGGGCGGGACTAAGTGTCCAGCTACATTAGCAATATTCGATCCAGTTTGTTTGGCAACCGATGGGGTACTTGGTTTTCTCTTCGATGATCTTGTTTTAGGTTTGGAGGCCATAGTACCCTATCGGTCACAATCCCCCTTCTCTCAATGTATCCCACACAAAATGAGCAAATCACAGTCACAATTTAGTGTTTCACTGCCCGAGTGGTCGGGGCACATCAGAAGAATGGATTAAGGTCCCCAGGTTATACTTCAAAATGTCAGTGACCAACATATAGGTGTTATGAACTTTGTCCACCACTCAGCCTCACAAGTGGGTCACGATAGCTTTGCAAAGCAATCGGCTTACAGTACCTTGATTTTTCTGCCCATAGATGTGGCCCAGCCCGGCCTCCTTGTGCCTCTGAAGGCCACAGAGGGCCCGCCCTTTGCCCGGGCTTAGCCCGGCACCGCCCGCGCGCGGTCCCGCGACGCAGGGGGCGGAGTCACTTTAGTAGCGCCTTCGGGCGCGAAACTATGCCAATTCCGCTTCCGGGGATTCCAGGGATCTTGGGAAATGTAGTCCCATCTTACGCTCCCCCCACACTGCGGTCGCGATGTCCGGCGACGGCGGGAGGGAGAGACAGGAACCAACGAGAGATGCAGCTGCCCCAGGCACCACAGGGGCACACAGGTATGCACCGGGTAACGTGAACAAATGCAGCCAAATCGTAGAAGGAACCTTGTGATTAATCTGTACGATATGTGCTGCTATTCAAACTTTTCTTCGCGAGCATCTGCTGCTAAATGAGAGATTGCATAATGCCATCAGTGTCCGCTCGCTCATGTGTTTAAACAAACGGAGTCAGAAAGTCTCGGACCTGGGGCGCCTCCTCCTGGACCTCCCGGGTGGCCTGCTGGTGGTTGGGGGGGACTTTAATGCGGTAGTTTCTGGGTCTATGGATCGCCATCCCCCTAGGGACCTCCCCCGGGCACAGGCCTGGCTGTCCGGCCTTTTAGATACTCTGGGCCTGGTGGATTGCTGGCGACTAAAGCATCCCGCGCAGCGGCAATACACCTTCCACTCGGGTGCCCATGGTAGCCTCTCGCGGCTTGATTACATCCTTGTCCCGGCGGCCTATGCTGGGAGGGTGGGAGAGGTGTGCCATCTGGCGCGGGGCATTTCAGATCACTCCCCAGTACTGTTACATTTCGATGTCTTCCCTAGGGGGGAGGGCAGGGTGGCTCCAATCAATGCTTGGTACTTGCGTGACCCCACTATTCGTGCCGACTTGATCAAATCCTTACAGCGATATTTTGATGAGAATGTGGGGTCTGTCCCTTCGGCCATCTCCCTGTGGGAGGCTTTTAAGGTAGTTCTCAGAGGGAAGGCCCTCTCCTCTATCTCCCATGCCCGGAGGCGCGAGCGGGAGGAGGTAACCCGGGTGGAGGCCGAAATTGCGGAGCTGGAGGGTGACCTGGGGAGCGGGGTAACAGACGCCAAGTTGCATGTTCTGCACCTCAAGCAGGCGGCCTATAGGGCCCTCGTCACGGAGGCGGCCAGGGGCCTCAGTAGAGAGCAACAGGGGCGACTGTATGATGTGGGTGATAAGGCTGGTAAATTGATTGCGTGGTTGGACAAGAGGGAGAGAGCGAGTCGTGTGGTTCCTTTGATTGAGGGGATGGATGGTGTGCCTGTCACCGAGCCGGAAGCCATTGTCTCCTGCTTCGCGGATTACTTCCGTGAGGTGTACTCCCCGGTTTCTCCCTGCTCGGAGGAAGATTCCCATGCCCTGCTTCGGGACATCGCGCTGCCCTCCCTTACGGTGGAGGACAGGGATTTGTTGGATGCTCCTCCCACCTCGGACGAAATTGCCCTGGCTATTCGCTCGGTCGCATCCGGCAAGGCCATGGGCCCCAATGGTATCCCCATCGAGCTTTACAGGCTGCGACCGGATGTACTGGCGCCCCACCTGCGCGCCATGTTCCTGGCGGCCCACTCGCAGGGTTCCCTCCCGCCGGACCAGCGTCTGGCCACAATCGTGGTGATCCACAAGGAGGGGAGACCCCGTGAGCGGGTTACATCCTATAGGCCTATCTCGCTCTTGAACGCGGAACCCAAAATCCTCGCCAAGGTACTGGCCAACCGGCTGGTTGGCGTGGTGGGCGATTTGGTCCACCAAGACCAATCTGGCTTTATACCCCATCGCAACACGGCTCTTAATCTGCGACGCTTGCATGGGGTGCTCGCGCGTGTCCCGTTTGTGCGGGAGCCGGCCATCTTGGCGTCCTTGGACGCCACCATGGCGTTTGACACGCTTGAATGGCCATACATCTGGGCGATGCTGGCGAAATTTGGATTTGGACCGGGATTCATTAGCTGGGTCAAATTGTTGTATTCGGGCCCATTGGCGCAGGTGGTGGTGAATGGGCGGGTCTCGGCCCCCTTTGCGCTGGGGCGGGGCACGCGTCAGGGTTGCCCCTTGTCACCGCTCCTGTTTGCATTGGCCTTGGAGCCCTTGGCGGAGTGGCTGCGGTGGCACCCCTCCATCCGTGGTCTCCGCTGGACCCCCGAGCATGAGGACCGCGTGTCCCTCTACGCCGATGATATCCTTTTGTATCTCGCCTCCCCGCGTAACTCGCTGATTGTCCTGGTTGATGTTTTGCGCTCCTTCGGTCGTAACTCAGGCCTTGTCATCAACTGGGCGAAATCCTGCGTGTATGTGCTCTCCGGGGAGGCTCCGGCCCTACCACGGGACTGCCCGATCCAGATTGCCTCCCAGGGGTTCCGGTACCTGGGTATATATATTACTCTAGACCCGGAGGCCCGCTACGAGCGGAACTTGCTACCCCCCCTCCAGCGCTTGCGGGAGGACGTTGCGCGCTGGCGGCGTCTTCCGCTTTCGCCGCTTGGCCGAGCGGCCTTGTTTAAGATGATGTCCTTGCCGCGCTTTCTGTATGCGCTTCAGAACACTATGGACTTGGTTCCGGCGCGCTACTTCCGTGAGGTGGAGAGCCTGCAGCGGCGCCTGTTCTGGGACGGGAGGCCGCGTATTGCTCTGGCTAAATTGACGCTCCCGTGGTACGATGGGGGGGTTGCCCTCCCGGACATTAAACGGTATTACTGGGCCTCCCAGCTAGCTGCGATTAATCATGGCCTTTACGGGCCCGCCCTGAACCCGGCATTTGAAATGGACAAGATGCTCCTGCCCGGTGGCGACTACAATCGAGCGCTCTACTCTGGCGCGCCCGACTCCCGTCTGACGGGACCGACGCGTGTCATGGTGCGTGTCTGGCACGCGGCTAATGCAGCGATGGGGTGGAAGGACCGTTTGACCCGGGCGACACCGCTATATGCGTCTGAGAGGTTGGGCTCCCTGTGGACATCGAAGGGCTTCGAGAAGTGGGACACGATCGGAATCAGCACAGTGGGAGACCTCTGGACAAGGGGTGGATTTAAAACTTTTGAGACGCTGCGGACGGAATTTCAGCTGCAAGGCAGTGAGTACTTTCGGTACTTACAAGTCCGCCACGCGCTGGGCTCCGTCTTCCCTGATGTCGCGTCCATTCCGGAGTCTTCCCCCCTGGAGGACAGAGTGCTGGATGGCCATGTCCCAGACAGCACGATCTCCCTTATATATAAAAAACTGATCAACGACAGATCGTGCCTGCTGACTAGTCTCCGCGAGGCCTGGGTTGCCGACGGGCTGGAACTGGACGACGAGGACTGGATTTCCGCGGTGGCCTCTCCGAAGGAGGTGGCCATCCCGGCTCGCCTTCGCTTCGTCCAGCTTAAGATCCTCCACCGGGTTTACGTGACGGGGCCAAGGCTTCTACGTATGGGCTTTGTTGGTGACGGATTGTGTAAGCGTGGCTGTGGTGCCTTGGCAACTTTCATGCATATTCTGTGGGAATGCCCACAGGTGGAGCGATTCTGGCGTGGTGTGCATGAGGTCCTGCGTGTGGTGACGCGTGTTGCGCTGTTGCCTGAAGCGAGGAGATGCTTGCTGAATGTGTGGGAACCAAATGACTATTCGGTCCCGCAGACGCGGTGGGTGACTCTGGGATACATGATAGCTAAGCGTGACATTGCTCAATTGTGGGGATCCCAGAGGCCCCCGGCGGTGTCGGCCTGGAAAGAACACATGGATTGGTGTATGTTTCGTGAAAAGGTGGTGTATGTTGCGAGGGGTAAGCCTGGGGCGTGGGTGAAAATCTGGGGCCCCTGGAACGCCTATCGCGGGGGTATTTGTGAGCCGCCACTGCTACCGACCGCCTCACCAGCTCCGTCCCCTTAGCCGACCCCCTCCCCCAGCCGCGGGCATGTGGTTCCCCTGTCCCTGATCTATTCCCATTCCCCTCTTCAGAGTTTGGCTGCTGGTTGGGATCCCCCACTTAAGGAGCACGTGCCGTCACTTTGGATGGCGGGTTGCCTTGCGGGTGTGGTTTTTTGTGTTGTTCTGTTTGGAAAAAGGAAACCGTATTGTGGGCTTGGAGTTATGGGGCCTGCGCTATTGATATCTCCTGATTTACCGATCTGCACCGCCAAGAGACTCTTACTGTAGGTATGTCATATGCTTCTGCCACTCTAGCGGCCGGCCGGATGGTTGTAGGCCCATACCTGTAACCTTTTTTAACATGTAATAAACGGTTTCAAAAAAAAAAAAAAAAAAAAAAAGAAAGTCTCGGACCATTGCTCTCTTCATGTAGCAATAAGCAATCGAAACGGGGGTATTCTGTAGATAAAAACAATGTGTTTCTCGAGGAAACTATCAGAATCCAAGAGTGAGAGATTCAACGGTACGACGCGACCTCAACAGAATAACCCGCGGATTGGCTGTGTTTCGTAGTTCATTCTTAAACCTTGTTAGTACTGGGGCTAAGCTACAGCAGTACCATATGTCCGCTCCTGTTGGCGGCACCACTCGGCACTCTGGGAGGGCGGTTCCCTTCCCTCTCTCTCACCGTAATGCTGTCACACTTCTCAAGCCTCCAAACTCTGTGGCCGCCCCCGCAGGGATGACGGCAGTCCTGTAAGGCTGGTGCGCTGTTTTGTTCTATGCGTGCCCCCCGGTGCTGGGGTTTTCACAAGTTCAGTGGCTCCTCACAGTGGCTCCCGCTGCTCGCGGCTTGCAGCAGCATCCTTGCGGCGTCCTCAATCGACTCTGAACACGCCCTCTCTCCGTTGTCAGTATGTCAGTATGTTTGCTTTTCCTGCACGAATGTGTCTTCAGTTTCCTGCTTCAGCTTACACCAGTCTTCAGTTTCCTGCCGCTGCGGAGTAGCTTTCACCGTGTCTGGAGGCCGGGGGGTTGATCCGTGCAGCGTGAGCTCCGCCCGCCAGTATTCATTCTGCATGGCACCCACGCCTGGCCTGTTCCTCCGATCGGTCAGTTTCCATTCTTCATGAGACCCTGCACCAAAGGAACTTCAATGAGGTTGGCCTTAGGCATGCGTACCTATTCACCCCTCTGGCTGAATAGGTGAAGTGTGGCTCAATGATTAGAGCGGCAGACCCTGATGCAGAGGTCTAGCCCGGGACCAGGGTTCAATTCCCCGCCTCGGCGGGTCTTGGGCTCAAAAATTCCACGGACCTGATAATTCTTGCCTCAGTGCCATTCCAATCATGGAGTCCCACTCTGCAACTCTGGGCAATAGCTTGCTTAATCTCCACAACGGCCCCCACAACGCTAAGGATGCCTGGCCTCCACCTTGGGGGTGCCCAGGAGTGGACGCCTCACAGGGAAAGCCAGGATGGGTTCCACAGTGGTATTCGTACAAGCGCCTTGAGACCCTTGCGGGTGAGTAGTGCGCTATACAAGTATCAATTTACAATTTACCCCTCTTGTCTTTGCAATTCATAATAAAAGGGCGTCATTCTTTCTGGAATAATGATTATAGAAGCCCGGCCGAGGGGCGTAGTCTGCAGCCCAAGATGGTGGTCGCTTAAGCGACGAGCTCCGGGCCGGGGCTTTACATCCGATTATTTCTCCGACTTTTCCTACTTGTCGGACAGTGCTTTGGGCGCAACTGAAATACCCAGGCTGCCTGATGGTGCTTCATGGATGCCTGCGACCCCTCGGAGATTCTTGTGGGCGGTGGCGAATCCCGGCCTTGCTGCGGCCTGCTGGGCGTGTGCTGAAGGCTGGCGGGGCTGTGACGCCTGATCCTGGTTGCCGTGTCCACTCGCGGCCCTGGCTTTGGGCCTCTGCTTCTACACTGCCGCCGATTACCCTGATCTGAATCCTGTCAGGGCTTGTTGCGGAGCTCCGGGTTCCCGACGCGCTAGTATGGCTGTTCCTGCTGCGGGGGGAGATCCCCTGGAAGGGCCCGGTCGTTTGCGGGGCCTCATCGCGCCGCGGTCTCCAGCTGCATCTGCATCGCCATACTGGCTGGGGGCTGGCTAGGAGAGCCGGATTGATACCCCCCCTGCATCCGTGATGTGATCCAGGTGAGCACTGCCGCTGTGCGCCGTGGAAGCGGATCCTTGGCCCTCCCCCTGCACCGGGTGGCGTCTGGAGCTTCCTCCCCACAGGCGGCTGGTTGGACTGGAGGGGTGCAGGCCGCCGGGGTTGGTTGGTGTGCCCCCCCCCTCACTTGTCTCTTACACTGGCAGTTGCGGTGAGGCGATTCTGGCATAACTGTGCGGCCAGATCCAACCACACGGCCACGGCGGAGTCTTGACTGGGCCGGTGGAGTCCAGCGTTGGATTGGGATTGGAGGCGAGTTGGGACTGTGGGGAGTGGCCCGCCTTGGCCTGCTGGCTGAGGGAGCGCCGGGTGGCGCCAGGGACTGATTGGATTGTCTGGCCTTCACACCCCGGGAGCTGCATGACACCCTATTGACGCCATTTCTTCTCATCCCGGCCCAGTGGGCTGGAGGGGCTCGCTGTTGAACGGGATATTGGCTCCCGTGCTCCGCCACGGTACCCCGGGATGTCCCTGTGATAAAGTTGTGTGGAGTGCCAGACACTGACTAGACTTGCTGGCTGGGGGTAGCTGCTTGTTCTCTGTCGAGGATCCCTGCCACCTGAGGCGCGGACTCTGATATCCAGTTGTTGCTGCTGGGGGCACACGGCCTGGCTCGGCCGCCCCGCCGGCTATGGGCAAGGGAAAGCCTAGGGCGTCCATGAGGTCCGGGACGGCGGGATCTCTCTCTCCGGCTTTGGGCCATTCATCTGCCCTGTCCCCACAAATGGAAGGAGCCGTGGAGACCACATCTTCGGAGGACAAGCTGGACATGATCTTGCGGGAGATCCGTGATTCGCGTTCTGTGTTGGAGGTGCAGTTGGGCGTGATCTCGGTAGACCTCAACTTATTAAAGGATGATTATAAGAAACTTGTTGAGACGGTTAAAGCAGCTGAGCAGACGGTCGACACCGTGGTACCCCAGGTACAGTCCCATGAAGAGCAATTAAATCATATGCGCCAGCAGATCGACTCCCTCCAGGCACGGGCTGATGATGCGGAAGGCCGCGCACGCCGGAACAACCTCCGAATCGTGGGTCTGCCGGAGGGAACGGAAGGATCTACGCCTACGGACCACATTGAGAACTGGTTGAAGTCAGCTGTGGCCCCGACCGGATTGTCCGCGCACTTCACGGTCGAGCGGGCGCATCGGGTCCCGGTTCGTCGTCCAATTCCAGGCGCCAACCCGCATCCCATCTTGGCCAGGATTTTAAATTACAGGGATCGAGATCACCTACTGCAGGCGGCGAGAGATATTGGCCCACTACAGATCGCAAATGCGAAGATCTTAATATTTTCAGATTACACCTTGGCAGTGCAGCTCCGGAGGTTTTCCTTAATGGAGGTGAAGGCACGTGCTCGGGCAGCGGGCCTGTCGTTTGCCTTATTATTACCCGCAAAATTGAAAATCCTGTATAACCAGCACTCTCTGATTTTTGATACCCCTGACGGCGCATGGGAGTGGTTGGACAAGACGTTCCCTGATGTCCGGCCTATGAGACGCATGGACTCCTCACTGCCCAAATCGCAGCGCCCCCCTCGGAGGCATAAGAAGGGACTTCTTACTCAAAGTTCAGTCTCCAGTTCCATGGTTCGTCAACAAGTGATGGAGGGAAGGCGAAGGGCATTACATACTGCTGCAACTTTTCACATCACTTGCCCGGCTATCAGCCCTAGCCCGTCTGAGGGGTTGAATACGGACACTGACTCAGATTCCTTCTGCGACCTCATGTCTTGATCCTCTTGCCTCAGTGGAATCATAGTTCTTTGTCTAATACCATTGTGGGGTATGCTTACCCTATTGTTGTCTTACTGTCCAGTCTGAAATGCGGTTGTTCATCACAGGCGCCTTGCTTGACTGGTAGAACATTATGAGACTGGGATGGTGTTATGACAGGTGGGAACGGATGAGCAAGAGCCCTGGCCCGGCCCGCGTTTTGGGCGCTTTAATGTGCTACTTACTGCTTTTGTGCGGTTGTTGATAGTGTTGGCGACCTTCCCCCAAAGGCGCTACCACTGGTTGAATGTGAAGCATGTTCATTTGGTTTTCACAGTTTGGTCGAACGATGTTTGGGCGTTGGACCCAGTATTGGGATATTGTTGAGTTTGTAGTAACTATGCCGCATGGTCTGGGGGTTGTGGGGGGGTGGGTGGAGGTGGGTGAGTGGGGTTGGGATCCGGGGGGGATTTCTCATTCCTTTTCAATTATGCCAGCTGTTAATTCTTATAAATTTGTCTTGTGGAACGTTCGAGGGATGGGTTCTATGGCCAAACGACATAGAATAGCTGCGTAATTACATCTCTGTAAGGCACACATAATTTGCTTTCAAGAGACACATTTGATCCCCACTGAGACTACGAAACTACAAAGGAGATGGCGGGGTCAATTTTATGCAACGGCGGATTCGGCCTTCTCTAAAGGGGCTGCCATCTGGATCCGGGCGGGCATCCCCTTCTCCCTTAATGAGAGCAAAATAGACGATCAGGGTCGGTTTGTCCTGCTGCTGGGAACGTTGGATGGTAGACAGGTAGTGCTGGGGTCCCTCTATGCACCAAACACGGATCAAGAGGCATTCCTTACACGGGTCTCCCGGGCACTTGCTGGCTGGTCCCATTATCCGTGGCTTTTGGGTGGTGACTTAAATGCGGTGTTTGACATTAGTCTGGATCGTTCCTATCCCCCTTTATCTAACACTGTAGCGAGGGCACAGGCCATGAACCTGACACGGTGGGCACAAGGCTGGAATCTGTTAGACCTCTGGAGGGCGTTGCACGTGAACATGAGGGAATATTCATTTTACTCTTACCCCCATAAGCTCCACACACGTCTGGATTACTTTCTTTGCTCCCCAGATTTATCCTCCTCCATCAAACATTGTGAGTATCTGGGCAAGACTATATCCGACCATAATCCCATAGAATTGCTGTTGGCTTGGGGCCGTTCCCCTGCTCCAATTCCAACATGGAGAATGCAGCCTGAACAATTGGAAGACCAGGTATATCGGGCTGCACTGACTACAGCTATTGACACATATTTCGTGGAGAATGAGGGTACTGCCTCATCCAGATCTATCGAGTGGGAGGCTTTCAAGGTCACTGTATGTGGGGTTGCCATGGGGACCTTGGCAGGATCGCGGAGGGAGACGATCAGGGATATCACTGACCTAGAAGGAGAATTGCAGGCCCTGGAGGTAGCGGCTCAGAGGAGTGTAGACGGCGCAGAGCCATTACAGTCTGCTAGGATTAAATATGCAGAGTTGTTGGAGCGCTTACGTCTGCTAGATTTTAATGCCTATACACTGCGTACACACTCTGAAGCGGATAGGGCGGGTACACTCTTGGCAAGATTAATCCAACCCATGGTGAGGCCTACCCCTATTTTAGCTGTGAATACACTTAATACTGTATTAGTTACATCGCAGAGTGAGATCAATGCTGCATTTCAGGAGTATTATGCTCGTTTGTATACCGCCCCATGTCTAGATGTCTCGGCTCCCACACTTTCCTTTTTGTCCGAGGTTCAGCTTACCACAGTTTCCGACTCAATTGCCGCAGATTTGGCTGCTCCCATTACGGCCATGGAAATCTGGGTGGCGATAAAGGCGTTAGCCCGTAACAAGACACCGGGCTCCGACGGCCTCCCTGTGGAGTTTTATTCCACTTTTGCTGTTAAGTTGGTCCCGAGGTTGTTGCAACTTTATATTACTTCCTTGGAGGACGGGGTCCTGCCTCCTACTACCAGGGAGGCGATAGTCACGTCCTTATTAAAACCGGATAAGGCACCAGCTGATCTTCTATCTTATCGGCCGCTTTCTATTCTGAACACAGAATACAAGATACTCAGTAAGGTCTTGGCATCACGGCTCCTTCCACTCCTTCCTCGCTTGATCCATACGGATCAATGTGGATTTATACCCCAACGCAGTACTTCTCTGAATATCCGCCGGCTCTATGCTCTAATAAACGCAGCGTCCGCTACGTTACCGCTTGCTGGTTGCTTATCTTTAGACGTGCGCCAGGCTTTTGATACTTTGAGCTGGCCGTATATGTTAGCGGTGTTGTCTAAATTTGGTCTGCCCCAGTCCTATTGTGTGTGGATTAAATTGTTGTATACTTGTCCAACGGCGCGCGCTAAGACGGGTAGGACCATTTCCCCCTCTTATATAATATCCTGGGGTACGCGCCAGGGCTGCCCCTTATCCCCTATGCTTTTTGGCCCTCAAACCCCTTGCGCAGTTCCTGCGTCAGATTATGCTCCCTTATGGCATCCCCTTGCGTGGGGTGATCCATTCAGTATCATTATACGCAGATGACATGCTGTTATATTTTCGAGATTTGGATGCTAATAAACGCATGATAGCTGCTGCCTTTTCAGGCCTGTGTCTTAACGCCTCTAAATCAGTCGCTTTTGCCTTCTATAATACCTGCGATTCTCCCACTCTACAATTTGGCCAGATGCATTTCCGAGTTGAGCCTGTCACTTTTAAGTATTTGGGGATTAATGTCTATAGAACAAATGCCGATACTATAGATGGCAACGTGGTTCGCACCATTGGCTCGCTGCGCTCCCAGGTTGCCTTTTGGACTTCGTTGCCATTGACGGTGGTAGGCCGCGTAGCTGTGTCAAAAATGGTTATGCTACCCCGCCTCCTTTATTACTTTGTGAACTTGCCGGTGGTCCTTCCGGCCTGGATTTTTAAACTTCTTGATACACTGCTGTCATCGTTGATATGGGGGACGGGCAGGCACCGGTTGGCGCTGTCTAAGCTGCATCTACCTAGTGCAGCGGGGGGCAAGGGGGCACCTGATTTTTAAAACTTATTGTGTAGTGGGACAGTTACAGTGGATGGCATATTGGTTGGCGGGTAAGAATTTATTTGAAATAGGGTACTCCCTGGAATTTTTGAAGGGTGGAATTCTTCAATCACAGCTCAGTCCGGGGGCACTAAAGCTGCGTGATCCTTACTTGCTGCACGTTGCATTACATTATTGGCAACAGGCGAAAAGACTGGCTAGAATGCCATTTCCATACGCCCCGAGTATCCCCCTATGTGGACTGCCTACTAGGCGTGGGATACTTTCAATGAATCAAATACAGGGGTGGACACGGGAGGGGGTACAGACAGTCGGAGATTTATTTTTAGAGGGCCAATTGATGCCACATGCTGAGTTTGCACGTACTTACTCAGTGCCTGAAGCCTTGTTTCTCACACATGCTGCAGTAGTGCGCTACACTCGTACTTATTGGCAAGCAGATCAAACAGAACCCCCAACTTTCCAATTGTTGAAATCGCTGCACATTATGGGTCACGGCCGACACTTGGTGCGTTGGCTCTATCGTGGCTTGAGGGAACATCTACATGGTCCATTATTGCATCTTAGGCAGAAGTGGGACTTGCTCTTAGGGCGGGAATTAGAAGATAGAGAGTGGGCTCAAATGTTAGAACATCCCCGGCGAGTTTCTCGGAATTGTCGTCTCAAAACTATTCAATTATTTATATTACATAAAGCCTACCTTGCCCCGGCAACGATACGGAAGATGTTTCCTACTGCGTCCTCGGCATGTCCACGGTGTAAGACGCCGGACGCTGATTTCCTTCACATGATGTTGCCCGGTGTTGCGGGGGTTTTGGTCAGAGGTTGCCCGGGGGTTGGCGGTATTAACAGAGCGAACGCAATGGGACACAATTGAGGCCTGCCTTCTGGGACTTTTCCCTCTCCCTAAGAAGGCAAAATTGCTGCGCAGATTTGTGGGATTGGCTCTGATGTTAGCTAAGCGCATGATAACGCAGCGCTGGAAGTCCACTCTAGCGCCTCATGCAGGCGCTTGGCGCGAGGAGGTGGGCAGATGGGCGGTGGCTGAGGGGGAGGCTTTGCGACGCGAGGAGTATAGGGGACTGCGGAAGCGGATGATCTCTTTGGACTGGGCATACTTGGTGGAACAATTTAGGGCTGTTGAGGGGGATGAGCTTGTGGAATCACAGAGTGGAGTGCGGGACACTGGTACAGTTTTCTGACTGCTGACGATATAATGCCTGTGCATGCTCTGCCTGGGTACCTCCTGTTTCCTTCCCTTATCTCCGGCTCTGCTCCTTTTATTCCCCCCCCCCCTTCTTCCTCCCCTCTCCCCTTCGTGGGGCCTCCTCCTTGTTTCCTCTCCCCTTCCCCCCCTCCTCGCGCACC
This sequence comes from Triturus cristatus, assembly GCF_964204655.1. Lineage (NCBI taxonomy): Eukaryota > Metazoa > Chordata > Amphibia > Caudata > Salamandridae > Triturus > Triturus cristatus. Next base: position 1,699,782,819 of record NC_140590.1, read on the forward strand.
CTTCCCTGAGACCTCAGGCCTGATATGCACTGGATGCAGAGACATCAGCGTGGTTTATTGCCTATGTGGCGGCGGTTAAGTTGCTTGTTTAAGTTTGGGAATGGTTTGGGGTGGGATGTTTTGGGTGGGGGTGGTAAGGGGTACTGTAACTGATTGTACATATTGAGGTCAATATTCGATTTATGAATATATAGGTTGTACACTTATGATGCAAATATTGCTGTACTACATGCAGAGTGTCACCAACCCACGTAGGTTTCCCTAAATATGCGGACAAGATTTATGTCAACTAGTTATTTTGAAATGTACTCCACTGCTTATTATCAATGGTGTGCACCTGTATAATACCTGCAGTACTCAATAAAAAATGTAAAAAAAAAAAAATGATTATAGAAGCCCTGTTTTGCCCTATTTATTTCTTTGCCAACACACATACTTTTCACATTGTTCAACAGTTGGATATTTTGATGCTAGCACATGCATGTCACTTATTGCCAGTGAAGGGTGTTAGTGATACCTGGGGAAGGGAACAGAGTTAGTGAATAATTAAGTACAGTTTCTTTGAACAATACAACACAGAGAATTCCATCGCTTTGTGGGAATGCACAGGGCACAAGTCCTATAATAAGAAGTGGGGGGACTGACGAAGTTAGACACTATGCAAGTGACATCATGACGCGTGCCATCTCAGCACATGACGTCACGACGTAGCGCTATAAAAGAAATAAAATAGTGCTGTTTAAATTATTTGTCTAAATACTGGGACAGACCACCCCATCTGACAGTCTTACAGTGCATGCACTTACATACAGGGACAGAACAAACGCAAAAGTATACCTCTCTTAAGTACCTGTGAAGAGATAGCAAGATTTGTGCCTATGTTTCCCTCTGTGGCATTTACATCTAAGTGTGAGGTTCCAGGCTGCCTTCTGTCAAGATATTTTTAAAAAAAGGAGGCATGATGCCCATTAACTTCGGCCTAGTTAAAGGTGAAAAAAAGCTCCCTCGCTACCTGCACGTTGCTGCTGGAAATGGAAAGCAGACAACGTGCAGGCGCTGCTGAATGTGTCCCAGTGTCTTACACTGGGACAAGTCCAACATATTTCTGTGGGGCCCAACTTCTTGGCAGGGGGGTCGTCGTCCACCCTGTGAAAATAGTGGGTGGACGCCGTGTACCTGCGTGTACACCCGACTCATGCCCTGGAAATGCACAATTACAGTGACCTTCTCAGCACCTCATAACTGGACCTGTGCTGCAGACTCCTGGAGACGTATCCTTTAGCTCATGGGTACTCACAAACTTTCTCTTGGGGGCCAAATTTACAGTGTGGTTTGCGGCCGAGGGCTGCAACAGTGGGGGCAGGGTCAGAGGGGGAGGGGCGGGGCTAAAGCAAAAAACCATGAGGTTGAACACAGGTCCCTGCAGCAGACGCCTTCGTCCACTGAGCCACCAGACCCAGCATACACAGATCTCTCTCTCTCCCCCTCCCCCTCCCTCACCCTCCCTCCCTCTCCCTCCCCCTTCCTCCCCCTCTCCCTCCCTCTATCCCCCTCCCTCCCTCTCCCTCTCTCCCCCTCCCTCTCCCTCCCTCCCCCTCCCTCCCTCTCCCCGTCTCTCTCCCACTGTCTCTCTCCCCCTGTCTCTCTCGCTGTCTCTCTCCCTGTCTCTCTCCCTGTCTCCCTCCCTCCGTCGCCCTCCCTCTGTCGCCCTCCCTCCGTCTCCCTCCTCCTTCTGTCTCCCTCCTCCATCTGTCTCCCTCCTCCCTCTGTCTTCCTCCTCCCCCTCTGCCGCCCTCCCTCTGTCGCCCTTCTCCCTCTGTCTCCCTCTCTGTCTCCCCCTCTGTCTCCCTCCCTCCCTCTGTCTCCTTCCCTCTGTCTCCCTCTCTCTGTCTCCCTCTCCCTCCCTCTCCCTCCCTCTCCCTCCCTCCCTCCGTCTCCCTGTCTCCCTTCCTCTGTCTCCGTCCGTCTCCCTCCCTCCCTCTGTCTCCCTCCGTCTTCCTCCGTCCCTGTCTCACTATGTCTCCCTCCCTGTCTCCATCCGTCTCCCTCCCTCTGTCTCCCTCCCTCCTTCTACCTCCCTGCCTCTCCCTCCCTCTCCCTCCCTCTGTCTCCCTCCCTCTGTCTCCCTCCCTCCCTCTGTCTCCCTCCATCTCCCTCCCTTCGTCTCCCTCCCTCTGTCTCCCTCCCTCTGTCTCCCTCCCTGTCTCTCCCTCCCTGTCTCTCCCTCCGTCTCTCTCCCTCCGTCTCTCTCCCTCCGTCTCCCTCCCTCTGTCTCCCTCCCTGTCTCTCCCTCCCTCTGTCTCCCTCCCTCTCCCTCTGTCTCCCTCCCTCTGTCTCCCTCTGTCTCTCTCCCTCTGTCTCCCTCCCTCCCTCTCCCTCTGTCTCTCTCCCTCTGTCTCCCTCTCCCTCCGTCTCCCTCCATCTCCTTCCCTCCCTCTGTCTCCCTCCGTCTCCCTCCCTCCGTCTCCCTCCCTCCCTCTGTCTCCCTCCCTCCCTCTGTCTCCCTCCCTGCCTCCCTCCTTCTCCCTGTCTCCCTCCATCTCCCTCGCTCCCTCTGTCTCCCTCCGTCTCCCTCCCTCCCTCTGTCTCCCTCCCTGTCTCTCTCCCTCCCTCCCTCTCCCTGTCTCTCTCCCTCTGTCTCCCTCCCTCTCCCTCTGTCTCTCTCCCTCTGTCTCCCTCCCTCTCCCTCTCTCCCTCTCCCTCTGTCTCCCTCCCTCTGTCTCCCTCCCTCTCCCTCCCTCCCTCCGTCTCCCTCCCTCCATCTGTCTCCCTCCGTCTCCCTCCCTCCCTGTCTCCCTCCGTCTCCCTCCCTCCCTGTCTCCCTCCCTCTCCCACCCTCCCTCTGTCTCCCTCCATCTCCCTCCCTCCCTCTGTCTCCCTCCATCTCCCTCCCTACGTCTCCCTCCTTCTGTCTCCCTCCCTCTGTCTCCCTCCCTACGTCTCCAACCCTGTCTCTCACCCTCCCCCTGTCTCTCCCCCTGTCTCTCTCGCTGTCTCTCTCCCTGTCTCTCTCCCTGCCTCCCTCCCTCTGTCGCCCTCCCTTTGTCGCCCTCCCTCCGTCTCCCTCCTCCTTCTGTCTCCCTCCTCCCTCTGTCTCCCTCCTCCCTCTGTCTCCCTCCTCCCCCTCTGTCACCCTCCCTCTGTCGCCCTCCTCCCTCTGTCTCCCTCTCTGTCTCCCTCTTTGTCTCCCCCTCTGTCTACCTCCCTCTGTCTCCTTCCCTCTGTCTCCCTCCCTCTGTCTCCCTCTCCCTCCCTCTACCTCCGTCTCCCTCCCTCCCTCCGTCTCCCTTTCTCCCTCCGTCTCCCTCCCTCCCTCTGTCTCCCTCCGTCTCCCTCCCTCCCTCTGTCTCCCTCCATCTCCCTCCCTCCCTGTCTCACTCCATCTCCCTCCCTGTCTCCCTCCGTCTCCCTCCCTCTGTCTCCCTCCCTCCTTCTCCCTCCCTCCCTCTCCCTCCCTCTATCTCCCTCTGTCTCCCTCCCTCTGTCTCCCTCCCTCCCTCTGTCTCCCTCCATCTCCCTCCCTCTGTCTCCCTCCCTCCGTCTCCCTCCCTCCGTCTACCTCCCTCCGTCTCCCTCCCTCTGTCTCCCTCCCTGTCTCTCCCTCCGTCTCTCTCCCTCCGTCTCCCTCCCTCCGTCTCCCTCCCTCTATCTCCCTCCCTCTGTCTCCCTCCCTGTCTCTCTACCTCCCTCTGTCTCCCTCCCTCTCCCTCTGTCTCCCTCCCTCTGTCTCCCTCTGTCTCTCTCCCTCTGTCTCCCTCCCTCTCCCTCTGTCTCTCTCCCTCTGTCTCCCTCTCCCTCCATCTCCCTCCGTCTCCTTCCCTCACTCTGTCTCCTTCTGTCTCCCTCCCTCCCTCCGTCTCCCTCCCTCCCTCTTTCTCCCTCCCTCCCTCTGTCTCCCTCCCTGCCTCCCTCCATCTCTCTGTCTCCCTCAGTCTCCCTCGCTCCCTCTGTATCCCTCCGTCTCCCTCCCTCCCTCTGTCTCCCTCCATCTCCCTCCCTCCCTGTCTCACTCCATCTCCCTCCCTGTCTCCCTCCATCTCCCTCCCTCTGTCTCCCTCCCTCCTCCCTCCCTCCCTCTCCCTCCCTCTGTCTCCCTCTGTCTCCCTCCCTCCCTCTGTCTCCCTCCATCTCCCTCCCTCCGTCTCCCTCCCTCCGTCTCCCTCCCTCCGTCTACCTCCCTCCGTCTCCCTCCCTCTGTCTCCCTCCCTGTCTCTCCCTCCGTCTCTCTCCCTCCGTCTCCCTCCCTCCGTCTCCCTCCCTCTGTCTCCCTCCCTCTGTCTCCCTCCCTGTCTCTCTCCCTCCCTCTGTCTCTCTCCCTCCCTCTGTCTCCCTCCCTCTCCCTGTGTCTCCCTCCCTCTGTCTCACTCCCTCTGTCTCCCTCCCTCCCTCTCCCTCTGTCTCTCTCCCTCTGTCTCCCTCTCCCTCCATCTCCCTCCGTCTCCTTCCCTCCCTCTGTCTCCTTCCGTCTCCCTCCCTCCCTCCGTCTCCCTCCCTCCCTCTGTCTCCCTCCCTCCCTCTGTCTCCCTCCCTCCCTCCCTCCCTGCCTCCCTCCATCTCACTGTCTCCCTCCATCTCCCTCGCTCCCTCTGTCTCCCTCTGTCTCCCTCCCTCCCTCTGTCTCCCTCCCTGTCTCTCTCCCTCCCTCTGTATCCGTCCCTCTCCCTGTCTCTCTCCCTCTGTCTCCCTCCCTCTCCCTCTGTCTCTCTCCCTCTGTCTCCCTCCCTCTCCCTCTGTCTCCCTCCCTCTCCCTCTGTCTCTCTCCCTCTGTCTCCCTCCCTCTCCCTCTGTCTCTCTCCCTCTGTCTCTCTCCCTCTCCCTCTGTCTCCCTCCCTCTCCCTCTGTCTCCCTCCCTCTCCCTACCTCCCTCCGTCTCCCTCCCTCCATCTGTCTCCCTCCGTCTCCCTCCCTCCCTGTCTCCCTCCGTCTCCCTCCCTCCCTGTCTCCTTCCATCTCCCACCCTCCCTCTGTCTCCCTCCATCTCCCTCCCTACGTCTCCCTCCCTCTGCCTCCCTCCATCTCCCTCCGTACGTCTCCCTCCCTGTCTTTCTCTGTCTCCCTCCCTCCGGCTCCCTCTGTCTCCCTCCCTCTGTCTCCCTCCCTCTCCCTCTGTCTCTCTCCCTTTGTCTCCCTCTCCCTCCATCTCCCTCCGTCTCCTTCCCTCACTCTGTCTCCTTCCGTCTCCCTCCCTCCCTCCGTCTCCCTCCCTCCCTCTGTCTCCCTCCCTCCCTCTGTCTCCCTCCCTGCCTCCCTCCATCTCTCTGTCTCCCTCAGTCTCCCTCGCTCCCTCTGTATCCCTCCGTCTCCCTCCCTCCCTCTGTCTCCCTCCATCTCCCTCCCTCCCTGTCTCACTCCATCTCCCTCCCTGTCTCCCTCCATCTCCCTCCCTCTGTCTCCCTCCCTCCTCCCTCCCTCCCTCTCCCTCCCTCTGTCTCCCTCTGTCTCCCTCCCTCCCTCTGTCTCCCTCCATCTCCCTCCCTCCGTCTCCCTCCCTCCGTCTCCCTCCCTCCGTCTACCTCCCTCCGTCTCCCTCCCTCTGTCTCCCTCCCTGTCTCTCCCTCCGTCTCTCTCCCTCCGTCTCCCTCCCTCCGTCTCCCTCCCTCTGTCTCCCTCCCTCTGTCTCCCTCCCTGTCTCTCTCCCTCCCTCTGTCTCCCTCCCTCTCCCTGTGTCTCCCTCCCTCTGTCTCCCTCTGTCTCACTCCCTCTGTCTCCCTCCCTCCCTCTCCCTCTGTCTCTCTCCCTCTGTCTCCCTCTCCCTCCATCTCCCTCCGTCTCCTTCCCTCCCTCTGTCTCCTTCCGTCTCCCTCCCTCCCTCCGTCTCCCTCCCTCCCTCTGTCTCCCTCCCTCCCTCTGTCTCCCTCCCTCCCTCCCTCCCTGCCTCCCTCCATCTCACTGTCTCCCTCCGTCTCCCTCGCTCCCTCTGTCTCCCTCCGTCTCCCTCCCTCCCTCTGTCTCCCTCCCTGTCTCTCTCCCTCCCTCTGTATCCGTCCCTCTCCCTGTCTCTCTCCCTCTGTCTCCCTCCCTCTCCCTCTGTCTCTCTCCCTCTGTCTCCCTCCCTCTCCCTCTGTCTCCCTCCCTCTCCCTCTGTCTCTCTCCCTCTGTCTCCCTCCCTCTCCCTCTGTCTCTCTCCCTCTGTCTCTCTCCCTCTCCCTCTGTCTCCCTCCCTCTCCCTCTGTCTCCCTCCCTCTCCCTACCTCCCTCCGTCTCCCTCCCTCCATCTGTCTCCCTCCGTCTCCCTCCCTCCCTGTCTCCCTCCGTCTCCCTCCCTCCCTGTCTCCCTCCATCTCCCACCCTCCCTCTGTCTCCCTCCATCTCCCTCCCTACGTCTCCCTCCCTCTGCCTCCCTCCATCTCCCTCCGTACGTCTCCCTCCCTGTCTTTCTCTGTCTCCCTCCCTCCGGCTCCCTCTGTCTCCCTCCCTCTGTCTCCCTCCCTGTCTCTCACCCTCCCCCTGTCTCCCTCCCTCTGTCTCTCTCCCTCCGTCTCCCTCTCCCTCCCTCCCTCTGTCTCCCTCCCTCCATCTGTCTCCCTCCCTCCATCTCCCTCCCTCCCTCTGTCTCTCTGTCTCCCTCCCTCCGTCTCCCTCCCCTTCCTCTCCCTTTGTTTCCCTCCCTCCGTCTCCCTCCCTATCTCCCTCTGTCTCCCTCCCTCTGTCTCCCTCCCTCCGTCTCTCTCTTTGTCTCCCTCCCTCTATCTCTCCCTGTCTCTCTCTCTCCCTCCCTCTGTCTCCCTCTGTCTCCCTCCCTCTCCCTCTGTCTCTCTCCCTCTGTCTCCCTCTCCCTCCCTCCCTCTCTCACCCTCCATCTCCCTCCCTCCGTCTCCCTCCCTCTGTCTCCCTCTATGCCTCCCTCTCTGCCTCTCTCTGTCTCCCTTCCTTTCCCTCCTTATCCCTCAGTCTGCGCCTCTCTGTCTCCCTTTCTCTGTCACCCACTGTCAACCTCTGTCTCCCTCCCTCTCCCTCCCTCCGTCACTCTCTGTCATCTCACACCATGTGTGTGTCAGCCCTCAGCCCGGGCTGAGACAGCTTCCCAGCGCGCACACACACAGCCGCTCTGAGACAGTTTCCCAGCACTTACACACAGCTCACACCCGAGTACTTCACAGGTCTTTAAAAGACCATTTACATGTTAATAAAGCTTTGTTGTATTTCACCTCTTAGGCCCCTGCATCTCCACTTTGACAATCACTGGAATCCCCCAGCCCCCACAGAGCAGAGTCTGGGCTGCTAAGACTATTTAATTTTTTTTTTAAAACACATGTAGGATGTCTGCAAGGTCCGCGGGCTGCAGAGGAAGACTTGCCGGGCCGCTGGCGGCCCGCGGGCCGTACTATGAGTAACCCTGCTTTAGCTCATCTGTGGAAGTTTCTTGAGCTTACAGCAGCCCCAAATATGTCTGGCACAGCCTTCCTAGAGGATATTTAATAGAGTTCTCGACGCCTGCACTGAGGTTGTAACTGGCAGGGCTTTATGTGGGATGAAAAGGGACGTGGCCAATGTAATTAAGGGCGCGGCTAAAAACACATCAGCTGAAAATCTGTGCTTAGCATGGTGTGCCTCCCAACTGGTATTTTGCTGCTTCTGTTATTGCATCCAGATATAGAATACAGCGTGTAACATTACACCTACAAGCCAGGACTATTAGCTCTGCCAGTGGTTTTTATTTGCATAAGATAAATAAGCAACAACTATGGCTTTTTTGTATGTAATATTAAAAGTGCCTAGGTTTTGAAAGAACTATAAGGAGTCTCTTTGAAGTTACATCAAAGGCAGTGAAGGGTGGTACTGATGCAGAATTAAGATTTATTTTTTTCATCCTGAGGATTAGGGCAAAAAAGTAGAGCCCAATAGGACCGTTCTCAGCACCTGCTATTTCAAACTGCAGGTGCTGAGCACCGGCAGGACCCGGCCCACTTAAAGCCCCGGTAATCGGATTGTTCAATGACGCATTAAAGTCAGCTTTCCTAGTGTTGCTAAACCTCAAACTGCTAATGTCCTACACTGTTCATTAGGGAATGTAAGTGTTGTGGAGATCTTTTGTTTTTATGAAGTAGAATAAAAGTCCTCAAAGGCACAGGCTTGCTTGATTATCTATAGGTTCTTCACCTATACTGATGGTCACTGGTGTCAGATCCTCAGTGAGCATGTGTTCTGTGGTCCATGAGCAACTCAGTCACTGTCTTATCGAGTGTGTGGCAAATAAAACCAGTCTGCTACATTCAAAAACAAGATGTGGCTCCAGTGTGGGCATTTACATGTTAAATGCTCTTACCTCAAGTGCCCATCATGCGGAGTAGTGACAATCCCACTATTCATACACAGACTGAATCAGTAACATTTATGTATTCAAATAGAACCAATCTGGTTGCTTTTGTTTAGGGCACCTAGTGGGTCGGCCATCTTGGGCTGGGCATATTTATAAAAACCGTCCCTGCCTGCTGACTCATGTTCACTATTGTAAGGGTTGCTGAGAGATGGGAGGGCCCTGCCTGCTGGTCCTTCCTACAAGCCCCTGCTCTTTGGAAATGTGACGCCACTTTCTCTCATGATGGTTTAGTCTGGAGGCGTCTTGACCGGATAAGGGCCCCACAGGGCCAAGGGGAGATTGGTTGGCATATAGCTAGGTCTAATCTGAGATGGCATGGTTGGGAAATGAACGATGGTTGGAATACTGTCCTGAGTGATTGACAGTGGTTATATTTATTAGAAACATCCTCCCACCACATTTTTTGTGTTTGATGAAAGGCACTAAGTGATCACCGGTATGTCCAGACATGGTTCCCGTTCTCAATGTGCGACTGGAGCCAAACTGCACCCCATTGAAGAGCCCCAATCGGGGTGAAAACAGTCTTGGGATGCTTGTGTTACGGTCCACAGAGGCCCTTACTTGGTGGTTTGAGTTTCACTGTTCCTATTGGTGCAGGGTCAAGACTGATTTGTATATAACTGGGTCTAAAGTGAGGTGGCATGGTGGGCAAAAGAACAATGGGTTGGAACACTACCCAGAGTGATTGACAGTAGCTGATCTATTACAAGCATCCTGTCATCACCTTTTTTGTGTTTGATATAGGGTCCTAAGTCACCAATGGTATGCCAAGACGTAGGTCCCTTGCACACTGTGGCACTGGAACCAAACTACACCCGACCAAAGAGCCCCAATCAGGGCAAAACCGGCCTTGGTTGCTTGTGTTCCTGTTCAGAGAGAATGTGGCTTTGCAGATCGAGCTGGACTGTTCCTATTCGAGCAGTTTTGAGACTGATTTGCACATGGCTGGGTCTAATTTGACCTAGTGGGCAAAAGAATGACGGGTTGGAATGCTACCCTGAGTGATTGCCACTCGTTAGACTCAATGTAAACATCCACCCACAGCCTTGTGTGTGTTTGATGTAGTACCAGAAGTGGCCAAGGCTATGCCCAGGCCTGGGTCTCTTGCTCACTGTGCCACTGAAACCAAGCTACACTCGACTGAAGAGCCCCCGATGAATCCGGTCTTGGGTTGCTTGTGTTCTGGTTCAGATAGGACCTGGCACCCATGCCCTATTACAGACAGAGACCCAGAGGCCAGAGGCAAACAGGTCCTTAGGAGGTGTATTTATAATGCCCTACCTTAGGGCCGACCTCTGGATGGTGCAAAGTTGGTCCCATGGAACCGCCAGTCATCTCCCTGACAGGCGGGTTCAGTCACAAACTGCACCCGCTTTTAGGGGTATCTCTGCCCCCTATTTCAAGCAGAGGCGGCTGCTGCCTGCACTGTGAAATACAGAGCAGCTTGTAAACTTGAAAGCCGCAGCTCTGACTTTCACTGAATATGCTGCCCGCAGTGCAGGAGCAAGTTTGTGGCTGCCCTGGGAGCAAGTATTCATGAGAGTAGGGCACAGTATCCCAGTCTATGCCAGTCGAATCTATTGAAAGGTGCATCATGGCCCAAACTGGCACAGTGAGCTCTATGAAAAACACGGACCCAGAACATTATAGCAAATTCTTTATAGTTAGTGGTCCAACGTGTTGGACACAATCCCTTGTATGCTTTTGCCTTCCAACCATATCTTTAATAGGGTGAAGCAAGTGAGCCATTTAACTCCTCTAGTGCCAAGAACATGACCTCAATGTCCTGAACAGGGAAGTTCTTCAAACCCTAACATTGCAAGGGAAAAGAGTCAGGTGAAGTGAAAGTTTACGTAGAACCAATATTCAACTGCCCCATTGCTGGTCCAAAGCTGTTGGGGCATGTTGAAATAATTTAATTTTCTTGCCTCGATCACTTCTACTGGCTCTTGCATTTAATAAAATATGAGAGGCCGAGTTTCAGATGAAAATAGTGTAATCAGTATTGCAAGATTATTTTTGTGTTCAATAATTTTATTGGCATTTAAAAAAAGTACACTACAAAGATGCATAGGCATTGCGTCAAACAAGATGTAGTCATAGCACAAAATAATTAATTGTAGTACAGTACATAGAATAAAATATGTGTAATAGTACATCATCTTACCAAAAGACAACCTAATGCGGAAAAGGTGGAAGACAGACATAAGTGGCACAGAAAAATATTGCTAAAACAATAAGGTATATTGTGGGCCTTTAATAATTCCTTATAATAGAGCTAATTGAAGTAAGACAAGAGAGAATCTGAGAACATGTCTAAAGATGGCAAGGAATGTAGCAAGGTGAGGCACCCAATCTTGTCAATTAATGTAATGAAGGGGCAAAAGGGGAAGGAGAGGAGAGGGGGTGGAAGTGCACAGCTAAGTCCCATAAATAGATTAAAGATAACTGCAAGTGTATAGACTATAATGTTTACATTATCCATGTAATGAAGCAAATTCATCTAGGGAGCGCCAGATAGTAGAGGAATCTGAAGGAAGGACCTTTTTTCGAGTGTGAATTATGGGCACTTTTTAAAAATAAGACCCACACCCACCAAGTATGAAACGAAATGTGGCTGAAAGATTTCCATTCCGATAAAATAACCATCACAGCAACCGAGAGGAGCAGGTATAGAAGGGCCATATCATTACAGCTTAAGATTTGGGTGCTCTGGGTCCTTATATTACTGTAGGGTAATCTAAAACTATTGAGAAGTGGAAAATTGTCGACAATTGGGATTGGACTTGGTCCCAGTAGGATTTGAGAAGGCGGAAGTGAAAAAACATATGTTGGTGGGAACCAGTCTTGTCTCCACAGTTCAAACATTTTCCATCCTCACGAAGCTTCAGTTTATGAAGCCCAGCAGGTGTCCAGTGTGTAATGTGCATAGCAAAGAATTTTGGCTGGAAAATAGATGGTGCAATTGTGTTGCTCAAGGCCATTTTGTTAATGTTCTGCCAATCTTCCTCCGAGATGTGTCCAATAGTTTTTTGTCAAAATGTTTGGCCCATTTAATGGCAAGGGAAGACTGTTGGGACGGGGGAGGACTAGATCCTATATATTTTAGACACGATGTGGCCAGACATAAGCCAACTTCATAGACGACCTGGTGAGGAAGGAAGCTTTGGTTTGCTAAATTTGGATAGTTTGACTTTTAACTGTAATAAACTGTAGAAGTCTAGTGCCGAAAGAATGTAAGTATGAGCTAAACTAGAGAAAGGTAAGTGACAATTGTTATTGCAAGATTATTTTTAAATGGGTTCATAAGCTATGTCCAACTGAGGGGTGGTCTTTAGTCCGCCTGCCACCCTAGCTGTGCTGCAACGGTCCCGCACCACCATTTAGGATGCGACCACCACCCTGGCGGTCGCATTCCTCATCTTTGACATTGCGGCGGGTGCTGCTGAGGTATGTTGTGCATTGCCATGTACAACGTGGCAGGCACCTGCGTGAGAACAAACCTGTTTGAGGTTCGTGCAACTGTGAAATGCTCTTGCAGAGATGCACCAAGGAGTTTACATCTCAGTCTGACCAAGGATGGCTCACTGCCCCACAGGGCTAGCATCCATAATGACCTGTGCATGAAGCTCATGATTGAAATTGGCCAAGAAACTGATCTCACTGACATGGGATTTGATGGTCTCAAACTCCACTGGACTCTGCAATGATTGGGAGGCCTAACCCTTCATTGTAAGAGTTCGTAGTTTTCTACTGATGGCAGCGAAGTCTGGAAACAATGCGACCATAAAACGTGAGAGCGGTTCTTTCAAAGACAGACTTCTTTGTTGAGCCTGAAATTGGCATCATGTATTGCACAGCATTCCTTGACCTGCTGGTCCTCCCATATCTCACCAAAACTAATATGTCATCATGGTCATTTAGACAATGTGGATGCCCGAACGATGCACTGTATCTCATGAAAAACATCAGATGCAGAAGAAATGTCAAAGCTGAGCAACTTATACCTGGCCCAGATGTTATGCTACAGTGAGGTATCTTGAACACTTTTTTTGCATAATCCAGAGACAAGTGCCCTTTCAACTGGTGGATCCAGCGTTGTCTTAAAGATTCTTGGGGCAAGACATATTTTGAGGCCCCCTGTTCGATTTCGCTTGGAATTTTCCTACACACTTTTGTGCTAATTTAAGTCCACATGATGCCAAACTTCTGGAAATGGATTTCATGGAAAATCATTCGATATATGTCTTTCCGAGAACCCCCAAAAACCCTTAAGATGACACTGGGCAAAGAGAGAGAGGGGTAGAGAGAAGAAGAGAGGTTCAGATATGGATTTAGACAGAGGTGAGACAGAGAGAGATATGGTTTCCTTTCCCAGGGGGCCCCTTGGAAGGTGTGTTCCCTGGGCAATTGCCCACTTTGCCAATTTCTTAAAACATCTCTGGCTGGATTGTGTCTTGAACACATGGAGCAAGAAGTCTCTCCTTCAGTACGGTAATCTGTGGCCCGCACATGCTACATACATGATGATTGTGTCCCTGGATTGCCGTTTGGGTACAGGGACAATAGGAGACTCTCAGGGAGTCAGCCCTTCTCCTGTACCATGGTGTCTGTCAGCCCGAAAGCAGTCCCAGGATGCTTGTTTACGGTCCAGGGAAGACATGGCTTGCCAGTTCGAGCTGGACTGTTCCCATGAGGCACAGGGTCAAGACTGATTTGCATATGGCTGTGTCTGAACTGGGGTGGCAAAGTGAGCTAAAGAATGATGATGGATTCAACCCAGATCTGTGCCTGGGGGTGAGTGTCTGAAAAGTTTCAGCACTCCGTCCATCATCTCCTTGTGTTTGCTTTGTCCGCCCTAGTTGGCAGGGTATGCCCAGACGTCGGTGCCTTCCTCACTTTGCCACTGGATTCAAGCTAGCCTGGCTGATGAAGGCTGTCAGCCCGAAAACGGTCCCAGGATGCTTGTTTCCGGTCCCGGGAAGACATGGTTTGGCAGTTCGGGCTGTACTGTTCCCATGAGACACAGGGTCAAGACTGATTTGCATATAACTGTGCCTGAACTGGGGTGGCAAAGTGAGCTAAAGAATGATGATGGATTCAACCCAGATCTGTGACTGGGGGTGAGTGTCTGAAAAGTTTCAGCACTCCGTCCATCATCTCCTTGTGTTTGCCTTGTTTCAAAACATTGCCCATCTCTTCTTCCACTTGTTTCTTTATATTGAAATGTACGCGCCGAAGGTGTTGAGCCACCAGTTTCACAGATTCTTCGATGTGTAGTTGAATCTGAGGATCTTTCAGCTTGTTAAAGACACTTTCAGAGGATGTGATCCCTGCAATTAGTGACAAAGGGGCCTGTAGAAGAGCCATTTATAGAGCAGATCTGAAACTCAGCTAGTCCTGGGGGCTGCTTTGACTCAAGAACATTGAATTCAGCTTTGCACCTACAATGGGTGAGTGGAGGTCACTCTACTCCACAGAATTCCATGAGCCATATACCTAGGTGCACACTTTTGTCGGTTGTAGGGGAGAAGTGCCCTGTAGAAGTGTGATTCCAGCATTGGTCATGGCAGTGTCCACTACAAAGGGAACTTTTATACCACTGAGCTCAGTGAGGTTGTCCGTCCTTTCTGAGGGGACAATGCTTGTATCTCAAAAACATTGGCCCTTTCCACTATCTACTTAAATGCCAGTATACAATACAATATTTTGTTTTTTAACCTGAATAATGACTAAGAGCACTGAAATTATGCACAATTGAGGATCAAATTTTGTGGCTTAGGTGACTAAATTATGTGGCACAGGAAGGAACATTAAGCAGCAACATTTGTGCACACATTTTTGGTTAAAAGAGATTTCAGGCTAAAAAACCACTTATAAGCAGCCCATCCTCCAAACCCAAACATCTAGGGCACGCTGCCTGCGGTTTGACAATTTTCAATTGTCAATATTTAGCACAAAATAATGTAGTATTAGATTTTAATTTTGTACGATTTTTAGCAACTAAGAAAGTATATCAGCATAGAACTACCACGGTCTCAACCTTTTGAAATGTCAATTCTTCCTCCTTATCCCCAAAAAACACCGTTAGCCAGAAAATGTGTTTTTAAGGCTGCCTTTCTCGACCTTTGTAAAGTCATGCACAACCATGTCACAAGGGTCCCTATGTGAATGCCTACAACGTTATCAGAGTCCTAATGTCTGCTGCTCCCAATACCAAATAACACACTCCTCTCTCAAATGTGTACTACACAACCTGTAGCATTTTTACCCACTTTTCAGAAGATAACCAAGGCAGAGCTGGTGAACATTATAAATAAACTAAGACCTTCTGCACATTTCTAAAGCTCTGTCCTGGCCGCGACGGTGAAGGACACCAGTCCATCCCTCCTTCCATACCAAACAAATGTGAAAATTGAACAAAACACCCCAATATCCAAAACAGTGGGAACCCAGAAGATATGACCAATTTTCAACCTGTGTCCAACCTGCATTTTCTGGCCAAAGTTGTGGCATTCTGTGGGCAACACAACAAAATCAGTTAATCAAAGACAATAAACTCATTATTAACCTCAAGATCAGGCTGCTGTACCTAAACAGCTATGCATCAAATAGTAGATGAGGCACTCTTTACCTTCAGGAAAGGTAAGCCATGCTTACATATTCTTCTCGACCTGTCAGTAGAATTTGACATGACAAACCATTCCAAACTTTTGAAAAGCATGGAACAACAGATCGTAATCAGTCACACAGTCCTGAGATGGTTAAAATCCAACTTAACTAATTGCCCCCAAACAAATAAAACTGGCAAACACCTTTTCACTCCGGTATTCTCAGGAAGTTCCCAAAGGTCTATACTGTTCCTGACGCTCTACAGTTGATATGTGGAGCCCCTCTGCTCCCTTCTGAAACATTCCAGCAAATCCATTCACCACTATGCTGACAACACATAGCTGTACCTGAAAGTCGCCCCACTAGAAGACATTATTGACCAAACATGTGACTTTAAAACCCTAATGTAGACATAAAGTGATGTCTGGAATGCTTGACTGAATTAATCTCAGCCACCTGTAAGAACCCGGTGATGCATCGCAGTCCATCGTTTTTTTGCACACCCTGTCACCTCAGTTTGGGCACAGCCATATAGAAATTAGTCTTGACCATGCTCCAATGGGAACAGTCCATACTGAACTGCCAGGCCAGGTCCTCCCTGAGCCGGAATCCAAGCAACCAAGGTCCGATCTTGCTCTAGTTAGGGCTCATCACCCATGTATAGCTTGATTCCAGTGACTTATGGTCTGGATGACACCGCATCTCTTCAAGTGGAACCATATGAAGTTTGAATTCCACCTCGTCTCTTCCCGGAAACGCTTAACTCCAGTTCAATCTTAATTGAATGCTACAAGGTTGCTGGACATCAAGCCCTCTATTGTGGAAAGCACAAATCTTTATGCTTCACCTTAGACAAAAACCTCTATATAAACAACCAGTTCAACACACCAGCCGGAGAAGCCCATCACCAAATCAGACTCTTACGTGCACCAAAGTCAGTTTTTCCAGCTGATGTTTCTTCAGGGGTAACTATGCCCTATCTCGTCTGATTTGTATTGCAAAATCGCACATTGCTCCCTTCACAGCAGCCCTCCGCGCCAGCGCTAAAGATATGTTGAGCCAAAGATCTGACCACATCTCCTATATACTCTTTATGCTTAAATGGCTTCCCCTAGAGGTGAAAAGTCTTTTCAAAGTGGCATGCATTGTCGCTAGGACAGTAGTCAAGGGACACTAAACGATCTGATAAACTAGCCATCTTGTGTGGCTCATCAGCCATACAAAGTGCAGACCCTCTTCACCTGCAAACACCAGCATTCAAAAAATGTAACTCTTAATGAAGCTTTTACAAGAGGTGGCACCAAATTCTAGAATTCAACCCAGCCTCCCCACTATGAGGACAATTCCCACTTCCTACACAGATAGGAGGCAGCTGACACCGTGTTCTTCTAGCACCACCTCCAGCGTCGACGATGGACTGGTTCTGATTAGAGACAGTGATGCTGTCACTTTGTTCTACTGTAATGGATGTGAACCATCACTTACCTCTTGCACTCAACTCTTTGGTCTTCCTACTCAATGTATCCTTCTCCCATGATACTTAATAGAACGGTCCACTCCAATTACTAAACGTGGCTGCTTTCTGAAGCTTTAAGGTATTGATATCACTTCCACGTGATTCTGGTATTTCCTTTTCTCCTCACATCCTATTAATGTATGTACTTCTGAAAACTGTGGCACGCTTTGGTTCCCTAATGGGTCTGATTCGTGTTAGACATGATTTGAAATAATTCATAGAAATTATTGATCGTAGATCGGTATGGCATCACAAATTTCAGCAAAAAGTTTGTGTAATGCACTGGTCTTCAAACTGCAGGACATGCAACCATTGGGTTCATAATAAAATGGTAACACCCAACACCCACCTCACAAGTAACGTAACTTGCTAAAATGTTTAATAGTGAAATAATAGTGAAGCATCGCTTGAAGACACTGAGGACTAGGATTCTGGTGGTAAGTCCGGAAGATACTAGGGACCTGGCTAAAGGTAGTCAGAAGCGGTCAAAAAGAGTAGGACTTGAGATTGGACAACTAGTGTACATTCTGACATTGTGGCAAAGGAACAGGTAAAACCTGGGGTTCATTGGAACTTCATCCTGAGGATGGGCAGAACACTCAAGGCACCCCAGACTATAAGTCTGGAAGTCACAGTTTGTAGTTGCAGACAGTGAAAGCTATCCTCCCTGTGGGTCCGGGAGAAGTGACCAGTAGTAGTTGTTTTTGCCCTAGTATGTAGTTTAAAGTAGATACGTATGTCTATGTAAGTGTGAATCGAAGTGTGGCCACAGAATAATTTCATGTTGTAGTTTTATGGTGTTTATGTTATGTAGTTAGGATTTCGTATTTTGTGAGAAATATTGTAGAATTCTAGAAAAGGATTTTATTTAGACAAATGTCTCAAGGGTACACAGATAGTCAATCACAACAAGTCCCTGAATTAATTGTCCATCTTTATAACAGTAAGGTTGTAGGTTTTTCTAACGGCATTGACCCCAGTAGACTACCAATACCAGTACCACCTAATAATCCCTAAATGGTAGAAATCCTTGAGTGCCTAGGAATTGACACCACATCACCTTTAGGTCTAAGGACAACATACATTGATGTAATAACATTTGATACTTTAGAAGATTAGATAAGTGTTCCAAAGAATTAATTGGATTATTTATAAGAATGTATAAGAAGAAGTGAGTTGAAAGGGAAGAAAAACAGGTTGTATTAATAGAAAAGTATGCAAGGAGTTGGAGACGGGAGGATCTCCTTCAAAGAAATAGTTTCCACAATACTTCGACATCGAGGGCCCTCCACTTGGATCAGGACCAGCTCTAGGACGGTGCGACCTGTGCCACCACACCGGGTGCTGACTTAGGGTGGGGGGCACTAGTTCTAAGTATATTATGGTTTTGAAAGTATTGCCTCCAGCAAATCACACAGTGCATACAATGTAAAAAGGTCAGTGGGTTACTGTTTTTTTTCCGGAAGATCCTTTTTGTTACTTACAGTTTTATAAGTTAAACTCATAATATATAGCAGCGAGTAATTAACTATCATGAAAGAACTATAGAGATATTAGAAGGTATAGATTAGAGCCATATTGTTGGAAGGCGTTCCCCGGGGAGGCTGCGGAATGTGTTCCCGACCACCCGGAGGCCCACCTTACCCAGAGTTAGGCCGAGCAAGAGTAGGGAGGCCCTTCCTGGAAGGGTCTCGCACCTAGGATCGCACACGCTGCGCTTACTCTCTCTTCGGATAGAGGGACACCACACAGTAAGTCGTTATAAGACAATATGCTTTTATCGGTAGTTGTCAGGGATCTTTATGATCCGGCAGGCAGGTGCAGAATTAATGCCACAAGCGGCAGCAATCTCGTGAGGAGGGAAAGGGGTAGCGGGACAGGCTTTGAATTAGTGTCTCTTCGAGGTATCCGGCGCACAGCTCTCAATCCTCGAGCTGAGGGGATGTTGTTTCTCTTGGCAGTCTCTGCTGATTCTCTTGGAGGAGCGGGCCGCGAGTCACTCAGCAGGCACCGGAGGGTCGTAGTTCAGGGAGCCGCGACGGCGTCAGCAGGGCTCAGATGGTTCAGAATTCGGGGAGCCGCGACGGTGTCAGCAGGGCTCAGATGGTTCAGAGTTCGGGGAGCCGCGACAGCGTGAGCAGGGCTCAGATGGTTCAGAGTTCGGGGAGCCGCGACAGCGTCCGCAGGGCTCAGGTGGTTCAGAGTTCGGGTAGCGTTCTTCTGTTCGGTGAGCGATCGAGCTGCGACCAGGTCAGCAGGCTCTCGTCAGTCCAGGTCTTGTCTGCTCCCGTCCTTTCCGCACCCCTTGTTATACTCCCCCTCCTCTTTGAAGTCCGGAGTTCTCGCGGAGAGGGGTCTAGTGCCTGGGGGCGGTGTGTCGGGGTTTCCTGTCGCTTGGCCCTTTGATCTGTTCAGGTGGGTCTGGGAGGGACTCCAGACAACCAGCAGGCGAGGCACCCGCTCACCGGGGGCCTGGTGGTCGATCGAAACCTCCCTCGGGGGAGAGACCAGAGGTGTGACAGGGTCGGCGCCTCTCGGTCTGGTTTGGGGTGGGGGTTTCGTTCTCCCTCGGCCGGGCATGCGTGTTGGGGATCTGGTCGGCCCTCGAGATGTTGGCCCACGGGAGCCGGAAGGCCGTGTCCACGAGGTTCGGCGTGGTTGTAGGGTAACTTGCTGGTCGGGAGGGCCCACGCCACGAGGCCGGTCTCACACGTGCCCCCCCCCAGCTGAAAGGCGGGGAGAACTACCCATCCACTTGGGGGTTCTCCTCGCTGAAGCGGAAGAATCGGGACAGGCCGTCCGCGTTGGCGTGGTCCGTCCCGGGGCGATGTTCCTCCGTGAAATCCATCCCTTGGAGGGAGATGGACCAGCGTAGCAACTTGGGGTTTTCCCCTCGCATCTGCATCAGCCACCGCAAGGGGCGGTGATCCGTTTGTACTCGGAAGTGGGTTCCGAACAGGTAGGGTCGTAGCTTTTTGAGGGCCCAGACTACTGCGAAGGTCTCCCTCTCAATGGTGCTCCACCGCCGTTCCCGGGGCAGCAACCTTCGGCTGATGAAGGCTATGGGCCGATCTATGCCCTTGTCGTCGAACTGGGAGAGGACTGCCCCGATGCCGTGTTCCGAGGCGTCCGTCTGGACCACAAACTCCTGGGCGTAGTCGGGTGCTTTGAGCACTGGAGCTGCGCACATGGCGGTCTTGATGGTGTCGAACGCCTTCTGGCAGGAGGGAGTCCAGTGTACTTTCTTGGGGTGTTTTTTGGAGGTTAGTTCGGTGAGGGGGCCTGCGATGCTGCCATAGTTCTTGATAAACCTTCGGTAGTAGCCGGTGAGGCCCAGGAAGGCCCGGACTTCCGTTTGGGTTGCAGGGGGTTCCCAGGACAGGATGGCGTCGATCTTCGGCTGGAGGGGGGCGACCTGCCCACTTCCCACCTGGTGCCCCAGATAGGTTACGGAGCCGTGCCCAATTTGACATTTGCTGGCTTTGATGGTGAGGCCGGCCCGGCGTAGAGCCAGCAGGACTTGACAGAGGTGCTGGAGGTGCTCGGTCCATTGGGAGCTGAAGACTGCTATGTCGTCGAGGTATGCTGCGCCGAACCCCTCTAGTCCGTACAGGACCCTGTTCACCAGCCGCTGGAAGGTGGCCGGGGCATTCTTCATTCCAAACGGCATCACCCTAAAGCGGTAGTGCCCATCCGGGGTGGAGAAGGCGGAGCGCTCCTTGGCTCCCTCGGTGAGGGCAATCTGCCAGTATCCACTAGTCAGGTCGAAGGTGCTGAGGTAGCGAGCGGCCCCAAGGCGGTCAATGAGTTCGTCGGCACGGGGGATAGGGTGAGCGTCCGCTCGGGTGACCGCATTGAGTCCTCGGTAGTCCACGCAAAACCTCAGCTCGGGGGCAACACCCGGGGTAGTTGCTTTCGGAACCAGGACTACCGGGCTGGCCCAGGGGCTGTCGGAGGGTTCAATCACCCCGAGGGCTAGCATCTTCGCCACCTCGGTCTGGATGCAGGTTCGGACACGATCAGGGACCCGGTAGGCCCGATGTCTCACTGGCGGGCTGTCGCCGGTGTTCACGTCGGGGACACACCAGTTGGTGACCCCAGGGGTCAGGGAGAAGAGGTCCGCGAACTGCCCTAGTAGCTGGCGGCAGTCGTCGGACTGTTGAGCTGTGAGGGCGGTTGACAGTTTCACTCCCTCCACGGACCCATCGGTCTCTTTCGCCCCCAGGGGGTCTGGAAGGGGCTCGGTGTCTTCTTCGGCCCCATCGTCGGTGGCCAGGAGTAAATTCAATTCTGTCCGTACAAAGTGAGGTTTGAGGCTGTTCACGTGGAGGACCCGGAGGGGGTTCCGCGGGGACTGTACATCGACGAGATAGGTGACTTGGCTCTTCCGTTCGACCACCTTGAAGGGTCCAGTCCATTTATCTTGGAGGGCTCAGGGTCTCACCGGGGCCATGACCCAGACTTGTTGGCCCGGCTGAAACTCGACCAGCGTAGCATTCTGGTCATACCAGCGCTTCATTTCTTCCTGACTAGCCTCGAGGTTCGCTTCTGCGAGTTCTCTGAATTTCCGGGTCTGGTTGCGGAGCGCCAAGATGTATCGGAACACATCCGGAGGGGTCCCCCGGGGGGTTGTTTCCCACCCCTCCTTGACCAGGCTCAGGGGTCCCCGGACGGGGTGTCCATATAGTAGTTCAAATGGGCTGAATCCCAGGGATTTTTGGGGAACCTCCCGGTAGGCGAACAGGAGGCAGGGGAGGAGGACGTCCCACCTCCGGCGTAGGGGTTCCTCGAGGCCCATGATCATCCCTTTCAGTGTTTTGTTAAAGCGCTCTACTAGGCCGTTTCCTTGGGGGTGGTACGGGGTGGTGAATTTGTACGATACTACGCACTGCTGCCAGAGGGACTTCATATATCGGGAGATAAAGTTCGTACCCCGGTCACTCACGACTTCGCGGGGGAACCCCATGCGGGAGAAGATCCCCATCAAGGCCTGGCCCACAACGGGGGCCGTCACGGTGCGGAGAGGGATGGCTTCGGGGTAACGGGTGGCATGATCCACCAGGACGAGGATGAACCGGTGGCCCTGGGCGGTCTTGGGGTCCAGTGGTCCTACAATGTCGATTCCTACCCGCTCAAAAGGGGTACTGACGACGGGGAAGGGTTGGAGCGGAGCCTTGCGCTTGCCCCCACTCTTTCCGCTGGCCTGGCACGTGGGGCAGGACTTGCAGTGGGCCTCCACATTTGCTCGCATCTTGGGCCAATAGAAGTGGGTGACGAGTCGTTGGTAGGTCTTATCTTGGCCTAAGTGTCCGGCCAGGGGTACATCATGGGCCAGGCCCAGGAGAAGGCTTCGGAAGCGTAGGGGTACCACTAGTACTCGGGCCGATCCCAACTCGGCCGACTTCTGTTCGCTGTACAGCAGTCCGTTCTCCCAGTATACCCAGTGGGTGCCAGTCCGGTCGCCTGCTGCTTGGGCCTCGGCCTGTTGTCGGGGTCCAATGAGGGATGGGCAGGTGGATTGTTCTTGGCAGAACTCTTCACAGGAGGGGCCCCCTTCGCAGGGCCACGGGGCCAGTTCTGGCAAGTACCCGAGTTTGGTCAGGGTTTCGGGGTCGGAAGGCACTGATCCTTCGTCGGGAGCGGTTGGTTCGTCCAGAAGGGGGTCGTTGGCCTCTGGTGGTGTATTCTGGATCTCGGGGATGGTGGCGGTGCTCAGTGGCATGGCCTCTCCCCCCTCGGAGGAAGGCGCCCTGAGAGTCATCAAGCGCGTGGTGGCGCATACCCACTCGGATAGGCCCATCATCTCGAGGTGGGCCCTTCGTTCCACTTGTCCCCACGGGGAGTTCTCAAGGTCGTTGCCCAGGAGGCAGTCCACGGGCTGGGAGGTTCGGACCGCTACTTTTAACTTGCCGGTGACTCCCCCCCATTCGAAGGGGACTAGGGCCATCCGGCAGAGGCTCTCGGAATTGTCTGATGATATGACGGGGCAAAAGGCGTCAGGCAGGATCTGATCTTCGGAAATCAGGTGACAATGAACCGCCGTGACACTCGCCCCCGTGTCCCGGAGCCCCTCGATGCGGTGACCGTTGACCGTTACCTGCTGTCGGTACTTCTTCGTGTTGGCGGGCAGGGACGTTCCGGGGACCATCTCCCGGTCCCCTAGGGAGACCAAGGCCATGGCGGCTGGTTCCCATTCTTCGGAGTCTTCCATCTCTTCCCCCAGGGCTACAGAGGCCATCTGTCGAGCCGGCGGGGTTGTTGTGGCGGTCCGCTGGTACAGGGGACACTGAGGGTCACTGGCATAGTGTCCGGTCTGTTGGCAGCGGAAACAGAGGTGGAGCTGGAAAGGGCGGAGATTGTCCTCTGGGAGGGCTGAGCGGGGTTCCCCCCGGGAGCTCTCTTTGCCGGCCTTGATTCCCTCCGCCCCTCTGGCGGGGGGGTCCCTGACTGTGGCGACCGTAGTCTCCCAAGGGGCCCCGGGAGGCCCAGGTGTTCACCCACCGGTCAGCCTCGACGGCCAGTTTTCGAGGGTCTGTGAGTTTGCTGACCAGGAGGTGCTGGCGCAGCTCTACGAAGCAATTAGCGGCCAAGTGTTCCCATGCGATTAGGTCGAACAGCTCCTCAAAGGTGGAGACCTTGCTGCCCTTGATCCATCCGTCCAAGGCCCGGCTGTAAAAGTTCATGTACTCCACCCAGGTGGTACCGGGTATCTTTTTGCAGTCTCTAAACCGTTGCCGGTACATTTCAGGGGTGAGCCCATATCTGGCTACCAGGGCCTCTTTCATGTGACTGTAGGAGTTCATCACCGTGGAGGGCAGGTCCAGCAGGGTATCTCTCCCCTCACTCAGGAACCGGCTCCACAGCCCAGCCCCCCAGTCTTTCTGCGGGACTCGGTGGGAGGTCATGGCGACTTCGTAGGCCTTGAACCATTGCTGAATGTCGTCGTTCTTATAGTATTCTTTCACCACATCTTTGGGGATGTGGACCTTTGGTTCCACGGTGGAGGAGATGGGTTGGGTTTCCGAGGGTCGGGCCTCCGCCTTCTTAGCCTTGAGCTCGATTTCTTTTAGGCTACGTTCGTGCTCTAGTTGGAGTTCCTTTTCTTCGTGTTCTCTCTGTCGTTTCTTTTCCTCTAGTTCTCCTTGTAGGCGTAACTGTTCCACCGCCAGTTTTTTTCCCGCCAGTTTTATCTCTCCTTCGATTTTTAATTTTGCTAGTTCCAGTTCGTGGTTGCGACCTCTTTCTCGGTCCGCTAGTTCCTCTGGGGATAGGCCCCCCTCGGGGGCGCCGTTCCTCCCCGGGGTGCTTCGCGGTTCGTTGGGAGGCTCTCCTTCTGTTTGTGTCCGGGGAGTTCCTGCCTCGATCCAGGTTTTTAATGCCCCCTGGAAGTCCTCTTTCGTGCTTAGTCCGGTGGTAGCGATTCCAAAGTCTTTGCAAAATTGTTTCAGTTCTCGGTGCGTATAAGATTCTAACTGGTCTTTTTGAAATGCCGTGCTCGGGTTGGTGCCTGCGGCACCTAGGGAAGTTTCTCCTTCCATTTCTTCTTGATAGTGCGTAAGCCGTCTACTGCACGATCTCTAGGTGTTGGCTCGTATCCCGTCGCCTGCCACCAAATGTTGGAAGGCGTTCCCCGGGGAGGCTGCGGAATGTGTTCCCGACCACCCGGAGGCCCACCTTACCCAGAGTTAGGCCGAGCAAGAGCAGGGAGGCCCTTCCTGGAAGGGTCTCGCACCTAGGATCGCCCACGCTGCGCTTACTCTCTCTTCGGATAAAGGGACACCACACAGTAAGTCGTTATAAGACAATATGCTTTTATCGGTAGTTGTCAGGGATCTTTATGATCCAGCAGGCAGGTGCAGAATTAATGCCACAAGCGGCAGCGATCTCGTGAGGAGGGAAAGGCGTAGCGGGACAGTCTTTGAATTAGTGTCTCTGCGAGGTATCCGCCGCACAGTTCTCAATCCTCGAGCTGAGGGGATGTTGTTTCTCTTGGCAATCTCTGCCGATTCTCTTGGAGGAGCGGGCCGCGAGTCACTCAGCAGGCACCGGAGGGTCGTAGTTCAGGGAGCCGCGACGGCGTCAGCAGGGCTCAGATGGTTCAGAATTCAGGGAGCCGCGACGGTGTCAGCAGGGCTCAGATGGTTCAGAGTTCGGGGAGCCGCGACAGCGTCAGCAGGGCTCAGATGGTTCAGAGTTCGGGGAGCCGCGACAGCGTCCGCAGGGCTCAGGTGGTTCAGAGTTCGGGTAGCGTTCTTCTGTTCGGTGAGCGATCGAGCCGCGACCAGGTCAGCAGGCTCTCGTCAGTCCAGGTCTTCTCTGCTCCCGTCCTTTCCGCACCCCTTGTTATACTCCCCCTCCTCTTTGAAGTCCGGAGTTCTCGCGGAGAGGGGTCTGGTGCCTGGGGGGCGGTGTGTCGGGGTTTCCTGTCGCTTGGCCCTTTGATCTGTTCAGGTGGGTCTGGGAGGGACTCCAGACAACCAGCAGGCGAGGCGCCCGCTCACCGGGGGCCTGGTGGTCGATCGAAACCTCCCTCGGGGGAGAGACCAGAGGTGTGACAGGGTCGGCGCCTCTCGGTCTAGTTTGGGGTGGGGGTTTTGTTCTCCCTCGGACGGGCATGCGTGTTGGGGATCTGGTCGGCCCTCGAGATGTTGGCCCACGGGAGCCGGAAGGCCGTGTCCACGAGGTTCGGCGTGGTTGTAGGGTAACTTGCTGGTCGGGAGGGCCCACGCCACGAGGCCGGTCTCACACATATATTTTTTTTCAGTTTTGTCATTATTCTAATGTTGCAAAAAGTAGAAATAAATTCTTATTAATAAAGAGAACTCCTAACCACGGTGTTACGGTTTAAACGCTGACTTTGTCCTTCTCCAGATCAAGCAATCTTAAACTATACTGCCTAGCAATATGGATGACATGTAACTGCTATACCGTGTAGTTCATAGGACCCCCCAGGACCTGCACGTTTTGGATGACCTAAACTGAGGGCTTGGTGTGCATACAGATTCTAGACACCCCCGCAGGATAAGTCAGCGGTTAGACCTGCTAGCTCTACATTGCCACTACCACCCCCCTGTACTATACAGTGTGGTAGGTAGTTTCGGGCAACCACTAAACATGACAACCCTGATTCCTCAGGTATCGTGGAAACAATACGGTATCTTTCGCTCAGTTGCTCATGCTTGCTTTTCTCAGAATACATAGAATGACGATTGGAGCAATTTCAATAATTATTTATTGGTCAAGCGTCAGTCTAGTATGAAACCTATTAGCTGCGACAATCAAAAGACAGGAGCAGACAAATGTCATCGCTAGTACCAATATTGTAAACATTAGATACATTTCTACCATAGTGCTAATAAGATGAATAAAAGCATATTACATAAAACAATAGCATTGGCAGACTCCTACGATGCGTAGCCTACCTAAACGCGCCTAGCCTAGAGGTGTAGGTGATGCATGTATGTGTAAGTGTTAGGATATGTCCTAATGGAACCTAATGCCAAGAACTCCACAAGGAAGTTTCAACCCCTCACCTGATGGTTCTGAATGAAGGACCCCGTCTCTGCGTCGAGGAAGGCACCCCGCAAGGGATATCAGATCTCTGCTTGTCAAAGGATCAGCTGGCAGAGCCTCATCTCAGCTTGGAAGGAATTCTCCTCTGTCTAGTAAGGGGTAGTGAGAGTCTTTTATATTAAAGTGGTCACTCCGGGGGTTTTCTAGAATCAATATATTTTGAAAATATTCGCTAATCCCCTGATAATCCTTTTATAAACAAACATGATCATGCACAGCTGGCTGTTGGCCATGAATGAAAAAAGTGGCGACCCTTGTACAGAATAAATCTACCGTGCCTGGGGACATGTTTGTGTATGTCAGGTACAGGGATTAAGATATGGTACCAAGAGCCTGATGTCAGAGAGACAGAAGTAAGCTACTAGGTAAAATTTCACCTGTGTAATACCGTTATGTCGTGTGAATGGGACGCAATGTATGTAATTGGTATGTACATGATGGGACTAACCTAAGGGATATGACACTGTCTTATGAAACATTTCATATACATTAATTTACATGAGTATTTGATTGTCTCTGTAATGTAGGTGTGGTGTGGAGTATTTTGACACCCTATCCTGGTATAAATGGCACTACAGAACTAATTAAATGTACCTGAGAGAGAGTGTTTATGGAGGCTCGAGGGGCACTGTTAAAGGGTGGTAGTGAAGGAATCAGTGGCAGAAGTGGTCATTGCGGAGCGCCAACAAACATTTTCGCACGGGGCGCCACTAGTTATAAAGTATGAGCTCATGTCCATTGTGATGCCAAGTTTGTTGCTAATTTTCTGGTCCATGAGGTAATGCTCTGGGGCATTCCTGAGGGGTTCAGATTCGATATTGGCACACACATTCCTGTCAATATTATCTTCTCCCACCTCACCACTCTATTGGGAATAGCACACAAACTCTTGTTAGCTTACCACCCCCAGAGTAACAACATCCTGGTGTACATCAACGGCCTCCCAAAAACAAAATAAGTAAACTGGGGGTAACATTGGAAAAGAACTGGTTGTACTGTCTCCCACTAGCACTGTTCACCTCGAGAAACACCCCAGGGTCAGACCACCCTTTGACCCCCACATCAGATAGTGAGAGGGAGAAGAATGATAACCGTTGTGCCACTAACTAGACATAGGTGGCAGACTGAAAGTGCACCTGAAATAGTACAAACTGAAATGTCTGTCTATTTGTCTCACCTAACAATAGTGTCAACGTTCGTCTCTAAACAGGGTACACTGTAGCTGCCACGTGCATCAACGCCCCTCCAGGTGACACCCCTCTAGTGCAAGACCAACAGACACCCTTGCCGTTGGGAACTCTAATTTGCATCAGGAACTTTTTCACCAGTGGAGAGATTCTGGCAGCACAGTTACTACAGTGAAAAATACGCAGCTATAAGCGAGGGATTTCTTTCTCACTCCAGCATCTGCGGGGCCCTCGCTGTGCCATCCATCCATTTGGACACCGAGCAGGAGAAAGAAGGTGGAGAACAGGAGAAGCAACAGGAGGAAAGCCTCCCTTTCCAACGCTTCAACAAGAGAAACTTATTTTAAGTTATGTGCTTTGGTTTCATTTTTCCTTCTCGGTGTGCTAATGCTGATGCTTTTTACCCAATGTCTATTTCTATTTCTTCTATTTCTTTTATGCTACATCAACTCTTAAATGCATGCACAGAACAGCTGATAATAATACTGATCATCATCCTCTCCACACTGCTTTGTTTGAAGACATGTGGTATCAGGTACCAGCACATGCAGGGTATAGGCACATCCACATCTACCACCAGTTGTTATGTATGCTCCCTCATCGCCCATGTTGCTGCAGTAGATAAATTGCATCACCCTAAGGTAGTATTCCCAAGCATATACTCACTGTCTTTTGCACCTTTTTTATGTAGAATAAAAACACGGCTGCAACCAACACAACTTAGCCCCATTACTGCACAAGTTAAAACAACTAGATTTGATACCATCGCTGAAGATAGACTAGAGAAAAGAGATCAGATATTAATCATGAAGAAAGCAGGTCATAAGAGAGATTGGCCTTAGTGGGAAAAAAGGATATTAGATCAGGGTTTGGCCAGGTCAAGTCAAATATTATTTATTCAGTTCTTTTTGCAACCATAAAATAGAACATCAAAAGTTAAAACAAGAAACAAACAATATATAATAAAATCCATAATAATAAAGTTCATAGTAGGCAGTTTTAACTAGGAAAAAAGCTGGTATTTCATCACGTAGCAGCAAATCACTAGTTTCCAAGTGTGGACAAAAGTTAAAATTTTGTAACATTGATCATAAGTCAGCATACAGGCAATACAAATATAAATGCTAAAAAACAGCGCTGTAACAGTCCTCCTAAAACCATGATATTCAGAAGCAGTTCATTAGGGATCAAATAAAAACAAAAGACAAGTGACCGGAGCATGGTGTAATGGTAGCAGTGAATTCAATAAAAGTACCATTTACGAACATCATATCCCAAATAAATTCCGTAAACGGACTGCTGTAGAAATATATCGATACACCATTAAACGTGTATATTCATCGTTTAAAAGCTGGAGATGATACAAGGCCGGCCTACACTTCCTGATATTTAGAAATCTTAATAGGGGGATAATAAACTCCCTACTCGGTTTAGTGTAAAGTCGACAAACGAACAAAAAGTGCAACATGTTCTGGATTGATTTAGAGTCACATGGACATGGTTTGAGTTTGGCATCACAATAAATGTTACGAGGGTAAGAGACCAAGAAATGTGCAATGCTGAACCTAAATCTAATAAGATAAAACACTTTTGAGTGACAAAAGAAAAAGGGGAGATAGGTCTCTACACATGGGGAGCAGGCTAAAGGCAGATATTCCAAAACTCTCTTCTTCCCAATGTCCAGATGCTCACTCGACGTCTTTAAAAAAGATAAAAGATCCCCTTTCAACTGAGTTTTTGAAATCTTGGGAATTCCTTCAGGGTTATAAAAACAATCCACCAGCCCCACTGCCTCCAGCTGCCTTTTTATGGAGTTAAGCCATGGTATCTTCTGCATGTGATCGAGGCTGAAGCAATCCAACATTATTGCACGGTTGAGGGCCGGCTCATCTTCTGCCCATACTGAGTGCCATAGCAAGGTTGGAGCAATTTGTATACGATGGCATAGAGGAGTCAGACTTAGCTCCTTGTGACAAAGAATAATTGGGAGACTGCTTGGGACTGGTAATAATCATCTGAGGAAAATATTCTCCACTGCCTGAAGACGAGACGGATTGCAAAAGCCCCAGACTCCAGACCCATGCAAGGTTACAGAGCACGAGGGAGTCTTATAGATATTAATAATTGAACGAATAGGTCTGGATCCTAATTTCTTTGTACACCTGAACAGTGCCTCCACATTTTGGATGAAACTACTAACCCTAGTTTCAACCAAATGACGCCAGGAACCTTTTTAGTCAAAGGGGACGGGACACGTAAGTATGAAAAAGTTGGAACATAAGACATCCTCTCATCATTGATAAAACATGATTTTAAATGGGGGGGGTTACCTACCACCATGGTATAAGATTTAGCTGTATTGCTCTTCAGACCCAAATCAGACCTAAAATCACTAAATCTAGTAAGAAGCATTTGCAGGCCCACACCGGTTCTAGACATCAACACACAATCATCGGCATAGAGTAACGCCTGAAGATTTCTAGTACCTATCTTGGGGACATCAACATGCTCTTGGTTAATATAACTTTCCAAATCATTGATATAAAGTCAAAATAAAAAAAGGGCAAGCACGCACCCTTGACGTACCCCACGGTTCATTTTGATGGGAGAGATAAGTTCCCCATCCGCCCCATACCTGACCCTCCCAGTCACATCCTGATACATCTGTGCTAGGAAATGAACTGGAGATGTGTCTATGCCCAGATCCAGCATTTTATTTCCATAGTTTCCCTCTCTCCACCCAGTTAAATGCTGATGTAAGGTCCATAAAACCCAGATAGAGGGAACCATTCTTAAAAGTTGTGTACTTTCTTATGACCAGGTGGAGGTTGAGACACTGCTCAAGAGTTCCCAGGCCCCTCCTGAAGCCATACTGTATATCGGAGACCTTCCCACTTTCAGTTACCCAAGTCTCCAGGCGGCCTAGAATGACCCTGCCCATCAGTTTACATGTGCAATCAATTAAGGAGATTGCACGATAGCACTGCGGTTCAGACCTGCTCCCTTTTTAAAAAATGGGTACTATGACCATGGTGGCCCACGATTTTGGAGGGCCCTAGGAAGCTATACAGCTTAAGATATTGATCAACAGTGGGAGCCAAAGGACAGGATTGGCCAGGAAGAGGTCAGCGTGGATCCATCTGGACCAGAGGTCTTGTTCTTTATGGTTTGATTTAAGGCTTTTTTAACTTCCTCAAAAGTTGGAGGCGCCAGCTCTAAAGGCCCGCACCTATTTGCTTGTCACTGTGTTTTAAAGTGCAATAATGCTCACCCTCATTGCTATATAAGCTAGAGGAATGTATAGCCCATGCATTGGACTTAATTGTAGCATCAATAGTACTATTGTGGCGACTTTGAAAAAAGGTGAATTTACAGTTTTTCAAAAAAGTCTTATGGCCATTTTATGTTTCAGGATAGCCTGTTTATATTCATTTTGCAGGTGTCTCATGGCTACGTTATCCCTAGGTTTTTCTTTCAGCTCATTGATGAGGTTGCTGTGAGATTGTGAACAATCATTGTTGAACCCTTTGTGGGGCCTATGAGTTCTTAATTTCCTATCCCCTCGGAAAACAAGATTAATTGTCTCCGTTATGTCAGCAAAAGCCTTTAACATGGACGGTGGATTTATTCTGCTTTCTAGACACTCCAAAATGTGTGCCTTATTGGCAATCAAAATCTGCTGAAGGACAGAGTCCGGGTCCACCAAGGCCCACTTGCGCAGGAGACCCTTATTTTTATTGTAAGTTATGGCATGTAGTTTTGATTTCCCAAGGGAATGACCAATCTGTGTCTCGAAACGAATGGCTAAGGGGAAATGGTCACTGAAACAGACCTTTAGGATGGAAAACAAACACTGAATGAGGTTTATAATATTCAGAGAGGGCAATAAAATCAATGAGGCTACCTTGGCCTCTGCCCATATAGGAAACATGGTCTGGTGTCACTTGTTTAATGAGGTCTATTGTTAAAAAAGGAGAGTATTTGGAAAGTAAAGAGTTGAAAATGTTCCCACAAGGGTTAAGCTCAAAATGACAGCCACCATCAAAATTCCCACCTACTAGGCTGCATATGGACTGCTTAGATAAAGGTCATAGTCTACAGTTAAAATACCCCCCCCCCCCCAAAGTAAGATAACATCTGTGTTGAGTTTCTGTAAGTGTCTGCTGAGGGATTTTTCCAAATCCTCAGCAATATCAGTATTTCTAACAACAAAATTGACAATAACCAATGTTACACTCTGTTCATATAAAATATTAATGATTTGAAAATGCGGTGATTCAAGCTGCATCTTACCTTGTCTGCTAAAGTAGTTGCCGGTAAAGTGAGTAAGCCCCCCTTGAGATGACCACCCACTGCTGCACCTGCCGGGGTATGAATGGAGACATAACCATCAATATGTACTATTTCCCTGGCCCAGGTTTCTTGAAGGCATATGATATTATAATCTTTCACAAGGTCGAGCCAGGCCTCGTTCCTCACATTGTTTATTAGAGCTGCAATGTTCCAAAACAAGCCTCCATGGACATTAAAATTATTGCTGGCAGGTGCGCCCCAGCTACTTGCATGGCCACCTACCTGGCAATCATCATGGAGCTTCTGAGCTGTGTTTGGGGGTATCATATCCCTGCCCATTTCTAATCCTGAGGTATTCGGTGTTTCCACAAACACTGCTATTACTAAATCCGACATCATTGGTTTTTCAACATTCAGCGTCTATCATGACTAAATCCCAATTAGTATCCAATGTGGTTCTTAACCCCCATTGATGTAGTCAATCCACCTGTTCCAAGGGAGAGAATCGATTGAAAGTTGGAATAACAAAGGGCTGATGTGTACTGTAATTGACATAATGTAACTTCCAGTGTGCCTGTGTACTTGGTTTATAGAAATAGCCAAGGGGTACTGCCATTTTGTAGACCTAGAGAGCCTTTCCTTAAGAGAGTGTACCAGAAACATATTTTTAGGTCGAGCATTCAAGACCTCTTGTATATAATTTAGTATAAAGACTTTAATATATATACTTAAGCATATACTTTAGTATATACTTATATGTGTATGTACTTTGTGGGCTCTGGAGATCAGCCCTAGGACTTGTCTGCTTCCGCTTAGGTATATACAAGAGGTCTCGAATGCTCGACATAAAAACAGTCTGCAGTTTCCTGTAATCTCCCTCTGGGAAATGGTGCAAGGTCTTTAGTTGCGCACAACTGAACCACTATTGGAGGAAGGAATGCGTTTTTTTTTATAAAGGGTTTATATTTCGGGTATTAGTTGCCTGCACCTGTAACTCTGAACTTTGCAGCTGCAACTTGGTGTAATAATTTGTTTTTTCCTAGCAGTCTGGCAGGCCTACTTGTTCGCCCCTTCCGCTGGAGTTTGTCCCCACGCGCTGGCTCCTTCCTCGGGTATCCTCACCACGAGAAGAGCATACCTTCACCTCTTCCGTCCTTGACTTGTCCAAGCTGTCCCTGAGCACGAGGCCTTTCCTTTCACAAGAAGGTGTATATTGTCCCTTCCCACGTCACGCCAGACGAATGGCGCTTATTTTTAGCCGTGTTTCTTCTCCCCAAACATGCATGTCGGCCTGGGCTCGCCTCCAGGGTGTCCTCGAACCAGTGACCCCCTCCATCTCGTCTGCGGCGGCCATGTTTTGTAGAATCGCATCACCATTCTGTTGGCGAGCAGTCCACTGTGAGTCCAGCAGGGATAGCGTTACTGGGGCCAAGAAATGGCTGGAAGGAAGTGTGACTGTACCCGCTGGGTCCTAGTGCCCCATTGTAACCAAGAGTTGGCATCATATGTTGGTGCCGTCAACAGATGCCCTTGCTTACCTCTGGGGTAGAAAGTGCAGCTGAGCTCCTGTGTACGAGAGTGTAGCTCAGGAACTGAACCTTAGATCCTAGTTCCTTCATGACAGTTGTGTGATCTTGGGCAATTCCAGCTCATCTAGCTGCGCCTCGGACATTGCCCATCTTTAGTACTCCTCGTCCTTCCAGCGCCTTGTGATGGATACTGTTGCCTCTTGGTGTTGTCTTTACCTCTGGCAAACTTTCTGCAATTGGTCCTCTCGACAAATAAACCAATTTCTGGGTTCAGGGTTTTTGTTTGTGCTCCAGTGTTTCTCCAGAACCTCTTTTTTTAAAAACTTTATTTATACATTTTCAAAGAAACATGCACAGCTTGAACATAGGCTGATAATACAAGGTGCAAGAATATCACATAGCATACAAATCATTGACAATGTTCCAAAAGTAGCATATTAGCCCAAACCTATCACAAAAAGAGTTACATCTCTGTACACACATGTTAGGGGGGGTGCGTCATGACAATATTAGGGCAGCCCAG
This sequence comes from Triturus cristatus, assembly GCF_964204655.1. Taxonomy (NCBI): domain Eukaryota; kingdom Metazoa; phylum Chordata; class Amphibia; order Caudata; family Salamandridae; genus Triturus; species Triturus cristatus. The sequence goes on from NC_140590.1 coordinate 1,699,816,372, forward strand.
ACTATCTGATCCTGGGTTTGCTGGGCGATAACGGGCGTCCCCACTGGCGGCGGCAGCACATACCATCCACAGAGAATTCACAAGACCATAAACGTATTCAGAGGGGTACTTTATCACAGTGAATGAAAAGAAACACATGCCCACCCCAAACCTTATAATTTCAGGAGTAAGAAATTCCACCCCCCGTGATATCTACGAGGATAACGTTGCGGATCCTGTATTAGCGGCGACTGTGGCGCCATTATTTTCAATGGGATGTGACAGAAGGTAACCTTTAAGGGGACCCCAAATATCCACGGGTTTAGAGGCAGTAGGTAGAAGCTCCCCGTATCGGATCAACGTGTGCTGACAGTGTACCATGTCCTGTAACCATTCTTTAAATTTTGGGGCTCTGCCCCTCCCCCACCGACAGGCCACCCGTCTTTTCGCTAATAGAAGAGCAACAGTTATGAATCTGCGGTACGGCCTCTTAATTATTTTGGTGTAACCCAATAGCGCCTGAGTTGGAGATGGATTCAGTGGGGTGTCAATCATCTCAGAAAGGCCCGAGTATACCTGCTGCCAATATCCAGCAATGTCCGGGCATCCTCAAGCTACATGCAAAAAATCCGCTGTTGGCGCGCGACAGCGCCCACAGAGGTCATCCTCTCGGAGGCCAAATCTGCACAGTTGAGCGGGAGTGCAATAAAGTCTGTGCAGGAATTTATAGTGAATAATCCTGAATCTACTGCTGGATGAGATCTGCTCCATCTGTTGGCAGCAAAAATACCAAAGCTCGTCTTCTATGAGTGTGCCCAGCTCCTCCTCCCATCTAGTGCGCGCTCTGCAAGGCCCAAAATCGAGTGAGGTGTGCAGTGAGTGATATAGTTTAGAGACCGCATGTGCAGGAGAGTCAGCTTTGAGCAGCTGGTGCAGTGGATCCAATGTGGGTGGTTCGTCAGGGAACGTCTCAGTCACTGCCTGTATCCCACTGCGTAGACGGATATACAGAAATGTGTCCATAGGTGTAGGTGTCAGGTCCCCAAACATATGTGCCATTGAACGAAATCGGCCCCCCTGATAAAGATCCCTCCAAGTCTTAATTTTAAGTTTGGTCATAACATTTTTAAACAATTGTTCCTGCAGCAAGGGCATTGAAGGGTCGTACCCTAGTGGGAGCAATGGGGAGTAAACAAGTGACGTCTGGACTTTCTGCGCAATATGACGCCAGGCAAGAATGGAGCTGGAGACAGGAGTGTGATATGCAGCCTGTGTCTCAGGTTTACTAAATAATGCCCCTTCAAGTGGGACTGGATCCGCTAGCCAATGTTCGACCGCCACCTGGGGTTATAAAATGGGGGGATGAATCCAATAATATACGAAGTGGGCCTGAGCGCTGTGATAATATAGTTCAAACTCCGATGAATCAAAACCTCCCTGGACGAATGGGCGGGTCAAAGTATCCCAGCTCAACCGAGGTCGCTTACCTTCCCAAACCAGCCGGATGAGCTCAGAACGCAAGATTTTGAAAAAGGGCTTGCCCGGGTGGTAAGGGATATTTAGAAACAGATAAAGGAGTTTCGGGAGAATGACCATCTTAATGAGGGACGCTCGTCCCGCCATGGAGAGAGGGAGCGTGATCCACCTTGTCACACACGTCTGAATATGGTCCATTGCACAACCATAGTTTAACCGCATTAGTTCCTCTTGATCCCGAGAGATCCTTATTCCCAGATATCTGACTTCACCGTCGCACCACTGCAATGGAAAATCAAGGGGGAAAGGTTGCGCCGCAGTGAAAAGAGGGAATATAGTTGATTTTCCCCAGTTGATGTTTATACCGGACAGTACAGCAAATCGGATGAATTCCCTCAGGATAGGGTTAAGATTGATGGATGGCTCTCGGACGTAAAGTGTAATGTCATCCGCGTAAAGAGATATCAGAACCTGTCTCTGAAAGCAGCGCAGCGCTTTGTCCCGGTGGTGCTGACGGAGCCTGGCTGCCAGAGGTTCCATGGCCAGAGCAAATAAAAGGGGAGACAGGGGGCACCCCTGGCGAGTGCCCCGTGATATCGAAAAGGCCTCGGATATCCGGCCGTTAACACTCACCCTGGCCATAGGTTTATGATAAAGGATTGTGATCCACCTCAGAAATCCTATGGGTAGTCCCATGTTTCGTAGTATAAAAAGGAGGTAATCACATTCCAAGGAGTCAAAGGCTTTGGTGGCGTCTAAAAAGACTGCCACCATTGGTAAGCCCGGGTCGACATTCTGCATGATCGAGAATAGGGTCCGCAGGTTATGTGAGGTAGCTCTGCCGGGAATAAATCCCGCTTGATCGTATAACACCAGTCCCTCTATCAATAACTTTAGGCGATTAGCCAGTACCTTAGTCAAGATCTTAGCATCACAGTTGATAAGGGAAAGGGGGCGGTAGGAGTCGCAGGAACGAGGCGGTTTCCCGGGCTTAAGCAGAGAGGTGATTAAAGCCTCCTGCATCGACGGCGGGAGTGCCCCGGACTCATGTGCTTTCAGGAATACCTCTCGAAGCACTGGTGCCAAAAGGTCCACATAAGCCTTGTAAAAATCTATGGGCAAACCGTCCAATCCCGGCACCTTCCCGGATGCCATCTGCCCTATTGCATCCCTGATTTCGTCCAAGCTAATGGGCGCTGCCAAGAATTCTCGTTGATAGTCTGGCAGCCATCCCAAAGTGAGCTCCCTCAGGTAATCATCCATTTCCAGGGTGCCCTCCCTGGTAGTGATATAGAGTGATGCATAGTGTGTAGTGAAGACGGCCATGATCGATTGTGTGTCGCGCAAAAGTTTCCCTCCGTCACCCTCCAGCTCCAAGACGAAATTAGACCGCCGAGGGGGCCTCACAACTCCCGCCAGAAACTTTCCCGGGCGTTCTCCCTCTCCGTATGCCCTAGCCATGAAATACTTACTTCGGAAGTGAGCCTCCCTATCAGCAGTGGATTTATAATCAGTCAATGCTGTTCTGAATTGGAGTTGTGCATCTACGTTAGTAGCGAAGTCAGATCGGGTTTCCCCCCAGGGGTTTCGCCCTAGGGGTGTGCCCTAGTGTGTGTAATGTGGTACGCAACGCGCGCAGTACTCCTGAGCTCTTGGAAATACAGATACCCCGTACTGTGACTTTCAGCGCCTCCCACAGAGTTGCCATACACTCTACCGACCCCTTATTGTGTAAGAGGAATTCCTCAATTTCTTGGCCCAACTCAGCTCGCAAAAGTTCGTCAAGTAAAATGTTAGGTTGTACTCTCCATGTGAGTGGTTTCCCCACTATGTCCGATAGCCGTAACTTAGCCAAGACTGGGGAATGATCGGAGAATGTACGGCCCAAATGCTGTGCCGCCGCCAAAGACGGGGCCAGCCCCTGAGAGATTAAAATGTAGTCTAGTCTAGCCCAAGAAGCGTGTGCAGTATTCCAGTGTGTGCCTTCCGTCAGTTTCGGGTGTAAGTGCCGCCAAGCGTCTATGACGTCTTGGTTGTCACATAGGTCCGGCAAATATCTGTACGTGTAAGTGTAATGATGTGCAGAGGGGTTCGATCTATCTACGACTGGGTTGAGAACTGCGTTAAAGTCCCCTCCCCATATCATGTGTGTCGAACCTATGTCTCGTATCTTATTCCAGAGGGCAATGAAACTGCTAGGGTCATCGCAGTTGGGTCCGTAGGAGCAGGCCAATGTGATTGTTTCATTACCAATCCTGCCCCAAGTTAAGCAGTACCGCCCCTCCCGGTCGATGGCATCTCCCAAAGGAGTGTAGGGGATATTTCTTTTTATCAGGATAGCAGTACCTCTAGCATAGGAAGAGTATGGTGCGAAGACAGAATGTGCCACCCATCTGGAAGCGAAGCTACCCCTGCGCTGCGGGTCCATGTGGGTCTCTTGTAAAAATACTATGTGCACATTTAGTCTATCTAATGCATTCACTATCCGTCTGCGCTTCCTGGGGTTGCCCAGTCCCCTAACGTTCCAAGTAAGAGTGGAGATCAGTCCCCCCGAGTTAGTATCAATGTTGCCGTCATGACTCATGTCCCCAACAAGAATGGGTCTGTTCAATGTAGGCACTGTCAAACGCCAGTCCTATTGCTACCCTTGCCCTGAACTTGGTAGGGAGTAATTCAGCATTGTGCTTTGTATCACAGTCCTTTACATTCTCAACCATAACATATACAATTCCCTGCGAACATCCCCCCCACCCACACCGACATCCCAATCATGTCGGGCATGCTCCCCTCCCCGCACAAACCCAAAAAACCAAATCATCACCCTAGAGGGGATCACCCATAGTGGGGAACAAAAGGGATCCAGACCCGCCTTCCATCTCCCCCGATATTGCCCCCGCTGCAGGCCCGTCTCAGCAACTAGCGGCAAGTGCGGGATGGGGAGGGAAGTGCCAGGGCGAATAGTAGTGAAAGCATAATGGCAACCCTTAAATTGCTGGAGCTTTACAGCTCTTAGGTGAGCAACTTAAACCAATGTGTAGAGCGATCTCTGCCAGTAATAAAAAGACATATCAAAGACTGGAACTATGCATAACACCAGACATGGAAAATACAACAAAAAATAAATCCACCCATCAGTCCCGAGGGGGACCGAGTAGTGCCCTGAGGCCGCTTATTTTCTTTTAGAAAGTGTTCCACTTGTGCTGGGTCTTGGAATAGGTGCTGCTTGCCCTGTTGGACTATACGTAACTTAGCTGGATACATCATTGAGTATTGGATGCCACTCTGTAGGAGCCTTTTTTTATCTGCAGCAAACTTGCGCCGCGCATCCTGCACTGACTGTGTGAAGTCCGGGTAGAAGGAGAGCGTGGTGTTTTCAAACCGAACCGGTTGTTTTTCACGGGCAAGGCGCAGTAGAGAGTCCCGGTCCCTATAATTCAAGAATCGGATGATGACAGGTCTAGGGGGGGCCCCGGGTATGGGCCTGGGGCTGAGAGAGCGATGGGCCCGCTCTACCACCAGTTGCTGGGAGAAGGCCTCCAGGCCGAAAAGGTCAGTCAGTAGCTTCTCTATGAAGTTTTCCATTTTGCCCACATTGGTGGACTCGGCAAGGCCAATAAGGCGCACATTGTTTCGTCGCGAAAGCGCTTCTAAATCTTCGTTCTTATCGGCGATCACCTTTAAAAGTCTCTCCATTTGTGATACTTTGGTGGCATTGGCCGCAGCCCCGTCCTCCAGCCCAGAAACCCTCTGCTCAGCTTCCTTCACTCTCTCCTCCTGCTGATCTAGTCGATGCACCACAGAGTCAAGGCGTTTGAACATGTTGTCTATCTTAGAGTCTATAGAGGTGAGACTTGTTTGCATATTGAGCAGAATCGCCTTCCAGTCCACCTCCGCACCATCATCACCATCAGAGTCACCATCCTCCCTCGGTGGGGCTCGGGACTTTTTCTTGTGAGACTCAAAGGGGAGATTAGATTGTCTGGCGTCAGTTTTCCCCATGTTGGCGGCGGAGGCAGGGCAGGCCCCAACACAGGAGATCAGACCCGGAGCGCCCTCGCCGCCCCACCGCACAGCAGAACTGGTAATTGCATCGAAGCAGGGAGTAGTATGTGGCCCATCTAGGTGCTCACCACGCCTCCCATAGAAGCAAAGATGCGATTTTGATTAATTAAGAAGGCCCTGGTGAGCGACAGAGTGGCCCCCACAAGCTACAGGAATGACATAGCACGTTTGAGGCCTCCACTCAGGTAAGTACCTTCTCCCCCGCATTCAATGGGGTACTTTATCTGCGAATATCCAGACAGCAGGCTCCCACGCTGGTACATGCTCTGAGGAAAAATGGGGCTCTGCGGATGCAGCCTACCCAGGGCCGACTGGGCAGCACCGCCTCTCCACCCCCGTGTATGCCGCGTTTTCTGATGGCAGCACAAGGCCCTCTCTACCTCCTCTAAGGGCCAACGAGGTCCGAGTGCGAGTTATCCTCCCCCGCCTGCCGCCACCTCACCTCACAGTCTATGCGGGTCTCGCAGTGTCTTCCCCGCTGCACCAGGGCTCCCAGCCACCGCCTCGTAGCCTGCTCTGAGACAGCCTGAGCCTCGCGGCCCTCCGCCCTCGGCAAGTACCCGGTCTTGCGTGCTCACGCACGCCACCAACTCTTCCAGGAATTTTCCGCAGCTCAGCCCGCGTGCAGCCACACGCTCCTAACTCCGGAGCGCCTGAACAGTTCGGCTCCAATTTTTCAACGAGTGTGCCCACACTCGATCCACATCTTAATTCCCCACGGGAATCGGGTTTCCATGCTTTAGGATGGGCTTGAGGATGTTTCAATCGCCCGGCTGGCGAGAGCCTCATGGGTGTGCGGCCATGTCGGTCTGGCGCCACTTAGCGCCCCCCTTCTCCAGAACCTCTAATCTGCGCTTTAGTAGGAGACTTTGTTTACCAGTCTGTAGGTTACAAAGTACGTTTACACTAAGAATCTTGGCCAGGCCTAGATGGGGAACCCGAAGTAGCCCCGACATTTTTCTCAGATCTGCCTCTGCGAAGCACTGCCTGGCCCAGGAGGCTGGAAATGCTTGCTTGCTGCATTGTTACTGAGGGCTGATCTTGTAGCACTGCTGCCCCACCGGCCCTCAGTGACAAAACCGGCTCCAAATCTTCCAACCTCCCGGGGAAACGCCAGATGCCCGCAAGGGCCAGTCCGATCCTGATCCTGGCCATTGCAGGGAAGTTGTTCATTTCAGGTAAAATCCAGCCTTGAAAGCCACAAGTTCGATCCCAGCACTACAATGGGGTTAGAATGTTTACAGGTGACCTCTAACCTCACGGCACCAGCAGGTACAATTACTCTGCATGTGAAGTGTTGTATAGCTGGCACGAACGAGCGTTGAGAAGATGGCCATTTTGTAGTTTATCGAAGCATACTGAGCAGAATAGGATGAGGATGAGGCCCACGATCGCCAATCCCTTGGAAGGATGTAACCCCACAGTTGCCAGTACCTTGTATTCAACGCACCCCCAGGGATGCCAATTCCTTGCATTGGATGTAACCCCACAGATGCCGTCTCTTGTATTCAACTCAGCCCCAGGGATGCCAATCCCTTACATTGCATGTAATCGCACAGTTGCCAGCCCCTTGTATTCAACGCACCCTCTGGGATGGCAATCCCTTGCATTGAATGTAAGCCCACAGATGCTGTCCCTTTCATTGGAGATGACAACTGAAATGCCAACCCATGTCGTTGGCCCACAGATGCCCCATCCATTTCAACAGAGGTGATGACCAGAGATGCCATTTCCTTGCTGGAGGATGCTTTCCAGCATCTGACCTTGGTTACTGGGGCCTTAACTTAAAGGAGTGATGAACTGGGAGTAGTAGCGCCTCTTGTAAACACCTTTGGGCGCTCGAAATACAGACTGAGCAGAGAATCCGCATTTACGCAACATTGAAACCGCTTAAACCTTAACTGTAGCTACCGATGCCATATACAGGCCACCAGGCGTGGGTGATTAGCTCCTGCAACACGATGAACCTTAGTGAGTCTCCACTCCTGTCTCACACCCCTACCCAAATAAGATCGGTTTGTATCACTTTTTTTTTTTTACATACTTCCGGATGAGGCGATTTGCCCAGGATCACACAATTCACTCGCATGGAAAGTCCTTGTGAAAGCCTCGAAACGCCCTAAAGAAAGGTTCTGTTCATCCATATATCGTGTTTATACAGAACAGCACAATAAGCAGTGGCATGTGGCCAGGTGCAGTCTGTTGCCTTAGATCCTGGGTCTTAATACTAGTTTACGGCTTTACCCAAAGAATATAATATCTCTAGGAAATCACTTCTCTGCCTCCTGACACGGTTCTCACTTTTAAAAAGAGCCCTTTAACAGCACTTGTTAACAGACCTCTTCTTATCCGCACCCTATTGTATCTGCCCCCCCAAACCTCCCCTACAAAGATAGCAATATCTTTCTTGACACAAACCCTTGTCCTTATGTCTTTTTAGGTCTCGCCTGACCCAGCGCATGTGCTGGTCTGGCGAGACTTTTTGAGAGGGCTCCAAAAAGTGCTATCAGGCCAGCCAAGAGCTACAGTGCATGGGTGCGGGCGCGCGCGGCGCTCTTTTCCGCGATTACTTTCACTTTCGCGGATGTTTGATTGTGATCACTTTCGCGGCCGCTTGGCATAGCCAATAGGTCTCGCTTTTGGGACCTTATAAGTATTTAGTTATGCAACTGTTGCATGGCTAAACACTTATAAGGTCCCAAAGGCGAGACCTGTTGGCTATGCCAATGCTTGTTTTTCTTCTTCTTCTTTTTGCTGTTCTTACTGTATCCGTTTCTGTAAGGCAGTCTGGAACCCTGTGCTTGGTATCCTGACACTGTGATGAGGCTAAATGAATAAACATGATTGCTACTAACAGTTCTGGGCCATTCTGACATGGATCGCCTGTCTTGAAGCGCCTAGAAGAGGTAGTTCCTCACCAGTTGCAGTGTTGAGTCCAGTCTCTCCTCCCACTTATCCTGTTCCGAGTTTGTGTATGCAAAGCCTTGCCTGGCCCAGTGCTATTGGCTGAAAACCCAGTAGTGCCCGAAGCTCACCCTCGTGACGTGGTGTGTGGTCTTCTAGGAAGCAGCACAATGCTGTGAGGTGTACCTGGAGATATTAACACCATTGAAGTGAGTGTCGTGACCGTGCTGGGCGTTCTCTGATGGTAGCCTTTGCTTTGTCGTTCGGGTCACACAGAGAACAGATTGGTTCAGATTAATGTACTGGAGGTCAGGGAAAAAAACAGAAACCAATACAACTCAAGGCAACTTCTGTGATGTAGTTGCCAAGTCATCATCATATGCTCCCTTGTGACCTGGGGGCAGCTGAGTGGGAGTAAGTTTGTAATAATACATTGTGAAATGTTCACTTTTCATCCTAAGCAAATCAGATGTTCCTTCCCACTTACTTTTTCTTAGAAATAAGTCCCCTGGTAGAGGCCATCCGATGACCGTGTGAGTTTTGGCTGCATTGTCTTCAGTTGGTCCAGTGCACCCACTTACTTCCGGTGACGTGAGCTTGTACTTCCTGGTCTGAAGAAGTGGATGGGCTCACGAACACGTCAGCAGCACCAGGCCCTTTGATAGTTATGTCTCATGCATATTGGAAGACTGCACGCATCTACATCGAGTACATACCGTGTGTGGCAAGGGTACATGGTGCCAGCTGCTACTCACTGATGACTGCGGATAGCATTCACTAGTTTGTGCAGGGCTGAAGGCGCTATATCTCTCGCACATTCCAAGGCACATCATGTGCAAGGTAGAGATTGTCCAGGCAGTGAGTGGACCATGCGGCCGCCTTCCCCGAGAGGTATGTTTAAAACGTATACCAGCTACTGCAAAAAGCATGCTGGTCTCCACGAAGAAATGTCTAATCGAATGACCATCGTTATCGACCTTGGGAGGTTAAAAGGCCCTGCAACCCCACCAGATCGTGAATAGAATTCGCGACTCGAAAGTTACACTTGAGCAGTTGCTGAAGTTGAGATTCTTTTTGTTGACATCCAGTTGTTAATTTGCCCCGGAGATTCCCTTGTGATGTTCCAATGTCTGACTCAGGGAAGTGCTGGCAGCATCCTTGGTGCTACCGCTGTTGGATGCCAACTCTTAGGCACACTCTACGGTCTCCAGCTCAGCGCAGATGGCGCCTGGCGAGCCCTCGAGGTGCTGTGGTGAGAGTGTGAAGTGCGGCGCTGGGTACGCCTTAATGGTGAACGAGCTGTACTGCTGCACTATGCATTAATGACCCTAAAAGTGCTGAATGCTTGGCACTTAGAAACTGTACCGCCTGACGAGCCAGGACTTCTTGTTCCCGGCTGTAGCCGGCCCTGGGCACGAGGTGAGCTCCTGCCATTAAGAAACTGCACTTCAGAACCAGGATGTTAGAGTCCCAAACAACCTGTCCGTGCCTCGATTCCAAGTGTGATCTTGGGCAAATCGTTTCACGTAGACCATATAGGAATTGCACGTTGGGAAGATGCTATATCATTAGATTGTGTTGTAATTAGTCTTATGCCTTTGTGTTTAATATCAAGTGGGCCACGTTATTACGCAAGTCAGTGCGTTTTACATAGGTTGTAAACATAAAATGTATACTTGGGAACAACAGTGTGTGTGTGTGTGTATAGGCAAAGACGAAACAAGCACTCGCCAGGCAGCCACGGTTTATTTTTGCGTCGTGCTTTCAAAAGTGAAAGCGAGATGCAAAAATAAACACGGGGCGGAGCTTGTCTTTATGGGGCCATGTGTTTGAAACAAATGGCCCCATAAAGATAAAAAAGCTTTTGCGACGCACTGAAGGCAGACGAGCCAGTCCAAGTGGGACGGCTCAAAAAGCCAAAAGTGAACGTCAAAAAGAGCTCTTTCCCAATGGCTGGCCACCATTTAGCATAAACGGTGACGCCGGCCAATGGGAAAGAGGGGCGGAGCTTAAAGCCCTTTACAGAAAATACCCAAACACGTTAAATCTCGCCAGCGAGACTGCGCATGTGCGCAGCCCATGCCAGCCGAGACCTAAAAAGGAGTCAAAAAGTGTTTTCACAGTTATTTCCAGAGAGCTAACAAACTGTGCATAAGATAGGGTCTCACCCTGACCACGGGATCCTGATTTTTCTCCCAAGTTAGTCTCCCTTACGCTCTTCCTTGCAGTGGTTGCAGACTTTTTTTTCTGTACGGCAGGTGGCATTGAGTCACTTCTAACTTTGTTGCAAACTTTTGCCTTCTTTGGAGGAGGCGAGCATAGAGTAGCAGACTGAGGACCATGCGGTATATTGGTGGCAGACTCTGAGTCACAAGAATTTGGGTCTGCCATAGAGGGCTTGGGGCCAATCGAGGGCTGGATCTTTGGTAAACCAAGTGAATCTGCCAGGGGGCTCATATGTAATGCCCTCTTAGTAGCCCCCAGCCTCTCCTCAACACTCTCAATCTTGTTATTAATAGCCCTCATGGCCGTGGTGAGGAAGCTGGTGATATTAGCAGTTAATGGGCGATCCTTGGTGAGAGGCATAACGGACTTTCGCTTCCCCATCCTCTTACCTTATCTGTAGGCAACATTTTGCAGGAGAAACAGGGCGGCAATGCAAAGCCAAGAGAAAGGCCCAGCCCAGCCTTGAACGTCCGCGAACGGGCGCAGACGGGCCCTGCCTTGGCCCTGGCATTGCCCGCGCACGTCCCGCGCTGCGGGAGACCAGCACTGCTAAAGAGCGCCTCTGGGTGCGAAGTGACATAGTCCTGTGCGGCGGCCGCCGCGGGCTTTGCTGGAGCTTGTAGGCTCATGTCCCCACGCCAAACACCAAAGGTACTGGGCTCTAGACAGGGTATTTTAGGGGTAACTCAACCATCATCCGGATGTAGTAATTATTTGGCTGAACCTCTACCCCCTGATTGCACAGGTAGGCTAGTACTCAATGTCATAGGATCAGTATTTGCCTACAAATGACATACAGGAGCCAAGTTCACATATAGAGCTCTATCATTGTAGAATGGCACAGAGACAAGTAGCCCTTTAAGATCTGATAACATAATAGGACAATGTCAGCAAATATGGGAAGCAAACATACAGGGATATAAATGGACAGAAACCATCACACACCCTAGAACAGAAATGAAACTAACACATTTTTCTCTTTGTTTCAGAGGAAACAGGACAGTAAAGGTGGGAAGTAACCTCAACTGTAACACTTCTGTGGACGACGCTGACATGCAGGAGGGCACCTCCGGCCTGATGGATCACTTTTGTCAGTTCGGGACCCGGCTCCACATGCAACTACCCTGACCTGGAATGGCCTATGTGACTGTACACACACCTTCCCTGGTGATACCAGCAGTGGACTTCTCCAATTTGTATGACCGTCCCATGCCCTTTATAAGGGACTTTGTTTCACCATCAGCGGAAGAAAAGAGCTTCAGAATACTAAGGCACTGCGGTTTGGGAAAACGGTCCCACAGGAACACAGAATATTCAGTGACATATGTGGTCCTAAGTAGCGTGGTGTCATTCATTAGAGGTTGCCACCGGATGGTTGACCCACGGGGGAAGCAGAGATGGTCTGGCAAGCCCCCTGTGAGCACCCCCGCACTTAATTTTAAAGTAGAACCAGAATTAAAGTTGATAATGATGGCCATGAGGGGGGGTTGCAAGAGGACAATGGGACATTGGCTGAGGCCATTCAGCCATTGCATGATCTACACAAGAAGATGGTTGAAGAGGGGGTGCACCAGATGAGAGGTTTGAGTGCTGGTTTGATTGGGTGCTGTCCTGGATTTCGGGGTTGTTCAAGGCCTTGTTGCCTCTAATTTGTGTGTTGCTTTTGATGTGTCTTATTTTTCAGGTGATAATAGTTTGTTGCAAAAGGATGCTAACTAACGCAGGAGGAACCTTTATAGTTAGGAAGATTACTAGAGATGTAAGGGGACAGAGTAATGAGTAGGATTTTATCGCCCTAGTCGATGTTAGGTTAAGAGAAGTAGTTGAAGAATCAACAAAAGGGGGGAATTATATAGGGAAAAAATGGGATACATTATACACAGAGCCACACACATCTGAGAGTGTGAGACTTCCATGCAAAGTTTTCAAGTTAGAGACAGTTTTAGGCCCCCATGGAACGGAGGTCACCACAATTTCCATCTGCTAGAGGAACAAGCCAAAATGCACCAATCACAAAAGAGCCTGCTTCCTCTGAGGCGCTGCGGTTTCTTACACCTTTTAGCTTGAACACGTACATAGGAAGAAATATCAGGTGCCCATCCTGCCTTAGTACATACTGACAAACATGTGCTCTCTCCTGCCAAGATCACACCTACAGATTAGATAGCTAGTCACTTGCTGCTGCAGAAACCACAGCTTCACACGAAACCATATAAAAAAGGTCCGATAACCTTGGCCAATCATCGTTGAGCAGGACATACCCACGGGCTGCGCAGTTAGATAAATATATCTTTGCTCCGCTTAGATTCCGAGAACCGAAACCCACATGGGGGTTTCTACACACATAATATGAGGCTCAGCCCACCTACATGCACTTTTGTTTCTGAGAAATTGCTACATCCATTGATACTATCTTGTATGTCCTGTGTAAACATTGCTTATGTCAGTGGTCAACTTGTGACCTTTTCCTTTGTGGTTTTGGGGAATAAATAGGGCGGGTTCTGAACTAAAACTCCAGACATCAAGTTGCATCTCCTCGGAGGTGAACTGATCTCTTCTGTAGTGACTGATCCTCACTGAAGTATTATAATAAACTCATATTGCTGTGTCAACTTGTTTTTCTTAGTGTTTGTTCAATAGATTTTCCCTCCAACACACAAGAAAGGTTATTATAAAATGTTCTTAAGTAAAGGAATATAATTGCTTTTATTAGGTTCTTTCCCATCACCTATACAAGATTGAAAATCTCTAATAGGTAATTGTTGAATTACGGCACCTCCCTCATCTCACGTATTGCCTACATGTTTCTGTTATATCCTACTGTGCTCACAGGGCTTTCATCAGGTAACAAGGAATGTGAATAGGGCAACCCTACTCTATAACTATTCCTATCGTACCCTCATTAATTTAAGGAGAAATGGGTATATAACCTGAACTTCTTGGTGCTCAGGTCACTCTGAAAAAATATTGTGGAAAATAAATCAGAGCACCAGTAGTGTATTGGCCCAAGGACCGTAACGTGCAACTGTGTTTGATCATTTAACAATAAAAATGTAAAAGAGCAATTGCACACTTGACATACTAAACACCCTTAAAAAGGGGCAAGACATTGCTAAAGCAGTGAGAAGTGCTCCGCTTGAACATAAGCAATCCAATGGCCTGCTATGGGACTGTGAAAGAATGAATGACAGGTCTTATAAAGTATACAGCTGCTCCTAAGAGTGTCCTGGCACTAGTAGACTAATAGTACAGAAAGAACATGATTATGCCTGCGCAAAAAGGCAGATTTTAAGCTTTGTCCTGCAGAAAGACTCTGAAGACAATGAACAAAGCTCAAACTGAGGCTTATTCCAGGCATGAAGAGCTAGATATGAAAAGCAGGTGTCCCTCATTCTGACAAGCCTCACCCTCTGCCTTTTTCCACCTAGTAAATCACCTTCAATTGTACGAGAGCCCTCTACTGTGACTTATCAATACATTTATTGCAGACCTTCCAACATCAAAAGACATTTCACAAATGATGAGGCAGGACTTCGGAGGGGGAAGGGCTTTGTGTCGAAAGTGCATTAAAAGGCACTTCTGCACCCTCCCCCACCAAATCTCCCCAACCAAAAAGTAAATAAAAAGTTTCTGAGGGGAAACAGCATTAACCATGCGGTCTGAACCACACGTGCCATTACAACGCATAAATTACCACGTTTGCCTTTATCACGTATATGTCTTTACCACGTAAATTCCTTTACCACGCATGCCTTTATAACAATTTTCATTGTAATGGTAGGTAAAGGCATATGCATGGTAAAGGCAATCAGCGCTCTAGAAACGAGTGAATGTGTGGGGGTGCGAAGTGTTGGAGACTTTGAGGGACTTCCTGCCGGGACGAGATTGTGAGGAACGGGAAGGACGCGGCTTGGTGAGTAGTTTTCTGGGCAGGGTTGGGGTCAGATAGTTGTTAAGGCTGGGGCAGGGTTTTTTGGCTGAGGGCAGGTGGTCGGGGTACTTTTTAGGGCTGGGCCCGGTTATAGGGCTCGGGTGGGTGGCTGGGCTGTTTTTAGGGCTCAGGGCGGTACAGTTTTAGGGTTGGGGACAGTATTAGGTCTCAGGGTGAGGGGCTGGGTGTTTTAGGACGGAGAGGCCGGTTTTAGGGCTCAGGGCTGGGGCTAGGATAATATTCAAGGCTGGCGGCCATGTTTAGGGCTTAGGGTGGGAGGTTGGATAGTTTTTAGGACTAGGCCGGTTTTAGGGCTCAGGGTGGTGGACTGGGTGCTTTTTAGGGCCATGGGCAATTCGTTTTAGGGGTGGGGTGCGGTTTTAGGGCTCAGGGTGTGGGTCTGGGGTGTTTTTAGGGCTTGGCTCGGGTAGTGTTTAGGGCTGGGGTTGGTTTTAGGGCTCAGGGCATGGGGCAGGGGTATTTTTAGGGCTTGGTTCGGGGTTTGTTCAAGGGCTGTGGCCGGTTTTAGGGCTCAGATTGTGGGGGGCTGGAGTTTAACCTTTACCACACATATGCCTTTACAACAAAATGTGTTGTAATGGCATGTGTGGTAAAGGCATATGTGGTGAAGACGTTGTCGTAGTAAAGACAGTGTTGTTAAGGCATGCCATTTAAGCGCATGTGTGGTTCCGTCCTACAACTGTTTCTGAGGCTGCCGCTGATGTACTAAGGTTTTTTTCACACCCCTTAATGGACACCGGCTGCTGAGAGCCTTCTAAGACAACCTGGAAAAGTTTATTTTAATCTTTCAAAGAGTTCCCATAGTTTTTGTTAAAATAAAAAAACAGTTCTGAATGGTTAATGCCTACCTTGAGTTTCCTTAGGCTGAAAGGGAAGCAGGGGTTCTCCTGCACTGTGAGAGCAGTGACAGATGGCTATAAAGTGAAGCCCTACTAGGGTTCCTGCTACATGAAAGAAATGTAAAATGTACATTTTAAGCTGGACAATGAGAAAAATGGTTTTTTAAGTGATGCACTATAAGGCAGTTACCAGCTGAGTTCTGGAGTATGTTCTTCTAGTATAAAATTAAAAAACAAGCATTGGTAAATCCAATAGGTTTCGCCTATTACAGATCCATTGGCTTTATCAATGTTTTTTTAACCATCTTGCACAGAAGCGTGCCCGCTGTGCAACATGGCCGAAAGTAAAGAAAATAAAATCCCTATGACGCGGTCTACACTGGCCACACAGCTATGCACAGTGGTTAAAAAACATAAACAAAGCCACTAGATCTCACACAGGCAAGACCTATTGGCTTTGCCTATGCTTGTTGCCACATAGATTACATTTTTCTCTATATTACACCACGACTTAAGTGCATATTAAGATAGGCAAGACCTATTTATCACTGTTTCACGCAGTGCAGCAAGCCACCTTTCTGCGCTGCGCTGAGTGAAAGGGCAGGAATGCGCCATATTTAACATCAGATGGCGCATTCTTGTCCTTTTCTTGCGCTAATGCACAATGGGCTCCTAGCGCCAACGCAGACCCCCTTGCGTTGTGGTGCTAGGGTGCCTTCGTTTACAGACAGGATTGTTTTTTGGGCAGGAAGGGACACCTTTCTGCACAAAAACAATCCCCTGACGCATTTTCCTCTTTCTATGTGCGCTGCAGAATGGTGGAAATAATTAGAAATTAAGATATTTCTCCTTGTTACTCCTTAACTGGGGAGGCATACGTTTTTTGGCGCATCCCTAGATCTACCAATAATGATAATTTTGGGAATGCACCAAAATCCATGGGTGGATGAGTGGGGACACCCACGCTACACTCATGGAACACCTCCCTAGGGCAGAGTAATGCAACGCTGCAAGGTGGCCTTGCGTGGCTGGATAAATCTCACTTAGTAGTTGTGTCACCCTTGTGACCACTTGTGTTGTGCAGGGGCGATGTAAAAATTTGGTGCAATGTGTGTATTTGGAAACGCAGCCAAAGCCGCTGCAGGTGAGAGCGGTGGAGTGGTGGGGCCGGGGGATTTCGAGAGACGACCATGAGGGAAAATGTATTATTTACTTAATTTTCCCAGGTGGTCGTCTCTCAAAATCACACCCACGCGGTCCCACAGCTCTTACCTGCAGTAGAAACTGCTCACAGTGGAGTATGCCACAACTTCATTTAATATGTGACAGTGCCGTGCCACGTGTTACATCTGAGGGCCCCCTGGCCCGAGCGGGTACGGGCGCGGTGCGCGGGAAATGCCACGGTAAATAAATGACACCCACATGCGTTAGCTATCAAGCACGGACTGTCTAACGCAGCCCGCCCACCTTTATTTATCTACGCGCTCGACCTTCCGACATGAGCGCAGGTGTTGAGCACTTCCGGCGCGTGCGCCGGCAACAATAGGCTGGCACGCTAACTGTCACATCCCATCCCAACTCAGTCTTTGACTGGCTCCCAAGTGTCTCAGCACTCACTTACTTGGCTTGCAAAGTCCCTCAGGTGAGTGCTCAGCTGTGGGTTGTCCCTCAGAGCATACCTGGGCTGTCCTCGGCTGGATATGGGTTCAGAGACCGCTACGCTGGACGAGGGGCCCACCTCTGGGGGCTCTTGAGTCACTTCCGGAGTCCTTGGTGATGGGGCAGGCTCCGGATGGCAGCCTTCTACCGCTCAGGGCTCCGAGTGGCTGTCATCTGGTTCTCCATGATTGTCAGCCACCTCGGAGTAGTGGGCGGGGTTTGTCACTTGCTTGAACCATGAGATGTTGCGGGTCACAGTCTCCCCTTCCTTTTCAACTGTCACCATGGTCCCTTTCACATCGACTATAGTCCAGTATCCTTGTTCATAGCGAGTCCGGAATTTCCCTCTGGGTCTCCAGTCCTTCATGATGACGGTGTCCATGCGGTGCAATTGGTGGGATACGGCTCTCCTGGCCTGGCTGGCTGCATTGTTCCACTTCTCCCTTCTCCTGAGGGCGCCATCTTCGTCAAAGGGAGGAGGTGTCCACCCCGGTGCGGTAGGGAGGCCATCTCGGCGAGTGCCATTGAACATTAGCGCCCAGGGTGCTTGACGCCTGGAGCTCTGAGGGGTGCTCCTGTATTCTCTCAGGAACTTCTGTAGGGATTGTTCCAGATTGGTACGTTCAGCTATTGCGATGCGCAGAGTTTTGTTGATGGTCCTCATAAATCTTTCAATCTCGCCGTTGGCCTGGGGCCATTGCGGGGTGATGCGTCTGTGTCGGATGCCGTGGTGTTGTAGGAACTCCCGGAACTCGTGTCCTTGAAAGGGGGGTCCGTTGTCACTCCTGACCTCTTCCGGATACCCTAACATGGCAAATACCTTCTCCAGCACAGGGCCGACATGCGAGAAAGCCGTAGAATTGACAACCTCCACGATGGGGTATTTGGAATAGCTGTCAATCGGGGCTAGGGTGACTTGTCCGTCCGGGAAACTCCCAAAGTCCACACTTAGCTACTCTCAGGGATTTTTAAAGTGTTCTTCGGTGTGCATGGGCGCGGGCCTCTCGGAGCTGCTTGTTATTTGACAGGATGGGCACCTTCGGACTATCTGCGTCGATATATCCATTCCCGGGAACCAAACTTTTTCCCGCATGCGGGCTCTCATCTTTTCCACTCCTTGGTGCCCTCTGTGGGCGAGCTGGGTAGCTCGTGGATGGAGGGATGCTGGGATAGCTATACGAGACCCTCTCAGCAGGATTCCTCCCTTGGGTAGTGCTCAGCTCGTTCCTGACCCTCCACATGTGTATTAGACTTTCCTTCTCTGGGCCTGACAAGGAATTGGCTGACTGTAGGAACTGACGCCAGAGTCCTCTTTGGACAGCTGCTCGGACTTTGGCTATGACGGGGTCTGCTTCCGCCGCTACTGCCACCTTTTCGAGGGTCAACGCTTGGGGGCACATGAGCCCCGAGATCATGTTGAGGTGGGCTTCAGTGAAGACAGACTCTGGTTCTTCACTCTCATCTTCCTCTGTGATTGGGTGTCTCGAGAGGAAATTGGCGTGGTTTTTAGCGCCCAGCCTGTATGCTACGTCCATCTCGTACTGCTGGAGTCCAATGGCCCACCGTTCGATGCGTGGTGGTGGGTGCGGTGCCGAGCCCTTGAACAACGGTACCAAGGGTTGATGGTCCATGATGATCCTGAACGGGTGCCCACATATGTATAGATGGAAGTGCCGGCATGCCCAGCGAATTGCCAGAGCTTCCCTCTCAATTTGGGCATATCGTTTTTCGGGGAGGGTGCTTTGCTGGCATATGCTAAGGCAGCTCACCGTCCGGGCTCTTGCTCCTGGGTCAGGACAGCCCCAAGTCCTACGGAGCTGGCGTCCACAAGTATCTCTGTCCGCCTGGATGGGTTGAAGTACACCAGTGTGCTGTTGTCGAGGAGAGCATTCTTGACTGCTTGGAAAGCGGCTTCTTCTGTCTGGCCTCATTGCTATGTGGAATCTGCGCCGTTGAGGTTTCAGAGAGGTTCCGCAATGGTGGCCAGATCTGGGATGAAATGGCCACAGTAAGTGGCCATACCTAGGAAATTGCGGACTTCAGCCACTCATTAGAGGTGCTGACCTGTTTTTGATGGCCTGGGATTTGCGGGGCTTGACCTGGATTCCCTCCTGCATGAAGGTGTAGCCAAAGAATTCTATCCGTCTGGAACAGCAGACACTTCTCCCTGTGTAGGGTAACTCCGTGGTCCTGGAGTCTTTTCAGCGTGGCTCTCACGTGCCGGTAGTGCTCTTCAGCCATCTGTGAGTGGATGAGTATGTCGTCACTCACGTTTAGTATGCAGGGTAGCCCAACCAGGATTTCTTTGACAGCGTTTTGGAAGATCTCGGCAGCTGATGATATTCCAAAGTTTAGGTGTTTATACCTTCTGAGTCCTAGATGTGTGCTGAAGGTGGTTATATAACTACTTTCCTTTTCAAGCACTAGTTGATGGTATCCGGCATTCAGATCCAGCTTCGAAAACCATCTGGATCTGTTCAAGTCAGCCACTATATCATCGATGGCTGGAGTTATGTGGCGCTCGCGCTGAATGGCCTTGTTAGGGAGGCGCATATCAATGCAGAGTCTTATCTTCCCCGGTTGGCGAGGCTTTTCGTCGATCACCATGGGGAACACCCATGGTGTGGGTCCTGAGACCTTCTCTATAACCCCTTGATCTTCTGGCTTCTGCAGTTCTTCTTCCACTAGCGGTCTGAGCCGAGCGGGTATGGGCTCGGTGCGCGGGAAATGCAGCGGTAATTAAATGACACCCACACGCGTTAGTTATCGAGCACGGACTGCCTAACACAGCCTGCCCACCTTTATTTATCCAGGAGCTCTGCCTTCCGGCGTGAGCGCAGGGGCTGATCACTTCTAGCGCGTGCGCCGGCAACAATAGGCTGGCATGCTAACAGCCACACCACGCTCTATACTACCTGGGCCTCTTCGGTGGATGTGGGCCCTCAGGAGCGGACAATATGTGCCATTTCTAACTCCCTCTCGCAGTTTCTAGCAGAGAGCGCCAGGGCACAGTTAATCTTCAATCCCGGTGGCCGGTACTTATGCTCACGGGCTGTTTCCGCACTCGCACAGCATCCGTCTCGTCACGTGTGGAAGACTTCTCTTGTTTCAGTGCAGCGACTTCCTGAAGTGTGAAACGTGCTGCCGTACAAAGAGGCGTTCAGTGGAGCGTGTAGACTGTACGGGCGCTCACAACAAACCCTAGGTGGAAATGTGTGTGTGTGTGTGTGCTTTTGTGCTTAATACAGCGATAGTATGGTCTAGGGAGAGCAGACAAGTAAGCTTGACTAACCACACAGTGGTGCGAAACGAGACCCCCACAGCTTGCTACAAAGACGCCTTGTAGAGGAACCATGTGTGCTAATGTTTTATTTATATGGGCCATGAATTAGCGTCATTGTCACTGAAAATGGAGAAGGGGCGGATTGAGGGGGCAGAAGGTGCAGGATGTAGTATCCAGCCGGATACATTCTAGTGTTTCAAGGCTATAACCCACACTAAACATCCACCACAGGCGTCACCAGTCAGGTGACCCTGAGAATAAAAAGGTCCGAGCGCACGTGCTCAAGGCCAGTTAACTACTCTCAATCTGGTGTCTGTGTGCTCCTTTATAAAGTATGTGGGCCTAGCGCCCCCACCACTTTACAATGTTGACGAGGGGGCTGTGCCCGTGCGTGCAGCAGCCCAGCAGTTGTGGGAAAAGGGGAGAGAGCTGCCCGTGTGCAGGGCACCCTCTGGAGAAGGCGTGAGAAGCGCCTGATTGCCGCGAGGAATGGTTAATCGCCTGCTGGCATGTGCAGAGCCCCAGGCGTGAAGCGAGGTGACCGGGAGCCCACCCCGCACCTCATGAGCCCGCTGTGAGCCGCCCTTACGTGGAAGTGCCCCGGAGTGAAGTGCGAGCCGAGCGGAGCCCACCCGCATCGGCCGCGACAGAGTGACCCCCAGAGCAAGTGAGGAGAACCACGCGGAGCCCACCCGCGTGGATGAAAGGACCCGCCGAAGGTGAGGAACTGCGGAAGGGGGAACGCGAAGGGAAGTACCCAGCACAATGGGAAGCCAGCGGGAGCCCACCCCGTTCCTTCAGCCCCGCGCCAAAGCGCGGCATGCCCCGAGCGCTATAAGGCCAGTGGGAGCCCACCCCGCCGCAACGGCCGAAAGTAGGCACTGACCTGTGAGGTTGCCCGAAGGTACCGAAGCGGCCCTCACCCGCGCAGCGTAGAGACTGGATGATGCTGCTGCGGGTAGGAGGGGGAGCAGCCAGAAGTGTGTCCTGCCCGCGGTGAATGAAATAAGCGCCGCATCCCTACGCCGCTCGTGTAAAGAAGATGGCCCAGGACGGAGCAAACAGGCTCTGGTAACAGCACCGACTTTCCCCCACCCCGCGCCGCATGTGAAATAGGAGGCTGCGGCGGGCGGGGAAAGCGTGGAGGAATAAGCCTGCGGCCACTCAGCGGCATCACTATGGGGGTGCGGGGAGTGCAGACCGCACCGGGTGACACCCTCACATGGGGTGACACCAACAGGGCCGGTGTGCGCAGAGCAACCAAACATTTTAGGAGGAGGAGGTGCCTGTGCGCAGTGCGCACTGTCTCCTCTCCTTTCTTTTATTTGCTTCCCTTTGAAATGGATCCAAAAAAGAAAATCACAATTGCTGGTAATCATTGTCTATTTTTCTGACATTTAATTCCAAAGTTCAGCATCGGGAATAAAAGTTTAAAAATATGAAAAATAAATAAGTAAATAAAGTAAGACAGAGTGGTAGCAAACTGGCCAGATTGATTTTATTCACACCCAAACACATTAGCGCCACTTTTACAGAGTTTGCAAGTGAAGCGCTATTTTTGTTGTCTTGGCTTTGTTTCCCCGGGGCTTGGAACTAGTGCACCAATCCTGGAGGTACTGCAATGTGAGGATTGAAAAACAAAATT
This sequence comes from Triturus cristatus, assembly GCF_964204655.1. Classification (NCBI taxonomy): domain Eukaryota; kingdom Metazoa; phylum Chordata; class Amphibia; order Caudata; family Salamandridae; genus Triturus; species Triturus cristatus. The sequence continues at coordinate 1,699,838,397 of NC_140590.1, forward strand.
TGTACTGCTGCTCTGTATCTAGGGATGTTGTCTTTTTTTACCATACTGCTTACGTTTTGTAAGGATATAAGAAATGGCCATTGAAATGGGTCCATTCAGGGCTCTGTTGTCATGTCCTTAACTTTTCAGGCAAAAGCACTCACTGATTTCTGAACAGTGAGTGTAAAAGCGTTAAGGTAACCATGTTGTTCCTGCTTACATTTCACATGGTTTGCAAAATTTTGCATTCCCTATGATTGTTTGCTTTTTCCAGGATGCTGTCACTTTTTTTGTAGGCCACATATTGCTCTTGCCCAGTGCGTAATTTAAATTGAGCCGCATCCAGGTGTTTATAGCTGGCAACAATTGGGTTGTAGTTGAAGGCAGTCTGAGTTTTTCTCAGTGGGGCAGTATGGTGTTCAGTGGGGGAGAGGATGTGGCACTATGGCCAGAGCTGCTGAATTTGGAACTGGGGAACCAGGTCCAGCCTTAATAACCAGTCCGCCAGACCACTCTCCTGAGAGAGCACTAGCTCATGCTAGACCTTAGAAGGCTTCGCAAGACATTAGAAGCCCCGGTGTCGTAGCACCAGCAGGTGGACCCTAGCATGACAAGTGTATGTTAACCTTCAAGGCTTGTCGACCACTATTCATACTGAAGTTCACCTCCAGTCTTGCAGGCAGGCCTATGAAGCAGTACACCCTAGAACAATGACCCTGTCACTGAGATCACAGGACCCTTGAGAAGGGCCAGCTCTAGGGCGGTTCAACCGGTGTGACCGCACCAGGTGCTCACTTTAGGTGGAGGCATCATTTTTGCAAGTATATTATGGTTTTAAAAGCGCTTGCTGCCTCCTTCCTGGCCGCCAGTAATTTTCGGTAACAAAATTGTCATGATGACTCTGGTGATTAATGTTTTTCCTAGAGAGAGATCGGAATTTTGTCTAATGGAAGATTTGACTCAAAGAAAGGTAGCTCAGAGGGTTAATGTACCTGCTGCAAAGAACATGTACCATGCAGATCACAAAGTGCACATAATGTAAATAGGCCAGTGGGCTACTGCTTTTGTCAGAGAGATCCTTTTGTTACTTGCAATTTATAAGTTAAAATCCTAACATAGAACAGTGAGCTATTAACTGTCATCTACTCCGCAGCAACACAAGTCACATTTTTTATTAACTTTTGATACGTTTGAGCTACAAACAATTTATTAGTTTAAATGGTCAGATCATGCTGCAGATCTTGCATTATGAGGCAAATATGGCAGAGCCATTATTATTTAGAAAACATTTGCAAACTAGGATTTTTAGCCATTCATGTTTGAACTGCTGTTTTGGAAAAGGGAGAAGTGCTGATGACAGAAACTCCATGGCTCGGAGACAAATGGCTTGTGCTTCCACATTTTATCGTATTTGGGGACATTCTGTGATTAGAAGCATATCCCACTTTGTGAACACATTTTACTGTCAATAACTCATTATAACCTTACATAATCATGTGTATCCATTGGTTGATAAAACTGGGCAGTGAAACTAAACAAATACAAAAAATTGGGATGTTTGCGCATTCTGGCCACGCCTCTGGCTCTGCCCACTGATCCAATCCTTGGGTTATTCCCACCCTCTGATTCTCCGCCCACAGTTCCCCTACTTTTTTTCCCCCACTTCGACCACTGATATATCGTGTTGCTGGATAGTGGGAACACCACACCAGTAAAAAGTACCATACCTATGAAATTATAAATTACAATATACTGTTGACTAGCAGGTAGCCCACTGTACAACCTGATTAATGAGTCATTATCACACTGTTGTTAACAGGCACATTTTGTACATATAGGACCCACATTTACAAACGATACTAAGGATTCTGTATGGTCCTGTTATTTGCTAACTGTGTCCACTGGCGGACTCGGGGCGGAGGAGGTCCATGCGGTAAGTCGTGAGGGGGTGACACCATGAGTTACCCGCACCGGGTGACACCAACCCTAGTGACGCCACTGCGGCCACTTAAAGCAGAGAGAAAGAAGTGTGCCCCAACCTCATTTGCACAGGCAACCTGGCAAAGTGACACACACAGTGAGAACAATTAGGAAGGCACCTACCTGGCTGTGAGTGCCTGTACCCCGTGGGTAAAATAATAAGGAGGACAGCGGAGGCCATGGGAAGTATGCACCGGCATTCCTCCTTCTTTTAAGTGAAAGCATATGAAGCCGGCAGCGTGAGAGAAGCTGCCAAGGTTGAAAATAAAAGAAATGAGGACACACTGCCATCGTGTGGCTGATCAGCGATACTACACCCTCTAAATACAGCACTGCTACCTGTACAGGACTCGTCAAAGACTGACAAGGCATAATGGAAATGCCTAGAAAGAAGTAGATCCGGGAAGCCAACTGGAAAAGTGACAAGAAGATCACTTTGGATGCCAGGAGAAAGGCACATTAGCTGTGGGGCATCCAGCTGAGGAAAGAGTAACCAAAGCACCAAGATGATACACAGCTCCAGGTTGCCGAGGTGAACGACAGTGTGTGTGCAGGTCACACCCGTCTGAAGGACACAAGCAAGGACTGACTGTTGGGGCCTGCAGCTAGGGCCAAAAGAGAGAACAGTGCCAGGAATCCAGTAAGTCTGCTCTGAAACAGTGGCTACACTTAGGAAAGTGGAAGAAAAATGTGCAAGCACAGAAAGTGCGACAGGATAAAGACAGAGTGACAGAAGAGTACAGGGTTTGCACCAAGATTGCATAGTACACACCAATGGTGCCCAGACCAGGGGGTACACTACAGAGGGAGTTAAAGGCATCGGTGCACACGGAAGATCAGTGGTACCTGTACAGCGAGTGGTACCCCAAGAAGAAATGAAGAGCGTAGTGAATAGCGCGCACAAGGAGTGACCAGGAGCAGGTCGACGGAGCGGTAGCGCAGACCACCAGAAGCACTGAACCGAGCTGAGGCCGAGAGAGAGTGCAGCGGTACCTGGTGGCCACAGGTTGTCGCTGCAGCACAAGGAAAAGGCAGGAGCCCCACCAGACAAACAAACGGTGAATCAGGGACTCAGCACCAGGCAAGTGCGCAGGAGCGCAGGAACAGCGGACACTGCTCCAGGAACAAAGGAAGTAAAGGAACGCACAGCGAGTGCACCCAGTGAGGTAATGCAATAGCGCCATCAGAAGTGCGCTGCAGCAATGTGAGTGCGGAGAGGAAGAAGAAGTGGTTGCACAGACCACCAGAAGCACGAAGACCCAGAAAGAGAGAAGAAACCGACCAGCCAGATGGTCGCCAGAGAAGAAGCCGACCAGCCAGATGGTCACCAGAGAATAGAAGAAGTCGACCAGCCAGATAGTCACCAGAGAAGAGAAGAAACCGACCAGCCAGATGGTCGCCAGAGAAAAGAAGAAGCCGACCAGCCAGATGGTCGCCAGCGAAAACAAGAAGCCGACCAGACAGATGGTCGCCAGAGAAAAGAAGCGGACCAGCCAGATGGTCGTCAGTGAGAAGAGACCTGGCAAGAGGTCTGATCAGAAGAATGGAGAAGAAGTCCGTGAAGTGAGTGTCCGAGGGGATGTCCGTGAAGAGAACCCCAGGAGAGGTCCGCGAGGAGGATCAGAAAGAGACAGACGAGAAGTTCAACAACAGTAACTAGAAGTTGGAAGGAATCGAGGGAAAGAAGGTCGCGACGACCGGTCCAGTCACAGAGTGAAAAGAAGACAGTGTCCTATTGCTGGGACAATACCAGAGGGAAACGTTTAGAGTGCATGCTACACGGAGAAGCCTGGTTAGGATGAGAAAGAATGCGAGAAGACTAGACCGCGTCGCAAATGAAGGAAAGAGAAGACTGAGCGTGAGTGGAAAGACGCCATGAAGAAAGAAGAGGATGACAGAATGTCAGCCTACGAAGGAGGAAGGTACAGTGGCACAGCGCCACAGGGCAGACAACCAACACAGGCATGCGAAGGAAGAAGATGCGAAGTGACCGGGCAGAGTACTTGCGTCATCACAAGAGAGAACACCCTGAGACATCGGACCGCTGCTACTGCCCAATCAAAGAATATTGGTGAAGTTATCAACACCACCAAGGAGCAGCACAACACCTGAGCGAATCCACACACTCCAGACAACCGGAGTCCAAGAAGGCAAGCCACCCAGGAACCGTCTGTGCACCCCTGTCAGCCTGAAGCAAACAGAAGTAGAGCACAACCGGACATTAGAAGATCCACCCCTTGGGATAAAGCAAGACTGGGCCGTGGCCCTGTTGGGAGTTCTGAACCGACCCCTACGCGCAGCCTACATGAAGGCCCGCACAGCCCAAGTGGAAATCCAGGGGCAAGGGGCCTCAGCTGAATTCCAGTGAAATGAGAGTCCGAATGGGAGAGATGTTCGGCAGCAGCTCCTCGAAATGCGCAGGATGCACGGAGGCAACAGCTGGAGACTGGTTACCCAGCGACCCTGAGAGGAAGACACGGAACCAGATTCCTGACGGTGAGGACACCGAGATGGAAACATCACCCTTGGCGGACACATGAGTGACTAGGCTGTAAGTCCCGTTGGCAGTTCGGAAGCGACGCCTTAGCGCTGCCCACGTGGAGCCCGCACAGTCCACACGGTCCCATGGCCGCCCAGCAGGAAAGCCCACCTGGAGGCTCCGGTGAGAGAGGAGCCCAAGTGAGAGAGGCAAGTTGGAAGTAGCTTGGCCATTAAGCTACAGGAACAACATCAAGCACGTCGCCTCCAGGCAGAAACCCCACGACAAGAAATATCACAGAGTGGATATCATCACAACTCCCAGTATCCTGATGAAAGACTCATGTACATAGACATTGTTACTGATAGACCAGGTTGGTCTCAGGTAGTTTGCCAAGGCGAACCCGAACGTCACAAACAGTGGTAGTCTAAGAAATCCAACACCGCCGGGTCAGCGGCCTGAAGATAATGCCACTTGTGATATATGCTTTTTGGGGTATCTGTTTTCTTTGCAGGTTGGACTTCGTATTTTTCCTTTTACCCAAAGTTGGGAGGGATGTAGTATCCAGCCAGATACATTCTAGTGTTTCAAGGCTGTAACCCACACTAAACACCCACCCACCACAGGTGTCACCAGTCAGGTGACCCTGAGAATAAAAAGGTCCGAGCGCACGTGCTCAAGGCCAGTTAACTACTCTCAATCTGGTGTCTGTGTGCTCCTTTATAAAGTATGTGGGCCTAGCGCCCCCACAACTTTACAAAGCAGTCCTATGGCAGGAGGTAGAGGGCGGGGGGAACAGACTTGGAATGATAGGACAGGGAAATATAGCAATGGCGTCTGCTGCATTTGAACCGAACTACTGCAATTAAAGAACGTTTGCTGTAATTGAAACACCCTCTGATGTACGGATATACGTTTTGCTGGAGTAACTTTTTGTAATTTTAATAGTGCACAAACCAGCCCGTTTTCACTGGAGAGTGCAAAGGGGCATTACCCAGCTCGTGAATTCGAGTTGGTGAAGTAAACTGTATGGAGTCTGGCAGGGCCCATCTCTTCACGTTTTCACCTCTTGTGCATCTGTGATGCAAGTGGATTGCAACTACAGGAGCGTGGCAAGAGGCGACGTGCTTTTTTGCTGTCATGTGATGTTAAACGCTACATCAGTAAAAAATAAAGCGCTATGACACGGTTATTGGTGACCGCATCATATCACTTTTATTTTCTTTACTTTCGGGCATGTTGCACAGCGGCCGCACTGCTGTGCAACATGGTTAGAAACACATTGACAAAACCAAGAGATCTCTTATAAGCGAGGCCTATTGGCTTTGACATTGCTTATTTTTAGGTGGGAAGGATGGAAAAGTAAGGACGGGGGGTTGGGGGAATTTACGGGTAAGCACCGAGGATGGAGAGAGGGTAGGGGCGGCGGCAGCAACACAGATGGATGCACTATGCACAAGGGAATTTGAGAGGGGTGAAAAAGAAATAGTACCTCAATCCTAGGGCAAGCAACGGACGGGCACTCATTTAGTTGCATCAATCTGTGCTTGGTCTATAGCTACAGAAAGGAAAGGAAGTGACACGTCCCAGGTGCTGGCCAATTAGCAGGCAGTAAGCAAAGTGACAATGATGTCAACGAATGGTAAGCAATGGGCGGGCAGCAAGCCCTTTATTGTAAACAATACCCTCACAAGCGAAAGCGCATGCAGCGCATGCACTGTCGAAGGCTAGACTTGAAAAGATTTGCTTTAGGTACAGTCTGTTTACATACTACTAAAACACATCTATTGCTTTCTTAACCCCTTCGACGCTCATGACGGAACGGTTCCGTCATGAGCGTCGGTTGAGCTGTGCTCATGACGGAACCGTTCCGTCATGACCACGCCCGCGCAGGTTACGGTCAGCACAGCGGGGGAATCCGCCCCGCATGGAAGGGGTTAATTCACAGTGCTTTCTTTCAAAGGTTTGGACCTCTTAGCACAATAAATATATGTATCAATTCCATCGGTGCACCCACCAGTATTCAAATCTGTGACCTTCCAGATAAATACGCAGAGCTTGCAGTGGTGCCATTAACCAACTGAGCTGTCTTACCATAACAGAGTATGGAAGACTGATTAGTTAAACTCACCTTTATTTTTAATTTAAAGTGTGTGTACTATATTTTATATTCAGTTTCTTGGAGGTGAAAAGCAGACAAAATATTTAGAGAACATTTGTTCTCCAGTGCCCTATCTTTGAACATGTCCCCCCTCACTGACAATGCCCCCCCTTCCCTCAAGATCAGTTTTTGGTACACTTGCACCACTAATAAGAAAAAATTCCACCCTCAAGAACAAGGGAGGAGGATGTCACCTGCCACCTGATAATAAAGGAGCGTAGCCACGTCTCCAAAAGATAACAAACACAACCTAAATTTCATTCAGGGGAGAATAAGATACATAACAAAGTACATATAAACAAAAATGTAGTACAAGTACAATATTTATTTAAAGATATAGTACATGTATATTATTTGATTTTCAAAAAATATATGCCGGAGCAAGTCAAAGGACAAAATAACACAGAGGCATATATACAATAGAAACACATAGACAATGAGAAAAATGAGCAAAATTACCAAAACTGATATGAATAGTAGAATAAACAAAAACAATGTATAATATCCCCACAAAAAGAGCTCTATAAAATAAAATGAACAAATACAAACACATATACTTCCATCAGTTTCACCAATCAAACACTCCACATTCTCGCATCCATCAAATGAAACAATTTATATAAACAACAAGCCATATATATAAAAATAAGAAAGACAGAAACCCAGAAAAGATATCTTGGGCAATAATACATATAGCAAGTGCTTCCAATGGTGTGTTGCCCATTGGTTTCTGTCTTGCACGGTGCCGACGCGCGTTGCGGTGCTAGGCTAACAAGTAGCCATCACCTTCCTCAGGGCACTTAAACTTAAATATCGGGAGAGAGCACTGAAGTGGGGAAGACCAGGAAACAAAGGATAATTCTAAAGATGTATCCTGGATATAGCCTGGATCCAAAATCTACATGATTCAAGGACAGCAGCTCAAAACACACTATAAAACAAGATATCACACAATTAGAAACATTCCCCCTTGAAACAAAAATATTATTAAAAAGAACCACGGTTTCCAAAAGACCTCCACCTAGAAAAAATAGTGCACGGAAAAGGACACACGTGTTGATAGACTCCAAAGTGCTGGAGAGGTCCTAGAAACAAAAAGTGCCCTTTAAATGAGGCAATGAATGTTAAGAATGAAACCAGCAAGACCCAAAAAGATCGGACTAACCTCTATCTTCCTGCACTAGTTAAAACTAAGGATAGCAGAAATAAAAAATAAAAATAGACAATAATCTCAAAACATGATGAAAAAATAACAAGGGTGCTCACATCCAAGATAGGAAAACAGAGCAGAGTGCAACAAAAGTATACACTAACTTATTGAGCGTCCAGTAGGTAAGAGCTCAATAGATGTTCTTAGTCCAAGCAGGAGAATCAAATGATAAATCGAGAGCTGATAAATGGCACTAAAAAAGAAAAAAAGGGCCCACTCAGAATCACAGAGGCCAGACAGCACAGAAGTCTGTTAAGGGACCATATGATAAGAAAAGATAGTCAGCGAGGGAAAGATAGACCAAATGAAATGCAAAGTTCATATCATCCTCTCAGATATTTATCCAGAAGTGGCCAAAGCTTTACCTGGAACAAAATATCTCCCGGAGCAATACGGGGATCCAGAGATATAGAAGATTGAAATCAGCGTGCCCTTGTCAAGTGGTGGCAGCTTTAATCAGCATACAAGAGTGAAAAAATCTGTACAGAGATGGACAGACAAAAGTAAAATCGAAGACCGGTAACACAGAAAAATACAATAACTGTTAACCCATGGACCCATACCCCGCTCAGTACAGGAAACGGTTTATGTCAGCTATCAATGTATAATCAACTAGAAATCCCAAGAAGGCAAGATAGAATTGAAAAAAAAAAAATGTGCAACAAATATATATATACCGGAAAGAGAGGTACTGGAGACCGCCAAGGCTCATGGGCCCCTTTAAAATCTAATGGCAGATCTTCAGGAATAAGATGAAATAAAAAGAGCATAAAGTCGCAGCTCTTACCTTATTCGCACAGGGTCGCGCTACTATATCAACGTAGAAGAAACTCCGACCGGAGAAAATATACTCGGCGGGTCCAGAGGACCAGAAGGAATGCCGAGTTCTCCTCCAGGAATGGCGGCCACAGTCAAGCGTTCCAGGCTTTAGAGGAAGCGACGACGTCCGTCTCGGTAAAATATCCAAGGCGGAAGAAGATAGACTAAAGCCGTCCCCCAGTCATTTATTGGCTGGGCTACCTTTCGTAATAGGCGGTTCACTACGGCAAGCGCGGAGCGCACTAGAAATAGACAGAGGACTGCTGAATCATGCAGCTCAGTCCGCGATCAATAACTACAAAGGCAAATTAAGACACTATTTCGAGAGTAATGCCAAAATGAAAAACTTGCTTCCGTCGAGATGAATAGTCAGTAAAGCAAGACCATGTATCGCCCAACAAGTCTAAAGCTGCGAAAAAACACACTAACTGAGTGTAATCTCAGTAAAAGGTAAAAACGATTCATTATCAAAAAATAAAATTCAGATGGCTTGTTCCCACGGTGTATGTTCATTCAATCCTTGTTTCTCAGAATCAAGAAAGAAAATCCAGAAAACCACCCTGGTCTTACGAAATTTGCTATTATCCCGACCTTTGACAGTAGTAATCTTCTCTAAAACTGTCCATTTCAAGTCAGTCTCCTCATGTCCCATTTGTAGCCAATGGTGAACCAATGGAGCTGATGTTTTGGAGATCCGAATGTTTGATTTGTGCCCCCCAATTTGTGTTCTGATCTCTCTGCCCGTTTCGCCCACATAAGAGAGATTACATGGGCACATTATGCAGTACACCACATTCGTGGTCCTGCAGTTGTTCCTTTGATATGTTTATTTCTGATGTCAATATGGTCGGCGACAATGGCGTTGTCACACGCCTGACACTTACCACATCTATGGTTGCCTTTAATGGGGGTATCTCCCGTAATAGACTTTTGTAGAAACTGGTCAGTAGTATTGGGTTTAGCCCTCACTAGAAAATTTCGGAGATTCTTATTCCGTCTGAAAGCAAAAATCGGTTTGGCAAGTTTCAGAATGAACTGACCATCAAACCCTGTGATAAGGGTGATGGTATTGTCTTGTTTGACACTTCTAACTGCAAATCTAAAATGAGAGATATGCTCTCAGTACAGGAACATTATCAAAGAGTGAGGGGCGACCCAGAAAATAAAGTCAAAATTAAGATCTTTGACATATGTAAGAGAGCAGAACAAGCAGGAATAATTACCCAAAAAGAGTTTGATTTTCTTACACCTACTATGACTCGGATTCCTGTCATTTATGGGTTACCCAAGACCCATAAGAACCCTTTGGATTCCCCCTTATGACCTACAGTGTCCACAATCGGATCGGCCACTGAATCACTCTCGAAGTATATCGATGTTTATCTCAAACCCATAGTGACCCAGCTTCCATAATTTGTTAGAGATACGGACCATTATCATTCAGTGCCTGGACATTGTGCTCAGTGAAAAAAAATTTGAATTCGATGGAGAACTGTTCAAGCAGGTGAAGGGAGTCAGTATGGGGGCCGCCTGTGCCCCCAGCATAGCCAATTTGTACATGGGAAACTTCGAGCAGAAGTTTATATACAACGAAGTTGCCCCCTTCTATTAAAATATACTATTATGGCATCGATTTATTGATGATATCTTCTTTATCTGGGAAGGTGACAAGGCTGATATGGACCAATTTTTTGAATGGATCAACCTGTGCAATCACAATCTTAAATTCACCCCGAATAAAAGTGAAGAAAAGGTTGAATTTCTCGATGTGTGGATAGAACACAGTGACCACCAGATTACTGTATCCCTTTATATGAAACCTACAGCGAAAAATACACTGCTCCATTATAGCAGCTATCATCCTCACTGTCAAAAGGAAGGGATCCCCTTCAGTCAGTTCCTGCGCTTGCGCAGGAACTGCACTGATATACATGATTTTGATATCCATGCTGATGTCCTTAAAACTAAACTTTTAGCTCGAGGATATCCTAAAAGGTTGGTCCGTGACTCCTACAAGAGGGCGAAATACTTTAACAGAGACACAACGGGGCAGATTTATGTTTCCTGGCGCATCCCTGCAAATCAGCAGGGATGCGCCAGGAAAGATGCGTCACGCAAGTTTACCCTTGCGCCACCACAGATGCGCCGCATTTACAATGCAGCGCATCGTGGCGCAAGGATAAACAGATGCGTGACGCATCTGATGGCATAAGGGCGGCGCATTGCTGGAGTCGTGTCGCAAGCACGACGCAACTCCAGCAATGCTCAGGAGCTGCCCATACCGAACATGCTGCATCGTGCCTTACGCCTGCTTCAAGTAAGCGCAGGGTTTTGACGCAGCAGAGTCGGAAAAGTGACTCCGTGAAATCTTGTAGATTTCACTGAGTCACTTTTCAGAGGCTTTGTCTGACGGAACGCTCACCCTGCATACATTAAACCTGACGCAGGTTAACTGTAGCGCAGGGCTTTACCACATGGCGCATCTCCCTAGATGCGTCACGTTGTAAATTAGGCTCAACATGGCGCATGGTTTACGCCACCGCTGCATCACAGAAGTGACGCAACGGCGGCGTAAATGTCTCGCAAGGGGCTTGTAAATCTGCCCCTATGTTTGTACCTAAATCTGATCCCACGGACAAGAAATTGGTCTGTGTGACTCGCCACTCGAATCTGAATCAAAAAATTCAACAAGCCATCTATTCAGAGTGGCATTTGCTTAATCTTCGAGATGACATTCCGAAATTTGCCAAACCGATTTTTGCTTTCAGACGGAATAAGTATCTCCGAAATTTTCTAGTGAGGGCTAAACCCGATACTACTGACCAGTTTCTACAAAAGTCTATTACGGGAGATACCCCCGTTAAAGGCAACCACAGATGTGGTAAGTGTCAGGCATGTGACAACGCCATTGTCGCCGACCATATTGACATCAGAAATAAACATATCAAATTGAATCAAATGACCAGCTGCAGGACCACGAATGTGGTGAACTGCATAATGTGCCCATGTAATCTCTCTTATATGGGTGAAACGGGCAGAGAGATCAGAACACGAATTGGGGAGCACAAATCAAACATTCGGACCTCCAAAGCATCAGCTCCATTGGTTCACCATTGGCTACAAATGGGACATGACTTGAAATGGACAGTTTTAGAGAAGATTACTACTGTCAAAGGTCGGGGTAATAGCAAATTTCGTAAGACCAGGGAGGTTTTCTGGATTTTCTTTCTTGATTCTGAGAAACAAGGATTGAATGAACATAGACCGTGGAAACAAGCCATCTGAATTTGATTTTTTGATAATGAATCGTTTTGAGTTTTTACTGAGATTACACTCTGTTAGTGTGTTATTTCCCAGCTTTAGACTTGTTGGGCGATACATGGTCTTGCTTTACTGACTATTCATCTCGACGGAAGAAAGTTTTTCATTTTGGCATTACTCTCGAAATGGGGTCTTAATTTGCCTTTGTAGTTATTGATCGCGGACTGAGCTGCATGATTCAGCAGTCCTCTGTCTATTTCCAGTGCGCTCCGCGCTTGCCGTAGTGAACCGCCGATTACGAAAGGTAGCCCAGCCAATAAATGACTGGGGGACGGCTTTAGTCTATCTTCTTCCACCTTGGATACGGTGACGGACGTCGTCGCTTCCTCTAAAGCCCGGGACGCTTGACTGTGGCCGCCATTCCTGGAGGAGAACTCGGTATTCCTCCTGGTCCTCTGGACCCGCCGAGTATACTTTCTCCGGTCGGAGTTTCTTCTACGTTGATATCGTAGCACAACCCTGTGTGAATAAGGTAAGAGCCGCGACTTTATGCTCTTTTTATTTAATCTTATTCCTGAAGATCTGCCATTAGATTGTAAAGGGGCCCATGAGCCTTGGTGGTCTCCGGTTCCTCTCTTTCCGGTATATATATATATTTTTTGCAGATTTTTTGTTTTTTCCAATTCCATCTTGCCTTCTTGGGATTTCTAGTTGATTATACGTTAATAACTCACATAAACCATTTCCTGTACTGAGCGGGGTATGGGTCCATGGGATAACAGTTATTGGATTCTTCTGTGTTACCGGTCTTCGATTTTACTTTTGTCTGTCCATCTCTCTACAGATTTTTTCACTCTTGTATGCTGATTAAAGCTGCCACCACTTGACAAGGGCACACTGATTTTAATCTTCTATATCTCTGGATCCCCGTATTGCTCCGGGAGATATTTTGTTCCAGGTAAATCTTTGGCCACTTCTGGATGAATATCTGAGAGAATGATATGCACTTTGCATATCATTTGGTCTATCTTTCCCTCGCTGACTATCTTTTCTTATCATTTGGTCCCTTAACAGACTTCTGTGCTGTCTGGCCTCTGTGATTCTGAGTGGGCCCTTTTTCCTTTTTTAGTGCCATTTATCAGCTCTCGATTTATCATTTGATTCTACTGCTTGGACTAAGAACATCTATTGAGCTCTTACCTACTGGACGCTCAGTAAGTTAGTGTATACTTTTGTTGCACTCTGCTCTCTTTTCCTATCTTGGATGTGAGCAGCCTTGTTATTTTTTCATCATGTTTTGAGATTATTGTCTATTTTTAATTTTTCTTTCTGCTATTCTTGGTTTTAACTAGTGTAGGAATATAGAGGTTAGTCCGATCTTTTTGGGTCTTGCTGGTTTCATTCTTAACATTCATTGCCTCATTTAAAGGGCACTTTTTGTTTCTTGGACCTCTCCAGCACTTTGGAATCTATCAACACGTGTGTCCTTTGCCGTGCACTATTTTTTCTAGGTGGAGGTCTTTTGGAAACCGTGGTTCTTTTTAATAATATATTTGTTTCCAGGGGGGAATGTTTCTAATAGTGTGATATCTTGTTTGTTGGACAGGCCACATGAAGGGCTTGCTCCCTCCCCGCATGACACGGCCCAAGCCCCGGACTCCCAGGTGTTACCCACAAAAACAACCCGCACCCCGTCTCCCGACGGAACTCCTGCCCCCGGACATCCATGTATCATGGGGCCGAACCACTACCGGCTCCCCCGGCCGGATCAGCCGCCATCTTGGACACTGCGCCACGAGGCCGCGTGGCCTCAGCTCGACCCTAACCCTGGGCCTGGCCCGTCCCCGACATCCCGGCACCACCATCCACCCAGGAGGTGAACGGGCCACTTGGCAGGTCAATGGGAGAAAGAAGTGTCGATGGCTCTCCCCCGCCAGGTGCCGATCGCCCTCCAGCTCCCCCGGGCGCTGGCTCCACCCCCTGCTGGGTGTCTGGACTCCCTCATCCCGGACCCCCCGACCTCCAAGTGCGAGGGTCCGGACATCAAAGGGCGCCAGACCTATAACTAGGGCAGCTCCAGAGCAGGAAGGCAGTTGTATCCTGGAGTCGAGAGACACCGAGAAGAACCCAGCCTTGACGGACTACTGGCGCTGCCGTAGCCCTGCCTTGTGAATTATCGTCCTGCCTGCTGGCGCTGCCGCGGCCTTCTGCATCATCCATCCTCGTCGGGACCTGCTGGCGCTGCCGCGGACCGTTGTAACGACCACCTTCATCGGGACCTGCTGGCGCTGCCGCGGACCGTGTAACGACCACCTTCATCGGGACCTGCTGGCGCTGCCGCGGACCGTGTAACGACCACCTTCATCGGGACCTGCTGGCGCTGCCGCGGACCGTGTAACGACCACCTTCACCGGGACCTGCTGGCGCTGCCGCGGCCCGTCCAAGCTAGAACACCGAGCTCGAGGATTGTGAGCTATCCACCATACCATCTCAGCTACCAGATTGGTAACCAGACTGTCCCGCTACCCCCTTTTCCCAAACCCAGAGACTAGAATCGAGGGGACCCCTGAGTCCAGACCTCCTTGTACCATTTCATCGTACCTTAAGAAATCACCTATAAAGAACGTTAAATCCTGTCCTTGTGTGGTATATATCTGTGGGGGGGAAGTTACTCATCTGTACGATCGCTGGAGACGGCTCTCCCCGGAGACCTCTCCCCTTGTCCTCGGCCAACCCTCCCGGTCCGTCTAACATTGGTGGCCAGCGGCGCGATCCGAATCAACGCGTAATCGTACAGAGAGTAGCTCACCCCACGACAAAACCACGATGTCAACCAAAGAGAGCGGATCCACCGAGAAATTCCAGATGGATAAATTGGAAGAGTATAGCCATCGTGAACTGAAACAATTCTGCATGGAACTAGGCATTGCTACCACCGGCCTGAGTACCAAAGACGATTTTAAGCACGCCATTGAGTCGTGGGCAGAAACCGGGGTCGCCGGATCCCCAGACCAAAACGGTGCAGCATCGGAAAGGAACGCCACGGCTCCCGAGGAGCGAGGAACGGGCCTCTCGCAGGAAGAGATCCAAGAAAGAGAAAAAAACAGATTACATGAGTTGGAAATGGCACGACTCAAAATGGACGGTGAACTAAAATTAGCCGAGCAAAAACTGAACCTAGAACATCTGCGGCTCCGAGAAGAATGGGAAGAAAAACAGAGGCAGAGAGAGCTCGAAGAAAAAAGACTAACATTCGAACACGAGCGCAAACTGGCAGAAATAGAACTACGGAAGCAGAACAAAGAACCGGAGGTGCCCGAGCGACCGCGCACCCCGGGAGCGACAGAAAAGAAAGTCCACATCCCCAAGGATGTTGTCCGAGAGTATGTCCGAGAGGACGACATACAACAGTGGTTCAAGGCCTACGAGATCGCCATGACCTCCCACCGGATCGATCGAAGTGACTGGGGAGCCGGCCTATGGGGGAGGTTCGTCAACGAAGGCCGCGATGCCCTACTGCAGCTCCCAGACCATCAGATGTCATCCTATGACCACATGAAGGCTGCCCTCCTCACCCGATATGGGCTCACACCCGAAATGTACCGCCAGAGGTTTCGGGACTGCACCCGGATCCCGGGTACAACGTGGGTGGAATATGTCAACTATTTCAGCCGAGCCTTCGAGGGTTGGATCAAGGGAAGCCACGTAACGACCTACGAGCAACTTTTTAATCTCATGGTGTGGGAGCACCTGTCTAACAACTGCTTCGTCGAGCTCAGGCAGCACCTCCTCGACAGTAAATTGACTGACCCACGGCAACTCGCCGCCGAAGCTGACCGGTGGGAAAGCACCCGAGTGGGCCGGAGAGGGCCACACGAGCAAAACCGGAACAACCAAGGTCAGCACCGTCCCCGAGGAGGAGGAGGAGGCCAGGGGCGAGGGAGAGACACCGTCCCGGCCACTCCCGCTGCCAGCACCCCGCCCCCGGCCGGCCGGGGCAACCCCCCGATGCGCCCGGGGTTCCGAGCCAACGTCACGTGTACCGATGCCAGCGAGTCGGCCACTACGCCAATGACCCGAACTGCCCGCAGAACCAAACGCCAAAACCCCGCCAGGTAGCTGCCGCCGCCCTGGGGGGAGAACAAATCTCCGAGGAACAAGAAGAATATGAGCAGGCACAACAAGAGTGGGAACCGGCCGCCATGGTTCTAGCGTGCCTAGGGGGAAGAGACATGGTCCCGCGGGCTCCCCTACCCGCCAACACCAGAAAATATAGCCAGTGGGTGAACATTAATGGGCGCCGGGCCGAAGCCCTACGTGACACAGGGGCCAGTGTGACGGCCGTCCGCTGTCACCTGGTAAAACCGGAGCAGATCCTGCCGAACATTCTCTGCCCCGTCCGCTCAGCCGACAATTCCGAGAGTCTATGTCGGATGGCCTGCGTCCCCTTCGAATGGGGAGGGGTCTCCGGCATGTTGAAGGTGACGGTCCGGGATGATGCCCCCGTGGACTGTCTCCTGGGGAATGATCTTGAGAGTTCCCCGTGGGCCGCCGTCGAAAGAAGAGAGCACCTGGGGATGCTGGGCCTCCCGGACTGGGCGTGCGTAACCACCCGGTCCATGGCCGCCCGTGCCATCCCCCGACCAGAAGAACCAGAATGGCCTGCACCTCCTCCCCCGATCGCTCCAGTAGAGGACACCGACTATACCGACCCCCCAGAGCAAACCCCCGAAGGGGTCGCCCAGCCCCAGGACCTTCCCGGCCTGGCTCAGTGGCGTCAAGAAGGGGGGCCCACCCAGGAACAGTTCCGCCAGGAGCAGAAGACCTGTCCCTCCCTCGAGGGACTCCGCCAGCAAGCCATCGCCCAGAGCGCAGGGGACTCCACCGGAGCCCATTGGGTCTATTGGGATAACGACCTGCTATACAGTGAACAGAGAATCGCGGAGTTAGGGGCCAGTCGAGTGCTGGTGGTGCCCCTCCGTTTCAGAGACTTCCTGCTAAATTTGGCCCACGATGTCCCTCTGGCTGGACACCTGGGCCAGGACAAAACCTACAGTCGCCTGGTGACCCACTTTTTCTGGCCGAGGATGCGAAACGACGTCCTCAACCACTGCCGGTCCTGCCCCACGTGCCAGGCCAGCGGGAAGAGCGGCCGCAAGCTCAAAGCACCTCTGCAACCCTTCCCAGTTGTCACCACCCCGTTCGAGAGGGTGGGAATAGACATTGTGGGGCCCCTGGACCCCGCACAGCACAAGGACATCGGTTCATCCTGGTACTGGTGGACCACGCCACCCGCTACCCCGAGGCTGTGCCCCTGCGAACTGTAACAGCTCCGGTGGTCGGCCGGGCCTTAATGGGGATCTTCTCCCGGGTGGGCTTCCCCCGAGAAGTCGTCAGCGACCGAGGCACAAACGTTATCTCGAAATATATGAAGTCCCTCTGGCAACAGTGCGGGGTCACCTACCGATTCACGACCCCCTATCATCCTCAAGGAAACGGACTAGTTGAGCGATTCAACCGCACGCTCAAGGGAATGATTGGGGGATTGGAAGAGCCCCTCCGTCGCCAGTGGGATGTACTACTTCCGTGCCTCCTCTTCGCCTATCGAGAAGTTCCCCAGAAGTCCCTCGGTTTTAGCCCTTTCGAACTCTTGTACGGGCACCCTGTGCGAGGGCCCCTCAGCCTAGTCAAAGAAGGTTGGGAGATGGCCCCCCTAAAGACCCCTCCAGACGTCTTCAAGTACCTCCTGGCACTACGCAATCAGACCCGGCGATTCAGGGAAATGGCAAAAGCAAATCTTGAGGCCAGTCAGGAGGACATGAAAAAATGGTACGATCAAAATGCCTCCTCCGTCGAATTCGAACCTGGTCAACAAGTGTGGGTGATGTCCCCCACCGAACCATGTGCCCTGCAGGACAAGTGGACGGGGCCCTTCAAAGTGGTCGAACGCAAGAGCCCCGTCACCTATCTCATCGATATGGAGTCTCCCCGGAACCCCCTCCGGGTCCTCCACACCAACAGACTCAAACCCCACTTTGTGCGCTCGGAACTCAGCCTCCTGATGGCTACAGACAGTGGGGCGGAAGAAGACTCCGAGCCTCTCCCTGATCTCCTGAAGACTCAGGAGAAAGACGGTTCCGTGGACGGGGTCCGGCTCTCCGATGCCCTCACCCCAGAGCAACGCCAAGGCTGCCGGGACCTCCTACTGCAGTTTGCTACTCTGTTTTCCCTCACCCCAGGGGTCACCCCCTGGTGCTTGCACGACGTGGACACGGGGGACAGTCCCCCTATCAGACACCGGGCATACCGCGTACCAGATCGGGTGCGGGCCTGCATCCAAGAGGAAGTGTCCAAGATGCTCACGCTCGGGGTCATCGAGCCCTCGGACAGCCCCTGGGCCAGCCCGGTCGTGCTGGTCCCCAAAGCCGCTGCCCCCGGCACCACTCCTGAACTCCGATTCTGCGTCGACTATCTGGGCTTGAATGCTGTCACCAGGACCGACGCTCATCCCATCCCCCGAGCGGATGAATTGATCGACCGCATGGGGGCTGCCCGCTACCTCAGCATCTTCGACCTGACAGCGGGCTACTGGCAGATCGGCCTCACACCCCGTGCCCAAGAACGGTCCGCCTTTTCTACCCCCGATGGCCACTACCACTTCAAGGTCATGCCCTTCGGCATGAAGAATGCCCCAGCTACTTTTCAGCGACTAGTGAACCAGGTCTTGGCGGGGCTCGAAGAGTTCAGCGCCGCCTACCTGGACGATATCGCTGTGTACAGCCACCACTGGTCCGACCACCTCCACCACCTCCGAGAGGTCCTGCAAGCCCTCCAGCGGGCCGGCCTCACAATCAAGGCCGGCAAGTGCCAAATTGGTCAGGGGTCCGTGACCTACCTCGGACACCAGGTGGGAAGCGGTCTGGTGGCCCCTCTGCAACTTAAAATCGCTGCCATCCAGTCCTGGCAACCCCCAGTCACGCAGACCGAGGTCCGAGCCTTCTTGGGACTCACCGGCTACTACCGGCGGTTCGTGAGGGACTATGGCAGCATTGTGGGGCCCCTCACGGGTCTCACGTCCAAAAACCACCCGAAGAAGATTAACTGGACCCCCGACTGTCAAGCGGCCTTCGAGAAGCTGAAAGCCGCCCTGTGCACCGCCCCTGTGCTCCAGGCCCCCGATTACAGTCGGGAATTCATTGTGCAAACGGACGCCTCCGACCACGGCATCGGGGCGATTCTCTCCCAGCTGAACCCCGAGGGTCTTGATCAGCCGGTGGCCTTCATCAGCAGACGCCTCCTGGCCCGAGAACAGCGCTGGAGCACAATCGAGAGGGAGGCCTTCGCAGTGGTGTGGGCCCTCAAAAAGCTCCGGCCCTATCTCTTCGGTACCCACTTCCGGCTGCAAACCGATCATCGACCCCTGCAGTGGCTAATGCAGATGCGGGGGGAAAACCCAAAACTACTGCGCTGGTCCATCTCCCTGCAGGGGATGGACTTCACTGTGGAACACCGACCGGGCCAAGACCACGCCAACGCAGATGGCCTGTCACGCTTTTTCCGCCTCGACGAGGAGAGTCCCCAAGAGGATGGGTGACTCTCCCCGCCTTCAGCTGGGGGGGACGCATGTTGGACAGGCCACATGAAGGGCTTGCTCCCTCCCCGCATGACACGGCCCAAGCCCCGGACTCCCAGGTGTTACCCACAAAAGCAACCCGCACCCCGTCTCCCGACGGAACTCCTGCCCCCGGACATCCATGTATCATGGGGCCGAACCACTACCGGCTCCCCCGGCCGGATCAGCCGCCATCTTGGACACTGCGCCACGAGGCCGCGTGGCCTCAGCTCGACCCTAACCCTGGGCCTGGCCCGGCCCCGACATCCCGGCACCACCATCCACCCAGGAGGTGAACGGGCCACTTGGCAGGTCAATGGGAGAAAGAAGTGTCGATGGCTCTCCCCCGCCAGGTGCCGATCGCCCTCCAGCTCCCCCGGGCGCTGGCTCCACCCCCTGCTGGGTGTCTGGACTCCCTCATCCCGGACCCCCCGACCTCCAAGTGCGAGGGTCCGGACATCAAAGGGCGCCAGACCTATAACTAGGGCAGCTCCAGAGCAGGAAGGCAGTTGTATCCTGGAGTCGAGAGACACCGAGAAGAACTCAGCCTTGACGGACTACTGGCGCTGCCGTAGCCCTGCCTTGTGAATTATCGTCCTGCCTGCTGGCGCTGCCGCGGCCTTCTGCATCATCCATCCTCGTCGGGACCTGCTGGCGCTGCCGCGGACCGTTGTAACGACCACCTTCATCGGGACCTGCTGACGCTGCCGCGGACCGTGGTGTAACGACCACCTTCATCGGGACCTGCTGGCGCTGCCGCGGACCGTGTAACGACCACCTTCATCGGGACCTGCTGGCGCTGCCGCGGCCCGTCCAAGCTAGAACACCGAGCTCGAGGATTGTGAGCTATCCACCATACCATCTCAGCTACCAGATTGGTAACCAGACTGTCCCGCTACCCCCTTTTCCCAAACCCAGAGACTAGAATCGAGGGGACCCCTGAGTCCAGACCTCCTTGTACCATTTCATCGTACCTTAAGAAATCACCTATAAAGAACGTTAAATCCTGTCCTTGTGTGGTATATATCTGTGGGGGGGAAGTTACTCATCTGTACGATCGCTGGAGACGGCTCTCCCCGGAGACCTCTCCCCTTGTCCTCGGCCGACCCTCCCGGTCCGTCTAACATTGTTTTATAGTGTGTTTGTCCAGGATACATCTGTAGAATTATCCTTTGTTTCCTGGTCTTCCCCACTTCAGTGCTCTCTCCAGATATTTAAGTTTAAGGGCCCTGAGGAAGGTGATGGCTACTTGTTAGCCTTGCACCGAAACGCGCGTCGGCACTGTGCAAGACAGAAACCAGTGGGCTACACACCATTGGGAGCACTTGCTATATGTATTATTGCCCAAGATATCTTTCCTGGGTTTCTGTCTTTCTTCTTTTTATATATATGGCTTGTTGTTTATATAAATTGTTTCATTTGATGGATGCGAGAATGTGGAGTGTTTGATTGGTGAGACTGATGGAAGTATATGTGTTTGTATTTTTTCATTTTATTGTATAGAGCTCTTTTTGTGGGGATATTATACATTGTTTTTGTTTATTCTACCATTCATATCAGTTTTGGTAATTTTGCTCATTTTTCTCATTGTCTATGTATATCTATTGTATATATGCCTCTGTGTTATTTTGTCCTTTGACTTGCTCCGGCATATATTTTTTGAAAATCAAATAATATACATGTACTATATCTTTAAATAAATATTGTACTTGTACTACATTTTTGTTTATATGTACTTTATTATGTATCTTATTCTCCCCTGATTGAAATTTAGGTTGTGTTTGTTATCTTTTGGAGACGTGGCTACGCTCCTTTATTATTAGGTGGCAGGTGACATCCTCCTCCCTTGTTCTTGAGGGTGGAATTTTTTCTTATTTGTGCTCCCGAGAGTCCCTGCCTACATTTGTTTTTCTTGGGGTCCCTCTGACTTTGGCCTTAAACTTGCACCACTGACTGGCTTGGATTAATTTGGCAGGTTGGAGACTTCCCCCGTTGGAATGATGGCAATGGAAGGGCTATTGATGTTTCTCCTGAACAAAAACATAATGTGTATTTGTAAAGCGAACTTTCACCAAGAAGGGTATCTTGGTACTGAATAACAGATGATTATTGTCACGCAACTCAATGGGACTCATTTTCTTTACCTCAGAAAGATGAAAGGTTTAGTTGGCCCACTGGAATTCGAACCTGTGGCCATGAGGTCAAACACAGGCCCTTGCAGTGGGTGCATTAGTCCACTAAGCCGCCAGAGCTGGTATAGGTTTGATGCATGGTCATGAAATGCATGGCATGGGATGTAGTGGAGGAGCCACAGTGAGACTAGGTGTTTATGGGTAATAGATGAATATGAGACTTCTGACAGAGTGGACCGAGGTAGGGTCAGTCAATAGGAGGTTTTGGTGTCCGGGGTGATTGGTACATGCTTGGACTTGGATTTCGCACATTGAACCAGGGGGGCATTGTTTTGTTGAGGCTGGGGGATGTGGTGCCCATTGGAAGGTGATAGCCGAGTCCAAGTCAGTCACACTTTTAGCCTTGGGCTCACTTGAACATGCTGCTTGGTGTTCCCAACATTATCAGTGAATGATCCCTGATGGCAACTTGAGTGGTCCTGAGAACTTTGAATAATGGAGTTAGTGCAGGTCATCTGCCCACATCCAGCAGGCATACCACCAGGTCCCTACTTCCTTCCTGTCTACATACATTACAGTATCATATGGTCTTGGGCGACCGATTGTAAGACCCCCGCAAGTATTCTCTTCTGTGGGAAAATTCTAAATTTATCCCACACTACAATTTGGGAGAAATGGTGCAGGCCAGAAATCACAACACGTTTGAGTGTTAATAAGATCACTTTAATGAATTACAAATAAACAAACCCTTGCAAATGCATCACAGACAAAATAGATAACACCACACTATACCTTCATCCATAAGTAACTAATCTCTCACCTCCTTGAAAAAAACGACCATTTGTTCCCTTTACCTAAAAACAGCTCTCCAAAACTTCCTCCCCATCGGTCCTGCAGAAATAGGCCGCCTGCCAAAACCCCATCACATAAATTCTGCTTCTTTACCTGAACAACTTTGAAACTCCAGTCTCTGTCTCTCAATTCTGCTTCTTCACCTGAACATCCTTGAAACTCCAGTCTGTGTCCTTCAAGCTGATCCGCCTGACCAGTGGCCATACCAACCTTCATTGTTTCTTTAAAAAATCCTTCCACAGACAATATAGCACCTGCTCATTAGAGACCACATCAAACTAACAAAAAACAAGCCCTACACACCTGCTCCATCAGCAGCCGCCCTTAAAGATCACAAAACTCTCTCACCATACCACCCCAACCTGGCTCACAAATCTCATTTGCCTAATCCAAAACATAATGGAATGGCTCCTAAGAATCCGTCTTGCATGTAAGTTATGGTGGGAGAGGATGAAATTAATGTATTTCCCTCCTCTAAGTGACAGAGGAGATGCCATACTTACTGAAAATTGACCCCCTACCAGGCTGGCACACCTTAAACTATGTCTAACTCGGCCCCTATTGGCTCTCCCACCATACCACACTACCTACCCATCCGAAAAGCCAGAGAACTCCTGTTGCTGCACCCCTATCACCTAAGCCAAAACCACATAGGGCACGACAACACAGGCCAAAAACCACAACACATTTTGAGTGGGAAAAGGGCCACTTTAAAAACAGGTTGTAAATAACTAATTTCCAACCATTTGCATACTTTCCATAAATACAACTTCCCAAAACTCTTCCCCAAACTCTTGACTACCGCAGCCCCATAGCCAACACCACTTTGCCTGCTTACTTCACCTATTCAATTAAAAAAATCCCCAAACTCCACAATGCCTCTCTCTCAGGCTGATCCTCAGCAATCAATGTAGCCTCTATAAAACCTCAAAAACATACCACCCAGAAAGATCCTCCTCAGGAAAGTCTTTCTGTCCTCACTCCACCTGGTACCAAGCCCTCTCACCTAATTACTGGGTCACTGTATCTATCAGTTCCATCAAATACAACTCCATTCCCGCAAACAAGTGAACCACATCTAAAAGCATATTACTCCTCAAACCGTATTTCAGCATGTCTGACCCTCACTATACTCTTCCTTCCTTTTTCTGTTCACTTTACGACTCGCCTTGTCAATGGCAGCAGGTTTGAATGCCCCTCATCAAACCCACCTCAGGATCGACCCTGTCCATTGTAATGACGTTCTGGCCCATAGACGCTTTCATTCTCTTATATCACTCCTCATGTTCTTAAGAAGCACCTGGTTCTTCAACTGAACTTTATCATTTTCACCTGAGTAAATGACCAGGAAGCATTCAAAGAGCCTCTACTCTTAAACAGATCCACCCAAGTCAGCAACAATGATACATTATGAAGCAACCGTTCTGGTATCACAGATCTCCTGCATTGGTTTGACTTCCATCTCCCCAGCTCCCTTCTCTCCCTCACCTGACCACCCCCCTGTGGCGGCTCCTCCGAAATGGCGGAGGAACATCACCCCACTGCCTGACTCAGAGACAGCAATTGTAAAATAAAACGATGTTCTTGCATCGTTTTATTTTGCATTTAGTGAGCGCTGTAGGGAGGGGTGTAGGAGGAGTGCTACGAGCACTCCATTCTTCAAGTGCTCATCTCAGGCCGACCAAAACACACATGGTCACTTAAGTTTCTCTAGCCCGGCTGCATTGAGCAGCCAGGCTGGAGAAACCCCAACAGACTCCTTGGCCTGAGCGGAGCATCTTTCTAGCCCACTCAGGCCAATCCCCACGCTGCTCTGCAGCACGGGGATTAGATGGGAGTCTGTCCAAGTGGCTGCTGGGACCCAGGAAGAGGAGAGGCGGCACGACGCGACACTGGAAGCGGCCGGCGGCTCCTGGTAAGTTTTTAAAAAATCTATTATTTCCCAGGTTCACCTGCAGGCAGGCCCAAACCAAAGTGCTCTTGCAAAATCCTCAGCCACTGATCACTGTAAACAACAGATCCATCCACATGTTCAAAAACTCCCTTACGTTTACATGCGGCTCCCGGGTAAACAGCAACACTGGAGCAATATTTACTTGAGAGACCATGAGCACTCACAAAGCTCCTAAATGGTCAGGCATTTATTTACATGTTAACTAAAGTAAAGGAAAAGAAGCAAAGAAGGTGCCCTGCACCTCTTATCATTCATTTTTAAAGATGTTTTGCAACAAACGTAAAAATATGATAAATTCTCTTCAAAATCCAAAGTGCGCATTTCATTAACATGCCTAAGCATTTCACCTTACTACATCAGATTATACCACTGTATTGGGAGACATTTATTTAAAGTGATTTTGCTAGCATGCCCTCAAACATTTGTAAAATCACTGTTGTTTTGTCATGCTATAACTTTACTTCCATTGCAAAATAATTAATCATGATCCCCAAGAGCATCAACACAGTTGCTGGCCCCACCTCCTTCTCAGGTACAAGCAGAACCCTCTAGTCAGCCATCAAACCCCTAAAATTGTCAAGATCTGCCTGGCACATGTCAAACCTCTTTGTCCAAATAAAGAATAAATCATCCAAGTAATGTGTCACATCTGTAGAATTACAAGTAAATCATCATTCTAAAAATGTACAAAACATTTTAAAAGCAAACAAGAAATGCAACAGCTCACAAGCTGGCTTCCAACCTATACCCCTTACAGGTTGCACACACATGGTTGACCTGACAGGTAAGTAAAAAGCTTGACTCTGTCACATTTATTCATTAATCACACAGGGCATGCTGCCTTAGCAAGCTTGATTGCATCATCCACAGAAGCGTTGTGAACCGTGCTCAATTCTTTTGGTATTGAATAATTAACAGACTGTCCCTCCCAGGCTAGACTGACAATTTATCAAGCAAAACATCTCTTTCTCCTTCATAGGTACAACTTCTATAAGTTAACCTCTCCAAAGGCAAATCATTAAAGGCCCTTCCATAATGCCCACTGCCATTTCCTTCATCCACTTTGCCTGCTCCACCTTTGGTGGAACAAGAACAGAACACAGATTCTCAGCAAATCTGCTAGACCCAGGTCCTTGATGACTAAATGACTTGCCTTCGGTAACGCTCCTTCTTTAAAGAGTCTATTAGACACTAACCTCAGATTCTTCACCTTTTTAATATTCTCCAAACATCAGACTGGATCTAGAAACTTTTGAGCAGTGCCTCTGCGAGCCGATAGGTGGCACCATGTGGGTCCATACTGATGCCATTCTCTCCGAAAATTATGTGTGGAACCAATGTAGGTGTCACTCCTGCACGCTGACACCAGTTGCTTTCGAGGCTGTCCACACCCCAGACGCAGAGCCCATCAGCTACTTGACTTTGAACAGTGTATAGTTTCCTAGATTTGGGATCTTATTAATGGATAGAGTCCAATTCACAGAATGGGGAGGATCGATGATGAATCTGTAGTTAGATAGAGTCTATACCAGAAAAGGCATTACTGACCAGAAGTAACTTATTCTTCTGATAGAGACTTCTAACTGCGCATTTCTCACCCATTTGAACACATACCAAAACAGTTCCTATTTGGAGGTGTGTCTGTGGAGGGACTCAAACCAAAAAGTCCTGTGGAACCGAGAGGGCAAAATGTCCCTCTCAGCGAACCTGGCTGTCCAGACAGTAGTGCTTCATAAATATGGAGTGGGGCCCACTTAGCTGCCAAGCAGATGACCAGGACGGGATCGCCACTTGTCAGTGGGGTGGAAGCTGCTTTGACCATGGTGGAAGGAGCTTGCAGTCCTTTCAGAGGTTGCTTTTTGGCCAGTGTGTACCAGATCCTATTGTAGAGCCTGATCCAGCAGGAGATATTTTTTCTGTATGGCCTTGACTATTTTTTGCTCCAGTGAGCCCCACCAAGAGCTGATTGTCTACCAGATGTGCTCTGATACGATTTATGTAAAAGCTCAGTGCTCGTTTAGGGTCCAAGCAAGCACTCCTTGGAGGAGTGAGCAAAGACCGTCGATAGGGTGATATTTTGACCTATGTGGAAAGGGGTCAAAACTTTTGGGAGCAAGGATGCTTGTGTCCACAAAACGAGTTTGTCTAGGAAGACGATGTTTTTTGGTGGGTTAACACCAAGAGCTTGCAGCTCACTCATTTGCTGCACCAATGGTATGGCAACAAGGTACACTGTCTTGAGAGTGAGAAGCCGCATAGGGGAGTGCATATCAAATATATGAGGACCGAGTTAAAGTCCCACTGCTGCAGGGCAAAGGGCGAGGGTCGAAACAGATGTTCCAGGCCTTTCAAAAAAGGCATCACAACAGATGACTTAAATATTGAGAGCTGGTGCGGCAACGGTAAAAAGGCAGAAAGAGATGAAATGTACCTTTTAACTTTGCCCAAAGCAAAGCCTTGCCGGACGAAGGACAAAATAAATAACAAAACTTCAGATAACTTTGCTCATAGAGGGTCGATTTGGCATGTGCCACACCAAGACACATATTTCTCCAACAACAGGCGTATACCATCTTTGGTGAAGGACACCTGGCTGCCAAGATGACATCAACCACCTCTGGAGGAAAGTCAAAGATGTTTTGTCATTGCTGCTCCTTCTCCAAGCACAAAAGTTGATATTGCAAAAGCCCAGGCGCAGAACCCTGCTCCAAAGCTGTGACAGATGATCCTTCCAGAGGGGCAGACAGATCAGTGGACAGATGCTCATGCCCAGGAGTTCTGGATACCATACTGTCTGTGCCCAATCCAAGGGCACAAGGATTACTTGTGACTGATCATTCTGATCTTCTTCAAAACTCTTGGATGAAGAGGTATCGGTGGAAAGACATTTAGGAGTCCTGAATTCCACCCTAGGCAGAATGCGTCTCCTTGCGATAGACCCTTTGGAAACTCCAGTGTGCAGACCTGTTGAAATTGCACATTCTTGTTGGTGGCAAATCGATTGAACCAAGGTTGTCTCCATTTGCGAAGGAGCTAGCACCACTTCCAGGTGCAACTGCAACTCATGATTCGCTAGGCATCAATGACTGAGTTTGTTCGTCCTGGCATTCAAAGATCTGGCCAGATGATTCACCATCTTGCAGTTCCAACAACATCATCCAGTCTCCAGGATAAAGGGCAGAGAAGGCCTGAGCCAGGATGAGCATTTAGAATGTGTCCTTCCGCAGGAAGGCATTGAGAGGACACAGGTCTAAAATAGGCCGATGGCCTCTGTCCTTCTTTGGTACCAGGAAGTAGCGGAAACCACAACTGTAGGCACCCTCTCAATAGCCCCTTTTAGCCAAAAGAGTTTACACCTGCTGCTGTAAGATGGACAAATGGTCCTCTGTCAGTCATTCTGTGGATGGCGGAACATGCAGTGGAGTCGCCATGGAAGCTATGGTCCTGACAATTTGCAGGACCCACCTGTCCTGACGCTATCTCAACTATGGGCAAGGTGAAGAGGTTTGGCATGTGGGGCAACAAGGGCAGAGGGTGGAAATGGACTGACTGGCGCGCCGTCCTTGACCGCAAAACGGCTGGGTACCTTGCTGAGGCTGAAGTGTCTGTCTGTATGGGATACCCCTGCCAAAGCCACTAAAAGAGTAAAATTATTGATGCAATTGGGGTGGTGAAGCAGTCAGTCCCAAGGGCATGCTGTGTCCCTGCTCTCTTTAAAACGCTCCAGATTCTGCTTTGTCATCAAGGAGGTGAGAACACCACCCAACTCTCAGGAAAATGGTGCTAAGACAAAAAAGATGAGGTCCTTGAAGGCTGATCAGAGTCGTCTCACAATTTGATGTTTCAAGTTTAAAGTTTCTTTATTTTGCATAGTTAACAAAAAACCATTGCAATATTAACACTTAAAAGAATATAAATTTAGACAAATATTCAATATAATTTCATCTACCGTTGCCACCTTTTTGAGCGCTATGTTATAAAAATATCTTCAAATAAAACCAGTTAAAACCCAAGGTAGAAAAATGCTATACAATTTAAAACCAGAGTTAATAATAGTGGCATTAGGGAATGTCATTAGTTCGCTGAGTGGGGTGCAGTCACAGATTTTTTAGTTCCAGCCGTACTTGCCCGTAGGCCAATATCGTATTATGTATGTTGTTCAGATTATCTGGACTTGTTGCGAGCTTTACACTATAGTGCAGGTGATCTGTCCTTAGTGTGGTCAAAGCAAAGGCCTCTTCCCGTCTACAGGACGTCCTACGGCGTCAGAGTTTTATGTTTGATATTGAAACTTTTCGGTATTTTGCGCATTTTTTGTTCGGCCAGCATGAGGAATTTTACCAATCTACAGTTCAATTGTATGTTCTCCGGGTTTCAGCAGGCCAGCACTGCTTGCCTCCTGGTGCGGGTGCCTTTCTGCTTAAGAGGTTCTTTTAGGAACTGTTGCCGTTCTTGATGCCATTCCCTGCATGAACAGATTAGATGTAAAATGTCTCCTTTCTTGGTGTTACACAGCCTGCACGTGTCCTGTGCTGTTGTCCTCAGCCATGGTGGAAGATGCTGAGCACATGGAAAAATCCCCAGTCTATGCCTTAGAAAGCTAATTTGTATGGCTTCAGGATAGCCCTGATTGAAGAATGTTTGTGGGGCAAGTGATTTGTAGGAGTTCAAGGTCATCCAGGCATGAGATCTATTTGAGAAGCTTGCCTTGCCCTCCACCAAGGACATTTGTTTTATGCACTTCCAGGCTAGTTTTTTAAAGGTTAGATAGCTGAGTTGCGAGTCCCAGAGTCCCGTGAGTCTGGTAGATTCCAGGGCTAGCTGAAGGTAGCTTCTAGCTTGAGAGAACTCCCTATGCTGTATGTCGTGCCACAACAGATGGTTTTGCGTGTTTGTAGTGGTGCTTCTGATCTTATGCCAGCAGATAATGTAAGAACCGTACCTGGCTAAGACTTGTTGAAGAAGACTGAACTCCAGCCTTATTTGAGCCGGTGAAGTATAGGGCGAGAGGCAAAACATGGTTCTATATGCTTTGACCTGTGTGTTGTCCTGATCCTTAGTGTCTCTTCCCCGCATTGCCTCACTGCCATAGGCAATCGAGGGGAGTAGTTTAGCCTGGACTACATTCAGAAGCGGGGTTAAAGTTGGCCCCATCAATTTATTTGAAAGTTTTTTCATCGATAGAGATATCAACAAACCTTTCCTTCTTATTTCCTCTTTCTGGCGCTTAAATGACCCTTCCTTGTCGATTATGACTCCTAGATACTTGTACTCGTAAGCTGGTTCAAGTTTAGTGCCGCCCAGGAACCAGTTCCTCTGCAAGTTTTTTGTTGTTGTTTATTGTCATTGACCGAGTCTTACTCAGATTTATTTTTAAGTTGTTTTCTGTAGCGTAGTTCTGCATTTCCATCAATAGCTTGGGTGAATGGGAATTACAGGCATCAAGCGCCTTTGGTAGGTCGGCCATGAATAGATTGAACAGGGTTGGTGGGAGCACACAACCCTGTTTCAATCCTTATGTTGTCGGGACTTTTGAGGAGAGGTGGGTGCCGCCGCCTAGTTTCACCTGCACCCAGGTGTCTGAATGTAGAAGCGACAGAATGTTTAAGATAAGCTGTGGGATGCCAAATCGCGCCAGTTTCCCCCACAGTCTGACCCTCTCTACGTTGTCGAAAACAGCGCTAAAGTCAATGTAACATAGGTGTAGGGGTAGTTTAGAGGTTTATGCTGCGTCAATTAGTAAAGAGATTGTGAGGATGTTTGTTGATGTGCCGGCCATTTTGCGAAAACCGGTCTGGTTCAGAGGTATTATCTGGTTCGCCTCTGCCCAAGATGTGAGCTCCTCTAGTATAATGCCCACTTCATTATCTATCAGAACAACTAGGCGGTAGTTATTAGGCTCGGCCTTATCTCCTTTTTTGTAAATTGGCACAATTGTCGAGCCCTTCCAAGATTCGGGTATTCTGTTTAACAGCCTGACTTCCAGAAAGAGAGGTTGCAAGATAACAGCCCAGTCCCTCCTTGCTTTGAACAGTGCGGGTGGAATGCCGTTCGTCCCGGAGCCCCTTCTTTCCTCCCTTTGGCAATCTGCTTTTTAATTAGGAGTGACAGGGGGCTGCTAGCTGCGCATGATGGTATGTTTTCTGTGGCTGGGAGCTTCTGCTTCCTCGTCTCAGTGGCATGTGCTCCAACTTGTTCTTCTGGAGGCCAGCTATTAACAGTTTGTGCTCCGGTGCCTCCCGTTTGGTTGTTGAAGTGAGTATTAAGGAATTCTACCCAGATTGCTTCCGAGATGTGTGACACGATGCCCTCATGGTGAGGGTGGATACTCCCTTTCACGGTTTTCCAGAAGCGGGCACTGTCATTGCAATTTGTGTCATGTAGGAGTTTTGCCCAGGTTGCATTCTCTTGATCTCTACTGATGTTCCATTTCAGTCTTTTCAGTGCTGCCCTTTGGTCCTTCAAGAATAATCGTGCGCTGGCATTTCCTGGAAGTCTTCTCAGCATATGCAAAGTTGTATTTATTGATTTTCTGCGGAACTTAAGCTGATCTCTTTGGCCTTTCGGAATTTTGTTTTTTCATCATGATTTCTGGGAGTTGTCTTATATGGAGAAAGTAGCTGCGTGTTGTTCTAGAAGTGTGGCGGTAAACTGTCCCCAATGGGCGATTTGATCTTCTGGACTGAGTGCTTGAGATTTAAAACTTTGGATTGCCGCTTTGGCCTGAGGATTTATGTTGTTTATTGAACATTTGACCCATCTTAAGTTGGAGGTGAAAATAGGCCCCACGGTTGAGTCTGGCTTAATAGATCTAGGTGCAGTGGCTGTTAGCTGAAGTTCCTGAGGTCGATGGTCACTATCCCCCTTGTCCCCCATTCTGAACCCAAGAGGCTTGCAAGGGTGTAATCCAGTATGGAGCTTGTTGTTGCAGAATAAAATGAATTGACTGGAGGGGAGTCATCCGGGAATCTGGCAATTAGCGCTTGAAGGTTTAGGTGTTCTAGATCATCAAGAAGGCGGCTTCTGCAGCATTTCTTCTTTCCATGCAATGGGGCGCATTGTATGGGGATGTAGTGGATTTCAGTTTGGATAGATACCTACTCTCCTTCTGCTGAGCCAATGAGATATTGGTTTAGGTCCCCTGTCAGGATAAACGTCGGATTGTCCATATCTGTAGCGTACTTTGCCACTTGGTCAGTGAGCTTTTTTGAGTCTTTCACTTTACGTTTGAGCTGAACGTATGAATTAATTAGGCACACCTCCGTTTCTTCGGCCTGGAGGGAGATGGTACTTGTAACTGCAATTATTGCAGTTGACGTCGAGCCCATGAGAGTTGCTGAAGGTATGCTCGTCGTGGATATGTAGGTGGCAAGCCCCCCAGAGCGATGTCCTAATCTGCTGCTCCTTGTCGCTGGTGTAACGAAGCACATGTAGCCCTGAACGTGCTGAGGATCCGTGAGCCAGGTTTCTTGCAGCAAGATTATGTCTCAAGTTCTAACATAACTCAGGAAATCTGGGTCCTCTATTTTTGTTGCTAAGCCATTGATATTCCTCGAGCATAGTCTAAATGGGGTCCCCTTTGCCCTGCTGTGGGTGTCGTCCTGTGAGTAGCGTCAGTTCTCCACTGTGCGGGTAATTCAAGTACGGGATATTGCTTCCCTGTTGAATCCTTGGCTTGTGGGGGCGGCTGCCATCAGTGGTGTTTCTTGTCGGTCCCACTGGCTGCTAGTACTCTGTTGTCGAGATCTACCCCGAACTCCTCTAAGTACACAGTTTAAGTGTGCATGGTGTATTTTTGGCCCAGGGCTTGCGTTGCTTAATAATGGAAATGGGTAGGCTGGTTTTTGAAAGGGGGCGATATCAATGCCCCAGTCTTGGAATGTGCCCAGTTCTGCTAGGATTATCTCTGCAGTTTTGCTTGAGTTCCACGTTGCCTTTGTGGCCTCTGGTCTTCGAGGATTGGCAGTGTGTATGAACTCTATGGAGAGTAGATCCATTGACCTTATGCCGGCGAGATTTGGGATTGCCTTAATTAATCTTAAGATATTGCCTCGGTTTAACGTATCCTGATGTCCCTTGGAAGTGTATTGGGGTAGAATACCAAAACCTGTATTTCTTGCTGCCTGGCTCTTGGTGTTTGTGTTGTCGGCAGATGTAGGTTTGCTGTGGCCATCAGTGCGGGTTGAAGTATGAAGCTGGTTACTTCATTGAGCTGGATTTCCACTTGATTGCTTGATGCTCCTGCCATAGAGTTCCTTTGGTTTACCTTAGATGTTATCAACTTGGGGGATATTTGTTTTGAATCGTGTGCACCAATCTGAGCCCCTTTATCCGGGAACCTCCAGCTGGGGCAATCATTGGTTGATGGAAGAGGCCATTTAGGTTCTCTGAGCAGTGTCTCCTGGTTTGGCCTGTCTATCTTTCCAGTGCCTCCTCCTCTGGGCCCATTGTTTAAGCTCATATTAGTGTCTTTTTGCTTTGTTTCAGTCGACCTTGGGGCCCCAGAGTTGCCCACCTCTCCACTTGACTGTTGGAGGTGTACAGGGTTATTGGATAAGACCCATGTCTCTCCCCTCGGGTCTTGGCAGTGTGTTGACTGTTGACTGTGGCCTTTGTTGTTTTTTTTTATTAGGGGGATGGTTGTGATACCTTGTCTTTTTTCTTCTTTGTATTCTGTGCTAGTCCCTGATGGGGGTCCTTGTCCATTTTCTTCTCCAGTTTCCGCGTGTGTCCTGGCTGCGTATTTCTGTTTTGGGACACCTCCTTATTCCAGGGAATTGTTGGAGATAGTTGGTGACAATTGTGCTTGATTTAGAATACTCCAGTCGCCTAAGTTAATGTCCCGTATGTTGTTAGAACTTGAGAAGATGGAGAAGTAGGCTGTTGCATTTATGGGGGGGCTTTTGGTTGCACCCTTTCCTTTTCTGTTTGCAGCGTTGCTTAGCATTTAGTTTTGGTGATCCTCCGTTACCGGGCCCTCCTGTCTTCTCAGTGTTCGCATTGGGGTTGCCTGTGTGCATCTTACTGTTTGATTGATCGTTGGTTGTTCCCTCCGTGGTGTTGGGATTACCCATGCCTTATAT
Organism: Triturus cristatus; assembly: GCF_964204655.1. Taxonomy (NCBI): domain Eukaryota; kingdom Metazoa; phylum Chordata; class Amphibia; order Caudata; family Salamandridae; genus Triturus; species Triturus cristatus. The sequence goes on from NC_140590.1 coordinate 1,699,871,919, forward strand.
TGTGTTTCCCGCTGTTGCGCTTTTAATGTTCTTTTATCATGCTACTTAGAATTGAGGGCAGGGTGGATAATTTGTCGACGATCTAGTCGCAGTTGTAGCTGAGATGTGTGTCGGATTGCGCTCTCTTTATCAGGCCGTTCAGGTTTCCCAGTTTCTCGTCAATGCCTGCTGTGAAGACTGCCAATATGTTCAGTAATGTAAGCTGGATCTCTATCTTTTCTGACTGAAATTGCAGTGCTTTGATGGCCAGTTGTATTGTGTTTAAAAAGGAAGTCCAAGTACCAGCAGTTTGTTCCTTTGTTTGCACACTCTCCTTGTAGAAGTGAGCGTTTTCAGGGGCCCACCAGTGTAAGGGTTCGCCCTTCTTTGCCCTTTAGTCCTTAGACCAACAAAATAGAGATTGGCACGGAAGCTGTAATATCAAGACAATAGTTTATTATCACTCATGAGTGGGACTACTTCGATACAGAACCCTCAGGCAATGTATGAGGCAGTACAAGGAATACAGAAACCAGGGGTCTTTTATATACATTAGTTGCATTGTCAGCATGAGACCAAGGGGAGGTACTGGCACATACAAGAATAGTTATTGACTAACATGGGCATACAAACATGTCTTGGTCAGCAAAGTGGGAGGGGAGACATTTCTGTTTGCATCAGTTAAAACAGCCTGACATTTACAAATTAAGACAGGTGCATTCTGGCAGCTAAAGGCCTTTCTGAGCATGTGCAAGGGTCTGGCTCAGCACTGAAGAAGTTAATTATAGTTGATGACTCAAGCAAAATACAAGGGCAGGCAACAGTGAAGACGGAAGAAGCACATGGCTAACACATGGCTAACTAAAATGGCTGCCACAACCAAAATGGCTTCAGCTCATGCAAAGAGCGATTTCTGTCGGTTTCCACTGACGACCCTTTTAGCATTAGCTGAAGACATCTCTATGATTTAGAAGGAACAAAGAAAACATCTTGCACATCAATTTTCATCATATCGCTAACTTCTTGGTCTAACACATATTGGGCGTTCACATTCTTAACGTTGTGTTTGGTAGGTATACAAGCAGAGATACAAAGGGAACAAAACATTGGGCCACATTGTATGCATAAACAGCATGAAAGTAGGATCGCAAATAATATACATAGAATTGTCAACAGTTTCCAGCCCCAGGTAACAAACAATGTCCATAATCAGCCAGTTAAAGTCCATATTCCTGTATCGAGATGAATTTCAGCAGCTATCTTATGTAATTTAGAGATTGCATCAAAAACTGAAGGAGCATGATCAGGGATATAGATACAGCAACTGCTCCCGATGATGCGACATGCACCACCACGATCAGCCAACACGACATCGAGGACCATTCTATTTTGGAGCGCCACAATCCTCGCCATTTGCAGCTCTTCTGTGATGCTTCCAAGTGCGATAGCTGTTTGGCTGGTTACAGCTTCTACAACACGTGTCAAGCGTCTGATTTTCCGGCTGTTTAAGGCAGCACCAACAAAGAAGAACAACCCCAAATTAAAGTCAACATATTGCTGCAGTGCAGTGTCAGTTTGATCCACCTCATCATGATTTATTGTCCTCTTAAATCTGTTTTTGGAAACATCAATAAACAGTTTATAGTCTTTGTGGTAGGATACAGGAGCCAAATTTACAGGTGGTAGCAAAAAGGACACATAGCAAGTTCCTGACCAACCAATGGGTAAATGGTAGTATCCTTTATTCCCACAGATAAAGTATGTATTGTGCGATGACGTAAAACTACTGGTATTTACTCCAGTAATATTCAATACCAGAGTACAGTTGCTTTTCCCCACGGGAATATTACCAACATTGTTCACACACAGGTCTGCTCGAGCTCTAGTAACAGCTATAACAAAAGGTCCATTACCCTTGGCAGTTGGAGTGTTTGGGAAAACATAACGTGTGGAGGAATTTCCTCGGCGATACTCCTCCATTTCCCATACAGTTCCTTTGGCCTATGGATCTCCTTCCTCATCAGGGTAACAGACTCTGTTTAGCTGAAAGTTCAGTCTTCCTACACCATAGTTAGTGATGTTAGCAACATGAGTAGCCCATAGCAGCACAAACCAGGCTCTGCAGGAGCCGTTGTGTGAAAATGGCAGAGGAATAAAAGGCGTTCCTCCCTTCTTCTGATGAGCTGGCATCATTCCACACACCCAACAGTTGGTAATGTTCATAGCATTATGTGTGTGATGCAACATTTGAATGAACGTGTTGATGAAATAAGACTGTCTATGCTTCTGCTCATGATAAGGGAGGGTGAAGTAGTGGTGCACAATGGGGACAGGAGTAGTAGCAGTCAGCAGATTTCGAGCAGGAGCTACTCCCTCTACAATCCATGTTATCATGGCAATGATGATAACAATGGAATTAAGCCTAATGATAAACATAATCTTTCGATCACAAACTTTTGCAGCAGTCGATGTCTTCTCCAAAGGCATATTTATCTCGACGTTGAACAACAAAGCAGATGGAACCCTAAAGTCCTGGGCAGCCGTTGGTTTCTTCACTGAGTTTGAGACGAGTGTCCCTACCGGAGTCCCCCCCTTTGTAGCTCAGCCTTCACTAACCCAGGACGGTGGCTCAACCAGTCTCTTTCAACAACAAACTTTCTCTTTTCCGGGGTCGCAGCTGATATCGAGATGCACCAGGGATCGTGTGGTCTGGGAAGACTTCCTCAGGTTCTTCAGGTGACGTAGCTTGGCCTCTCTCTGTGTCCAGGATGTCCCAATCGTCCTTCAGCGCAGCAGGTTCCACCAAGGTGGACGGTACTTTCTTGCAGTGGGTGGAAAGGACCTAGTTATTCCGATTGGTCACTCGGACTGCAGTTCTGGCCACCAAGAGCACCTGCTCAGGGCCGCGCCACTTTGGGGCTAGGGAATTGGCTCTCTGGAAGGACTTCGTCACGACAAAGTCACCTGGCCACAGACCATGGCCCTCACCCTTCGACCTATCAGGAAGAGCTTCTCGAACCTGTTGATAAATAGAAGACAAGCTGTCAGTTAACTGAGACAGGTACTCATCAACACAAAAGGTACATCATGTATAGGGCGTGGTTTAGGAATCCCCCAAATATTCATTGGCCTTCTGAAAACCACCTAATACGGTGTGAGGCCAGATCGTGTAAGTGGCACCAATCTAATGGATAGCAAAGCCAAGGGCAGTGCATCAGGCCATTTAAACGATGTGGAAGCCTATATTTTAGCCAACTTAAGCTTGAGGGTAGAATTGTATCATTCCACTAACCCTGCTGATTGTGGATGAAAAGCTGCATGGAACTTCTGCTTAGTTCCCAATCCTTTCATAAGGTACTCAACAACTTGCTCAATGAAATGGGGTCTGTTGTCACTCCACAAAACTCGACAAATGCCAAATCTGGGGAAAAGCTCCTTTAGGAGCACCTTTGCTGTAGTAAGAGTGGTATTATCTTTCGTAGCGTATGCCTCTATCCATTTACTAAAGGCACAGACCACTACTAGAACATACTTCAGGTTATTACAACGTTCTAGCTGGATATAATTCATTTGCAGAACCTTAAAAGGTGCAGTTGGTATTGCAAACCCTCCTGTTGGAGTTCGTGTTCCCTTTCCAGGATTATACCGGAGACAAATCAGACAAGGCTGGACTATCTTTTTAGCCATGCGGACAATCTCTGGATGATCCCAAACTTGCGTAAGCAACTTTGCTATGGAGGATGCTCCAACATGTGCCGGCCCATCTGCCAGGTGAATCATAGGGTGTAAATAGGCTGTGGGTAGTCTCAACCTGGTCATATCTTTATTTCTCCAACAGCCCTCATCATCTAATGTTCCTTCCTTGGACCATTGGTCTAATTCATCAGCAGAGGCGGATCGCTACATGTCAAGAATTTCTTGCCTGGCATCATGCCAATGTTCAGCCTGTGACTTAACCACATACATGGATGTAGTACTTCGCTGCATTGCAGTCTCACGGGCTGTGTGATCCGCGAAGGCATTGCCCTGTCCTATTTTATCAGTCACTTTCTTGTGCGCGCTACACTTAACAATCGCTACTTTCTTAGGATATGTCAAGGCAGTAAGGAGATTATGTACTAATTCCCCAAGCACTATTTGTGTACCGTGAGATGTAAGGAAGCCTCTTTCCTTCCAGAGTAGCCCAAAATAGAGACTCCAAAGGCATATCGGCTATCGGTGTAGATGTTAATAGACAGATCTGTGCTAAGCTCACATGCTCTTGTCAGTGCTAATAACTCAGCTCTCTGAGCTGACTTCTGTGGGATGCGAGCTGTCTCAACAACCGTCTGCAGTGTCGTAATTGCATAAGCAGCTGATGTCGTGCCATCGGGCAACTTCAAGCAAGACCCGTCAACCCACAATTCCCCATCAACTTCAGAAAGAGGCATATCTTGTAGGTCAACCCGACCCTTTTTCTGTTCCTCAGTAAGGAATATACAATCATGAGACTCTTGTGACTGAGACTGAGTAGCTGGAAATGGTAATAGTGTGGCGGGATTTAAAGTCGAACAGCTTTTCAGTGTGATATGAGGGGCCAAGAGTATCAATTCATATCCTGTCAAGCGAGCACGAGTTAAATGCTGCGTTTTCGTCTGGTTCAACAGGGCATCGACTGAATGAGGCACTTACACAAGCAATCTGTGTGATAAGACTATTCCCTCACTTTGACGTATGGACACAGCTGTTGCCGCCACCGCTCAAAAGCACCCAGGCAACGTACGGGCGATTTGATCAAGGACAGCTGAGAAATATGCACAAGGACGCTGCTTATCACCGCGTGACTGTACTAAAACTGAGAGAGCTCAACCATCCCTCTCGTATACATAAAGTGTGAAGGGCTTAGTGTAGTCTGGTGTTCCTAATACTTGTGCAGAACAAAGAACTTGACGTAACTGCTGGAAAGCATCCTGACATTCAGCAGTCCATGGGAGGGGCATCAGAGTGTCTTTAGTCAAAAGGGCCAACAAGGGTTTAACAATATAGGACACACTAGGAATCCACTGCCTACAAAAGGAAGTAAGACCAATCAGTGCACGAACATCCTTCTGAGTACGGGGCACAGGTGTGCCTAAAATGGCTTGAATGCAGTCTGATGTGACTGCACGCCCCTCCTTAGACAGGAGGTGACCTAAATAGGTAACCTGCTGTCTACAATATTGCAATTTCTTCCAAGAGACTTTATGATGATGAGATGCAAGGAATGATAGCAATGACAATGTCCCTTCTTCACACTGTTCAGGGGTATCAGCTGCCAACAAGATATCATCAACATATCGTATGAGAGCCACCCCTTTCGGTACAGGAAAATAATCAAGCTGTCTTTTCAATGCCTGGCTATAAATGCTAGGACTCTATGTATACCCCTGTGGAGCTCTACAAAATCTGAAGGAACGATTATTCAAAGTGAAGCCGAACTAATAACGGCTGTCAGGATGAATAGGTATCGAGAAGAAAGCATTCTTCAAGTCGTTTACACTGAATGCAGTTGCAGTCGGAGGAACCATAGTAAGAAGTGTTGTGATGTCAGAGACTACTGGGTATTACACTCTTATTAACCTCTCGTAAGTCAATGATAAACCTGTATATTTTAGTATCAACGTCTTTTTTCAGAATGGGAAGGATAGAACTATTACAGATATTGTAAGGGACTTCCTCCACATCCCCCACTCTAATCAGATCTTGAACAATACGTATTAGTGCCACTTCACCTACTCGAGATATTTTATATTGAGATATTTTATATCGAGACAATGAAGCGCCCTCCTTTACTTGAATATGGACTGGTGGGATAACCATTTGTCCCACATCGGTATCTGATGTAGCCCACAAGGTACTAGGTAGTGATGCCAAAGCAATAACTTCTCTAATGAGACAAGACTTCTCAACCATAGGATAGTTATCATTCAAAATAACATGCACACCTTCTGGGGAACAACGTATCGTAGCACGAAAATGTTTGAGCATATCGAGACCCACAATGTTGTCTGGCGTGCTAGGGGAAAGCAGAAAAGGACATGCAGCAGTGAATTTATCAACATGAAATGCAAGTGGCTGTGACAGTGGGCTAAGGGATGGTGTCCCATCGAATCCTAGCGATTTTATTGCTAAGCCAGACAAGGGAGCCCTAGGTACCAATTGTTCAGACAGGGCGCTACTAGTAGCTCCTGTATCAACCAGAAACCGATCAGTAGAACCCAAGACGTTTGCAACGACATAGGGACCCTTCTGATCTACTGGGACTTCAACTGGTTCCTTACCCCATCCTAGGCATTCCTATGCATAATTAGAGTCCTTCAAATCCTCGGTCGGATAATCAGACATTTGATATTGATTTCGCCTGTCAAAAGTATCAGAGGAATTTTGAGTATGCTCAACTGTCTCAAACCTGGTACGATCATCCATACCTCCCCTATTTCCTAAATTCCCTGGGCGGCTTCTCACATGTCCTCTACCACGCTTATACTGCTGTCCTTGCAAAAGGGGACACTCAAAATGCCAATGTCCAATCTCCTTACAATAAGCACACTGATCAGAAGACAAAGTTGTTCGAGGGAAAGGAGGTGCACCAGGACGACACATCACACGTCCGCCTCTACCACTACCTCTGTAAGATGGACCATAAACCTGAGCTAACATAACCTTCGTTTTTAAGTCTTTAGCCTTTTTATCTTCATTGCCCTTTGCTTCCAATTCCTGCCGTTCATAATACTGAGCCATAGTCAAAAGAGAAACTGGAGAAGACGAAGTCCATTTGCTCTCGCTGGCCTCTAGGGGACTAGCTATTCCTGGCAACATTTTCGCGACAAATTTGTCAATGAACAGATGCTTGCCCGTGTCATCTGTCAGCGACTGCCCACTAAAGTCATGGAATGTCTCCTCAAAACGTGTAAAGAAATCAGAAACTGATTTGTCCACTTTCTGCTTACAAGATGCTAACATAGTCCAATCTATCTTTTTAGGAGGTATAAGAGTTTTCAACTTAGTTATTATAGCCTTTGGGAGGTCTAATATCTCTTGTTGCAGTTTCTGTGCAGGTTCTTGTGCTGCGTCTAGTCTCTGTATTTCTACCCAATTATCTCTGAAAGCTGTATGATCGTCTACTTTCCGAATTGATCTCTACATGTCAGGGGGTAAGATTAGCCCAAAAAACATATCAATATCAGGCAAAATCATAGTGCAAGAACTAGTAGCTCCTTCAACTTCCTCATAAAAAGCAGTCGGATTTATCCGCGGGTCAGGCAAAGCAGCGTTAAGAGCCATGACATCCGATCTACTCCAAGGAGTATAAATCCAATTATAAACAAACTATCCCTTCGCATCAGTTGAATGTTTATTGTCACTTGTACCCGCACCCCTAGGAGGAACATATATAGGTGCAGCTTCACGCACTGGTTTCCCATGAACTATAAAAATACTGGTATCCTTCTCTGTCCCTGGATCTTCATCATGTGACACGGGGGTCTGATCTGTTTGTTCAGCTGGAACAGTACCAGCTGTCTTTTTCTCCTCCCGCAAATGGAATGCATCAGTTCGTAGTTTAATCACTCGTCTAATAAAATCGGCCACCTGAGAAGGGAGAAAAAGACCATCATTCAATTGTTTATGAACAGATTTAATATCAGCAGGTTCTAATTCATCGGAATATTTCCTAAAACTAAGTATTACTTTCCCTGTAAATGACTCTGCAAAATATAACTGCTCTGATTCTGGCCATTGCTGAACCATTGCTATAAGGTCTGGAGCAGAGGTGGGACCTAAGAGCGGCCGCATGCTCAGCAGGCAGCAGAGAGCGAGTCTGCCGTCTACCTTCTGCATCTGTCCCTTTCTGACCTGAGAGAGATGCATGGACATCTAAATCGTCCTCAGGGGCAGAGGTAAAGGCGGAGATTGATCTAACAAAATTGAATCATCCTGAGATTTATTAAGTACAGGATAAAGGAGCGCCGGCCAGGGTATTGGCCATTTACCTCTGGACGACGCTCCCTATCCTCTTTCTCTTTTATTTCATTCTTCTCTTTATTTGTCAGTTCCAGCGCTTTCATATAGATATTTTTACACTGTTCTTTATCTGCTATAGCTTGCTCTTTTCTCACCCTCTCATGCGCTTCTTTTTCCCACATTCATACACAATCAAACATATCTTGTCTGTTTTTATGCTTGAACACACATTGTTTCACATACTGAATCTTTCTAAGATCAAATGACCCATTCAGTGGCCATCGTAAATCAGGATCATTTTTTGTGTATTTATTCCACAATGCGCTATACATTATGGAAGAAATACCGTGATTAACGTACATGTACCTATTTGGTGTCCCTTCAGGGGGAGCCGGCTGACTTTGTTCTCAATCCATTTTGGTACCTCCAAGAAAGCAACACATACTATGAAGTGTGCTAGAAACAGGCATGCCAAAAATATTATAGTAAATATAATGTTATAACAAAAGGGTACTAATCACAAATACAGTACCGTACCAAATATTCAAAAGTTAGAGAAAAATCTCCTCATTGCCTGCCTATGTATGTTGCAACGTACATATTACACAAACCAAACCAGAATTTTGGCCAAACAAACCAGAAATCAAGAGTGCCGCTATAGCGACCTTACCAAACAAAAGTCTCCAGCCTCCAACTGCCAAGTTCTGAATTCGACCTAATGGTCACTGTAAGACGAGCGCCAAAGGGATCTCAGCCGGGACCGGTCACCACCTGGAGGGTCACATCGGGAAAATCGGAAAAGCACTTTGGTCTGCAAAGACAAGGGTCTCCTTGTGCAGCGTACGTCCTCAGCGAGATTCCAAACCTCCGCCAAGACCACTCCGTCGGGCGGCCGCGTCTCCAATGAGCCCCACGTGACGGGCGCCAACTTGTAGAAGTTAGCCTTTTTTTTAGGGGCCCACCAGTGTAAGGGTTCGCCCTTCTTTGTCCTTTAGTCCTTAGACCAACATAATAGAGATTGGCACGGAAGCTGTAATATCAAAACAATAGTTTATTATCACTCATGAGTGAAACTACATTGATACAGAACCCTCAGGCAATGTATGAGGCAGTACAAGGAGTACAGAACCCAGAGGTCTTTTATGTGCATTAGTTGCATTGTCCCACAAAACCAATACAGGGTTTGGCTTCTACACAGCAAGGCCAAGCCTACTATACTTAAATAACAAAAAAAAGGCAGTACTGCAACTGCCTTCAGACTTTGATCATGACTAATTGAACCAAAATCAATGTCACCACAACCACTGTTTCCGTTGGATTTAATCAAAAAAGTTTTTTTTTCAAAAGAATTTCAGCACCATCTCACAATATCATCAGAATTTTCAATTTGAATCAACAAAATCTTAAGACAATGTCAAACCTCACACTCTAACATAAAAATACTTCACTCTTCATCTAACTTCACTTTTGCGCATTCTCAACAAACCCATTCATTCCATCAAACACTTCAACACTGTCACACTTTCACTACTCTTTTCATACTACTCAACACTCTCAAACATACATCTATGCACTTTTTCGAGACAAACATGTCTTTGAAAATACTTAATACAAAAAATCAATAACAAGCCATCAACGAAATAGATTAAACTAAGTTGCCAATGTGTACAAAGTTCGTATTTGATTGGCCTAAACACTGTGGTCTACGCGTTTCGAATCCCTCCAGATAAGGGGATTCTCATCAGGACCAATATAACTTCATCACTGCAAAATGATCAATCATTCAAATGTCAGTCTTGAGACATGATGGGGCGATAAACGCCGGCGGCGAATCGATATTATTATTGAGAAATCTGATTCCGTTTCGGTCTTCTCCTGTCCTATTTTGAACGGCACAACGTGAGAACAGCCCAACTTAGGCGAAGGCGCTTAGCGTGAATCTCCTATGTTTGTTTGAATGCTCAAACGGCGGAGTCTCTCTGTTACTTCTCACCGGATTCAATTTTCAAAATAGGACAGGAGAAGACCGAAACGCGTGTCAGTGAGTGCATTAGTGAAGGGTAGCAGGGGTTTAGTGTTGGATTGCACCTCCTCGAGGACTTCATTCAGGACACTACTTTTGAACTTTAAGGCAGGGAGTTGGAGGTCAAGAACTTCATCCACCCTCCACAGGAACATTGGAAGGAGAGCACCTCCTTGGTGACGTAGGGTTTCACCTCACACTTCCGTAAGGCCTCTGGGTTTATGAACGCAAAGTCACTGCAGGTCTTAGAGTTGTGAATCAAATGCAGGCACCACAGGCAAACCGGATGAGGATCTGTCACAGGTATTTGCTCTCTACACTCCTTTCAAGGAATTAAAATTATCGCCGCTTTTCGTCGGAAAACGGACGCTAACGCAGCGATAATTTTTTATCGCTATCTTGCTGATATGCCCCCAAATGTCTAAATTTACAGTATTTCGTCTATTAAAGGTCCAACATGCCCCAATGCATCACGTGACCTGTTCCTGTTCCACCAACAAGAAATGAGTGGCTGCCCTCGAAAGGTGTGAAATATCACTAGCTCACTGTGCGCTGTATACGCTTCAGGAGCCAGCCTCGGAAAAAGTAATTTGGTTGAACCTCCCTATTTTCTTTCTTGTCTTTACCTCCTACAGTCCCGCTCCTCCCTTCTCTACTGCTATCAACCCATCCGACAGCTTACACTCTTCGACCACTGTAATCATCTCCTCAGTCACAGTCCCTTTATCCAACCTTTATCCAAAACATATCTTGACCCTTCTCAACAGCTGATCCAGCATCCCCCATCCCCAATCAGTCTCATGTTTGTGCTCCCACCTACAACGCCTTTCCACAACCTGCTTACCTTCATTTCCACACTTGGTCTCAAGGTTGTGGCCCACACCAAAGCCTGTCTCCAGTTGAAGTACATTGCCCCTTCACTGACACTGCTCCTCCTTGCAGGACTGATGCCTTCTGTTTCTTTTTGTCTGCAAATCCCAGTCTCATCCTCCTGGTTTGTGCATTAGGGCCGCTTCCGGCTTGACAAATTCTTGATGCAGAAACTTCCACCCTGCCTGTCACTACCATTTTTTCTGTTCCATCAACATCTCCCACTCCAATTCTTCTTCCTCCATAGCCTTATTGTCCAACAATACCTCTATCATCTCCACAACCAGTGGGCTTTCTAAACCATTGGTGCTGGGCTTCTCGCCCTCGACCACTTCCTCATCCAAACTAAAACTGCTGGTTAAATAATGTTATTTTTTCTTTCTTTGTCAGGATGGCCTCACCAGACCCACCCTAATAAGCCTGGAGTTGGGCATACCGGATCCTATCCTGACTTCAGACCAGAGTATCTGATCCTCAGCAAACCTTCATCAGAACCACAGCAGGTCTCTCCTCTCCAGCTGAGGATCGCAGCCAAAGCCCGTACCCCCTGTCTCATCACCCGCCTCCCCACTAAAACCGACTTCTTCCCCTGTTCTACCTACCTGCTCCCCTTCAACCCACACCCACCGGCCCTGCATTTTCCCCGAACTACACTTACTCTGCCTCTATCGGGAGACAGCGCCTTAACCACCTTACTACTGCCCCCTTGACTTGTGGGTGAGCAGTTTGAACTGGCATCCTGGCAAGGAATCTGAGTTTCCATCTCATGCATCTGATGACACAACAAATTTTTGTTCACAAGCACGTTTTCACAGTCATATATAGTCACAGGCAAAAAATCATAATAAATAAACCAAGCAACTGTTATTAATCGGTCCTGAAATCTGTGTGTGTGCGATGAAAAACAATCACTTCCGGATGCAATGTAATAGTTCTATGCACTTTCCTTGTGACTGTAAAAACAAGCTTGCCCAAAATATGTTCTGTCTGTAAAGAAATAAAACACAATGTATTTGATATTGAGAAATCGTGCAGTCCAAAAATATTGATAAATAAAAAATGCAACTATTACTAATTGGTCCTGAAATTTGTGAGCGTGAGATAAAATACAATCATTAAAGTATGCCATGTAGCTGTTGTGTGTGCATGTCAAAACGTCTTTGCAAAACAAAGAAAATGTTGTGTCTGCAAACAAAAATAACACTATGGGGTATATGTACAAGAACTACTGCTAACTAACGCTAAGGCTAGTTAGCAGCAGTTTTCTTAACAAGGCCTATCACCAAAAACTATCGCCCTGTTAGCGATGTATTTACAATACGTCGCTACATGGCAGTAGTAACAGCTAGACACAGTGAAAACTGCCTCTAACACTAGCTCAAGGCGATAAACATTTTGACGTTAGCGAGAGAAAAGTGACGAAAGGCCCCATAGCTGCAAAAAAGCTCACGTAAGTCAGCCCAAAGTGAGTTTTTTTGCCTCTAGAAGCAAAAATTTCATATAAGTCCACCTCCAATAGAAAACAGCAAATAAAACCATTGGGATGCAGAACGGAGCATCCAGGGCCAAGTGCAGCACAGATCAACAACCCCCCAAAAACCCCTAATAGCCAGGATGACCAGCCAGGGTCCCTGGGGAAGAGGAAATGCAGATTCAGGGCTACAGTTTTGAAACGAGGCGCATCGCTCAGAAAAACCAGTTATGCAACACTTGTCATAGCACCCTCCTTGCAACACCATGGCAGCCAAAACCTTAAAAGCGGGGACAGTCCCCGGGGCCCGGAGGCCTCACTGGGCCTGCGTCTGTGACCCAGAGTGGGAGGCAGACGTTCTGTGGAGTTGCTGGGCTGTGGTGGTAGACATTGAGGTGTTGGAGATCGCCCTTACCTGGTGGTGAAGTCTGGCACGTCGCATGGAGACACATTGTTGACCTGTGTGAGAAGGCTGCCTGGCACACCTTGGAGCTGTGAATGGTAGAAGCACCAACGTAGGGAGGTCTGCATCGCATACCAGGAGGCCCGGGGGTGAGTCGGGCTCAGGTCTAGCGCCTTGGGTGACGCACACCGTGCCCTGAGCAATCCCTGTGCTGCAGCTGACCTACATCACCGAGGGCACCCCCTAAGACTGGTGAGGACTTCACTAACTGGCTCAAGTTGCTGAGATCGGCCATTGTTAGCAGTGGGTGCCAGGGACATTGGCCGGTTCTGGCCCAGGCCCTTGGGTATGCAGCTTAATCCACCGTTACTCACTGGGGAACACGGACTCTGTTCACACCTGTTAGATCGGAAGAGGAAACTCGGTGTTGCTGCCTTTCCTTGCCCCCTGTTAGTATGATTTTGTGTGTACTGGGGACTAACCCTTAGTGGACTTCCTCTTCCCACAGCGCTGCACCATCTGGTTGCTGCTGCTGTCCCCATCTGCTGCTGCTGGTTCCTCTGACACGGAGGTCAAATGTTTGAGAGCCCTCCTCCACCCGTATACACCATGCCTTCACTACGCCCACCATACACCACCGCCATCATCGCCCCCCCCCCCCTCGCAGCTGGAGCAAGGCCACCGAAGAACTTCTTGTCAACTCCCTCAGCACCACCACTCCGCCAACACTTACAGATGCCAACATCGCAGCGCGCAACCTCCACACATGGATCTCCAACTGCCCCGACACCCTGGCACCCTTCAAGAAAAGACCAGGCAAACAACACTTCAAGAAGGCCAACTTGTTCACTCCTGCCCTCCACTAGTCCAGAAGCACCTGCAGACGTCTTGAGTAGGGATGGAGCCACAACATCAATCAACTCTGCAACACAGTCACCCTTGCACCATGGTGCAAGGGTGCCTGTGTTGGCACGTGACCGCCATTGTGCACCATCGTAGGGAAAAAAGACAGGTAGGCTTAATCCTGAGCGGCTTCTGGAAGTTTAAGTCCGCTGGTGCGTCATTTTCTTGAGGTACTTGCAGTGTGAATCTTGCACCACAATGCGCCATATTTACAAAGTGATGCATCTAAGCACATGCGTGACCTTGTGAAACCCTGTGCCACATTTTACCTGCATCTGGTAGGATGTATGCAGGGTGGGCGTTTCCACACAACAAAACATTGTAGGATCGGGTCAGTGAAGTCTCTCAGATTTCACAGGGACAATTATAGGCCACCACTGTGTCAAAACCTTGAGCCTGCCTCATGGCAGGTGTAAGGGTGAAGCAGTGCCATAGGGATATGCTGGCCACATGCATTGCTGGAGTTGCATCATGCTTGCAACCCAACTGTAGCAATACGTGACTTTAGCGCTGCCAGATATATCAAGATTCCAGACGTATCTATCACTGACTGCGGCATGGAGCGCCGTACATTGAATACAGCGCATCCATGGTGTTGCAAGGATGGCACAGTTAAAATTGTCGCAACACTGTTTTGTCGCAGTGATGCAACACTTTTCATGGAGGGGCCCTAGGAATTTGCCTTATCATATTGATAGGGCACATCCCTGACCTTTTGTTTTGGAGCAGGGCAGCGCAGGAATGTTCCTTGCATTGCTGTACAGCACCCAAACATCTAATATGTGGTCCCAAGTGTTTGCACCACTTTTAAGACCAGCTATTTTCTAATCTTAAAAAACTGCCTCTAACTGGACTTAGCTGCAGTTTTGGGGGGTTATCGCCGTATGGGAATTTCATTGTACATATCGCAAAGTGGGGTTAGCAGCAGTTTTTGCACAAGAAAGCCCACCATGCATCTCATTTTCGTAAGTCACGCTAACAGAAGTGCTGATCTTAAAAATTCAAGTTTAAGCCAGAAAAGTGTTGCTAACTGCAGTTAAGGGCAACTTATGGCAATAAAAAAAAGCCACTGTAACGTCAAAAAATTGAGGCTACGGCAGCATTAAGTTCTTGTACATATGCCCCAATATATTTTATATCCATAAATCGTGCAAGCAAAAAAATAAATAAATAAATAAACCAAGCAACTTTAAACACATGCTTGCAAAAAATAAGCTCTGTCTGTAAAGATATGAAAAGCAATGCATTTTACATTGAGAAAATGTACAGGCTAAAAACACAATTAAATAAAGAATGTAACTGCTAATAAGCAATCCTTAAATCTGTGAGTGTGTGAGGTGAAAATCTATTACATCCGTAAACAATGTAACAGTTACATGCGCGCGCCTTGAGACTGTCAAAAAACATCCTTGCACACAAAAAATCAATGGCTGTGTTTTACAAAAGGCAGATGTACAAAATAATCCAATATTAAAGTTTGTATGTTAATAATGCATAAAAGTTAATTTAGAAACAAGGGACAAATATCCATAAAGGTAATGTGTTTGTACGTGTTGTTTGCCGGACTGTCAAAGCATGTGTGGGAAAATTGAACCTCCATGCGAAAATACTATTTTCTCCCAAAGTAAACATAGACACAAAGGCAGCAGTTCATAGTGCATGTGAAATTTTCAAATTCACCAAAAGCAGCAATATTAAATGAGTAGTAGTGATAGAGATCAGGGTATCTAAAATATGCCCACTACCACGGATAGAGTAATCACACAGTTACACGCACATACATTCATCATACGCTAGGGCCCATTTCACTAACATACGCTCAAATACTCTACCAGCAATAAACCTGTGGAAAGAAAACACCTAAACACCCTGCATCAATATCAGGTCGATCAGATCTGGTTTAGTGACTGTCCTAATCAATAACATAATCTACACAACATATACAATAATGATCAAAAATATAAACCCAATAATTGACAAGAAAGAAAATTCAACACCATGTTTAAAATTATATTGCTTTATCTAAATTAGTCAAAGTAAAATCAATCAGAATAAATCATTTCTCATAGTTACCTATTCTAACTAAGTGTCAGAACGGGTCAGGACAAGTCTCTCGGTAAAGTCTCTCAAGACGAAGTCCTCAGCACGATCCTCAGCAACGCAGCTTCACGCAGCAAAGGTAAAAATGGCAAGTGGCAAAGCCCTCCCTAGGCTAACAATTTTTATAGTGAAAATTACAATGGAAACTCACATTAAGTTTGCAGAATACACTGAATCACTGAGCAGAGCGAGAAGGAAAGGATGCAACATTGCAACATTTGTGAACCTCCGCTCAGGAAAAATACACATAGCGAAGACTACGGAACAGGAACCAAGAAAATAAAACATGTATCACATTTAATCCGGTTTCTCCTCGGCCATCGAGCCACAGTTCAGAGTTTCCCTCTAAGGCTCCTTTGTCTTTCGAGATTGCCAAGGACACTTTTACTTTTCTTGGAGAACTCCCAAAAACTGCGGCTGTCCTCATGGAAAGTTTCATAGAAGGACCATGGTCAGTCACCTTCAAGACCATTTCCAGCAGGGGTCTCCCTCGTCACGTCTTTCACATATTCACTCGAGGCCAGGCTTCAAAATTAGCCATCATGGATTAGGCCTCCATAGGCCACAATAGACCATCTCAATTAAAAGAAATAAAAACAACGTTACTACAGCATAATGATTAAACAGTGTTAACCCCACTAATACCCTTATGTGTATGCATCTATCTAGCTTTGCGACATAGGAAAGCATTAATTCAGACAGCGTTTTGTACTCAAAATAAACAGCACACAGCAACGTTTAAACATGAAAACTTGCACGTTATTTTTTAGGAAACAAAAACAGCACACACATGCTAACCCTTGTGTAGCTTTCTCTTATGTTAAGACAAACGAATTGATTAATAAATACACACTTGCACAAGACAAATAATTAATTTGTTATTTATTAATATTTAATAAAACGCATAGACATACTAGAGCTTCAAAAGCCCCTGAATTTTCTAAATGAAAACTCTGCTCCAGCAATCCCCCCTTTGGTGATTTTATCACCAAATAAACCCAAAAAAAAAATTAGTGAAAATTTAGTTCCATTTTAGGAGAAATCAGAAATGTCTTTTCCCCTTACACAACATTAAACACTAGTCACTCTTTCATCATCTCTCTTTGTCTCTAAGTAAACACTCTCCCTCAATTCTTCTAGTTCAATTTCTTGAGGTTCTCTTTTCAACTTCTTATTTTTCTTTTCCTTATTCAATTTCTTTTTCCCTCCCCTGTTTTTACAACACACACACACCAATCTTATTATTAATAAAGCCACAATTATACAAGACAAGGGAAACAATATTCTACCTATAATTGTACTACCTATTTTTGCAATAAAATCCTTAACAGCTATCATTTTATTAGCTATTTTAGTCCACAAACTCCCAGCTTCAAGTGGTACTAATTCTTCATGTAAATCAGTAATATTTTTGATATAGACCTTTAGGTCTTTACTTTCGTCAGGAATGTAAGTGCAACAATGTTGAACTTTCAATCTTCCACAAACTCCACCCTCCTTGGCCAATAGAATATCAAGGGCAAGTCGATTTTGCATAGACATGGCACGTACGGCACTAAATTCCGTATTCACCAAAAGAAACCCTCCTGCGGTATTTGTCGATAAGCGATCAACCACTGTGGACAGTTTCCGAATTCCATAAGCATTTAAAGAAATTCCCACTGCTGGAATCAAAACCCCAAAAATATCACCCACAATTTCAGACCAAGTTTCTCTCTTAAAACGTGTTAATAAGTTAATATCTTCTACATCTCTTATTTTATCTGTATGAAAAATCTTAGGAAAAACCAGGCCCACATAACACGTGCCATACCAATGGTCAGGCAACTTGTAATAAGCCTTGTTCCCACAAACATAGTACACTCCTGGAAAAATCGTATCTTCTCCACCTCTGAAACCCCAACCTGTCGCAATGAAGTATGTATCATGGCACTCACTAGTTCCCACAAAATATGTATCATATTGGGATTTCCTTCTGGTAATGCAAAGTTTACCTTTCTGTGGCGCATCTAGAGCTAAAGTTGGACTAGCCCCATTCTTCAACTCTTTTCCCATCTCAATGTCCCAAATTGTTTCACTCTCTTCATATTTTCTCCCTTTCTCATGCATGCTCACTCTCCTTTCTTCTACCATATCCAGGAAAGCTCTCTCCTCTTCTTTCAAACTGCAAGTTAAATTATTCTTAAAAATGTAATCTAATGTTAATCCTTTTTCTTCAATAAAAATCTCACCAAAAGTGTTAGCTTCTTTAGCTGGATTCAGCTCTTTGTTCATTGGCAAATGCCCAAAAATACTATCTCTGTTAGACATCTTATAATCTATTTTCCCTAACAAATAAAAAACACTACTCAAAATACTACAGGAAATACCATATGTAGCTGGTAGATGGTGATAAGTAACACCCTCTGAGACGGATGCAGGTAATTGCATACAGACGTAGCAATCCCTTACTTCCATTGTCTTCACATATTCATATAACAGTTTAGAAAAAACATTACTAGAAAAATTATTAATTGACCTATCTTTGTGTATGTAACTACTACTTCTAATTGGAACTGCTTTTTGTGAATTCTTCTCTACATTTGTCACATTTTCTATATTCATTCCAAACTCTACTCTAAAAGTAACTAATAAAATTAAAACACCCCATAGAAGCATTAATAATCCAGTACAACAGCAGCACATTCTACACCACCTCTTAAAGAAGGCACATCTATTTCTATTATCCTCTATGTTAGCCATTTTAGTTTAGCCTCTACTACTCCACTACTGTTTGAAGTTCTTCAATTTTTCAACAATTCTTCAGCTTTCAGTTTATCCAAATGATCTCTTCGTTCACTTGATCCAAGTGCATCCTTCTTTCACTCAGTTTGGATACTTGTCATCCTTCACTTCAATTTCTTCAACATCAAATTGTATCAGATCTCCAACGTCAAGATCCTCAGTACTCGACTCTTCTCCAATGTCAGTCAAGAGTACTTTCAGAATTTCACCAGTATCTTCCTCAACCACTTCTCTCAAGACCACTTCCGGATTATCTCGAGTCACTGTTTCTTCTTCTCCTCCTTCAGACAGTGTCACATAAGACCATTCCGGTGATCTGTACTTTTGGTTGGGTCTTCTTACTCTTTTTATTTCCACTGGTTCGTTTGTCTCCTTTGATTCTTCTCCTTCAGCTTTTGAACTTTGACTTGAAACTTCATTCACTTGTTCAGCTTTCGATGAATTTGCTCTTATTACTTTGTATCTCAGCCTCTTAACTCTGTTGTTAGGCCAACGATCTCCTCTTAACACCTTTTTCGGCTTTATTTCTTTATTACTCCTTTCTCCAATCCAAGTTCTCTTTCTCAGAACTCGACCCTCTGTTTGTTCATCCTCATTATCTGTTTCAAGTGCCTCTTGTTTCCGTTTTCCAGCAGTTTTCTTCTTCTCCACAGATTTTTTCACCACTGTTTGAGACTTCCCTACTCCTGTCCCTCCTCGGGTCTCCGACACGCAATCTTCTTGCTGTCTACTTGTCCCTTCACCTAGCTCCTCATGAATGTTCCCTACACCTCCTCGGGGGTCTTCCGCAATCTGTCCCTCTCTATCTTCTTCTGACCCTACTTCTTCAAGTATAATCTCAAGTGGTTCTTCAATCTCCTCCTCTTCTGATTCAGGAGTAATTTCTGTGTGATTTCTTTTTTCTTTTATTTTTCCTTCACTGCTGTTTGAAACTTCAGGCTCTCTTACAGAATCTGATCTTCTCTCTGATACTCGCAGTGATTCTCTTGAAGCTCTCTCTGCTTCTTTTCTCACTGATTCCGTATCATCAGTATCTTCATCATCACTGGAATCTGACTCTTCAAAATACTCTTTACCAGTCCCCTCTTTCGGGTTTGGAACTCTCAGAATATGACTTGCATGTACCCAGTGCTTCACTCCAGCACACTTTACTGCAGTCGTTGTAGTCAGAATGACTTGTCTCGGCCTTCCCCACCTTGGAATCAAGCAATTTCTTCTCCTGTGAACTTTTATCCTCACCCAATCTCCTGGACTCAGATCATGGGCTTGCTTCTTCTCAAGTGTGGTAGCTTCTTCTCCAACCTGGTGAAACACAGAATGAACTGCGTCAGCCAGGCCTTTACAGTAATCCAAAATCATGTCATCAGTTATTGTCACCAACTTATTGACAGGCACGAATGCATGGCGCATAGCACGTCCCATGATTATTTCATGCGGGCTCAAACCAGTAGTTCTATCTGGAGTAGATCTCATTGTCATCAGAACTAAAGGCAAAACATCTGGCCATTTCATGCCAGTGGCTAAGCACATCTTTCCAATCCTATTCTTTATTGTGCCATTAATCTGCTCAACCACACCAGAAGCCTCTGGTCGGTATGCACAATGTAGCTTCTGCTGAATTTTCAATGCTTCACAAATCAAACCCATGAGCTCATTCTGAAAGTGTCTACCTCTATCAGACTCAACTGTAACTGGAAACCCGTACCTAGGAATCAACTCCCTTAACAGTAACTTTGCCACCGTTAATCCATCATTTCTTCTAGTCGGGTAAGCTTCCACCCACCTTGAAAACAAACAGACTACCACTAGAACATACCTCAGTCTGTTCACTTGGGGCATCTCAATGAAATCAATCTGCATTCTTGTAAAAGGACCTCCTTCTCTGCCTATTGTTCCCAGACTCACCACTGTCTTTTTCCCAGTGTTAAATTGCTGACAAACCAAACACCTCTGACAGATGCTCTCTGCAATTGTCCTGAACTTTGCATTGTACCAGGTCTGTTTAAACGACCTAACCATCGCGTCTCTCCCCAAATGTCCCTGGCCATGATACATCCTTGCCATTGACGACAAGATAGAGTTAGGCATCACTGGTCTGCCATCTCTGTAGACCCAAACATGGTCTGTTTCTCTTGGAGCACATCCTGCCTTAATCCAATCTTGTTTCTCTTCATCTCCT
Source organism: Triturus cristatus (assembly GCF_964204655.1). Taxonomy (NCBI): domain Eukaryota; kingdom Metazoa; phylum Chordata; class Amphibia; order Caudata; family Salamandridae; genus Triturus; species Triturus cristatus. The sequence continues at coordinate 1,699,892,611 of NC_140590.1, forward strand.
GCCTCATCTTGTAACTGTTTCACTTCATCCCAAGTTTCTAGGACATTAGTAAACATCACAGAAAGAAAAGACATTTCCCTCTCTCTTTCCCTGTTAATGGACTGATTGGTCTTGGCACAATACTGTGCAACATCATTAGCGTACCTGTTTCCAATCGTTATAAAATCTTCCCCCTGACCATGGGCAGCACACTTTACAACTGCTAACTCTTTAGGCAGCTGTATCGCCTCAAGCAATTTTCCAATCATTTCAGCATTCTTTATTGGAGTTCCACTCGATGTCAAGAAACCTCTTTGTAGCCAAAGTTGGCCAAAATCATGCACCACTCCAAATCCATACTGACTATCAGTCAACACAGTCGTCCTCAAATCTTTCCCAATCTCACAAGCTTTTGTCAATGCTATTAATTCAGCAACTTGCGCAGATTTCACTCCTTTCAATGGTGATGCTTCCATGACCTCTGAAACTTTGCACACCGCATATGCTGCACATAACACACCATCATCATTCCTCAAGCATGATCCATCCACAAACAACACATGGTCATTCTCAGGTAAGGGAATATCCCTTATATCTGGTCTCGGTTTTGTACAGTATTCAAGCACATCCAAACAATTATGATCATCTTCCATCTTTATACCCACATTTTCAATATCCGGCAAGAGTGTCGCTGGATTCACATTCACACATCTCTCAAGAGTCACATTTGATGCACCCAGTATCACTTTTTCGTACTTAGTCAACCGACTATGTGACATGTACTGAGTTCTGCTTCTTGTCAAAAGAATTGCCACATTGTGAGGTACGAATACCCTTACAGGATATCCCATTATGATTCCCTCACTTTGTTCCAGACTCCTGCATGTTGCAGCTACAGATTTCAGACAACCTGGTAAACCCACAGCTACAGGGTCAAGTGTTGATGAGAAGTACGCAATAGGCCTTCTCAATTGTCCATGTTTCTGGATTAACACTGAAAGTGCACATCCATTTCTCTCACTGCAGTACAGCTCAAATTCTTTCTCATAGTCAGGCATACCCAAAGCTGGAGCCTCACACATTTTACTTTTGAGCTCTTCAAATGCTGCCAATTGTTCTGCATCCAGATCTAATGGATCTGTCATTTCACTTTTTGTCAATTTAATCAGTGGCTTTGCTATCAGGGAAAAATTCATTATCCACTGACGACAATAACCCACCATACCCAGGAACATTCTCACTTCTCTCTGGGTTTTTGGAGCTTTCATTTCTCTTATTATTTTGATCCTATCAGTAGTCACTTTTCTCAGACCTTTTTCAATATTGTGTCCAAGATAATGAACCTCTTTCTTGCAAAATTGCAATTTGGCTGGAGATACCTTTAACCCTCCATCTGCCAGATGATTCAATAAAGCTATGGTATCCACTTCACAAGCTTCACGTGTCTTTGATGCCACCAGTAGGTCATCAATGTACTGCACTAACACTGAGTTTTCGGGCATAATCAAACTCTCCAACGATTTCTTCAATAACTGATTGAATATCGAAGGACTTTCTGTATACCCCTGTGGGATTCGACACCATGCTAAGATACGCTGGCCAAACCTAAATGCAAAAATCGGCTGGCTGTCATGATGCAATGGAATTGAAAAGAACGCATGACACAAATCAATCACTGTATACCACTCAGCATCATGTGGAATTTGATACAGAATCACTGATGGATTTGGCACAATAGGACAACATGCCACCACAATTTGATTAACTTTTCTCAAATCCTGTACGATCCTAAATTTGCCATTAGGCTTTTTCAGTCCCATTATCGGTGAATTACACGGACTACTCAGTAGTTCTCTCAGAACTCCCTGCTGAATCATTTTCTCAATTATAGGAGTTATCCCTTCAATTATTTCTGGTGTCATTTTGTACTGAGGAATGTTAGGATATGTGATTCCCTCTTTCACTGCAATTTTCACTGGATCTACATTATTCATCAATCCCACATCCTCTCCTGTAAAATCCCAAACTGCTCTTTTCACAGTGTTTCTCAGCTCTTGAGGCAAATCCTCCGGATTAAACACAGCAAATGCACCAATTAACTCACTTTCTCTATTTTCTAGAGTCATTCGGTAGAAAACATCATCATCTGGTGTCTCAAAAGCTATTCCATCTGGTGTACAAAAAATTGTGCAATTCATCTTACACAATAAATCCCTACCTAACAGGTTCACTGGACTCATATCACAGACAATAAATCTGTGCATGTCTGAAAATTTCCCTATCTGTACTCTTACTGGTTCAGTAAGACGTGTTCTGATTTGTGTATTGGCTACACCAACTACTTGGATTGCTTCATCCGAGAGAGGAAGATTTCTAACATCTGTTGACCTGACAGTTGATCTTGTCGCACCTGTGTCTACCAAAAAAGTAACACTCTCCTCATTTATTTTCCCATCCACAAATGGTCCTGCCTGGTCTATTTCTAGAGTTGCACTGAGTATGCACTCTTCTTCCTCTCCTCGGCACCGTCAATAATCACCCTCAGACTCACTCCCTTCACTCTTTAACAAGTACTGCTGTACTTTGTTAGAACGTCTTGGTTTGTTTACCTGCTCATCATTGTAGAATCCTGAGTCCTGATTATATTTTTGTACCCCTCTATTCTGCGGCAAGGGCGGTTTTGGCTCTTGACTCTGCTGTCTCACAACTTTCTGTTGTTGCTGTTGGTTATTCCCTTCATTCTGGTTCTGCACCTGTTGATTTAAAGGTTTATTCTCATTACTCACTAATGGTGGATTAGGACATTCAGATCTCCAATGTCCCAGCTGGCCACAGTTGTGACAAGGAAACTTTTTCTTTGCTTCCTCAAGACTTCCTTTCCCTTTTCCTGCATATCTGGGTCTATTTCCTGCATTATTTCCTGGATTATTCGCTTGTTCCACTAACTGTGCTTCCTGTCTTTCTGCAACTTTCACCTGTGCCCACATTGCTTTTTCTTTCAGCTTTCTTTGTTTTGCTTCAATTTCATCACTGAAATATTTTGCATGTCTCAGAATCTCATCTACTTTTTTACTCTGCCAATCCACTGTGTGTTCACGAATTCTCTCACCAATTTCAGGTCTTAGGCCATATACAAATCTGTATACAAAGTGACTCAAATCTTTGTCACCCAGGTGTTCATCTCCACTGAATTGTTTAAAAGCCAGTATCAGCCTCTCGTAAAAAGCATGAACTGATTCTTTTGCTTCCTGTTGTGTTCGATCTATCTTAACCCAGTCTGTCTCTTTTGGAGGAACTTTACTCTTCAGGTATACCATCACCTGATCATACTTCCTCATTACTTCTGGATCTGGTGCCCCTGTTCTTGGATCTCTTGGATACTCCTCAGTAGGCCAACTCACAACTATTTTACACTCAGTCCACAAGTCTGCTGGAACAATTATATCAAACAGACTATTCAGGTCAACCCACAGCACTTTTGACAATTTCACAAACCTATCTACCTGCCTATACCACTCGACGGGCTTTTCTCTCAATCGAGGGAAATCATTCGTAAATGATCAAATATCCTGTCTGGTCCATGGAACATGTACATATCCTCCTCCAGGTATTTCTCTCATAGGATAATTATCCACTGGTTTCTCTTTTTCTCTCACTGGAAATGCTGAATAAGTTGTTCTATCTACAGATTCCTCTCTTTTCTTATACCACCTATCCTTCCACTTTTCAACATCACCCCATCTTCGCAGTAATGCCACCATTTCTTTAATCTGTCCTGTTCTACCAGAAACATTCAAATTTTCAATGTCCTTCTCTGTAAAATCCATCCTGTAAGTTCTCTGTAAAGCTTTCACTTTATCAATGTCAACTCCTTGCTCATTTGCTATTGCCCTTAGCCTGTCATGTGTATTCCTTGCTCTCCAGGTAACACTTTTGCACATAAACAACAGCTCACCATCATGATGACTCTTCAGGATTTCTACTGGAACTGTTCCTGTCACAAGCTCTTCTAATTCTATACGTAACCTAGCCACATCAGTAACTTGTGAATCCTTATCCTTTTTCTGAAGAACCTTCATCCAATCATTTAAATCATCAACTGTTATTTCAGCAGTTTTTCTCACTGGAACCACTCTTTTCTGCGTTTCTAAAATTGGCATCCCTGAACAACTAGGTTCACTAGTATCCAATAGTTCACTACATGTGTCATGTCTTGTTTGTCTCAGGTCACTTCTTTCTGCTCTTTTATCTGAATCTCCTGAAGGACCAACTGAATTTGTCAGATTATTCCCAACATATGGAATCACTAGTCCATTCTCACCTGCTCTCTGTTTGTTAAACACAGGCATAACCGGACCTATTGTTACAGGCACCGTAACAGCTTCCAGATTCTTCGTTAACTCCCTAATTTTCTCAGTCAGTTCTGTTGTCGTTTTTGCTAATTTTCTGGCATTTTCCTCACTACTTCGATTTTCTCTCTCCCTGAAAGAACTATTACTTCTTGATTCAGGTGTCACTTTTTCTTTCTCAATAATACAGACCGTATCTCTTATCGGAGAAACAACTGGTGTACTCTCATCTGGTTCTGGTCTATATGGAGGTGGTCTCTTGTAAATCATGTCATTTAAGACCTCATCATCATACTCATTAACTCCAACTGCTCCCTCTTCAATTGTTCTCATAGGATATAATCCCTCTGACATATTAACATCTCGCCATCTTTTCATCCGATCATGATGTGTTTCACGATCATGTCTCCTCCCAAACATATTCCTGTAATACCCTCCAGACCTTTGCTTTTCTCGCTCATGAACTTCCTCTTCCCATTCCACTAAAGCCTCGAACTGCGTAGGTCTCGGCTTCGGGTCCAGACGTACCATCTTTTCCCGTAAATTTCTCAACACGGCCAAATTAAATGAACCATGTTCTGGAAATGCTAGAACACCATCTTCTTTAGTATACCTAACCCAATTCTGCAACCATATACAGGTATGTAATCCATATTTCGCAACCATGAATGATGCAGGTGTTTTCGCTGGAGGTAGCAACTCACCCTCTCTTGTTTTAACCTCTTTATCCTTGGTAAACCACTTTTTAACTTTCCCAAAGAACGTTTTTTTCTTTTTCTCCTCTTGATAATACATTTTAGCGCTTACTAAAAACTCTCTACTCTCCCCGTATTATAAATATACAATACGAGCTTCTCAACCAATAGCAGCGCGACTCACACTAACGCACCAATCCTGGAGCGTCTACGTCACTAAACAGCTCTTCCAATCCCTGCGCGACTCACACCAACGCACCAATCCTAGCGCGAACCCTATTCTGGTCCACTATCCAATCAGAGCGCGGACTTTCTGACGTCAACAGTCGCTGCAGTTTGTCTCTGTCTTCTGTCACTCGTCTACCCCTCCTTTACAAAATCTCTCAGTAGACTTCGTGTTAAGATTTCTACAAAATCTATTAGTTACAACATAAAAAACATCTCCATTGTCTGCTTCGCTAACCACAGAATAGTAAAAGAGAGTCTATTTTTCAAGAGTCAACAAACTTTCATACATCTCATAACTGTTTCCTCTAGGACTTATCCAAAGAGTCTTACAATCAATAAATGTATATACATTCACGCACATTCATACAAGAAAAATATAGTACATACGCACAGAATCCTGTTTTCGGGAAGCAGCGCACAATCTGTCCCACTACAGAATTATAACACACATTAACTAAGCAACTTCGCCCAGTTCCTCAAACAAGCTCAGAGAATACCTATTACTCCTCCCGCGATAAGCTTTAACGGAAATCCTTACGGATCCCTGAGACTTAAGACCAGAGTTTCAAAGATAACCTTCACTACGATACACACTCCTTATATACCAGAAATATCTAATAGTAACATACGACGATGTCACTGATTCCGAACCCAGACAATGTGAACGCGCAACTTCAATTGTCACACGTTATTCCTTACAATCCCGTCTTTCCCAAGAGCAGCATATACTTCCCTCTGCCCTACTACGGAACTGCTACAACAGCTTCCAAGTTCCAGAAGCACTACATATAACTCAACATGACGACTTCAACATATAATATTAGTACATATACCAATATTGACAAAATAAAATCAATAATCAATAAGCCAATGTACAAGCAATCTTATCAGATCAAGACAACCATCTAAAACCATCCTCTGCTACCAGGAAATTGATAGAGATCAGGGTATCTAAAATATGCCCACTACCACGGATAGAGTAATCACACAGTTACACGCACATACATTCATCATACGCTAGGGCCCATTTCACTAACATACGCTCAAATACTCTACCAGCAATAAACCTGTGGAAAGAAAACACCTAAACACCCTGCATCAATATCAGGTCGATCAGATCTGGTTTAGTGACTGTCCTAATCAATAACATAATCTACACAACATATACAATAATGATCAAAAATATAAACCCAATAATTGACAAGAAAGAAAATTCAACACCATGTTTAAAATTATATTGCTTTATCTAAATTAGTCAAAGTAAAATCAATCAGAATAAATCATTTCTCATAGTTACCTATTCTAACTAAGTGTCAGAACGGGTCAGGACAAGTCTCTCGGTAAAGTCTCTCAAGACGAAGTCCTCAGCATGATCCTCAGCAACGCAGCTTCACGCAGCAAAGGTAAAAATGGCAAGTGGCAAAGCCCTCCCTAGGCTAACAATTTTTATAGTGAAAATTACAATGGAAACTCACATTAAGTTTGCAGAATACACTGAATCACTGAGCAGAGCGAGAAGGAAAGGATGCAACATTGCAACATTTGTGAACCTCCGCTCAGGAAAAATACACATAGCGAAGACTACGGAACAGGAACCAAGAAAATAAAACATGTATCACATTTAATCCGGTTTCTCCTCGGCCATCGAGCCACAGTTCAGAGTTTCCCTCTAAGGCTCCTTTGTCTTTCGAGATTGCCAAGGACACTTTTACTTTTCTTGGAGAACTCCCAAAAACTGCTGCTGTCCTCATGGAAAGTTTCATAGAAGGACCATGGTCAGTCACCTTCAAGACCATTTCCAGCAGGGGTCTCCCTCGTCACGTCTTTCACATATTCACTCGAGGCCAGGCTTCAAAATTAGCCATCATGGATTAGGCCTCCATAGGCCACAATAGACCATCTCAATTAAAAGAAATAAAAACAACGTTACTACAGCATAATGATTAAACAGTGTTAACCCCACTAATACCCTTATGTGTATGCATCTATCTAGCTTTGCGACATAGGAAAGCATTAATTCAGACAGCGTTTTGTGCTCAAAATAAACAGCACACAGCAACGTTTAAACATGAAAACTTGCACGTTATTTTTTAGGAAACAAAAACAGCACACACATGCTAACCCTTGTGTAGCTTTCTCTTATGTTAAGACAAACGAATTGATTAATAAATACACACTTGCACAAGACAAATAATTAATTTGTTATTTATTAATATTTAATAAAACGCATAGACATACTAGAGCTTCAAAAGCCCCTGAATTTTCTAAATGAAAACTCTGCTCCAGCAGTAGTTCAGATGTTTTTTTTAAGAAAACATTTCTAATTTATCTATAATCATCTATTAGTTATTATTGTAGAACTTTGAGCAGAGATCGCCTACCAATTTTTGTAAAATGAGAACTGAGCCAAGCATGTACTTGGCGCAAACTATCCGAAAACTGAATCGTGTGCTTTGGACATCAAAGTGAAAATGTCCAAACTGTTGAGACTGTGTTAAAGGCTGAACTGCCTCTTTCCTGTGAAGAAATCTTATCATTTGCGTCAACAAATTCTGGGCAGTAAACAGTGTGAAGTGCCCAAGATCACCGTATGTTGAGGTAACGTCGAGACTCAAATGTGCGTTTTGTACTCAGAAATCTTCCCACTTCAATCAATCAATCAGGCATTTGTAGAGAATGGGACTCACCCGTGAGGATCTCAAGGCGCTGGGGGAGGGAGGGGGTGGAGGTTCCGGTCCATCGCGGGGGGGAGGGTTCGCCGAAGAGCCAGGTCTTGAGGTGTATTGCGAAGATGGGAAGAGAAGTTGTCTGTCTAAGGTGGAGCGGAAGGGGGTTCCAGGCTTTGGCCGCGAGGAAGGAGAAGCGGCCTCCTGCTCTGGTTTTTCTGGTGCGTGGGACTACGGTGTAGGAGAGCTGGGCTGATCGTAGGGTCATTTTGGGTGCGTGGAAATTGAGTCGGCTGTTCAGTATGCTGGTCTGGTGTCGTGGAGGGCCTTGTGTGCGTGGGTGAGCATCTTGAAGGTGACTCTTGCCTCGATGGGGAGCCAGTTTAGTGTGCGCAGGTGCTGGGAGATATGGCAGTGACTTGGCGGGTTGGGGATCAGTCTTGCGGAAGTGTTCTGGATGTTCTGTAGTTTGCGGGTGAAGTTTTTGCTGATTCCGACGTAGAGTGCATTGCCGTAGTCGAGTCTGCTGGTGATCAGGGCGTGAGTGACAGTTTTTCTGTGTTTGAGGGGATCCATTTGAAGGTCTTATGTAGGAGGTGGAGGGTTTGGAAGCAGGTAGACGAGACGGTGTTGATCTGGTGGTCCATTTTGAGCTCGGAGTCCAGGATGATTCCCAGGTTGTGAGCATGGTCCGTGGGGGTGGGTGGGTTTCCGAGGGCGGGGAGCCACCAGGTGACGTTCCAGGCGTCGGGGTTTGGGCCCATGATGACTACTTCTGTCTTGTTGGTGTTTAGTTGTAGGGAGCTGTTTTTTATCCATTTGGCGACGGCTTCCATACCTTCACGAAAGTTGTATCGGGCAGTGTTGGGTTAATTGGATAGGGAGAGGATAAGTTGGGTGTCGTCTGCGTATGACACAATGTTGAGTCCAAAGGTTCTGACGATGGGGCGAGAGGAGCTATGTAGACGTTGAAGAGCGTGGGGCTGAGGGAGGACCCCTGAGGGACTCAGCAGGTGATTGGTTTAGGGTCCGAGAGGAAAGGGGGGGAATCTGACCCACTGCGTTCTGCGGGAGAGGAAGGAGCGGATCCAGTCGAGGGCTTTGTTCTGGATCCCTGCGTCCTGGAGTCTGCATATTAGGGTGCGGTGGGAGACTGTGTCGAATGCCACTGAGAGGTCAAGGAGGATGAAGGCTGCTGTTTCTCCTTTGTCCAGTAGGGTGCGGATGTCGTCTGTTGTGGCGATGAGGGCGGTTTCCGTGCTGAGGTTTTTTCTGAAGCCGGATTGGGAGGAATCGAGGATGTTGTACTCTTCGATGAAAGTGGTGAGTTGGCTGTTACTTTCTCGATGACTTCGCCAGGAGCAGGGAGAGGTCTGTTGTTTTTGAGGTCTTTGGGGTCAGCCGAGGGTTTCTTAAGGAGGGGGTTGATCTCTGCATGTTTCCAGTCATTAGGAAACGAGGCGGTTGCCAGGTAGCGGTTAATGGTGTGGCGGAGCATGGGTGAGAAGGAGTCAGCGGCTCTGTTGAAGGAGTGGTGGGGCAGTGATCCGTGGGGGCCCCAGAGTGGATTGACTTCATAGTCTTCAGTGTGTCTTCGGTAGTGAGGGCTGTCCAGTTGTCCATCGCTGGTTTCAGTTTGTCGGGGGTGGTTGGTGGGGGTTCCATATGTTGGTTGTCTTTGTTGAAGTTATCGTAGATGCTTTGGTTTTTGTGGTGAAAGAAGGTGCTCAGTCTGTCGCAGAGGATTTGGGAGGGAGGAATGTCAGTTGCCTCGCTGGTGGGTTGGGCGAACTCCTTCATGATGTTGAAGAGTTCTTTGCTATTGTGTGCCTGCTTGGAGATTCTGTCTTCAATAGCTTTTTTCCTAGTTTTTCTGATAAGTTGATGGTGGGCGTTGGTAGCGGCTTTGCAGTTGTCGTGTGTTTCCTTGGATTTGGTGTTCCTCCAGGTCTTTTCAAGGCGGCGGCAAGTGCATTTGGACTCTCGAAGTTCAGTGGTGAACCACCTGGCTTTCTTGTCGTGGGTGTTGTTGTTTTTCTTGAGGGGGGCTATGGTGTTGGCATTGTTGGAGATCCATCTGTGCAGGGTTCTGGATACGATGTTGGGGTCGTCGTTTTCGGCGATGGTTGGGGTGGAGCTGCTGAGTGAGGAGGTGAGCTGGTCGTCGGTAATTTTGGACCAGTTTCTATGTGGGAGCAGGTGCTGGTGTCTGTGGATGGTTAGTGTTCTGAAGGTGAAGTGGACGCAACGGTGGTCAGTCCATGGGAGTTCGGTGGTGTGGCTGATGGTGATGGAGTTTTCTGTTGTGAAGAGGGGGTCGAGGGTGTGTTCTGCTGAGTGCGTGGGTTGGGTTACGATTTGGCGGAGTCCTACCTTGAGGAGGTTGTCGAGGAGGGACGTGGTGTTGGGGTCCAGCTGGTTGTCGAGGTGGAAGTTGAGTTCTCCCGGCAGGGTGTAGTTGGTGGATGCAATGGTGTGCATGGAGATGATGTCTGTGATAGAGTTTGTGAAAGGTCCGCGTGGTCCAGGGGGTCGGTAAATGAGGGTTCCTCGGAGGGTGGTGGAAGGGCTGGCCTGTATCTTGAAGTGCAGGTGTTCCATCAGGTCTGTGAGTTCGTCGGGGAGCGTGCTCAGGCGGAGGAAGGTGGATTTGTGGATGATGGCGATTTCTCCTCCTGGGCGGGTGTGGTGGTCTTTCCTGGTGATCTTGCACCCTTGTGGGATGGCGTTGGCGATGTCCGGGCCCGAGGTGGTGTTGGTCCAGGTTTCCGTGAAGAACACTACGTCCGGGGTGGTGCTGTCGAAGAGGTCCCAGATTTCTGTGGCGTGTTTGTGGAGGGATCGGATGTTGAGGAGGATGCATTGCAGGGTCTTTGGTTCGGGTGTGTTTTTGCGGGCGGATTGGAACAAGGAACAAAAAATACAATACAAGCCACAACAAGGGGCGAAACCTGGGCTTGAACCCCTACCAGTTCGAACCCCTACCAGCGTTCGGCAGAGGCACAGCGCGGCAGACCGGAGCTACGGGGGGAGAGAGTAGGTCCCTGGCCGAGGTCCTGCTCGCGCTCACCCCGCAGCGGAAGTGGGGGAGGTGGGAGGGAGGTGCATCTGGGAGGCGGGAGCGGGAGACGGCAGAGGGGAGAGGCCATGGGGGCAGCAGCGGCAGCCCGGAGCTACGGGCGGGGAGAGAGCAGGTCCCTGGCCGAGGTCAGAGGTCCTGCTTTGTGTGTAATTGCCCAGTCTGTCATACTAATTACTAATGTGGCCACTGAAGTGCATTTAATGTATGTGAAAGGAGAAGGTCCAAAATATTTAAACGTGTAATGAGAGAAACATTAGTTGCACATACAAATAAAGGTGTACAATATCAACAGGCACAGTGCATATGTTAAATGACTCAGTTTTTTTCTTCTATCGAAAGTCTCCTGCTGAATGCATTGAGACACAGTAGTAGTGGTGGCTGGGAAATGGGTGGTGCGTGTGTAACTGCATTAATTTAACTTATACTTATTAAATAAAGATTCAATATATACTTAAGCATATTGTGTACTTATTCAATAATGAAAAGAAATAGGTACTTACCTTTCTGCTTCCGCTGTCTGGTTTTCTTCTCTGTACTACCTCCAGCTCGGTCCCCTCAACAACTCCCCTAATCAATCCTGGCGCTGCTCTCATGCTATAAACAAGCATAAGAGGAGCATCACAATTGGAGAGAGTGGCGTCTCCCAGGGCTCTCAAGACCACTGGAGGCCTGTGCTTTCTCTTACTTAACTGTCTAAGACAGCTGGGTTAGAGAACTTTGAAATGCGCATGTCTGGCTGGCCGTCGCAAGACAGCCGGCCAGACAGATATACGCACTTTAAACTATGCGCAGACAGGCCACCACTCCTCCCTGCAGGTACTGCCAGACAGCGCACCCTGCCCCATCCTGACGCTCTTGACGAGTTGACAAAAAAATAAAATGGTAATGAGTTAGCTTCATTACCATTTTATTTTTTGTCTCTGGGGCATTTTTAGTGGGGCGACACTCCTCCTTTATTATGGAGGAGCCACTCCTGCGCAGTAGACTGTGCCGGCCGGTGCAGGCAAGAGCGGTGGGGAGGGGTGGGGGGGGTCAACAGACAGGAACGAGGGAAAATATATATATATTTTTTAAAAAGCCATTTACCTTGCACTCCCCGCATTGCTGGGTCGGCGATGCGGCAAGCACAAGGTAAGTGGTTTCTTTTTTTTACTTTTATTTTCCATCGTTGTCGTCTGTAGACTTCCCCGCCCCACAGTTCTTACCTGCATTGGCAGTGACTGGCAGTAGATGTGTAAAATCATTAAATCAACTGTTAGTTATGTTTAAAATGAGTAATACAGGTGACAAATGTCTCAGTTTCAAAATGATTGGCACAACACATTTCCATGTAATCTATTTTAACATGTGAACTTCTGCTTGCAACTTCTGATATAAAGAATACATTTTTTTTATTTCACAGATGTGTTTTTTGGATCCAAACGTTTTCATCATTTAGCTCAGAATTGTACTTAATTAGCAACGTCACAGTACTTGTTTGTGCTCACGCAAACGCTTTAAACCTAAGTTCATAAATGTAAGGACAATTGATTATTAGTGCTATCTCATACTTAATTTAGTGGCGCACATTTAAGAATACTCAAACTCAATGCCGTATAAAAGTCAGTTACTACAATGGGGTGCTTGGTTCCCAGTAAATAAAAATGTACCACCTGTTTCAGCAGAACTCGCATCCAGTACAAAAACACAAATTTCTTACCTTTATTGCAAAAATTACATTAACCTTTACCATTATCCACAAAACATGTTGTTCAGCAGCACAGGCTGCAATAATATTTTGCTAAAATCCATTAACAAAGCCAACAACTGTCACAAAGGCAAAACCTATTGTTTCTACTCTGTCCTCAAAGTGGTTTGTGTCTAGCATTTGACCTTTCAAGCTTGAGCGGATTATTGGCTCATTTGTACAACTGTACAATGCCAGCTGCAAAGCAAGCCTGCTTTCACCATGCAATACCTCCACCACCTGTGGCTGGGAAACAGAATTAACAACCAGCGGCGGCTCCTCTGCAATGGTGGAGGAGCGTCGTCCCACTGGCTCAGAGCCAGCAGCTGAAAAAATAAAATGATATTTTATTATTGTTTTATTTTTCAGCTGCTGGCTGAGCAAGCATGTGAAGGGAGGTGCGAGGCCTGGCCATGGAAGGAGGAGGGTTAGGTTCACTTTAAAGTGTGCATGTCAGTTTGGCCAGCCATCTTAGGCCGGCCAAACTACCATGTGCACTTAGGTTTCTTCAGCCCGGTTGTATTGCACAGCTGATTTGGAGAAACAGCACAGACTCCTGTGCCTGAGCGAGCGTTAATCCAGCCCGCTTAGGCTAATCCCAGCGCTGCTATCACACTTGAGAGCAGCGCAGGGATTGGATGGGGAGTCCGTGTTGCCAGGAACTGGAAGCAGAGGAGCGTGAGGTAGGCCGACAGCACCAGGTTAGTCTTTTGTATTTTATTATTGAACCCCCTTCGCAACTTCCCCCGTGCCCCCTCCACCAGCCCCACCACTTTTAACTGTTAACAACGCATTCTAAACTATGCATGCCGGTACAACGCAAGGGTTGCCACGTTTGCCTTTACCGTGCATATCATTTTACCATGCATATTCCTTTACCACGCATGCCTTTACAAAAGTTTTAAAGGTGGTAAAGGTGTATGCATGGTAAAGGCCGTCAGCGCTCTAGATTTAAACCAAATGGGTGGGGAGTGGCAGATGTTGGGGACTTGGAGGGACTTTCTGCCTGGACAAGAATTGAAGGAACTGCTTAGCAAGTAGATTTTTCTTTTTTTGGAGCTGGGGTCGTGGTACTTTTCAGGGCTGGGTTTTAGGGCTCAGGGTGGGGCATCACGGTAGTTTTTAGGGCTGTGGGCTGGTTTTAGGGCTCAGGGTGGGGGGCTGGGGTGTTTTGAGGGCTGGTGTAGGGTTGTTTGTAGAGCTGGGGGCTGGATAATAGGGCTCAGAGCAGAGGGGTGAGGTAGTTTTTAAGGTTGGGGGTAGTTTTAGGGCCAGGACGGGGGGCTGGTGTGTTTTTAGAGCTGGGGTCTGGTAGTTTTTAGGGCTGGGTTTTAGGGATCAGGGCAGGGGGTCAGCGTAGTTTTTAGGTCTGGGGTGATTGCTGATCTGGGACCGAGTTTTAGGGCTCAGGGTGGAGGCTGGGGTGTAACCGTCACTACGCATATCCCTTTACCAATCATGCCTTTGCAACAAAATTTGTTGTAAAGGCATGACTGATAAAGACATGCGTGGTAAAGACGCAGTCATGGTAAAGACCGCATTGTTAAAGCATGCGAAGTAATCGTACGTGTGAATCCATCATACAACCCCTGTGGCTTAACATCGAGCATTGGCACATTTTATGAGTGCTTATCTACCTTTTTAGGTCGAACCTATCGCAGCGCGCATGCGCTGCACTAGGAAATGACCTTTAGAAATTGGTCTGCACTTTTCAAGCACTCGTGCCCGTGGCGGCATCCACCTTGCGGGAGCGAGCAGCAGTGCGCAGGGGCCATCTGTTTTCAATTGGCGTGGCTGCACGCGCTTGTTTACATTTGTCTGCTCGCGCTCGCTTTCACTTTCTTGCCGGTTCTTCACTTTTCTTCCGCTTTTTTCCCTTTTGTCTTGTTTGTTTTAAAAGGCTGGCTTGCACCACTCTTTCATTCAATTTACTAACTCCACGATAAAGTTTTTCCTTGTCGTTTATTGAATAATTGTATGTCGTTTTAAAGATTTTCGTTGGCCCATGACCTGCTTGCTAGTAAGGAGGGGTCATTCGCTCCAAGGCCGTTATTACTGCTGCTCGCGTTCTACTCCTGTCAGTGGTGAAGCCCTAAGACCCTTCACAGGCTGGAAACTTCTGTCCGAGGGCTGGGACAACGAAGTCTAATTTATGGCAAGTTCTAGCTGATGCCTTTGAATCCATGATCTCGCACTAATTTGGATCGAGCTAATGATTTGGCAGTTGACTGGGCGTTCAAGGCTCGGGAATGTCTGCTTTCAAATGGAATGCGTTCTCCGCTGTGAAGCTTCCTTCGCGCAGTATTCTTTGTAGCAGTGTGGCATATGTACAAAGGCATTCCTTGGATTGTTTGTTTGCATACGGGAGAGGAGGCTGCACAAAATAATGGTCACATTCTTATCCAGTTACATTTCATGTTGCTCCGGCCAGGAAGGAAGCTGGGTTTGTTCGAAAAGTTACAAAGAGAATACCTAGCTGGAATATGGAGCTAGGCTGGTCTTCGGTTGATTTTTGTTGAAAAGCCCTTTGTGAGGCTCTCAGTGAGGTTCATACCTACTGCTCTCTGAACAGTGTCTATAATTGTGTTTAATACTTAGTTTGATCATATTGCGTGTTCTGAGCGTTTATAATAACGTGTTCTCGAAAGGTATCTTGCAAAATTACGCTTCAGACATTTCTTTTTCTCAAATTTTAAGCAACACGTCTGTTTATAACTGCTGATTCTCATTTCCCCCTTTAAAGTTGACTTGATCGAGTCCTATTTCTGTTTTTTTTTTTTTTTTTTTTTGAAACCGTTTATTACAATCTCAAATATATACAGGTATGGGCCTACAACCTTCCGGCCGGCCGCTAAAGTGACAGAAATAAATGACATATATACAATAAGGCACTTGGCGTTACAGAGACGCTAAAGCAGGAGGTATCAACAACGTGGGCCACATGACTCTGAGCCCACAATACGGTTTCGTTTTATACAACTCAACAACATAAAACCACACCCGCAAGGCAACCCGAGAGCGAAAGTGACAACATATGCTCCTCAAATGGGGGGACCCCGACCATACACTAAAATCGAAGGAGGGGAAGGGGAATAGGTCCGGGACTGGGAAAACACTGTGCCCGGGATTGAGGGAGGGGGTCATCTAGGGGGACGGAGCTGGTGAAGCGGGAGGCAACAATGGCGGGTCGCAAATACCCCCGCGGTAGGCGTTCCAGGGGCCCCACACCTTCAGCCACGCCCCAGGCTTACCCCGCGCCACATACACCACCTTCTCTCGGAACATGCACCAATCCATGTGTTCTTTCCAGGCCGACACTGCCGGGGGCCTCTGTGATCCCCACAGTTGAGCGATGTCACGTTTAGCAATCATATAACCCAGCGTCACCCATCGCGTCTGCGGAACCGAGTAGTCGGTCGGTTCCCACACATTCAGCAGGCATCTCCTCGCTTCAGGCACCAGCACGACATGCGTAACCGCTCGCAGGACCTCATGCACACCACGCCAGAATCGCTCCACCCTCGGACATTCCCACAGAATATGTAAAAAAGTCGCCAATGCACCGCACCCACGCTTACACAGTCCATCCTCGGCATAGCCCATACGCAGAAGCCCTGGCCCCGTCATGTACACCCGGTGAAGTATCTTAAGCTGGACGAAGCGAAGGCGAGCCGGGATGGCCACCTCCTTCGGGGAGGCCACCGCGGAAATCCAGTCCTCGTCGTCCAGCTCCAACCCATCGGCAACCCAAGCCTCGCGGAGCCCAGTCAGTAAGCCCGAGCGGTCATTGATCAACTTCTTGTAGATGAGGGAGATCGTGCTGTCCGGAACGTGGCCATCTAGCACTCTATCCTCCAGAGGGGAGGACTCCGGGATGGCGGCCACGTCTGGGAAGACAGAACCCAGTGCGTGACGGACCTGCAGGTATCGAAAGTATTCACTGCCCTGCAGCTGAAACTCTGCCTGCAGTGTCTCGAATGTTTTGAATCCTCCCCTCGTCCAGAGGTCCCCCACTGTACTAATGCCTATCGTGTCCCACCTATCGAAGCCCTTCGAGGTCCATAGGGAGCCCAACCTCTCAGACGCATACAACGGTGACGCCCGGGTCAAACGGTCCTTCCATCCCATAGCTGCATTGGCCGCGTGCCATACTCGCACCATGACACGCGTGGGTCCCGTCAGGCGGGAATCGGGCACGCTAGTGTAGAGCGCTCGATTGTAATCGCCACCGGGCAGGAGCATCTTGTCCATTTCAAATGCCGGGTTTAAGGCGGGCCCGTAAAGGCCGTGATTAATTGCAGCTAATTGGGAGGCCCAGTAATACCGCTTAATATCCGGGAGGGCAATCCCTCCGTCATACCACGGGAGCGTCAACTTTGCCAGAGCTATACGCGGCCTCCCGTCCCAGAACAGGCGGCGCTGCAAACTCTCCACCTCACGGAAGTAACGCGCCGGGACCAGGTCCATCGAGTTCTGGAGAGCGTACAGAAAGCGTGGTAATGACATCATCTTGAACAATGCCGCCC
Source organism: Triturus cristatus (assembly GCF_964204655.1). NCBI lineage: Eukaryota > Metazoa > Chordata > Amphibia > Caudata > Salamandridae > Triturus > Triturus cristatus. Next base: position 1,699,909,862 of record NC_140590.1, read on the forward strand.
GGCCGAGCGGCGAAAGCGGCAAGCGCCGCCAGCGCGCGACGTCCTCCTTCAAGCGCTGGAGGGGGGGAAGCAAATTCCGCTCGTAGCGGGCCACCGGGTCCAGCGTAATATAGACGCCCAGGTAACGAAACCCCTGCGAGGCAATCTGGATCGAGCAGCCCCGCGGGAGAACAGGAGCCTCCCCGGAAAGCACATAGACACAGGATTTAGCCCAGTTGATGACAAGACCTGAGTTACGGCCGAAGGAGCGCAGAACATCGACCAGGACAATCAGTGATTTACGCGGGGAGGCTAAGTACAACAGGATGTCGTCGGCGTAGAGGGACACGCGGTCCTCATACTCCGGGGTCCAACGGAGACCACGGATAGAAGGGTGCCACCGCAGCCACTCCGCCAGGGGTTCCAAGGCCAGTGCAAACAGGAGCGGCGACAGGGGGCAACCCTGTCGCCTGCCCCGTCCCAGCACGAATGGGGCCGAGACTCGACCATTCACCACCACCTGCGCCAATGGGTCAGAGTACAACAATTTGACCCAGCTGATGAATCCCGGGCCAAATCCAAATTTCGCCAACATCGCCCAGATGTACGGCCACTCGAGCGTGTCAAACGCCATGGTGGCGTCCAAGGACGCCAAGATGGCCGGCTCCCGCACGAATGGAACACGCGCGAGCACCCCGTGCAAGCGCCGCAGGTTAAGGGCCGTGTTACGATGGGGAATAAAGCCGGACTGGTCTTGGTGGACCAGATCGCCCACCACGCCGACCAGCCGGTTGGCAAGCACCTTGGCGAGGATTTTAGGCTCCGCATTTAAGAGCGAGATCGGCCGATAGGATGTAACCCGGTCTCGCGGTCTCCCCTCCTTGTGGATAACCACGATGGTAGCTAGACGCTGGTCCGGCGGGAGGGAGCCCCACGAGTGGGCCGCAAGGAACATCGCGCGGAGGTGAGGTGCCAGTACATCCGGTCGCAGCTTATAAAATTCGATAGGAAGGCCATTCGGGCCCATGGCCTTGCCCGAGGCGACCGAGCGTATGGCGAGGGCGATTTCATCCGAGGTGGGAGCGGCATCCAACGAATCCCTGTCCTCCACTGAAAGCGAGGGCAGCGCGATGTCCCGCAGCAGGGCATGGGAATCCTCCTCCGAGCAGGGAGAGACCGGAGAATATACCTCGCGGAAATAATCCGCGAAGCAAGAAACAATGCCTTCCGGCTCAGTAATTCGTACACCATCCATCCTCTCAATCAGCGGGACCACACGACTAGCTCTCTCCTTCTTATCCAACCACGCAATCAGTTTGCCAGCCTTATCACCCACATCGTACAGTCGCCCCTGTTGCTCTCTGCTAAGGCCCCTGGCCGCCTCCGTGACGAGGGCCCTATAGGCCGCCTGTTTAAGGTGTAGAACATGCAGCGCCGCGTCAGTCACCCCACTCCCCAGACCACCCTCCAATTCAGTAATTTCGGCCTCCACCCGGGTCACCTCCTCCTGTGCGCGTCTGCGGGCATGGGAGATAAAGGAGAGGGCCTCCCCTCTGAGAACTGTTTTGAAGGCTTCCCACAGGGAGATAGCCGACGGGACGGACCCCACATTCTCCTCAAAATACCGTTGCAATGATTTAATCAGGTCAGCACGAATAGTGGGGTCACGCAGGTACCAAGCATTGATTGGGGCTACCCTGCCCTCTCCCCTCGGGAAGACACCCAAGTGCAACAGGAGCGGGGAATGATCTGAAATACCCCGCGCCAGATGGCGCACCTCTCCCACCCTCCCAGCATAGGCCGCAGGGACAAGGACATAATCAAGCCGCGAGAGGCTACCATGGGCACCCGAATGGAAGGTGTACTGCAGCTGGGTGGGATGCTTTAAACGCCAGCAGTCCACCAATCCCAGTGTGTCCAAAAGGCCCGCTAACCACGCCTGTGCCCGGGGGGAGGTCCCTAGGGGGATGACGATCCATAGTCCCAGAAGCCACCGCATTGAAATCCCCCCCAACCACCAGAAGCCCCCCCGGGAGGTCAAGGAGGAGGCGTCCCAGATCTGCAAAGGTGGTGGACTGTAGCCCCGGTGGGACGTACACAGAGACAAAGACAACCACCTTGCCCTCCATCCTCCCCACCAAGACAGTGTAGCGTCCCCTCTCATCATGGCGCACCTCGTCTATTTCTAGCGGGAGCGAGGTCTTGACCATGATGCCCACCCCCCGCGAGCCTGATGTGAAGCCCGAGTGGGCCACCAAGCGAAAGCCACGGCGATTCATGGCACAAAAGGAGTTACCAATAAGGTGTGTCTCCTGCAGAAAGACCACATCAGGCGAAATCCGTTTCAGATACTGCAGGACCACACCCCGCTTGATCCTATCACCCAGTCCGTTAACGTTCCAGGACAACAAAGTCAAATCCCTACCCCCCATCACATAACGAAGCCATCATTTGTCCCCCCCAGAGCATCTCAAAAACAACAATACAATAACGGGTTTGCCTTGCGGTAGAAACGAACCACACCCCACCCCAACCCACCCAACCCAACAGAACTCCCCCCACCCTGCACCCCTGCATGAGCCCAAACAGCCCCCCCAAAGTGCAGTGTGCCTGTCGCCCCATAGATAAGAAAACTAACTAGTCCCCCAGAGGAGGAGGGAGATCCCCCAAGAGACCCCACACGACCCCCACAGGAGGGGAACTTACCCTAACAGTCAATAGTGACAACAACGCAGTCCAGAGCAAGGCCTACCATTAGACCCTCAGTCCTGATCCGGCGGGCCCTCCCCACCAACCGCACCCCCCCCACCTCCCCGGCCCCGATCTCCGGGCAAAGTGTCTAGCCAGTCCCCGGCCACCTCGGGTCGATCAAAAAAGTGCGTGTGGCCATCCACCTCCACTCTCAGCTTAGCTGGAAAAAGCATCGCATATTTGAGATTCAGGTCCCTTAGGCGACGTTTAACACCAAGAAAGCTCAGTCTCTGCTTTTGGACTGCCGGAGTGAAGTCAGGATAGAAATTGATGTCCATATTGTCAAGTTTGACCGGCCCTTGTAGCCTGGAAGTCTGTAGGATAGCGTCTCTGTCCCGAAAATTGAAGATCCGGGCGATGAGAGGCCTCGGAGGGGCTCCAACCTTAGGCCTACCCCCGGGGACCCTGTGGGCACGCTCCACCGCAAAGAATTTACTCAGCCCCCGAGGCTGGAGATGGGTGAGAACCAGGTCCTCAACAAATAGATCCGCCGCCTCCGCCTCGCGTCCCTCCGGCACCCCGATAATGCGGACGTTGTTCCTCCGGGCCCGACCCTCGGAATCCTCCAGCCGACGATTCATCAGGGCGCTCGCCTGGCCAAGCCTGCGCACCTCCTGTTGGAGGGACGCCACGTCCGTTGTGAGGCCCGTGGTAGAGTGGGCCAAAGAGTCGACCCGGTCGTTGGTTTTAGACAAATCAGCCCTCACGAGGCCCACGTCCACGAGGACCGAGTCAATCTTCTGCGCCAGAGTGTCGAAGCGCTGGTCCACCGAGGCCTTCATCTCGGCGATGGCGCCCATGACGTCTCGGAGGGTCAGGTCCGTGGGCAGAGCGGAAGCATCAGTCGGGCCCGTAGGGGACCTACGCGGCGCCTCTGGGGATCCCTTCTGGAGGGTGTAGCGGTCCATACTGTTGGATTGCTGGGCCGCGCCACGGCGGGTCGATTTTATCTTAGCCCGATCGCCATCTTGTTTTGTGGACATGGTTTCAATCCCCGAGACGAGTCAGTCTCCTCAAGAAAGGGGGGGGCCGACAATCCAGTTCAAGGGGTCCAGGGGGGAGCGACCACCGCTCCGCAGGACGGACCGCAGCTGGCGGACCGGCAGGGCACCCCAGCGAGACCACACCACCGCACACCGCCCCGCAACCCAACCTCGCCTGGCAGCAAGGAGGGCGCAAAAGCGAAAGTGAAAGTGCGGGGTACGCGAGTCACCCAGCCTTGCCCGCCGCTGTTGTTCACTTTGTGTCCGGATCGCCCCACAACTCCAGTACGGGGGGCCGGTGTGGAGAAGGCCGCAAACCTCAATCGATGCTCCTGCCGGTGTCCGAGGTCCGATTTAAAAACGGAAAACGGGCGTCACCTCTGCTCGGGCTCACAAATACAGTCCCCTCATCTGGGACAGGATTCTGTCAGGATTTATGCAGGAGGTCGCGGAGGTCCTCGGGAGCCTCGCACCTACGCGGCCATCTTGGTTGCGCGCTAGGCTCCTCCTCCCCCTATTTCTGTTTTGTCCATATATCCCAGGCTCCCATATCTCCAGTGTGGCATATTTTAAGTAGGATTGGCAAAAAGTGATTTGTGCGTTCTGTCTGTGTGAACATCCACTGATTCTTAAAGGATGGCCGCCTTTCCTTTTTTTTTTTTTTTTTTTTTTTAATTGCAACCGTTGAAAATTACACTGAGAATTCATTCCAGTTTTAGATTTAAAGATTAAACTTAAACATTGGTCACATATGAAAAATGATATGCAAAATATCACGAAATTTGAAGAAGTAATCCATTAGACATAAATAAACATAATTAAACATAATTCAATTATACAGCTCTATTATTATTACTCCAAGTCTCGATTGGTTTCCAGATCTTATTACCTAGGGCTCTCGCCGTCTTGCCTTTACAGGCAAAAATCGCCTTCTCTTGGTTATACATACCTAACAACCGGGCAAGCCAAACCTGAAAATTGGGGGGATCTATATCCTTCCAACGAGCTGTTAAAATTATCCTATAGACCGCCGTCCCCAAAAAAAGACATATTTCCTCCTCCTTAGTGTGTCTCAGTGTATTATCATAGCCCAACACATATAGGGTGGGGGATTCAGCTACTGAGTGCCCGAACACCTCCTGCCAAAAACCAGCTATCATACCTCTCAGATCTATAAGTTTATCACACTCGTATAGCATATGCAGTAGATGTGCCCCAGTTTTACAACATCTCGGACATTCTGAGGTTGCTCTTTTCCCCCAAGAGTGAAGTTTAGATGGTGTGAAATACAAATCATATATAGTCTTATACAACTGAGCTTTCAAATTAGAGGTCACAAACACCTTCATTAAAAGGGTTAATGACATATCAATATCCACGTTGGGATTGTTCAATTTGCTTGACCATCTCACTTCCGTGTTTTCCAGATCATCCCGTTGGCTTTCGATTAGGATTCCATATAGAGTGCCGATCCTGGTTGTAGATTTGGCCATACAATCACATAGGGGAATATTATCCAGAAGAAAATCAGCACTTTTTATATTCAAAATCGTATTTATTTGAATAAATTTAAATATACTATTGTCGGGGATGGAAAATTTACTTTGCAATGCTTGAAATCTATTGCCATTCCCAGGTAGTAAGAAATCTCCTACCGTTAAGACTCCCAAATATTCCCATCTTCTAGATATATTATCATATACTTGTGTTGGTAAAACTGTAGAATGCCATAGCGAAGTATACTTATTGTATTTAGGAATATTTAGATGCCTCATAGTTTTCCTCCAAATTCCCCAAGCGCTTGATATGATCTTGAACTTAACTTTCTTATAGTATGAGGGTTCCAACTGCTTTACCAGGAGACCATTAGCCTTATCTCCAATAACCAACACATAGATTGAGGGTACATACTTATCCCCTATTACTTTTTCAGGTATTTTAACAAAGATTAATACGGTCATCTGCTGGAGCAAGGTAGCCCACAAGTAAAATCCCAAGTTATGAATTGACAAGCCCCCTCTTATAACTGGTAGAGAGAGGTAACAAATAGATCTCCTTATTTTCCCGTAGCCCCAGACGAATTTAACCATCTGGGATTCCAGGGCCTTAATAATTTTATCATCCATTAATAGCGGAATCGCACGAAACAAATATAAGACCCTAGGTAAGATATTCATTTTAAGAAAATTCCCTCTTCCAATAATTGAAAGATGCAAACCATCTGCCCTTTTCAGATCGTTCTTAATCTTTTGGAGAAGAGGATCGTAATTTATTTTAATAATTTCCTCTGTCTTGGGAGATATCCGAACTCCTAGATATACAGCGCTTTCAACCCTTCTTGGATCTACAAATTGAATATTCTGAGTGCATATGACCATTGTTTTATCTCTATTTAGAGAATATCCAGAGAACTGACCAAAGACATGGGTAATCTGTTCAATTTCCGATATAGCCTCGGTGGGGTGGGATGTTATTACCGCCACGTCATCGGCATAAGCTAAGATTTTGGTATCAAAGGGACCTACTGTAACCGGTTTGATTGCCTCTGTGGTTAATAGTTTTAAGATTAGGGGGTTTATATAAAGGGCGAAGAGAATCGGAGAGTATGGACAGCCCTGCCGAGTCCCTCGAGATATATCAAAAGGCCCAGACTCCAGACCCATTACCAGAACCCTCGCCTTAGGTGTATAGTACATAGCTTTAATAGACTTCACAAAACGGGGATCGGTTTTATTTTGCTCTAGCACTGCCCACAAAAACTCCCACGAAACCCTATCGAAAGCTTTCTCAGCGTCCAGGAGGACCATCGACATCCGCCCCCCCATGACACCCACGGCATCAAACAAAGCAATAGCACAACGGATATGATCCGTGGTGCCCCTGCCCGGAATGAAGCCATGCTGCCACGGGGAGACCAGGCGTTCGACGACCCCCCTGAGGCGGTTAGCTAGAATCTTGGAGTACAGCTTCGAATCGGAGTTTATAAGAGAAATTGGGCGGTACGATGCGGTTACGTTGGGAGGCTGATCTTTTTTTGGAAAAATAACTATATTCGTTTCCGTCCATGATCTAGGAGGGATGCCACGAACCTGAATGCCTATAAATAAATCGAGAAGTAGCGGTGTTATAATATTACCCAAAATTTTATATAACTCCAGTGGTATTCTATCCGGGCCTGCGGCCTTGCCTGGAGCGAGCTCTGTAAGGGCCATTTGTACCTCCGACTGAGTTATATCCCTTTCTAAATCTTGTCTAGTAGCACTCTCTATTCCAAGATTATCTTCCTGCTCAGTTGTCCACCTAGCAAGTTCGTCTTTAATTATTACAGGATCTAGCGTATCCTCGTTTTGATATAATTTCTGATAATAATTTTTAAAGACCTCTAAAATAGTCTCAGGTGTTGTATATTCTTGGCCATCTGCCTTAATACTAGCAATTAGACTAAGAGATTGTTTTTGGCGAGTGCGGAGAGCCAACTGCTTGCCGACCTTTTCGCCCGCCTCGTAGATCTTATTACGATGAGATTGGTAAGTCTCAGCCGCTCTCTGGGACAGCCTACTATTTATCTCCATTTTGAGAATCATCATCTCTAAGAGTCGACCCTCCATCACCACCTTGCGTTATTATAGCAGTATGCTTCTCCTCTATTCCGGCTAGTTCTTGAAGTTGTAATTCATTGACTCTAGCAAGTTCCTTCCTCTTTCTGGCCACATAACTTATTGTTTCCCCACGGATTGAAGCCTTAAAACAGTCCCAGACCATACCTCGCGAGGCGCTGTGCCGATTGCAGTCGATAAATCCTTGTGCCCATACCTTAATGTATTCTACATACTCATTATTAACTAATAATTTTCTATCGAAGGACCAACTTGACCGAGGTCTAGATATGTTGTTAATACTCAGTGTGAGCACTAAGGGATTATGGTCCGAGATAATCTTCGGGAGTTTATTTATTTGTGTCTCATTAGCGCAGTTACTTGTCATCCAGATATAGTCGATACGGACATATTTATTATGCGGGTGTGAGAAGTACGTATATCCTGGATCCTGGTGATGCTTCACATCCCATACATCAGCCAAGCCTAGACTTTTTTATTATTATTGAAGTTATAACTCATGAATTTTAATGTTCTGTGCACGGAATATTTTTATTTATTGATTTGAGTATTATGCCAGATTTTCATGTTTCATTCTTAATTAATTATTCTGTCTGGCAATGGAGGTTTTCCTCTGTTCGTGCTCCTACTAATTTTCACTTTTCTTCTTAATGTGATTGGAGATTCTATTTGTTTTCTCTTGTGGAGCATTTCCTTTCTTCTTGTGTTTTTCTTTGTATAGTTATACCTTACATTGTTTTCGTTTGTTGGTTTACAATTTCACCAGTCTGGCCAATTGGTGTATGTTGCTTTACTTTCAACGTGGTGTTAGGTGTCTACCTTATTACCATCTCCTTCTCTTTTGTCCTTTAAGGAGAAGATGTGTTCTCTCTTGTCATCTAAAGAGATATTTATATGGTCTTTCTCATTCTCTTTCTCTTTTGTAATTTAAGGAGAAGATGTGTTCTCTCACGTCATCTAAAGAGAGATTTATATTGTTTTTCTCATTCTTTTTCTCTTTCTTGGGTTTGTATTCTTTTCATTTTTCTCTTATCTTTATGTGTTTAAACCGTGCTTCATAAATTACCACTTCTCATAATTTCACTTTTACTCTTTTCCCACTTCTTTTATTATCTTCATAAATTACCACCTTTTCACTAAAACTCATTTCTCACTTCTTTTGATCTCCTTTTGTATTTAATTGTAATGTTATCTTTCCGCATAATGGTTCCGTTTTCTCTTCTTTTTCTTACTTACCTGGTTACTACTATATCTTTAATGGTTCATTCTTATTCATTATTGTTTGTATGTTTCCATCTGATACTTTCTTTTTTATACTGTTGTAAGAAAGGGAGATGTGTAGTGACTTGTCCCTGCATCCATCTCTGCCTCTGACTAGTCCATGTAGAACGTTCACATGCTGTGATGATTTGGAATGTTCCCTGACTCTCTGGAGTCAGTTAACACCTGAGGCTGAGCGGGTAGGAACCTGTTCCTGGTGGGGTTCGTAGTTTATTACTTCATACTTTGTACATCTCCTTCTTATGTACTTACCTTGAATAAATCTTACAAGCTACCACTCGGACTGATTAACTTTATTCATGAACCATCACTACACTTTCCTTAAGTTGTAGAATAGCTCTGTATACCTTTGGTTTATAACCAACGTATTTAAATTGATCATGATTGTATATTAGCCCTTTCTGAGTCAGAGAGATGTTAAAGTCCCCACAAAATATTAGCGTATGAGGCCAAGATGCTAACTCCAGTTCTAGATCGGTAAAGATAGAGGGATCATCCTGATTGGGTGCATAGATAGAGCATACAGTAATGCCGATTTTAAGCTCGACAATCACCCACCTACCCATAGGATCAGCTGCCTTGCATATAGGCTGTCCCAAAAAGGATTTTGCCAAAATGGCTACACCTCTTGTCCTAGTAGTATGGCTTGTACTTACCAATAAATCAAACCCCGGGACCCTCAATATGTCTCTTTCTGCCCATGGGATGTGTGTCTCTTGAAGACATAGTATATCAAATGTATTTTGAGCAATCATCCCACACATTTGATCCCTTTTCCCCCTATCATTAAGCCCCGCTATGTTCCAGGAACATAGTTTTAGCCTAGCCATATTCTATTATATTTATTTTCCAGTCAGGTTCTAACATGTGACCAAACTTAACAATAGTCTCATGAATTCCATTTCTATTTCTACTTCTGTTTTTATTTCTACAACTACGGTTGCCTTTTTTATGTGCTTTCTTCCCCCTTTCCCTGTCCGATCCCTTGCCCCATCCCCTTACCCCCCTACCCTGAACCACCCCACCACCCACCCCAGCTTCCCACATTTATGGCAATTAGACTCCGTAAGAGTCTATAGTGATGGACGTGTAGTGCCTGACCGGTGCTCGCGTATGAATCTCTACACCTCCTTTCCCCAGTAACTTTACCATTTTTTTTTTCTTCCTCCCCCTCCCTTTTAACTTTTCTTTTAATTTTTCTTTTGCTTTTCCTTTTAAACCTTTATCCCCCCCCCTTTCCTCCTCTTTTTACCACTCTATCCCCCTTCTTTTTTTTTTTTTAATCTTAAAGTAAACCAAGCCTTACCATATCTAGGAAAAAATAATCTCTAGATAGCACACGGGAGAGAGATGAGAGGGAAATCAGAAACTTCACTTTTACCCAGATTCTATCAATGTATGTGAGCAAGAAATTCATCCCTAAAGGCTATCCAGATATTCCTTTGCCTTTATTTCAGAGGTGAAGAATTTTGTCTGGTCACCGTTGATAACTTTCAGACAGGCCGGATTGTTCAAGAATGCCTGAAACTTTTTATCTTGAAACGGTCTGATGAGCTGGCGTAAATGCCACCTTCGCTCAACCGTTGCGTGAAAGAAGTCAGGACGTACAAAATAGGTTATGTGTCCACTAGTTTTTTTAGCCTCAGGTCTCGCTTTTTCCCAGACTGCCTGTCTTAGAAGAAAGTTACCGAAGTATACCAATATAGCCCTTGGATATGCTCCAGGTTTGGGTGTATTTCTCAGAGTGAGGGGTACCCGATGTGCACGCTGCACCTCAATATCCCATTTCCAAGCTGACAGTTCGGGGAGGGAGTCCTGAAATAATTTAACCATAAAGGAGCGAACATCCCCCCTTCCGCTCCTTCAGGAACTCCCAAGACTCGTAGATTGCCTCGCCGTAGACGATTTTCCATGTCCTCGAGTTTCCACATCATATCTGAGAGTTCTATCTCATGTGCATCGATCTTTTCGCGGTTTGAAATTGTTTCTGATTCATTCACCAGCACTCTTGACTCCACCTCAGTCATTCGGTCATTAAAGGAGCCAATTTTCCTTGAGAGTTTACGGACCACACCCTGCACCTTACGTAGCTCCACTTGAGCCTTATGACCGTCATGGGATGTCTCTTCCCTGTGTGCGGCTATAGCTAGCAAGACAGTTTCTATCGTAGGTGCTATTGTATCTTGGGAGGTTCCTGGCTCCTGGTGTTGAATAAGGCCAGAAGTTAGCCCATGTGACTGTGTAGGAATGGCCACTGGGAGAAGGTTACTGGTAGGTGTGTAATTCCAAGTCAGGTCTACTGAATCACGATGGCTTTTTCTGTGTTTAAGCGCCATTTTCTGAGCGGTTCTGTTAGAGTCGGGGATCTCTGATTGCCGCAAGGATGTCCTTGTGTCAAGCAGGGACCCTCTCCTCCACGTCAGGGCAAAGGATAACCCCTTTTGGAATGACCCTTGCTCACCCTCTAGGTGCGTGGCGTGAGCAGCCAAGGCGATTCTTCAGGCGTTGTTGGTTAAGCAAGTATAATCACACACACAGTAAACACATTAATCCCCCCAGAAACGGACACCAGGCTTCGGTATGTGAAAATACGTTCTTTTATGTAAAAATAGTTATCTCAATATGCAGACTTATCACAAGACCAGTAACGTTGTTTCTATGCCACCAGATTATTAAAGCAGGCAAACAGTTCTTTACGCGAATACTTCTTTAGTCGTTTCTCAATGTCACTTGGGAGATTCCAGTCTTGACTTACTTCAGGCCTACCGCGGCTCACGCATCGGTCGTGGGCGCGCTCGCGCCGTGCACAGCTCCTCCCGGTGGCTCCCGGGCAGCGGCGGTGAGACGGGCGTGCGGTGAGGATTTAACGGGGAAGTAAGGCGGTGCGGGCCCCGAGCCCGATACTGGAATTCCTGTAGCACTGTTGCGTGGAGAGAGTCTGCACAGATCGGTGCGACTCTCGGCTTTGGGGAAGTGTTCTTGGATCCTCAATCAGCGGGTGTGGGCAACAGGCAGGCGCGGCCAGCGACCCTTAGCACTGCGGTGCAGGGGGGTCTCCACAGCGGGGGCGGCGCGGCCTGAGATGTCCGGGGATAGCGAAGCGGGGTCACAGGGCACGGACAGTGCAGCTGGATGACCCGGCATAGATCACAGTCGTCGGACGGATTCCGGCGGGAGGGGGGACAGCGCGTTCAGCGCACTCCAGTGACAGGCGGTGACAGGGGTGCAGGCAACCTAGCCCGGGGACAGAGAGTGGCTCCGGACGGAGCGGGGCTCTCACGGGGTAAAGGCAGGCAAGCTCCTGAGTGTCACGGCCCTAGGAGGGGGCGATGAGGGGTGCAGTCTCTTTCCAGCGGGATGCACACACGGCTCGATTGGAGGACGAGCAAAAGCACAGAGAACCCACTGGTCCTGGGGTTCAGTTCAGGGGGCAAGCTCAGATCAAGCCCTTGGAGAATGTTCAAGCACAAAGCAGCAAAGTCTTTTTCAGTCTCTTCCTCTCCTTTCTCCGCAAGGCAAGCAGCAGGCTAGCTCCTCCAGCGTCTTCTTCTCCTTCTCGTTGGGCAGAGGTTCTTTGTGGTAAAACAGGATTCTGATTTGCAAGGAGCAGGGCTCCTACTTTTATACCACATTTCTTTTGTTCTTTCAGGCCAGGGGGGCCTTGCATAGTCGTTCTCAGTCCTGAGCACTTTGTTGGGGGTACTCTGACTTCTGCTTTCAGTGTGAGGGGCAGGCACATCAGCCGCTCCACAGGAGGTGGAGCCGGCATTCAGGGGACAAGTACTTTCAGGATCACCTTGTGGACAGCGCTTCGCCCGTCCGGGGCCAGGTGCAGGCTGAGTCATCAGTCGCTCCCCAGGGGGCGGAGCCGGCTTTGTGGTGGTGGAGCACTGCCCTATTCAGAGTCCAAGGGACACCCCCACCTCCCACCAAGGTGCTCTCCTGCCATTCGCTACCTGTCATCCCCCCAGCCCTGTCACTCACATAGCCCAGACAGTCAGATACACGCACAGCAGAGGCAGGCTGAGATGGTTAAGCGAGTAAATACGGACTTTCTAAAAGTCGTATTTACAAACCCAGGATAGTAAAATAAACTTGACTACAAGAAGTATTTTATCATTCCGAGTTCAGGCATACTAAACATATCTCTCTACCATGTTCCCTGAGCCTGCTGGGATTATAGGATGTAATAATTCCAGCAGCTCATCTGGCCTAAGGGGAACAGGTAGCCTTGCAATAGTGAACCACGAAGATGGCGGTTATTCACTATTAGGACAGGCCTCACAACCAGGGCCTGTCCTACCTTACACCTACAACGCACCCTGCCCGCGGGCCTACCATAGGGGTGACTAACATGAGGCTAAGGGAAGGTTCTTGGGGCTGGCAAGTGTGTGCACTTGCCCAGCCAGCGTGAGAGCACGGGACTGCACGCGGGGTGGCAGACCCAGGACACATTTTACATGGCCGCTGGTGTGGGTGGCGCAAGCAGCGCTGCAGCCCACTAGCGGCATTGGCATTCACAAGCCCTGGCACTCCGGGTGCACTTTACTGGGGACTGACAGTGAATCCAATAAACCAATCATGAACATCAATTACAGGTACACTTTATCTTAGGGAGCACTTGCGCTGCGGCACGGATTAGCCATGGCGCAGCGCCCTGAGCGGACAACACCAGAAAAACAATCGAGGCACACCATCAAAAAGTGGAAGGGAAACTCACGCCAAGGTGCCAGGTCTAACACGTGTCCCCTCCAGCTGAAATGTGGGGAGAACTACCCTTGCCCAGGGGGTTCCTCGTCACTAAGGTGGAAATACCTGGACAGACTGCCAGCGTTGGCGTGATCTGTACCAGGACGGTGTTCCACCGTAAAGTCCATACCCTGTAGGGAGATGGACCACCTCAACAGCTTTGGGTTTTCACCCCTCATTTGCATCAACCATCTGAGGGGCCTGTGGTCCGTCTGAACCCCGAAGTGAGACCCAAACAAGTAGGGTCTTAGCTTCTTCAGCGCCCAGACCACAGCAAATGCTTCTCGCTCAATTGCACTCCACCTACTTTCCCGTGGAAGTAACCTCCTACTGATGAAGGCTACGGGTTGGTCCCAGCCCTCCTCAGTCATCTGTGAGAGAACAGCCCCTACACCATGCTCTGAAGCGTCTGTCTGCACTAGGAATTCCCTGGAGAAGTCAGGGGCCAAGAGCACGGGCGCCGTGCACATGGCAGTCTTCAGGGTGTCGAAAGCTTTCTGACAGGTGTCAGTCCAGATCACGTTCCTGGGCTGCTTCTTGGAAGTCAGCTCTGTCAAGGGGGCAACAATTGTTCCATAGCCCTTGACAAACCTCCTGTAGTACCCAGTGAGCCCCAGGAAGGCCCTCACTGTGGTCTGCGTCTTGGGGGGCTCCCAAGCCAGGATGGTCTCAATTTTGGGTTGCAAGGGTGCCACCTTGCCACTCCCCACTTGGTGTCCCAAGTACACCACGGAACCCTGCCCGATCTGGCACTTGCTTGCCTTGATCGTGAGGCCTGCTCGGCGCAGAGCCATCAACACTTCCCAGAGGTGGCGCAGGTGTTCGGGCCAGGTGGCACTGAACACTGCGATGTCATCCAGGTAGGCGGCACTGAACGCATCCAGCCCAACCAGTACCTGGTTGACCAACCTCTGAAAGGTGGCAGGGGCATTCTTCATTCCAAATGGCATGACTCGGAACTGGAAGTGCCCATCTGGTGTAGAGAATGGTGACCTCTCTTTGGCCCCATCGGTCAAGGCGATCTGCCAGTACCCAGACGTTAAATCAAACGTGCTGAGGAACCGGGCAGCCCCTAGCCGATCAATGAGCTCATCAGCTCTGGGGATGGGGTGCGCGTCAGTCTTAGTTACTGAATTGAGTCCTCTGTAGTCCACACAGAACCGGAGTTCAGGTGTGGCTCCCGGCGCAGCAGCTTTGGGGACCAAGACCACGGGGCTGGACCAAGGACTGCTGGAGGACTCAACCACCCCTAGCGCAAGCATTTTGGAGACCTCCTCCTTGATGCAAGCTCTGACCCTGTCAGTTACCCTGTAAGCCTTGTGCTTCACAGGTAAGCTGTCTCCTGTGTCCACATCATGGACGCACCAATCTGTGACACCAGGAACCAGGGAGAACCTATCGGGAAACTGCCCCAGCAAGTGGCGGCAATCTTCCTGTTGTTCGGGCGTCAGGGTGGGTGAGAGGTTAACTCCATCCACTGACCCATCTTTCTCAGAGGCTACTAAGAGGTCAGGAAGAGGCTCGGTCTCCTCTTCCATTCCATCATCAGTGGCCAGCAGCATGCCCACTTCGGTCCTCTCTAAGTGGGGCTTAAGGCGGTTAACATGTAGGACCCTCAAAGGGTTCCTGGGAGACTGCATGTCCACCAAGTAGGTGATAGGACTTTTGCGCTCCACAACCTCAAATGGACCTGTCCACTTATCCTGAAGTGCACAAGGCTCCACTGGGGCCAAGACCCACACCTTTTGTCCAGGTTGAAGCTCTACCAGAGTGGCATTCCGGTCGTACCACCGCTTCATCTCCTCCTGGCTGGCTTCCAGATTTGCCTCAGCAAGTTGCCTGAAACGCCTAGTCTGGTTTCGGAAGGCCAGTATGTAACTGTATACATTCTGGGGAGGTTTCCTGGGAGATTGCTCCCAGCCTTCCTTTACCAAACTCAGAGGTCCTCTTACCGGGTGACCATACAGAAGCTCAAAGGGGCTGAACCCTAGAGACTTCTGTGGCACCTCTCGGTAAGCGAAGAGCAGGCATGGCAAGAGGACGTCCCACTTATGCCTCATTGGACTGTCTAGGCCCATGATCATGCCTTTGAGGGTTGGGTTGAATCTCTCAACCAACCCATTTCCTTGGGGGTGGTAAGGAGTGGTGAACTTGTAAGTTACCCCACACTCCTTCCACAGGGATTTCATATATGTGGATATGAAATTGGTCCCCCTGTCGCTCACCACCTCTAGAGGGAATCCCACTCGGGAGAAAATTCCCATCAGTGCTCGTCCCACCACGGGGGCCGTCACTGTCCTCAGAGGGATGGCTTCAGGGTACCGGGTGGCATGGTCCACCAAGACCAGGATGAACCTGTTGCCCAGGGCTGTCTTGGGGTCCAGAGGCCCCACAATATCAATACCCACTCGCTGGAATGGCGTACCGACCACGGGGAAGGGCTGCAGAGGAGCCTTGTGCTTCCCTCCGCTCTTACCACTTGCCTGGCAAGTCTGACAGGTTCTGCAGTAGGAATCTGAATTCTTGTGCATTTGGGGCCAGTAAAAGTGGGTGACAAGCCTGTCATAGGTCTTGTCCATCCCCAAATGTCCTGCTAAAGGCACATCATGAGCCAGCCCCAGTAGGAAGGTTCTGAACTTCTGGGGTACCACCAGCACACGGGCCGACCCAGGTTCAGCAGCCTTAGGCTCTGAATACAGGAGGTCACTCTCCCAGTACACGTAGTGTGTTTTGGCCTGAACACCATTGGCCTGGTCTGCAGCCTGCTGCCGCATACCCACGAGAGAAGGGCATTCTTTCTGCTCCTTGCAGAATTCCTCCCTGGAGGGACCTCCTTCTTGCTGCCAATGGGTCAGCTCAGGCAGGTCTCCCAGTTCGGCAATCTGTTCCCCGGTAGGCTCCAGGGCATCCCCCTCAGGGTCTGCTTCCTCCTGGGCCGTGGGAACTTCGGGGGCCGGTTTCCCGCGCCTCCTGCGCCTTCTCCCTAAGGCCGGTTCCTGGACCTCTCCCTCAGGCTCCAGGACCCTCTCAACACCCCTACTGGCTGCCATGGACCGGGTGGTCACGCACGCCCAGTCGGGTAGACCCACCATCCTCAGATGCGTGGTCTTCTCCACCTTTTCCCAAGGGGAGCTCTCCAGGTCGTTCCCTAGCAGACAGTCTACAGGCATGTCAGTTCTCACAGCGACTTGTAGAGTACCAGAGACCTCCCCCCACTCAAAGGGAACTTGAGCCATTGGACAACGACTCTCCATGTTGTCAGCATTGACAACCCTACAGTAGGCATTGGGTACAATCTGCTCTTGAGACACCAGGTGTTGCCTCACCGAGGTCACGCTGGCTCCTGTATCTCTAAGAGCCTCAACCTTCTTTCCATTGATTGTCACTACTTGCCCATATTTCTTAGTGTTAGAGGGTAAGTAGGTTTCAGGGACCATCTCACTGTCTCCTAGCGAGACTAGGGTCATATGCGCAGGACCCCCACCCCCCTGGACTGCTACCTCCTCCCCAAAATTAACATTAGCTACTTGCCGGGGTGGAGCACCAGTGGGTGCTGTCTTACCAAACAGGCGACACTTAGGATCAGAGGCAATGTGACCCGGGTCACCACACTTGTAACAATTGAAGGGCCTCTTGGGAACAGGCCTACCTGTCGGGGCCCCGTTCTGCTGCGGGGGTGGGGGAGGCTGAGAACCCTTCTGCTGGTTCCCTTGGGGATTACTTTGGGGGCCTTTTTGGAACCCTTTCTGTTTACCCTTGTCCCCCCCACTCTTCTGCTGGGGACCCTGCCCACCTTTGGCGGAGTCTCCCACTTGACCCTTGTGGACCCTGGTGCTGAGCCAGCGGTCCGCCTCCTCAGCAAGCTTCCTCGGGTTGGACAGCTTGCTATCAATCAGGTGCTGGCGTAGCTCAGGAAAACATTGACTGGACAAGTGCTCCCATGCAATTAAATCAAGCAGCCCTTGATAATCATTCACCTTGCTACCCTTCACCCAACCATCCAGTGCTCTGCAGAAAAAAGTTACATACTCCACATACGTACTCTCAGGGATCTTCTTAGTCTCCCTGAACCTCTGTCTATATAGCTCAGGAGTTAACCCATACCTGGTCATTAAAGCTTCCTTCATATGGGGGTATGAGGCTTGGAGATCTAAGGGTAAATCTAGCAGTGTGTCACGCCCTTCTGCAAGGAACCTTCCCCACAACCCCGCTCCCCAGTCTTTCTCAGGGACCCGGTGTGAAGACATGGCCACCTCATAGGCTCTAAACCACTGCCCTATGTCATCCTTTCTAAAATACTCCTTTACTACATCTTTGGGGATGTACACCTTGGACTCTACCTGCACCGGTGGAGTGCTGCCACCAGAAGGAGCGGTTTCCAAACTTTTCGCCTTCAGCTCCAACTCCTTCACTTTCAGATCATGATCCATTTGGCGTTGTTGTGCCTCCAAGGCCAACTTCTGCTTTTCCATTTCCATTTGTCCTGCCAACTTTGCCATCTCCATTGCATGCGCCCTGTCTGCTGCCCTGTCCGCCAGCTCTTCTGGGGACAGGCCTCTGGTGGGCTCCACAAAGTGGTCGGGCGGAACGATGTCCCCCGCATTCTGTGGGTCCCTTGACTCTTTCCAGGCTCTCAACGCCTTGAGGTACTGGTTCTTCTTCCTGAATCCAGTATGGGGAACCCTGAATTTCACACTGTAGCCTTTCAATTGCTCCACGGTGCAGTCATCCAGTTTCTCCCAATCTACCTCATCCATTCCAGAAATCACAGAGAGTGCTCTTCCAGCAGGAAGTGAGCCAGACATGGCTGCAGTAATGGCAGATGTCTCAACGGTTCACAAATGACAAAAAAACCTGTGGCTGCGTTACTTGGTCTGCTCTCACTATCTGGTGATTAATAATTCACTGTATGCAAATTATAAATGCAAATCCGAAATCCCAGCCGCTGCCAACAATGTTAGAGTCGGGGATCTCTGATTGGCGCAAGGATGTCCTTGTGTCAAGCAGGGACCCTCTCCTCCACGTCAGGGCAAAGGATAACCCCTTTTGGAATGACCCTTGCTCACCCTCTAGGTGCGTGGCGTGAGCAGCCAAGGCGATTCTTCAGGCGTTGTTGGTTAAGCAAGTATGATCACACACACAGTAAACACATTAATCCCCCCAGAAACGGACACCAGGCTTCGGTATGTGAAAATACGTTCTTTTATGTAAAAATAGTTATCTCAATATGCAGACTTATCACAAGACTAGTAACGTTGTTTTTATGCCACCAGATTATTAAAGCAGGCAAACAGTTCTTTACGCGAATACTTCTTTAGTCGTTTCTCAATGTCACTTGGGAGATTCCAGTCTTGACTTACTTCAGGCCTACCGCGGCTCACGCATCGGTCGTGGGCGCGCTCGCGCCGTGCACAGCTCCTCCCGGTGGCTCCTGGGCAGCGGCGGTGAGACGGGCGTGCGGTGAGGATTTAACGGGGAAGTAAGGCGGTGCGGGCCCCGAGCCCGATACTGGAATTCCTGTAGCACTGTTGTGTGGAGAGAGTCGGCACAGATCGGTGCGACTCTCGGTTTTGGGGAAGTGTTCTTGGATCCTCAATCAGCGGGTGTGGGCAACAGGCAGGCGCGGCCAGCGACCCTTAGCACGGCGGTGCAGGGGGGTCTCCACAGCGGGGGCGGCGCGGCCTGAGATGTCCGGGGATAGCGAAGCGGGGTCACAGGGCACGGACAGTGCAGCTGGATGACCCGGCGTAGATCACAGTCGTCGGACGGATTCCGGCGGGAGGGGGGACAGCGCGTTCAGCGCACTCCAGTGACAGGCGGTGATAGGGGCGCAGGCAACCTAGCCCGGGGACAGAGAGCGGCTCCGGACGGAGCGGGGCTCTCACGGGGTAAAGGCAGGCAAGCTCCTGAGTGTCACGGCGCTATGAGGGGGCGATGAGGGGCGCAGTCTCTTTCTAGCGGGATGCACACACGGCTCGATTGGAGGACGAGCAAAAGCACAGAGAACCCACTGGTCCTGGGGTTCAGTTCAGGGGGCAAGCTCAGATCAAGCCCTTGGAGAATGTTCAAGCACAAAGCAGCAAAGTCTTTTTCAGCAAGTCTCTTCCTCTCCTTTCTCAGCAAGGCAAGCAGCAGGCCAGCTCCTCCAGCGTCTTCTTCTCCTTCTCGTCGGGCAGAGGTTCTTTGTGGTAAAACAGGATTCTGATTTGCAAGGAGCAGGGCTCCTACTTTTATACCACATTTATTTTGTTCTTTCAGGCCAGGGGGGCCTTCGCATAGTCGTTCTCAGTCCTGAGCACTTTGTTGGGGGTACTCTGACTTCTGCTTTCAGTGTGAGGGGCAGGCACATCAGCCGCTCCACAGGAGGTGGAGCCGGCATTCAGGGGACAAGTACTTTCAGTATCACCTTGTGGACAGCGCTTCGCCCGTCCGGGGCCAGGTGCAGGCTGAGTCATCAGTCGCTCCCCAGGGGCCGGAGCCGGCTTTGTGGTGGTGGAGCACTTCCCTATTCAGAGTCCAAGGGACACCCCCACCTCCCACCAAGGTGCTCTCCTGCCATTCGCTACCTGTCATCCCCCCAGCCCTGTCACTCACATAGCCCAGACAGTCAGATACACGCACAGCAGAGGCGGGCTGAGATGGTTAAGCGAGTGAATACGGACTTTCTAAAAGTCGTATTTACAAACCCAGGATAGTAAAATAAACTTGACTACAAGAAGTATTTTATCATTCCAAGTTCAGGCATACTAAACATATCTCTCTACCATGTTCCCTGAGCCTGCTGGGATTATAGGATGTAATAATTCCAGCAGCTCATCTGGCCTAAGGGGAACAGGTAGCCTTGCAATAGTGAACCACGAAGATGGCGGTGATTCACTATTAGGACAGGCCTCACAACCAGGGCCTGTACTACCTTACACCTACAACGCACCCTGCCCGCGGGCCTACCATAGGGGTGACTAACATGAGGCTAAGGGAAGGTTCTGGGGGCTGGCAAGTGTGTGCACTTGCCCAGCCAGCGTGACAGCACGGGACTGCACGCGGGGTCGGCAGTGGCAGACCCAGGACACATTTTACATGGCCGCTGGTGTGGGTGGCGCAACCAGCGCTGCAGCCCACTAGCGGCATTGGCATTCACAAGCCCTGGCACTCCGGGTGCACTTTACTGGGGACTGACAGTGAATCCAATAAACCAATCATGAACATCAATTACAGGTACACTTTATCTTAGGGAGCACTTGCGCTGCGGCACGGATTAGCCGTGGCGCAGCGCCCTGAGCGGACAACACCAGAAAAACAATCGAGGCACACCATCAAAAAGTGGAAGGGAAACTCACGCCAAGGTGCCAGGTCTAACAAGTTCTAACTCTATTGGTGCTGATCTCTTCGTCACTAGATTCGCTCTGGTGAGATGCCCCCACAGCCGGTCGCTCCTCACCCTCTGCTCTGCCGCTGCCTGCCTGCCGCTTCCTGGCGCCTGCCTCCTGCTGACGCCGCTTACCACTTTTTCACCGCTGCTGCCCTCTGCCTTCCTGTAAGTGCCGCCTCCTGCTCCCTGCCTGCTGCTGCCCCCATTTTCCGCTAGTTCACCACTGCCGCTGCCCCTGTGAAGTTTTTTCTTCTTTCTCGCCGCTGCCCCCGCTGACCCGCCTCCCCTCCTAGCCCATTGGCCACCCCGCTCCCGCCTCCCAGCTGCTCCTCCCTCCCGGCTCCTTACTTAAGGGGACCGCGGTGGGCCGGTCAGTGTGACCCCCTGTGCCCCCACAGCCGGTCGCTCCTCACCCTCTGCTCTGCCGCCGCCTGCCTGCCGCTTCCTGGCGCCTGCCTGCTGCTGACGCCGCTTACCACTTTTTCACCGCCGCTGCCCTCTGCCTTCCTGTCAGTGCCGCCTCCTGCTCCCTGCCTGCTGCTGCCCCCATTTTCCGCTAGTTCACCGCCGCCGCTGCCCCTGTGAAGTTTTTTCTTCTTTCTCGCCGCTGCCCCCGCTGACCCGCCTCCCCTCCTAGCCCATTGGCCACCCCGCTCCCGCCTCCCAGCTGCTCCTCCCTCCCGGCTCCTTACTTAAGGGGACCGCGGTGGGCCGGTCAGTGTGACCCCCTGTGCCCCCACAGCCCGTCGCTCCTCACCCTCTGCTCTGCCGCCGCCTGCCTGCCGCTTCCTGGCGCCTGCCTGCTGCTGACGCCGCTTACCACTTTTTCACCGCCGCTGCCCTCTGCCTTCCTGTAAGTGCCGCCTCCTGCACCCTGCCTGCTGCTGCCCCCATTTTCCGCTAGTTCACTGCTGCCGCTGCCCCTGTGAAGTTTTTTCTTCTTTCTCGCCGCTGCCCCCGCTGACCCGCCTCCCCTCCTAGCCCATTGGCCACCCCGCTCCCGCCTCCCAGCTGCTCCTCCCTCCCGGCTCTTTACTTAAGGGGACCGCGGTGGGCCGGTCAGTGTGCCCCCCTGTGCCCCCACAGCCGGTCGCTCCTCACCCTCTGCTCTGCCGCCGCCTGCCTGCCGCTTCCTGGCGCCTGCCTGCTGCTGACGCCGCTTACCACTTTTTCACCACCGCTGCCCTCTGCCTTCCTGTAAGTGCCACCTCCTGCTCCCTGCCTGCTGCTGCCCCCATTTTCCGCTAGTTCACCGCCGCCGCTGCCCCTGTGAAGTTTTTTCTTCTTTCTCGCTGCTGCCCCCGCTGACCCGCCTCCCCTCCTAGCCCATTGGCCACCCCGCTCCCGCCTCCCAACTGCTCCTCCCTCCCGGCTCCTTACTTAAGGGGACCGCGGTGGGCCGGTTAGTGTGATCCCCTGTGCCCCCACAGCCGGTCGCTCCTCACCCTCTGCTCTGCCGCCGCCTGCCTGCCGCTTCCTGGCGCCTCCCTGCTGCTGACGCCGCTTACCACTTTTTCACCGCCGCTGCCCTCTGCCTTCCTGTAAGTGCCGCCTCCTGCTCCCTGCCTGCTGCTGCCCCCATTTTCCGCTAGTTCACCGCCGCCGCTGCCCCTTTGAAGTTTTTTCTTCTTTCTCGCCGCTGCCCCCGCTGACCCGCCTCCCCTCCTAGCCCATTGGCCACCCCGCTCCCGTCTCCCAGCTGCTCCTCCCTCCCGGCTCCTTACTTAAGGAGACCGCGGTGGGCCGGTCAGTGTGACCCCCTGTGCCCCCACAGCCGGTCGCTCCTCACCCTCTGCTCTGCCGCCGCCTGCCTGCCGCTTCCTGGCGCCAGCCTGCTGCTGACGCCGCTTACCACTTTTTCACCGCCGCTGCCCTCTGCCTTCCTGTAAGTGCCGCCTCCTGCTCCCTGCCTGCTGCTGCCCCCATTTTCCGCTAGTTCACCGCCGCCGCTGCCCCTTTGAAGTTTTTTCTTCTTTCTCGCCGCCGCCCCCGCTGACCCGCCTCCCCTCCTAGCCCATTGGCCACCCCGCTCCCGCCTCCCAACTGCTCCTCCCTCCCGACTCCTTACTTAAGGGGACCGCGGTGGGCCGGTCAGTGTGATCCCCTGTGCCCCCACAGCCGGTCGCTCCTCACCCTCTGCTCTGCCGCCGCCTGCCTGCCGCTTCCTGGCGCCTGCCTGCTGCTGACGCCGCTTACCACTTTTTCACCGCCGCTGCCCTCTGCCTTCCTGTAAGTGCCGCCTCCTGCTCCCTACCTGCTGCTGCCCCCATTTTCCGCTAGTTCACCGCCGCCGCTGCCCCTTTGAAGTTTTTTCTTCTTTCTCGCCGCTGCCCCCGCTGACCCGCCTCCCCTCCTAGCCCATTGGCCACCCCGCTCCCGCCTCCCAGCTGCTCCTCCCTCCTGGCTCCTTACTTAAGGGGACCGCAGTGGGCCGGTCAGTGTGACCCCCTGTGCCCCCACAGCCGGTCGCTCCTCACCCTCTGCTCTGCCGCCGCCTGCCTGCCGCTTCCTGGCGCCTGCCTGCTGCTGATGCCGCTTACCACTTTTTCACCGCCGCTGCCCTCTGCCTTCCTGTAAGTGCCGCCTCCTGCTCCCTGCCTGCTGCTGCCCCCATTTTCCGCTAGTTCACCGCCGCCGCTGCCCCTGTGAAGTTTTTTCTTCTTTCTCGCCGCTGCCCCCGCTGACCCGCCTCCCCTCCTAGCCCATTGGCCACCCCGCTCCCGCCTCCCAGCTGCTCCTCCCTCCCGGCTCCTTACTTAAGGGGACTGCGGTGGGCCGGTCAGTGTGACCCCCTGTGCCCCCACAGCCCGTCGCTCCTCACCCTCTGCTCTGCCGCCGCCTGCCTGCCGCTTCCTGGCGCCTGCCTGCTGCTGACGCCGCTTACCACTTTTTCACCGCCGCTGCCCTCTGCCTTCCTGTAAGTGCCGCCTCCTGCTCCCTGCCTGCTGCTGCCCCATTTTCCGCTAGTTCACCGCTGCCCCTGTGAAGTTTTTTCTTCTTTCTCGCCGCTGCCCCCGCTGACCCGCCTCCCCTCCTAGCCCATTGGCCACCCCGCTCCCGCCTCCCAGCTGCTCCTCCCTCCCGGCTCTTTACTTAAGGGGACCGCGGTGGGCCGGTCAGTGTGCCCCCCTGTGCCCCCACAGCCGGTCGCTCCTCACCCTCTGCTCTGCCGCCGCCTGCCTGCCGCTTCCTGGCGCCTGCCTGCTGCTGACGCCGCTTACCACTTTTTCACCGCCGCTGCCCTCTGCCTTCCTGTAAGTGCCGCCTCCTGCTCCCTGCCTGCTGCTGCCCCCATTTTCCGCTAATTCACCGCTGCCGCTGCCCCTGTGAAGTTTTTTCTTCTTTCTCACCGCTGCCCCCGCTGACCCGCCTCCCCTCCTAGCCCATTGGCCACCCCGCTCCCGCCTCCCAGCTGCTCCTCCCTCCCGGCTCTTTACTTAAGGGGACCGCGGTGGGCCGGTCAGTGTGCCCCCCTGTGCCCCCACAGCCGGTCGCTCCTCACCCTCTGCTCTGCCGCCGCCTGCCTGCCGCTTCCTGGCGCCTGCCTGCTGCTGACGCCGCTTACCACTTTTTCACCACCGCTGCCCTCTGCCTTCCTGTAAGTGCCACCTCCTGCTCCCTGCCTGCTGCTGCCCCCATTTTCCGCTAGTTCACCGCCGCCGCTGCCCCTGTGAAGTTTTTTCTTCTTTCTCGCCGCTGCCCCCGCTGACCCGCCTCCCCTCCTAGCCCATTGGCCACCCCGCTCCCGCCTCCCAACTGCTCCTCCCTCCCGGCTCCTTACTTAAGGGGACCGCGGTGGGCCGGTCAGTGTGATCCCCTGTGCCCCAACAGCCGGTCGCTCCTCACCCTCTGCTCTGCCGCCGCCTGCCTGCCGCTTCCTGGCGCCTGCCTGCTGCTGACGCCGCTTACCACTTTTTCACTGCCGCTGCCCTCTGCCTTCCTGTAAGTGCCGCCTCCTGCTCCCTGCCTGCTGCTGCCCCCATTTTCCGCTAGTTCACCGCCGCCGCTGCCCCTTTGAAGTTTTTTCTTCTTTCTCGCCGCTGCCCCCGCTGACCCGCCTCCCCTCCTAGCCCATTGGCCACCCCGCTCCCGCCTCCCAGCTGCTCCTCCCTCCCGGCTCCTTACTTAAGGAGACCGCGGTGGGCCGGTCAGTGTGACCCCCTGTGCCCCCACAGCCGGTCGCTCCTCACCCTCTGCTCTGCCGCCGCCTGCCTGCCGCTTCCTGGCGCCTGCCTGCTGCTGACGCCGCTTACCACTTTTTCACCGCCGCTGCCCTCTGCCTTCCTGTAAGTGCCGCCTCCTGCTCCCTGCCTGCTGCTGCCCCCATTTTCCACTAGTTCACCGCCGCCGCTGCCCCTTTGAAGTTTTTTCTTCTTTCTCGCCGCTGCCCCCGCTGACCCGCCTCCCCTCCTAGCCCATTGGCCACCCCGCTCCCGCCTCCCAACTGCTCCTCCCTCCCGACTCCTTACTTAAGGGGACCGCGGTGGGCCGGTCAGTGTGATCCCCTGTGCCCCCACAGCCGGTCGCTCCTCACCCTCTGCTCTGCCGCCGCCTGCCTGCCGCTTCCTGGCGCCTGCCTGCTGCTGACGCCGCTTACCACTTTTTCACCACCGCTGCCCTCTGCCTTCCTGTAAGTGCCGCCTCCTGCTCCCTGCCTGCTGCTGCCCCCATTTTCCGCTAGTTCACCGCCGCCGCTGCCCCATTGAAGTTTTTTCTTCTTTCTCGCCGCTGCCCCCGCTGACCCGCCTCCCCTCCTAGCCCATTGGCCACCCCGCTCCCGCCTCCCAGCTGCTCCTCCCTCCCGGCTCCTTACTTAAGGGGACCGCGGTGGGCCGGTCAGTGTGACCCCCTGTGCCCCCACAGCCGGTCGCTCCTCACCCTCTGCTCTGCCGCCGCCTGCCTGCCGTTTCCTGGCGCCTGCCTGCTGCTGACGCCGCTTACCACTTTTTCACAGCCGCTGCCCTCTGCCTTCCTGTAAGTGCCGCCTCCTGCTCCCTGCCTGCTGCTGCCCCCATTTTCCGCTAGTTCACCGCCGCCGCTGCCCCTTTGAAGTTTTTTCTTCTTTCTCGCCGCTGCCCCCGCTGACCCGCCTCCCCTCCTAGCCCATTGGCCACCCCGCTCCCGCCTCCCAGCTGCTCCTCCCTCCCGGCTCCTTACTTAAGGGGACCGCGGTGGGCCGGTCAGTGTGACCCCCTGTGCCCCCACAGCCCGTCGCTCCTCACCCTCTGCTCTGCCGCCGCCTGCCTGCCGCTTCCTGGCGCCTGCCTGCTGCTGACGCCGCTTACCACTTTTTCACCGCCGCTGCCCTCTGCCTTCCTGTAAGTGCCGCCTCCTGCTCCCTGCCTGCTGCTGCCCCCATTTTCCGCTAGTTCACCGCTGCCCCTGTGAAGTTTTTTCTTCTTTCTCGCCGCTGCCCCCGCTGACCCGCCTCCCCTCCTAGCCCATTGGCCACCCCGCTCCCGCCTCCCAGCTGCTCCTCCCTCCCGGCTCCTTACTTAAGGGGACCGCGGTGGGCCGGTCAGTGTGACCCCCTGTGCCCCCACAGCCCGTCGCTCCTCACCCTCTGCTCTGCCGCCGCCTGCCTGCCGCTTCCTGGCGCCTGCCTGCTGCTGACGCCGCTTACCACTTTTTCACCGCCGCTGCCCTCTGCCTTCCTGTAAGTGCCGCCTCCTGCTCCCTGCCTGCTGCTGCCCCCATTTTCCGCTAGTTCACCGCTGCCCCTGTGAAGTTTTTTCTTCTTTCTCGCCGCTGCCCCCGCTGACCCGCCTCCCCTCCTAGCCCATTGGCCACCCCGCTCCCGCCTCCCAGCTGCTCCTCCCTCCCGGCTCTTTACTTAAGGGGACCGCGGTGGGCCGGTCAGTGTGCCCCCCTGTGCCCCCACAGCCGGTCGCTCCTCACCCTCTGCTCTGCCGCCGCCTGCCTGCCGCTTCCTGGCGCCTGCCTGCTGCTGACGCCGCTTACCACTTTTTCACCGCCGCTGCCCTCTGCCTTCCTGTAAGTGCCGCCTCCTGCTCCCTGCCTGCTGCTGCCCCCATTTTCCGCTAATTCACCGCTGCCGCTGCCCCTGTGAAGTTTTTTCTTCTTTCTCACCGCTGCCCCCGCTGACCCGCCTCCCCTCCTAGCCCATTGGCCACCCCGCTCCCGCCTCCCAGCTGCTCCTCCCTCCCGGCTCTTTACTTAAGGGGACCGCGGTGGGCCGGTCAGTGTGCCCCCCTGTGCCCCCACAGGCGGTCGCTCCTCACCCTCTGCTCTGCCGCCGCCTGCCTGCCTCTTCCTGGCGCCTGCCTGCTGCTGACGCCGCTTACCACTTTTTCACCACCGCTGCCCTCTGCCTTCCTGTAAGTGCCACCTCCTGCTCCCTGCCTGCTGCTGCCCCCATTTTCCGCTAGTTCACCGCCGCCGCTGCCCCTGTGAAGTTTTTTCTTCTTTCTCGCCGCTGCCCCCGCTGACCCGCCTCCCCTCCTAGCCCATTGGCCACCCCGCTCCCGCCTCCCAACTGCTCCTCCCTCCCGGCTCCTTACTTAAGGGGACCGCGGTGGGCCGGTCAGTGTGATCCCCTGTGCCCCCACAGCCGGTCGCTCCTCACCCTCTGCTCTGCCGCCGCCTGCCTGCCGCTTCCTGGCGCCTGCCTGCTGCTGACGCCGCTTACCACTTTTTCACTGCCGCTGCCCTCTGCCTTCCTGTAAGTGCCGCCTCCTGCTCCCTGCCTGCTGCTGCCCCCATTTTCCGCTAGTTCACCGCCGCCGCTGCCCCTTTGAAGTTTTTTCTTCTTTCTCGCCGCTGCCCCCGCTGACCCGCCTCCCCTCCTAGCCCATTGGCCACCCCGCTCCCGCCTCCCAGCTGCTCCTCCCTCCCGGCTCCTTACTTAAGGAGACCGCGGTGGGCCGGTCAGTGTGACCCCCTGTGCCCCCACAGCCGGTCGCTCCTCACCCTCTGCTCTGCCGCCGCCTGCCTGCCGCTTCCTGGCGCCTGCCTGCTGCTGACGCCGCTTACCACTTTTTCACCGCCGCTGCCCTCTGCCTTCCTGTAAGTGCCGCCTCCTGCTCCCTGCCTGCTGCTGCCCCCATTTTCCACTAGTTCACCGCCGCCGCTGCCCCTTTGAAGTTTTTTCTTCTTTCTCGCCGCTGCCCCCGCTGACCCGCCTCCCCTCCTAGCCCATTGGCCACCCCGCTCCCGCCTCCCAACTGCTCCTCCCTCCCGACTCCTTACTTAAGGGGACCGCGGTGGGCCGGTCAGTGTGATCCCCTGTGCCCCCACAGCCGGTCGCTCCTCACCCTCTGCTCTGCCGCCGCCTGCCTGCCGCTTCCTGGCGCCTGCCTGCTGCTGACGCCGCTTACCACTTTTTCACCACCGCTGCCCTCTGCCTTCCTGTAAGTGCCGCCTCCTGCTCCCTGCCTGCTGCTGCCCCCATTTTCCGCTAGTTCACCGCCGCCGCTGCCCCATTGAAGTTTTTTCTTCTTTCTCGCCGCTGCCCCCGCTGACCCGCCTCCCCTCCTAGCCCATTGGCCACCCCGCTCCCGCCTCCCAGCTGCTCCTCCCTCCCGGCTCCTTACTTAAGGGGACCGCGGTGGGCCGGTCAGTGTGACCCCCTGTGCCCCCACAGCCGGTCGCTCCTCACCCTCTGCTCTGCCGCCGCCTGCCTGCCGTTTCCTGGCGCCTGCCTGCTGCTGACGCCGCTTACCACTTTTTCACAGCCGCTGCCCTCTGCCTTCCTGTAAGTGCTGCCTCCTGCTCCCTGCCTGCTGCTGCCCCCATTTTCCGCTAGTTCACCGCCGCCGCTGCCCCTTTGAAGTTTTTTCTTCTTTCTCGCCGCTGCCCCCGCTGACCCGCCTCCCCTCCTAGCCCATTGGCCACCCCGCTCCCGCCTCCCAGCTGCTCCTCCCTCCCGGCTCCTTACTTAAGGGGACCGCGGTGGGCCGGTCAGTGTGACCCCCTGTGCCCCCACAGCCCGTCGCTCCTCACCCTCTGCTCTGCCGCCGCCTGCCTGCCGCTTCCTGGCGCCTGCCTGCTGCTGACGCCGCTTACCACTTTTTCACCGCCGCTGCCCTCTGCCTTCCTGTAAGTGCCGCCTCCTGCTCCCTGCCTGCTGCTGCCCCCATTTTCCGCTAGTTCACCGCTGCCCCTGTGAAGTTTTTTCTTCTTTCTCGCCGCTGCCCCCGCTGACCCGCCTCCCCTCCTAGCCCATTGGCCACCCCGCTCCCGCCTCCCAGCTGCTCCTCCCTCCCGGCTCTTTACTTAAGGGGACCGCGGTGGGCCGGTCAGTGTGCCCCCCTGTGCCCCCACAGCCGGTCGCTCCTCACCCTCTGCTCTGCCGCCGCCTGCCTGCCGCTTCCTGGCGCCTGCCTGCTGCTGACGCCGCTTACCACTTTTTCACCACCGCTGCCCTCTGCCTTCCTGTAAGTGCCACCTCCTGCTCCCTGCCTGCTGCTGCCCCCATTTTCCGCTAGTTCACCGCCGCTGCTGCCCCTGTGAAGTTTTTTCTTCTTTCTCGCCGCTGCCCCCGCTGACCCGCCTCCCCTCCTAGCCCATTGGCCACCCCGCTCCCGCCTCCCAACTGCTCCTCCCTCCCGGCTCCTTACTTAAGGGGACCGCGGTGGGCCGGTCAGTGTGATCCCCTGTGCCCCCACAGCCGGTCGCTCCTCACCCTCTGCTCTGCCGCCGCCTGCCTGCCGCTTCCTGGCGCCTGCCTGCTGCCGACGCCGCTTACCACTTTTTCACCGCCGCTGCCCTCTGCCTTCCTGTAAGTGCCGCCTCCTGCTCCCTGTCTGCTGCTGCCCCCATTTTCCGCTAGTTCACCGCCGCCGCTGCCCCTTTGAAGTTTTTTCTTCTTTCTCGCCGCTGCCCCCGCTGACCCGCCTCCCCTCCTAGCCCATTGGCCACCCCGCTCCCGCCTCCCAGCTGCTCCTCCCTCCCGGCTCCTTACTTAAGGGGACCGCGGTGGGCCGGTCAGTGTGACCCCCTGTGCCCCCACAGCCGGTCGCTCCTCACCCTCTGCTCTGCCGCTTCCTGGCGCCTGCCTGCTGCTGACGCCGCTTACCCCTTTTTCACCGCCGCTGCCCTCTGCTTTCCTGTAAGTGCCGCCTCCTGCTCCCTGCCTGCTGCTGCCCCCATTTTCCGCTAGTTCACCGCCGCCGCTGCCCCTTTGAAGTTTTTTCTTCTTTCTCGCCGCTGCCCCAGCTGACCCGCCTCCCCTCCTAGCCCATTGGCCACCCCGCTCCCGCCTCCCAACTGCTCCTCCCTCCCGACTCATTACTTAAGGGGACCGCGGTGGGCCGGTCAGTGTGATCCCCTGTGCCCCCACAGCCGGTCGCTCCTCACCCTCTGCTCTGCCGCCGCCTGCCTGCCGCTTCCTGGCGCCTGCCTGCTGCTGACGCCGCTTACCACTTTTTCACCGCCGCTGCCCTCTGCCTTCCTGTAAGTGCCGCCTCCTGCTCCCTGCCTGCTGCTGCCCCCATTTTCCGCTAGTTCACCGCCGCCGCTGCCCCTTTGAAGTTTTTTCTTCTCTCTCGCCGCTGCCCCCGCTGACCCGCCTCTCCTCCTAGCCCATTGGCCACCCCGCTGACCCGCCTCCCAGCTGCTCCTCCCTCCCGGCTCCTTACTTAAGGGGACCGCGGTGGGCCGGTCAGTGTGACCCCCTGTGCCCCCACAGCCGGTCACTCCTCACCCTCTGCTCTGCCGCCCGCCTGCCTGCCGCTTCCTGGCGCCTGCCTGCTGCTGACGCCGCTTACCACTTTTTCACCGCCGCTGCCCTCTGCCTTCCTGTAAGTGCCGCCTCCTGCTCCCTGCCTGCTGAAGGACTGGGTTATTCTAAGACCCAGCGGTGCCAGGGAACAACACCTGAAACCTTCGTGGGTTACCTGTTCTGGCGTACCAAACACAGAGACACGGGACACTTCCAGCGACGTCAGAGATCAGCGTTTATTTACTGCAGGGATACAGAGGTCACAAGAAGTACACAACGTGTAGGTTCTCGGAGACTGCTTCAATTTGCAAAAGTGGATCGCTCCTTTTATACACGTTTTTCCCATAGAACAGTATGGTGAACAAAGATTACAACTCAGTTCCCACAATAAACTTCAAAAGAGTTGTGTTCATGTTTCAGGAGGCCGGAACATAATTACAACAGTATTGCCAGTTCCCAACTGTAAAAACATATCTTCTCTGCAATAAAACACATTCCATCCTGACCATAAACACATTAGGAGAAGGGACAAGAACAGATGCAAAGAAAGGACAAGGATGCACAACAGATTAGAGAAGAGTGTTAGGAGTAATAAAGGAAACTCGATAACGGGATCAGAGACCCCGTGTCTAATGTATGCATGACTGAAACAATAGACCGGCACGGCAAGATGAGCCTTGAGCGGGGCCATCTGCCTTCGTCGTGTCATTTCCCTCGTCATAAAAGTCATACTCAAAGGAACACGTGTCCCTCGTGTAAGCTTGGGAGTCCCAGGGTCACGAAGCGGACAAAGTCCGTTCGCTGGCTACTTGAGGGCAAGAAACAAAATGGATGCCGTATCTAAAATGGAACCCGAGGGTTCAGATGAACAAACCCGAAAATAAGACGAACCATACGTGGTTGCGTAGCGAAACTGCGTACACCCACTATACTCGTCATTTGCGGTTCGTAGATACCCAACTCATCCATATTCGTCACCACTCAAAAGTGTCGTTCTGTCCCACACGGAACCTCAGACGCTCCTTTTGCCCTCATGTAGGCAAGCACTAGTCAAGATCGGAATCTATTTCAATATTCATCAGATCGTTCAGTTGCTGCTGGAACATCATTCTATTCTTCAACGTCTCCTTGGTAACAGATGGTCGTCTTATACACGTTGTAGCACATAGGCCACAAAAGGCAGGACCACACTGTACACAAAGACAACACGTGAACAGAAACGTTACAACAACCCCTACGATCATCAGAATCTTCCAACCCCAAGTTGACATCAGGCCCCAAAACCATCCTAGAAGCGTCCAATTACCTTCGTCCACGTGTATGGATTCGGAAATCTTGTGCAACTTCGAGATGGCTTGGTAGACAGTTGGAGCATTGTCAGGAATAAAAATGCAACAACTCAAATGGATAACTTTACACACACCACCTCTATCTGCGAGAACAACATCTAGAACCATACGGTTCTGCAACGTCATGAGTCTATCCGCCTGAAGTTCAGCTGTTAAATTACCAAGGGCACTTGCAGTAATATTAGCAGTCGACTCTACTACACGTGTCAACTGTCTCAGGTTCCTACTATTAACCATAGGTCCCCAAAACGGCAAGAAACCCTTAAAGAAGTCTCCTGCTTCTTGACCGGCAGTATCCTCTTTGCTAATAACGCCTCTCACAACTCTAGTTTTGTGATAATCTGAGGCGACAGTGAAAGTCGGTGGTAAAAGATTCGCAATATAACAGGTACCCGAAAAATCACGGGGTAACCATGTATATGCGCGTTCATAACATACAAAATAAGTGCCCTTAGCGGTCAGAAAAACAGGGGAAGAGAGCATCGGCAGAACATACGTGTCAGTGCAAGCACTGTTCCCAAGTTGTGCTCTCGGATTTCGACCCAAACCTTTCAAGCAGAAATTACCGAGGTGTGGTACAATCCATATTGGGGACGAGCTCTTAAGCTGTCTATCACCCACTGACGTACTATACTCAGCCTCGCTCAGATCCTTATAAGCCTGTACCTCTTCATTTGGGATAAGCGATGCATCAAAAACATCTCTATCTAAATCCGCTATCGCTATCGCCAAAGGTTTGTGATACGGCCCAGGACCAAAATTGGTAGAACGTGGCTCTCGACTGGGGTAGGAATCTAGTGCACTACGGAACATAGTTTGGAATGCTCGAGCCGAACCCTGGGAGCTGTACGGA
This sequence comes from Triturus cristatus, assembly GCF_964204655.1. Taxonomy (NCBI): domain Eukaryota; kingdom Metazoa; phylum Chordata; class Amphibia; order Caudata; family Salamandridae; genus Triturus; species Triturus cristatus. Next base: position 1,699,942,475 of record NC_140590.1, read on the forward strand.
AGGACCAAATATGGAATACCCCTATCCATGGTATGTGGCATTAACCCACACACCCAACAATTGGTAGTGTTCATCACCAACTGATGTTGATGTAGGAGTTGAACGAAGGAGTTATTCATAAATTCCGCACGTCTAACCTGTTCATGTTGGGGCAGAGGATGAAAAGAATGTGGGGAAACAGTGGTGAGGGAGCTCAGTTTAGGAGAAAAGGTAGGTGAAACAGAAGATAATAACAACTGTAATCCAAAATACACTCCACCCACCAATAACATAGATACGGTCAGGAACAGTAGGAACACCTGAAACAAAAAACATTTTGTACATACAACTCTTCTTAATTCTGATCTCTGCGCCGACATCCTTTCTACTTCCAACAGCTTAGAGAATGCCATCCTCTACAAACCGTCCGTGACGTACTTGACGCACTTCGTTCTGAGTAGCGATTATCAATCCCCAGGAGTTCCCAGGAATTGACAAAAGTAACCGACCTAGCGTCAGAAACCTGCTAAACAGAAAGGAGTACCCGCACGGCCCTACGGTGACCCGGATGGAGAGGTTTCCTCGAAAAGTTCAGTATTATTACAAATCTCTTAGCCGTGGGACAGCACATAAAAACTCAAAAAGAAAGGATATAATTGTCCATAATGTTCATAGCATCAAAAAGCAAATATACAACTAATTTTTATTAGTCCTTGAACGAAGAAAGTATCGACTTCTTCCAGGTCGAGTTTGCTCTACAAACAATTGTTCAGCTGGCGCAACAGTATTCGATGAAGTGGACAACGAGTCAGACCTTGGGCTCTCTGCTACCGATGACTCCACATGTGGGTTTGGCAGTGACAAATCATTCCCCACAGGTTGAGCGTCGCTAAACGGCACAAAGTGCAAAGGAGTCTCAGTTTCTGTTGCCGAAATCCCAGTCCTCACCCAACCATCCGTTGGTAAGGGGATCGGTACCTTCTTCGTGTGGCTGGCGTGTACCCAGTTCTTCCGGCCCTCCAGTCGAACCGCAGTCCTCGTTGTCAATAAGACTTGAGGGGAGGAGCCTAGCGCGCAACCAAGATGGCCGCGTAGGTGCGAGGCTCCCGAGGACCTCCGCGACCTCCTGCATAAATCCTGACAGAATCCTGTCCCAGATGAGGGGACTGTATTTGTGAGCCCGAGCAGAGGTGACGCCCGTTTTCCGTTTTTAAATCGGACCTCGGACACCGGCAGGAGCATCGATTGAGGTTTGCGGCCTTCTCCACACCGGCCCCCCGTACTGGAGTTGTGGGGCGATCCGGACACAAAGTGAACAACAGCGGCGGGCAAGGCTGGGTGACTCGCGTACCCCGCACTTTCACTTTCGCTTTTGCGCCCTCCTTGCTGCCAGGCGAGGTTGGGTTGCGGGGCGGTGTGCGGTGGTGTGGTCTCGCTGGGGTGCCCTGCCGGTCCGCCAGCTGCGGTCCGTCCTGCGAAGCGGTGGTCGCTCCCCCCTGGACCCCTTGAACTGGATTGTCGGCCCCCCCCTTTCTTGAGGAGACTGACTCGTCTTGGGGATCGAAACCATGTCCACAAAACAAGATGGCGATCGGGCTAAGATAAAATCGACCCGCCATGGCGCGGCCCAGCAATCCAACAGTATGGACCGCTACACCCTCCAGAAGGGATCCCCAGAGGCGCCGCGTAGGTCCCCTACGGGCCCGACTGATGCTTCCGCTCTGCCCACGGACCTGACCCTCCGAGACGTCATGGGCGCCATCGCCGAGATGAAGGCCTCGGTGGACCAGCGCTTCGACACTCTGGCGCAGAAGATTGACTCGGTCCTCGTGGACGTGGGCCTCGTGAGGGCTGATTTGTCTAAAACCAACGACCGGGTCGACTCTTTGGCCCACTCTACCACGGGCCTCACAACGGACGTGGCGGCCCTCCAACAGGAGGTGCGCAGGCTTGGCCAGGCGAGCGCCCTGATGAATCGTCGGCTGGAGGATTCCGAGGGTCGGGCCCGGAGGAACAACGTTCGCATTATCGGGGTGCCGGAGGGACGCGAGGCGGAGGCGGCGGATCTATTTGTTGAGGACCTGGTTCTCACCCATCTCCAGCCTCGGGGGCTGAGTAAATTCTTTGCGGTGGAGCGTGCCCACAGGGTCCCCGGGGGTAGGCCTAAGGTTGGAGCCCCTCCGAGGCCTCTCATCGCCCGGATCTTCAATTTTCGGGACAGAGACGCTATCCTACAGACTTCCAGGCTACAAGGGCCGGTCAAACTTGACAATATGGACATCAATTTCTATCCTGACTTCACTCTGGCAGTCCAAAAGCAGAGACTGAGCTTTCTTGGTGTTAAACGTCGCCTAAGGGACCTGAATCTCAAATATGCGATGCTTTTTCCAGCTAAGCTGAGAGTGGAGGTGGATGGCCACACGCACTTTTTTGATCGACCCGAGGTGGCCGGGGACTGGCTAGACACTTTGCCCGGAGATCGGGCCGGGGGGGTGGGGGGGGGTGCGGTTGGTGGGGAGGGCCCGCCGGATCAGGACTGAGGGACTAATGGTAGGCCTTGCTCTGGACTGCGTTGTTGTCACTATTGACTGTTAGGGTAAGTTCCCCTCCTGTGGAGGTCGTGTGGGGTCTCTTGGGGGATCTCCCTCCTCCTCTGGGGGACTAGTTAGTTTTCTTATCTATGGGGCGACAGGCACACTGCACTTTGGGGGGGCTGTTTGGGCTCATGCAGGGGTGCAGGGTGAGGGGAGTTCTGTTGGGTTGGGTGGGTTGGGGTGGGGTGTGGTTCGTTTCTACCGCAAGGCAAACCCGTTATTGTATTGTTGTTTTTGAGATGCTCTGGGGGGGACAAATGATGGCTTCGTTATGTGATGGGGGGTAGGGATTTGACTTTGTTGTCCTGGAATGTTAACGGACTGGGTGATAGGATCAAGCGGGGTGTGGTCCTGCAGTATCTGAAACGGATTTCGCCTGATGTGGTCTTTCTGCAGGAGACACACCTTATTGGTAACTCCTTTTGTGCCATGAATCGCCGTGTCTTTCGCTTGGTGGCCCACTCGGGCTTCACATCAGGCTCACGGGGGGTGGGCATCATGGTCAAGACCTCGCTCCCGCTAGAAATAGACGAGGTGCGCCATGATGAGAGGGGACGCTACACTGTCTTGGTGGGGAGGATGGAGGGCAAGGTAGTTGTCTTTGTCTCTGTGTACGTCCCACCGGGGCTACAGTCCACCACCTTTGCAGATCTGGGACGCCTCCTCCTTGACCTCCCGGGGGGGCTTCTGGTGGTTGGGGGGGATTTCAATGCGGTGGCTTCTGGGACTATGGATCGTCATCCCCCTAGGGACCTCCCCCGGGCACAGGCGTGGTTAGTGGGCCTTTTAGACACACTGGGATTGGTGGACTGCTGGCGTTTAAAGCATCCCGCGCAGCTGCAGTACACCTTCCATTCGGGTGCCCATGGTAGCCTCTCGCGGCTTGATTATGTCCTTGTCCCTGCGGCCTATGCTGGGAGGGTGGGAGAGGTGCGCCATCTGGCGCAGGGTATTTCAGATCATTCCCCGCTCCTATTGCACTTGGGTGTCTTCCAGAGGGGAGAGGGCAGGGTAGCCCCAATCAATGCTTGGTACCTGCGTGACCCCACTATTCGTGCTGACCTGATTAAATCATTGCAACGGTATTTTGAGGAGAATGTGGGGTCCGTTCCGTCGGCTATCTCCCTGTGGGAAGCCTTCAAAACAGTTCTCAGAGGGGAGGCCCTCTCCTTTATCTCCCATGCCCGCAGACGCGCACAGGAGGAGGTGACCCGGGTGGAGGCCGAAATTACTGAATTGGAGGGTGGTCTGGGGAGTGGGGTGACTGACGCGGCGCTACATGTTCTACACCTTAAACAGGCGGCCTATAGGGCCCTCGTCACGGAGGCGGCCAGGGGCCTTAGCAGAGAGCAACAGGGGCGACTGTACGATGTGGGTGATAAGGCTGGCAAACTGATTGCGTGGTTGGATAAGAAGGAGAGAGCTAGTCGTGTGGTCCCGCTGATTGAGAGGATGGATGGTGTACGAATTACTGAGCCGGAAGGCATTGTTTCTTGCTTCGCGGATTATTTCCGCGAGGTATATTCTCCGGTCTCTCCCTGCTCGGAGGAGGATTCCCATGCCCTGCTGCGGGACATCGCGCTGCCCTCGCTTTTAGTGGAGGACAGGGATTCGTTGGATGCCGCTCCCACCTCGGATGAAATCGCCCTCGCCATACGCTCGGTCGCCTCGGGCAAGGCCATGGGCCCGAATGGCCTTCCTATCGAATTGTATAAGCTGCGACCGGATGTACTGGCACCTCACCTCCGCGCGATGTTCCTTGCGGCCCACTCGCGGGGCTCCCTCCCGCCGGACCAGCGTCTAGCTACCATCGTGGTTATCCACAAGGAGGGGAGACCGCGAGACCGGGTTACATCCTATCGGCCGATCTCGCTCTTGAATGCGGAGCCTAAAATCCTCGCCAAGGTGCTTGCCAACCGGCTGGTCGGCGTGGTGGGCGATCTGGTCCACCAAGACCAGTCCGGCTTTATTCCCCATCGCAACACGGCCCTTAACCTGCGGCGCTTGCACGGGGTGCTCGCGCGTGTTCCATTCGTGCGGGAGCCGGCCATCTTGGCGTCCTTGGACGCCACCATGGCGTTTGACACGCTCGAGTGGCCGTACATCTGGGCGATGTTGGCGAAATTTGGATTTGGCCCGGGATTCATCAGCTGGGTCAAATTGTTGTACTCTGACCCATTGGCGCAGGTGGTGGTGAATGGTCGAGTCTCGGCCCCATTCGTGCTGGGACGGGGCACGCGACAGGGTTGCCCCCTGTCGCCGCTCCTGTTTGCACTGGCCTTGGAACCCCTGGCGGAGTGGCTGCGGTGGCACCCTTCTATCCGTGGTCTCCGTTGGACCCCTGAGTATGAGGACCGCGTGTCCCTCTACGCCGACGACATCCTGTTGTACTTAGCCTCCCCGCGTAAATCACTGATTGTCCTGGTCGATGTTCTGCGCTCCTTCGGCCGTAACTCAGGTCTTGTCATCAACTGGGCTAAATCCTGTGTCTATGTGCTTTCCGGGGAGGCTCCTGTTCTCCCGCGGGGCTGCTCGATCCAGATTGCCTCGCAGGGGTTTCGTTACCTGGGCGTCTATATTACGCTGGACCCGGTGGCCCGCTACGAGCGGAATTTGCTTCCCCCCCTCCAGCGCTTGAAGGAGGACGTCGCGCGCTGGCGGCGCTTGCCGCTTTCGCCGCTCGGCCGGGCGGCATTGTTCAAGATGATGTCATTACCGCGCTTTCTGTACGCTCTCCAGAACTCGATGGACCTGGTCCCGGCGCGTTACTTCCGTGAGGTGGAGAGTTTGCAGCGCCGCCTGTTCTGGGACGGGAGGCCACGTATAGCCCTGGCAAAGTTGACGCTCCCGTGGTATGACGGAGGGATTGCCCTCCCGGATATTAAGCGGTATTACTGGGCCTCCCAATTAGCTGCAATTAATCACGGCCTTTACGGGCCCGCCTTAAACCCGGCATTTGAAATGGACAAGATGCTCCTGCCCGGTGGCGATTACAATCGAGCGCTCTACACTAGCGTGCCCGATTCCCGCCTGACGGGACCCACGCGTGTCATGGTGCGAGTATGGCACGCGGCCAATGCAGCTATGGGATGGAAGGACCGTTTGACCCGGGCGTCACCGTTGTATGCGTCACGGAGGTTGGGCTCCCTATGGACCTCGAAGGGCTTCGATAGGTGGGACACGATAGGCATTAGTACAGTGGGGGACCTCTGGACGAGGGGAGGATTCAAAACATTCGAGACACTGCAGGCGGAGTTTCAGCTGCAGGGCAGTGAATACTTTCGATACCTGCAGGTCCGTCACGCACTGGGTTCTGTCTTCCCAGACGTGGCCGCCATCCCGGAGTCCTCCCCACTGGAGGATAGAGTGCTAGATGGCCACGTTCCGGACAGCACGATCTCCCTCATCTACAAGAAGTTGATTAATGACCGCTCGGGCTTACTGACTGGGCTCCGCGAGGCTTGGGTTGCCGATGGGTTGGAGCTGGACGACGAGGACTGGATTTCCGCGGTGGCCTCCCCGAAGGAGGTGGCCATCCCGGCTCGCCTTCGCTTCGTCCAGCTTAAGATACTTCACCGGGTGTACATGACGGGGCCAGGGCTTCTGCGTATGGGCTATGCCGAGGATGGACTGTGTAAGCGTGGGTGCGGTGCTTTGGTGACTTTTTTACATATTCTGTGGGAATGTCCGAGGGTGGAGCGATTCTGGCGTGGTGTGCATGAGGTCCTGCGAGCGGTTACGCATGTCATGCTGGTGCCTGAAGCGAGGAGATGCCTGCTGAATGTGTGGGAACCGACTGACTACTCGGTTCCGCAGACGCGATGGGTGACGCTGGGTTATATGATTGCTAAACGTGACATCGCTCAACTGTGGGGATCCCAGAGGCCCCCGGCAGTGTCGGCCTGGAAAGAACACATGGATTGGTGCATGTTCCGAGAGAAGGTGGTGTATGTGGCGCGGGGTAAGCCTGGGGCGTGGCTGAAGGTGTGGGGCCCCTGGAACGCCTACCGCGGGGGTATTTGCGAGCCGCCATTGTTGCCTCCCGCTTCACCAGCTCCGTCCCCCTAGATGACCCCCTCCCTCAATCCCTGGCACAGTGTTTTCCCAGTCCCGGACCTATTCCCCTTCCCCTCCTTCGATTTTAGTGTATGGTTGGGGTCCCCCCATTTGAGGAGCATATGTTGTCACTTTCGCTCTCGGGTTGCCTTGCGGGTGTGGTTTTATGTTGTTGTGTTGTATAAAACGAAACCGTATTGTGGGCTCAGAGTCATGTGGCCCACGTTGTTGATACCTCCTGCTTTAGCGTCTCTGTAACGCCAAGTGCCTTATTGTATGTATGTCATTTATTTCTGTCACTTTAGCGGCCGGCCGGAAGGTTGTAGGCCCATACCTGTTTATATTTGAGATTGTAATAAACGGTTTCAAAAAAAAAAAAAAAAAGACTTGAAAGGGTCCTACAAATCTTGGCTCCAAGTTACGCTTCCGACCAAAATTTCGGGTAACAACCCAGTCCCCTGGCCGGAGCTGGTGTCCAGGACCCTCTGTCTGCGCCGGTAGAGCTTCAAAGACCTGTTGATCGATTAACCGTAGTTTAGTGGTCAAATCATGCAGGTAATCAATTAACATTGGATACTCAAGACTATCAAAAGCCCTTGGTCTCGGGACCCCCCAAATATTCGCAGGGCGGCCGAACACAATCTCATATGGGCTAAGCCCTACTCGAGAGTGTACGGTCGCTCTGGTCGATAGGAGAGCCAGAGGCAAGGCATCAGGCCATGATAGACCAGTCGTAGCTTGAACCTTGGCGAGTTTCAGTTTTAGGGTACCATTGTACCCTTCAACCAAACCCGCTGCCTGAGGATGATTAGCACTATGGAATTTTTGACGAATTCCAAGACCCTTACACACACTCTGCATTACACTTCCCACAAACTCACTTCCATTATCCGACCATACGATCCGTGGCATTCCGTACCGAGGAAAGTATTCCTTCAGCAGGATTTTTGCTGTGGACAGGGCAGTGTTATCCTTAAGAGGATAGGCCTCAATCCATCTGGAGAACGCACAAACCACAACCAAAACATACTTTAGGTTATTGCATCTCTCCATATGGATAAAGTCCAGCTGGATAACCTCAAAGGGACAAACAGGAGGAGCAAAATGACCAGGTGGAGTGGGGGTGCCCTTGCCAGGATTGTGCATCAAACACACCATACAATTCTTAACCACTCTCTCGGCACATTTAGCAATGCCCTCATACAGGGGACAAGAATCTACATATTCCTTTCGCACTGATATGTGACAACCCATGAGCCATCGTCACAACAGCTAATACATACGCATCTGGTAACATCCACCTCTGACATTCCGTCAGGTCAACCCAACATCCATGCATGTCCAACTTTCCCGTACTTTCTTTCCACTTAGTCTTTTCAGCTTTAGTAGCTTCGTTCTGAATTGCTTTCACACTCTCAATAGTATTTTCACACATACCAGTCTCTGTCGGCCACCTTACTGAACTCGTGACATACATTCGGGTCGCAAGATCCTTAGCCGTTTCCTTAGCAATCTCATCCGCAAACGCATTACCACGACCAACATCATCCGTCACTTTCCGATGTGCACTACATTTAACAATCGCTACTTGTTTAGGCAGTGTAAGTGCATCCAAAAGGTCATTCACGAGCTGCCCATGCTGAATCTTCGTACCATGCGATGTCATAAATCCTCTTTCTCTCCACAGTCTTCCAAAGTTATGCGCAACACCGAATGCATACTGACTGTCGGTAAACACATTCACTCGCTTTCCTTTAGACAAGACACACGCTCTTGTCAATGCAATCAACTCTGCAGCTTGTGCTGAATTCTGATTCAATCTCGCAGTTTCCACAACCGTGCTCAACGTCACTACAGCATACGCAGTCGTCACATCTCCATTCGGCAATTTAAAGCACGAGCCATCCACATACAAAGTACCATCGGGATCTGTCAAGGGAGTGTTTTTCAGGTCCACACGACCTTTTGTTTCTTCCTCAGTTCGTAAATAACAATCATGTGGTGGCACATCATCTGATTCCATATTAATCGGCAACAATGTCGCCGGATTCAGTACATTACAACGTTTGATCTGTATATGACTTGCCAAAAGGGTCAGCTCGTACCCAGACAACCTTGCACTCGTCAGATGTTGAGTCTTTGTCCGATTCAAAAGAGTATCAACTGCATGCGGAACCATCACCATGAGCATATTATCCATAACAAGACCTGCGGACTGCCGAATAGACGCCGCTGCTGCCGCTGTCGCCCTCAAGCAACTTGGCAACGCTCTAGCTACCGGGTCTAAGGTCGAGGAAAAATATGCACACGGGCGCTGCTTGTCACCAAATTGTTGCGTTAAAACACTCAACGCACAACCTTCCCTCTCGTGAACGTATAATGTGAATGGCTTGCTGTAATCAGGAGTACCTAACACGGGAGCCGAACACAGTGCATCACGTAGTTCAGAAAAACTTTTCTGACATTCCTCCGTCCATGGCAAAGGAGTAGAAACGTCCTTGCACGTGAGAGCTATCAATGGCTTCGCTAACAGTGAAAAATTCGGAATCCACTGTCTGCAGTATGACGTGATACCTAAAAAGGCACGCACATCTCTCTGGGTTGTTGGCACAGTCATTCGAGCTATTGCTGCAATTCTTTCAGGGGTCAACCTTCTTCCCGCCTTTGACAATAAGTGACCTAAGTAGGTAACTTCTTGACAACAATATTGCAATTTAGAAGGTGACACTTTGTGGTGTAAGTCACAGAGATGCTGTAACAGTGACACAGTAGCAGTCTTGCAAACTTGTTCAGTATCTGCAGCTACCAACAGATCGTCGACGTACTGAATCAAAGCCGCACCAGTCGGCAGTACAAATGCATCTAGTTGACTCTTAAGAGCTTGGCTGTATATCGATGGGCTCTCACAATAGCCTTGAGGTGCGCGTTTGAACCGGAAACTGCGACCTCCTAACGAAAATCCGAACAAATCACGACTTTCCTCAGCAATCGGAATGCTAAAGAACGCGTTCTTCAGATCGATTACCGAGAACCATGATGCAGAGGCTGGAATCAGAGTCAGTAAAGCTGTAATGTCTGGAACCACAGGAAACTGCGGGACAACAATTTTATTTACTTCCCGTAAGTCAATAACTAGACGGTACACGGGAGGCTTGGACGGATCAGTTCGTTTCAGAATAGGCAACACGGGACTATTACACACGTTACCTCGTGTCTCCTCGATAACATCTTTACCGATCAGATCATAAATGATCGCTAATAGTGCCCGTTCACCATCAAGGGAAATACGATATTGGGGTATGCGTGGTAAGCGCGCATCAACTTTCAATTGAACAACATAAGGTGGGATATCCAGCAGGCCCACATCATTGGGACCTGTCGCCCACAAAGAAACCGGAAGAGAACTCAATTCCGGTGGGAGCTTATCGATCGATAGATACATAGGGGAAATCACATTCTCACCCAATGTAAGCTCCACACCCGTAGGAGAGCAATACAAAGTCGCATGTAACCTCTTCAACAAATCCAAGCCCAAAAGATTCTCACCACAACCAGTAGTCAAAATCAAAGGAGCTTCTAACTCATGAGACCCAATCGAAAGGGGCAAGGGGCTAGAGACTGGATTGCTAACGGGGGCGCCAGAGAATCCAACGGAAACATTCGTCAAGCCAGACAAAGGCGCGCCAGGGAGTTTCGAATGCATAATAGAACTTTTTGCTGCACCAGTGTCCAACAGAAAAGGCTCAACGACGCCCAATGTGGCTACTTCAACATAAGGCCCTCGCTGATCAACCGGAACTGATACTTCTCCCTTCCTTCGTCTATGGCTGTCCTAGTAGATACCATCCGTATCAACATCACGCTCGACGTAATAGTCATCCACATGATACTGTGCAGATCTACCGGACGATGGTTCGCGGCGATCGAAACAATTCTGCGAGTCTGAGGAAGTGGCAAAACGCTCGGCCTGATTCTGAGTAACTCCACGACCTCTACCACGGGAAGCTTGTTGAGGACCACCACGACCTCCTCGGGCTGACACACCATTATTCCTATCACGGAGAACCGGACAATTAAACTTCAAATGGCCCTCCCCTCGACAATACGCACATTGATTATATCCCAACACAAAACGAGGTGCGGGAGAGTCATTTCGCGTCTGCGATCTAGAGAACTGTGATTGCGGTCGATTTGGCTGTTGCGAATCACTGAAATTCGAGCGCGGAGGATACGCTTGCTGCAATAAGACCTTAGTTTTAAGATCCTTTGTTTTCTTATCTGCACGCTCACTTTCCTCCTTTTCCCTATTTTCGTAATATTGGGCCGTAGCCAATATTTGAGCAGTGGTAGAAACAGCCCACGAACTCTCAAAATTTTTCAACTTATTGCTAAGTTCGGGCAACAAGTTCGATACAAACTTATCAACAAACAGCCGCTGACCACCCTCTGAACCCATGTCCTGGCCACTATGATCAACAAATGCTTCCTCGAATCTCGTAAAGAAATCGGAAACGCTTTCATCCCTCTTTTGCTTGCACGCGGACAACTTGTCCCAATTGACGCGCATCGCCGGCATAAGCGTTTTCATAAGGGTAATTATCCTCTGGGGCAACTCCACAATAAGCTGCTCAGGCTTAGCCCCACCAACTTGCTGAGCGTCTGCCGCCGTAAGTGCAGCCCAGTCACCGCCTAACTCGGCCGCGAGATTCTCGTGACGAATTTTCGCCCAAATCGGCTGAGGCACTACATTGCCAAACAACATGTCAATATCAGCTAGGTTCATAACAGTAGCATCCACCAATTGGGACAGCTCTTTATAATAACCTGCTGGATTTTTACGGGGATCAGGCAGAGTTTGCTTCACCTGTAAGACTTCCGATCGTTTCCAAGGGAGGTGTATCCACACTCTCTGAAAATGGCCTGGGACAGCAGGGTTAGCAGTAGGATCACCTGGCATCCATACTGGGGGAACTTCCCGCATCGGATATTGACCAGGTTTTGCCATCCACTCTGCAGTCTCTTCCTTAAACAATGCTCGAGGTTGCACTGTACATCGAAATGATAACAAACGTTCTAGAGCTTCTCGAACCTTGTCACCTACAATCACACCAGTTGTGAACTGATGCTGGAGATCAGAAACCTCAGATGGTACATTATCTACCACATCATGATCCCACTCCTCCTTCAACGATTTACACAATTCCTCAAACACGAATCGTTGAGTGGGCGCATTAAACTGAGAAAATGTTTCAAACACTACACGCGAAGGGTATTTAACAGGATTACGAATCCATTTACGTGCCATTTTTACCAGCGATTCACGTTCCCTATCATCAGGAAGCTGGCTGCGCCTCTGAGCGGCATCTGAAAGAGTCGAGCCGAGTATTGGCCCAAAAAGCGGAGAATAAAGAGTAGCAACAGCAGTCAGGAGACGACTACGAACAGAAGGAGAAGAGGAAGAAGATGCAGGCGCAGCAACAGTAGGGGTGGAGGCAGTAAAGGTAGGTGCAGCACCAGGAGTAGCGGGAACGACAGACTGAGGAGGGACTTGAAAAGGCGCAGTAGGAAGAGAAGCCGGTATATGCGGCACAAGGGGATTCGGGAGAGCGGGAGGAACGGCGGGCTGACCAGCAGCCGCCAAAACAGCAGGTGGAGGAAGAGGTAGAATCACAGGGCCCAGAGTATCGGGAGCATAAGGAGGTGGTGATTTCAACAGATAAGACAATAGCGAATCCTCTATTGGTTCTTCTCCCGACTTATCGACATTAGACGGTAGCACCGGATAACATTTATCCACCGCCATATGATGAAGTCGAGCACTAACTTCCTGCTCTTTCTCATCTTTGTCTCGCTGATACTGTTCAGCATCTTGCATCACCGCAATAACGCCTTCTCTTTTATTTTTCTTACTCTGTTTGATTTCTTTCTGCTTGGCCTCTTTCCGCCATAACCAGAAGGAATCAAACATGGCCGGCCTAACCTTCTTTTTAAACAGTTTAGCTTCCAAATTATCTAAAACGGCAGTTTCGAAACTACCATGAGATGGCCAACTAAGAACACCATCATGTTTAGTGTAGCGGACCCAATATTCATTATACACGATAGGACCCACACCATGGCGACTATAGAGCTCGTAAATTGGAGTTCCAACCGGAGGTATCGGACATGAATCCTCTAGCCGGGAATCCATTCTGCAACATTTGAGAAACCCAAACAAAGTACTACGGCTAGGCATCGCGCACACTAACCGAGTTTACAAACTTCAAGGGCTATCGAATTTATGATATCCTCGCAAATAAGATTGCGAGACCCTCGGTTTTTGGCAATTGCAATCGTCAAATAAAACCCAACAACTAAGAACCACGAATGCTATGGTACCATGCAAACAACAAAGGAACACTGGGAGCGACCCACAAATACTTAACTGAAAGAACAATGGCGTCACCAGGAAGGCCCGTCTATCGTCTCGCCGTACAAAGGACTACGCCAGGCGCCAAAACAGGTCGACAGTCAGGGCATCAGTCCGTCGCAGCCGTCAGGAGGCGGGGATCCTCGCGGGAAAAGACGTTGGGCCACTTATTTCGACAACTGGATCGATGAAGCGGGGTGCATCTTCCCTCGGAGATTTCACACGAAGTTCCTCACGATCGTCGGGCTTTGGACCGGTACCGTTGATGTCGCCCTACGTTGGGCGCCAACTGAAGGACTGGGTTATTCTAAGACCCAGCGGTGCCAGGGAACAACACCTGAAACCTTCGTGGGTTACCTGTTCTGGCGTACCAAACACAGAGACACGGGACACTTCCAGCGACGTCAGAGATCAGCGTTTATTTACTGCAGGGATACAGAGGTCACAAGAAGTACACAACGTGTAGGTTCTCGGAGACTGCTTCAATTTGCAAAAGTGGATCGCTCCTTTTATACATGTTTTTCCCATAGAACAGTATGGTGAACAAAGATTACAACTCAGTTCCCACAATAAACTTCAAAAGAGTCGTGTTCATGTTTCAGGAGGCCGGAACATAATTACAACAGTATTGCCAGTTCCCAACTGTAAAAACATATCTTCTCTGCAATAAAACACATTCCATCCTGACCATAAACACATTAGGAGAAGGGACAAGAACAGATGCAAAGAAAGGACAAGGATGCACAACAGATTAGAGAAGAGTGTTAGGAGTAATAAAGGAAACTCGATAACGGGATCAGAGACCCCGTGTCTAATGTATGCATGACTGAAACAATAGACCGGCACGGCAAGATGAGCCTTGAGCGGGGCCATCTGCCTCCGTCGTGTCATTTCCCTCGTCATAAAAGTCATACTCAAAGGAACACGTGTCCCTCGTGTAAGCTTGGGAGTCCCAGGGTCACGAAGCGGACAAAGTCCGTTCGCTGGCTACTTGAGGGCAAGAAACAAAATGGATGCCGTATCTAAAATGGAACCCGAGGGTTCAGATGAACAAACCCGAAAATAAGACGAACCATACGTGGTTGCGTAGCGAAACTGCGTACACCCACTATACTCGTCATTTGCGGTTCGTAGATACCCAACTCATCCATATTCGTCACCACTCAAAAGTGTCGTTCCGTCCCACACGGAACCTCACTGCTGCTGCCCCCATTTTCCGCTAGTTCACCGCCGCCGCTGCCCCTGTGAAGTTTTTTCTTCTTTCTCGCCGCTGCCCCCGCTGACCCGCCTCCCCTCCTAGCCCATTGGCCACCCCGCTCCCGCCTCCCAGCTGCTCCTCCCTCCCGGCTCCTTACTTATGACGCCCCCTGAGCGACCGCGCAGCGGACGCATGCAGCGGGAGCGCCGACTGAGCGCCGAAGGTGCGCCAAAGGTAAGCCCGTCTGCGCCCGTCCGCGCCTGGACCGCGCCCAGCGCCAGACCCCCTGGCCCCGGCGCCCGCCAGCCCCCCCGCAGGACCTACGATGACGCCATACTCAACGCACTCAACACCGGCCGAACCCCCGGATGCTACCAAGCATCCCCGCGACGCACCCATGGACCCTTCGTCTGTCGATCCTGCAACTTCTCCAACCTCCGAAACTGACCACAGACAAGACAGAAGTCCTCATCCTTGGACCATCACCCTCCGCATGGGACGACTCCTGGTGGCCCCCAGCCCTAGGCACCGCACCCAAGCCAACAGACCACGCACGCAACCTGGGCTTCATCCTGGACTCCTCCCTATCGATGACCAGACAAGTCAACGCCGTCTCCTCGTCATGCTTCCACAGCCTCCGCATGCTCCGCAAAATCTTCCGGTGGACCCCGACCGAAACCAGGAAGACTGTCACCCAGGCCCTCGTCACCAGCCGACTAGACTACGGAAACACCCTCTACGCCAGAACCACAGCCAAGCTTCAGAAAAGACTCCAACGTATCCAGAACGCCTCCGCCCGACTCATCCTGGACGTCCCCTGACGCAGCCACATCTCGAGCCACCTGAGAGACCTGCACTGGCTCCCCGTCAACAAGAGGATCACGTTCAGACTCCTCACCCACGCACACAAATCCCTCCACGACCTGGGCCCCAAGTACCTCAACGACCGCCTGACCTTCTACACGCCCACCCGCCAGCTACGATCCGCGCACCTCGCCCTCGCCGCCGTACCTCGCATCCAGAGAGCCACCACCGGAGGAAGATCCTTCTCCTACCTGGCGGCCAAGACATGGAACTCCCTGCCCATCCACCTGCGGCTGACCCAGGACCACCTCGCCTTCAGGAAACAGATCAAGACCTGGCTGTTCGAGCAGTAGCAGACCCCCTCCCCCAGCGCCTTGAGACCCTTCCGGGTGAGTAGCGCGCGATATAAATTCCATGATTGATTGATTGATTAATGCAGTATCAGTTGACCAACACAGCTCATCTGAAAAAGAATAGAAATCACTAGGATCTTTATCCTTATCTCTATCTTTATCTTTATCGGGATCTTCCTCACTGAGAATTTCGGAACCGAGTTGCACAGGTTGGAATCCATCCGGAAGAGATGTTAAAGCCTGGTCTATTTGCGGACCTCCTAGGCTATTTGCTTGAATTTCTGCACTCCCAGAGATAGAAAGAGCTAGTTGTAGGTGTTTAGCCAGAGAAACATCGCTCCCAGGGTCAGTGGCGAGTGTTATGTGGTTATCATTATTTCCCTTCGATTCGGTCTGAACATGCAACTGAGTCTCATGTCTAGCCCCGTTTGCTAAATCTTTGGGATCATCCCCTCTTGCCGGGGGGGGGGGGGATCCCTCCTCTCACCGTATATTTCTGAGCCCGCCTGTTTCCAGCCTGGACATCGCCACCCACATCGATCATGGCATCTGCGTCTGCAATGACCCGAGTAGCAGCGCCTGTTGACATAGCCTCAGACGTGTTCCGAGCACTTGGCTGACTCCTCCCGCCCCGACCCGGAAGAGGTCGCGCCGGAGTCCCGCGAAGGAGCTCCATCACTGAGGGGGTAATCTGACCGCTTTTCCGGGCGGCGCCACATAAACTCGGAACTTTGCAGGGAGCCCTCTCCGCTAATCCCACCGCAGTAGGAGGCCCCTTCGCAGGCGTATCTGCTGCTTCTCGGGTAGCCAGCCTCGCCGCTCTTGCTTCTCTTGCTTCTCTTGCCCTCGTAGCCGCCGCCACAGCAGCCGCATTCTTCAGAGCCATCCTGCCGAGATCGCCACCCTGCTGAGTCCCAGCGACACCCTGGTAGGTTTGATGACAGTTCTTATGGGTTTGGTTAATACAGCACAGGTACCGGATTACAGAGAGGCCGATCACCGTGGCCAACGCTGGAACTCGGCTCTTAACCAGTATTCCGTTTTTCTCGGCAATCTCCTCCTGCAGCATTATAACATTATATACTGCGATTGCTCGGCTCAGTTTTTTCCGTCCACAGCAATATCCAAATAAATATCCTTAGGTTTCCCTTCTCCACACTACAACCCAGCCTTTAGTCAGAATTCTATGTTCAGAGTTCTATGAGCACCGGTCAGATCACACTACACTGCGGTCTCAAGCGGCCGCCATCTTGCCGGGTGGCCGCCTTTCCATCATCACTTTGCAGGTCATGTCGTGCACGCAGCAGAATTTGACTCGCTACCAGTCTCTCGGGCCTCTTCAGAGCTTCGGTCTGTAACATGCTCCTTCTAAATCGAACGCGTAGTTATGTCCTCTGAAAGAAAATGCCCATGACCATATAGGAATTTCTATTCCTATAGCGTCATTTTACAGGAATATTTTTTTTTAGAGTACGAATCTCTGCTCTTCTGAAAGTCCTATTCCAAGAGCGAAGCTTTCACAAAATCGTAAGCGGATCTCTACAGTTGTTCAACCCTAGTGTATCTTGGTCCATGATCTGCTTTTGTACAATAATGTACTATTCTTTGCTTTCCGATTCGGTTTTACTTATAATATTCACGTTGCGCAATCATTTCAGTGATAGGATTATTTTATTTTTATTTTCAGGTTGTGCAATGAACCAATTCTTACATCAAAGGCTTTCATCGCCATATAGCGGTGTTCCATTCGTTTACTTCCCAAGGGAATAATCCTAATCTACCATCTTGTCTTCAGGGTGGCTTTATGAGGTGCTGGCACGGTGCACAAGTTACGACACTGGGTCAGCTTCTTACAAACGGGGTACTCTTGACATAGGGGACAAGCATTGGCATAGCCAATAGGTCTCGCTTTTGGGACCTTATAAGTATTTAGTTACGCAGCACAATATCCTTGGTGCAACAACATCAACTGTTGCATGGCTAACACTTATAAGGTCCCAAAGGCGAGACCTACTGGCTATGCCAATGCTTGTTTGCATTGCTGTTAGAGAACACAAATGTGAATCTATCGCACCTCTCTTCGATTCACTCCATTCTTTAGCGCAGCAACAGTTTCCCCAACTCTTCTCACATAGAACACTCTCCTCTAGACATGCACAACAGACTTGAATGCAGGGCTTTAAGTGTGCCGGGTCCTGCCGGTGCTCAGGGCCAGTGGTTCTAAAAAGCAGGTTCTGAGACAGGTCCCTATCAGACTCTCCATTTTTGCCTTCACCCTCAGGTTGAAAAAAATACATTTTAACTCTACAGCTGTTCCCACCCTTCACTGCTCTTGATGTAACTTCAAAGAGACTCGCTATATTTCTTTCACAGTCTCATCATTTTAGAACTGAGGCATTTTCAATATGTTGTTAAGGAAGTCATAGTGGTTTCTTATTTCTCTTATGCAACTAACAACCATTGACAAAGCCAATAGTCCTGGGTTGTTTTTAGGTGTAATGTTACATGTTGTGTTAAATGTCTGGATGCAATGACAGAAGCAGCAAAAAACAGCTTCTGTGTTTGTAAGCGCAGCCATTAATTACATCGGCCACACCCGTTTGAGCGACCCCCCCCCCCCGTTTTTTTCTCCCACTGAAAGCCCTGCTCTAATATCCATAAGTGCTTTGAAGTCCGACCAGTGGTATGAGGCGCTTTCACTGAAGCCACATACTCACTTTAAGCAGCACATTCTGTAATAGAGGGAGTCTGACTTCGGGATCCTGCTGATATGTGACGTAGTTGTTCACTGGCACTACAATCCCGCGAGTTTCCACACGTTTCCTGGACCGGCCGTCGTAGGCTCTGCCCTCCCACTATTCTTCTCCTAGTTTACGTAAAGGCCAGGCCCCGGGCCCGGTGGTAAATCTCGGAGAGGCCGATGTCCAGGTATTGTTTTATGCGTTCCTCTGACTGGGTCACCCTGACACTGCTCGGCCAGGGGAGGAATAGAAGTGGGTGGCGGGGGGTGGCCTACCTTTGTGTTTGGCTGGAGGTGGGAGGGGGCTGCAGAGAGCACCCATTGTCCATCGCGCCATCAAACCTGGCCGCCGTGGCCACCGTGCCAAGCCAGTGCCGCCACCCCACATCACTGAGCCGCCAGAGGGAGCTGACACGTACGTACCATCCCCAGACAAGTGGGCTGGGGGCGTGGCAGTGTGCGGGGGTGTGAAGAGCGAGAGAGTGAGGGTGCGTCGATAAAAGCGCAGCAGATAGAGATTGATGGACCTTTGAGGGGACAGTGGCAGGCGAGTAGAGGCGGGTAGTAGGCGACTCAAAGCAACTCCGAGCCGCGCCGCTCCCAGAGACAGCAAGTCCATCGCCAGAGAAGAGGCGCGCTCCGGGCACCATGCGGGCACTCTCTGCTGTCGGCGTTCTCCTGGTGGCTTCGGCAGTCTCGGCTACACAGATGTGAGACATAGTACTGGTGCCTTTACTGTATTGGGTACTGCTTCTGCCTAAGGGAAGGAGGGTGTCGTGGGGAGGCATCACCAGAGAGGGCATGGGTACCATCTGCCTCCTGAGCCTGAGCCCCTGTGTGGGAGCTCGCATTAATGCCCCTGCCCACCCTCGTTCAGAGGCGTCCCGCACCTGCGCAAGAGCTGGCATTGCCCAGTGTCCCCTGATGCCGTGGCCTCCCTCACCTGTGTAGGAGCTCGCATTAATGACCTTGTGCCCCATGATGCTGCGACAACACCCCCCACCTGTGTAAGAGCTGGCCATAATTACCCTGTGAAGTCCTGCACCTGTGTGAGATGGTTACGTCTCCTGCACCCCGGGGCAATAATATCCCAGGAGCTGGCATTGCCCAGTGCCCCCTGATGCTATGGCGTCCCTTACCTGCGTATGAGCGGTCAGTACGCAGAACCCCCTGAGGATGAGTCATCCTCTACAAAAGCCTCCTCCTACTGCTGTGACATCCAAAAAATAAATCCTTCACTCTTCTGTCCCTCCACTATCCTTTTCAATCAAAACAACAGACTAACATGTTCACTTCTCAAATTTCATATTCCACTAATTCACCACTAATCCTGTATGGGTCCCAGAATAGCGTGCTACTTGCCAAAAAAGCGCTTCAACACCTCATCAGAGGTAAACAAGCATTATATAAATGCAAACCTTTTTCCCTCTTCTATCCCTCCGCTACCTTTCTCTATCCAACTGAATAACACATCCACCACTCAAACTACTTTCATTTTTCACTATACTAATTTTCAACTCTAATCCTTTATGGGTTCCGGAGTAGCGTGCTACTCGCCAATAAAAACGCTTCAACACCCCATCAGGGTTACAAGCGCTATAGAAATGCAAACCTTTTCCCTTTCTACCCCTCCCCAACCCTTCTCAATCCAAATAACTAACATATCCACCACTCAAATTAATTTCATATTTCACTATAATAATTCAACACTAATCCTTATGGGTTCCAGAGTAGCGTGCTACTCACCCAAAAAAAAAAAGCGCTTCAAACTCCATAAGGGGTAGCAAGCGCTATATAAATACAAACCTCTTTCCCTCTTCTATCCTGCCGCTACCCTTCTCTATCCAAATAACTGAATAACATATCCACCACTCAAATTACTTCAGATTTTACTATACTAATTTTCAACACTAATCCTTTTATGGGTTCTGGAGTAGCGTGCTACTCGCCAGAAAAGCGCTTCAACACCCCTTCAGGGGTAACAAGCGCTATATGAATGCAAACCTTTCTACCCCTTCTATCCCTCCGCAATCCTTCTCACTACAAATAACTGACTAATATCCACCACTCAAATTAATTTCATATTTCACTATAATAATTCAACACTAATCCTTATGGGTTCCAGAGTAGCGTACTACTCACCCAAAACAAAAAAGCGCTTCAAACTCCATTAGGGGTAGCAAGCGCTATATAAATACAAACTTCTTTCCCTCTTCTATCCTGCCGCTACCCTTCTCTATCCAAATAACTGAATAACATATCCACCACTCAAATTACTTCAGATTTCACTATACTCATTTTCAACACTAATCCTTTTATGGGTTCTGGAGTAGCGTGCTACTCGCCAGAAAAGCGCTTCAACACCCCTTCAGGGGTAACAAGCGCTATATGAATGCAAACCTATCTACCCCTTCTATCCCTCCGCCATCCTTCTCACTACAAATAACTGACTAATATCCACCACTCAAATTACTTTCATATTTCACCATACTAATTCACCACTAATCCTTTATGGGTTTCCGGAGTAGCGTGCTAATGCCCCCCCCAAAAAAGGCACTTCAGCACCCCAGCAGGGGTAACAAGTGCTATATAAATACAAACCTTTTTTCCTCTTCTATCCTTCCGCTATCCTTCCGAATCCTAATAACTGACTAACCTATCCACCACTTTAATTACTTTCATAATTCACTATACTAATTCAACACTAATCCTTTAAGGGTCCAGGAGTAGCGTGCTACTCACCGAAAAAGCACTTTGACGCCTCGTCAGGGGTAGTAAGCGCTATATAAATGCAATTACAATACAATGCAATACAATACAATACTTGTTTAGAAGCTGTCATTGTGCAGTGTCATCCAGTGACATCCCGCGCATTGGCACGAGCTGACAATGTCTCCTTGTTCGGCCCCCCCCAAGGCGTGGTAGCCCGTACCTGTGACCCCCGAGGCAGCATGCGTCTGCGCCAGTATTGGACCCGGCATTCCCTGTCACTCTTAGTTCCTCTGTCTTCCTGTCTGCCCAGAACACTCCTTCCTCTCTGTCACCGCCTCCCCGTTAGCCTGTCGCACTCCCTTTGTGCCTGTCATAATCCTGTCAGTGGCGTAGCAAAGGTGACATAGGCCGTAGAGCATGGAGGCAAAATGGGCCCCATTGTTGGTTACTCACAGAAATATGCCCATAATAGGAATGTACTGGTTCACTTAGAACACTGGGTCCCGGTGCCACTGCACCTGTTGCACTATTGATGGCTACCTCCTTGTCTGTCACTTTCACATCATCCTTCAAGGTAACCTTTGTCACCCAAGTTTTTGTTCTGCCACCCCCTCCTCAGCTCCCCCTCTCAAGGCATGTCACTTGTACCTCCTTTCCTGGTAGGCCCTAAGCTGAAATGCCTCAGTGAACCTCTCTTCCCTCTTACGATAAACATCTATAAGCAAAGACATTTCCCTGTCGCACATTGAATAGCGGCGTCACATAATCCTGTGTCAGCAGTCAGTGGCTCAATATGTTGATATGTTCCACTGCATTCTGGTACTTGTAGTTTTGCATTTCCATAGTAAATGCACAGTAAATCTGCTGTGCTTAAAGCACATTAAACATTTAAGGGCATAATTATGAGATGCTATTGTCTCATTTGCGTTGCACCACGCTAAGAAGTACATGCGTGACACAAGCCTCTAAGTCAGATTTATGTAGCCACTCAAAGCCACTTTGCCTGGCGTTGAATGGCTTTAAAAATTTGGAGTAAGCCAACTCAGTGAAAAATGCTGTGTTACCTTATGCTGCACAAGGGTGGCGTTGCGGTGGGTGTTCCCACACAACTCCCATATTTTTTTACGCATTCTCAGGTTTACAAGGACTCTAAACCTGGGAATGCGCCAAAATCTTACGTCTCTCCAGGTGAGGCGTAACAAGGAGAAATATATTTATTTGTCCTCTTTTTTTCCTCTTTCATCGGCAGCACATATAGAAAGAGGAAAAAGCCTCTCAGGATTGTTTTTGTGCAGGAAGGTTCCCCTTCCGGTGCAAAAGCAATCTTGCATGCAACGGAGGTACCCTTGCAACATGACACAAGGGTGCCTGCCTTGTCATTAGTCACCAGAATGAGGGGAAAGGACAGGAATGCACCATATTGGATAAATCTAAATTATTCCTGACCTTTCTCCTCGTTACACCTTACCTGGGGACGCATAAGATTTTGGCACATTCCCAGATTTACAAGTCCTTGTACATTTGGGAATGCATCAAGAACCATGGAAGTTGAGTGGGAACCTCCACTGCAGCGCCCATTGACGCCTACCTTGCGCAGAGTAAGACAACGCAGTGATTTGCACTGCATTGCCTTATTCCCGATTTTTTTTAAAAGCATTCGAAAGACACGTAAAGTGGCTTTTTTGCATTGCTTCATAAATCGCACTTAGAGGCTTGCATCACACATGTAGCACTTTGCGTAGTGCAAAGGTGATGCAGGTCTCTCATGAATATGCCCCTTAGTTAGGGTACGTGAAAGTCAGGGTCCGCTCAACCCTAAAATGAGATTTACTGCTGTGCCTCCAGCAGGGGGCGCCAGATTGCACCTTGAAGTTGCATAAGCATTCTTGTTGCAGGGAGGGAGGTGGCACGTAATAGGCAAACCGATATTTTGCCCGACATGGCAAAAATCCCGGCAGCGCCCCTGCTTGAACTGGTACAGTTGAGTGAAGTGAGCCTCAGTGCTATGGCACACCCTTTACCAATGTTGCAAGGATAATATGGGCAAAGTAAAAAAAAATGTGTTTCAAAGGCATAAGACATCAGGAAAATTATTTCAATTCAGAAACACAAATGCAAAAACAAATATCTGACGTGACAGCTTGAGAGTGATGCTGTATTTAAGGGACAAAGAGGCATTTAACAGGCCCTGACAAAGGCGATAGGACTGGCTTTTGTACCTTGGGAGATGTGTGAATGTTGTAAAATGATTTTTGTTTATGATTTATTTTGTCACACCAATACACAATTGCAGTTGGAAATGCACAGGTCAAAATACAAAAATTGTGGGAGTATTTATTTTTTTCCAACTTTTTTTGTATATATTCTTGCTACAGCGCCATCTTGTGCACTGTGGTTTTCTGACCCATATATTTATTCAGCCTTGCAGTATGCAGACAATACTGTAATCCTGGAATACACTTCAGCCGGCCTTTCTTGCTCTCCGGTTTGTCTTCATAGTTACGTTGACCTAAAGCAAAGCGCATCAAAAGCCCGAATCATCTCTTTTGTGGTACATATAGGGTGGCACAACTAGACAATCAATGGGGATAGAGTTGAAGTCAACACCTGCCAGTGCCTAGGGGTCCATAGACCCATTGACGGGGCCACTGAAATGATGCGATTCTGCGACCGCAGAGGTTTCCCCATAATTATGTATTTGCCATGTAACCCATCATGCATAAACTGCAGATATTAATAAAAAAAGTTTTTTTTCTAGCTCAAATGTTTACCGGAACCCTCTTCCCAAAGTTTGGCTGTTCATCTTTTAGTTGCTTACTTCTGCATTTGGATGTTAAATTGTTACTAAAAGAGTAACCTCTATTCCAAGACACTATTACCAGGTGTAAAAATGACAAAATATAGAAGTACTACTATCACAAAATGTGCCACATTATGCCGCATAATTTGCTTTTTTGGTGTCGCATAATTTGTTCAACTCCGACGTATAATTTGGTCAACCTCTGCTGCATAATTCCAGTGGTCCTGCCCATAGAAGGCACGCTAAACAGGGCTGTTTTTATTGCCATATCAACTCTGCCAACTTTATCTAGGGCTCAGGTGAGTCCAGACTGGAAGTTCTAAAATTTAAGGGGCATATCAGCAACAACCGGCGATAATTATAGCTTAGCGCACTTTGCGCTAGGATAATTATCGCCGGCTATCGCTGAATTTTATTGCTGAGATAGCGTGCTATCAGCAACGCTTATCTCAAAAGCAATAAAATCCAGCGATAATCGCACAAGGTTTGGCGATAGCTTGCTGATAGGACAGGGCGTACTTACCCATGATATCCACCTTCCATTGGATATCACGGCTAAGTCAAACTAAAAGCATGCGTAAGGAAAGTAGCGATAACCAAGGTTAGCGCTACTTTTCTTATCGCTATGCTTGTTAGATTGCCCATTGATAATTGGAGAAATGTCGGTTAGCGACATTTCTCCAGTTATTTTGGGAAGGAACACCCACTTTGCATCTCATTAGAGATGCAAAGGTGGGCATTACGGGAAAGGGCGCTAAGGCAAGGATTCACGCGATAGCGTGACCTTGCTGATAAAGCGATAACATTATCGCCGCTTTTCGGCCGAAAACGCCCGCAAAAGCGGCGATAATTTTATAGCGCCGCCTTGTTAATATGCCCCTAAGTTCTTCTCGGCTGTCTTGTATGTCTCATCCTCTTACGGCAACAAACTGGGCAAAGATCTGGATATTAGATCGTCAAATGTTATCGGATCCATCTTGGGTCTCCCAAACTGCACTCCGGTCTGCCAAAAAAGCCAAGAATTTGGCATCAATTACGAGGGACGTAGCTTGGTCACTAAGGTGTGGGGGATATAGAGAGGGGCAATCACGCCGACATATCCTGCCAATAACTATATGAGAAGCAGTGCATGAGTGGGCCTAAGGGCGGGTGGAAAGTGAAAGGAGTGCGGATTGTGAGGGGATATTTAAAACACAGTGTTTTGTACAATAACCATGTTGTAAGACCTACAAAACCGAGACACGTGTGTGCGTGCGTGTTTTTGTCTGAGTGAGTATTTAAAAAACCCAGGTAAAATCCGAGAGTCACCTAACCATACTGGACTGAACGCTCCTGTACCCAACTATTTATTAAATAATACATTTATTAGGGGGTGTAACACCCCCTCCCCCAAAGCTACGCACCTGTCAATAACTGTGCCAGACTTGCACAGCCACTTCTTATCAAATGCTGCTTTAGACTGAAAAGTGCTGCAGCGGTCACTCTTCAGATGTGCTTTGCAGGGATCTGGGCTCCAATCAGATCAATTACTCCTCAAATGACATTCAGTATCTCATGGGAAGTCTGGCTGAGCGGAACCTTAAGCAGCTCTGGGACCGCGCTCGAAACTATAACCCTTTCAAGAAATTAGGCACTGAGTCCACTCAAAGGATATAATTCATGGAGACCTTGGAAGACAGCTTGCGATTTATTCTGTATTTAAGGGGCAAAGAGGCATTTAACAAGCACTGACAAAGGCAATTGGCCTGTCCTTTGTATTTTGGGAGATGTGTGAATGTTGTAAATGTCTTTTGATAGACTGAAGTTGTATTGTTTGAACGTTCTTTAAAGGCGCTGCAGGATTGGCAAAGAAAGGATTAATTCATAATGGTAGTCTTCGGTCTTGAAATGAAATCTGCTGCTTTCCTCCCACAACTCACCTAAAGTGCAGAAGTTGAACTACTTAACAATGGAGCTGAAAATAGAGTCAAGGACACTATTTATGCAGTTCAGATTCCTACTCATAGCGCTAGGTGACTTAAAAGTGAAGTGGAAGTCTTAACGGTGGGGCTATGCAAATGCCGCAGAGGGTGTAACTATAAGAGCAAATAATTTTCTCATATACTGTGTGTAGCCCCAATAAGGTCCAAGGACTCGTCTTCTTAGGTCTTGTTTTTTGAGACTGATTGTTCTGACAACCAGGGAGGCAACTACTGCCACGTCATGGGCCACGACATGCATCTTATTTGCAGAGTAGTTACATCTCTCATAGTGGCACCGAGAGCCTTGGAAAAGGCTACCGTCCAGAAGTCGCGGTCCATGCAGGTAACAGCGGTGGGGCGATGGGGCCGGGTAAGGGGGAATTTTGAGGGATGATGCTGAGGGAATAGTAAATAAATCTTTGATTTTCCCTCGGTATCGTTCCTCAAAATCACCTCTTACCCTCCCCCTCTGCCCCACAGCGGCCGTCCAGTTCCGCGGTAAAAACTGCAGGGAAGGCAGATCTAAGAAGCCCTACAACCCGAAGGCCACCAAGATTTTCGAGCAGACCATGGGTCTCAGTTAAGACCTGGTCTCCTAGGGTTGCACATCAAATATAACGACCACTATCTAACGTGGCACCTTTGTAGAACCCACATTGGGGCTAAGTGGGTGGTAAAATCTTACATGAAACCAGAATTATATGCAGTACTTTTGTAGTATATAGAATCTTCAATTTTATGGAATTTGTAATCTTCTATATGTTCCCAACTTGCATGAAAAAAGAGAATTATTTTTAATCATGCAGGGACCCCCAGTGCTACAGTTGCTTTGTCTCTAGGCGTTTAATCCATGTTTCTATACATTTGCTAGTACTACTTTATACTGTGTTTTTTAATCGATTTGGTTCTCGGTCTTTGTATTGTTGATGATTTGCTTACTTATTAAGCTAATCTTTACTGCACACATTTTTCATAAATCTCCTGCATCATGTGGCAAGACCTCGAGCTCAGGGCTCAGCCCAGTATGCTGATCCCTTTGACACATTTATTCATTTGTGAACTGAGGTATAAATATCAATTTTTAAGGGGCTCCAGAAGCAGGCCTTATAACGGATTATAATCAAGGGGGTTATTTAGAGTTTGGCAGATGCCCTTTATGCCCTATTCAGAGGGCATCTAAGCAAATTGCGGAGGGTTCGGATCTAGATTTTGCAGCATGAATCTTTTCAGGATTCACACGGTGTGCATTATTTAGGTTACTGTATCCCTCTGGTTTTGGAAACTACACTTGAGACAATCATTTCTCTGTAACTTTTAATCAGTCTGACCACCGTCCAAGGCGATGTGATCGCTTGAGGCCTGCGCCTTCTGAACCTACTGGGAAAAGTGCAGAAGGCTCCCAATTTAGGATTTGTACCTCATTCTCCTTGAGATTCTTTCTCAGTGAATATGACAAAGAATGGGTGTTCTTTTTCTCTGTTTCATCCTGATGAAGACCCTGCATTAACAGAGGAGTCGAAACACTGTTGACTTCATAGACAATTAGACAGGAAAATTATGTCTGGAATAGATCAGTTGGGCATCTTTGTAAATCAGTTGTTGTTCTACATTCCTATGATTTTTTCTCTTTTCCTATCGGTGTTTGCCACTTTGTATTTCACTTTTCACAATATGATCAAATTTAAGCGCTCAGCACCATTTTCTTGTTTATGTTAAATTATCAATGCTAATTAAATATGTTTTTCTTTTGTTCAAAATCTGTTCTCTGGTCCATGTGACATTTAATTGGTGAATTTTTGATCTGGAAAATACATGAATCACATAATTTTGAAGGCTATGACCTTATGCATAATAATCATTTAAATTATGCCATGGTGGACCATTGTTGCCATTCTCAACATTCTAAATTGGGTATTTCCACTGGTCTTTGAAATTTGAAGGCTTCAATGACTAACAATTCTGCTTTATTTTTTGATTCCTATCTCTTTAGGAGGCTGGTATAAAAAAAAAACGTTGCCTTGGCTAGATGGTGCAATGGTTAATTTCTTTTTATTTGTCATTCCAAGCTTATGCTAAAAACCAGCAGCAGAGAAATGAACAAATTATTCCACCTCCCCCCAAAGCTATATGCTTTCAAGAAAGAAGTTTACATGTAAAAATAAATGAAATATCGCATATAATTTTAATTAAACATTATGGGTACGTCCTAACAAGTTCATTCAGGTTTATTTATTTAACATACATGGTTAAATAAAACAGTTTTTGTAAAAACAAAAATGTCAGTAAATTTATTAATGCGAAAAAGAAGACCTCCAGTGTATGATAAATTACTTTTCAGGGTACCATTAGGTAAAAATATTTCCAGCATTTGTGAAGAATATGATCATATAAAACACTGTTTGAGTAAGGTGATGTCACTTGCTAGCCCTATTAGTAGACTATATAAAGTTTGCAGGAAAAGACACTTTGCACATGTATTAGGTTTAGAGTAAGAAATACTCCTTCCCTAAACTGTGCTTGTCAGGTATTGGACATGAGCTATTGGAATTTCTTGATGTAATCGAAAGACATGTTTTCCTTCAGATTTGCAGTTTGAACTCCATGGCATCCCGTATGTTTTAAGTCTTGAGTTTGGACTCATGGCAACTTCCCTTACAGCCCTAGCATCCGTTTTGAGGTGGGGGAACTGCTGGCTAAGTATGGAAGTTGGGTCACTACGTGCCGCTTTGCTGCATGAAATCTTTACCTCAAGAAAATAAAAAAGTGTATTAATTTGTTCCTTGTTATAAGTTAGGGAATTTATTGGGTTAAATCATGCTAATAGTTTTCCTATGTCTAAATCCTTATTAAAAAGCCATTTAAATCAATCTTCTTATAAAAATAAGTTTGAGTCAGGATATGTTATTATGTCAGTGCTAGGAGATAAATTTGTTTATACAAGAAAGCTGTCTCTGGAAAAACATGCAACCATATCTTATGTGGACTGCCCCACATGGAGAACAGAGAATGATTTTATTATTAAGATTAATTTTGTTGCCTCTGCAGGTAATAATAGGCAATTGGGACACTCCTGATGAGGGAGAGAGTTTGTCATTTATGCAATCTCCATGTACAAGACTTAAATCTAAGCCTGGGCCGAATACTCCGCTCTGCCAGTGGAGTTTGCAGAGTTTTACCAACTTCTGCTCCGCTTGGAATGCAAAGTTGTGGCAAAACTCCGACTCCGTGGTGGAGCAGAGTACGTCCCTCAGCCCGAGTCAGCCCCCTTCAAAACAATAAAAAAAAAAACACTTACCTTCTCTTCTGCTGTCTGTGGGCCGCCGTCCTCCTCGCCACAGTATCTCCTTCTTGCCATCGCCCTCCTCCTCGCGTTCCCCTACGTATTACGTCTTGTAAGTGGGTTTTTTAAAAATTGTTTTGTGGGCCTGGGGCAGAGCGGCGTTCCAGGGAAGTTTTTTTTTTTTTTTTCAAAGATATATTTATTAAATGTTTACAGTTTACAATCTGGGAAGGCGCCACCACAGGATCCCACGCAGGGGATCGGAAAAGCCTCAGCGGGACTATAACAAATCAACAATTTGCCTAAACCAGCACAAAGCCAGCTCCTATGCTCGATCGAAAAGCCAATTAAAGAACACAGTTTCTAAACGTAATGGAGCTGTAAAAGAAAGTCTCTGCAGAGGCACAGGGTTAACCGGTGAGACCGTAGAAAGTCTGACTTCCTCCTGTGAAGGGAACCACCCCAAGGTACCTCAATGTAATGCTAAACATGAAATAAAGAACATAAGGGAGAGGGAAAATAAAAGAAAAAAGAGATAAGCAAGTACAAAATCATCCCAACGTGGGATAATAACAGAATAAGAGCCCAGAAAGAACCCTCCCCTCCCAGCCCCCCCCACCCTACCCATGGTGGCGGCAAAGCACAAAGATTTGAGATGTTGTGTGACACATGACTCCGATTAAAATTGAGAGAGGTGGAGGCTTCTAATGGAAGATGGACAAACAGCCGCCGGTAGGCCTCTGGAAAGGAAGGAAACAAGAGGTCCCCACTTAAATTCAAAATTCTTATAGTCATCCCTAAAAATATCGGCCATCCGCTCCAAGCTAAGAAGGCGCCAAAGGCGGGAGTGCCAAAGGGACACAGCAGGCGCCTCCCTCCGCTTCCAAGCGGCAGCAAGGGTGACTTTAGCCGCCCCAATACATAACCACATAATCATTTTGTCCGCCAGCGTCTGATGTACCAGGGAGGCATCGCGCAGCCCCAGAAGCACACCGGCCAATGTGGTGGGAATGGGGTAACCCAGCATGTCCTTTATATGCGCCAGGATTTCTACCCAGAAGGGCCGGATGGCCGGGCAGTCCCACCAAATATGCCGAAAGTCCCCCAGTAAACCACACTCTCTCCAACATCTATCCGAAGTGGTGGGAAAAATCTGCCTGAGTTTAGCTGGGTGCAGATACCAGTCCATCATGGTCTTCAAGTGAGCCTCCCTGAGTTCTGTAGAATGGTTAAAGCGCGCAATGTCAGACCAGAGGTGCAGCCACTCCTCGTCAGAGATAGGGCGGTGAATCATGTCTTCCCATATAGACATATACCTGGGACGTGGGGATGTAGCTGTTTTGAGTAGGAAACCATATAGGAACAAGATCACTCCCTTCATACTAGTAGTCTTAGTGAGATAAGCCTCAAATTGCATAAGGGGCCGTGTAGCCGCATCCCGCACCTGAGGAGAGAGGGCCCAATGCATCAGTTGTGTATAGTGATATCGCTCCGTGTTCTCCAGGTGGTAATCTCGTTTGCACTGATCGAAAGTAAGTGGTTCAGAGTTGTGGAACAAGTGCGTTAGGGCCAGGCAGCCACCCCTCCTCCAAGCATCAAAAGGACCCTCGTGTTGGGCAGGAGTGAATGCCGGAATAAAATGGAGTGGAGTAAACGGGGATGGAAACGTGGTCCACCTGTCGTCACCCGAGACCGAATCCCACACTTTAAGTGTGGTGCGTGTAGGGGTGCTAATGTATGTGTTTCGGGGTCTGTCCTGCCGCGTGCGTCACACCAGGTCCCAAATAGTTCGTCCCGTCACACTGCGGTCCATATGGAGCCAGTGTTTCTCGGAATCCCGTTGAGACCATTCCGTGAGGACTCTCAGCGGTGCTGCTTGGTAGTAAAGAAGAAAGTCTGGCAGGCCCACTCCGCCCGCACAGTGGGGGCGACGAAGCAGCGAGTAAGAGAACTGTGCTCGACCTCCCTGCCAGATAAAGCGCAGGACCATGGACTTCACTTTGCGGAAGAAATCGGGCTCCAATTCGATAGGTAAGGCCTGAAAAAGGTAAAGAAGTTTTGGCAGGAGAGTCATCTTGATCGCATGGATGCGGCCCAGCCAAGACAAGAACAGAGGCTTCCATTTTGCGAGTTCTGCCTGAATACGTGTTAGGATGGGAGGGAAGTTAGCGGCAAAAAGCCCCTCAAGTCTCGGCGTCAGATGAATCCCCAGGTATTGAATGGAGGAGGTGGACCAGGAGAGCGGGGAAAGCGATTGGAGTCAGAGACCCTCAGCAGGTGAGAGGGTGAGATTAAGTATGTAGGATTTGCCTAGGTTTGTTTTAAACCCTGATACTAATTCAAAACGCTCTAGTTCCCCCTGCAAGGGAGGCAAGGATGCCTCCGGCTCAGATAGGGATAAGAGAACATCGTCCGCGAACAGCGATATTTTATGGGATTCTCCCGTAAATGGAATTCCGTGAATGGAAGGATTGTTTCTGATCACAAGAGCCAGGGGTTCGATGCTGAGTGCAAAAAGGAGGGGCGAAAGGGGACAACCCTGGCGTGTACCTCTCGAGTGGAAAAAAGTGGGGGAATGTACCCCATTAATCACGACTTTAGAGCGGGGAAGACGGTAGTTAGCTCTCACCATGTTAAGGAATTTAGGCGCAAAACCAAAGGCCCGAAGCGTGCAAAATAGGAACCCCCAGTCTACCCGGTCGAAGGCCTTCTCAGCGTCTAGGCCCACCAGGACTGCAGGAATCTGACGCCTATTGGCCTTTTCAATCAGGTGCATAATTCTGCGGGTATTGTCGTGCATCTGGCGCCCTTTGATAAAACCCGACTGATCAGGATGGATGAGGGTGGGCATGAGGTCATTTAACCATTTGGCAATGATCGAGGAGTATAATTTAGCATCAAGATTTAGTAATGCAATCGGCCTATAGGAGGCACAAAGCTGAGGGTCCTTCCCTGGTTTGGGAATTACAGAGATCACAGCATCCGACATGGAGTCAGAGGTGGCACCTTCGTCCGCAATTTTATTGAAAAGGCGGACAAGGTAGGGGGCGATATCGGGGGCAAAGGTTTTGTAAAAAAGAGCCGTATAGCCATCCGGCCCCGGAGCTTTATGGGATTTCAGGTTGTGAATAGCCCCAGTAACATCCTCTAGTGTGATAGGGGCGGTGAGTGACTCATTCCAAGAAGCCGACACCTGGGGCAGAGATAGCGACTGGAGGTAGTCTTGTTCGGCAGCCAAGTCTAAGGAATCCCCCGCATAGAGCTTCCCATAAAAATACCCAAAGAGCTCTGCCTTTTCTCTATCCATATGGGTAATAGCCCCGAGGGATCCAAGATGCCGCCTATGTATTCCTTTTCTCATTTGCCGGCGAGATGTTTCCCAATTTTATTGCCCTGGGTGTATGAAAGGTGTCGTAGCTTAAGAAGCGTGAATTCCGCCCTGTTGTTATAAATGGCCTTAAGTTTACCCCGGAGGGCCGTAAGGCTGCGGAGTGTTTGCCTTGTGGGAGTAGTCTTGTGGGTGCGCTCAAGGGCTGACAATTCGGATTCCAACAGTTCTCTCTCATGGGCACGTTGCTTATTCAGTGCCGCGTTGAGAGCAATACACTCCCCTCGAATAACAGCCTTCAATGCATCCCAGGTGACAAACTCCGAAGTGTCTTCCGGCCTATTAGTGTTAAAGAATTCTGTAATGGCGGTGCGGAGTTTGGAACAGGAGTCTTTATCCCGAGTAAGTGACGGAGGGAAATACCATCTGGGAGTGACTGAGGCCGTCCCCCGCCAATTAAGACAGACAGAGAACAAGCTATGATCCGATACCGAGAGGGGGAAGATCTTGGCGTCTTGCAAGGCGCCTTGCAGTGACTGGCTAATGAAAATATAGTCCAGCCGGGAGTATGTGTGATGGACATGTGAGTAAAACATATAATCTCGCGAATGTGGGAAAAGAACGCGCCACGTATCAAGGATGCCCAGATCATGCATGCGTTGCTGTGTCTCCCCCGAAAAGGAACCCAAGCCTGCCCGTTGAGTAGAGGAACTGTCCAGTTCTTTCTGCCATATCAGATTGAAATCTCCCATAAGGACTAACGGACCCTCTGCAAAGTCAGTCAATTTCCCCAGGAATGCGTTTAGGAACCCTGTCTGACCAGTGTTGGGGGCGTACAAGGCCGCAAATGTACAGACTTTCTCTCTAAGGCGGCCTTTAACCATCACCCACCGTCCCTCCTTATCATTCTGAACCCCTAGCGGTTGAAAGTGCGTGGAAGAGCGAAACATAATGGCCACCCCTCGATGTTTCGTAAGGGCTGAGGATTTGTAAATCAGGGGAAAGAGTTTGTGCCGGAGCCGTGAGTCTTCGGACCTGACCAGATGCGTCTCTTGCAGAGCTACAATGTCAAGGTGGTGATCGAGAACATATTTCCATATTTTGTGACGCTTTTGGGGAGAGTTGAGACCCCTAACATTCCAAGTACCTATTGATATCGGCATCATATTACATAAGGAAGACTGCATCCCATCCCAGCCCGCCAGCACCCGCCATGCCGCCATCCCCAAACTGCCCCCCAGAAGAGGCCATAGGCCAGAGCCCCCGAGTCATGCCTTCCCGAGCACGGGAAGAGTCTCCCCAAACCGTGTGGAGTAGCCACCACCACCCCCCCCCCCCCAACCCCCTTAGAAAGAAAGGGACAAGGAAAAACAGAATAACCATTCGCATGTAGTTGGTGGTCTCGTCGTGGAGCCAATACGGCCCCGCAGAGACCACAGGGGGTAACAGGTCCGAGGACCCGGAACGCCCACCTCGGCAGGCAAGTTAACCAAAAGCCAATGTATGCGGCTCTCAAGAAGGCCACTAAAATTGAGTGGGCCAAACTTACCATCATGCCAGACCTAGACACTCGCACAAAGAAGGTGACTACAATAGGGAACAGAACAAGCACCCATAAAGCAGCACTAAGAGAGCATCTGAAAGCCAACAGGACGACATCCAGGAGCGCCCGAACCACTGCGCTAGTAGCAAAAAAGAAACATCAGCAGTCTTACATATGAAGTCTTCAGCATCTGTGGCCCCACATCCTTTACCAGGGGAGTCTTCAGTCCCAGAGGAAGCGGTCACAGCAGGGCACAGAACTCCCCGGGCAGGAGCCATCCCTCACCACGAAACAATGGAGGCTCCCAGGGGCACTCGCCAGATCTACAAGTGGACCCGGAGGCACGATGTATAACCCCCGCAACCCCCAGCAGGCGATCAGCGCCGCCCCCTGCGGGACCAGGCAGAGGAAGAAGAGGCCCCTCGGCAGGGACTGCCATCTGTGCCCTGGACGTCGGCATCCCCCCCAGAGGGAATGCCTAGCAAATCCAAGCCATCCTGGAGATTGGTGATGTGGTGTCGTTTATTCCGAAATTCAAAGCTGAGCCCAAAGGGATATGTCCATCTGTATCTGATCTTGTCGTCCCGCAATTTAGTGGTAACAGGTCTGAGCAGTTGTCGCCGGGCCAAAGTCGCTGGTGCGACATCCTGGTAAATGGCGCAGGTGCGGTCCTGGAATGTGATGGACTCCCTGGCCCTGGCAGCCTGGAGAACGGCCTCCTTGACCTTGTAGGAGTGGAATTTAGCCAGGATGTCCCGCGGCCGCCTCTTCTCTCCCTACTGCAGGGGCCCCACTCGGTGCACTCTATCCAGCTTTATTTTGAGGTTCTGTGGAGACACAATCTCTGAGAAGAGACCCACTACAAAGGCCTCTAGGTCCGGCCCCTCCGCGCCCTCCTCCAGGTCTCTGATGCGTAGGTTCTCCCACCGGACCCTGTTCTCGAGATCCTCTGCCCAGAGCTGTGATTGATGGAGTTGTTCCTTGAGGAAAATGACATCGTCCCGAAGACTGGAAGAGAGCTGCTCCTGCTCTTGGTGGTGGGCTTCGAGGTCCAGAACTCTGGTGCCAACTGAATCCACATCCCGCTGGAGGGAGGTCAGCCTCTCGGTCAGGTCCGCTCGCAGCTGGTCAATGGAGGTTTTGATATCATGCCCAATGTCTTTGCGTAGCTCAGATTGGAAGTCTTTAAACATGGTTAGCAGGTCAGCTTTCGTGAGCGCCATCTCAGCGGGACCCGCGTCCCCTCGTGATGAAGCACGCTTGCCCGCAGTCAAAAAAAAATCGGAAACCTTGTTTGAAGCTTTGGTTGAGGACTTAATAGGCGGCATAAGGCAAGCCAGGGCGAGGCGGGCTGATGGAAGTAGCGTGAAACGCACCCACTGCGATCCGAGGAATGATGGAAGGCGCCGGAGCTATGAGTAGGCCCCGTGCCCCTCGACTCCGCACCTCAGCCTCCAGGCATACAGCGAGAAGCCTCCCAGGAAGACACCCGCGTCCCTAGCAGCAGGAGAAATCGCAGGGCTCCAGAGCGCCGCAAGCCCCCTCGGGCAATCCTGGTGTGTCTCCCCCGCACCGGACCACCGCAGGGGGAGCAGGAAGATGCGGGAAGGCAAAAAGCCGGAGGCACCCCCGGAGGTGTTCACAGGGCCAGAGCGCTGGCAGGACGCGCAATGTGGAGGAGCCACGAGGGCATGTCGTGGCGAAAGATAGGCCCCGGCCCAACCAGCTGCTCAACGAGGGGCCATCCAACGCCCCGCTGGCCAGGGAATTTGCAGGCGCCCTCTCACGAAGTGCCGTCACACGCGGGCAGGCAGCAGGGCAGGAGAGCAGAAGAGCGCCATGTAGTCACGAGGTGCCGCCATCTTGGAGTCAGGCAACCCGGCGGAGCCAGCAGCCGGCCGGTGCCACCGAGTGCCGGCAGTGTCGCTGGGTCCCCCAGATCATCCCCCACTCGCCTTGCAGACCGTTGCCATCCAGGGGTCCCCACAGCCGCCACACAGCCGAACCAGCCACAGGTGATCTCACGAGGGCGCCGCCATGATGATCCGGCGCGCACCTCGCGGTCCGATGTCAGGGGAGAACGGGACCGGTCCCGCGATGTGCAGTACTCGTCGATGCCTCCCGTCACTGCCCCCGAGCGTCAGACGCTCATAGCCATTTGCGGAGCATAGGGAGAAACGTCGCAGCCGCCGAAAAGCCCTGCCAGGCGGCGCGCGATCCGGGAGTCGAGAAGGATTAGGTCCGGTCGGCCATCTTGCCCGGCCACGCCCCCCCAGGGAAGTTTTTTTAACTCCGCGGAACTACGCGGAGCACCACTCCGCCCAGGGTTACTTAAATCACATCATTTTTGCATGCCCTTTCTTGCACTTTGCACGCTGTCACTTTTTAAGACTGGTGTTTTAAAAATATAGGGGCAGATTTACAAGCCCCTTGTGCCACTTTTGAGTCACTTTTCCCATGTTAAAAGTGAGGCAAAAATGGCGCAAGGGGCATGTAAATCTGCCCCATAATGTACAATCAGTAGAAGAAGCATATCAATGTGTGCCCCCCCACCCAATAAAATGGTATGTGCTAAAATGTTTACAACTTTTCAATGTTTCTTAAATTTGTACTGATGATTGCTTGGTATTGTCTTAGTGTAATTTTATAGGTTGGATTTAATGTCTGCTTTTTGCTCCCTGTCACTTTATTTCTCTACTTTTATTGATACTATGTAGGTTGAATTTATGATAGCTCTTTGCACAATGTCATTGTTTCCCTATCAATGAGAGGGAATGTGTTAAAAGTTTCATTTTTTTTCGACACTTTTAAATCTGTATTGAAGATTTACTTCCCATTAATATGCTGATAACATGTATTTTGAATCTATGATCGCACTTTGCACGACGTCACTCTGAATGTACAGGTACTTCCCTAAAGTGTTACCTTTTGAAACCCTGAATGCTGGAATATTTGATTGTTGTTTTGTTATGTCGACCTCCATCTGAGTTCTGTATCATAAAATAAAATTGAATAGAATTGGGCACATTTGATGGATTAAGCTATTATGATAACCTACAATTAATAGTAACAGTTGCAAATAATAAAACTGTTTTGAAATACGGGATTATGATGAAAGTATTACTGAAAACACTTAGGGCCATATGTATCAAACTCAGATTTTGCGATTCTCAAATTGCGATTTTTTGCGAATCGCTATTTGGGAATCGTAAAATGCTATGTATGTAGGATTTGCAAATAATTTTGCGAATCCTATATATTCCTTTATTGCGAATTGCAAATTGCGATTCACAATTAAGGAATACCTCCCCATTCATTCCTATGGGCCTATAGGCCCATAGGAATGAATGGGAAGACATTCTCAATTTGCGATTCTCGATTAGAGAATCGCAAATTGAGAATGCAATTTCAAGGGTGCCAGGGAGTCAAAAGGACACCCTGTTGCACCCCTGAAATGTGCATATGTGCACATGTGGCACACATACATGCCCTAAGGGCATGTATGTGCGCCACATGGCACTTTGAAAAATGCCAAAAAGTGCATTTTTCAGAGAAATCGAAAATTACCACCAACTTGAAGTTGGTGGTAATTTGCGATTCCTTACGGCCCAATTGCACTTTTTCTGTGCTTCTTACATTGCATTTAAGGAATAGCAATTTGCGATTCCTTAAATGCAATCGCAAAATAGGGAATCGCAAATTTTGCGATTCTTTATTTTGCGAGGCAGTTTTTCTTTCATACATACCACTGAGCCCAATTGCGACTGCAAACGCCGAAATTCTGCAAATTTCGGCGTTTGCGATCACAATTGGGAATGATACATATGGCCCTTAGAGAGTACATTGTAACAATAGTGCAAACATGCAACGATCTAAAATGACAGACAGTGCTTCGTAAGAGCTGTTAAAAAGAGATCTGTGGTTCATAGTTGTGCAAACATGCTGTTCACGACTGAGCATCTTTCTAGTTCACGTTGGTGGAACTCATTGGGGGGTTAGTCAGTCAGTGCTTCACTCCATGAAGGAGTCCTGGGTTCATCTTCGCACAAAAAGAGCCTCTAGTTACATCGGTTCAATAATGCGTGAGTAAAGGGTTGTACAGTTGTGCTAATAAGAAATGTGGCTGCCCCTATTGTTAACGTTGCCTGGATTCACAGTAGGCTTGTTATATTTTAAGTACAAGTCTTTCCTTATTTGCAGTTGATCAGTGCTGGCTTGATACTGTTCTGTTTTTCTGCAACTGATGTGTGCTCTCCATTCGTTTCTCGAACGGCGTCAAAAACTTGACAAACCAAATATTCAGGTTGATCTGTAAAGCGTTCAGGCAATTGATGGCTGCCTTTCTGCCTGTGCGTACCCCAGGTGGCTGCCTTCCTGCCTGTGCATAACCCCAGGTGGCTTCCTTCCTGACTGTGCGTACCCCAGGTGGCTGCCTTCCTGCCTGTGCGTACCCCAGGTGGCTGCCTTCCTGCCTGTGCGTACCCCAGGTGGCTGCCTTCCTGCCTGTGCGTACCCCAGGTGGCTGTCTTCCTGCCTGTGCATACCCTAGGTGGCTGCCTTCCAGCATGTGCATAACCCCAGGTGGCTGCCTTCCTGCCTGTGCATACCCCAGGTGGCTGCCTTCCTGCCTGTGCGTACCCCAGGTGGCTGCCTTCCTGCCTGTGCGTACCCCACGTGGCTGCCTTCCTGCCTTTGCATAACCCCAGGTGGCTGCCTTCCTGCCTGTGCATAACCCCAGGTGGCTGCCTTCCTGCCTGTGCATAACCCCAGGTGGCTACCTTCCTGCCTGTGCGCACCCTAGGTGGCTGCCTTCCTGCCTGTGCATACCCCAGGTGGCTGCCTTCCTGCCTGTGCGTACCCCAGGTGGCTGCCTTCATGCCTGTGCGTACCCCAGGTGGCTGCCTTCCTGCCTTTGCATAAACCCAGGTGGCTGCCTTCCTGCCTGTGCATAACCCCAGGTGGCTGCCTTCCTGCCTGTGCATAACCCCAGGTGGCTGCCTTCCTGCCTGTGCATAACCACAGGTGGCTGCCTTCCTGCCTGTGCATAACCCTGAGGTGGCTGACTTCCTGCATGTACGCACCCCCAGGTGGCTGTCTTCCTGAATGTACGTACCCCCAGGTGCCTGTCTTCCTGTATGTATGTACCCTTAGGTGGCTGCCTGCCTGCATGTGTGTACCCCCAGGTGGCTGGCTTCATGCATGTACGTACCCCCAGGTGGCTATCTTCCTGAATGCACGAAACCCCAGATGGCTGCCTTAGTCTATGTATTTACCCCCAGGTGGCTTCCTTCCTGCATCTACGTACCTCGTGGTGGCTGCCTTCCTGCATGTATGTACCCCCGGGTGGCTGTCTTCCTGCATGTACGTACCCCCACGTGGCTGTTATCCTGCATGGCCATACGCTCAGGTGGCTGCCTTCCTATATGTATATTATTATTATTATTATTATTAGTCAGATTTGTATAGCGCATGGCTTCCCCAGCAATGGGGCGTCCCAGCGTGACCCCAAACCAAGACCAACGCCCAGGAGGCAGAAGTGAGATGTTAACTAAAGAGATGTTAATTGACAGAGCCGGGGAAAGCCAGGTTTTTATGGCTTTACGAAATGCCAGGTGCTTCTGGATTACTCTGATGGAGACAGGCAGTGAGTTCAAGAGTTTTGCCGCCAGACTTCGAAAAGAACGGCCGCCTGCTCTAGCTTTAGAAACACGGGGAATACAAACCTGGGCACGGCCCGCCCATCTTAATAGGCGTTGCGGAACATAAAACTTGAGCAAGTTAGACAAGCCCACAAGAGCCTGACAGGACAAGATTTTATGCGACATACAAAGTGCCTTGAACTGGATGCGCTTTTCAACCGGCAGCCAGTGCAACTTGGGGAGCAGATGGGCAACTGAGCTGGACTTCGGGAGTGCTACTAACAGACGAGCTGCAGCATTCTGAACCCTCTGCAGATGCTTGATACTGGCCTTATTGGAGCCCAAATAAAGGGTGTTTCCATAGTCCAATCTGGACAAGATTAAGGCCTGGATTATGGTTTGTCGCACTTTAGGAGGAAAAAAACCCAGCAATGGTCTTAAACCCCGCAAAAGCCCAAAGCACACCCCTGCCACTGCTTTAGATTGAGCTTCGAACGTCAGACCCTGATCGAGCCACACCCCTAAGTTCTTCACAACCTCCTTGGGTAAGGGGGCGGGTTTTAGATGCTCTGGCCAGCACTGTTTGGACCATAATTCACGGTCCTTCCTGAACAGTAAGATCTCCGATTTGCTAGCGTTAAGCTGCAAGCACTTGCCCGCCATCCAGTCAGCCACTGCTAGAAGGTACTCCTTGAATTTATCCAGATTGTTGCCACAGTTCTTAGAGAAGGAGATCACCAATTGGGTGTCGTCGGCGTATGACACCAGCGCCAACCCTCTATCTTTCGCTACCGCAGCCAGGGGGCGAACGTAGATGTTAAACAAAAGCGGGCTCAAAACTGAGCCCTGCGGTACCCCCTGACGCAGAGCAAACTCCTGTGAATGGTATAGAGGCACAGACACTTGAAAGGACCTCCCCTCTAAGAAGGAACGAAACCAGCGCAGGGCCCCATCTTTAACACCAATTTCCTGCAGACGAGTTAGTAAGATTGCATGGGAAATGGTATCAAAAGCGGCACTTAGGTCTAGAAGGACCAAGGCCGCTGAATCACCCCTGTCCAGACTATCCCTGATAGCTTCTGTTACTACCAGTAGTGCGGGCTCGGTCCCATGCCGCGCTCGGAAGCCATGCTGAGATGAATCCAGAATGGCATTCTGTTCGATGTACTCGGAGAGGACAGAGTTAACATGAGATTCGGCCACCTTTGCCAAAAAAGGCAACTGAGAGATTGGCCGATAATTACCTGGTTCCGCGGGATCCAAGGAGGATTTTTTGAGCAATGGAATGACTTTGGCATGTTTCCATACCCTGGGAACAACTGCAGATGACATGGACAGGTACACCAAACCCATATCCCAAGGGGAAATCATGGGGTGAAGCTGACGAAACAGGGCAGGGGTCAGAGGATCTGCCGGACATCCTGACTTGATTTTCAAGCAAAGTACATCAAATTAATTTGGTAGAAAGGATAACAAACTGTTACCCACCATTGGGCCAGAGATCTCCAAAGCCTCCACCCCAGCACGCAGATCTACCACCGGCAGATTAAGATAAATCTGCTCAACTTTGTTCACAAAGTAGTGAGCCAACTCATTACACTGGCGGTTAGAAACAATTGGGGAAGTTACCACTGAACCTGCACTTTTCATACCTTTGAGCAGAGAGAAAATCGACTTACCCGCATTACTGCTAGGCAAGATTTTATTGGCCACGTACTCTGCTCGTGTCTTCCGGATGAGCCGATGATACTGCTTAATGGCTGCCTGGTATTCCAACTGTGCTGTAACATCATAGGAGCGTCTCCAGACACGTTCGAGCTGCTTACACCCCTTTTTAGCTGACATTAGTGACTTGTCAAACCACAGGTAAGAAGACCCTCGACTCCTCGCTTCCAGTCTGGCAGGAACACAAGTATCCGGACCCAATAACAACCAATCATGGAAGCGTGAAATTGCTGAATCCGAGATTAGAGGCAACAAAGGCCTATGGCTGGCCAGACAAGCAGAAAATTGTCCCAAGTCCAGTTTATGCCATGGACGTTTCAGAACAGGAGCAGGATGTGAAGGAACAGCTTTCCCCTGCAGTTGCAGCACAAAGGAGACC
Organism: Triturus cristatus; assembly: GCF_964204655.1. NCBI lineage: Eukaryota > Metazoa > Chordata > Amphibia > Caudata > Salamandridae > Triturus > Triturus cristatus. The sequence goes on from NC_140590.1 coordinate 1,699,983,975, forward strand.
AAGAAGTGATCCGTCCACGCCTGAGGAGCCGGTGGAAAGACCTTTAAAGGGCATAGATTGGACAATATAGGGTCCAATAAATGCCCTGCCACATCCGTGCTCTCAAGGACGCGTTGCACCAATTGAAAAGCCTCCAAATCAGCCAAAATGCTCGAAATATCGGCTTTCTCATACATCTCCAAATGAAGGTTGAGATCCCCTAAAATAGTAAAGTTAGCAGCCCTACCTGCATATAGCACAACTTTACTCAAGTAATCTTCCCTAAAACTATAAACGGGGCCTGGGGGCCGATAAACTAAAAGACCGGACATAGTGAAGTTAGGGTTCAGCGTAATTTTAAACACTGCGCTTTCACAGTCCGCATTATTCTCTTTGATAAGGCAGCAATTATAAACATCCTTAGTAATCACAGCAATACCACCCCCCCGCCCTCCATCCCGATTGACTGTCTTCAACGCATATCCCTGGGGAAGGGCCAACCAGGGCACAGCCACCGAATGCTGCGTGAGCCAAGTCTCCGTTAAAAATAAGGCATCTGGAGCCTCATCTATCAACAAGTCAAACACCTCAGCGTGATGTTTCACAAGGGACTGGCAGTTCAAACTAAAGAACTTGTACCCCACAACATCTAAAGGACATGGTACCCTATCCACCACTGGCAGCTGAAAGGAGCAGAGCTTACAGTTGAAGGAGTCATCCTGGGGCGCCCAGCGCGGCGCAGAGCATTTGGCTTCCAACCCCAGAAGCTCCTCGCGCGAATAACTAATAGAGTCAACGGGAACTCGGGCAGGGTGACTGGCGACCGGCGACTGTCGGGCGCGGACGAGCGCAGACGGGCGTGCCCTAGGCGCACCCGTTGCGCGTGTCCGCTCCGCGGCTGCAGCAGTGCCGTCATTTAACGTCTCTCGGGCCAACAACTGTCCCGCCAACCCTCACTCCCTCCAAGATGGCGCCTACCCTTTCCTGGCAACTATTGCTTCCGCTGCCATCTAACGGCAGCTCGGTGCCCCCCCACGATGATCCCTGTGCAGCAACCGATAAGGTAACATTGAGTTTTTTATTAAAACCACACCCTCGCAAGAGCAATAAAAATTAAAATTCAACAACAAAGAAAACGTAAAAGCACAGCGCGCAACACGCTACCCGCAATCCGCCTCCCGGCTCAAGCCTCAGGAGTCTAGGTGGCTGGCTTCCTGCATGTACATACCCCCAGGTGGCTATCTTCCTGAATTACGTAACCCCAGATGGCTGCCTCCCTCCATGTATCTACCCCCAGGTGGCTTCCTTCCTGTATGTACGTACCTCTAGGTGGCTTCCTTCCTGCATCTATGTACCTCCAGCTGGCTTCCTTCCTGCTTGTTCGTACCTCTAGGTGGCTTCCTTCCTGCATCTACGTACCTCCAGGTGGCTGCCTTCCTGCACGTATGTATCCCCTAGGTGGCTGTCTCCTTGCATATACGTACCCTAGATTGTTCAGCGGCTTCCTTAGATGGTGTCTGCGTTCAGTTTTAAGTTCTGGGCAGATACATATTATGTGAAATGATGTTTCTTTCATTTTGCCACATAATCTACACATGGCACTATCTGCTGGTGTGATCCATGTGTGTAAAGTGTCTAGAGTGGGCACAGTGTCAGAGTGGTACCCCACGACTTTGCTTTTTTAATGCTGTGATTAGCACAACTTCTAATATTATTGCGGTCTGCAAGAAGCATAACTGATTATGGTTTGCCATGACGTGCTAGTTTTGCGAAGGTATTTTTATCCTCCAGCATTGAGAACCTTCTAATGACTTTGAGTGAAAATGTTTTTGAATTCCTTACTTGAGAGTGATAAGACCCACAGGTCTGATGCTTGGAGTGTGGGTAAGGAGGCTTCTAAATATTTCCTATACGAGGATGCTTGGCTGGTGGTGCTTATTTCTTGCCAGATAAACTGGTCCAATGTACCTGGCTGAGCGGCTTTTAGCCAGTAGCATAACCTTAAAAAGGAGACATGCCAGGTCAGGTTTTGTTTTAAAAGGCAGAATATTTTGGGAGGCAGAAGGTTGTTCGATATGTTGATGCTGTTAATCGGTTTAAAAGTTCTGAGCCTTTCACTCATTATTTCACTCCCATAGGCTAAGGTGGGACTCAATTTTGTGCCAGAATGGGACGTGTCCTAGAAGTTTATTCCTATCCATGGCCATGGTTCCATGACTTTTACACGTCATCGCGGAGTCCACCTTGGCACATCACAGACGAACGCTTTTGGTTTCTGCCCAGGTGCTATAATTCTGTCCCCTGTTGTGCCTAGGTCAGCGTGTCCTAGACCAGCACCCAGGTACAAGCTCAGACTACAATGGAGCTCCCGCCACGCCCCGGCTCCAAGCAATGTGATAACAAAGGGAGCACTCTTTGAACAGTGCTTTTTGACATCTTAAACAGCGGATCCTCTGGGCACTAGCTTGATGGAGTTATTTGGCTACAGATCTGCTGTGTAGGTTGCCTTTTCAGTTCCTTGTCCTGATTGTGAACTCTCCCTAAACAAGGCCCTCCCTTTCCTAAAGGAAATCTTGCATTTCTTTCAGGGACACAGTCAGGAGTCGACTGGCCATTAACCTCATCAGACAAATGACCACTAGTTGTTGAGCTGCATACAAGTCTCCAGAGCTACTCCCTACTAGTTATTACAATTCGGATGAATTCTCTTCCACCAAACAAAAGGGAAAAGTGTTGCTAAGTCCAGTTGGAGATGATACCTACTGATCATCTGCACCTCCCACCTACAGTTATCCATGACTTCAGGTCTAAACTTGGACTTCATCGCTAAGTTTATCTTTGTGAATCAGGGCCTTAGACTTCAGGTCTAAACTTATAATTCAGGTCTTAACTTAGAGTTCAGGTCTTAATTTAGAGTTTAGGTCTTAACTTAGAGTTCAGGTGTTAACTTACACTTGAGGTCAAAGTTTACCATTTGTGAAACAGGTCCTCACACTTCAGGGCTAAACGTAGACTTCAGGTCTAAACTTGGACTTCATCTCTAAGTTTATCTTTGTGAATCAGGCCCTGGACTTCAGGTCTAAACGTAGACTTCATCTCTAAGTTTATCTTTGTGAATCAGGGTGTAGGACTTGGCCCTTTTTCCCTCAGTTGTTTTCATTTTTCATATTGATGCAGATTCAGGGAGCCATTTTAATTACCCCTGAAAACTTCTGCCTGAGGGCCTGAAGCACAAAATGGTGGCCACCTGTGACATCACCAGCATCCACTGGAACCTACCAGCACCTTCCAGAACATTCCAGGAGGTTCCAGAACTCTGTGACAGTTGGAAACCGTTTAGAATGTTGGGAGGTTAAGAGAGAGAGTTGGCAGTTGGAGCTGGCAGTTGGCACCTGACTGGTGAAGAGAGAGGAGCACAACAGTGAAGGAGGAAGGAGTGAAGCAGCAGGGGTGGAAACCTGTGCCTGGAGTGGGGTCCATAAACCCACCCTTGATACTTGTCCCTACTGATGGATCCCAGCCTATAGCCCTGTGTGGGAAGAAGACAGAAAAACTCATCCTAAGGACCTGAACAGCAGGAACAGGCCTTAGAAGTAGAAAGCAGCAAGATTCTGACCTGAGAACTGGTTTCCCTGGAGTCTGGCGTCGAGTAGCCGAAGACCTGGAGCCCGAGGTGGAGAAGCGGCGCTGACTGAGGTAGCAGACGTCGTACCCGGAGCCGCCTGAGGTCGTAAGAGGGCGCCGACGGAGGTCGAGAGGAATACCAAGGGTCGAGAAGGAAGTGAACCGAGGTCGAGTGAGCGGCGTCATCGGAAGGGTGAAGTCCGCCCTCCGGAGTCGTCGGAGACCGAGGTAGAGGAGCACCGGAGGTCGGGAGTGAGGATCGCACTCCGGAGTCGCCCGGAGCCTGTGAGGAGGAGCACCGGAGGTCGGGGGTGAGGATCGCACCCCGGAGTCGCCGGAAGTCGACAGCGAGGCCAGGCCGGCCGACGTCATCGGAGCCGAGAGCGCCATCGGACCGGAGCCGCCCGAAGTCGACATCGTGTGGAGACTGCCCGACGCCGTCGAATCGAAGGTAGAGGTCGAACCGAGGCCACCGACATCGGACCGGAACCGCCTGCCGGCGTCGTCAAAGAACTGACATTGTGCCGAGGCCGCCGAGACCGAACCGGAACCGCCTCACGGCGTCGACACGACTCCAGCGGCGTCGGAACATCAGAAAAGGGCAGTAAGTGGAGTAGAGGGCGCCTTAGGCCCTGTGGAGACCTGAGAGACTACTCTAAGGGGCTAGGGAGGTGCTGAAACCCACCTGACTGTGCCTGGGGTGAACTGGGACTAACCTAGAGAGGTTGTGTGGAGAGGGAAGCCAGGGCATTGGAATTTTCCCCCCCCTTTGATCTACCTCAGTTTAGGCCTCAGCCTTTGCCTCAGCCAGGGAGTAGTACCCCTCAAGCCTACCACAACCCTACAAGCTGTGCCTGGGCCAAATCAGCCCTTCAGAATTGAAGTGTCATCTGATTCATGAGTGTTGCTGTATACTTCTAATTATTTATTGGGGATACTGTATTTATTAAGTTCTTATCTATTTATTGCTGCACTGTATTTATAGGTCCACAGGACTTGTTGGTGTACAGTATTTATTGGTACAGTATTTATTGGTACAGTATTTATTACCTCAAAGTATTTAATTGTCTGTATATATTGCACTTGTATTTATGTCCTGTTATTTATGATCACCCCTATTTATTTCAGCGAACAGCAAATATTTATTTGTCCTGCTCTATTTAAGAATTTGTATATTGTGATTGTTATTTATTTTCCCAATCAGCAACTAAGAGAAAAAGATAAAGAAGAATATTTTCATAATTTTTACGGTGTAGAGTCGTTTTTGGAACGGATGCACGCATGGTTATTGTATGGGTATATTGTATGCTTAGCACTGCGCCTGTTTCCTGACCACTCGAGCCAAGCTACCCCATTGTGTTGGGAAGGTCCACAACCACCCTGCGGAGTGGGAGTGGGGCTGGTTCCAACATAAATTGGTGTTCAGCGGTGGGATAGAGCTGTGCCTACATATACTCAACAATAACTGTGGGTAGTCCATAGGCCTACACCGGGAGTTTTCTCACAGCGGCCTTCCTAATTGTGGGTTTTTGTTTTTTCCAAATTTATTCTGGTGGTGGGAGGAGGTATTATTAAAGGTACCCCCCTGCATTGTTACTACACAAAACCTGTCCTCTAACCTGAGTGGGCAAGATGGAGTTTGTACCAGAAAATCTAAAAACGTACACTGTGGCCCAAGTCAGGAAGTTAACAGACCGGAGGGAGAAAAGACAGCTCGCATGGGACTTAGCAAGGCTGGAGAAAGAGATGGAGGAGAAAAGGATGGCGCACGAGCTTTGGATGAAGGAGATGAAGCTGCGTGCCCTCCAGATGAGTGTGTCCAGCGAGGACACTGGTGGCAGCATACCAGAAGCTTCACAGGGGCTAGAAGTATATTTACCCCAGGAAGACATCACCAGGGTGTCTGAGGAGGCATTGGGGTGTGAACCTGAAGGGGGTAGTGCAGGGATCTTCCAACCCAGCGAGGTGAGAGAAGTGGCAGATAGCCCAGCTAGGTCCCAGGGAGAGAGGGTTGTAGGGCCTCACGACCTATCTGTAGGAAGGCGTGAGACGGGGAGGTGTCCCGAGGTGCCCCAACCGAAGTCTCAGGGCCTGGAGAGTTCCGCAAGGGAGCCCCAGGTTGGGAGCCTAGGCTGTCCCGAAGTGCCATCCAGTGCAGGGGAGCCCCTAGTGTCAGGAGGACCCAGGGCGACTGTAACCAGCGCGCCTGAGGTTCTGGGGTTGGCTCAGTTTCAGGGTTTAGGTCCTGGGCTGGGATGCCAGGCTCAGGGGTTGCCTGACCTGGCGGGTGGGGCCTCGGTTAACCGGGTCCCCCCGAAATTGACTTCCAGGGGTACTTTTCCCGGTAGGAGGGTGCTGAAATCTGAAAGGGGGTGCAGAGGGAGGAAGGTCTCGCCTCGGGCACCGACTCAGCCTAAGAGGTTAGACCCTAGGTTGAAGGATCAGTTGAGGGGTCAAGGCCCTAGACTGAGGAGGAAGTGTTGGTCTGAGGGTGCCTCGCAGGGTAGGATGAGGAACCCCAGAAGGAGAGTTAGGGGGAGGAGAGCCTCGCCCCGGAAGGCTGGTCAGCCTAAGGGTGTGAACCCCAGGAAGAAGGACCAGAGGCAGTTTAGGACTGCAAGGAGGAGGACCGGAGTGGTCAACGGGCACTACAGGCCTGGGGCTACTGCCCCCCACTCCGCGAGATCACCCGGGCCAGAGACATCTGGATGGCCCAGGGGCCGGTCCTGGCCACAACTAGCTAGGGAGCCCCCGTGGGGTGGTTTTGTTGGTCCAGGGAGGTTTGTTAGGGAACCATTGGGTTCCAGAGCGGAGGAGAACTTGCGGGTGCTCCTGCCGTTGCGGGCCTGCGTCCACCTTTTCTCGCCCCAAGCAGGGAAGACCATCAAGGCATTGATCGGTCTACCCTGGCTTTTGGCTGGAAGGGGGTTGTGTAGGACTTGGCCCTTTTTCCCTCAGTTGTTTTCATTTTTCATATTGATGCAGATTCAGGGAGCCATTTTAATTACCCCTGAAAACTTCTGCCTGAGGGCCTGAAGCACAAAATGGTGGCCACCTGTGACATCACCAGCATCCACTGGAACCTACCAGCACCTTCCAGAACATTCCAGGAGGTTCCAGAACTCTGTGACAGTTGGAAACCGTTTAGAATGTTGGGAGGTTAAGAGAGAGAGTTGGCAGTTGGAGCTGGCAGTTGGCACCTGACTGGTGAAGAGAGAGGAGCACAACAGTGAAGGAGGAAGGAGTGAAGCAGCAGGGGTGGAAACCTGTGCCTGGAGTGGGGTCCATAAACCCACCCTTGATACTTGTCCCTACTGATGGATCCCAGCCTATAGCCCTGTGTGGGAAGAAGACAGAAAAACTCATCCTAAGGACCTGAACAGCAGGAACAGGCCTTAGAAGTAGAAAGCAGCAAGATTCTGACCTGAGAACTGGTTTCCCTGGAGTCTGGCGTCGAGTAGCCGAAGACCTGGAGCCCGAGGTGGAGAAGCGGCGCTGACTGAGGTAGCAGACGTCGTACCCGGAGCCGCCTGAGGTCGTAAGAGGGCGCCGACGGAGGTCGAGAGGAATACCAAGGGTCGAGAAGGAAGTGAACCGAGGTCGAGTGAGCGGCGTCATCGGAAGGGTGAAGTCCGCCCTCCGGAGTCGTCGGAGACCGAGGTAGAGGAGCACCGGAGGTCGGGAGTGAGGATCGCACTCCGGAGTCGCCCGGAGCCTGTGAGGAGGAGCACCGGAGGTCGGGGTGAGGATCGCACCCCGGAGTCGCCGGAAGTCGACAGCGAGGCCAGGCCGGCCGACGTCATCGGAGCCGAGAGCGCCATCGGACCGGAGCCGCCCGAAGTCGACATCGTGTGGAGACTGCCCGACGCCGTCGAATCGAAGGTAGAGGTCGAACCGAGGCCACCGACATCGGACCGGAACCGCCTGCCGGCGTCGTCAAAGAACTGACATTGTGCCGAGGCCGCCGAGACCGAACCGGAACCGCCTCACGGCGTCGACACGACTCCAGCGGCGTCGGAACATCAGAAAAGGGCAGTAAGTGGAGTAGAGGGCGCCTTAGGCCCTGTGGAGACCTGAGAGACTACTCTAAGGGGCTAGGGAGGTGCTGAAACCCACCCGACTGTGCCTGGGGTGAACTGGGACTAACCTAGAGAGGTTGTGTGGAGAGGGAAGCCAGGGCATTGGAATTTTCCCCCCCCTTTGATCTACCTCAGTTTAGGCCTCAGCCTTTGCCTCAGCCAGGGAGTAGTACCCCTCAAGCCTACCACAACCCTACAAGCTGTGCCTGGGCCAAATCAGCCCTTCAGAATTGAAGTGTCATCTGATTCATGAGTGTTGCTGTATACTTCTAATTATTTATTGGGGATACTGTATTTATTAAGTTCTTATCTATTTATTGCTGCACTGTATTTATAGGTCCACAGGACTTGTTGGTGTACAGTATTTATTGGTACAGTATTTATTGGTACAGTATTTATTACCTCAAAGTATTTAATTGTCTGTATATATTGCACTTGTATTTATGTCCTGTTATTTATGATCACCCCTATTTATTTCAGCGAACAGCAAATATTTATTTGTCCTGCTCTATTTAAGAATTTGTATATTGTGATTGTTATTTATTTTCCCAATCAGCAACTAAGAGAAAAAGATAAAGAAGAATATTTTCATAATTTTTACGGTGTAGAGTCGTTTTTGGAACGGATGCACGCATGGTTATTGTATGGGTATATTGTATGCTTAGCACTGCGCCTGTTTCCTGACCACTCGAGCCAAGCTACCACAGTGTGTCGGGAAGGTCCACCACCACCCTGCGGAGTGGGAGTGGGCAGTTTCCAACACAGGGCCTTAGACTTCAGGTCTAAACTTGGAATTCAGGTCTTAACTTACACTTCAGACCAAAGTTCACCATTTGTGAAACGGGTCCTCACACTTCAGGTCTAAACTTAGACTTCAGGTCTAAGTTTACCATTTGAGAATTGGGCCCTCTGTGTTCTGTGATAGTGACATCTTTTGTCTCTTCACCAATACTATTTTTTAGTGGATTCCACTGAGTACGTAGTCCCTTAGTTGTGCGCTCTAAAGCAAGGCCCAGTCTGAGAGAGTCTAGTGGTAAAATGAAAAAATAGCTTTGGAAGGTTGAGAGCTAGGACTGCTTTAAGGAATGAGGAACCTAAGATGAGACCAAAATGGACAGACTTCTTGGCTGTTTGTGGGATACGAGTATTTTGAGCTTAGATCTTTATACAGGGTTTCCAACAGCATGGACTGGAGAAAGACCAGTGCTGAAGGTTCTGGCCAGAAGAGAGGTGTAAAGAGATTTTATGGGAAGCTGGCAGACATCATCTAAGATTTAATTTGTTAGAATTTCTGTTGATTTCTAGATGTCCAAACACCAGGGTGAAGCCATCACTGGGAGGCGGGGAGGGAAGATGTAAATTACACATATATCATGGTTGTATACCAAGGTTGGGACAGGCATAATCAGGATAAGTTAGTCCAAAAGTAGTAACAAGTGGAATATGTGTAAGCACTATACTTTAGTCAAGGCACTATAATGTTTAATTCCTAATTTAGAGAGGGTTGTAGATTTCTAACAACATGAGGCCAAAAGGATGAGTACTAAAGAAAAAATTACCTTAAACAAAATAGAGGTTTCCCAAATATTTATTTATAAATGGCTCCTTTGGAATCTTTCAGATATATCATTCTTTTGAACAATTGTATGCATAAAATAAGTACTGTGTTTATGACACAATAAACTGCAGATTTCTGTAGTAAAGTTTCAGATTCATCAATGTTTGGCTATTTCGTATCATCTGATGCTTGCTTGGACTATGTAAGTACAATGCTTTCATTTTTGTTGTAGTATTGGTCTCACGTGGTCTGTTGCACATTTTTAACTTCTGCTCACGCTGCTGGCTTTGAGCAACAGAATTGTTTTATTGCTCAGGTGTCCACTGATGTTCAATTTGACCTTCCAGTGTATCTTTCTCGCTCAAACCCAGACTGGTTTGAATTAAAGAATGTATATAATCTGCCAGTGCTAAGGCGGAGGAGCGTCGCCACACTGCTCCGCGAGCAGTTTAAAAAGGAAAACAAAAATGCTAAAAACCTAACGTTATTATCAGTTTCGTTTTCCTTCCTGCTTAGGTGCGGGGCGGTGCGGGTGGTGCTGGCCAGAGCATGGGCCATGTTAGGCACACTCTAAATTGCGTAGGTCTGCACACTTTGCATCTTCCCCACCGGCTCCATTACACAGCCTGGAAGGGAACTTTATTTTTTATTCCCCCCACCGCTTCTACCCTCCACCAACCCCATTCAGTAGCAGCCACTACTGTATCCTGCCCTCCCATCTCTAACTTTTTTCCATTACATTAGCTTCATGTTTGTGCCGCCAATCTCTGTTTTGTAACAGGTTTGTTAACAGTACAAGCTAACAGATTTTTCCTTAAACTAGGGCAGCTTCTTTCCAATGCCAGCCAAAATTCAAGGCCAGGAGATGTTATACAGAATGTGATTAAAATACTTAAAGTGCTGTTTTTAAAAATCAAGTAAAATAATATAAAAATTTATTTTTTATTATAATTTGACTATAAAAGGGTATCATAAAAAAATTAAAGTATGAAAGCACTACCTTTTCAGTACCTACTCTGCCACAGCACCACATCGGCTACAGTCAGGAACACCTCTGCCACAACCTGGCCAAGTACCTTATCGATTTCAATGTGAACAAGCATTTGCAATGCAATAGGTCTCGCATTTAGGAGAGTTTGAGCTATTGGCATTGTAAATGAGAATGCCTTTTATTTATTTATTTGCTTTTTTAAAAACAGGTAAATAAAAGGCATTGTCATTTACAATGCAAATAGTTTGAACCATTGCAAATGCGAGACCTATCGCATTGCAAAAGCTGTTAGGAGAGAGCGTGTCCTGCCTTTTCTTGCTTACAAGAGCAGGCAGGACAAAGCTCTTTGAGAAAATAGTGCTCGAAGGTTGTAATTAAAGCCTACTGAGCAACAACACACGTTAAAGGAGATGTCCTCATGGGAGGTTACAAAATGGGAAAAGGTTGCACTAAGGAGGGACTACTAAGCCAATTGACTAATGAAAAGCCACAGCTTACAATGGACAGTGACACAAGCCAATAAAAAAACTGGGCGAAGAGTGCGCAGAGCTTCACGTCCATACCTTAATGCAGCATGCGTTTGCCAGCTCGCTATTCTCCTATCTAAGGGCAGAGCTGAAAAAACCTAAGCCGCTGTTACTAAGCAGCTTTGTTCATCATTTTAAAAGGCCATCATGGGAAAACAATGTTCACCCCACAGTGTTAAGATGCCTACAAACTCTAACGGGTCTAAGGACCATAGAAGAAATTATATTCCTTGCTTCTGCTTGAGAAACCACCTGTTCCCCAAAACCGCAATGCAACTCATCCCAACCATTATCGATCTGCAACGGACTGCTCGCAGACAACAGCTGCTGATATTGTAGCCTTCATACCACCTTGCCAATGCCATGTTAGGTTCGTGCAAATGCCCCATCGTCCGGAGAAAATTATAAAGCAGCTGTAGCAAATAAAATGGCAGCCACAAGACCTTGCCAACTCCTATCCCTTTATGTTATATACGTTGCACAGCATTAACCTACTCTTACCATTCAATGTTTTTTTTGCAGATTTATATAGCGCTAACTCGACCCGAAGATACTGGAGTACTTTACATGAGCACCAGTTATGTTACGCAAGGACATATTCATTATCAGTTAGGCGCGGGGAGATTAAGTGATTTGCCCAGAATCACTGGATGCTGAACCGACGCACTCGAGGCGCGAACCCTGTTCCCTAGCTCCAAAGTTGGCAGCTCTAGCCGTAAGGCTATGGGATTCAGGTGGCAATGTGAAAACAATAAAACAATTCTTGTGACCATTGATGCCTATGACCAATGAAAACTTTTCAAGGTGTCTCCAATCACTCATTTTTTTTTTTTTTAAACAGACTTTATTTGGTCACAAAACAAAATGCAGTCAATCCCCTTCCCCCGTACTCCGCCCTCCAGCCAAATCAGAATGTGGTGCAGTGACCAGTCCACCAAACTGATCACAACTGTACAACATTCACCCCAACAGCGTCTCTGCTACGAGGTAGGTCATCCACAGGAGTAATCCACAATGAATGTGCGATAAAACCAATATGCCCCCTGCCCCATCCCCCAGTAACCCCCCCAACGTAACCCCCCCCACCCACCCACCCAAGCATGTCGCCAGTATCTATCATAATTACATGTGCATCAAAGCCTCACCTACCACTCGTCGGATCCGCCTCCCAGCTATCCCAGCAGAGAGTGCCTCAAGAGCATAGGGGGAAGCCTGTTACAGGGTGCTCACAGAACCGGGGCCCCATCATCCTCCACCGGATCTCCCCTATCTCCCACAGCCGAGCGCTTGAACAACTCCAGGAGCGCCAACCATGCCCGGGCCCATTCGTGCGATCTTTCATTTTCACTACGTCTAGCCAGACACAATCTATAAGTCCCCTCACTTCCCGCCCATTTCTCCATTTCCCTAGCCCACCGCAAGAAATTAGGTCCCTGCCTCACCTTCCAATGGGAAGTAATCTCCCGCTTGGCCAGGACCAGCCCCAAGTCAATAAACCTACTGGTGACCTTAGTCTTTGCAGTATGCGGAAACTCATGTAGCAAACATACCCCCGGGCCCACCTCCAAATCCCTCTCTGTCACCGTCAGGAGTAACGTCGCCACTTTTTGCCAAAATCCTGTCACCTGCGAACAGTCCCAGAACATGTGAAGAAAAGTCGCCCCAACATGGCCACATCGGGGGCAAGCATCCGGCCCCCCAAAGTACTCAGCTATTTTGCTAGGTGTAAGATATACCCTATGGAAAAAATAAAACTGAATGAGCTGGAAACGTGCATTTCGTGTACACTTCCAAGGGCGCTCCGTGATTTCTTCCCAGTTTTTGTCCGCAATAGGCACCCCCAGGTCCGCCTCCCACTTGACGCGCAGCGCAGCCAGGGGTTGCCGCATATCCCCAGTAATCCGCCTGTAGAGACAAGTCACCGCCTTAAAGTTACCCACCGCCATCACTACATACTGACAGGCAAGAGAGGTGTCCGGCTCTACCATCCCCTTCCGCCAGTGCTTCCTGACGGCCGCAGTCAAGGCTGCATATAAGAGGAAGTCCCCCCGCGGGAGATCATGCCGCTCCCTAAAGTCGTCAAAGGGGAGCAGATTACCATCCTCATATAGGTCGCCCAGTGTCATAACTCCCGCCTCCTCCCAGGCCAACAACCGGCTCCAGTCTCCCCCGTGGAGTAACGCCTCACACATTCGTAGAGGGGTGTCTCCAATCACTCATGACACCAATTATTGAATCATGAATGCACAATTGACATGTTTTATAAAATAGCACTTGTAATACGTCTATTCACTGTGCATTGTACATTGTCCTTCCGCTCTGTCTTCCGTAACTCACCAAACCCTGCTGGCCCGCTGAGAGCACATCGATGTTTTATTACCCACATTCCTGATCAAGCGATACTGAGAAAGCAGCCTCCTTCCGCCCGCTTAACTTGTGGGTGACTTGACTACCTCCACGCGCCTCTACAAGTCAGCATCTGTCTGAAAACCAGTATGGCAGATTGTGTCCCAAACCAAAGAACTCAGAGGGAGGCCTGCCTGAGCAGGTTTTCATGTGTAGCTCTGGGCGCACACCTCCGTTTTCCAGGGGTTTTGCTGCCGAGCGCAGCCTATGCTAAGGTTGGGTTTACAGCGCCTGGTAACTTTAATTAAAGAGCTGGACTTTGCACTGATCCCCCTTTGTTTCTCTCGAAGGGGAAATGGTGCCAACTGGTTGGTATGAGGAAGGCAACACTTGCATATGCTAATCAGATGACACACCCTCTTTTCTTTCCCATACGCGAGTTTCAGCATTGGGAGTTTTTTAATGAAGACCTCCTTGCTGCACTTCATGCAGAGCCATTATTTTTAAATCATACTTAGCCTGATTCCAACTGGCCATAAGGGTTCATTTGACATCGCCACTGCGTTGCCCACTGCCCCTGGCAGGAGCTTGCAGACGCACCTGTGCTTTGAATCCACCGAGCTATCCTGTTTCGTAAAAAGAAAACTAATGACGCCGCGCGCAGTGCTCATGAGATGGAAGACAGACGCCGACAGGACAGAGCAGCAGAATGCTGATTCCTGTAACAGAAATGGAAAAGGTGCCAGTGTTAAATGCTCTTTGCTAAGCACGCAGAAGTCTGTAAATACTCATTAACACTGAATCCCTCCCCCAGAGGTCTCCGGGGTTGTGCTCGGTCAACATTTAGCTGTACCTTGCATGCAAGTCCTGCCATCCATTTTATGTTTTTTTACAGGAATGACCCACGGTCCGTTTTCTATACTCGCTTTATTTTCTTCAGAATCGCTTAAACCCATCTGGCAGTGCTTTAGTAGGGGCTCATGCAAGTGTCGTTTTCAAGTCCACACATTTTATTTTTGCACCCTTGACAAACGGGCCTCTCTACGAGCAGCAAGCTGGTAACAACGGAAACTAATGGATAAAAAGCCTGAGAGTGGTTCGCGCGCACACGCCACAGCGAGACATGTGGTTTCACTTATCGCGCCCGTGTCTGGGCGCGATAATTGAAACCACATGGCCGGCGGTGCGGGTAACCGACACCAATAGGCCATGGGCGGAGCAATGCGCCCGCCTTTGGCCAATTGCGTGCTGTCTTTGTAAAAAAGACGCACGCAAAGGCGAATAGTGTGGCCCAAAAGGAAAAGCACACGCTCGTGCGTGTGCCATTCCTAGGTCAGTTTTAAAACCACATGGCCGGCGGTGCGGGTGACCGACACCAATAGGCCATGGGCGGAGCAATGCGCCCGCCTTTGGCCAATTGCGTACTGTCTTTGTAAAAAAGACGCACGCAAAGGCAAATAGTGTGGTCCAAAAGGAAAAGCACACGCTCGTGCGTGTGCCATTCCTAGCTCAGTTTTAAAACCCCTACAAGAGGTCTCTCGCTGTGCGAGCACCGCTACGCACTGCAACGCTAGGCGCGAGACCTAAAAAGCAATATAAAGACAGATTTAGGGCCCCATTATGATGGCGGGCGGACATCCCTGTGGACCTGTGACCGTCCGCCATAGGTGCGCCGGTCCCGCCCGCCGTATTAGGATGCGCCGGCCACACTGGCAGGCGCATCCTGGTAGTTTAACATTGCGTACGGTGCAGCTGGCTGCTGCAACGTACGCAATGTTAAAAACCGATGCTTTGCATTGCGATGCACAACGTGGCAGGCACCGCAAAAACCCCAGGGGCCCGCAACGGGCCTCAAAGTGATTTTCCGCATGCCTTTCCATGGCGGAGTCTCCGCCATGGAAAGGCATATATCCCGCTGCCATCATTATATGGATCGCCACCATATTGTTGTCTTTTTCCGCCCGCCCGGCAATCGTGACCGGCAGAAAAGCGGCGGACGGACTTTCCGTCCGCCATGGTACCCCCCGCCATGGTAATATGGCAGGGGGTAAATGTGGTTGTGATAGTGATCCGCCCACCATCATAATAGGCCCCTTAGTTTGGTCTGTAATGGTACTAAGGGAAGTATCATTAACAAGGACTTTGTCAGCCCCTTACTTTCTTTGAAAATCTAGCCATCTCATTCAGAAGACAATTATGAGTCTACTGTTAATGAAAGTGATCGGATTTTCATACACAGATCAGCTTACCTCTCTATGAAAAGGGTAATGATATTCGTTGAGCAAGGAAAAACAGTGTTTTGCTTCTGAAGCACTGCATTTTTCATTTGTTTTCTTGTCATTTGGTGCCACTTATGGATGCAGTAGACCTGAATCTGGTGCCTTAAACCACCAGCAATTCAATTAGTGTCAATCAATCACGCAGGATTTTTAAAGCGCGACTAATCACCCGCAAGGGTATCCAGGTCCTGAAAGACACGCTGCTTGGTGCCATCCGTTGAATAGCCATGTCTTGAGTCTCCTGAATTCCTGAAGAGAGGGTGAGGTCCAGAAAAGGAGGGGGGGGGGCAGTTCCAGGATTTTGTGGCGAGGTAGGAGAAGGAGCGTCCTCTGCTGTTGTACAGCGAATGCGGGGGTGTGAGCGAGGGAGAGGGAGGCGGAGCCCTGGAGACTGGAGGGTAGTTGTAGCTTTGCTTGGCTCCGTTTTCCGCAGTTGGAAGCTGCTCTTTTAATGATCACATTCCACTTTCATAATGTGTTGAATCTGATTATCAAGATTAAAGCCATACACATTCAGATAAGGTGACAATACCTAGCATTACCACTGTGTTCAATGACATGAAATAATGTAACAACGCTCAAACTAATAGCAGCAGAAAAACAGCACCATAGACACAGTGAGAATGGAAAGCATAACCCTCAATCTGGTTCGATTACTATTGAAGACTGCACGAGGAGATCTGTTCTTTTTGTTACACACATGGCAGCTGACACAACAATCTACCAGAGGGAATGCAGAGCACACAAAAAAACAACATATCCGCAGGCGTGAAGAAACACTGCAGAGAAGATCTAGCAAGTGCCAGTTACCCACTTGCAGCTTTTGAGTTAATGTGCATTTCAAGACTTTTAATTTAACACTGCATGTGTTAACTTGAAAAAATCCTAGTGTGCAGGGTGCTTTTGGGAAAAAAAAACAGGACTGGCTGAAGGTGTGACACCTTGACTGTGGCCACTTGACAAGCAGCATTGTGCCCCGTAAAGGTATTTTATGTGTGTGCTTTTTGATCTAGTCCAACAGATCCTGGGCGTCAACGTAAGAATGTTAGATACAAAAGAAAGAAAGAAGGGCTGATGTCCACATCATGAATGCAATTAGAAATAATGAATGTGCTCTAAGAGACCCTGAGACTGCCCCTACCCAGCGGTCCATAAATAATCCCAATCAGCTCTCAGAGACTGCTGGCATGCCCTAATGAGACCTGAGCCTGTTTACAGTCACTCCTAGCCACCGACGGACTGGGAACAGAAACCAGCCCTGGCAACTCCGCTTGACCAGCACCGGCAGAGGGGCCGGGGGTTTGAGAGGCCGCAGTCCCGGGAGTGGTGTGGGGAAGGGTGTGCTAGTGCTCCAGCGCGAAAGGGCACATTTACATATCCTCCCTGCGTCACAGACCCGTCATCGCGCTAACTCATTCACGCACGCATTCATTGGTGGGGCCCATAACACCAACACTCATACGTCACACTTCGAGTCTGCACACAGGAGGAAAAGAATGTGCTGGACAGGTGGGGTACCTTATTACCTATAGGAAGAAAAATTCTTTACATTATATACATTATATACATCTGCACTTATAGAAACCTAACTTTAACATCAAGGCACTCCACCACTTTGTCGATGGACCAATTAGTTGGACTGGTTAATGGTGATTTAGAACCAGCTAAAACACATTAAAGCCTCGGAACCTTTGATTAGTTAATACCTTATTAAAAGAACCACAAACTCATTCTTTCGTTAATCAATGTTTAGTTTATCCAATGAGTTCTCTTTTGTCAGCAAAGTTAGCATTTAATCAATCAGAGTTCAATTAATATTTTGTCGCAAATTTGCATAACAATTATATTTACCTAAATTTTCGATACTGGTGACCATTTCCTGAAACCCGTCAGCCCTGCATAAATCAATACTCCCTTCAGGTGAAATCGTCCAATCAAATGCAGGCTAAGACCCAAATAAGTCCGGGAAAATTTCTTTCGCTCGGCACGACACAGTCCCAAGGACCAGGCAATCGTGCTAGCAGATCAATCCTCCTCACTGGCAGTCACCAACGGAAATTTGGAACACACTTCTTTTTACCGCTTCTAGAGTTCCCTTTATATAGTAAATTCTAGGATAATATGCAAAATTTACTAAGATTAGAAGAGTTCTAATTGACTAAGCCCCTACGATTTGAAATATTGGACTCTGTTCCCATGTTTTCTTGGTTCTCAGGGAATTTAATATGTCATCTTTTAGTTTGTACAGTTCTCATGTGAAAAGTTCCGAAGTAACAACATGTAGACTTCTCGATACAGGTCATCATTGTATTTTCTGTCATTCACACTAGCTGAGTCCTGGCAATCCTCCACGTTCCTATCCTTGACAAGGAACACGCAGTTCGATTTGGAGGTCGCCTGGAGATCTTCAGAGCCATCCGAGTCTGTGCCGTAGGCATCGTGCTCAAACGACGGTGGCCACTTCCGAACTCCTTTTTGAATATCGTGGCCTAGTAGGCCCAAATTCCAACTTAAGCAAAACAACCATAAAAAAATAATTAATATACAGAAATGAAGATTCTAACGTTAAACCCACACTAATCCCAATATATATATTCGTATTTTCCTAGCTCATAGCAACATTTAAAGCTATAATACTCACCTTTCCGCAATACCAGGAGCACAAACCATTACAAAAGCAACGTAATCGTGCAATTTTCTATTTTAACACATTCTACGGTTATTTTTCGTACCACAGTTATTGATTGGAATTATCAACCATGCAATTAGCAAAATAGTCCCACGTGTAATTCATGTTTATTAAGGTGTAAAGTTGATTAGTACCAACACTCCAAACAATTAGTATAGGTTAGTAGTTAGAATGACTACGTAATTAATATTTTCATGCAAAATAGAGAAGGTATACAAAATTTCGTTTTACCTGCTCCACCAATCCCCCCTTTGGTGATTTTTAATATCACCACAAATACCATTAAATTTCATAATTTTGGTGGAAATGATTTCTCAGTTCTCTTACTCAATGGTGTTACATCATAGATTCCCCTATTTCATCCTCTCTTGTCTTCTTATACATACTTTCTTTCCATTATTCCAGTTCTATATCTTCTACTTCTCTTTCTTTCTTTCATTTCTTTTCTCTTTCTTTTTGCAACTTCCCTGTTTATCTTATTTAGTAATTTTCTTCTTTTGATGCATACGCATCCTAACTTCACGATCAATATTAGTATCACTATACAAGTTACTGGTATAAAAATTTTACCTACAAAAGCACTACCTAATTTTGTTAAGAAACTTTTCATAGTAGAAAATCCGTAACCGATCCTCTCCCAGACACTGTCAACCTCCAGTGGAACAATTTCCTCATGCAACTCAGTTATGTTCTTAATATATTTCTTTAAGTTTTGACTCTCGTCAGGAATGTAAGTACAACAATGTTGCACCTTCAGCATTCCGCAGACTCCTCCCTCTTTTGCCAAAATAATATCAAGGGCAAGTCGATTTTGCATAACCATGGCACGCATAGCAACCATTTCAGTATTTACAAGTAAGAATCCTCCAGCAGTGCTTGACGATAAGCGATCCACTACTGTTGACAATTTTCTAATTTTATGTGCATTCAGAGATATTCCAACTGCTGGTATCAGTGCTCCAAAAATATCCCCTACAATTTCTTTTTTTTTTTTTTTTTTGTTTGAAAAACCTTTATTGAACCATTGAAAGTGTACACTGCTGTTTAGCCAACAACCCGGAGGCAGGCAGCTTGTATTCGCGGCATCGCGCCGCAAGCTCGGATCAAAGTCATACACTTGAGCAAAATCTCGACAGCAGCGGTGTCTCAGCTTTCCACATTTTACCATACAAAAATAGAAACTGTATAAACTACAACAGCGGCTGCAATCTGAAAACGGAGGAGAGCCCCCTAGCACCTGCACAAAATTTCCTTGCAGTGAACACCCAGCGATAATGCGGCCATATTCATACGCTGCTACATGAGACCCTGCACAGACTACCCCTCGTCGCAGTTTCACACCAATCCCGCAACAATGCCACACATCCAGCAGTCTCTTTCAGTCATCGTCAGTTGCCCCAGTCGCTGCCAGCCAGTCCACAAGCGGCTGCCAAATGTCCGCGGGTCTGGACCGCAGCGGCATCTGATCCCAGTAGGCGGTCAATTGCTCCTTGCAGTAAGTTGCTGACGCCACCCATCCCGAGACCCCCGGCGGTGACTTTTTCTTCCAATGCAACGCTATTTGGCGCTTAGCAAGCAGTAGGAGAAGGGCAACCAGCTTGCGCGAGGCACATGGCACGCTCAGCACAAAACCCAGAAGGGCCACAAGAGGGTCCGGCACGATAGTCAGACCCACCATCTTCCCTATGGCGGCAAAAACTGCCTCCCAAAACCCATAAATCGGACCGCACACCCAAACTAAGTGGTAGAATGTGGCCTCCCGTTCGCCACATCGCCAGCAATTCGCATCCACCTGTAATCCCATTTTAAAGAGTTGCACGGGTGTTCGATACGTCCTGTGAAGGAAGTTAAAGTGAATAAGTCTCAATCTATAGTTAGGCGACAAGTTTTCAAGCTGGGTGCAGCAGAACTCCCACTGCTTCTCTGTAATCTGAATACTCGCCTCCAACTCCCACAGGGACCGTGAGTCTGCATGGGCCACAGGCGAAGCACTTTACGTAGCTCTATATATACGCGTTATCAGCTTGCGCGGGGATCTATGTGATAGTATGTCTTCTAGCGCTGCCACCGACGGTGGAGCCTTCGGAAACGTAGGATACCTATGCCTACACGCCGCCCTCAGCTGATAATATAGGAGAAGTTCAGAAGCCGACGGGTCCGGTGCCACGGCCATGTCCTGCACATTGAGGAACGTGTCGTCAGGGTAGAGGTCGCCCGCTAGTTTCAGGCCACAGCTACTAGCCCGCAGTGCCACCGCTGCATCAGTGAGCGGTCCTAGCAATGGGTTGCCCTCCAACGGCATACTCGGGGCATAGAGCTCAGTGACGCCCGCACGCTTCGCAATGTTCAACCAGGCCCAACGCACCATCTCCACTGTATTAATGTCGTCCTGGGACCGTCGATATCGCTGGTATGCCGCCGTCCTGAGGGGGCATGGCGCCGCCACATCCGTTTCTATGGCGACGTGGGGTTGATAGGGAATCGGATGATGCCAGAAATGTAAATATTGAGCTTGAGCGCTGTATGCATACAGCTCTATGTCCGGGGCAGCCAGGCCCCCCTGGCGGAAAGGGAGGGTGAGGAGGTTCCATGCCACTCTGGGCTGCCTGCCAGCCCAAACCAGCTCTATCATAGCAGAACGCAGCCGGCTGAAGAACGCCTTAGTCATCGGAAGGGGGATGTTGACAAACAGATAGAGGAATTTGGGCACTACAACCATTTTGAGTATCGCGATGCGGCCCGTCAATGACAATGGCAGCGTTTTCCACCTCTTCACTTTACCCTCGAACCACTCCATAGCCACACCAAAGTTCGCCAGCCACAGTTCTTGGATAGAGCGGGTTATGTGTATACCCAAGTACTTGACCTCGTCTGTGACCCAGTCTATTGGGAATTCAGTGTGGCACGCGGTTGTGCCGTCCGTCAGTGGCAACATTACCGATTTAGACCAGTTAATATCTATGCCAGTGAGGCCGCTATAGCGCACCATTTCCCGCATCAGCGGGTCAAAGTTTTGGGATGGCTCTACCATGTAGATGGTGATGTCATCAGCGTACATGGAAATGAGCAGCCCGCGCGTCGTGAATCCAACGCCTCGCTGTGCATGGTGCTGTCGCATGCGGGCTGCCAGTGGTTCCGTCGCGATGGCAAATAGCAACGGTGACAGTGGACACCCCTGCCGTGTCCCTCTGGTTATGGGGATTGGTTCTGACATATGCCCATTTACCCTCACCCGGGCCGACGGCCCGTTGTAGAGTACGCCAATGCTCCTGGCAAAAAGCGGGCTGAATCCCATGCGGGTAAAGAGCCTGCGCAAGAATTTCCACTCCAGCGAGTCGAATGCCTTGGTCGCATCCAGCAGGGCAGCCGTGGCCTGCACCTTGGGGTCTAAGTAGTGGAGGAGCCCAAACAGCACTCGCAAATTATGTGACGTAGATCTACCCATCACAAATCCCGACTGGTCCGAGAGTGCTATCTGTGGCAACATGTACTTTAGTCGGTCTGCCAGCAACTTGGCATATATTTTGGCGTCGAGATTGATTAATGAAAGCGGGCGGTAGGAGTCGGGGTGAGCAGGGTCCTTCCCTGGTTTGAGCAGTGTAATTATCATAGCTTCCCGCAACGACGGAGGGAGGACACCCGTCTCAACGGCCTCCTCGTACACCCTGTGAAGGACGGGGACCAGGATGTCCGTGTATTCCTTATAGAAAGCCGCCGTCAGCCCATCGGGGCCCGGCGCCTTGCTAAGTGGCATACTCGCTATCACAGCACGTATGTCATCTTTCGTGAACGGTAAGTCCATGTACTGACGGGCTCTATCGTTAAACCAGGCTAAGGCTATGGTGTCCAGGTAGTCAGTTAACACCTGATCATCCGGCGTCACTCTAGTGGTGTAAAGGTCACGATAATAGTCAGTCATGGTTTGCAGTATGTCTTGCGGCTCCCTGGCCCCCCCACCCTCTGAAGTTCTAAGTTCCAGAATATACTCTGCCCCTCTGGGTGCTCTCAGCATGGCCGCCAGCGTGCGACCGGCGCGGTCCCCCTCTCCGTAACGTCTGGCCTGACTGTCTTTAGATAGGTATGCCACTTCTCTGTCCGCCTCCTGTTGATATTTAGTTAGGGTCGCCCTAAATTCTGCTCGCAAGCTGTCCGTAGGCGCCCCCAACAAAGCCGACTCGAGTTCAGCAAGCTCAGATTCCAGTTTGCACAGCGTGTTCCGTATGGACCGCAATACACCCGTTTTCAGCGACATACAGTGTCCCCTAGTCACCGCCTTGCAGGCCTCCCAGAGCGTGCCCGGCGAATCAACTGTGCCCTCATTAATTTCAAAATATTCCTCTAACTTCTCGCGCAAAGCCTGTTGAAAGACTGGGTCGCGAAGCACCCTGGAGGGGAATCTCCAACTAAACGGTTGAACGTAGTGTGCCGGAGTTGACAGCGTCAGGCAAACCGGTGCATGATCAGACAGTGACCTCGGCAAATGTTCCACCCCTAGTACCATAGTGTGTAGGTCCCTTGAGAGCAACCAGTAGTCTAGCCTAGACCACGCCGCTCGATGGACCGTGATACAGGTGCCAGTGCGAACCCCGGGATGTAGTCTCCTCCAGGAGTCCACTAATTCTGCGTCTAGTATAATGTCGCCCAATGCCTCCGATGCCCTGGGGTGGTGTGATCTAGCCGTGCCCTGCCTATCCATATCGTTTGAAAGAACAACATTGTAATCACCCCCCCACAAAATCGCTGCCGGGCCGCAAGCCTGCACCCTGTGCCACAGATCACGGAAGAAGCTCGGTCGATCATCATTCGGGCCATATACATTCACTACCACCACTCTCATCCCACACAGCGTGCCCACTACCATGAGGTATCGACCTTCGGGGTCCTTTAGTACTTCATGTGTCTTCCATTGCAGACCCTTCCTGATCAACACCGCCACTCCTCTGGAGTAAGTGGAGTAGGCAGAGTGCGCTATCTCCCCCCATCTGCCATGACGGAGCATATGCACAGCCCTATCGGTCAAGTGTGTCTCCTGCAGGAGGCAGATATCAATTTCTTGTCTGAGTAGATACGCCTGCACCAGCCTGACTTTACGCCTGTCGTTCATACCACGCACATTCCAGGTGAGACATTTAATTTGCTTCATGGCGGTAGAAGTAGCAGTAGTCCCTGTTCTGTCAGTGCGCCAGCCGGTCCCCACACATCTCGCTCCCATCCATTCATGCATCTCGCTACGTGTCTTGCAGGTCCAGCGTGTCCCTGTTCTGATAAATCGCCGCGCCGCTGTGCACACTGCCCCAGGCGGTTGAGTAAGTCAAAGAGTACAAATCGCACCCTCTCGCAGAGGCCCACACCATCCAACATCCAGACCGCAGCCAAACAGTCAACAACAAAACCCCCCAAACTCAAAACAGATGCCCCACCCGCTCCAACCCCCCAATCAGGTTGTGCATTCGCCCCCCACACCACCCCCCCCACCAACGCCGTTAACCCCCCCCAGTGTCAAGAGCCAGGTATCGGGAATCATCCCTTGGGGAACGCAGGTCAGCCAACAGTCAACCCCGTACTTTTGACAGGGTGATCGAGCGCCGGCCCAGCACTTCAGCTCAATGCCCCCCCGCCCCCCAGCACTAGCACATTTCAACGACCCCGCAGCCAAGAGCAGTCATCGGGCTAAATTATCAGGAGGCCAGCTGCCACGGCACAGCCGGGACTTACCCCCCCAGTGCAGTGATAAGTCCGCACCCCTGCAGTCACTCAACGTCACTCAGATTGTCTCTCTGGTCCGGAACCTCAGCATGTGGTTTAGACTTTTGATCCTTTACCAGTTGCTTAGCATACTGCAGGGCGGCTTTTGCGTCCAGAAAAAAGGTCGGCTTCCCTGGGCCGTGCACTCTCAGCTTCGCGGGGTAGATTAGGGAATATTTTGTGCCTGTTTGTTGGAAAACTTTTTTCGCTGGCATGAATTCTCTGCGTGCAGCCTGGACCTGCACGGTGAAGTCCGGGTATATGGCGACATGGTTGCCTTTGTATTGTACGTCTTGCATTTCTCTCGCCATGCGTAGGATCGTGTCGCGGTCCCTAAAGTTTAGGATCCTCGCAATGATGGGCCGCGGCGGCGCCCCCGGCGCAGGCCTCTGCCCCAATGTCCTATGCGCCCGCTCTACGAGGAACATCTGCGACAGCCCCGCAGCAAACAGATCTTTTAGCATCTGCTCCACATAGGTCGCCATGTTCGTGATATCTGTGGATTCGGCCACCCCCGTTATGCGAACGTTGTTGCGCCTCGATCTGGCTTCCAAGTCCTCGTTTTTCCGCTGAATCAGCGCCAGGACCTTGTCCATGCCACGCATACGTTTATCGAGGTCAGCGTGGCTTTCCTCGATATCAGACACTCTCGATTCCAACGCCTCAGCTCTACCTTCCTGCTTATCCATCCGAGCCGTAATGGTGTCCATGCGTGCCGCCAAGGCATCCATTTTAGTGTCTATTCCCTGCAGGCTCACCTTCAGTTCCTGAAACATCGATTTGATGTCCGTATCACGGGAGCCGCCCGGTTCAGCCACCGTAGCGTCTGCGTCCCTCTGGTCCTGCTCCGTCTGCTTTTGCCTGGTCTTATCAAAGGTGAGCCTCGGCTGTCTCGTGTCAGGCTTGCCCATCGCCGCGACACAGCACAGTCGCCAGCCAAGGCGGCAGAGACCCAATGTCAGTTAGGCAGAGCAGGCCCAATCCAACGGGTGCCCAGTGCAAGCGCCCGCCAGCGGCTCCAAGAAGGCCCCCGGCCACTCCAGGGATGGGCGAAGGCGGCGCGGCTCCACGAGGCAGCAGCACTTCCTCGAGTTCTCCCTACCGAGCCGGCCAGCTCCCCAGCGCCCCGGCGACCGTCTCCTCAGCCAGGGATCCAACAGTATGCCAGGAGGCTCTCAGGAGAGCGGGCACTGCCCTTCAGCGGACCTCACTTCGAGGGCATCAACATAGGCACGAGGCGCAGCCATCCGCCGCCGCGCCGTTCACCAACCGGCACTGTTCACTGCGGGGCCCGCCAGCGCGGTCGGATCCCCGACGGCACTCCGTTCAAAATGGCCGCCCTCCTCTGTTACGGCCAGGCCCGGCCCGATTCAGCGACCGGCAGGGCGCGCACACCCCGCTCGGGGATAAGGCCACAGGCGATCCAGGAGGGGGAGCCGGGTGACCCGTCCTCAGGCACGCCACCACTGTAAGCGCATGCTCCGCACTCACCGGCCGTCAGGGTCCCCCGCAGCTCCGGTCGCCAAGTCGTGCCGAGACCTCCAGGCCCCCGGCCTCAGCCCAGCAGCAGTCGCCGGCAGCGCCCGATCCTCCGTCAGCGCCCCCAGGCACCGCCCAAGCGTGGCAAAGCCGGGGTCTCAGGTACTCCAAATGGGCGAGGCGAAGCCGCAGCCCGGCCCCGAACAGCGCCGCTCCCCTCCGCGTTCAGTGCTACGCAAGTCCCCGGACCTCACAGGCGCGCCAGGCCGCACCGCCGCAGCCCGCTCTCCGACCAGCTCTCCGCAGCGGTTCCAGCTCCAGCTCCAGGAGCGCCGTCAGGCAGTCCCAGGCAACAAGTAGTGTGCTAGGAGGTCGGGTGGACCGAGTCCAGCACCCGGTAGTCGGATATTTTATCGGATTAATGAGCTCGATCGGCGGAGCTGCGGTTTCAGGCAGCCATTCCGCTTCACGGCCAAGCCACGCCCCCTCTCCCCTACAATTTCTGACCAACTTTCCCTCCTTCTACGTGTTAGTTGTCTACTTATCTCGTGCACACCGTTTTCTCCCCTTCCCACATGAAATATCTTTGGGAAGACCAGACCTAAGTAACACGTGCCATACCAATGGTCCGGTAACCGATAATAAGCCCTGTTCCCACAGATGAAATATAGTCCAGGGAATACTGGATCACTTCCTCCTTTAAATCCCCATCCTCCCATGATTCTATATACATCATGGCAGTCACTCGCACCTACAAAATAATTGTCATAAACCGTTTTATTTCGTCTAATGCACAGTTCCCTCTCTGAGTCCAATCTAAAGCCATAGCTGGACTGGTTTCTCCCTTCAAATGTTTTTCCTTTTCAAGATCCCAGACTGTTGTCTCTCCTTTTCCCTCAGGTATCTTTCTTTGCATCTTAATTCACCTCTCTTCAACCATGTCCAAGAAGGTCTTCTCTTCTTTTCTCAGACTACAAGTAAGATTGTTTCTAAACACTTCTTCTAAAGTTGATTCTCTAGTTTCTAGGAAATATTCATCTAAAACTTTACCAGGTTTTATCTTATTTAGTTCAGGAACTACAGGGACCTGTGCAAAAATGTTATCTACATCCGAGTAATGATATTCTAATTTTCCTGTTTTATAGAATAAGCTTGCTAATACACTAAGGGCCATATGTAGGTAAATTAAATTTACCGATTCCTAAATACCGAATTTTACCGAATCGGTATTTAGAAATCGGTATTTCCTATGTACCTAATTTTTCGGTAAATTTTACCGAATCGGTAAAATTCGGTAAATGTTTACAGATTCCACAATAACGACCGGTCTTTCAGAATCGGTATTTACCGAATCGGTAAATACCGAATCGGGATTTACCGAATCGGAATTTCAAAAACACATCAATTGAGGAATCAGCCAATCATGTGCAATCCCCACCCCTCCCAACCAGGAAGTGGCCACACCCAGGCAGGTCCATACAATCAGAACCCTCTGGAGGGGCTGGGAGTGCTGAGGAGTGCAACAGAGCCAGTGCCTGAACATTGTCAACTGATCCTGCACAATGGCCAGCCAGGACACAGAAGGAGGGGAAAGGAAGAGGAAAGTGAAATTCAGCCAGAAGGAACTGCAGGTACTTGTGGAGGAGGTGGTGAAGCAGCACACTAAGCTTTTTGGAAAGCAGTCCCTGCAAGTTGCAGAATCGGAAAAAAGAAGGATCTGGCTAGGAATCCAGTCGCAGGTAAATGCTATTGGAGTGACCCCCCGGGACATTGATGTGCTCAAGAAGCGGTGGTATGACATCCGGATCATCACCAAGAGGAAGATGGCTGATCTGAAAAAACAGGCCAGCCAGACAGGAGGAGGAAGGAACAGGGCACCTGCCCTGACAGAACTTGAGCAGCTCGTGGAGTCCACGATAGAGCCTGAAAGTGTCGTTGGGATTGGGGATGCAGACAGCTCTGCCAGAGCTGCTCCAAAAAAAGGTAAGAAGCATGCGCAGCATTGTGCCCCCCCATCCCAAATCCCCAATTGGGCTATGTGAATCCCACTCCAGTACAGGGTTTTGTGCAGACCAGCAATGCATTATGGGTGATGTAGTCAGTGAAACCCCTATCATGACAGAAATCGCACCGAACAAGAAGGCATGTGACACACATCTGCGATAATTAGGCTGAGGACAATGAGATAGTGTTGCAGAAATGTATTATGATGTGAGCAATGCAGGGCTGCAGGTACACTGAGCTAATGTAAAGTTTCTGTCCACAGGCAAGACATCGCGCAGGACTGCTCAGGATAAGGGAGAGAGGGCACCCCGGAAGCACATCACCGAGAAGGCCACCACGGGTGCAGGGCACACAATACCACCACAGCCAGCCTCACCACCACAGCCAGCCTCAACACCACAGCCAGCCTCGCCAACACAGACAGCCTCGCCACCACAGCCAGCCTCGCCACCACAGCCAGCCTCGCCACCACAGCCAGCCTCGCCACTACTGCTAGCCTCACCAGCATCAACACCACCTGCAGTGGTGAGACCTAGGAGGCGTGCTGTTGCCAGACTGCATGTGTCCGAGTCCTCCCCTGAAGATTCGAGGGGGGATGAAACATCCACTGTGCCACTGGATGGTAGCAATGCTGGTGTGCTGTCCACCTTTGAGGGAGCACACACAGGTGCCAGACGCCGCCACAGGGCTCGTGTGAGCAGTCCACCTCCAGAGGGTGAGAGCCATGGTGTCTTCGGAGGGCTGGAGGCAACCATGGTGAAGGTGCAGCATCTACAAGGCAAGGCAATACAGTCGGTACAACGACAAATGAAGTGCCTCAATGAAAAAATGAGCAACATTGACAGGGGCATTTACTCAATGGCTGAGGGCATGAAGGAGATGGCTGCGGGCATGCGGGACATGTCCCAGCCTGTGATGCTGCTGTGCAGTAAAATGGATGAGGACAGAGCAACACGGCGAAGGGAGAGGCAGAAAATGGAGCACCATACCAGGGCAGTGAACCGTCTAGCTACTGCCACTTCTCTGCTCCGCAGGCGCTCCGTGGCCATGCAGGAGGGGCTTGCGCACTGCAGCACTGATGTTTCTAGGGGGCTGGTTAAGGTGACCACTGCTCTTGAGGTGCTGCTTACGAGCCAGTCTGCCAATAATGGTGCTGTGAATGTTGTGGACAGCGAGGACACAACCAGTCGGAGCAGCATTACCCCCCCTGTCACAGACACACGGAGGAGCAGCAGACGGCATGGTGCTGCCACTGGTCCCACAGCCAGTGAGGACAGTCAGTCACTGGCATCCCGCACTGTAGTGCGTGGCCGCAGATGCTGATGCAGCACACACTTCCAGGACAGAGTTGGGTGAAGTAGCCCATGACTTCCTACTATGGATGTCACAAATTTGATAGCCCAGTTTGGCCGTTTGTGTTGTGGCGTAGTGCCCACAAATTAAAACTACGTCATTGCATCCAACAACTGGCTGTGTCTCCTTACTTACTTAGAAATAGTTGCATGTGATCTCTGCCCGTCTCTCTCTCCCATCTGTTGCTGCTGGCACTCCTGCTGCGTTGGGCTCTGGCTGTGCAAATTCATCATCATTCTCCTCAAAATCCGTTATTTCCACTTCTGTACCTTTCTTTGTGGCAAGGCTGTGCAACATTGCACAAGTAGCAATGATCTTGCAGCAGATGATGGGTGTGTACTGACGTGCGCCTCCGCTTTTGTGGAGGCAGCGGAACCTGCTTCTTAATAGTCGAAACGTGTGCTCCACAACGTTGCGTGTTGATTTGTGTGCCACATTGTATCGTCTCTCACTCAGGGTTGATGGGTGTAGGTAGGGAGTGAGGATAAATGACCGCACGGCATTTGCACTATCGCCTAGGTGAGGAAGAGGGTGCCATTAGTCACATACACCAATACACATTCATCTGCAGTAAGTATAAGGGAGTGTCACAATGATTTACCTAGCAGGTATCCTTCTCCAAATTCTCCCGCAACCAGGCGTGTGTAGATCCCACTGTTCTGGAAGATGTAGGAGTCGTGGGTGCTCTCAGGAAATTTTGCTACGATGTCAGTAATTATGTTGGCAGCATCGCAGATTACCTGCACATTTATGGAGTGGGTGGACTTTCTGTTCCTGTAGATATACTCAGTGGCTGCTGGTGGGCAGATTGGAATGTGTGTGCCATCAATACAGCCTATGACATGCTGGAACTGTGCCATCTGGTAAAAGTCTGTCTTGGTTTCAGCCTGTGTGTTTGGGAAGCTAATGTAGTGTTGCATTCTCTGCATCATGGCATCCAGGAACTTCCTGAAGAAACGGGACAGGCAACTCTGAGATACCCCGCCTACCGCAGCTATCACCCCCAGGTAACTGCCAGATACGAGTAGATGGAGGCTACAGAGCACCTGCACATGTGGTGGTATGGCGTGCGCCCTTGTTGTTGGATGGTCCAGGAGTGGGTGCAAGTCCCTTATCAGGTCCATGATGGTTTGGGGGTGTAGCCTGTACCTTTCATGTATCTCAGCCTCAGTCTGTTGGAAGAGTGTGATGCGCTGTCTGTAAATGCGCTCCTCCCGTCTCCAGATCCTCACACCTGCTGCCTGTAGACGTAGGCGCCTTGCAATCACATAGAGAGCCGCCATGGTGATCACGCTGTTGCATTTTGGGATTGCTTATATACACTGTAGCTGATTACCACCTGCTTTCATTCAGTGTTAATTACCGACTCTTAAATACCGAATTTCATGAAATTCGGTAATACCGAATTTACCTACATCTCTTTTCTCGTTTTTACCATTTCTTATTTACCGATTCGGTAAATAAGAATTCGGTAATTCCGATTCGGTAATTTAGAATTCGGTAAAGATGAATCGGTATTTACCGATTCAGAATTACCGAATCCTTCTTTTTGGCCTCCTACATCTCATTCGTCTAATTACCGGTCGGTAACGTGAAATTTACAGAATTTCGGCCGTTACCAACCGGTATTTAGCTACCTACATATGGCCCTAAATGTTATTCCATGTGTCACAGGAAGGTGGTGATAGGTAACACCCTCTGACACCGATGCAGGTAGCTGCATACAAACATAGCAATCTCTAACATCCATAGTCTTTACATATTCATACAATACTTTCGAAAAAACGTTGTTAGAAAAATCAGTTATAGACCTATCCTTATGTAAGTCAGTTCTATCTATCAATCTAGTTACATGAGTATCATAACCCTTTTCTATATTAGTCTTGTTCTCAGTGTGATTCTCTACCCTTTCGAACGTTACTCTAAACAAAATTATAGTAGCTAATATAATCCATAAAAGCATTAGTAACCCTGTACAACAACAACACACTTTGCACCATCTTCGAAGGAACCCACATGTAGGTTTTCTACCTTCTGTGTTTGCCATTTCGGGAATGATCAGTGGCATTTGGCTTAGCCTCTTTTATCCACAACTAAACTTTTGGCTAAACCCAAAGCTCTAAACACTACTTGGTTCTTTCAGTAATATGTCTCATTCGGTATTGCAACTATTCTGTGTTTTCTTCCTTGTGCGTCAATCTGGCATGTGATTGTCTTTGTCTCTGTCTTCGCAGTCTTGGTTCAGAATCTCCTGATCATCCGTCTCTTCTCTGATATCAGATAAGATAACTCTCAGGATTTCCGAATCTTCTTCTTCTTCAACCACTTCCGATACAGTCACTCCTAGACTTTGTTGGCTGTCGGCTTCCTCTTGTATCTCAGGAAGTGCCACATACGTCCATTCCGGCGACTTATACTTCTGGTTGGGTTTCTTGATTCTCGTTTCTTTCTTCAAATATGTCTGATCAGTATCTTCTGATCTCTCTTGGCTGGACACTTCATTCACTTGTTCTGCTTTAGATGATTTTACTCTCGTTAGTCGGTATCTCAGTCTTTTTATTTTATTAGGCCAGATTTCCTCTTTCGATGGTCGTTTCAATGTATTTCCCTTCTCACCTCGCTCAGTTTTCCAAGCTCTTTTCCTCAAAACTCGTCCTTGTTCTTCTCCTTCACTCTCTTCAGATTCTGTATCAGTGTGACTCTTTGGATTTTTCCTTTGAAACCTCAGGCTCCCTATCTACAGTTTTCCCTCCTCGTGTTTCTTCCACGCAATCTTCCTGCTGACTAACTGTCCCTTCTTCTACCTGGGTGTGTGTTGTCCCTACACCTCCTCGGGGGTCTTCCGCAATAGTCTTACCCTCTCTCTCTGTATCTAATTCCTCACCTTCTACTTCTATAACCTCAGGTGGAATTTCTCTCGTGCTCGCATGTGGGGCTTCTTTATCAAGAGTCTCTTTGTCAGTTTCCTCAATATTTTCTTTTACCTTTTCTTGTATCTCCACCTGCTCAGTATCTGATTCGGAGCTAGTATCAGAGATTTCCAGCCGTCTCCTCAATGGTAAATTCTCTGGCTCCGCAACCTGACTCGGCTCCAAGGCTCCCCTTCTTGAAGCTTGTCTCGTTCTTGTTTCTTCTGATTCTGACTCTGAACTGGTATCAGATTCTCCCAAATACTCTTCCTCAGGTCTATTTACAGGACTAGGGATTCGAAGAGTATGGCTAGCATGAACCCAATTCTTTACTCTGGCACATTTCACAGCGGTCGTCGTGGTCAGAATCACTTGACGTGGTTTTCCCCACCGTGGGACCAGGCAATTTCTTCTTCAATGCACTTTAATCCTTACCAGTCTCCAGGACTTAAGTCATGAGCTTGCTTCTTTTCAAGGGTGGTTGCATCCGATCCAACCTGATGAAACACAGAATGAACAGAATCAGCCAACCCCTTGCAATAATCCAACACAAAGTCATCAGATATAGGCAGTAGTTTGTTGACAGGAATGAAAACATGTCTCATCGCTCTACCCATAACAATTTCATGGGGGCTCAGGCTAATATTCTTGTCAGGAATCGATCTAATAGTCATGAGCACTAGAGGCAAGACATCAGGCCATTTTAACCCTGTGGCTAAACACATTTTTCCCACTCAGTTTTTAATGGTGCCATTCATCTGTTCCACCACTCCAGCCTCTGGGCGATTGGCACAATGTAGTTTCTGTTGTACATTCAATGCTTCACAAATCAATTTTATTATTTCATTCTGAAAATGCTTTCCTCTATCTGATTCAATCGTCTCACTGGGAAACCAAACCTAGGGATGAATTCTCTCAATAGGAGTTTAGCTACTGTAA
This sequence comes from Triturus cristatus, assembly GCF_964204655.1. Taxonomy (NCBI): domain Eukaryota; kingdom Metazoa; phylum Chordata; class Amphibia; order Caudata; family Salamandridae; genus Triturus; species Triturus cristatus. The sequence continues at coordinate 1,700,016,476 of NC_140590.1, forward strand.
CCCCATCGCTCCTTCTAGTCGGGTACGCTTCCACCCAGCGTGAAAACAGGCAAACAACTACTAGAACATACTTTAGCCGATTACATGGGGGCATTTCAATGAAATCAATCTGCATTCTGGTGAAAGGACCTCCTTCCCGTCCTATGGTTCCCAAACTCACCACTGTTTTCCTTCCTGGATTGTATTGCTGGCATATAAGGCATCTTTGACAAAGACTCTCAGCTACAAGACGGAATTTTTCATTATACCAGGTCTGTTTGAAAAGTCTTATCATAGCATCCCTACCCACATGTGCTTGTCCATGGTACATCCGTGCCATGGTAGAGATCATGCTATCAGGCATTACTGGTCTTCAATCCCGATAAACCCAAACTCTGTCTGCCTCTCGTGGTGCACATCCTGATTTTGTCCACTGTTTCCTTTCCTCTTCTCCTGCCTCTTCCTGCAACCGTCTCACTTCTTACCAAGTATTCACAGTGTTAGTAAAGAGTAAGGGACATGAGTTCATTTCCTTTTCCCGTTTCCGATTGACTGAATTTTGGTTTCGCGCACAGTACTGCGCCATGTCATTCGCAAACTCATTCCCAGCCCCCTTCGAGTGGGCTGCGCATTTCACGACAGCAATCTGTTTAGGCAGCTGTATCGCCTCAAGCAATTTTCCAACCACTTCCGCATTCCTTATAGGAGTTCCACTTGACGTCAAGAACCCTCTTTGGGACCATATTAGCCCAAAATCATGCACCACTCCAAATCCATACAGACTATCAGTAATTACAGAAATTCGCAGATTCTTTCCCAATTTACATGCTCTCGTTAATGCAAACAATTCAGCAACTTGAGCTGATCTTACTCCTTTCAGGCAAGACGCCTCCAATACAGCCGCTACCGTACAGACTGCATATGCTGCACTCAATTCCTTCTTCCGTTCTCAGATACGACCCATCCACAAATATCACATAATCACTTTCTTTCAGAGGCACGTCCTTTATATCTGTTCGGGGCTTAGTGCAAAAATCAAGCACTTCCAGACAATCGTGATCCACTTCATCCTTCACTTTCACATTCACAGCATCAGGTAGCAATGTTGAGGGATTTACATTAAGTTACCTCACAAGCTTCACATTCGTAGCACCCAGAATGACTTTCTAATATTTCGTTAGACGACTATGCGTCATAAACTTCGTGTGGCTCCTTGTTAAAAGGATCGCAACATCATGGGGTACAAACACTCTCACAGGATATCACATCACAATTCCTTCACTCTGCTCAAAACTCTTACAGGTAGCAGCCACTGCTTTCAAACAACCAGACAACGCTACAGGATATAATCCTGCTGAAAAGTATGCAATCGGTCGTCTCAGTTTTCCATGCTTTTGTACCAACACAGAAAGTGCACACCCATCTCTCTCACTGCAATAGAGCTCAAACTCCTTTTCATAGTCAGGCATTCCAAGAGCTGGTGCTTCACACAAACTGTCTCTCAATTGTCTAAATGCCTTCATCTCTTCTTTGTTCAGTTCAAGGGGGTCTTTCACATCACTCTTTGTCAAGCGTACCAAAGGTTTTGCAATCAGCGAAAAGTTGCTGATCCACTGACGACAATATCCCACCATTCCAAGAAACATTCTCACCTCTCTTTGAGTCATTGGTGCTCTCATTCCCTTAATTATTGTGATTCTGTCTTCAGTCACTTTCCTCAGGCCTTTCTCGATCTTATGACCTAAGTATTGTACTTCCTTCTTAAAAAAATGTAATTTCAATGGGGCTACTTTAAGTCCTCCATCCGCCAAATGATTCAGTAATGCAACTGTATCTACCACACAAGCTTCTAGCGTTCTCGATGCCACCAGTAGGTCATCGATGTACTGCACTAGTACTGAACTTTCGGGCATTTTTAAATCTTCCAGGGATTTCTTTAGAATCTGATTAAATATCGATGAACTTTCTGTATACCCCTGTGGGATTCGGCACCATGCCAAGGTACGTTCGCCAAACCGGAACGCAAAAATCTGTTGGCTGTCAGGGTGCAATGGGATGGAGAAGAAAGCGTGACACAGGTCAATGACCGTGTACCATTCTGCATCGTGGGGAATCTGGTATAGAATCACTGAAGGATTTGGTACAATGAGACAACAAGGTACAACAATTTTATGCACTTTTCGAAAATCTTGCACTACCCTGAAAGTCCCATTAGGCTTCTTCAAACCCATAATTGGTGAAATACATGGACTGCTCATTATTTCTCTCAAAATTCCCTGTTCAATCATTTTGTCTATCACCGGAGTCCCTCCTGCAATTATTTCCGGTGTTAATATATACTGGGGAATGTTTGGGTAGCTCACTCCTTCCTTTACTGTTATTTTCACAGGGTCTTCCCTTTTCATCAATCCCATATCTTCTCCTGTGAAATTCCACACTTCAGATCTTACTGTTTTCTTTAATTCCTGAGGCAATTCTTCTGGGTCAAATACAGCAAATGCCTCAGTGATTTCGGGTTCCAAATTAGCCATTGTCATTCTATACAGTACATCCTCATCAGGAGTTTCAAAAGCTATGCCGTCTGGGGTACAGAAAATCGTGCAATTTCTCTTACACAACAATTCTCTCCCTAACAGATTCACAGGACTAGTGTTGCATACCACAAATCGATGCATATCGGTGAATTTCCCTATTTTGACTTTTACAGGATCAGTAAGATAGGTTTTTATCTGTCTATTCGAAACTCCAACTACTTGGATTGTGTCACCCGAGAGAGGAAGATTTTTGACGTCAGCTGATCTAACAGTTGAATGAGTAGCACCAGTATCTACTAGGAAAGTAATGTTTTCGTCATTTACCTTTCCGTCCACAAAAGGTCCTGTCTGGTCTACTTCTAGAGTTGCGCCAAGTACGCACTCCCCTTCCTCTTCTGGGCACCGTCAATGACTATCTTCTGACTCACTCTCATCGTGCTGCAGCCAATACTGCAAAACAGCACTAGCGCGCGGTAGCTTGGTTACCTGTTCCTCGGTGTAGAATCCTGTCTCATTACTGTATCTCTGAGGATTTACGTTCTGTGAAAAAGGTGGCTTTGGCACCTGACACTGTTGGGTTACAACCTGCTGCTGTCGCGGCAGTTGGCAACTCACCTCATTCTGCACCTGCGGATTCAATGGTGCATTATCACCATTAGCACTCGGGTAGCAATTTACACTCGGATTTCAAATGCCCTAATTTTCCACAATTATGACATGGCCATTTCTTTTTGGCTTCATCTAAGCTAATTTGTCCTTTTCCCTTTCCAATATTAGGTTTTTGTCTCACCTGGCCCATGCCATTTGCCTGTTCAATCAGCTGAGCCTCTTGTCTCTCTGCTACCTTAACCTGTGCCCACATGTCCTTTTCTTTCAGCTGAGTTGTTTTGCCTCAATTTCATTGCTAAAATATTTTGCATGTCTCAAGACTTCATCTATCTTTTTATTCTGCCAATCCACTGTATGCTGTTTAATCATTTCGCTTACTTCAGGTCTTAGACCATAAGCAAATCGATACACAAAATGACTTAGATCTTTCTCACTCAATTTCTCATCATCACTGTATTGTTTAAAAGCTAACAGCAACCTTTCATAATAGGCATGGACAGATTCGTTAACTTCTTGGTGAGTTCTATCTATTTTTACCCAATCAGTTTCTTTTGGTGGTACTTTGTTTTTCAGAAAAGTAATTACCTGTTCATACTTTCTCATTACTTCTGGATCAGGGGCACCTGTCTTAGGATCCCTAGGGTATTCTTGAGTAGGCCAACCCACTGTAATTTTACATTCTGCCCACAGATCTGCCGGCGCAATTATATCGAAAAGACCGTTCAAATCTATCCACAACACTTTGGACAAACCTTTCTACCTGTCGATACCACTCCACAGGCTTCTCTCGGAGCCTGGGAAAATCATTTGTAAATGATAAAATGTCCTGTCTAGCCCAGGGAACATGTACATAACCTCCTCCTGGAATCTCCCTCATAGGGCATTCCGTAACTACAACCTCCTTTTCTCTTACTGGAAATGCCGAAAAAGTCTTATCTGTTGCATCATCTCTCTTTCGAAACCACCTGCTTTTCCATCTATCCACATCACCCCATTTTTTTAGCAAGGCAATCAATTCTTTAATTTGAGTTAATCTTCCTGCAGTATTCAAATTTTCAATATCCTTTTCAGAGAAATCTACTCTATAGGGTCTCTGTAACGATCTTATTTTCTCAAAGTCAATGCCCATTTCGCTTGCTGTCTCTTCCAGTTTCTCATGCAAACTCCTCGCTCTCCAAGTTATGCTTTTACAAAGAAACATTAGCCCTTCATCCTGATATGCTTTTAATTTTTCGGTTGGAATAGTTCCTACTATGAATTCTTCCAATGTTATCTTTAATTTTGCCACATCTAGAGGTTCTGAATCTTTTCGCTGTACACTCCTTAACCAATCGCTTAATTCATTAGAAGTCGGACCTACAGGAATTGTTTCATTTCTAACTCGCTCCGCATTTCTTTCTGGAGTCTCTGGTGCTGATTCAGTTGTCGTCAGCACCTTACTTGCTGGACTTTGATTCATTGTCAGATTTTTAGGAGTACTTAAACCCGATGTTCCTACCAATTTTCCCCATGGGTTCTCTCCAGTTCCACTTCTTCTGTCTCAATTTGTTTATTACTATGGTAGGGAACTGTAAGACAATGTTCACTATCCTTCTGTTTATCAAAAATAGGCATCACTGGTCCTATAGTTACAGGAACAGTTAAGGCTTCCATATTTTTGGTTGATTCCCAAATTTTCTCAGTTAATTCCAGGGTAGTTCTAGCCAGTTCAGCTGAATTTTCATTTACCATCCTGGCAGGTTGTGCTATTTCAGAGTCTCTAAATGGATTATTTTTCCCAAATCAGGTGGCGTTTGCTCCAAAGTTTTATTTCGCGATGTTTCTTTAACTGGTGCACTCGGCGTCAGCAATGTGGAGTTTGGTTGATACGGGGGAGGATTTTTATAAAACATGTCCTCTAGCACATCATCCTCCGACTCATTCACACCATACTTGTAACCTTCTACCCCTGTATTGTTTCTCTTCTCTGTACACTTTCTACGACTTGTCTCTTCAGTATTTCTCAATGGAAACATCCCATCCGTCATGTTTGCACTCCGCTATCTCCTCATACTGTCATCATGACTTTCCTGCCCACACGGTCTACCAAACATGTAATTATACCTTCTTCCACTCCGATGTCGTTCTCTCTCATACATGTCTTCTTCCCACTCCGTCAAAGCCTCAAACTGAGTGGGTCTAGGTCTTGGTTCTAACCTCATCATTCTTTCTCTTAAGTTCCTCAATACAGCTAAGCTGAATGAACCATTTTCCGGAAACGCTAAGACTCCATCTTCTTTTGGATACTTTGGCCAATTATCTAGCCAAATACACGTATGGTATCCATATTTCGCTACCATGAAGGATGCAGGCGATTTCGGTGGAGGAAGTATCTGTCCTTCCCTAGTCACAATTGGTTTATCCTTTTTAAATAGGCTTTTAATTTTCCCAAACCATGACCTTTTCTCCTTCTCTGGTGGATCGTAATACATCATTTTTCTTTTCTTAGTCCTGTACTAGACTTTTCAAATCGCTTCTCTGACTATTCTGTTTGCTGTCCAATCCCAGCGCGGTTCACACTAACGCACCAATCCAGAGCGTCTACGTCACGCTGAATTTCTCCAATCCCAGCGCGACTCACACTAACGCACCAATCCTGAGCGTCTACGTCACACTGGCAATTCTCCACTCCTAGCGTGGCTCAAACCTCCGCACTAATCTGTGAACGCCTTGTTTCCATACCGCTGGCCAATCCCAGCGCGGTCTTTCTGACGTCAGCTTTTCTCGCTACTCCTGCTTCTGCTGACCCCTCCTTTACAAAATTTATTGGCAAACTTCCCTTACTTTCTCTTCAATCAAACATCTGTTAGTAATGACATAAAAACACCACCATTGCCTGTTCCGCTAAACCACAGAGATAGTTTTGTTCATTTGCACAAGAATTCTGTATTTCCAGTAGACAGCACTTACCTCTACCCTACCACAGAATTATTCCATTTAGTCGATAAAGTAGCACTTCCCTCTACCTTACCCTTCTAACAAGCAAAAAGGCTAACAGTTTCTCTGGGGATAAAACACATGTGGAGACTACACTGCTCCTGAGAATTAAGGCCAGAGTTTCACGAGAGAACCTGTTGCTATTTCACCCACTCACTTTCTCACTGAAATGTCCCTAACGGTAACACACAACGATGTTACAAATTCGAAACCAGACAATGTGTCGTGCGACTCCAATCGCCACATGTTTTCCCCGTGTACCTACAGGGCAAAAAGACAATACACCGTGCGACTTCACTTGCCACACGTTTTCCCCGTGTGGATACAGGGCATCCAACTTCCTACATCCCGGAAGTCTTCAAACACAACATAAAACACGACGACTCAACATAGAATGTTAGAACATAAATCAACAATCAATCATAAAGAATCAATCATCCATAATCAATAATCACCAAACCAATACAATAAAACCATAACTCTGCTACCAGGAAAACTGCTCCCGCGCGAAAAGGCAATATTTACATATCCTCCCTGCGTCACAGACCCGTCGTCACGCTAACTCATTCACGCACGCATTCATTGGTGGGGCCCATAACACCAACACTCATACGTCACACTTCGAGTCTGCACACAGGAGGAAAAGAATGTGCTGGACAGGGGGGGTACCTTATTTCCTGTCGGAAGAAAAATTCTTTACATTATATACATCTGCACTTACAGAATCCTAAGTTTAACATCAAGGCACTCCACCACTTGGTCGATGGACCAATTAGTTGGACTGGTTGATGGTGATTTAGAACCAGCTAAAACACATTAAAGCCTCGGAACCTTTGATTAGTTAATACCTTATTAAAAGAACCACAAACTCATTCTTTCGTTAATCAATGTTTAGTTTATCTAATTAGTTCTCTTTTGTCGGCAAAGTTAGCATTTAATCAATCAGAGTTCAATGATTATTTTGTCGCAAATTTGCATAACAATTATATTTACCAAAATTTTCGATACTGGTTTCCCGAAACCCGTCAGCCCTGCATAAATCAATACTCCCTTCAGGTGAAATCGTCCAATCAAATGCAGGCTAAGACCCAAATAAGTCCGGGAAAAGTTCTTTCGCTCTGCACGACCCAGTCGCAAGGTATCCAAAGGACCAGGTGTTGGACTTGGCCCTTTTTGCAGGGTTATCCCTGAACTTTTTGCCTTCCTCCTGTATTTTTTCTGACCTGGTGTTGGATGTTTTATGACTCTGGGCACTTTACCACTGCTGATCAGTGCTAAAGTGCATCTGCTCTCCCTATTGTAAAATGAATATATTGATTAGGAATTCCATGATTGACTGATTTGGTTTACTTGTCAGACCCTAGTAGAGTGCACTGAGTGTGCCCTGGGCGTGTAAATGCAAATGCAGCTAGTGGGCTTGCAGCACTGGTTGTGCCACCCACAGAAGCAGCCTTGTAAAATGTGTCTAAGGTCTGCCATTGCAGAGCCTGTGTGCAGTCTGGTACTGCCATGCTGACTAGACAAGTGCACCCACTTGCCAGTCCCTAAACCTTCCCTGTTCTTCATATCAGACACCCCTATGGTAGGCCCAAGGGCAGAGTGGATTGTAAGTATAAGGTAGGACATGCCCTGGTGTGTGTGACATGTCCTAATAGTGAATTACAGCCATTTTCGTTTTTCACTATTGCAAGGCTACCTGTTCTCCATAGGCCAGAATGGGCAGTTAGATTATTACATTTTATAATCCTAACTGACTCAGGGAACATGGTAGAAATTCGAATTTAGTATGCCTGAACTCAAAATGATAAAACGCATCTTTTAGTGAAGTTGGTTTTAACATTCTGTGTTTGAAAATACCACTTTTAGAAAGTAGGTATTTTCTTGTCTAACTTTCCAAGCCTGCCTCTGCTAGGTTGTGTATTCCTTGTCTGGAGTTTGAGTGACAGGGCTGGGGGATTCCAGGAGACAGGGTGAGTCCGCCCAGTGGTGAATAGAGAGATCTGCATCTAGATGGGAGGGAGGAGTTGCACCTGGGACCTGAATAGGACTGTGCCTGCCCCCCACAGTGCTGGCTCCACCCCCTGTGGTGCGTCTGATGTCTCTGCCCTGAACTGTGAAAGAAGAGAAGGAATCATGTCAACAAAGTGCTCCAGGGCTGTGCTTTCCCTTCACAATGCTGGCTCCCCCTCCTGTGGGGCGTCTGATGTTTCTGCCCTGCACTGTGAAAGGAAAGAAGGAGTCATGTCAACAGAGTGCTCCAGAACTGGTTTGGACTGGGCAAAGGCCCCTCTGCCCTCAGAGGACAAAGGATTTTGGGGTATAAATATTGGGACCCTGATCCCAAGAAATTAGATCACTTTTGGAGCAAGAAACCTTTACTGAGGAGCGGAACCTGAAGAAACTGAGGAGAGACTATCCCTAAGCTGAAGTGCTGCTTGGGGCATTGGCCTGCAGTGGTTTGCCTGACTGCCAAAGGAAGGAGAAGAGACTTTGTGTGCTTATTTCAACTTGTAAGGATCTCCAAGGGTTTGGAACAGAGCTTGCCTCCTGCTGAAGTCTCAGGGACAACAGACTTCAACCCCCAGCTCCCCAGAGTTCTTTGGAAGTGTCTGCTGCTGTTTTGGGCCTTCTGAGGGACTGCGTGTCGCAAGGAGCTGGAAGCGCGACTCAATGAAGCCGAAGCGTGTCGCCATCGCTGCTGCCTGCCGTCGCACTTCTGAACAAGGGTGTCGCCGCTGGAGTTGTCGCACTGCGCCACATCGAGTGAAGTGTCTCGCAATGAAGAGGAAGCGTGTTGCCGTCGCTGCTGCTTGCCGTCGCACTTCTGAACAAGGGTGTCGCCGCTGGAGTTGTCGCACTGCACCGCATCGAGAGAAGGGTCTTGCAACGAGGAAGAAGCGAATCGCCGTCGCTGTTGCTGCCGTCGCACTTCTGAACAAGGGTGTTGCCGCTTGAACTGTCGCATTGCACCGCATCAAGGAAAGCGCCTCGCATCCCAAGAGAAGCGCGCCGCCGCCGGAGCTGCTGCCGTCGCATTTCTGAACAAGGATGTCGCCGCTGTAGTTGTCGCATTGTGCGGAAGCTTCACGCAAACTGGGAGAAGAGTGTCGCAGCTGAAGCTGTTGCCGTCGCACTTCTGAACAAGGATGTCGCCGCTGCAGTCCACACATCGAACCGAGAACTTCTCGCATCCCCGGAGAAGCGTGCCGCATCTGGAAGATCTTCACATCTTTATGTCTTTGCACCAGATCTTTGCCGCATTTCCATCGCTGCGACATTGCTTGTCGTGGAAGCGCAACGCATCATAAGGTACATTGGCGCAAAGTGTTGCATCTTAAGAACTGAACTAGATTAGGCTAAAAACTACCATCTTAAAGTAATAGTATTGTGTATTTTTGTCGTTTATGGTCTTGTGGTAAATCTATATAAAGTAACTTATTTTTTATATAAAACCTGTGTGGTGTCCATTTGTAGTGTTGTCACTGGATTACTGTATGTGGTCACAAATGCTTTACACACTGCCTCTGAGATAAGCCTGTCTGCGCGTGCCAAGCTACCAAGGGGGTGAGCAGGGGTTATTGTAGGAGTGTACCTCCTTACCCTGACTAGCGGCAAGGGTCCCTATTTGTCACAAGTACCTACCTGTGCCAACTAGAGACCCCCAAATCTAACACCAGGCAATCGTGCTAGCAAATCAATCCTCCTCAATAGCAGTCACCAAAAGAAATTCGGAACACACTTCTTTTTACCATCTTCTAGAGTTCCCTTTATATAGTACATTCTAGGATAATATGCAACATTTTCTAAGAGTAGAAGAGTTCTAATTGGCTAAGCCCCTACGATTTGAAATATTGGACTCTGTTCCCATGTTTTCTTGGTTCTCAGGGAATTTAATATGTCATCTTTTAGTTTGTACAGTTCTCATGTGAAAAGTTCCGAAGTAACAACATGTAGACTTCTCGATACAGGTCGTCATTGTATTTTCTGTCATTCACACTAGCTGAGTACTGGCAATCCTCCACGTTTCTATCCTTGACAAGGAACACGCAGTTCGATTTGGAGGTCACCTTCAGAGCCATCCGAGTCTGCACAGTAGGCATCGCGCTCACACAACGGTGGCCAATTCCGAACTCCATTTTGAATATCGCGACCTAGTAGGCCCAAATGCCAGCTTAAGCAAAACAAACATAAAAAAATAATTAACATACGGAAATGAAGTTTCTAATGTTAAACCCACACTAATCCCAATATACATTAGTATTTTCCTAGCTCATAGCAACATTTAAAGCTATAATACTCACCTTTCCACAATACCAGGAGCACAAACCATTACAAAAGCAACATAAATCATGCAATTTTCTATCTTAACACATTCTACGGTTATTTTTCGTACCACAGTTATTAATTGGAAATATCAGCCATGCAATTAGCAAATTAGTCCCGCGTGTAATTCATGTTAATTAAGGTGTAAAGTTGATTAGTACCAACACTCCAAACAATTAGTATAGGTTAGAATGACTACGTAATTAATATTTTCATGCAAAATAGAGAAGGTATACAAAATTTCGTTTTACTTGCTCCACCACTAGTGTCAAGCACCGCTCCACCACTGCCACTTTTGTTAAAGGGGCCTGATATGCCGATATTGCAGCACTGCTGCAAAACCGGTCCCCAGTAACAAACCCGCCCCCATGGGTCAAAAAGTGGCCCCCACCCTTCCGGCCCACCAGGCAAATGCCCGGTGCCAGAAACAGCCAGTCCGGCCCTGCTCCTAGCTGGTCCTCAAAACTCCCCCAACTAGCTTTTAGACACCACTGTGAATCATCAGACACCTTCATTTGTCCCATAAACGACCCTTGTTTCACCCACAGAGATCCTCAGCCGAATCTTAGAGATCACCTCCCAAAACCAAAGAAAACATGGCACCCTTCTGAGAGCATCTTCTATTTTTTAGAAAACCTCCTTTGGTCCTTATTCAAAAGTTCTGGTGTCCCTCATCCGCCCCCAGAAATTCAACCATCAATTGGCCAAAATCTCCCTAGTCTTCAGTGACGGAGGTGGGTGGCAGGTTTCTCGCCTGCATTGGCTTCAGTTACTCCCCTGTCAAGATGAAATTACCCTTTAAAACGACACAACATGGAAAATCCAACAGCACATTACATGCACAAGCAAATATGTAGTGTACATAATGGAATGCCCCGCAAATTACAATATGTCAGGAGTACCACCTGTGAAATTAAAAAACAAATTCTCGGACACATTTGTGCCACCACAAAGAAAGATCTAAGTAATTCTCTGGCTAATTAGTAACTACGCAGTTGATCAAATAATTCCATCTGAAAAAAGGGGGTACAGAGAAAAACTTCTACGCCAAAGGGAATCGAGGTACAAACTCTCTTTGCGAACCATGACACTAAAAGGCTTGAATCAGGACAATTAGCTTTATATATCTGTGATATATCCTCAAATGAGAAACTAACCTAAAAACATGAAGTGGCACAAGCACACTGAAACAAGATTAGAAGATCATCCCCAGATAGACAACAAAGAAATAATAAAAAATAAAAAAGAATTAAAAGAAACAGAAGGAAAAGCAAAGAGAATCAGTGTTTAACAAGATGGTATAAATACAAAAATGCTGAAATTATAAAGGACAAAAGGTGCCGTAAAAGCGAAAGGAGGCTATCATATAAAATAGGAAATGAAGGTTGTTGTATTCTATTTGTACGTGCTATGTTCATTTTTCCTCTGATCCCGGTGTTCCACTGGAGTGTTCTGGCGGAACGTTGAGGGTCAGATCAGTTTTGTACAGCAGCAGCTGCTACCCAGTGGCTGTGTTTGCTGTGTCGCTGGATTAAACCTTTATACATCTTATTACGACTGTATTTGAAGTTCACCAATGGCGACGAGTTATTATAGGAAACGTCCTGTCATCGTCGCGACACAGGAACGGTTTGTTTCCTTTACTCACGTGAATTTTTCTATATTTCTGTGATTTGTGACTTTCTACATTACTACGCTGCGTTTATTTTTACAAGTGGAGCAGTTCACGATTATCGATACGTATGGTGGCTTACGCTGGATTCCCTAGATTTTGGCATTTTTCTTTATTTTGCAGTGCCTAACTGTTGTCATTTTTCAAATAATGCCGAATGGCTTTCTCTCACCGGTTTACAGTTCCACTGTTACCGTGACGCTTTCGGTTGCTGCCTGCTCCTGCTGACGACATCCATCCAGACTCTTCAGCTACGGAGATTCTTCCTTTTCATTTGCATAAACACCCCCTGACCCTCATGCAGCCCGCTGCATGTTGCACGTCATAGCAGCCATCTTGGGCGGTGTGTTGTCAGTTTCAAGAGTCTGCAACGTAATACACAGAGATTTTCTACATCTCGTCTGGTATTGGTTTGTTCTGTCTGCAGTCATCGCGTGTGGAATTTCATAATCCTATGTTACCATCAGTACACCATTTTCACAATGACAGTAAGTTTTCTTTTACATTCTGATACTTTGGTCATTTGTTATGTCATTCAATACAGATTGGTGCATCAATTTTCACAGGGAATTTTTTCAGCGTAATGGAACTAAACACAGGCATGACAGGAGTCATATTTGAGAAGCGGGTGTTCCCAGAAATGGATTAGTGGCATTTTTTGCCGTCTTTCCAGCCATCAGTTTTTGTTTCTTTTTCGCCCTCTACAAAAATTGAGTTTTACATTTTTCATTCTGATTTTCTCAGAGGAGATTCTGACCGTGACACTTGCATAATGCACTTCGATCCTCTAGCAAAGTTTCTCCTAAATAAAGGGGAACCTCCCATTCCTTGGACAAGAGGGAAAGAAGAATTCTATACCAGGACTCAAAAAGAATATGAATCGTTTGCATTGTAATTTTGGTCAAATGTCAGACGAAATTATTAGGGATCAAATTATTGCACATGTGAAGAGTAAGAAAACCCAGGAACAACTATGGGTGATCCCAAATTGGATAAAGCGATTTCCACTGCCAAGGCATTAGAACAATCAGAACAAGCATTTGCAATGCAATAGGTCTCGCATTTACGCGAGTTTAAGCTATTGGCATTGTAAATGAGAATGCCTTTTATTTAAGTTTTAAAAATGAAAACAAAAATAAAAGGCATTGTTATTTGCAATGTGAATAGCTCAAACTCGCATAAATGCGAGACCTATTGCATTGCAAATGCTTGTTTTAATAGCATGCTCTGGGAGTATGTTTTTGAAAAACAAAATGTTGGTGCGCGGCCTCTCAAAAGAGGGCAGCCTTGCACCAATCTTGTAGTACCTTCAGAGGACCTGCAGGGACAGAAGTTCTTCTGAAGGTCTAGATAGCACCATGGTGATCTCTAGATATGATAGGCAGTAGCCCGTCAGGGTGGATGTAATGTCCTCTGTCACCCTTACAGACAGCGCCCACCCACCAATAAATCCGACCCAATGTCAGAGTAGTTTAGACAGCCCTGCCCTGAAATACTTCTGAAGCTATTTCTTGTTTTTGCTTCTTTAAGTGAAGTTTTCAAATGGAAATAAATACTAGTGTTTGATGATTTACCTATTTTCTTTTGTCCTCACTGGATATATTATAACCGGCAATGTCGATACAATTGCAAATAGTTCACAGGAGTCAATTATTCCAATAAGGGCTAATATTACCCAGAGGAGTATTAAAGCCCGTCTCCAAGGCGACTACTTATCCGTGTGAGTTAACTTACAGCATTTCCTGCAAGCAGTGCTGGAAATTAGGGGCTCCGGCAGCTATCACTGGGCCATATCAGGGACCCTCCCACCCCCCAGGGAAAAATGCAGACTGTCCTGGGCACATTCAGCAGCACAGCACTTTGTGTGCTTTGCAGTCAGTGCATCATCATTCAAAAGTGGGGTGGGGGTGTACTTCCTAATTTCAGTCCCCACTGTACTCAATAGATGCCTCAATTAAAGGGTCTTCAGCACTCCTATTCGTCCCAGCTGGAGGCTAGCTGGAGGTTAACACTTGATGCTAGGACACAAAGACAAGGAGCTTGTCGCTTTACATGTACTCAAGATAAACTTTGATTTGGGGGCGGGTTTTGAGTTTTCTAACCTTGCTATGAAAGAGGGAAGTATGCACTGTAAGGAGATCAGATAAAACAATGATTTGGGGGCGGGGTTTGAGCTTTCTACAGTTTGTGTGAAATTACACATGCACTGCAAGATCGTAAGATAACCATGTAAATGGCACTTCCTAACAAGTCTTTGAAATTGCTTGGAGAAGCCCTTTTTAGCCCTCTTGGAGCATCACAACATTGAGGAAACTGCGATCGTGATTAAACATCAAAGCGGCCGTGCGGCAGCGAAAGTGAAAGTAATCGCGGTCAAAGTAATCGCTGTCTAGCGCGGCGCGCGCGCCCGCGCACATGCACTGTAGCTCTAGGCTGGCCTGGCTGCACTTTTTGGAGCCCTCTCAATAAGTCTCGCCAGACCAGCGCATGCGCTGGGTCAGGCGAGACCTAAAAATGGATGACTACCGTTTAAAATGTAACTCAGCATGTGAGGGTGGGGGATGAGGTGTGTGAACTCAAGTGGGCGGAGGTTGGGAAGCGAGTAGATGATTTCAGTTCGGAAAAGGATGGTACAAATGGCGGTGTTTGGCGGGCCAATTCTGGTGGCAATGCCATAAGGTGGGACAGAACGGATAAGTCCAGTCCACAGTTATGCTATGTTAGACCTGTCAGCCCTTTGGGTGGTCCCTCCTCATCATTATTTATTTTGTCCCACTTTTGCCTCAAACCCTGTTTGAATTTTTCCTTTTTTTGGGAACCACCAGACTTTTTCGTGTTGCTACAGATTCAGGGAGCCATTTTTGCTACCCCTGAAACTTCTGTCTGAGGGCCTGAAGCACAAAATGGTGGCCACCTGTGACATCACCAGCATCCACTGGAACCTACCAGCACCTTCCAGAACATTCCAGGAGATTCCAGAACCCTGTGACCGTTGGAGGCGGTTTAGAATGTTGGGAGGTTAAGTCAGAGAGTTGGCAGTTGGAGCTGGCAGTTGGCACCTGACTGGTGAAGAGAGAGGAGCACAACAGTGAAGGAGGAAGGAGTGAAGCAGCAGGGGTGGAAACTTGTGCCTGGAGTGGGGTCCATAAACCCACCCTTGATACTTGTCCCTACTGATGGATCCCAGCCTATAGCCCTGTGTGGGAAGAAGTCAGAAGAAAACCATCCTAAGGACCTGGACAGCAGGAACAGGCCTTAGAACCAAGAAAGCAGCAAGATTCTGACCTGAGAACTGGTTTCCCTGGAGCCTGGCGTCGAGTAGCCGAAGACCTGGAGCCCGAGGTGGAGAAGCGGCGCTGACTGAGGTAGCAGACGTCGTACCCGGAGCCGCCTGAGGTCGTAAGAGGGCGCCGGCGGAGGTCGAGAGGAATACCAAGGGTCGAGAAGGAGGTGAACCGAGGTCGAGCGAGCGGCGTCATCGGAGGAGTGAAGTCCGCCCTCCGGAGTCGTCGGAGACCGAGGTAGAGGAGCACCGGAGGTCGGGAGTGAGGATCGCACTCCGGAGTCGCCCGGAACCTGTGTGGAGGAGCACCGGAGGTCGGGGGTGAGGATCGCACCCCGGAGTCGCCGGAAGTCGACATCGAGGCCAGGCCGGCCGACGTCATCGGAGTCGAGAGCGCCATCGGACCGGAGCCGCCCGAAGTCGACATCGTGAAGAGACTGCCCGACGCCGTCGAATCGGAGGTCGAGATCGAACCGAGGCCACCGACATCGGACCGGAACCGCCTGCCGGCGTCGTCAAAGAACTGACATTGTGCCGAGGCCGCCGAGACCGAACCGGAACCGCCTCACGGCGTCGACACGACTCCAGCGGCGTCGGAACATCAGAAAAGGGCAGTAAGTGGAGTAGAGGGCGCCTTAGGCCCTGTGGAGACCTGAGAGACTACTCTAAGGGGCTAGGGAAGTGCTGAAACCCACCTGACTGTGCCTGGGGTGAACTGGGACTAACCTAGAGAGGTTGTGTGGAGAAGGGAAGCCAGGGCATTGGAATTCCCCCCTTTGATCTACCTCACTTTAGGCCTCAGCCTTTGCCTCAGCCAGGGAGTAGAACCCCCCTCAAGCCTTCCACAACCCTACAAGCTGTGCCTGGGCCAAATCAGCCCTTAAGAATTGAAGTGTCATCTGATTCCTGAGTGTTGCTGTATACTTTTAATTATTTATTGGGGATACTGTATTTATTGAGTTTTTATCTATTTATTGCTGCACTATATTTATAGGTCCACCGGACTTGTTGGTGTACAATATTTATTGGTACAGTATTTATTACCTCAAAGTATTTAATTGTCTGTATATATTGCACTTGTATTTAGGCCCTGTTATTTATGTTCACCCCTATTTATTTCATCAAACAGCCAATATTTATTTGACCTGCACTAATTGAAACTTGTATATTGTGATTGACCTATTTATTTTCCCAATCAGCAACTAAGAGAAAAAGATAAAGAAAGAATATTTTCATAATTTTTACGGTGTAGAGTCGTTTTTGGAACGGATGCACGCATGGTTCTTGTATGGGTATATTGTATGCTTAGCACTGCGCCTGTTTCCTGACCACTCGAGCCAAGCTACCACAGTGTGTCCGGAAGACCACCACCACCCTTTCAGAGTGGGAGTGTGGTTTTTCCAACATAAATTGGTGTTCAGTGGTGGGATAGAGCTGTGCCTACATATACTCAACAATAACTGTGGGTAGTCCATAGGCCTACACCGGGAGTTTTCTCACAGCGGCCTTCCTAATTGTGGGTTTTTGTTTTTTTCCAAATTTACTCTGGTGGTGGGAGGAGGTATTATTAAAGGTACCCCCCTGCATTGCTACTGCACAAAACCTGTCCTCTAACCTGAGTGGGCAAGATGGAGTTTGTTCTTGAAAATCTAGACACGTACACTGTGGCCCAACTCAGGGAGTTTTGCCAGCGAGAGGGGGTGTACTGTCCCCCAGGAGCAAAGAAGGGTGCACTCCAAACCAGCTTAAGGGCTTGGGGGGAGGCACGCAGGGAAAGCAAGGCTGAGGAAGAAGACAGGGATGGAGAGCCTGACCCTGAGGGGGCTGAGATGTACCAACCTGAGGTGGGGAACCTGTCCGCAGGGCCCAGGACACTTTCTAGGAAGGGCAGCACTGTCTCTAGTGGGGGCTTATCCGAAGTGGAGTTAGCAGACCGGAGAGAGAAGAGACAGCTCACATGGGACTTAGCCAGGCTGGAAAAGGAGAAAGAGGAGCAGAGGATGGCCCATGAATTGCGACTGAAAGAAATAGATCTTCAGATTCTGAGAATCGGGGCACAACCTGTTCCTAATGGTGGCAGCCAAAACCAAGAGTCCACCAGGGAATCCAAACCTTACCTGCCAAAGGACATAGTAGCTAGCTATGGGGCGGGTGACGACATCGCCAAGTGGCTAGCAGCCTATGAGGTCTCGTTGAGGGCCCATGGGGTTCCAGTGAAGTATTGGGGAGGAGGATTGTATAGGTACATGCCTCCAGCTGGTAGGGATGCTTTATTGGCCCTCGAAGAGGATGAGCAGACCCACTACCCCACCATGAAACTGGCGCTCATCAGAAAGTTTGGACTAACACCTGAAAAGTACAGACAGAAGTTCAGGGGTAGTCACAAACTGGGCACACAGAATTGGGTGGACTTCCTGGACTATGCAAAGAAGGCACTGGAAGGTTGGATTCAGGGTAGTGAAGTAAGGAACTACGAGGAGTTGTTCGACCTAGTACTGAAGGAACACCTACTCGAGAAATGTTTCCCTGAACTGCGGCAACACCTGGTGGATAGCAAGCTGACCAGCCCCCGGAAGCTTGCTGAGGAGGCGGACATTTGGGCTAGTACCCGGGTGTCCACAAGGGGGACTGGAGGGGATACTCAAAAGGCCGGACAGGGCGCCCCCCAGAAGAAAGAGGGAGGGGAAAAGAAAAAGGAGTTCTCCAAAGGCCCCCAAAATAACTTCCAAGGGAAGGGAACAGGATTCACCTCTAAGGCTCACCCACCCAGAAACCCTAATCCTGGCCAGAGTCAGCAGCCAAGGGTTGTCCATTGCTACGAGTGCGGTGGCGTTGGACACTATAAAGGAGATCCGAAGTGTCAGAAACGATCACCCCCTCCCACTGGAGGAAAGACCCCCGGAGTAGCTAGTGTAGTGCTCGGGGAGGAGATGCCCTTAACTAAGGGAAGGGAGTGGGCGGGTGTCACTTTAGTGTCCCTGGGAGAACGGGAGATGGTTCCTAAGATCCAGGTGCCCGCAAATACCGCAAAGTATGGGCAGTGGGTCACCATCAACGGCCAAAGAGGGGAGGCTCTGAGAGACACAGGAGCCAGTATGACTATGGTGCGTAGCCAACTGGTGTCTCCAGAGCAGGTAATTCCCGATGTACTCCACCCAGCCGCGATGGCTGACGGCAGAACAGGCCACTATCCAGTGGCCGAGGTTCCCTTTGAATGGGGGGGGGTTGCAGGTTCACTTCGAGTTGCCGTAAGCCCTGCCGTGCCAGTCGATTGTCTGCTGGGGAATGACATGGAGCACAACGCTTGGAAGGAGGTGGAATACCGGACTCACACCGAGATGCTGGGTACACCTGACTGGGCCTGTGTTAGCACACGGTCCGAGACTACCCGAAGAGGGAGTTCATTCCGGCTGGAGCCTGGAACAAAGGCCCAGCCAGCTGCCAGTCAAGGGAAGAACCGAGGACAGGAGGAGCCTGCCTCGGCGTCTCCACCCCGTAGGACGGATAGGCCACCGGAGGTGGTGGACCAGGAGTCTGCGGAGGGGGACGTTACCAACCTGGAGGACTTACCCATCCCGGCCGAGTGGCACGTGGAGGGAGGCCCGTCCAGGGAGGAATTCTGCCAGGGCCAGAGGGAGTGCCCTACCCTTGAGGGGCTGAGGCGACAGGCCGAAGCCCAGGCAGCAGGGAACGTTGAAGGGAACTACAGTGTTTACTGGGAGGATGGCCTCCTCTACAGTGAACCCAAGGCACCCCTACATGGATCGTCACGAGCCTTGGTAGTTCCTCAACGTTATCGAGCCTTCCTTTTGGAGTTGGCTCACGAGATACCATTGGCAGGACACCTGGGGCAAGACAAGACCTTCGCCCGTCTTGTCCCACACTTTTATTGGCCTCAGATGAAAGTGACGTCCGATACCTACTGCCGGACATGTGTGTCTTGCCAAGCCAGTGGGAAAACAGGGGTGAAGCTGAAAGCTCCCCTGGAACCACTTCCTGTCGTTAGCACCCCCTTTGAAAGGGTGGGCATCGACATTGTGGGTCCATTAGATCCACCGACTACAGCTGGTCACAGGTTTATCCTGGTTCTGGTGGATCATGCCACACGGTACCCAGAGGCAATACCTCTGAGGACCATAACAGCACCTGTTGTGGCTAGGGCCCTGATGGGAATCTTTACCCGAGTGGGTTTTCCCAAGGAAGTTGTGTCCGACAGGGGGACCAACTTCATGTCAGCATATATGCGGGCAATGTGGAAGGAGTGTGGAGTGACCTACCGGTTCACGACTCCTTACCACCCCCAGACCAATGGTCTGGTGGAGAGGTTTAATAAAACCTTAAAAGGCATGATCAGAAGTCTGCCTGAAAGCCTGCGGAGGAAATGGGACGTCCTCCTACCCTGTTTACTTTTTTCTTACAGGGAAGTGCCACAGAAGGGAGTGGGCTTCAGCCCCTTCGAGCTTCTGTATGGGCACCCTGTACGTGGACCTCTCAACCTGGTGAGAGACGGATGGGAAAGAACTCCCAGAAAGCTCCCCCAGGATGTGGTGAGCTACATGCTGGCCTTCCGGAGCCAAATGGCTAAGTTGTGGAAGCAAGCTTCTGACAACTTGGAAGCCAGCCAAGCAGTAATGAAGGCGTGGTATGACCACAACGCTCACCCGGTGGAGTTGGAGCCTGGCCAGAAGGTGTGGGTGATCGAACCAGGAGAGCTTAGTGCCCTCCAGGATCGCTGGTCAGGACCCTTTGAGGTGTTGGAGAAGAAGGGTAAGGCTACCTACTTGGTGGACCTGAAGACCCCTCGTCAGCCCCTGCGGGTGCTGCATGCCAACCGCCTCAAACCCCACCACGAGAGGCCCGAAGTCATCTTGATGATGGTGACTGACGGAGGAGAGGACGTGGAAAGCGAGCCTCTCCCTGATCTGTTTGCGTCTCAAGAGAAGGATGGGTCGGTGGAGGGAGTGATTCTCTCCCCATCTCTAACTCCTGAACAGCAGGAGGACTGTCGCCAGGTCCTGGGGCAGTACTCCTCGTTGTTCTCCCTTGTCCCGGGTAGGACTCACCTGTGCGTCCATGACGTGGACACAGGAGACAGCCCACCTGTGAAGTCCAAGATCTACCGGATGTCAGACAAGGTGAAGGCCAGCATCCATAGTGAAGTCACTAAGATGCTGGAGCTAGGAGTGATTGAACCTTCTAGCAGCCCCTGGTCCAGTCCGGTGGTGTTAGTACCGAAAGCTGCACCACCGGGTGCCCAACCAGAACTGAGGTTCTGTGTGGACTACCGGGGACTGAATTCAGTGACAAAAACTGATGCTCATCCGATCCCTAGGGCGGATGAATTGATTGACCGGCTGGGAGCTGCCCAATATCTAAGTACCTTTGACCTTACTTCAGGGTACTGGCAGATCTCGTTGACTGATGGAGCAAGGGAAAGGTCAGCCTTCTCCACGCCCAATGGCCACTACCAGTTCTGTGTGATGCCCTTTGGGCTCAAGAACGCACCTGCCACGTTTCAGCGCCTGGTAAACCAGATCCTCACCGGAATGGAGAGTTTCTCTGCTGCTTATCTGGATGACATAGCCGTCTTCAGTAACAGCTGGGAGGATCACTTGCGTCACCTGCAAGCTGTTCTCCAGGCCCTGAGACAAGCTGGATTGACGATCAAGGCCAGCAAGTGCCAGATCGGGCAGGGGTCGGTAGTGTACCTTGGACACTTGGTGGGTAGGGGAGCGGTGCAACCCCTCCAGGCGAAGATCGAGGCCATCATGGCCTGGGAACCCCCCAAGACACAGACTGAGGTCCGAGCATTTTTGGGCCTCACGGGATATTACCGCCGCTTCGTGAAGGGGTACGGTACCATCGTAGCCCCTCTCACGGAGCTCACGTCCAAGAAACAACCTCGACGGGTAGTCTGGACGGAGGCTTGTCAGCAAGCCTTTGAGAAATTGAAGAAAGCCATGTGCGAGGCCCCGGTCTTAAGGGCCCCAGACTTTTCCAAGAAGTTCATTGTCCAGACAGATGCATCAGAACATGGCATTGGGGCAGTGTTATCGCAACTCAACGAAGAGGGTCTGGATCAACCCGTGGTCTTCCTATCCAGGAGACTACTTCCCAGGGAACAGAAGTGGAGTGCAATAGAGCGTGAAGCCTTTGCAGTGGTATGGGCTCTGAAGAAGTTGCGGCCATACCTGTTTGGCTCGCACTTCCTAGTTCAGACCGACCACAGACCCCTTCGTTGGCTGATGCAAATGAAGGGGGAGAATCCCAAGTTGTTGAGGTGGTCTATTTCCCTACAGGGAATGGACTTTCAGGTGGAACATCGGCCTGGAGTGGACCACGCCAATGCAGACGGTCTCTCAAGGTATTTCCGCCTTAGTGATGAGAACTCCCAAGGGGTTGGGTAGCTCTCCCCACTTTCAGCTGGGGGGGACGCGTGTTAGACCTGTCAGCCCTTTGGGTGGTCCCTCCTCATCATTATTTATTTTGTCCCACTTTTGCCTCAAACCCTGTTTGAATTTTTCCTTTTTTTGGGAACCGCCAGACTTTTTCGTGTTGCTACAGATTCAGGGAGCCATTTTTGCTACCCCTGAAACTTCTGTCTGAGGGCCTGAAGCACAAAATGGTGGCCACCTGTGACATCACCAGCATCCACTGGAACCTACCAGCACCTTCCAGAACATTCCAGGAGATTCCAGAACCCTGTGACCGTTGGAGGCGGTTTAGAATGTTGGGAGGTTAAGTCAGAGAGTTGGCAGTTGGAGCTGGCAGTTGGCACCTGACTGGTGAAGAGAGAGGAGCACAACAGTGAAGGAGGAAGGAGTGAAGCAGCAGGGGTGGAAACTTGTGCCTGGAGTGGGGTCCATAAACCCACCCTTGATACTTGTCCCTACTGATGGATCCCAGCCTATAGCCCTGTGTGGGAAGAAGTCAGAAGAAAACCATCCTAAGGACCTGGACAGCAGGAACAGGCCTTAGAACCAAGAAAGCAGCAAGATTCTGACCTGAGAACTGGTTTCCCTGGAGCCTGGCGTCGAGTAGCCGAAGACCTGGAGCCCGAGGTGGAGAAGCGGCGCTGACTGAGGTAGCAGACGTCGTACCCGGAGCCGCCTGAGGTCGTAAGAGGGCGCCGGCGGAGGTCGAGAGGAATACCAAGGGTCGAGAAGGAGGTGAACCGAGGTCGAGCGAGCGGCGTCATCGGAGGAGTGAAGTCCGCCCTCCGGAGTCGTCGGAGACCGAGGTAGAGGAGCACCGGAGGTCGGGAGTGAGGATCGCACTCCGGAGTCGCCCGGAACCTGTGTGGAGGAGCACCGGAGGTCGGGGGTGAGGATCGCACCCCGGAGTCGCCGGAAGTCGACATCGAGGCCAGGCCGGCCGACGTCATCGGAGTCGAGAGCGCCATCGGACCGGAGCCGCCCGAAGTCGACATCGTGAAGAGACTGCCCGACGCCGTCGAATCGGAGGTCGAGATCGAACCGAGGCCACCGACATCGGACCGGAACCGCCTGCCGGCGTCGTCAAAGAACTGACATTGTGCCGAGGCCGCCGAGACCGAACCGGAACCGCCTCACGGCGTCGACACGACTCCAGCGGCGTCGGAACATCAGAAAAGGGCAGTAAGTGGAGTAGAGGGCGCCTTAGGCCCTGTGGAGACCTGAGAGACTACTCTAAGGGGCTAGGGAAGTGCTGAAACCCACCTGACTGTGCCTGGGGTGAACTGGGACTAACCTAGAGAGGTTGTGTGGAGAAGGGAAGCCAGGGCATTGGAATTCCCCCCTTTGATCTACCTCACTTTAGGCCTCAGCCTTTGCCTCAGCCAGGGAGTAGAACCCCCCTCAAGCCTTCCACAACCCTACAAGCTGTGCCTGGGCCAAATCAGCCCTTAAGAATTGAAGTGTCATCTGATTCCTGAGTGTTGCTGTATACTTTTAATTATTTATTGGGGATACTGTATTTATTGAGTTTTTATCTATTTATTGCTGCACTATATTTATAGGTCCACCGGACTTGTTGGTGTACAATATTTATTGGTACAGTATTTATTACCTCAAAGTATTTAATTGTCTGTATATATTGCACTTGTATTTAGGCCCTGTTATTTATGTTCACCCCTATTTATTTCATCAAACAGCCAATATTTATTTGACCTGCACTAATTGAAACTTGTATATTGTGATTGACCTATTTATTTTCCCAATCAGCAACTAAGAGAAAAAGATAAAGAAAGAATATTTTCATAATTTTTACGGTGTAGAGTCGTTTTTGGAACGGATGCACGCATGGTTCTTGTATGGGTATATTGTATGCTTAGCACTGCGCCTGTTTCCTGACCACTCGAGCCAAGCTACCACAGTGTGTCCGGAAGACCACCACCACCCTTTCAGAGTGGGAGTGTGGTTTTTCCAACATGCTATAAATGCGGGAGTGGTTCCCATTTAGCTTCATATGGGGGTTGTCCTGCCATTAACAGAGAGTGCGTGAAATATGGTGGCATGGGGCATTTCGCCCGTGATTGTAAAAATTCTAGGAAGGGTTCTGGTCAAAGTGCTGGAAAAGTTTCATGCACGTTGGATTCTACTACCTATAAGTCTGGATGCATGTACAGTGGTGGATGTTACTCCCACAAAGGTATTGTTGTTTCCATTCAACAAAGGGGAGCTGTTGCCATTTCTTCAGATCAGAACAAACAATCCTTTACCAGGTGTAATGTAACCGTAGGTGACATAGATTTGTCATTAATGGTGGATTCGGGGTCTCCTTGGATCATTATTTCTCGTGAGTATTTCACTGAGAAATTCCAAGGTATCTTTAGTTTAGGCTCTTTGGTTCCACCGGATGTGATAGCTGAGATTTTTGATGGGTCTGTGATTTATTTGGATGGTTTTGTGGATGTTGATTTAGTGTTCAAGGACAGGAAAGCCCAAGTCAAGTTGTATGTTGCGGCCAAGGGTGTCAATGTGCTAGGGTGGAGAGACCAGTGGAAGTTAGGTATCATCCTCAATTCACGTGCTGTTGATCCTGTTCAGTTGTGTGAGGTAACTGAGACTTCGCAAGTGCTGTCTGTGGATGTGAATGCGTGTGGTGAAGAAGTGATATGCCGTTTTCAGGATGTTTTTTCAGAAAATGTAGGGAAATTGCGTGATTTTTCCCACAGAATCAGACTTAAGGACAATGCTATCCCTGTGAAACAAAGAATTATGTGGAGTCCCTATAAATGTGAGAGAGGAACTGAGAGGGATTTTGGATGCTCTTGTGAGGGAAGGTATAATTGAGGAGAATGAATCTGCTGAATGGGTTTCTCTCATTGTTTTGGCACGCAAGGCAGGTCAACAATTGAGGCTGTGTGTCGATTTGAGGGCTCTTAATAATAACATTGTCATTGATTGTCACCCTCTTCCCAATGTCAACGAGATGGTTTCTATGTTGGAGGGTGCTAAGATTTTTTCGACTCAACCTCAGGTCAGCGTATCACCAGATTGAACTTGCTGACAAGTCCAAACAGTTGACTGCATTCATCACCCCACCAGGTTTATATCAATTTACCAGGATGCCTTTCGGACTGGCGTCAGCAGCTTCCATTTTTCAAGGGGCTATGTTCCACATTTTTAGAAACATTAATTGTTATGTAAAATGTTTTCTGGACGATATTTGAATTTTTTCAAAAAACGAGAATGATCATATGGAGCATCTTACAGAAGTATGTGGTAGATTGCAACGTTATGGTCTCACTCTCAAGGAACGGAAATGTAAATTGTTTAAGAAGTCTGTGGAGTACTTAGATCACACTCTATCGGGTGATGGAGTGGTACCTAAAAGATCCAATGTGGAAGCCATTGTGTCTCCCCTTGCTCCTACCAACAAGGATCAGTTATTGTCTTTCGCAGGCATGTGGGAGTATTATAGCAATTTTATTGACAATTTTGCCAACAAAATGGAACCTTTGAGAGTCTTGTTGAGGCGCAGTGCTTCGTTTGTCTGGTCTAATGTCCAATAACTGGCTTTTGACAGCATTACGTTTGATGGTGTGAAAGCTGTAACTCTTAAACCGTTTTGTATGGGTAAAATGTGTTTAATCACTGTGGATGCCAGTTTATATGGTCTGGGAGCTATTTTATCTCAGAGGTGTGGCAAGGAGGAGTGGAACGTGTCGTTTGCTTCTCACACTGAATGAAACTGAGCGCAGGTATGCTGTTATAGAGACGGAACTTCTTGTGTGTGTTTGGGCGGTAGAACATCTCAGAAATTACATGTGGGGTTGCAGATTTGTCCTTAGGACTGATCATAAACCTTTAGTTAGCATGTTGGCTCCTGGTGGTGGGTGGAATTCTACAGCACCCATCGCCAGGTTGGCTTCCAAGCTCCAGGAGTACACTTTAACTGCAGAATTTGTGCCAGGGAAGAAGAATGTCACTGCAGACTGTCTTTCCCGGGTGCCATGCCAGTCTGTTGATACGTCTGATGTGGGTGCAGTTGATATGGTGTCGGGGAACAGAGATATTTTTGATGGGCAGTTTGCTAGCATTTCTGAAGAGTTGTGGGGATGGTGCGAGGAGGGGGGTGAAGTGTGGAACATGATGAAGAGTTTTGTGCTGGATGGGTAGCCTAAAAGAGGTGAAGTGAAGCCAGAATGGGAGTGGCTGAGGAACTTGAGGTGGAAGATGGTTTGTTGTTTAAAGGTGGAAAATCTATTCCTCCGAACGGTGTTCATGATGTCATTCTTAGGTTGGCTCATAAGGAGCATCCAGGAATGTCATCTAGGAAATGGTTGGTGAGAATCCATTTTTGGTGGCCGGGCATGGACCGGATGATTGACAGAGTGGTGAGGGAATGTGATGTGTGCGCATCTAGTGAAAAGATGCTAAAGGTTAATGTTCCACCTTTGAAGAGTGTGGAGTGGCCTGTTTTACTGTGGCAGAAGCTAGCTATTGATATTTCTGGACTTTTCAATTTTTTGCCGGTAGATCTCCGTTTTGCTTTGGTTTTGGTGAACTACCACTCTGAGTGGCATGAAGTCAAGTTTGTTCCGCACCCTACCTCTGGTGCCGTGATTGAGTTTTTTAAGGAAGTGTTTGCTAGGGAGGGTTGTCCATCCACCCTGGTTACTGATAACGGTGTGCAGTTAAATTCAAATGACATGGAAGTATTTCTTAAACACTGTGACATAAAACATGTTACCACGTCCCTAAATGAACATCATAAAAATGGTCAGGTGGAGAGGTATAATCATGTTTTGAAAGGTTTTGTTGTGGAGGCGCATGACTCTGGGAGTAATTGGAAGGACATCTTGAGGGAGAAGTTGTGAATGTACAGAATTAATCCGCACGCCAGCACAGAAGTCAGTCCTTTCAAAATATTGAAGGGTAGAAATCCTACGTATCGGTGGTGCCCTTGGTGGTTCAAGAAAAAATGGTGTTGTTTGGGTGAGGAGTGTGATGTGAGTAAAGTAGCTGACAGAGTCATGTGCAAGCAGAGTAAATCCAAGAAACGGTATGACAAGATTTGGAGAGCAAAGCCCTATGAGTTTGTTGTTGGGGATTGGGTGAGAGTGCGCAAACCCGTGTATGAAGGCAAGAGTGCCCCGAGACTCGGAAAAGCCATGAAGATACAAAAAGTTTTTTCCAATTCCATTGTGACCCAAGATGGAAAGTTATGTGTTAGAAATGGGATTTCTGGTTGGCTAGGGCTTGCGCCAAAGTCAGACAGAAACCACCACTCTAGTCAGGGCAAGGGAGTTACACACTGAAGATAACCCCTGCTCACCCCCTTGGTAGCTTGGCACGAGCAGTCATGCTTATCTCAGAGGCAATGTGTAAAGCGTTTGCGCACACACACAGCAACAACATCCAAGGCACACCACAAAAGGAACTCCACACAAGGTTATATCAAAAATAGCCTTTGTATTTTCATAACACATTAGGATAGTAATCACATAATTTACATTGTGCCAACTGCCACTAGTCAAGTCAAGTCAAGTCATAGAATTTGTATAGCGCACTACGTACCCAGAGGGTTTCAAGGCGCTTAGGAAGGGGAGGAGGGTTATTTGTCAAATATCCACGTTTTAAGCTGCTTTCTGAACGCTAGGTGGTTCTGGGTGAGGCGAAGGTAGGCGGGGAGTGAGTTCCATGTTTTAGCAGCCAGGTATGCAAAGGATCTGCCTTCCATGGTGGTCTTGTTGATGCGAGGTATAGTGGCGAGGGCTTGGCTGGAAGATCGTAGTTGGCGGGAGGGGGTGTAGAAGGACAGTCGAGAGTTGAGGCAATCTGGTCCGATGGCGTAGAGTGATTTGTGTGCGTGGGTAAGCAGTCGGAAGGTGATCCTCTTATTGACGGGTAGCCAGTGGAGGTCTTTAAGGTGATCAGAGATGTGTTCGTTGCGAGGGATGTCTAATATGAGCCTGGCTGATGCGTTTTGGATTCGTTGGAGTTTCTTCTGGAGCTTTGCGGTAGTACCCGCGTAGAGGGTGTTTCCGTAGTCCAGTCGGCTCGTGACAAGAGCGTGGGTAACTGTTTTCCTTGTTTCGAGGGGGATCCAGCGAAATGTTTTTCTGAGCATGCGAAGAATGTTGAAGCAGGAAGAGGATACGGCGCTGACTTGTCTGTTCATTGAGAGTGAAGAATCCAGGATGACGCCTAGGTTCCGTGCGTGGTCTGTCGGGATGGGTGCTTTTCCGAGGGCTTCAGGCCACCAGGAATCGTCCCATGCAGAGGGGGATGTACCTAAGATGAGGACTTCAGTTTTGTCTGAGTTCAGTTTCAGACGGCTTTGTTTCATCCATTCGGCAACTTCTTTCATTCCTTCGTGTAGGTTAGTTTTGGCGGTGCTAGGGTCATTGGTGAGAGAAAGGATTAGTTGAGTGTCGTCCGCGTAGGAGATGATGTTGAGGTTGTGTCGGCGTGCGATGGCCGCGAGGGGGCTCATGTATACGTTGAAGAGGGTGGGGCTGAGTGAGGATCCTTGAGGGACGCCGCAGATGACTTCAGAGGCCTCGGACTTGAATGGAGGAAGGCGGACTCTCTGGGTTCTTCCGGTGAGGAACGAGGTGATCCATTCAAGTGCTTTTCCTTGGATTCCGATGTTATTGAGGCGTTGTAGAAGGGTGCTGTGGCAGACTGTATCGAATGCTGCAGAGAGGTCGAGGAGGATGAGGGCGACTGTGTCTCCGTTGTCCAGTAGAGTTCGAATGTCGTCTGTTGCTGCGATGAGGGCGGTCTCAGTGCTGTGTTTGGCTCGGAAGCCGGACTGTGAGGAGTCGAGGGATTTGTTGGCTTCGAGGAAAGCGGCGAGCTGGTTGTTGACGGCTTTCTCGATGACTTTGGCCGGGAATGGAAGAAGCGAGATGGGGCGGTAATTTTTGAGTTCGGTGGGGTCCGCTGTTGGTTTTTTCAGAAGGGCAGTGAGTTCGGCGTGTTTCCAGTCTTCTGGGAAGGTAGCGGAGTTGAAGGAGCAGTTGATGACGTCTCGGAGGTGCGGTGCTATGACGGAGTCTGCTTTGTTGAAGATGTGGTGTTGGCATGGGTCTGTGGGGGATCCTGAGTGGATGGAATTCATCAGGCGGATGGTGTCCTCAGTGGAGATTGGGTTCCAAGCGTTAAGGGTGTTCACGGGGGGAAGGTGGTCAGCAGATGGTAGGGTGGGTTGGTTTCCGGGTTGGTTGTCAAAGCTGTTGTGGATGTCTGCAATCTTGTTGTGGAAAAAAGAGGCTAGGGAGTCGCAGAGGGTTTGAGAGGGGGTGATGTCGTTGGAGTTGGCCGAGGGATTGGAAAATTCCTTGACGATGTTGAAAAGTTCCTTGCTGTTGTGGGCGTTGTTGTCAAGTCGATCCTTGAAAGCTGTTTTCTTGGCTTTTCGGATCAGTTGGTGGTGGGTGCGGGTGGCGCTTTTGAAGGCGTCCTTGGTGCTGGTGGTTGGGTCTTTTTTCCAGGCCTTTTCAAGGGAGCGGCAGAGTTTCTTGGACTTCTTGAGATCATCGTTGAACCATGAGGCTTTCTTGCTGCCAGGTTTGCTTTGACGTTTTTTCAGTGGAGCTAAGGTGTCGGCGGTGTTGGATAACCATAGGGTGAGGTTGGCGGCGGCTTCGTTGGCGTTAGAAGAGAGGGCTGGGGAGTTTCGAAGGAGCGATGCGGAGATTTGGTCCGTGGTGATTTTGTTCCAGTTTCTTTGCAGGGTAGGTTGGGAGTGGATGATGGGTTTCGGCTTGTTGTAGATGAAGTGAACGCAGCTGTGGTCGGTCCAGAGGAGATCCGTAGTGTGGCAGAAGGAGATATGATTGCTGGATGTGAAGATGGGGTCGAGTGTGTGACCTGCGATGTGGGTGGGGGAAGTGACTAGTTGTTTAAGTCCGAGGTTGGCGAGGTTGTCCACGAGGGTGGAGGTGTTGTGGTCGTTGGTCTTTTCAAGGTGAAAGTTGAGGTCTCCCAGAAGGATGTAATCTTTGGAGGGGAGCGCGTGTGGGGTGATGAAGTCCGTGATGTCTTCACTGAATTTTGCGCGGGGTCCTATTTACACCTGACAGGGCCAATCGGCCACTGTCAGAACCATCAGAACAGGTAAGTAAAATACAAATATTAAGCACAACCAGTAACTACTGGTACCATAATGACCTAAGCATTATCCTATTAGCATTAGACACCCTCCTAAACATAAACACATTACTCAAATAGGTGTTACCCCAAAACATCATAGCATGACAGTAGGCATCAGCATAAACACATTATGCACTAGAACGCAGTGCACCACAGCCCACTGACCAGGTGCATACATCACATGTGGCAATAACCTTCATAAGCATAAACACATTATGCAATGATCATATTAGGCATTACCATCATAAACACAGTGTGCAATAACTCACAGTGCACAACAGGACCCCCAAGCCAACTGGCCTGTCGCTGGGGCTCAAATGCCCTTTGTCCCAAAATGTCACAACTGGCTCTCAATGCAGCAGGATCCCAACAGTGCACAAATGTGCTGGGGCAGGGCAGGAGTGTTCCTAACTCCTCTCTCATCACAAGGAACAAAAATGCCCCCAAAGACATAGTGGCGCTGGCACTATGGTGCCTCCTGGGTCCTCCACTGGGGCTGTGTCAAAACCAGTGGCCTAAACCGTGCAGCTGCTGCTAACTGCGGTGCAGCTGTAAAAATGATTGTAGGCACGGGCACTCACTCTGCCTCGTGAGCCCCACTGGGGCTTCACCAATCATTGCGCCCCAAAAAGTACCAAAACCGGCACCACCGTGCCATGGGGTAGTAGAGAGAATGGCACATACAGAGGGCCGGAACAGCGCTGACAACAACTGCACTCTGGAAGCCCCCTCTGGGGCTTTGCATCACCACTGGCTCCCACGTTGCAGCTGCCCACTGGCCGGCGGGGCAGCTGTGAGAAAAGGGGCCTGGCACCACTCCGGGACTCTCAACATGTGGCCCCCAAGCCTCACTCCAGGACTTTGTTACCACAGCCTGGCGGCGAACCAAAATCACCCTATAAGTACATCAGCTGTGGCACCCCGGTGCCTACCTAGAGCGCCAAAGCTGCTCCGCTAAGCCCCTACTCACCGGGGCTGCTCAGGACTCCAACCGCCTTGGGGGGCAATGCTGCTCTTCACCCAGTCCCTCTCCTCACTTCACCGGGGCCTCAGCAACTCCGCTCTCCAACCCGGTCCTTCTCCTCACTTCACCGGGGCCTCAGCAACTCTGCTCTTCAACCCGGTCCCCGGTCCTTTTCCGGGGACCGGGACTTCCAAGTGGAGCCCACAGGGCTCCGGACTTCTGTTCTGTTCTGTTCTGTAGCCCCTTTGTCTGCAGTGGCACAGGGCTGGGGAAACCAGTTACAACTGATTGTAAGATTGTAAGCACGGGCACTTGCTCCGCCTTGTGAGCCCCACTGGGGCTTCACCAATCATTGCGCCCAAAAAGAAGCAAAACCGGCGTACGGTACACGCACGGTGAAAAACCTTAAAAAATAAAAAAAAAGAATACATAACTTAGCATTTAAAAAAACGTGCAAATTCACTGAAAAAACCATAGGTTTCACACACGTTATAGTTAGGAATTAGCATTTAAAAAACCTTGCAAATTCACTTAAAAAACCATAGGTTTCACACATGTTATAGTTAGCTGGACATTTCACTCGTGAAAAACCATTGAAATTACCCCGTTATAGTTAGTGCAGGCAACTATAACTCACGCGACCGCAATCCTCTGCTGATGACGTCGCTTTCTTCCGGCTGGACTTTGTCTTCTTTCGGTGTACTTTGGGTAACCAGCCTCTTCTTTCTGCGTTAACAAATTGAAAGGAGAGAAAAGTGATACACCATTACTCTATTAAGGACACGGAGGCGAGGATTATGCTTCTCATTCGAACGAACCTGTGTTGAGCTGGTTCCCGGACTTTCAGACGCTTCCGAGAGCAGCGCGGGTATTGCCCTTGCTCCGCTACCTCTGGGAAACTGTACGCAGCACGGTTCCCGAGCACGCCTCGTCTTGTGAGTCGGCTCGGTCGAACCAAACATTGCAGAGGCTGCTTCCCGCCTTCTACACCGTCCGGAGAAGCCGTGATACAGACTTCAACAATCAGGGGAGAAAAGCAACACTCCATTGGAAGCCGCGACGTCGACGCTATAATCCTTAGTGGGGAGCGTGAACGTTTCCTGGTTTTGGCGTGGTTTGAACCTGTTCCGTGGTATTCCCTGCTAGTAGGATTGTGCGCTTATGATAGCGCTTGGAACTATCCTTTTCACTTCGTCCACATTTCTCCTCGCTGCTCCTCATTGCTCCGCAGCGACTGAAGCGTGGGAGTGCTTGGTGAGCGCTTCTACGGTGGGTTTCATTTCGTTTGCCTACAGAGCCAGCGGAACTCACGGAATATTCATCAAAATGTAGAAGTACATGAACATCATTTCCATGTGCAATACTGATTGCCGCTCGAGGATCGTTTCCCTGCTGTTGGACATTGGGGCCTGTCATCTACAACGGACGCCGCAACCTGGAGCCATAGCGCTGTATGAACTCACCAGCTGCAGGGGAGAGCCTGCTACTAGAGATACACGCATTCGGGACTGCGAGGACCAGGGAGCTGAGCGCGCTCCACACCGGCTGCACCTGGCCCTCTTCCCGACTCCTCCCCTATCTCCGCCCCCCTCTTCTATAATATCGTAATATAGTCCTCGCGCGCTAGCGGGACGCGTGCGGGACGAGAGCCGGGGCGAAGACCGGGCAAAGAGCGGGCCCTCTGAGGCCCTCAGAGACACGAGGAGACCGGACTGGGGTAACTCCCTATTCGTAACATCTACTAATCGTGAGTCTACAGCTTCACACTGTTAGTATTAATATGGCTGCTATTTTAGCTACTAACTCTCCTGCTAAACATGGCGTTCCAACCAAAGGTACATTGGTAGACTATTTCAAAAAGATACCTATGGACAAGGAGATTACCCTCGCTGAACGAAGGGTTGAGCGACGCCGCTCCATAGAGTGTATGAAAAATAGGACATTAATGGACAGTATATCTCCTCTGCCTTTGTCCTCTATTGTGCTAAGCCCTTCTACCCTGACGCAGGAGGCGCTAGCCATGGATAACGTCCCAGAGCTGTTAAGAACAATTGATCCCACACCCAGTAATTTTAACTCGTCACTAGTTTTAACTAATGTGTCTTCCCCCAATACTTCTATTATTTCTGGAAAGGAAATTGATATTGTTATTTCTCCAATTGAACCGAGGGCTAAGACCACTATCAAAAAGCCAGGGAGGATACAGGTGTCCAAAGTTATAAGGCCCCCCCCGCCCAAGAGAAGAAAGAGGTTAGGCAACTTGCCAATTCGTAATATTAATCACACTGATTTTGGCAAAGGCCCCATACAAATTGAGAGCACTGTATCACTGACAAAGGCTCCATTATCACACTTAACTACATGTGACTTGGCTGCAACACCCTCCCCTTCCCTGGTTGTTCCTCCTCCTGACTTGTCTCGCCCTCCGTTGCTCCTCCCTGAACTATGCACAGTGACATCACACCTTGAGAGTATCGAGAAGCTGATTAGATCGTTCACTCTACCTATCATAGAAAGATTAAAAAATATAGAGTCACGACTGGGGAATCTAGAATCATTATTCACAAAACATCCAGGTACATCGAAAGATTCTACTCACGACCCGTCTCCCCCTACGGACTTAGATCCACCTCTCACGCACACTAGGATTAATGAGATAGGTAGCTCCAATTCTCAGCGCAGGGATAAGCCCACCCTTACCGCAATTAATCTAAGCCATGGCCAACACGTAGATGGTGAACTAAGGAAGGAATTAGTAATCCCTAATAGAGTAACATCCCCAAACGAGAAGGGGGAGAATCACCTCTCAGTTAGAGTAAGCGATTCACGTAGCCATCAAGTTAATTTGCCCCCAGAGGCGGTACCATATGTGGTGGTGTTAACAGAAGTTCCACCTCTGGATAAGGGCAGAAATGAGGGTTATTATAACCTAAAAAATAAAATCGTGCACTGGCTTAGGACAAATAGACCCCTTCCTCCTAACATCAATGGAGAGATACTGCATGTCCGGAGACTTCCTTGGTTGGGCCGTAGAATCAAAGATTTAGAAGGGGATGTAATCATTATTAACTTTAGAGACCCCAATGCAGTCAAATACATCTTAGACTACCCCTTGGGCTCCACACGGGGATTTATAAATCCCCGTGTATTATCATATTTTTACCCAAGATCAATTGTCTCTAATAATGTACATCCCAGGGCTCCAAGAAAAATAGTGGCCCCTCTTCATCCATTCGTAGCACCATCTGCTTCCCTTGTTCCACATTATAACACGCATGCACTTAGCCATGTGGCAAATGAAAATGCAGCAGAATGGACTATGGTTCCATTTAGGAATCATAGAATGGGACCTCGGAGGGTGAATTACACGCTACCATTTACTCCCCTCGAAGTTGTCAATAGATTTGGGGCCTTATCAGGAGTTGATGACTGTGATTGACTCAGTATCTCTTCTGGTTATGGACATAGCACACAAGGGGACCAGGATGAGGGTATGGATTTGATTTTCAAACGGTCGACCTGCTTTCTACACCACTCTATCTCTGACAGGCAATCTATGTCCTCACTGGCGGGTGGCTTAGGGCCCCTGGAACATGCTCTGGTGGCCATAGATGAAATAGCTACCGAATCTTACCGTTCCGTAAATATGGGGAACGGGGTGGAGGTGGGGGGTGGCAGCTTCCCACGAAAGCCCAAAGTTCTACAGGGGTCCTCATGCAACGCACAAAGCGCACGGGAGGTCTGTGCTCCCCTAAGGTTAGAAGAAACTACCCGCATGAGGCTTCTATGTCTGTAACTAGAACTATGAGGGCTTTAGAGATTATGTCATGGAATGTGGCTGGGCTTCCCAACAAGTTAGGTAATACTGATTGGGAAACCTTTATTAAAGAACATGATATATGCATGTTCCAAGAGACGTGGTCTAGAGAAAATCTTAGCTACCCCGGTTTTGCTATTTTTGATATTCCAGCTAGATGGGGCGAGAAGGGACGCCCGTCTGGTGGCCTATCAATATGGATTGCTTCTCATTTAGGTTGCACCGCCGAGGTGGTAGAAACTAACTCTCTGGATATCCTATGTGTCGTCTTGCGTTGGCCCAATGGGGCGGGTCTGAGACTGGTAAATATATACTCTAGACCGGTTGGAGTTGCAGCCACCTCAAGGACACTGGAGGATCTAGGGCTTTTTCTTGACTCCCTCACTGGCCCAGACATACTCTTGGTCGGAGGGGATTTCAATATTCAGTTTGAACCACTCCCGACGTATTTAGATGGGATTACCAGTGAGGAGGATGACCTCTGGGGAATCGAAAGAATTATAGGTCCGCCAGTCAGGGTAGCCTCACCTCTCTTATTGCAAGTTCTAACATTAACATTGGCAAACTCACTCAGAGCATGCAATGGTAGGTTCAAGGGGGATAACCCGCCCCAGCCAACTTTTAACAGACCAAGGCAGGAGTCGCGGATCGATTACATACTGATCAAACTCCAAGATTGGAAATTGGCACTAGACTTTAAAATTGCCCAAAGGGCTGATAGTGATCACAACCCTCTAATCCTTTCATTAGCTGCGGATGGCCTCCTTAGGCTAGATTCTCGGGGAAACGGTTTACCTGCCCTTAGCCTTACTCTGTCTAGCAACAGACGGAGACTAAGGTGGGATAGACTATTAGAGAAACCGAACCGTATAAGGGCTATATATGAGCAAGTGGCTAAAACTTTGGAAAGAATGGAGAGCCTTCTCCCTCAATTGCCCTCGTCGGATGGCTGTTCTTCCCTTGAGGATATCCATCAGGCTCTTTGTGTCAATCTAGCTGAGGTATTGAATCCTGTGGTCCGGGGCAGGAAACCGAGGAGCGAAAGAGCCTCTTGGTTCAATGCCAGCTGCAGGGTAGCAAAGAAAGATCTCCTCCAAGCACTTAAAAATAAGGAAACATCCTTTGTGATCAGGGAAAAGAGGGTGGCCTATAAGTCCAGTCTGGAAGCCGCGAAAATAGACTGGGACTGGGAGAACTGGTCAGAAATAACATCTGCTCTCAAAGTTAGAGATTCCATAAAATTCTGGCACATAGTCAGACATGGTTCTGCTGAGCCTGTAAAGGCAATAGAAGGTAATGTTACAGCCGAAGTCTGGGAAAAACACTTCTCATCCCTCTATAGCAGTGTTGGGCTAGACCAAATGGGAACACCGCCTGAGAGCCTAGTGAATCCCATTGATAGTTGCACGGTGTTGGAAGACTTTAAGCTGGAGGAAGTGGAAAGGGCAATCACTTGCCTTTCTTTAGGAAAAGCGCCAGGTTTAGATAAGATTCCAGGCGACCTCCTAAGGCACGAAGTCAGAATTTGGGCACTGTACTTTCTGATACTGTTTAATGCAATTATTCATGGGATGGCACTTCCCCCAACTTGGCTGGGGGCGGAGATTGTGCCCATTTTTAAAAGGGGCTCACCTTTGCTCCCCGCCAATTATAGACCGATCAGTCTGATAGACGTTCCACAGAAACTCTTTGCGAGGCTTCTGTTGGATCGACTTTTGGACTGGATCGAGGAGAGGGATGTCCTGAGCCCTCTTCAGGCTGGGTTTCGCCAAAAGATCTCTACCGTGGACCAGGTCTTTAGGCTGTCCCTTATTCATTGGAAAACAATACAGCTGGAGGGTGGCAGCCTCTATACTGTATTTGTTGATCTAAGGGCTGCGTTCGACCTTGTTCCCCGTGGTAAGCTCTGGGAAGTCCTGGCGAAAGCTGGGATGCCAGCTGATATCCTGAACATGATCATCCGCCTCCATACTAACACTTATGCCCGTGTGAGGTGCGGTGCGCAGGGCGTACTCTCAAACAAGTTCCCGGTTGAGAGAGGGGTAAGACAGGGGTGCGTACTTGCACCGACCCTGTTCTGCCTCTTTGTTAACGGGGTCATTGACCACCTTAATGGGGTCCCCAATTCGGATGTCCCAAAGTTGGCGGGAAGGAGGGTCCCAGCAATTATGTTTGCTGACGATACCCTCCTTCTCTCCAAGTCACCTATGGGAATCCAGCGTGTTCTGGATGGTTTTGGGGACTTCTGTAGAGAGCATGGATTGGAAATTAACACCACAAAGACCAAATTTATGGCCTTCAATACGCCACCCAGGTTTCACCGTATTCCTCGCATTGGGGAAAATGTACTAGACCGAGTGAGCACGTTTGAATATCTTGGTGTCACACTCAATGAGGAATTGGGGTGGGGTCAACATCAGGAGAAAACAAGGCTGAAGCTGGCGCAACATATCGGAGGAATACTAGCACTGGTGGGGAAGAATAGGTCAACCCTTAAACCCATAGGCCCTCCTCTTCATATTTATAGAGTCCAAGCAAGAGGAGCAGTTACCTATGGGAGTGAACTATGGGGTCATAAAATCCTGGATAGTCTGGCAAAGGAGGAGAATAGATTCCTTAGGTGTCTAGTAGCCCTTCCTCCGAGTACACCGCTAGTGCCCCTACGACTTGACTTAGGCATTAGACCATTGGAGGAAGAGTTGGCACTTCGTCCTGTGATCTACTGGCGCAGATTATGGACAGTGCCTGAATTGATTCACTATAGACAGGGTCTCCAGGAAGTTCTCAGCTTCCCAAACTCGGGGAATATTCCTTGGCTTAAATTCATAAGGAATAGTTTGATGAGCCTAGGATTAGATGCACTATGGAATGACCCTGGAAATGTGTGTCCCAAATTTTCTAAAAAGGCTCTAACCAAGGTGTATCATGATTCTAAGGCTCCTTTACTTCGACCCTCCAAATCCTTAGGGTCCCTAACAAACCAATTCCTTCTCATGAAGAGCACATACACCTTCGAATCGGCCTTGGATAATGTTTACCCCGTAATAATTAGGAAGCTCTACCTACAATGGAGGCACGGGTCCTTGCCAATCCGTGCTTTCACTAGCTCCTGGTCCCTGTCGACATCCAGTATTTGCCCGGCATGCAGCGCAAGTGAGGAAACTGAGCTGCATTTTATATTTTTTTGCACAGGCTATACTGAGCTTCGCAGAAAGTGGATCATTCCGATCTGTAGGAACATGGGCTTTGTAAGGTGTCACCAAGCCTTTAGAATTCTCAAGAGCGAAACGGCCGCACACATTGTCTTTGCAGTGGCAAAATTCTTGGGGGCTTTCTGGCATAAACGGAAAAAATACCTAAAAATGTCAACCTGATTTATGTATGTAATTAGTATGTATTGGCTGTTTGGATGCATTATTTTTAAAGATTTTATCCATTGTTGTCAATGTTTTATACTGTTTTTATGTGCTTTTATGGATTATTCCGAAATAAAGTTTTCTTGAACTTGAACTTGATATTACATCACTGATGACATATGTGTCTTTCTGAAAAAAAAATATTTGTAATATATGTATAGCTAAAAATTAATGGAAGAAGACATGGGTAAATAAGTGTCTAAATACAGTGATGTAATATCTGACGTCATCAGCAGAGGATTGCGGTCGCGTGAGTTATAGTTGCCTGCACTAACTATAACGGGGGAATTTCAATGGTTTTTCACGAGTGAAATGTCCAGCTAGCTATAACATGTGTGAAACCTATGGTTTTTTAAGTGAATATATATATATATATATATATATATATATATATATTCACAGAAAAAGCCATAGGTTTCAGGGGTGTTATAGTTAGCTGGCCATTTCACTCGTACAAAACCATAGAAATTCCTCCGTTATAGTTAGTTCTGCTAACTATAACTCGCTCGCCCGCAACGCACTGCTGATGATGTCACATATTGCATCATTCATGACACGGTCAGTGACATCACCGATGACATCACTGATGACATCTCAAATGACATCACTGATGACAGCACTGATGACATCATCCAGTGAATGTGGTTTAGTTTGAAATTCAAATATGTATTATATATATACCAATCTGTATTGAAGATTGAGTGGATATATAACTGTCTGGATGGAGATTTAGTAGCTGTCTGACTGTCTGGTTAAGTGAGTAATTAAAAGTGTCTCACTTAATACATGGATTAGTAACTAAACTATGTGAATGTGTGCATCACTGTCTCTGTTGTTGTATAACATGCTGCATCAGTTGG
Source organism: Triturus cristatus (assembly GCF_964204655.1). Lineage (NCBI taxonomy): Eukaryota > Metazoa > Chordata > Amphibia > Caudata > Salamandridae > Triturus > Triturus cristatus. Next base: position 1,700,055,494 of record NC_140590.1, read on the forward strand.
TCACTAACTACATGTGTGTGTATATTAGTTATTGATTAGTTGGGTGAGTATTCGTATTCTTATGGGACACTGAGTTTGTGTGTGGTTGGATGGGTGTGTGTAACTCTATGCATAGATGTGTGAATGGTTGATTGACTAGGTGTATAGGTTTAAGAGTGCATGTGGAAACAGTTGTTTGGGTGACTGAGTGTTTTTATTTGTGTGTTGGTAAGTGAATATATGTTTTAGTTGTACATCTTCAACAAAGTAAAAAAATAAAAGGCATTGTATGTGAGAGTTGGTGTATATAAATAAGTATGTGTAAGAGTCAGTGATTGTGAGAGTAACTATATGAATGAGTGTATAATTGTAATGGTGATTTTTTAACATATTAACTATGATTTACTATGTGTTTGAATAAATGAGGTATTGTTGGATAATTTTGTAAGTGAGTAAATGTAAGTGTGATTAATTTTTTTCATGAGTCAGTAGGATGACTGCATAACCGACTAAGATGACTGCTGACGTGTCAATGTCTATATATGTGTATAAGTGCATTTGATAGTGTTCTATTAATTAGTGACTGCATGTATAAATTATTCTGTTGTTGAATGGGGAGTTGTGTGTGTAGACTTAGGAATCAGTGAGTGGGTATGTAGTAACTGGTATTGGTGTGTCAATGGTTTCAAATATGGTACTCTGTATTTTACAGTGAGTGATGAAAGGTTATACTAGTGTAAGATGAGGTGTATCAGATTGTCACGTGGATGATGTCATCAGTGATGTAATTTGAGATGTCATCAGTGATGTCACTGACCATGTCATGAATGATGCAATATGTGACATCATCAGCAGTGCATTGCGGGCGCGCGAGTTATAGTTAGAAGAACTAGCTATAACGGAGGAATTTCTATGGTTTTGTACGAGTGAAATGGCTAGCTAACTATAACACCCCTGAAATCTATTTTTTTTCTGTGAATTTCGAAGGTTTTTTAAATGCTAATTTCTAACTATAACATCTCTGAAAACTATGGTTTTTCAGTGAATTTCAAAGCTTTTTTAAATGCTAATTTCTAACTATAACTTCTCTGAAACCTATGTTTTATTTCAGTGAATTTCAAAGGTTTTTTAAATGCTAATTTTTAAGTGTGATAGTAGTTAGACCTATTTTTTTGTACTGATTTTCTACAGTTCTTTAACTGTTTATTTTTAAATATTTTGTTCATTAAACAACATTATATATTTTTCTGAAAATTGCAAAAAAAGTTTTAAAAAACATTCAAACTGAAATATTGATTAATTGTTTTGTTTTCACTTTTTATTTTAATATATTTATATTATTTTCATTTAAAAAAAAAATCCAATTTTCTTTCGGAGACGCGCACTCAAAGCGTACACATCATGGTGCATGTGCGGATTCTAGCCGTCATTTTAGAAAAGTTGTGAAGGATCCGCGTACGGTGTGCGACGGCTGCGTGTTTTACATCATATACATTTAATATTACGTGATGTGCGCGATTGGTATGCGACCAGTCCTTGACTCCTGCTCCCGCGCATTCGCAACACATGCGCATTACGGTACAAGATGCTTGCGCGGTGGCGGGTTCCGCTTGACATCACATACATGCTGGGGCGCGCTGGGTGCGCGACACCTGCAAAAAAATGTTATGTTCCAAAATGATATGTATGTGTCTTTAATATACATATTAGGGCAAGAGATTATCTAACATATTCATAAAAATAATATATTTGTACTTATAATAAACTTATATTATTTTTAAATATATTTTCGCAAAGTCGGGTGCGTGCATTGTGAGCGCAGAGAACCAGGTCAGCAGAGCTGCTGTAGAGCCAGAGAACCAGGTCAGCAGATCTGCTCTAGAGCCTAAGAAGCAGGTCAGCAGAGCTGCTCTAGAACCAGAGACCCAGGTCAGCAGAGCTGCTCTAGAGGCAGTGACCCAGGTCAGCAGAGCTGCTCTAGAGGCAAAGAACCAGGTCAGCAGAGCTGCTGTAGAGCCAGAGAAACCAGGTAAGCAGAGCTGCTTTAGAGGGAGAGACCCAAGTCAGCAGAACTGCTTTAGAGCCAGAGAACCAGGTCAGCAGAGCTGCTCTAGAACCAGAGAACCAGGTCAGCAGAGCTGCTTCAGAGCCAGAGAACCAGGTCAGGTGAGCAGCTTTAGAGGGAGAGAACCAGGTCAGCAAAGCTGCTTTAGAGCCAGAGAACCTGGTCAGCAGACCTGCTATAGAGCCAGAGAAACCAGGTCAGCAGAGCTGCTTAAGAGGGAGAGAACCAGGTCAGCAGAGCTACTTTAGAGCCTGAGAACCAGGTCAGCAGAGCTGCTCTAGCTGACACTGACTGACTGACACTGATTGACTGACTGACTGACACTGATTGACTGACACTGACTGACACGGATTGACTGACTGACTGACACTGACTGACACAGATTGACTGACACTGACTGACTGACTTACACTGACTGACTGATACTGACACTGACTGACTGACACTGACTGACACTGACTGAGTGACACTGACTGACTACTCTCTACTACTCTACTACTCACTCTATACTACTCTCTCTCTACTACTCACTATCTACTACTCACTCTCTACTACTCACTCTACTACTCTACTATTCACTCTCTACTACTCACTCTCTACTACTCTCTTCTACTCTCTCTCTACTACTTACTCACTACTACTCTCTAATACTCACTCTCTACTACTCTCTACTACTCTCTACTACTCCTCTCTACTACTCACTCTCTACTACTCTCTACTACTCACTCTACTACTCTCTACCACTCACTCTCTACTACTCACTCTGTACTACTCTCTACTACTCTCTACTACTCACTCTCTACTACTCACTCTACTACTCTCTACTACTCACTCTCTACTACTCTCTCTCTACTACTCACTCTCTACTACTCACTCTACTACTCTCTACTACTCACTCTCTACTACTCTCTCTCTACTACTCACTCTCTACTTCTCACTCTCTACTATTCACTCTCTACTACTCGCTCTCTACTACTCTATACTACTCACTCCCCACTATTCACTCTCTACTACTCACTCTCTACTACTCACTCTCTACTACTCTACTACTCTCTCTACTACTCACTCTCTACTACTCACTATCTACTACTCTCTACTATTCACTCTCTACTACTCTACCACTCTCTCTACTACTCATTCTCTACTACTCACTCTTTACTACTCACTCTCTACTACTCACTCTACTACTCTCTACTACTATGCTCTACTACTCACTGTCTACTACTCACTGTCTACTACTCTCTACTACTCACTTTACTACTCTCTACCACTCACTCCCTACTACTCTACTACTCACTCTCTACTACTCACTCTACTAATCTCTACTACTCACTCTCTACTACTCGCTCTCTACTACTCTCTACTACTCACTCTCCACTACTCACTCTCTCCAACTCACTCTCTACTACTCTCTACTACTCACTCTCTACTACTCACTCTCTACTACTCTACTACTCTCCACTACTCTCTCTACTACTCACTCTCTACTACTCACTCTCTGCTACTCTACTAATCTCTACTTCTCTCTACTACTCTACTACTCACTCTCTACTACTCTCTCTCTACTACTCACTCTCTACTACTCACTCTTCTACTCTCTACTACTCACTCTCTACTACTCTCTACTACTCACTCTACTACTCACTCTCTACTACTCACTCTACTACTCACTATCCACTGCTCTCTACTACTCTACTACTCACTCTGTACTACTCTCTACTACTCTCTCTCTACTACTCACTCTCTACTACTCACTCTACTACTCTCTACTACTCACTCTTTACTACTCACTCTCTACTTCTCACTCTCTACTATTCACTCTCTACTACTCGCTCTCTACTACTCTATACTACTCACTGTCTACTACTCTCTACTACTCACTTTACTACTCTCTACCACTCACTCCCTACTACTCTACTACTCACTCTCTACTACTCACTCTACTAATCTCTACTACTCACTCTCTACTACTCACTCTCTACTACTCTCTACTACTCACTCTCCACTACTCACTCTCTACAACTCACTCTCTACTACTCTCTACTACTCACTCTCTACTACTCACTCTCTACTACTCTACTACTCTCCTCTACTCTCTCTACTACTCACTCTCTGCTACTCTACTAATCTCTACTTCTCTGTACTACTCTACTACTCACTCTCTACTACTCTCTCTCTACTACTCACTCTCTACTACTCACTCTTCTACTCTCTACTACTCACTCTCTACTACTCTCTACTACTCACTCTACTACTCACTCTCTACTACTCTCTACTACTCACTCTCTACTACTCACTCTACTACTCACTCTCTACTGCTCTCTACTACTCTACTACTCACTCTCTACTACTCTCTACTACTCAATATACTACTCTCTACTACTCCCTCTCTGCTACTCTCTCTTCTACCCTCTACTACTCTCTACTACTCACTCTCTACTCTCAACCTCTCTACCTCTCTCTCTACTACTCTCTCTCTACTACTCTCTACTACTCACTTTACTACTCACTCTCTACTTCTCTCTGCTACTTTCTCTCTCTGCTACTCACTCTCTGCTACACACTCTCTATTACTCACTCTCTACTACTCACTCTCTACTACTCTCTACTACTCACTCTACTACTCACTCTCTAATACTCTCTACTACTCTCTACTACTCACTCTCTGCTACTCACTCTCTGCTACATACTCTCTATTACTCACTCTCTACTACTCACTCTCTACTACTCTCTACTACTCACTCTACTACTCACTCTCTAATACTCTCTACTACTCTCTACTACTCACTCTCTACTACTCACTCTACTACTCTACTACTCACTCTCTGCTACTCTCTCTACTACTCTCTACTACTCACTCTCTACTCTCTATCTCTCTACCGTTCTCTACCTCTCTCTCTACCTCTCTACCTCTACCTCTACACCTCTACCTCTCTACCTCTCCCTACCTCTCTCTACACGCACACATATGCACATATATATATGCATATATATGCATATGCATTTATATATATGTATGTGTATATATATACATACATATATAAACATATTTATAATCTGCATATCTATATAAATACAAATATAAATGCATGCATACATATACATATATGCATAAATATGCATGTTATGTACATGAAAGTTAGAAATACACTAATACAAGCAGAGCTAAAAAGCAACCTAATTACAAACAGAATTGCTTTAACTTAAACAAGGGCGAGACCTATTGCATTTTCAATGCGTGTTTACTTTGGTTCCATCAAGAAGGCATTCAGATGTGTCACACATTTGCCATAAATTCAGAATGTTAGCACTCTAGTTGCTCATTGGATCACTGTAGTAAAGCTACTGCTCACCAGGGAAGTTTGCTGCTGGTATTGAAAGTGCATGTTTCAGTCTGCATGTCAGAATGTTTTAATGAAATAGAAGAGGATTTGAGAAGTCACTCAAAATGTGCCAATTTTTCTTTCTGCAGCACTAATCATACTTTCTATGGCAAAATGACCCCCCTTATCTTGTTCCTTTTTAAATTAAATGTTTTAAGAGTTACCACTTTATTCCAATCAAGATGGCTTCAGGTGTGCCATACGTTTGTCATAAGTAGGACTGTTAGCGTTCTAGTTGTTCTTTAGAACACTCTGGGAAGCTGCAGTAGAACACAAAGAAATCAACTGACAGTCTCTGCCCTTGTTGGATGTACATGTTTTACTGAGAATGTCAGACTTCATTCTCACATGACTGAGAAAGATAATGTGAATTTACAGATAATATGCTCTCAGTTTAGCTTATACATCACCTTCCAAACCTCTGTGGGAAAAGCATGAGAAAATAGTTTTCGCTCAAACATGATTCATGATATCCCAGCAGAAGGCTTTTTCACATGGTAAAATCACCTTAGAACACACCACAATTCCTAAAATTAGTATGGTACCATCAACAAATGATTTATAATGTAACTAAAGTCAAAACCTTCTATTAAGTGCAATGCTTTTTAATGAGGTGCTAATAAGGTATATTGGTCCCAAGATGGCTGCCAACACTTCTTGGATTAAGTGCTGACAGCCGATCAGATCTTAAAATGAGATGTGTGATTAGGCTCCGTCCAGATATATCTGTGATTTTACTTTTGATTTTCTCAGCAATTACTGAACGGATTTACACCATTCAACCAAAAGGCACAAGTGTGAACCAAGGGCTACCTCTTTGCCAAATTTCGTGTAATTCCATTCAGCAGTTCGGGCTGCAGCTGCGATTAACGGTTCCTATGGAAATTGCATGGGGAAAACACGTTTTGGGACCCCCCTTTTTCTCGGCCCCCGCTTGACGAATCACCCCGAGACTTTCAGGATAGGAGCGGACTGGAGCGCCCCACCAGTTTTGAGAATTTCGCGAAGATTCGTCAACCGGCGCCAAAGTTATTCCAAATAGAATGTTGCGGATTTCCTATGGATAATAGGCCCTAAGTATAACTACCTACTGGCGACCGCCAGTAGGTAATATGTGTATATATATATATATATCAAACTATAGGTATACTCCTTTCAGGAAATAAACATCCAGCACTCCGGTGAAAGAATGGGCACTCGGTCTTTATTTTCAAACAACGAGGTATCACATCAACGCGTTTCAGCAGACTCGCGCTGCCTTGTTCACGATGTTTTGTGCCATACTTTTTTTCATTAAAATACATTTCATTTAGTGATTGACAACAAAGAGGGACTCAACTTTCATATACCCCAGCTCTGTATAATGCACTTTGGCCGCCATCTTGTAACATGTTCATTCCTATTCGTTTTACATGTTTTTTTAGTACGATTTATACTCAATTTGCACATATTGCTGTATTACATGGCTCAATGATTACAGCTATTTCTTATGTTTTCGCGCAGGATACCTCCTTGCGTATATTTGACAATAGCTAATTAAAAATCAGAGTCTGTCATACAATTTTAAAAGATTTAAATTTCTTCAACATGCTAGTGCAGTGGTTCCCAAACTTTTGACTCCTGAGGACCCCACTGAGTCACCACTGGAACTCGGGGACCCCCAAGCAATTTGTATAATTTAAATTTCAAACGTTAAAACAGTAATTAGAAAAAAATAAACACGTGTGCACACAAAACAAATACTCGAAATGCCAAGGATTTTAGGCGCATATTTACAAACCCCTCCCACCATGGAAACATCACTTTTTGTAACGTTTGCGTGTCGATAGGGGCTTTGCCTTATTTACAGGGCAGCGTTAAGCCACTTAATATGGCTTAACGCTGCCTTGTAAATAAGGCCACCTTTCGTGCAATGCTTAGCGTGAAAGGGGTGGGTAGTGGGTTTTTCAGTGGGCATTCCACCGCAAAACCCATTGATTTTGATGCTGCCCCCTATTCACAGGGGTAGCGTAAATAGGAGGCAGTGCCAAAATTAACACCAGGGAAAACCAGGTCTTAACTTGGCGAAACGAGGAGGAATGCTTTATTTCTCCTCATTTTTGCTTTTTCCATGTGTGCTGCCTTGTGCAGCACACATGGAAAAAGCAAAACGCATTGGATTGTTTATGTTCAGGAAGGTGACCCTTCCTCCACATAAACAATCATTAAAAAAATTGCATTTTGTAACTTCCATGTGTGCTGCGTTAAGCAGCACACAAACAATCTTGAAATGGGGTTTTGTCACTTGTGTATGTGCAGGAAGGGGGGACCTTCCTTTACATAAACAATCTTCCCCTGAACACAGACACCCTTGCACTGTGTTGCAAGGGTGCCTGCGTTGGCGCTACACTGCTAAGTGTAGCACCAGCACAGGGCAAAATTTAGGGCTGCACCATATTCTTGTAAATATCCCCCTTGGTATTTTATATTGAAAGAATTTGCAAAAAACTTACATTTTAATGGGAAGGTTGGTGTTGCATCTCTGTGACTAACTTTTAAATGGTTGGTTTTATTTCGCAGTACGAGGCTCCTACTCCTGCCAGGGCCAGACTGGAAGCCCAAAGCAGCCCTGGCAAATGTTTTCAGACCAGTCCCCATACGGTGCACCCCAAGTGCATTGAGTGTGCCTGACCACTACAAAGGGTGCTTTGGGAGGCTCTCCCCCGAAAGAAATGTAGGAAACAATGGTGCAGTCTACAACACGTTTATCACTTTACATCACACACATATAGAGACAATTGATCATAAGTGTAAATCAGTGTATAGAAAATGTTACATAAGGCAAAGGGGACTACAAGGTGTAGGATTCACATGTCATTTATACTGGTAGGCATTTTTAAAGAGTGCTTCGTCTGGAGAAGCACAAAAACTCGGTATTCAGAACATAAGACAGTGGTTAGCACTGACTTTAAAAATAAAAATGTATTTCCACCCTAATAAACCTTTTTAGCAGCATCGGGATAATGAAAGACAGGGAAAAACACAAGTTACTAACTTGTACCATGCAGTTTGCAAGCAGCTCTTTGATGACAGTTCATAGGTCACTGTGCTAGATTACGGTTGTCACTTATGTACTGCACAGTAACAAAATAATCTTTGTGACAAAAGCAGTAACCCACTCGCCTATGCACATAAAATACTGTCATTTAAAATGCACAGTACACGTTCTTTGCAATAGGCATATTGACCCTCTGTGCTACATTAGATAACTCAAAGCTGCCACAGGACAAAACTCTCATCTCTCTCCAGCAGGTACATTAATCACTGGTGTTATCTTGGCACTTTTATTGTTGCTGGAAAACTGCTAATTATACAAGTGCAGTGCTTTTTAAACTGCTGCCTGCGGACCCCCTGGGAAAGTGTCAGGGACCCCTGGGGGTCCCCGGACCACAGTTTGGGAAACACTGTGCTAGTGCAAATGGTATTAATCTTCAGGAAATGAATTCGGCAAGTGCCTTTTTAACATTTTCTTATAAAATCCAGTAATTCAAAGTGCTAGTGCTTACTGTGCAAATTACGCATTATAAAGTGCCAGTGCTAGTTTTGTTTTAAAGAATTTCACAAAAGTTAATAATCAAAGGTGCTAATGCCTATTGTGCAAATAACGCAGAGAAACCCTTTCCTAATGTATACAAGTTCATGATCTATATACCTGTATGAATTTATCAAGAACAATTCTTTTAATCAAAATTATCATGACAATCCTAAAGTGCAAGTGCTTATGTAAACTTAGACATTTCTCAATCACAGTATCCATTTTTACTTTCTCAGCTCTAGCACAATTAGTTCCATATAGGATAGGGATTAATATCACACGTATATATATATCCATAAATATTAAAATCATATTTGATATTTCTATACAGAGCGGTTATCTTTGTCGAGTTACCCTCTATATTGATTGTTTTTTCACTAACAAAAGTAATGATAGCAAGAGTTTCTCATTTCTTATCTCTTCGAGCATTTCAAGACAAACACGTATACAAATCCTCATCCACATTCAACCCTTGCGGTTCTTTGCAATTAAATTCTAGGATAAAAAATGTTTCCAACCTCCTTAGTTCCTTTTCCCTGTCCCCTCCCCTCTTTCTCCTCGGGACTTCCGCTATACAAGAATATTTCAAAAATATCGGGTTACTCTGGTGATGGGATTCAAAATGACGTGCTATAGGATATGTTCTGTCTTGATTAACAATAGCTCTCCTGTGCTGTAAAATTCGTTTATACACAGGAAGGGTTGTACTTCCTATATATATTTTGGGGCACGGGCATCGCAGCAGGTAAACAACATAGCTAGATTTACAAGTCAAAAAACTCTTAATAACAATAGTTTTATTAAAAAAAGTTTTAAAATCAGTGCAATTCATGCCATGCTGGCATGCTTTGCATTTTGGGCATTTTCTAAAACCTGGTTTTTGATGTAACCAGGTTGGAGCTCGCCCTTTCTCTTCCTGATATTCGCTCCGCACAACTAGATCCTTTAGCGATTTTGATTTTTTATAGGTGATGTCCGGGTGTTTTTTCATTTTAGAACCTATTATGGGATCGTTTCTTACTAGATGCCAATGTTTGTTTAAGATAGATCTTATTTCTTTATGTTTTTCATTGAATGTTGTTATGAATCTAGAATTAAGTTGGTTCTTGTCTCCCTCTCTCTGTAGTTTTCTCTGTTTTGTTCTTGATGGTTCAAACAGGATTTTTTGTCTATCAAGGTCTCTTGCCTTAGATGCAGCTCCTTTTATTACAGCTGGAGAGTACCCCCTTTGAATGAATCTACGGGTCATCTCACTCTCAATTTTATCATATTCAGCTTGATTGCTGCATGCTCTCCTTGCTCTATAGAATTCCCCGAAGGGAATGCTCCTAATTAACGCAAAAGGATGAGCACTCCCCGCGTGAAGGACTGTATTCCCGGCAGTAGCCTTGCGGAACACTGAAGTCTCCAACTTCCCTCCCATCGGTTTAACCCGGATGTCAAGAAAGTCTATAGTGGTTTTGCTGTGGTGTCCTACGAATTCTAGGTTAATTGTATTCTGATTCAGATCACTGATGAATAATTCTATGTCTGTCTCCGTGCCCTGCCACAACACGAAGACATCATCAATGAATCTAACCCACAGTAATATGTTTTCTGACCAGTGTTCCAATGGACTGCTTCTGAGCACCTGTTCCTCCCACCAGCCAAGATGTAAATTCGCATAGCTGGGGGCGAAACAGGTGCCCATCGCAGTCCCCTGTTCCTGTTGAAAAAGTTCATCATTGAATAGAAATATATTCTTGGTTAAACACCATTCCATTAGTTCCAAAATCATTTTGTTGTGCTCCAGGAGTCGAATTGGTCTTCTGCTTAGGTAATATTCAGTTGCCTTTAAACCATCTAGTGTCTTATGCTGGTGTACAATGTTGCAATGTCCAGTGTCAGGAGCAGCATATTCTCTTCATCCCAATGTACATCGAAAATGCACTTTAAAAAATCCGTTGAGTCTTTAATATATGAAGATAAGGATCTTACAATCGGATTTAAAAAATAATCAATATAACGTGATGCATTCTCGAAGAGGCTTCCACATGATGAAATAATTGGTCTCCCCGGTGGACTGGTGAGACTCTTATGCACCTTGGGGAGCATATAAAACACCGGGATCACTGGTTTATCTTTTTTGATGAATTTATACTCGTCCCAACTCAACAAGCCTTTATCTTTCCACTCATCCAACCTCATGAAGAATAGTTCCTTTGTTTTCTCATATTCTTTCATATTTATTCGGATGTAACAGTTACTATTGTTCAGTTGATTGAGGGCTTCTTTTTTATATAGTTCCTTCCCCCACAGAACAATATTCCCTCCCTTGTCCGAGGGTTTAATTAATACTCCCTCTTCTTTCTGGAGTTTGTTCACTGTCTTGTAAAAAAGCGCTTTTTTCGGACACATTCTCTTTTTCTTCTGATTGGCAACAATGTACAACTGTTTTAAGTCTTTGGTTACATTTTCCCCGAAAATATCGAGGTTATCTTTCATAGATTGGGGCAAAAATCTCGATGGTGGCCGAAATGGAGTATGATCTTCCTTATTCATCCCTGTGAGGAACGACATTGATTGTTCCTCATTGTCTGGTGGGTTATCTTCACTAGCCAGTGAGATTACATCTGTTAAGGTGGGGATATCATTCACATTTAGGGAGATTTCATCATTAGATGGTTCTAGCATTACTGCTTGTGTTCCTTGATTGGTCTTACGATGGTTCAGGTGCATTTTTGATAGTTTGAGTTTTCTGACGAAGCGATATAAGTCCATTCTGTTGCTCGGATAATTATACTCATTACTGCTACAGAAGGACATGCCTAATTTCAGGATTGATTCTTCGTCTTCTGTAAGCTTCATACTACTCAGATTGATCACTGTTGTATTGTCCGTTACTTCTTGTTCTGTTTCTTTGTATTGGAGCGCAGCGATCTTTTTGCTTGCCAATCTCGTGCTCCTTCTGTATCCCTCACCTCCTCTCCTTTGTCTCCTCTTCCTCGGCCTCTTCCTCTTCCGCGTCCTCTCGCCGTGCGATGATCTGTCTGTTGCTCCAGAAGCATAAAACGGAGTTCCTCGGTTACCGCTAGCCTTACATCTCGCATTTCTCTACTCCCATGCTCCTCTGGTTCTTGTTCCGAGCCCGTGTCAGAGCTGATTTCACTGCGTGTGTTTTCCTGAGGGTCTACTTGGCCACTGTATATCTTCTGTATATATATTCACTGAAAAAACCATAGGTTTCACACACGTTATAGTTAGGAATTAGCATTTAAAAAACCTTGCAAATTCACTTAAAACACCATAGGTTTCACACATGTTATAGTTAGCTGGACATTTCCCTCGTAAAAAACCAATGAAATTCCCCCGTTATAGTTAGTAAAGGGAACTATAACTCACGCGACCGCAATCCACTGCTGATGACGTCAGATATTACATCACTGTATTTATTCACTTATTTACCCATTTTTCTTTCCTTTAACCTTTAGCTATACATATTTAATAAATATTTATTTTACAGAAAGACACATATGTCATCAGTGATGTAATATCTGACGTCATCAGCAGTGGATTGCGGTCGCGTGAGTTATAGTTCCCTTTACTAACTATAACGGGGGAATTTCATTCGTTTTTTATGACGGAAATGTCCAGCTAACTATAACATGTGTGAAACCTATGGTTTTTTAAGTGAATTTGCAAGGTTTTTTAAATGCTAATTCCTAACTATAACGTGTGTGAAACCTATGGTTTTTTCAGTGAATTTGTACGGTTTTTTAAATGCTAAGTTATGTAATTATTATTTAAATATTATTTTTTTTTAAGGTTTTTCACAGTGCGCGTACCGTGCGCGCACGGTGCGCTTCGTGCACCGTGCACGCTCTGTGGGCGCGCAGCGCGCCGTTCGCGGAATTTTCACGTTTCTACCGTGCGCGCACGGTAAGCGCACTCCACGATTTTTTGTAAAAATATTAAAAACATTTATGGCCCTTGGGGATCCTTTGGGGACTCCCTGACAATGGCTAGGGGGTCAGGAACTGTCCACCCTGCCCCCTTTTCATGTTCTCCACCTTTATTTTTCACCTCCCTCGGACTGCGAGAGACAAAATGGCGGCCGACACTTCCTGGTTTCGACCGATTCGAATGTTTACTAAGATCTAACAACCAATCAGAATTGCGCTCGTGCACGGCAGGGTGCGCTTACCGTACGCGCACGGTGCGCGCCTATAGATATAAATATGCTTTTAAATGCTATTTTCTCAGAAAATACTGAACAGATTTACACCAGACCTGCAAAAGGCACATCCCTGACCTGAGGACTACCTCTCTGCCAAATTTCAAGGTTTTCTGTTCAGCCGTTCGGGCTGTAGCGCGGACTAAAGGTCCTATGGGAAAATGCATGGGGAAAACGCGTTTTGGGACCCCCCCTTTTTCTCAGCCCCCGCTTGACGAATCCCCCCGAGACTTTCAGGGAAGGAGCGGAGCGGAGCGCCCCACCTATTTTGAAAATTTCGCGAGGATTCGTCAATCGACGCAAAAGTTATTCCAAATAGAATGTTGCGGATTTCCTATGGAAACACGGTCCTAACTATAACTATCTACTGGCGACCGCCAGTAGATAATATATATATATATGTATATATATGCAAAGAAATATAAAAAAAATAGAAATAAAATTCTTGAAATTACTTTACATAAAAAAGGAAATAATTGAAAAAAAAGGTTGACTAAAAATATCTTTAAAATGATATAAAATTGTATATATAGAACATTTAAAATGAAATACATAAACATATAATAATATATATTTAAACAATCTTAACAAAACTATTCAATTCTAGGAATAATAAATATACTATTCCCACCTCAGTCTCTGCAACAGAAGGGAAAGCGTTGGACTCAGGAGGGGTAACATTTCTTATTCCCACTCAAGTCAGTGCAACAGAAGGGAAAGCATTGGAATACAGAGGGGTAACATTTACCATTCTCACTCCACTCTGCAACAGTAGGGAAAGCGTCGGACTCAGGAGGTGTAAAACTTACTATTCCCACTCTAGTCTGTGCAGCAGTAGGGAAAGTACTTTACTTCAAATGTGTACTATTTTTTAATAAATGTATTAATTGAAGAAGAATATAAAACTCTTATTATACAAATGATATGTATATACGTTTAAAAACAATTAAACAATGTACATATTTATAAATCAATTACATATTGTAATTAATATGAATAATTAATTGGTATTTAATATTTACTTAATTAACTTCTCACCCTATACCCCTACAAACACAACTCACCCCTAATAAAATGACTTCACATATATATTATGCAGATAGTTACATAATTACTTATCAATTAAATAATTAATCGGAAGTTAAAAAATAATTATTAATGAATTATAACATAACTTTACACCCTATACCCCTACAAGGTCAACAACCAGCAGCTAAATTATAAATTTAAACATATACATTTTTACACAATTAATATAATTAATTATCTATTAAATAATGAATAATTAATTTATTAGCAATCATGACTTAAGTAACTTCCCATTCTATGCCCCTACAAACCCAACAACTAAAAAGATCTTAAAAATGACACAAATGTCTCTATATAACAATATAAAATTAAATACATAAACACATATTGATAACATATAGTTGAACAATATTAACAAAGTGATTCAATTCTTTGAATAATAAATATACTATTCCCACTCCAGTCTGTGCAACATTAGGGAAAGCCTTGGACTCCGGAGGGTAAAATGTTTTTACTCAAACTCCAGTTGGTGCAACAGTAGGGAAAGCTTTGGACTAAAGAGGGGCACACAATTATAATAATTACCCAATTTTCAGAATTACTATCAATCAAATTATTATTTAAAAAAGAGTTATTAATTAATTGTACTTAATGGCAATGGTGTTTCACATACTGACAGGCCATGTGGATGTTGGGATGGCAGCAGTGTTTATATTCTTGGGGCAATGAAATGACAAGAATGCTTTACAAGCTAGAAGTATTGTTGATAGTAGGTACAATGTTCATGATGCTTTACATACTGCTAAACCATATGGGGCCTTAACTTCTGGGGATTTTGTGGATAGCCGAATGACAATGGAGATTTACAAGCTGGGTCAGTGCTTGGTAATGACATGGCAATTTCACTTTAAAGGCCGAGGTCTGTGGGTAGTGCAGAACATGAGTTGGCAGTTGTTTCTTACATGCAAAAGTATTAGGAGCAGTGTGAATTACTGACTTACAACAGTGCTTTACATATTGGGGCAATGCAGATTTCTGTGTTTGCACTGGTACTTAATACTTTAGATCAACTTCAACTATTGGCATGAGAATGATACTTTATGTGCTTGGGGCAGTGCAAACCCTGGCAATATACTCCACATACTAGTGATAATGTAGGCGGCCATCCTGGAAGTATCTGTTGCATGATCCATAATTCTACTGCAGAGGCCACCTTCAGAGGATCAGTGGTCTAAGTGTAATTAATAACCATCTGCAGTCTGAACAGTGCCCCATACTACACGAACAGCCCATATCAACATCAGTAATCACCATTCACAGTCTGGTACACTGAGGGGATTGATAACTTTTGAGCATCAGGCACGCCTGTGGAATGGTATAATATTAGCATAACCCTGAATATATGTGTAATACTCACACATATTGGTGGTGCACTATTGGGTAAGCAGTGCTTCTCCTTTTGCACAAATATTTACTTGCTGTCCATCCAAGAATATTTTCTAGTGTACTGTGAAGGATCTGAAAAGGGGACTTTAGAAGCTTGCTTACAATGAACAGGAGAAGCTGGCAGCCCACCAAAATCCTCCACAGGTGCCCTGAACTGACAGCCACAGAATGCTTGGCAGGTGTTCTGTTTGGCAGGCTGTTGGTATGTGGCTGCACGCACAGCTGCCATCTTGCAATGCTTTAAGAAAAAACATTCCAAGACTGCCCCTACACATGTGCGCTTCAGGAATGGATTAAGAACCATATATAGGGGCAGATTTACAAGCCCCTTGCGCCACTGTTGCGTCACTTTTAACATGGGAAAAGTAACGCAAAAGTGGCGCAAGGGGCTTGTAAATCTGCCCCATAGATGGTCGCCTGTGGATACAGTGGTGAGTGGTGGTGACATGTATGGGAGCTGTTTGGCAAGTTGGGGGCTGATAAATGTTGAAGAGAGTGGAGGCTTATGTGAGTGGGAAGAGCAGGGAGATATACAAAATAGTCCTTCATTCAGTGCAATGCACGGTTTGGAGTAGTGGAAGGATACAACTCATCCAATCAAAAAGTGTGTGACCAAAATACTCTTTAGGCAAGAAAAACGCAAGAAAAGCAAATAATTAATAAAATAAATGAGCACGTAGATTTTGTAAACGAGAGGTGTTTCCATTGCTAGATATTCTGACTATACCAGTGTAACACATACTTAGTTTTTAACAGTGGGAGTAATTCAATGTTATAAAAACTGATAAGAGAGTGTTCCAGTGTTTGATACATTCAATGAGTACAACATGCCAGCTGTGAAGTATTCAAGTGTTCGGTGTGATGTTTATGGAGCAAGGTCACAACTGATTTGCATATGCCTTGGGCCCAAGCTGTGGCAGCATTGTGGGCAAAAAAACGGTGGGTTGGAATGCTGCCTCAATCGTTTGCCAGACAAATTTCAAATATGTGTTTGAGGTATTGTTTTGTGTTAACAGAGAGAAAAATAATATGTTCGATGTACTATCTTTGCAACAGTGATGGTGGTTGAGTGTTAGATCTACTATGTGTCTGCGTGAGTGCTTCATGGTTTACTGTAGTTACTGTTTAATGGTGAATTTGTCTCCATTCAGCCACCTCTTTCTTCTTCACAGACAATACGTGGTTACAGTACCAGCCGAGCTCCACTACCCATCCTCAGAGAAAGTTTGCTTCCACCTTGTAGGCAACTTCGCCTTCTTGCGCTATTTGAACCTTGCCATCTCCCTGGAGTGGCAGGGACCCACCCTCAACCTTTATCGTAAGGCTGTGGCCCCAGGTGATCCTTTCAAGTGTGTCCAAATCACGGTGAGTATCCAACACCTCTGTCAGAACCGCATTCAGAGGGTCACGGGCAAGCAGGAGTTACTGGGCCCATCGGTGCGGGTTGAGTTCTTCTACTCATGAACCATCCTACTGTGAATCCTGAGCAACTGGGCCAAGCACCCCTTCGGCACTTGACTCTCAGTGGTAGCGCTAGTTGCACAGTCCAAGGCTCTTGTCAGGGAGGTAGACACAGGCGGGTGAAAACAGGCTCACAACTCAAAATACACACAGCAGCAGCAATAAATGACTACACAGTCAAATACTTTTAAGAAAAAAGGAGTATTCATATACGACCACAAAGTAAAATATAACTTTTACAAACAATACACAAAGTCCCCAGAGGTCAGAACTTTAGTTTTTGACAGGCGGGTCCCAGAGTCCTACTCCCCTCTAGCTAGTGGTAGTGGTTATTCCCCATTCACAATCGTCTACATTCAGTTTAAGCCCCACTAGTATTCCGAGTCTCAGAAGTTAACCTCTGATTCTCAATTACAGTCAAAAGAGTTCCAGTGCTGCAGCGCTATCTGTCAAACAAGTTCCCTGGGTCCGTCTGGCCTGAAAATCAGTCTTATGCATACTAGAAGGATCCAAGTGACTAGATTCTCAGAGCGCACTGCTTTTGTAGATATTGAAGCTGCAGCAACTGCCTCGAGAAAGTCTTTCAAATGTGGCCCAGGACAGCTGCTGTCTGGTGTACTTGATTTCCTCACATGCGGTCTTCCACTGGCCATGGGGGCTCTCGGTGCTCCTCCGATGCCTAGGAAGTTTTTCGAGTTCTTTCTCACAGACTGGGGGCAGGTGTGGAGGGTGTGACGATCCTTGTGCGGGTTCTCAGTCATGGTTTGGGCCCGCGCAGGTCACCACAGTCGCCTCCTTCCTCTGCCGATGGTCTCGACCAGACCACGCTTCTTCTTCTGTCCTGGTGCCCCCACCCCAGCATATGGGGTCACCATTCCTCCTCTGCACACAGTTCACAATTTTTGGGGACTCAAGTTCACTTCTTATAGTTCATTTCCAGACATCAAATGTGGTTTAGTGTCTGAGTCTTTGAAGGTTATGTTGGGAGTCTGCTTCCTTTTGAAGTTCCCTCTGTTTTCTCTTCCTCCAGAAAACAGTCTGTCACTGAAGGAGCGACTCCAAAGCTGAAAGCACCACAACATAGGCCATTTGAGTGGTTTGCGGCTCACACCTGGATGTCAGCCACAGTGATATGTGTATCAACGGTTACCTCAGGGCCTCAGCCCTACTCTTTATGATTCTCTTATCAGCCCCATTCTCTTCTGGGATGTGCCCATGCCCATTCCCAGCCACATCTCTCTGAATCAAAGAGCACCCTTTGAAGTGTAGGAAGAGCCTGGCTCTCCCTTCTGACAATGTGTCCCACCCAGCATACAGGAATGCAGCAATAGAAATAGACAAATTTGTCTGCGGGGATTTCTGTACCTCCACTTCTCATGCTCATCCAGTCTGCCCTGGGTCTCCCAAAATAGGGCCCAGAGACTTCCATGTAGTGTACCAATGACATGCCCATATCCACCCAGCACATGCATATAGCATACACGCGTTGCACAGTACTACATCCTCTATGTATTGTACCATTGCCAGCCCATGCATATAATATAAATGCACTGCACAGCACTGCATTATCCCTGTATTGTACCATTCACAGGCAAACATACACCCAACACATGTATATCGCACATGCACTGTTCAGCACTGCACATCAAACCAATGTAGGCAAAGGGTGAGTTAAGCACACAGTAGTGGAACTTTAAAAAGACCTGCTCACTCCTACTGATCATTTTGCTGCCACCACCGCGCTCTTGCTGCTTAACTCTTGGCAAAGGCAATGGTGCTTTGGGTGCCCTGCCCGGTCCAATAAAACCACATACGAGAGACAGACCTATTTCATGGCATACACTCGAATGTATGACGTTACAACGCATACATTTACAATGCATGCCTTTACAACACAGTTTTTACATCGCAACATCCTTTACAATGCATTCTTTTACATCGCATGCCATTACATCGCATTTTCAGAAACTACCTTTACAACGCATTCCATTACATCGCATTATACCTTTACAACGCATACCATTACAATTCATACCATTACATCGCATTTAAGGTAAGTGTTGGATAGTATAGGGGTGATAATTACTATTCTAATTCCAGTGAGTGCAACAGTAGGGTAAGTGTTGGATAGTGGTAGGGTACTATTTGTTGTAATGGTATGTATTGTAATGACTTGCGATGTAATGCCTGCGTTGTAGTGACATGCAATGTAATGGCTGCGTTGGAATGACATGTGATGTAAAGGATGTTGCGATGTAATGACTGCTATGTAAAGGTAGTGCGATGTAATGACTGCGTTGTGAAGGTTGTTTCCCCGTACACTCATGATCCATGAATGTCTATGACAACAAAAACCAGCATTAGGGATCCAGACATGAGTACAATTGGGGCACTCAAAGCAGGAATGCAGGTCCATCACCACCACTTTGCTTCCCAACAGACACTCTTCCTAGATCAGAACGCCTGGAACCAAATCTTAACCTGGAGAGGTTGAGAGGTCAAATTGGTTAAAACCGGTGGGAAAGTCAATCAACATTCATGTAGCTCAAGCCAACTTTGTACTCCAATACAACATCTAACCCTTGTAAATAAATAATCCATCTCAACAACTTGGGATTCTCTCCCATCATAGCCATTAACCATTTCAGCGGCTTATAATTTGTTTGTAATACAAACGTAGGTCCAAAGAAGTAAGATGGGAACGTACGCAAGTCCCACACTATGGAAAAGCAATTCTTCTCAATAGCTGTCCAGTTCTATTCTCTGGGTAGTAGCATCCTACTAATAAAGGTTACCGGACGCTCTCCACCTTTGACGTCTATTTGAGCTAACACCTCTCCAACTTCTTTATCAGAGACATGCTTCTTTACAATGAAAGGCTGATTATAGTCAGATGCTCTCAATACAGGTGCAGTGCATAGTGCTTTCTTCAGGTCCCCAAATGCTTTCTGACACTCCTGAGTCCAAATCACTTTCCTGGGCTGTTTGTTGGAGGTCAAAGCAATCAATGGGGCAACTATAATTCCATAGTTTGTGTGATAAATGTGGGTGTTGCTTGACTGGAGTGTGAGCTCTGGTCAGGTGACAGGCACCTGCTTCTTCCAGGGTGAACTGCAAAAAGTCACAAAATAAGCATGTGTTTAACCCTGGGTAGCATGTCCCAAAAAGCAGCCAGGTTTAACTTAGAAGCAATGTGTAAAGTATTTATGCAGCACACAAACAGTAATAAAGTGAAAACACAACACAAGAAAACCCCCAAATCAATTTAGAAAAAAGACAAAATTTTATAAATTATTTGACACCAAAACAACAAAAATTCAACCAGTGGAACTGGAGTTATAAACGTTTACATTTTAAGTTTTAAAATAGCACATAAAAGATCAAAGCACCAACCTCACAGGGACATCTAGCCGTGCAAGACCAGGACAAAGTCAAAAGTTAAGGCCTACTATGTTGGAGCGTGGTTCAGAAACAAGAAGTGGATTGTGCCCGGTCAGCGCTTGCCTGTGACCTCATAAAAAGTTCTTAAGAATAGTGTCAGAGAAGGTAAGGTTAGTGGTGAAGGTGTCTACATTCGGACTTAGTCATATAAATAGAAGTTGAGAAACTCTAGAGGGATGAAGCAGAGGGCTGTAGCAGAAGACAGTTCCACGAGGTCAGATACCCATTTGGTGAAGGACTGCTAAAGCATATTTTCTGCTGAGGTTAAGAACGTAGCAGGGGAAGTCGCAAAGTCAATCTGACCTGCGATGCTCCTCGGGCGGATAGACGAGCAGGTTGGTCCCCTTCTTCTCCTGGTTCTCAGAGAGCTTTTTGACCAAATTTTGTCAAAGTTCTTAGTTTTGGAAATTGACAATCTTGACACATTAAGCACCACAAACAAGGGTCCAGGACTGATGGGACACATCTTGGGGGTTCAGGACTCACTCAGGCTGGGTCCAGATGTAGATTCAAGATGGTGGGAGTCTGTTATGTCCCTGTGGCTCTGAGCAGGAGGCCAGCAAACTAGCCCTTCTGGTAGTCCTGGATGCAGGTATAGAAGCAGGGCTCAACAGTAGGTCTGGTCTCTGAGGGTTCAAGGCAGGCTCCAGGCAGCAAAGCAGTCCTTCAAGGTACAGCAGCAGTCTGGTACAGTGCACAGCAGACCACAGCAGCAGGCAGTCCTCTGGGAGTCCTCCCACAGGTCCCTTGGGGACCCCTTCCCATTTGTGAATGGGTTACCACCTACTTGAAGTAGGTGGTAATATGCGAATGATTTGCAACCGCATTCACGGTCACAAAACAGTCATGCATAACGTTAGGTTTCGGTATTTGGAAGGGACGCCCTAAACATGCCCCTTCCAAATACCGAATCGCAAACCCATTTTGCGATTCAGTAACAGGTTACCGAATCGCAAATTAGGGTTTGCTGCATCTGGAAAGCATTTCTTGCAAATTCCCCCATTTGTGAAGGCAAAACTGCTTGATGCATGTGCCCCTAAAAATGTTAAGTTACATTACTCGTGTAACATTTGGTTGGGAGACTCATTTAGAAAAATAATTATTTGTTATTGTAGCGAACATTTTTATTCATGCTTTTCATTACTAATTTGTTAAAGTGGTAAACGTTTTAATTCATAAACATGTCATATGCATTGTAACTCAAACTTTTCTATTTCTACAAATCCAAGCACGCTTTTACAGTGCTGGTACTTCAACTTTAATCAGTTTTAATGTTCATTTTCTAAACGTGAGCAAAGAGCAGATTAGGTTTTTGTTTGTCATAATTGTTTTCATGTCATGCAAAGTTTAAGCAGCTTTTATGCTGCATCAGTGGCATGCTTCATCACAGGGTTCCCACCCAAGATGCCTGGTGCATCTGGGTGTGCTCAACACCTGATTTACAGCGGAGCAGGTTGGCCTTATTTTTTTTTGTCTGGTATCAGGATAATTAAAATTACCTCAAGGTCTCCCTGCTATGAGAATTGACTTTTACTGATGGGAACTTTAGGTAAGGTTAAAACAAGATTTGATGTGAAACTAGGCTCTGATGATCTCTCGCATCTTTGGTCTGCAGGTTTCTGTCATTTGTTAGCTTCCCCTCAGGGTCAAATGGCTTTCTTCAGGCAGGACCGATTGATCCCTTATATCATGTGTCTATCATATATTAATGTACACATGCGTACTACTACTTGTGCATCTGCGCAGTTTTCCCATGACTTACGATCTCTTTGAGGATTCAACACAGGGTAGTGTCCTGTGAGTACATGTGAAATGGAGTTGTCCATAACATCACAGATATTTAAAGGCCAGACGATCTTTTAGTCACACATTTGCTAAGGTATCATGCCTATTATATACTTCTTTGGTGTCCTCTCTGGTGTCCTCCAAGTTCTGCAGAATCACACCCATCTCAGTGGGGAATGACATGACCTCAATGTTCACGCTTTAGCATGCCCCGACTGCCTTGTCTTAAAAATCTCCGCAATGCTACTAACAGCCAAATTAAAGAAATCGTAGTTCTTAGAGGTTGCATTTTGGAGCAGGTCTTCTTTGTGTTTCCATAGCTGACCAGGTCTCCCAGACCAAGAATATCTTTATCGCTTCTTCTGACCTTTGCCTCTATTTCCATTAACAAGAACTTCTTCAAAGTGACCTTCTAATTGATTTGCTGTGCAGAAGGGAGCAGCTCCATTAGATTGTACATTAAAATAAACTTCTTTTGATCAGGGTCACCTCAATTGAATTCACCATCTCCAGTGTGGAACCTTTTTAATGCTGGAAGGGAGACCCTGGAGTGAACAGTGTTGTTAACTTGCCTGTGATTTTATTTTTGTTTTCCTTAGGGGGCAACAGGACTTCTCTTAGGAGGTTCTCAATGAGCTAACCCACTCAGCCCTTAGTATATTTCCTGATGTTTACTTTCAGCTCTCTAGAATCTCCATGGGAACCAGTTCTCACTGCAGCACTGTAGAAAAAAAACTTTTTAGGGGTTCACTGATGCACCAGTCCTTAAACCAACAAAGAAGAGATTGGCACGGAAGCTGGAATATCAAAATAACAAGTTTATTAACCTCACATGAGGGAGACTGCGTCAATACGGAACCCTCAGACCGCTGTAATGAGGCAGCTCAAGTAGTACAGAGATCATGGGTCTTTTATACTGTATTTACCGCTGAGCATGCAGGGAGACTCAAAAAGAGGCAGTACAAGTGGGCACATGAATAGCTAGTGACATATAAGGATACATAAGAATCGCTTAGTCAACAGAGTGGGAGGGGTTACAATATTGCTGACATTAGTTAAAATAGCCTGACAGTTCTCTAAGAGCAGGTGCATTCTGGTAGCTACAGGTCTTTCTGAGCATGTGCAGTGCTCTGGCTCAGGGCTGAAGGAGTTAACTAACTGATGACACAAGCAGAATACAAGGGCATGCAATAGTGAAGAGAGAGAAAGCACATGGCGAGCACATGGCTAACTAAAATGGCTGCCAAAAACAAAATGACTTCAGCTGATGCTAACAGCCATTGCAGCTAGTTTCCACAGCACCTTCATTAAATATCAGAGGGTCATGATTACTCATCAGGGCAGCTTGTCGGGAATTCTCTCTCCTGCATCCCCCTTCCAACCTCTTTGCTTGTCATCACTCCACAGCCCTCTCTGGCACCATTACTGCATGAAAGGATGCAGTAGTTCTTTGCAACTGTGATTTACCATAGGGACCTCTGTAGTTACACTACTTGCCCCTGCACTCGTGTTCGTGTTTTAGGGTCCATGCTACGCTCATCATTTCCTGTGCGAAGAGCTCAGGAACGCAACTCCCAGAAGCCAAGCCTGTGCCTGGTGCCAGGTGGGGTATAGTGACACAGCCTAAACATCCTGCAGGGCAACTGAGAGATCTCCAAAGACTAAATTAGGTTTATCAGGAGCACCACCGTTAATCATTTCCAAAACCTTCCTTCCAAAAAAGTGCTTCCCATTATCTCATCTTTACTACCAAACAGATCATTGGAATGGGAGCTGCGCAGAAGCTCCAGGCAATACCAATACACTTGGTGACCAGAATGCTCCATTGCCCTTTTTGGGGCTTTCTGTTCCCAAGCATCTGTTTCTGGTACTCCGGTAGGTCCACCTGAAGGGATACATGAGACTTAAATGATTATTTAGGAAAGGGACAGGATGTATCCTGTAGCATGGATTCTTCTGGTAATACTATCTGTGCCCTGCTAGTGAAATCTCAGCCTCCTTGTTCTGTGTGCTGTTGACCAGACCACTTTTTTGGGATGATATTATTCTTGTGGACGTTTCTCATACCACCCTCTGCTTTCTTGCCATACAGGTCCCTGCTCCAAAAGGGGGCATCCAGGAAGTGGCCACAATCAAGGTATCTATTCTAGGGCCTGGCGTCAACTTCACTGAGAGCAAGAATGTCTTGATCCGGCAAATCAACAATGGGATTTTGGTGCAGACTGACAAACCTATCTACCGACCAGGGCAGAACGGTAAGACTTTAACCCGCTTCCTCCAACATGGACATTGCCCTGAGTATGTTGTTTTAACTTACGCTAGAACAGGGATGTTTAAATTTGATGATTATACACATGCGTGTTACAGAGTCTTCCATAATAGCCCTGAATAGACTTAAATTGATTAGACCATCGGAAAACATTAATTCGCTAATAACATTCACTCTATTTGAGAATTTGGCATTAAACCTTTATAAAAAATGTCTTAGATGGGATGACTTCTGTATTATCTTTTTTATTTGCACCTTGGCTAAGAGCATGAAGTTACAAAGATCAGGTGGTTTCAAAAGTCCTATTCAAAATCCAGTAGAATTTCTTTCCTGACCACTAAATTAAAGAATGCTGATAGGATTGACTGAAAAAACTTGCCATGAACTTGGGCCAGAATGGATCCTGTTTGTGAGCCCTGGTGTAGATCTGTTTAGTGAAAATTAAGGGGCCTATTAGGATTGCGGTCGGGAAATCTCCCCGACCGCCATGGTAGCGGGAAAAGACTGCCTGCAAGGACCGCGGCATAACCGCCGGTCCAATTAGGATGCTCCGCAGTCGAAATCCGACCGCGGCAGTCGGATTCTGGCGATTATCATTGCGGCAGTCGCTGCTGCCAGCAGCACCGCCGCGGTGTGAAAAGGAGCATGCCATGCATGTCACTGCACTGCGTGGCAGGCACTGCACAGTGCCTGCCAACTGGTACAGGGACATGTAGGGGGGTACCATGGGTACCCCCCAGTGCACCCACACACACCCAACACATTTGGGGCCTGCAATGGGCCCCCGGAGATATTCTCTGCATGCCTTTCCATGACAGTTCCACCGATGTCGAAAGGCTGGCTTCTGCCGGCATCATAATCATGCCGGCGGAGCCTGGCCCTGCACCAGCATCATTGTGGCAGTCCAGTTCCGCCCGCTAGGCATGCGTGCGGACTGGTATCGGCGGAAAAGTGGCGGGCGGAGATTCTCACCGCCGCAGTCGTCACCGCCATGCTAATGGGACAGGCGGTTTTCCGGGATGCAATCGCGGGCGGATGTCTGCCACCGGTCCGGCGTTTACCACCGCCGGCCCAGCGGCAGCCACCCACCCGCCACCCTAATAGACCCCTAAATGTTTACTAATGGCTAAAAGACTTTTATAAGGGTTTATTTTATTGAAACCTAGACTCTTAAGTTTGCAAACTACATTTATTTTCCAACAAAAACCCAAATGTTATTGGCTTTGAAACTGCTTTTCTGATCTGTGTGTTCAGGATTTGTGAACTGGGCTAAGCAGTTCTTGAAACGCAAAAAGCTGAATCGCTACCAACCTTAAACAACTTTATTCCAGCTGCCAGTACATTATGCAAGTGGTTTGAAAACCGCAAGTCGTAAACTTCCAATACAAAAAGTATTATGGGAAGCCTGTGGGTGCAAAACCCTAAACTTGGGAGATGGGAGGAATACGAGGAGAAAAATCAAAGGGGTGGATTATCCCCCTAATTAATATGGCTCTATCCACCTTCTGCAAGGCCAATAACCTAAAGATCAGCGGCACAAAAAAGAGGTGGTAATTATTATCCGCAGACTCAAAAGCAGAGGGAAGGAGTTTAACCAGGGGAGTGTGATTAAAGACGTGGACACCTACAAATACCTTTGGGGCTTGGTTGGACAGCAGGGGGCACACTGCTCCACATTTTCTTGCCCAACAGGCGGTGGAAAATGTGGATTTTTAAAATAAACATGTAGGAAAGTCCGAATTTTATTAAAGACATGGAGGAGAGTATTATGCTTTTCTTTCTTGCCTTTAATTCAATAGCAGCCAGGTAATCAAATGGTTAACAGAAAGAAAAGAAAAGTATATCATAGTCATATCATTTTTATTTGTTTCAAGGAAAAGAATCATAAAAGTATGCAGTTCAGTAATAGAACAAAAAATATTAATCACAATTTAAAAACAGATACCATAAAAACAGACAGGGATCAACATATTTCAGTTAATGTGTTTCTTCTAATAATCACAGCTCTCAGATACCTTGCTAATACAACACATATAAACAGATTTGGGAGAAGTTGTTGAAATAAGTACGCCGGTCTGCACTGTCTAAAATTTTGAGATTTCAATAGGGGCTTAATAAAAGTGATTCTTCATTCAGTGTAAAATTTGCAAAAAAACAAAACATGGATGGTCGATTGGTTGGACATCTTATCACAAGGGCAACTTATTAATTGACGTGACCAATTGCTAAAATTGGGAAAGCTTGTCAAGTGATGAAAGATATCTAGCCTAAAACGCATCAAAACAAACCTGTTTTGAGCATTTAAAACATTAAATAGATATGGTTGCATCGAAAAACTGGTCAAAATCATTTGATCATGCTGTACAGTTGGCTTGACCACTTCCACCAACAATCTTGCTTCCTCTAGGTTATTTAAACATTCTGTTTTTAAAACATTCCTCATAATATGCTTCAAGGATTCAGGGTTGTCATAGAATTCTGGGTGGTCAATGTCCATCATAAAGTTCTTAATGTATTTTAGCCACTGTATTTTCAAAGCATGCTCAGAACCACAACAATCCTGTACAATTGCGCGATTGAAGTCCATACAGTCCGATGTCCATAACTTGTGCCAGGGAAGAACAGGCTGTACCCTTAACAGATCTGCTACATAGGTTACTCCTAATTCCGCATGGCTCACAAAATTAGAACTACTGTTTGGGAGCCCAAGAAGATTTTTTGAAAACCCATTTTCTAACGACTGCAATGAATCCACATTTGCATGTCCCCACAGGTCAGAGCCATACATCGCAGTTGACATACATTTGGTATTATAAATGGTCAACATTTATTTGGGATGTTTACATCCAAGTTTTCTTGAGAAGTTACACAGGCCCATAACTGATCCATGAAACTGCATCCTTCTCGATTTTACTGCGCTTCTCCAATTCCCTTGCCCATCAAATAAAATTCCTAAGTACAAAAAGGTGCCTGTGGTAAAATCGTGTCTCCTATAAAATTGTTGCGCCCTTTATACGACTTTCGACCTGCTTTCAAAATGTAAGTTTTGCTTATATTAATTAATAACCCCAAATCCTCCATAAAATGAACAAAATTATCTAAAAGGTGCTGCAGGGCCATGGGAGTGCGGGCAATAAGCACCGCATCATCTGTGTATAGCAGAACTGGTATTGGTCGATGACCAATTTGAGGCAGATCGATACATTTGTCTGTCTTGCAAAGGTATTGTAAATAGTCTACTGTTTAAAAGTTCAAGCATGGTTGCCACATTTGGAGCCAACATGTTGGCCATCTTGCAATGGCAAAACAGTTATACACTATGGACAACAGCATTCCACTATGATCACCTGCTATAGTGGAAGTGGCCACGTGGAATGAGGTCCCCTGCAGATCAAAGGAGTGGCAAACAATCAAACCATTAGCAGTGTGTGGAAAGCTATACCATCCTCTTCAGAAGCAATCAAATAACATCATTTGCGGTCCAACCAGCCATGATACTGAAGCTCATTCATTCTCAGGCGGCTATACATACGTGATTAGAAAATTCATAACTCCCAGGCCAGAGAAGCCAATGACTGCTGTATACTGCACCATTACCCAATGCAATTCGCTGTGATGGATGGAAGCAGAGTGTAGATGACACTCAGACATTCCATTGGCAGAACACAGTGACCCAAAGGCCCTCTGCTGTATCTATAAGGTATATATTTATATACATGCATCTATGCATTTTTTAATGTTTTTTTGTTACAAGCAAGATCCTGACAGGCATCCAGGAGATTCTAGTAAGAATGATTACAATGTAAATCTTCTCCCCCAAGGTTTTGTCAGGGGCTGTAACTAACACCAAAATCATTCACTACAAAGCAATTTGACATTTTGTGTAACAAAATACAAACCTATGGGCTTTAATACAGATAAATAACATCCACTCTTCAATGCCTATTGCTTTTAACATATGGATTTGACAATCAACATGTCAAGCTTAATGTATTTATCACATCTTTTCATAATAAACATATCAGATCTATGGCAACAGAAATAGTTTTTCTACTAAATCAGACATTTAACTGTCATTAATGGATCAACACCGTAAGCAATTGAGACCTTCTAAACTGAACATAAGCTTACCCACAAGGAACCCATCAGGAAAACAGGCAATACAATTAAAATAGTGTACGGAATTACAGTTGGCAAAGCAAAATGTTTTTCTTTCTAAGGAGGGCTAACAAGAATTTTAACAGTGCATGTCTTCTATACCTTTTTAGAGGAAGTAATCAGCACCAAATTGCTTGCCTACTATGATAATCTGTGCAAGGCCACGTAACAAAATGCCTATCTGTAGGCCTTAATACAAAGTAATAACAATCTACCCTTAAATTCCCACTGACTTTAACATATGCTTTTAACAATCAGTATGTCAGGCTTACTTCCTTTATTGTAATGTTTAACTATAAACATTAAGCCTATAACCTTTATCATTGGTTTGTCACCATAAGCAACTCAGACCTACTGTGTTGGTTCATAAGATTGTAACGCTTTTGCCCTAAGTGGGATGGGTATTCCCAGACGTGGGACCCGTGCTCACTACGCCACTGGAGTCAAGCTATCCTGGCTGATGACGGCTGATAGCCAGAAACCGGTCCTAGGATGCTTGATTCCGGTCCAGGGAAGACATGGCTTGGCAGTTCGGGCTGGACTGTTCCCATGAGGCACAGGGTCAAGACTGATTTGCATATGGCCATGTCTAAACTGGGGTGGTGTAGTGGGCAAAAGAACGATGGATTTAACCCAGATCTCTTGACTGGGGGAGAATGTCTGCATTGTCAGTATTCCGTCCATCATTTGTTTGTTGTAACGCTTTTCGCCCTAAGTGGGATGGGTATTCCCAGACGTGGGACCCGTGCTCACTACGCCACTGGAGTCAAGCTATCCTGGCTGATGACGGCTGATAGCCAGAAACCGGTCCTAGGATGCTTGATTCCGGTCCAGGGAAGACATGGCTTGGCAGTTCGGGCTGGACTGTTCCCATGAGGCACAGGGTCAAGACTGATTTGCATATGGCCATGTCTAAACTGGGGTGGTGTAGTGGGCAAAAGAACGATGGATTTAACCCAGATCTCTTGACTGGGGGAGAATGTCTGCATTGTCAGTATTCCGTCCATCATTTGTTTGTTGTAACGCTTTTCGCCCTAAGTGGGATGGGTATTCCCAGACGTGGGACCCGTGCTCACTACGCCACTGGAGTCAAGCTATCCTGGCTGATGACGGCTGATAGCCAGAAACCGGTCCTAGGATGCTTGATTCCGGTCCAGGGAAGACATGGCTTGGCAGTTCGGGCTGGACTGTTCCCATGAGGCACAGGGTCAAGACTGATTTGCATATGGCCATGTCTAAACTGGGGTGGTGTAGTGGGCAAAAGAACGATGGATTTAACCCAGATCTCTTGACTGGGGGAGAATGTCTGCATTGTCAGTATTCCGTCCATCATTTGTTTGTTGTAACGCTTTTCGCCCTAAGTGGGATGGGTATTCCCAGACGTGGGACCCGTGCTCACTACGCCACTGGAGTCAAGCTATCCTGGCTGATGACGGCTGATAGCCAGAAACCGGTCCTAGGATGCTTGATTCCGGTCCAGGGAAGACATGGCTTGGCAGTTCGGGCTGGACTGTTCCCATGAGGCACAGGGTCAAGACTGATTTGCATATGGCCATGTCTAAACTGGGGTGGTGTAGTGGGCAAAAGAACGATGGATTTAACCCAGATCTCTTGACTGGGGGAGAATGTCTGCATTGTCAGTATTCCGTCCATCATTTGTTTGTTGTAACGCTTTTCGCCCTAAGTGGGATGGGTATTCCCAGACGTGGGACCCGTGCTCACTACGCCACTGGAGTCAAGCTATCCTGGCTGATGACGGCTGATAGCCAGAAACCGGTCCTAGGATGCTTGATTCCGGTCCAGGGAAGACATGGCTTGGCAGTTCGGGCTGGACTGTTCCCATGAGGCACAGGGTCAAGACTGATTTGCATATGGCCATGTCTAAACTGGGGTGGTGTAGTGGGCAAAAGAACGATGGATTTAACCCAGATCTCTTGACTGGGGGAGAATGTCTGCATTGTCAGTATTCCGTCCATCATTTGTTTGTTGTAACGCTTTTCGCCCTAAGTGGGATGGGTATTCCCAGACGTGGGACCCGTGCTCACTACGCCACTGGAGTCAAGCTATCCTGGCTGATGACGGCTGATAGCCAGAAACCGGTCCTAGGATGCTTGATTCCGGTCCAGGGAAGACATGGCTTGGCAGTTCGGGCTGGACTGTTCCCATGAGGCACAGGGTCAAGACTGATTTGCATATGGCCATGTCTAAACTGGGGTGGTGTAGTGGGCAAAAGAACGATGGATTTAACCCAGATCTCTTGACTGGGGGAGAATGTCTGCATTGTCAGTATTCCGTCCATCATTTGTTTGTTGTAACGCTTTTCGCCCTAAGTGGGATGGGTATTCCCAGACGTGGGACCCGTGCTCACTACGCCACTGGAGTCAAGCTATCCTGGCTGATGACGGCTGATAGCCAGAAACCGGTCCTAGGATGCTTGATTCCGGTCCAGGGAAGACATGGCTTGGCAGTTCGGGCTGGACTGTTCCCATGAGGCACAGGGTCAAGACTGATTTGCATATGGCCATGTCTAAACTGGGGTGGTGTAGTGGGCAAAAGAACGATGGATTTAACCCAGATCTCTTGACTGGGGGAGAATGTCTGCATTGTCAGTATTCCGTCCATCATTTGTTTGTTGTAACGCTTTTCGCCCTAAGTGGGATGGGTATTCCCAGACGTGGGACCCGTGCTCACTACGCCACTGGAGTCAAGCTATCCTGGCTGATGACGGCTGATAGCCAGAAACCGGTCCTAGGATGCTTGATTCCGGTCCAGGGAAGACATGGCTTGGCAGTTCGGGCTGGACTGTTCCCATGAGGCACAGGGTCAAGACTGATTTGCATATGGCCATGTCTAAACTGGGGTGGTGTAGTGGGCAAAAGAACGATGGATTTAACCCAGATCTCTTGACTGGGGGAGAATGTCTGCATTGTCAGTATTCCGTCCATCATTTGTTTGTTGTAACGCTTTTCGCCCTAAGTGGGATGGGTATTCCCAGACGTGGGACCCGTGCTCACTACGCCACTGGAGTCAAGCTATCCTGGCTGATGACGGCTGATAGCCAGAAACCGGTCCTAGGATGCTTGATTCCGGTCCAGGGAAGACATGGCTTGGCAGTTCGGGCTGGACTGTTCCCATGAGGCACAGGGTCAAGACTGATTTGCATATGGCCATGTCTAAACTGGGGTGGTGTAGTGGGCAAAAGAACGATGGATTTAACCCAGATCTCTTGACTGGGGGAGAATGTCTGCATTGTCAGTATTCCGTCCATCATTTGTTTGTTGTAACGCTTTTCGCCCTAAGTGGGATGGGTATTCCCAGACGTGGGACCCGTGCTCACTACGCCACTGGAGTCAAGCTATCCTGGCTGATGACGGCTGATAGCCAGAAACCGGTCCTAGGATGCTTGATTCCGGTCCAGGGAAGACATGGCTTGGCAGTTCGGGCTGGACTGTTCCCATGAGGCACAGGGTCAAGACTGATTTGCATATGGCCATGTCTAAACTGGGGTGGTGTAGTGGGCAAAAGAACGATGGATTTAACCCAGATCTCTTGACTGGGGGAGAATGTCTGCATTGTCAGTATTCCGTCCATCATTTGTTTGTTGTAACGCTTTTCGCCCTAAGTGGGATGGGTATTCCCAGACGTGGGACCCGTGCTCACTACGCCACTGGAGTCAAGCTATCCTGGCTGATGACGGCTGATAGCCAGAAACCGGTCCTAGGATGCTTGATTCCGGTCCAGGGAAGACATGGCTTGGCAGTTCGGGCTGGACTGTTCCCATGAGGCACAGGGTCAAGACTGATTTGCATATGGCCATGTCTAAACTGGGGTGGTGTAGTGGGCAAAAGAACGATGGATTTAACCCAGATCTCTTGACTGGGGGAGAATGTCTGCATTGTCAGTATTCCGTCCATCATTTGTTTGTTGTAACGCTTTTCGCCCTAAGTGGGATGGGTATTCCCAGACGTGGGACCCGTGCTCACTACGCCACTGGAGTCAAGCTATCCTGGCTGATGACGGCTGATAGCCAGAAACCGGTCCTAGGATGCTTGATTCCGGTCCAGGGAAGACATGGCTTGGCAGTTCGGGCTGGACTGTTCCCATGAGGCACAGGGTCAAGACTGATTTGCATATGGCCATGTCTAAACTGGGGTGGTGTAGTGGGCAAAAGAACGATGGATTTAACCCAGATCTCTTGACTGGGGGAGAATGTCTGCATTGTCAGTATTCCGTCCATCATTTGTTTGTTGTAACGCTTTTCGCCCTAAGTGGGATGGGTATTCCCAGACGTGGGACCCGTGCTCACTACGCCACTGGAGTCAAGCTATCCTGGCTGATGACGGCTGATAGCCAGAAACCGGTCCTAGGATGCTTGATTCCGGTCCAGGGAAGACATGGCTTGGCAGTTCGGGCTGGACTGTTCCCATGAGGCACAGGGTCAAGACTGATTTGCATATGGCCATGTCTAAACTGGGGTGGTGTAGTGGGCAAAAGAACGATGGATTTAACCCAGATCTCTTGACTGGGGGAGAATGTCTGCATTGTCAGTATTCCGTCCATCATTTGTTTGTTGTAACGGTTCATAAGATTTCCCACTAGGCATCCATCAGGTACACCATATTAAAATTACAAATATGTAGAAAATACAGTTGGCAAAGCAATACAATAATTCCTGCTAATAGAGCATTTTGAGGATTACCATACTGCAAATCATTTATTCTCGTGGTTTGTTCAGATGGAACACCGGTGTGAGAAGTTGGCCTGGCATATGCTAGTCGCTAGTTATAGTGGCCACTTGCACCAGTCCAATTCGACTCTTATGGTAGATAGGTTTAAGACAACCTTCTAAAGGAAGCTATCCTAGTGGTAGCTGTGGAGAGCAGCCTTCAGGCTAAGTCTCAGAGGAATGTAAAGCATCTTGTTTTACCTTATAATCTCTTGAATTACCAAATGAAAGGACACCACACAGGTATATATATCAAATATATATGTATTTATTACTAGACACAGTCTACTAATCTCTTAATGAGATTAGAGGCCAGATACACATTCCAATGTCAACGTTTCACAATAAATTAAGCACAAATATGGCTGGAGCCCTAGGGACATACCAGACCATATACTAAAAAAATGGTATAAGAATGTCGACTTGCAAAATGACAAGGCCTGGGGAATCGCTGGGGCTTCACTACTGCAGTGTTAGCAGGTAAGTAACAGGCCCACGGGAGACGCGTGCAGTGTGTGAACACAGCCGCGGGTTCCCTATTGATTACAATGGAGCAAGTCGCGGTTTGATTTTTAAAGGTTTAGGCTACTTCGAGGAAGTCTACAAGCACGCCACTTACAAGGTAAGTACTTCGAGGGCCAACACACACTAGGGCACCGGAGTGCACGAGTTACCTCACCCAGGGAAGCCGGGTGCATAGGTGTCTTTTGGTGTCGGGTCGCGTCGCTGTTTTCTATGGAGACCAAAGAAGACTTGCTGCTTGCGTCGACTGAAGAAGTGTCCGGTGGAATCCAAGGGTGGATTCAAGATGCAGAAGACCTGAAAATTGAAGGGACAGTGTTCAAAGTCACTTGTCAGTGACCGGTGGCCAGGAAGATGGATTACCACAGCTGTCGGGTGATTTCAGGTCGTCGATGGTGTTTTGACTCTTCGCTCACGAGGTCCAGGAAGGATCGTTGATGACCAGCAGCTGGATTCGGAGTATCCCATGACGTCTGCAGCTGACTGCGGTGTTGGCAACCGGATTGGAGCCAACAAGCCTTGGCAACTGCAAGTCTCGTGTAGACTGAAGGAAGTCAATTTGTCCAGACCAGCAAGGTCTGAGGGACTCACCCAGCAAGGGTGAGTGAGGGCAGGCCTGGAGCAACCAGGGGAGCCCTTTGAGTTGCTAAGAAAGTCTTCGGGGGACCCACTAGCCAACGGGCAAGTGATCGCGAAGACACCTCTTCAGGAAATGCTTCACAGGAGCCCACGGTCACTTGGGAAGGGGTAGGCCTCTGATTTTCTCTGTAAAACCTGCTGGAGGCTTGGGCCACAAAATGGTCCAAAGCACAAGTTTGTAGAACGTCGTGATGGGATTGCGCTCGACAATAGTGCACGGTCCCCGGGTATTGCTGTTCCTCGTCACACGTGGGGTCCACTCGCCACAGCTTCACTGGGGACTCACGATGGCCGTCGAGAAGTCAGGAAATCCACTTCCGGGGCAGCAGGGACTTCGAACCCTGGTGGGAGCGGGAAAGTTTGCAGCCGTTGATTAAGGTTTTTTGGTGCCTGCCAAGCAGGGGAGTCACTCCTTGACTCCAAGGGAGATTCTTCTGTCTTCCAAAGGTAGTGGAACGTCGAAGGGCCAGGATTCTTCTTTGTAGAGCGTCGTCCAGGGTTATCTGATTTGCAATGGCAAAGTTTGCTATCTTATAGTGAAGATAGGGGAGGGACTAGCTCCATGACCACTCCTCTAGGAGGGTCAGGGTAGGGGGTGGTTACACCCACTTTCCTTTGTCCAGTTTCGCGCCAGAGCAGGGACAGATAGCCCCTGAACCGGTTTGAGCTGGCATATGCACAGAGGAGCCTACTGCTCCCCCAGTGCAGGACTTCAAAGCACTCTAGGAGTGCACCCACCCAGATCTGGGTAGCTGCAGAGGGGTCCTGCTCATGCAGAGGCACCCCCTCACATAGTAAGCCAAGCACCCTGCCCTCAAGATTGATAGGGCCTGCCATAGGGGTGGCTGATAGGTTTATATGAGTGTGTATGGTGAGATATAGGAACCTATACCTCAGTGAGGAGTGCTAACACTACCTCACACAGGCTGCAGTAGCAGGCCTGTGGTGTCAGATTGAGTCTGCTTCCCAGGGGTGGCATAATACATGCTTCAGCCCCTGATAGGCCTGTGAAGTGCCTATGCCCTAGGTACCTAAGGTACCATATACTAGGGCTCATAAGGTACCACAGTATCCAATCACTAGTGCATCTAATATGCACACCAAGTCGTTTAGAGAGAACAGAGAGACTGGGGCCCTGATTAGCAGGGACCCAGCCAGACTATAGCCGGAAACCAGTGTATACATCAGAAAAAAAGTGGGGGCAACATAAGTGCAGATCCTACTCTCCTACAGCCGGCATCAAACCCTTGCTTACTACAGTAATATGCGAGATTCCATCTAACAAAATGTCTGCCTACAGGCTTTAACAAAGTCTACTAACAATCCACTCATAAAAGCTATTTGCCTTTAAGATATACTTTTCACAAAAAGTAAGTAAGGACCTAAGGAATGTCACATAACGTTTCCCAGTGATCTGATAAGACCTCTATCCTTTACCAATGACTTGACAGTATATATACAACCCAGGCCTACCGAAGTGCTCAGAAACTAGCAACTATCATGCATATATATAAAAATTACAAATACGTACAAGTTACATTTGGCAAAACAATATACAACCCCTCTCAATAAGGCCAAACAAGAATCTTCACAGTTACATTCTACTGCCAGGGTGTTAGACCTGTCAGCCTTTGGCAGTTCCCTCCTCATATTATTATTTTTTCTTGTCCCTTCCCCTTCTCATTTTTCTGTCTACCAAACTTTTTGGGTGCTGATGTAGAGGTTCTGGGCGCTTCACCCTCACTACCTGAGGGGGAGGCGCAAGGTGCTCCGCTGAGGAAAACTAGAGAAGGGAGGTGAGCTTCACAAAATGGTGGCACCAACTGTCACCTCAGCACCTGGACCTTGACTGCCATGGGAGGTTCCGGAACCTTCTGGGCCCCTCTGGCAAGTCAGGCCCAAGGTGATAAATAGAGGTGACAGGTGGGCGGCCATTTTAGAGCAGAGCAGAGCAGCCAGTTAGCCAGGAGTAAGGCACCTGAGTGGGGAGGTGGCTGCGCTAGTCAGGGAGTGACAGGTCTCTAGGCCTGCGGTGTTTCCCTTGCCAGTGATAACCCCCCCAACCTTTTGACCGGTCCCTGGGTGCTGCCAGTGGTTTCAGTTATCCCAGTATCTGGGGAGGACTTGAAGAGGAGCGAAGCCCTGATCCCTTCGTTCTGAGAAAGGGCCATTGCAGGGGGCTAGGGTCTGACAGCTCCACTGTTGCCTGGAATTGTCTCTGTTAACGAAGCTGGGAATGGTGGGTGTGCCCTTGGCCTGGGGGTCCTAACAGTTCCAGCCCTGGTGCGTGAGAGGAACGGCCCCGTG
The DNA here is from genome assembly GCF_964204655.1 of Triturus cristatus. Lineage (NCBI taxonomy): Eukaryota > Metazoa > Chordata > Amphibia > Caudata > Salamandridae > Triturus > Triturus cristatus. The sequence continues at coordinate 1,700,092,491 of NC_140590.1, forward strand.
TCACTGCCATCTCCCCTCCTTCCCGAGTGCTGCCCTCTACCTTTGGTTGCCTCCCCAATTGCCGGGTTCCTGTCAGCGGGATATCGGGAAGACTGGAAAGTGCCCCAAACTCACCGCCGCCGCCCGAAGGAGCTGGCCGCCTCGGTCACGTCCCTCGCGTCAGCTGAGGTGAGTCCCCTCCGTGGAGGCACCAGCGGCCGAAGCAGAGTCGAGGAAATTCCTTCCTATCACGTAACGGGGGCGCCGGCCGTGTCATAGGCCTCGCCCCTGCCCTCGTCCTGCCTCCTTCGCTCTTGTCCAGCCTCCTCTACCCCTCGTCATCACTCCCCGCGAGCTGTGCCGCTCTAGCGGGAGTGAAGCGGCTTCAGGACTTTCTGGGCATCGGCGAGACCAGTGCAAGGGCCCCGGAGGGCCGAAGAGCACAGGTAAAATCCCCGGGGAGGGGGGCGGAGAATTCATCAGCTCGGGAGGGCTGCCGAGAAGTCTCCAGTCTCTCCGGAGGCAGCCCCGCATCTGCCTCTCCCCAGGAAAGACTGGGACTGGGCCGCGAGTGCCCGAGGAGACACCGGGAGGTGTGGGACATTGATGGCCTTAACGCCACCTAGCGAGTGAGGCGGGGAAGAGCCATTGGAATCGCTGAAACCCCCCAAGGAACCGACTGTATTATCTGGAAGCCATACGCCAGGCTGCTCCCCTCACAAGGGGGATAAAGCCCCAGTTGCAATGTCCCTATTAAAGCGGGTTATTGACATGTTCTTACTATAATGAATTCATCCCAAAGTATACTTAATGATATGCGCGTACAATGAGGAATTCATGCTAGGATATTCCTAATGTCATGCTCGTCCTAGGAGGGATTCATGCCAGGTTATATTGAATGAAATGTTCGTGCTATGATGACTTTATGCTAAGTAATTTCCAATGAAATGTTCGTGCTATGATGAATCTATGCTAAGTAATTTCCAATGAAATGTTCGTGCGATGATGAATTCATGCCAAGTCAGACTTAATGTTGATCTGTAAGGGCCAGTTGTGTCTTAAGAGTTAGAGGAACGTTCCAAGGAAAACGAAATGTAATGTTTTATGTTGTAATGCCAAAGTGAACATCCGATTTTAATGAGATAAAGTCTTGGAGTATTCTTCAAAGTTTGATCGGTGTAGTGTCCTTTCTTTGGAGTGGCGCTGCGCAGGATTGCAAGCTGGGTAGGATGCAAGCATGAGAGGCCAAGTGGAGATGTAAGTCTGTTGACCTGAGCCAAGCTACCCCCAGGACATAGGTCCAACAAATTGGTGCTCAGCGGTGGGATCCTTATTCACTGCTTGCATCCGCTTAAAAGCAGTTTTGCGCGCATCACCACCTACACCTGATTGTTTTAACTGGAGTTTTCTCCAGATTGTTTTCCTGATTGGGGGTTTTCAAAATTGTCCTGTGTTATACTTCCTTTCTTGGGAAAGTCTTCCAGTGTAAAGTTCTTTTTGACTGTGTTGGGGTCCCACCTGGTAGGATGGAATTTTGAATTGGGTATGCTGGAGGAATATACGGTGGCCCAATTGAAGGAATTCTGCCAGGAGAGGGAGGTTTTCTTTAAGCAGGGGGCGAAGAAAACAGAGCTCCAAGCAAGCTTAAGAGCCTGGGTTATGGCCCACCCTAGCGGGAAACGGGAGGAGGAACCAGGACTAGACCCCCTGGAAGAACCGGAAGTCCTTTTTCCCCCTGGGAGCGGCAATATGGACGTCGGGTCTAGGGCCCCATCAAGAGTGGGTAGTAGCGCCTCAGGGGGGAGCTTGTCCTCTGCCGATCTAGTTGACCAGAGGGAGGAGAGGCAGTTTAGAATGGATCTGGCCCGGTTGGAAAAGGAGAGGGAGGAGAGGAGGTTCCTCCATGAGCTCCATTTAAAGGAGTTAGAGCTCAAAGCCCTTCAACTTGGAACCCCCAGCAGTCCTAATGGTGGCAGCATACCGAGAGAAATCCCGAGAGAGTCCAAGCCCTACCTGCCCAAAGATGTAGTTGCCAGCTATGGTGTCGGGGATGACATTGTAAAATGGCTGGCTGCCTATGAGGTCTCTAAGAGCCCATGGGGTCCCCGAAGCACAGTGGGGGGGTGGCCTATATAGGTATATGCCTCCGGTGGGGAGGGATGCCTTGTTAGCATTAGAACAGTCAGACCAGACCAAGTACCCCATCATGAAGGTAGCCCTAGTGAGGAAATTTGGGCTGACCCCTGAAAAATTCAGGCAGAGGTTTCGGGGCAGTCAAAAGTTGGCCACCCAGAATTGGGTGGACTTCTTGGACTATGCCAAGAAGGCCTTAGAGGGCTGGGTGCAGGGCAGTGAGGTCAAGGACTATGAGGGACTGTATAATTTAATTTTAAAGGAGCACCTCCTCGAGAAAAGTTTTCCGGAGCTGCATCAGCACCTGGTAGACAGCAAGCTAACTAATCCCAGGAAGCTTGCAGAGGAGGCGGATATCTGGGCGAGTACCCGGGTATCCTCAAAAGGGACTGGAGGGAATTTCCAAGGGGCTGGACAGGGCACCCCCCAGAAGAAAGAGGGGGGCGACAAAAAGAGGGAGTTCCCTAAAGGCCCCCAAAAGAGTTCACAAGGGAGGGGAGTAGGATTCCCTCCTAAGGTTGGCCCCCACAAACCCCCTTATCCTGACCGTGGTCAGCAGCCTAGGGTTGTCCGATGTTATGAGTGTGGTGAGGTTGGGCATTATAAGGGGGATGCCAAGTGTCCCAAGAGACCACACCCTCCCATTGGAGGAAAAACCCCTGGGGTGGCGAGTGTAGTGCTCGGGGAGGAGTTGCCCCTAGATAAGGGAGGTGAGTGGGCAGGGCTAACCTTAGTGTCCTTAGGGGATTGTGAGATGGTTCCTAAGACCCAGGTGCCCTCGAATACTACTAAGTACAGGCAATGGGTCACCATCAATGCCCAGAGGGTGGAGGCTCTGAGGGACACAGGAGCCAGCATGACTATGGTAAGGCGTCAGCTGGTGTCCCCAGAGCAGGTGGTTCCCAATGTAGTCCACCCGGTTGTGATGGCTGACAACCGAGAGGGTCACTATCCGGTGGCCCAGATTCCCTTTGAGTGGGGAGGGGTTGCGGGTCCTCTACGAGTTGCGATAAGCCCTGCCATGCCGGTCGACTGCCTGTTGGGAAACGACCTTGAACACTCGGCGTGGAAGGAGGTTGAGTTCAGGGCCCACATGGAAATGTTGGGGACCCCTGAGTGGACGTGTGCCAACACTCGGTCCGTGACTGCCCGAAGAGGGGATTCACAGAGGTTGGAGCCTGGGACAAAGGCCCAACCAGCTGCCGGAAAGGGTAAATGGGGACGGGGGAAGCCTGCCCTGGCATCTGACCCTCCACAGGTGGATGGGGCCACTGAAGTGGTCCCGGAGTCTACGGAGGGGGATGTAACTTCCCTGGAGGGCTTACCGACCCCTGCAGATTGGCAGGTGGAGGGAGGACCTACTAGGGAAGAGTTTTGTCGGGCCCAGAAGGAGTGCCCTACCCTTGAGGGTTTACGGCGGCAGGCCGAAGCCCAGGCAGCGGGTAACGATTCGGGGAACTTCCACATATATTGGGAAGATGGACTCCTGTATAGCGAACCCAAGGCTCCGGTGCATGGTTCATCCCGGGCCTTGGTAGTTCCCCAGCGTTACTGAGCCTTCCTATTGGGACTGGCTCACGAAATACCCTTGGCAGGACACTTGGGACAAGACAAGACCTTTGCTCGACTTGTCCCTCATTTTTACTGGCCTCAGATGAGGATTACGTCCGATACTTTTTGTAGGACGTGTGTAACCTGCCAAGCTAGTGGGAAGACAGGGGTGAAGCTGAAGGCTCCCCTGGAACCACTGCCTGTCGTTGGTACCCCCTTTGAAAGGGTGGGCATCGACATTGTCGGGCCATTGGATCCACCAACGTCTGCCGGTCACAGGTTTATCCTGGTTCTGGTGGATCATGCCACACGGTACCCAGAGGCTATCCCTCTGAGGACCATTACTGCACCTGCAGTGGCACGGGCCCTTATGGGAATTTTTACCCGGATGGGATTCCCCAAGGAAGTGGTGTCGGACAGAGGTACCAACTTCATGTCAGCCTATATGCGGGCTATGTGGAAAGAGTGTGGAGTCACTTACCGGTTCTCCACTCCTTATCACCCCCAGACCAATGGTCTGGTGGAGAGGTTTAACAAAACCTTAAAGGGCATGATCCGGAGTCTGCCCGAGAGCCTGCTGAGGAAATGGGACGTCCTCCTACCTTGTTTGCTGTTTTCTTACAGGGAGGTACCACAGAAGGGAGTGGGCTTCAGCCCCTTCGAGCTGTTGTACGGGCACCCTGTGCGTGGACCCCTCAGCCTGGTGAAGGATGGATGGGAAAAGACTCCCAGAAAACTTCCCCCGGATGTGGTGAGCTACATGCTGGCCTTTCGTAGCCAAATGGCTAGGTTGTGGAAGCAAGCTTCTGAAAACCTAGAAGCCAGCCAAACGGTAATGAAGGAATGGTATGACCGAAACTCTCACCCGGTGGAGCTGGAGCCTGGCCAGAAGGTGTGGGTGATGGAGCCTGGAGAGCTTAGCGCCCTCCAGGATCGCTGGTCGGGCCCCTTTGAGGTGGTTGAGAAGAAGGGCAAGGTTACCTACGTGGTAGATCTTAAGACCCCCAGGCAGCCCCATCGGGTGCTCCATGTCAACCGCCTCAAGCCTCACCAAGAGAGACCCGAGGTCACGTTAATGATGGTGACTGATGGGTCAGAGGAAGAGGAAAGTGAACCTCTTCCCGATCCGTTTGCGTCCCAAGAGAAGGATGGGTCGGTGGAGGGAGTGATCCTTTCACCATCCCTAACTCCTGAACAACGGAAGGATTGTCGCCAGGTACTGGAGCAGTTTGCGACCTTGTTCTCATCTGTGTACCCATGATGTGGACACAGGGGACAGCCCACCTGTGAAGTCCAAGTCCTACCGACTGTCGGATAAAGTGAAGGCTAGCATCCATGGAGAAGTTACCAAGATGCTAAAGCTAGGAGTGATTGAGCCTTCAAGTAGTCCCTGGTCCAGTGCGGTGGTACTGGTACCCAAAGCTGCCCCACCGGGCACTACCCCAGAACTCCGGTTCTGTGTGGATTACAGGGGACTGAATTCGGTGACAAAGACAGATGCTCATCCTATCCCGAGGGCGGATGAGCTCATTGACCGGTTGGGAGCTGCCCAATATCTCAGTACCTTTGACCTTACATCCGGGTACTGGCAGATTTCCCTGACGGATGGAGCCAAGGAAAGGTCAGCCTTCTCCACACCCGAGGGTCACTACCAGTTCTGTGTGATGGCCTTTGGGCTCAAGAACGCCCCTGCAACGTTGCAGCGATTGGTGAACCAGGTCCTCTCTGGAATGGAAGCCTTTTCAGTTGCGTACCTGGATGACATCGCTGTCTTCAGCCGCAGCTGGGAGGACCATTTGTGTCACCTTCAGGCTGTTCTTCAGGCTTTGCAGCAGGCAGGCCTGACGATCAAAGCCAGTAAGTGCCAGATCGGGCAGGGGTTGGTAGTGTATCTCGGTCACTTGGTGGGTCGGGGCAAGGTGCAACCCCTCCAGGCCAAGATCGAAACCATCATGGCCTGGCGACCCCCCAAGACTCAGACAGAGGTCCGGGCCTTCTTGGGCCTCACTGGCTACTACCGACGCTTTGTCAAGGGATACGGTACGATCGTAGCCCCCTTGACTGAGCTCACTTCCAAAAAGCACCCTCGACGGGTAATCTGGACCGAGGGATGTCAACAAGCCTTTGACACCTTGAAAAAGGCCATGTGTGCGGCACCTGTTCTCAGGGCCCCTGACTTCGCCAAGGAGTTCATCGTCCAGACAGATGCGTCGGAGCACGGTATTGGGGCAGTGCTGTCGCAACTCAATGACGAGGGTCTAGACCAACCGGTGGTTTTCCTGTCTAGGAGACTACTGCCCCGGGAACAGCGGTGGAGTGCAATTGAGCGGGAGGCTTTTGCGGTGGTGTGGGCTCTGAAGAAGCTGCGGCCATACCTGTTTGGCTCGCACTTCCTGGTGCAGACCGACTACCGGACCCTCAGGTGGCTGATGCAAATGAGGGGTGAGAATCCAAAGCTATTGAGGTGGTCCATCTCCCTACAGGGAATGGACTTTAGGGTGGAACATCGCACAGGAGTGGACCACGCCAATGCTGACGGTCTCTCCAGGTATTTCCGCCTTAGTGAAGAGGACTCCCAAGGGGTTGGGTAGCTCTCCCCACTTTCAGCTGGGGGGGACGCGTGTTAGACCTGTCAGCCTTTGGCAGTTCCCTCCTCATATTATTATTTTTTCTTGTCCCTTCCCCTTCTCATTTTTCTGTCTACCAAACTTTTTGGGTGCTGATGTAGAGGTTCTGGGTGCTTCACCCTCACTACCTGAGGGGGAGGCGCAAGGTGCTCCGCTGAGGAAAACTAGAGAAGGGAGGTGAGCTTCACAAAATGGTGGCATCAACTGTCACCTCAGCACCTGGACCTTGACTGCCATGGGAGGTTCCGGAACCTTCTGGGCCCCTCTGGCAAGTCAGGCCCAAGGTGATAAATAGAGGTGACAGGTGGGCGGCCATTTTAGAGCAGAGCAGAGCAGCCAGTTAGCCAGGAGTAAGGCACCTGAGTGGGGAGGTGGCTGCGCTAGTCAGGGAGTGACAGGTCTCTAGGCCTGCGGTGTTTCCCTTGCCAGTGATAACCCCCCCCAACCTTTTGACCGGTCCCTGGGTGCTGCCAGTGGTTTCAGTTATCCCAGTATCTGGGGAGGACTTGAAGAGGAGCGAAGCCCTGATCCCTTCGTTCTGAGAAAGGGCCATTGCAGGGGGCTAGGGTCTGACAGCTCCACTGTCGCCTGGAATTGTCTCCGTTAACGAAGCTGGGAATGGTGGGTGTGCCCTTGGCCTGGGGGTCCTAACAGTTCCAGCCCTGGTGCGTGAGAGGAACGGCCCGTGTCACTGCCATCTCCCCTCCTTCCCGAGTGCTGCCCTCTACCTTTGGTTGCCTCCCCGATTGCCGGGTTCCTGTCAGCGGGATATCGGGAAGACTGGAAATTGCCCCAAACTCACCGCCGCCGCCCGAAGGAGCTGGCCATCCCTCGCGTCAGCTGAGGAGAATCCCCTCCGTGGAGGCACCGGCGGCCGAAGCAGAGTCGAGGAAATTCCTTCCTATCACGTGACGGGGGCGCCGGCCGTGTCATAGGCCTCGCCCCCGCCCTCGTCCTGCCTCCTTCGCTCTTGTCCAGCCTCCTCTACCCTCGTCATCACTCCCCGCGAGCTGTGCCGCTCTAGCAGGAGTGAAGCGGCTTCAGGACTTTCTGGGCATCGGCGAGACCAGCGCAAGGGCCCCGGAGGGCCGAAGAGCACAGGTAAAATCCCCGGGGAGGGGGGCGGAGAATTCATCAGCGCGGGAGGGCTGCCGAGAAGTCTCCAGTCTCTCCGGAGGCAGCCCCGCATCCGCCTCTCCCCGGGAAAGACTGGGACTGGGCCGCGAGTGCCCGAGGAGACACCGGGAGGTGTGGGACATTGATGGCCTTAACGCCACCGAGCGAGTGAGGCGGGGAAGAGCCATTGAAATCGCTGAAACCCCCCAAGGAACCGACTGTATTATCTGGAAGCCATACGCCAGGCTGCTCCCCTCACAAGGGGGATAAAGCCCCAGTTGCAGTGTCCCTATTAAAGCGGGTTATTGACATGTTCTTACTATAATGAATTCATCCCAAAGTATACTTAATGATATGCGCGTACAATGAGGAATTCATGCTAGGATATTCCTAATGTCATGCTCGTCCTAGGAGGGATTCATGCCAGGTTATATTGAATGAAATGTTCGTGCTATGATGACTTTATGCTAAGTAATTTCCAATGAAATGTTCGTGCTATGATGAATCTATGCTAAGTAATTTCCAATGAAATGTTCGTGCGATGATGAATTCATGCCAAGTCAGACTTAATGTTGATCTGTAAGGGCCAGTTGTGTCTTAAGAGTTAGAGGAACGTTCCAAGGAAAACGAAATGTAATGTTTTATGTTGTAATACCAAAGTGAACATCCGATTTTAATGAGATAAAGTCTTGGAGTATTCTTCAAAGTTTGATCGGTGTAGTGTCCTTTCTTTGGAGAGGCGCTGCGCAGGATTGCAAGCTGGGTAGGATGCAAGCATGAGAGGCCAAGTGGAGATGTAAGTCTGTTGACCTGAGCCAAGCTACCCCCAGGACATAGGTCCAACAATATACAACCCCTCTGAATAAGGCCAAACAAGAATCTTCACAGTTACATTCTACTGCCAGGGTTTGTCAGAGTGGGGAACCACATTGTTCCTCTAGCATACGATGGTAATCCGTGACTTTACACATGACCAAATACCTTCCTACAGCCTGTAACATAGAATGAAAAACTATCCACTGTTTGAGCCCTACCTGCTTTCCCCTATGCTTTTGAATAAATAAGCCAGACCCGCTGCCTTTGTAATAACCTTTCATCATAATAAACAGCCCAGACCTATGGCATCATGAATATCATTTCCCTGCACACCAAGCAATCCTATAGCTGTTATCATTGGCTTGTCACCATAGCCAACTCGATCCTACTGCACTGCGCACAAGCTTTCCCACAAGGTAACCATCGGGAAAACAGTTATAAAATGTCAAAATGTATTTGAAATTACAGTTGGCAAAGCAAAATAGATTCTTTTCTGACAGAGCATGACAAGAACTCTAACAGTGCAAATTCATGGTTTGTCAGGCAGGTAACCAACCCACAATCCTTGCCTACTAAGGTTATCAATGAGAATCCATATAACTTTTATAGCTGGATTGTCACTGTAACCAACTTAAGCCTTTTATACTGATCGTAAGCTTTCCATCAGGCAATCTTATAGTATACAGTCATAAAAGTACAAATGTATGCAAAATTACAGTTGGCAACGCAAAGTACTATCTCTCCTAAGAGAGCCAAATACGGATAATTGTAGTGCGGATCGTCTATGCTCATGGTTTGCTCAGATAGGCCACCAGCACCAAAACACTTACCTACGACAGAAATTTGTAAAATTCCATATAACAAAGTATTAGCCTACAGGCTTTAGCACAGAATAATAATTCATCCTTAAAACCCTATCGTCTTTAACGCATGCTTTTCACAATAAGTAAATCAGTCCTACTGACTTTGTCGTAACATTTCATAATAAACAGATGAAACCTGTTAAATCTGCCATGCTTTTCCCAATGAACTGGTGAAGCCTTTACTCTTTAACATTGGGTTTACATTTTATCCAACACCGGCTCGTTCAAGTGCACATAGACTGGCAACCATCATACATGCAGTTATAAATGTACAAATGTGTGAAAAAATACAGCTTACAAAGCAATATACAACCCGTTTAACAGGGCCTAACAGGAATCAGGGAGCCAGTATCAAAACCCTCGCCTACTCCCGTAATCGGTGAGATATCTGTCTGCGGCTCCTCCATTTGAGAGGAGGAGCTTCGCCCCACAAACCCAAGAGCTGAAATATAAAATAGTAACTACATTTTATTATTACCATTTTATTTTTCAGCAAACCGTCCAAACTAAGTGTCAGGACTGGGTGGGGCCAGCGCTGCTGTGTGGCAGCAGCAGGGAGCTGTGAGCTTTAAAATGCGCATGTCTGTTTGGCCGGCCATCTTGGGACGGCCAGCCAGACATGAACATTTTAAAGTTCTTTGACCTAGCTGATTTCGGACAGCTGGATAAGAGAAAGTTCAGGCCTCCAGTGTACTTAGGAGCAATGGGAGAGCCTGCTCTATCCAATCCTGGCACTGCTTTCATGCTGTGAACGCAACACCAGGATTGGGTAGTGCAGTTTCCTGCATCAGGAGCTTCCTGAAACACACCTGAGGGAGGAGGATGTCGCACTGCGGAGGTAAGTGAATATTTTTCTTTTTTTTTGCTCCCCGCATCACCACCCTCGGTACAAGCCATCAGCCACTGCTTATTATGCAGCGAGTTAAAATATTGTAGCAAGGTTCTGAAAGGAACAGGATACAAGGTTCCACTCACAATTAGGTCATACCTCACAAGGCGCACAATAATACAATTCGTCAAGGAAAATCACACCTAATATTTGAATCAATTGCTAAATAGCACTGAAGTTTTACAAAAATCTTTTATTATTAAAAAACTGGTTACAATGTTAAAATGTCAATACACCTCCTGTCTATCACAGTTTTATACAAAACAATTCATAAAAACAATAAATGTAAAATCCTCAATCACAATCAGTTTACACAATATACTATGACATAAAAAGAGAACAATGGTTAGACAGTATACTTTGTCTTTCAAAGGAACATATCCTATGGGACAGTTTAGAAACCTGGCCTGGATACACTCATTTTCATATCTGTAGGTCCAAATTTTCCCTTGGATTATGTACAATGATGTGTCGACGCATTTCGATGGGTTTGATTACTATTCCATCTTTATCAAGACAATAGTTAATTCGTTTCTCTCTGTATTCCTTATTGTATAGCTCGGTTTATATGCCCTGTATAAAGCAAGTGTATATATAGAGACATTTTTGTTTAAATTACACTAAAATGCTAATTAAAATGGCAAACACAGTCAACAAAAAACCTTATCTTTTATTATATTTTGCTTTGTTATGCACACCTTTAAAAACCAATTAAGCACCACTCAAAAACCACAATGATTCTACACGATTATTGTATACATGCACTAAAACAAATCTATTTACACCATTTGTAAATATACTGTGCCTCTATCTATATAATGTTTAATTCATTGGAGAATCATGAGTCACGTTTCTATAGTCAAAATGTCTAGAAAGAGAAGGGGACTATTTCTTTTGACCATAAACTTAGATCCACCTTACATCACATTACATTACATCTGCCGCATCAAGGTGCACTGTGGTATGATTTTATCAGAACTGTTCCATCTCAGCATTATCGTATACTTATTGGGTTTCCAAATGGCCAGTTTCATACCAGCATGACAGGCATTTTAATATCTTGTCTGATACAAAAATTAGGAAAATCATTTAAAGCCAGTATTTTTCCCCTTTTCAGTACATACTTTACACAGTGAATGTAAAACACTTAAAATATATTCTAGGTAAGAAGGAAAACACTTAAAATATGTTTTCCATCTCCCTTAATGAGCCCTGACTGATAATTAAAGTAAACAAAGCCAGAAAACCCATGTTAAAAATGGATACAGATCTTTGCAGAATGTTAAAGCGTGAACAGATGGCGGGAATCTTTCTTTAGAAAAAGAGACAATCCTATCTTCTAAATATGTCATAATAATAATATAATATATACATCTGTTTCCAGGTATTGTAACTCCTTCCTCAAGTATTGTGATTGTAACTAATTTTACCTCGTGATATTATCCTGGTGCCCCTCGTTAGCTCTACCGTTCATCTGGGTGTTGTCTTATTCTTTTGAGTTTATCTCGTATTTATCCGGTAAAAACTAAGGGATTGATTACGTGTTTGGTGGTAAAAACCATCAAACTTCTACATAGGACTAATACCAATTCCACGTGCGAGTCCTATGCGAGTCCTATTGCATTGCAAATGCTTGTTACAGTGGGTGTCAAATGGCAGTGTTCACTGTTCGTCACAGCAGGGTAAACCGTCGGTAAGGGACAATGAAAAAGTTTAAATGATCCCCATACCATAGGAGACAATTCCTATGGGTTGTGGATCAATAGTTTTTGATTTATCAAAAACAAACTCCTGCTTTGGGAGTTTGTTTTTGTAAAACCAAAATCATGTTAAAAGTTGACAAACATCGAGTACCATCTGTCAAACTTTTAACACATTGGCAGGGCTGTAATTGGAGGTTCCTGCCAATGACTAGAGATGTCTGCAGGGCCAGGGATAGCTCTAAATGCAGAGGAGGGACACTCTTTCAAGGCAATGAAGTAGAAACTGCACTACACACTTTAAATCAAGCCCTATGTTTGAGGCACAAAGTTTGTTGGTAGCAAACATGTATTTGCTATCTTGTCCCCACTGCCAGTATTGCTTGGTTGAGTTCCAAACTAAAAGAGTACAACTATAAAATAAAACTTTGTCCCAGGAAAAAGAAATGTCACAACAGACTGTTTATCTTGCCTTCTTGTAGCAGACAACTCTCCATGTGGTCAGAACAAAGAAAACATTGGTGTTATCTCTGCCAAACAAGAAGTAGGTGATATTACAGATTTGGGTGTGTCAGAAGCGGAATGGATGGAGGCTGCTCTCACTAACAATGGTCCAAAAATATAATAATAAAGGTTAATCTTCCCAAAAATGATTGCTCAGATCCATGAATGTTTACGGCCATGTTGCAGAAGAGCTATGCCTGGAAGGAAATCTATTAAAGAGGAATGGTAGATATGTCACCCTAGTGGGAATAAGGCAAACAATTCTGAAGCATGGTCACCTGAGTTTTAATGCGCATTTCTGCATTACAAAAACATACTGAGTATGCACCTTTGGTGCCCTGGCATGGACTCGGAAACTGACAAGTGGGTGAAGTCTGCATGAATTCCAACAAGAATCCAAAAACAGTGTTTTTGTCTATGGCACCTGTTGAACAGCCATCTTTTCCATGCCAGAAAGTGGTTCTGCATATTTGAGACTCGTTCTTGACCATGCAATCTTATATGCAATTTGCTTTAGTATTAATTGTCTACCATTTTAAATGACTGGAAGTTAAATTTGGGGAACATGTAAACGCAGAATCTGTCATCATTATGTTAGATGCATGCACTGAGGCTTTAGTCATTGACAATAAGAGGCAGTTCTGTTCCGAAGAAATGAAAAGTTTTTTGGGAGGAGTATAACATCAAACACATAACCTCAGCATTATATTATCCACAATGCCATGGTCAAATAAAGCATTTGAACAGATATCTTAAAGACACTGTGAAATAAGGCCTGTGTAAGGACCAGGCTTCAGCTCGAACCGTCAGAAACAGGTTATAGGCTTATCCTAGCACACCATATAAAGGGTCTCATTACAATGGCGGTCATCGTTTCGGTCACAGGAATGTCTGACAAGGAGTCAGACCTCCTGACAGCACAATTACAATATGATCGCCGTACAGGCAGTCGTAGACATGCCTCTGTCTATTGTGGCTTGTGCTGCGGACTGGAAAAGGGCCACAGCACAAGCCGCAATCGAACAAGGGATGTTGTCAAACATCCATGCCCCGTGTGCCAGGCACCATGTGGTGCCTGGCACACAGTGCCTGGATGTTTGAGGGGCACCACATGCGTTCCCTTGGCCTCATAACGGAGGCCCACCGGGGCCCTGCTAGGGGCCCCCAAGGTCCCTTTACATGGTGCTGGAACCACCATGTAAAGGCTGAGGGAAAGGGACAACCTAATCTCTAAAACGGTTCCTCCACAGGCAGCGCCCCCTTTGTAGGGATTAAGCTCCGACCGTTGCTCTGATGGGCACCTTAAGCCGGTTGGAGATGGCGGGGTTTCCCCCAGCCCAAATCACTCCGACTGCCGGCATTATCATCCTCTGAATGTCAGACAGACCGCCACTGATGGCCTGTCGGCCCAACATCCTAATCGGACACATAGTCACTGGCACATCTCTTTTTGCTATGCTCAAGGAAAGAATTCCAGGTTCAGAGGTGTATCCTTGGTGGATAAATCAAGCTAATAAATTGAGGAAGTTCAGAGATCATGTCTATTCAAAACAACTAAGGTCGAAAGAGCTCTATGGTATCAAGATCAAATTACATCCGGAAACCATGAAAGTAGGAGATTAGGCTGATATACACAAACCAGGCGTGGTACCAAAAGGCATTACTAATGTTGTCCATCTGAGGAAAGTTGTGAAGCCAAAAAGGGTAGGGTAATACCTTCAGATGGAAGCTGTTCAATCATGGGAAGAGTGGGGAAATATTGTGGCATGAAAATTCCAACATTAAAAATGACAGCACCGAGAAAGGGACTGAGGAGGATCACGGTAACTTCTTGATCAGGTTCAGACAGTGGTTTAGCCAATGAATATGTTTATTATTCGCAGTTTCAAGATATTTCTCCACAAACCTCAGGTATCAGCAGGCCAACTTCCAAAGCATGGATGATGGTGAATCTCTGGCATCCAGGAGCGATAGACATGCCTGACTTCGCAAACCAAATCCGAGATTTGTAGAAGTGTTTTTTCATAGGGGGAAAGATGTATTATATATTGAATTCCATAAGACTATATTAATGTATCTCTGTAATTGGGCACAGCTGTTCTGTATTGTACTGCCTTCATATTACATTTTACTTTTCCCATGTTGAATTTCCGTTTCCTGTTCCTTTCCCCCGTGTAGTGTTGGTATGCTCTGAACCTTCTGCCCTGGGGATTCCAAACAACAGTTTGTCTGCTCCTGAGGGGGTAGCGGTGCTGATGCCATGAGGTGTTTGCTTGGGCTCTCTCTTACGTTAAACTGCGAATTTAGATATGACCAGTGCAGTATCTTTGGTTGTTATAGAAACCCATACCATGAGAATAAGAAATAGTAGAAGGACTCTGTAGCTCATACAGGAAATGCAGTAGGATTTGACTGATTTCCTTATCTTTTTTGTGTTTTCCAGTGAAGTTCCGAATAGTTGCTCTGAAAGAAGATTTTGTCCCCTCGTATGAGAAGGTAAGTGCCGCAGTCTGGCCAAGTGACAAATTGCAATTATTGGCATTGGAGCACGTGACCATCGCAGGTTTCAGCCAGACTATGACCCCTGTAAACTTTCTAATCGTCACTGCTTGGGGTAACCAGCTGAGTTCATATGGTATGAATGTATGACATTACAACGTGTACTAATACCACAAATGCCATAACAACGCGGGTATCACTACGCAAATGCCATTACAATGAACTACCATTACAACGCAAACCTTAACCACGCATATGCCTTTACCACGCATGCCATTACAATGCAAATCAATGTGTGGTAAAGGCATACACGTGGTAAAAATGTTTATGATATGTAAAAATAAATATCTATATGTGAGTGTGTGTGTATATATGTATGTTTATATACACTCACATATGTATATGTATACATATAAATGTATTTTTTTATAAATTCATTTTTTAACCCCCATACCACCGTAAAACCCTAAAACGCCCCTTCCCACCCAAAAAACTAAACCCACCCTAAACCCTAAAATCACCCTTCCCACCCAAAAATCCCCATACCCCCTTAAACCTTAAAATGACCCTTCTCACCCAAAAACCCAAACCCGCCCTGAACCATAACATACAGGCGCACTTCAATTTCTCCAACCCAGCTGTATTCATATCCCGGTTCGAGGAAAGCCACAAGCCACACAGCAGTGTGTGAGCGGCAGAGTAGGCTGCTCAGACCAATCCTGGTGCTGCTCTCCCAGCAGGAGAGCAGTGTCAAGATTGGCTGAGGAGCCGCTGCCTTCCCAGAGACTGCTGGGAGAGCGCAGGGGCAGTCAGAGGCTGCGGGGAAAGGTAGTTTAAAAAAATTATTATTTTGCCTTCCCCGTCCACGTTTGCCCACCAGTCAATTTGTTCTCCGCCTCTCCAACGTCGTGTTGTGGCAGCCGCCACTGGAACAGATTGAAACCTACAACAGAAGGAAAAGAGATTATAAAATGTATGTGGTGGAGGGAGGCAGGGGGAGGCTCCACCCACGTTGGGGATGGGCCAATGGATCCACTGGAGCTGAAGAAAACAGTCATAGAGAAAGCAAATAGGTCTGACCGTGGCAAGCGGGTGCATTGATTTTTTTTTGTTCTTGGCAGCATTTGCTGTAGAATAAAAAGAAGATGAAAAAGAAACTATGCCACCATCAAAACATGGCGTCCATATGCTTATAGCTACATTTTACTTTTAAAAGGAAATTAACCATTGTGTATCATTTTAACATAACAGTGCAGTTGCTTACTAGCAGGCAGAGGTACTCAAAAGATGTGTCAAACCCTTTTTTAGTTTTAATATCGATCACAAGAAAATATGATCGTTATTGACTTAAAGAAAAAAAGTATTGCTTGGTTTGAATTACAGTATCATGAAGCCCTAGCTCAAACACAAAAGGGTGATTTAAAAAAAAACGGAGAAACAATCAATGGTAAAGTCTGAGCCCATCAGTCATGGCATTGAATTGCACATCTTTTTAGGGGGATGTGCTAATGTGATCTGGTAAATGCTCTAGCTCCAAGTGAAAGAGAAGCTGGGGCTGAAGAAAATTGACCCATTGCCCCATGATGTATGCAGTGGTGGGCAGAAGCAAAACTTGAATGACAGTCGAACAGACCATTAAATAAAGAGCGTGGACTCGAGGTCCTTATATCTATTTATATATGCATGTATTCTTTAACTTAGGAATGTTATTGATTACCTGAGGCTGACATGACTTACAAAGCTGTCTATACACCAGGTTCAAAAAGAGTAGGAATTGGCCACAGTACGGCAAATCTCTGCCCAAGTTAATGTTCCATTGTAAACAGTGCAGGAGCTGTGAATCTAGACGTGCAGTGGTCTCAGGTGCAGGCGCAGCTAGACATGATGGGAGCTCACTATGTGAGTGACAGATTGAGTAAATTGATTGTTTTGTAAAAAAAAATCCAAGGGGCGGAGCCAAGATGGCGGAGGGAGCAGACGTCCTGCTCGAGAGCTCCCGCTACGGATCACTGCAGCACCGGCCTGTAGGCCGTCATTAGCGCAGACGGTAACCCCTGGGGCAGCCTGTTGAACCCTGGAACCGGGGGGGTCACTGCGGCGACGAAAGCGACGGCCGCAGCTTCCTGCCGACGAGACGGGGAGTTGATCGGCGAGGGCGGCGCCTAGGCCGCTGAAGCGGCCCGAGACCAGCGCGGCGTTGTCGGCCTGCCGAGTGAGGGTCGGCTGCCGGAGACCCGGGGGCTGCGACGGCGGTGAGTGGCTAACCTTGGGAGCTGTGGCCACAGCGGAGTTGCCGAGAGCGGAGGGGGAGTCCGGAGTGAGGCGGGTGCATCGGACGTCGGAGCGTTCTGCGCTGAGTCTGCCCCGGCGAGGCCTCAGGACCAGTAGTGGCCCGGTGCCTGGAGAGCCGGAGGTGCAGCTGGAACGCGGACCCGGGCGAGGTTTGGAGGCGGCCCCGGGGGGGTGAGCTACGATATGGAGTGATCCGTTGGCTGGCGGGGCGCCGTGGGACGAGAGGGGGGCATTCCCTTTCCCTCCCCTGCCATTGTGTCCACAACGGAACTGCTGAGAGCAGAGGGGGAGCCCTGAATGAGGCGGGTGCATCGGACGGCACAGCGCTCTGCGAGGCGGTCCCCTGCCTGGAGGGCCGGGGTGCGTGACTGAAGCGAGGGGCCTGGAGTAGAACGGAGGCGGCCCTCCATTGTGCTGGCGGAGCGGCGTTGGACATGTGGGGTGCATTCCCTTCCCCTCCCCCCCCGCCATTGAAGATCAACCGGTGCCTGGCGGCGTGACAGCCTGAGCCATGTGAACTGCAGTGTGCGGCCAGTGGTGGTGAGCAAGCAGGTGGGGAGCAGGGTTGGTGTTGGACGAGCTCTGCCCTCTCTGAAGCCAGGTCGACGGTTGCGGAGGTCGGCGGGGCGCGTTTCCTTTCAAGCCTGCCGCAGTGGGTCGAGTGCTGGCAGCGTGACTGGGCGGCAGGCAGTCCGCCAGGAGTGGGACACGGCAAGCGTGGTTTGGCCACACTATTGCAAGGGGAGCAGGCGAACCTGCCCGAAGGAGGCCGGGCGGTCACCCCGGGTGGGACAGCGTGACGGCACGTCACTGGAGGTAACGGACATCGGAGTGTGCGTGGCCTGCTGGAGGGGGCCTGCTGGGCCGCCGGCGATACGGGGTTTCACGCCTTTCACGGCCTGGTCCTCTAGAGCTCTACCCTTCGGCTGCGAGTTGGAGAAGAGGGTGCCGGTCTTGGGCACGAGGCTCGTCGGGCGGGGGGGAACGCCATGTCCCATCTCAGAAAGCGGCAGGATAAGACACTCAAGGACCTGTTCACTAAGCCGGCAGCTGGACGACCAGTTTCCGGTATGGAGGGGGATGCCACGAGTCGAGGCTCGCCGGAGGCCGGCGGCGCGGAACCTATCACTAAGGCATTCCTGTAGTCGATGTTTTCCGCGCTGCGAGACGACATCCACACGCTGAAGAGCGAGTTCACGTCCGAACTTAAAGAGGTCCGCCGCAATGTGGATGGCATAGGGGAAAGAGTTGCGGATTTGGAAGGTAAGAGCGATGGGAGAGACGAAGAAGTAGCGACTCTCCAACAAGAGATTATCAGATTGCATGATCAGCAGGTGGACCTCCAGACACATCTGGACGACCTGGAAAATCGCTCCCGTCGCCACAACATCCGGATCAGGGGGGTTCCATTGTCTGACGCCTCCAAAGATCTTTTTCTTTATGCGAAAGAACTCTTTAACCACATCCTGGAGCGCCCCCCGGACACGGCTCTGTGTATTGACCGAGCACACAGAGTAGGCCCTCCCAGAGCGGCGGCGGCTCCCCCTTCAGAAATCCTCGTATGTGTCCAGGACTACCGCACCAAGGAACTCATACTACAAAAAGCTCGTCGGTCGCCCTCCCTTCAGTTCCGGGATCACAAGCCGGCACTGTACCAGGACTTGTCTGCCCTCACGTTGCAGAAAAGGCGCCTCTTCCGGCCAATCACTTCCCATTTGCAGCAACTCAACATACCTTACAGCTGGGGTCATCCCTTTCGCTTGGTGTTCCGTAAAGACGACAAACTCTACCAGTTACGCTCTCTGACGGAGGCTAGCAAGTTGTTAGGAGTGGAGCTTCCAGAGGGGGAAGGGGAGCACAGGACTGGTCCGGACGACGCAGGGCCTCGTTGGAGGCAACAGGGTTGCAAACGCCGACTCAAGAAGCCACCAGCAGCGGAGATCACGAGGGGCCGGCAATCGGCGCTGGAAACAGTCTCTGCGGAACTCTCTGGTCCGGCCCTTGATTGAACCTGAACGCTATGTTGTGTTGAGGGGTTCCGTCTCTACAGCTCAGATCCTTGGTGGGAGGAGGGCTTCCCTTCACTACTGGTGGATTACCCGATGACTTTTCACCGATCACCGGCGAGTGATGGACTACATGGTCACGACTATGGTGGACGCAAGTTCTTTAGTTTGGGGGGGTTTTTGGGGGAAGGGTGGGGGGGGATTTTCGTGCTTCACATCCATTGCTCCTTTGAGATTCGCGGGTCTTTCTGCGGCAGTTCTTTCCCGATCCATTTGCGTCACATGCAATCTGGGGTTCCGCTGGCTGTTCCCCCTCTAATGCAGGATTCCTGGTCCACTGCACATCATGCCTCCTACCACACTTAGGATTCTGACCCTCAATGTGCGGGGCCTTAACAACCCGGTGAAACGCAGGGCGGTCCTATCCTGCCTGGAGGACTCACAAGCCGATATCTGTCTCCTACAGGAGACGCATCTCCTACCACGCGATTGTCACCGACTAAGAAGTT
The DNA here is from genome assembly GCF_964204655.1 of Triturus cristatus. Classification (NCBI taxonomy): domain Eukaryota; kingdom Metazoa; phylum Chordata; class Amphibia; order Caudata; family Salamandridae; genus Triturus; species Triturus cristatus. The sequence continues at coordinate 1,700,111,975 of NC_140590.1, forward strand.
CCCCACCCAGTTATTTTCTTCAGGGCTCACGAAGACAGCGGGGGTGGCGATCCTGGTGGCCCGGAGGTTTCGGGGGGAGGTCTTACATAAGGTGGCTGAGATCAAGGGGCGGCTCCTGACGTATCGCATGGCACTGGGGGGAATGCCATTCACCATTAGTTCTCTGTACGCCCCAAATGAGGGCCCGGAGAAATTCTTACATTCCGCTATCACCGAAGCCACAGCTACACCTGACCGCAACATTGTCGTGGGCGGCGACCTCAATCTAGTCTTTGAGAATGTTCAAGACAGATCCGCGCAACGCACTCACCAGGTGGGGGCACTGTCGGCGGAGGGGAGGGGGCGACTGCAGGACCTGGGTTTATGCGATCTCTGGCGCTGCCTGCACCCTAGAGACAGGGACTACTCCTTCTATTCCAATGCACACAAGACTTATGCTAGACTGGATTATTTTTTAGTGACAAACCCGATCCGCGCACTCACAACCTCAGTCGACATCGGGGTGGCTTCCCTGACGGATCATGCCCCGGTTTTGGTGACCCTCACCCTTCCACCTATGTCACGGCCGGTCAGAGTGTGGCGCCTTAGAGACACCCTTCTGCAGCGCGAGACGGTGGTTAAACGCATACAACACTCCATACACGACTATCTTAAACACAACGATAACCAGGACACCATGCTCGCTACACAGTGGGAAGCTCTGAAGGCGGTTCTCAGGGGGGAGTTCATCTCAATGGCAGCAGCAGACAATCGGGAGCGAGAGGGCAAGCGGGAGGAACTCGCGCAGCAGGTCCGCGAGCTGGAACGGGTGCACCAGCGGACAGGAGCTCCGAGAGTGTGGCGGCAACTTAAAACCGCGCGGCAACATTTCGCGGCCCTTGATCAGGACCGGGCGGAATATGCGGCTCTGAGGCTGAGACATGCCTATTACGCGGGGGGAGACAGGTGTGGACGCCTCCTAGCGCATAAATTGAGGGAGGTCCGCCAGCGTCAGGGGGTCAAGACGATCACGCGGGAGGATGGCATGTCCGTTGCAGACGAGAGGGCCATTTCAGAGGCATTCTGGGAGTTTTATGCCGCACTGTATACGGGCGCTTCACTAGAGCACTCTGAAGGGGCAGCGTTCCTGGACTCAGTCACTTTGCCGGCACTGACAGCGGCACAAGCCGAGCACCTAGACAGAGACATCCACGTGGAGGAGGTCATAACCGCTATCTCCCGTCTTAAGCTGGGGAAAGCCCCCGGCCCCGACGGCTTTTCCGCTGTCTTCTATAAGAAATTCTGCTCCGTGCTTGCCCCGATTCTTACTAGATTGTTCAACTCCTTTGCTGATCCGGGAGCGATCCCGAGTGACCTCCTGGAGGCCTCCATAGCGGTCATTCCCAAGCCGGGGAAGGATGGTTCCCGCTGTGGTGCCTATCGCCCGATATCTCTCCTCAACATCGATTTTAAATTATACACAGGAATCTTGGTGGCTCGGTTGGGCCCCCATATGCCCTGCCTCATTGATCCTGACCAGGCGGGCTTTATACCTGAGCGCCAAACGTCGGATAATACGAAATGGATATTGCATCTTATTGAGAAGGCCACGCGGGTCCCGGGGGAATTTATGATGTTGGCCATAGACGCCGAAAAGGCATTTGACCGTGTCCATTGGCCATTCCTGGAGCGGGTGCTGGAGAGAGCGGGGCTGGGCGATCGCTTCCGCACGTTCGTCCTCAATTGTTATCGGTTCCCCACAGCTACGGTTCGGGTGAATGGATACAACTCGTCTCGCTTCCATATTGAGCGAGGCACAAGGCAGGGGTGTCCGCTGTCCCCCCTCCTCTTTGCCCTTTACATGGAGCCCCTGGCTCAACGGCTGCGACAGGACTCGGGGGTACGGGGCATAAAGTTTGGGGGCTATGTCCATACGATCAGCTTATACGCCGATGATGTGTTGATTTCGTTAGCGGATCCGGCGTCTACACTCCCGGTCTGCTGGTCGGTCCTGGAGGCCTTCGCGCAGGCGGCCGGGTTTAAGGTAAATGCGGAGAAATCCTTGGCCTTGGACCTGTCGTTGTCCAGCTCCACTCGGGAGTCGCTGCAGACTCTGCTCCCCATTCGCTGGGCGACGGACACTATTCCGTATCTTGGGATCCAGCTAGCATCCTCCCTTCCCCAAGTGGTTCACGCTAATTATTCTCCGCTTCGCGGCCGAATCAGACAGGAACTCGATAGATGGCGGCACTACCCTCTCTCCTGGCTGGGCAGGGTTGCAGCGGTCAAGATGACCATTCTCCCGCAAATTCTTTATATTTTTCGCACCATACCGCTCAGACCACCTGTCGAGTGGATCCCGAAAATGCAGGCTGACCTGGCCAGGTTTGTCTGGAATGGCCGGCGGCCGCGAATGCGCCGAGCATTGGTGGCTTTGGCTCCGGAGTCCGGGGGCCTCGGGGTTCCCGATCTCAAGCTTTATTTTCAGGCAACCCAGCTGCGATATTTAGTGGAATGGAGCAGGTGGGAATCTGAGAAGCACTGGCTGTTCCAAGATCAGGCAGTGGCGGCGAGGCCCCTGCAGGGGATTCCTTTCCTGCGCAAGTCTCATAGGGCTCCCAATCTGTACGCCTCCTATATTACGCGTGTTCCCCTAGAGGTGTGAGACGCCACCAACCTCACTCATGACCTAACGACTTTCCCGTCCCCGCTCACGCCGCTGACTGTCAACCCTGATTTTACTCCGGGGTTGGACGACGCCGCCTTCGCAGGCTGGAGGACGGCGGGTTGCCGGTCTCTGTATCACATCTACGACGCAGAGGGGGTGACCTCGTTCACTCAACTGAGGAAGGACTTCGGGCTGCCAGAGACGGAGAGACTACGGTATTTACAGGTGAGGCACTGGCCGCTCCAACCGCAAGTCTGCGCCGGGGCCAATAAACGCCTCTCCCCGTATTAGCGGTGGCTCATCACGCGCACCTCAGACAAAAATCTCATCTCCAATCTCTACAAACAGCTGCAGCTTAAACACAAGCACTTACACAATCCCGGCAAGGAACGGTGGGAGCGGGAATTGGGTAGAGTCTTGAGCCATAAGGACTGGGAGGGCATTTATTATAGGGCCAGACATTCTGCGTATCATATGGGGCTTACAGAGACACTCACGAAGATTGTAACATACTGGTACTGTACCCCGGAACGCCTCCATGCGATGGACCGCTCTCGTGAGAAGACATGTTGGAGGGGGTGCGGACAAGTGGGAACCTTGACCCATATTCTCTGGGACTGCGCACACATCCAAGCTTACTGGACCAAGGTACTTGACGAAGTGGATAAACACTTTCAGACAGAAATACCGCGCTTCCCGGCCTATGTACTGTTGGGTCTTCCCAACCCCCTGACTTATCCGCTGCGATCTCGTAGGGGTAGACAGATGGCCATTGCTTTGGGGTCAGCAACACAAAATATCCTTGCACACTGGCGCACCCCCCAGATCCCCATCTTCACCGGCTGGTTGCACCGTCTGTGGTATGTTCTGGGCATGGAGAAATTGGCATTGACTCTGGCTAGGGAGGGAGACCGCTACAGTGACCTGTGGCAGCCCTTTTTATCACTTCTGGCTGCTGAGTTTACGGAGATCACGTGCCCTAGATATCTCCGGCTGCTCCGCATCACAGGGGTCCGGGAGGAGGGTGGTCAATAGGGACACAGAGGATTCGGGATGGCCCGGGGAAGGACGTGGAGCACGGGGAGGGGGTGGGATGGGAGTAGGGGCGGGGTGTTTTTGTTGTTCTGGTGTTAGGGGGAATTTTTTCCCCACATGCTGATTAGGATGTGGATTACTGTTTGAGCATATTGTTGAGGCGCTGTGTGAGCATCTACGCATGTTATTTTATTTGTTGCAGGTGAAATATTAATAAAAACATTTAAACCATAAAAAAATCCAATTCACTGATGTTTTATGTTCTTCTTTTACTTCACAAAGACAGTCACAGGTATAGAAATCCAAAACACTGCAGCCGACACATGTTTCGTCCCCCTGGACTTTTTGAAGGCTGTAAAAGCATATTACATAGGCATTATACATGTTGTTAAGATAGTGAGAGGATACCCACATGGGTATCTATCAAAAACCCTCACCTTGTGATAAAGCCAACAGCATACTAGTGGAAATTTGTGAAGGGCAAAGGAACTGATGAGGCTCCACATTTCAGAAATGTAAACTTTGTGAGTGAAAATCCAGTGCAAACCAAAAGAGTGCAAGGAGAAGGGATGAAGACAGTACCCTCGTGAGAATGATGACACCATATTTTATATTATATTTTATATAATCTTCTCACGCATATAAAATATGGTGCCATCAGTCTCACGTGGGTACCGTATTCTTCCCTTCTGTTCAGCAAAAGACAGCATCTATCCCCTGCAACAGAACCTAGGGGCCCTACAACAGAACCTATGGTCCACATCTGGTGTGTTTCTCTTTTTCTGTGTACTCTATTTCATAGAAAAATTCAAACATTTAGATTGAAATGAAGAGGTTTAATGGAATTACAATTCAGTTATTCGTTTGACTATCATTTCAAAATCTTTGACAACAGTGCCACCAAGTGGTGAGATAGGAAAACTAGGTAATTTCAATAATATTGAGAAAGAAAGACACAGTCAGAGGGCGTATCCACTCAATGCTTTTTATTGTAGTAGTACAGACTACAGCACTTCTTTACATGTACTACAATATGTTATTCGCAAACCTACAGATGGGGACCACTGTCCCCGCCCTACCTATCTATTCTGTGGGTAAATCTCCTCCATTGTCTAGGTGTAAATTAGGCATGGGTGAAATTTAAATGATGCTGGCGTAATTTGCATAATGATGGGAAGTTTCACGTTAGATGGCGTGAGCGGCTGTTGTTCGTGCCATCCTTGTTTTAATGCATCTTCATGGCAAAAATTGACGCAATGACGCAGTTCGCACTAAAATACAGCACAAAATGACAGATTTGCATTTTGATCAATTATGCATAACTTGGCGAAATGTTGCTGTAATTTTACAACATATGCAAATTTCAAACACCATTATCTTTTAATTAAATTTACTAAATATTAATTCAAAATAAAATGCTAGTGAGGGTGGGATTTCTGTATTTTCTTTAAAAAGTAATATATATAATATAAATACACCGATTTAAATTACGTCATTATTTAATATTTATTTTTCAGAGTTAATGTGCTAAAATATTTTTCATTAGTCTAGGTTAAAAATAATTTTTGTACTTTTTTTATATTAATATTTTACAATAAAAGATGTGCTTTTTTAAATTAATAAACTTAAATACTTTCCCATAAGGAGTTCTCTGGTCCGGTGGCAGAGATCTCCACAACATGGGAAAAGTTATTAGTAGCACCATTATGATACTTAACTCAGTTTTAAATTACTCCACCCCTGAACTGAAAGGTGGATACATGTACGTCTACACTTATGTGCCAATCTACACTTGGAAATGGTGAAGAGCAGGAACGTGTACACTTACACCAAGGTGTAATAGTAAATATACACTTCTATATTTACCATTGTGAATAGGTTCAATATTGCTTGGGGAAAGTGCCCTTACTCACACTGAAGGGAGTCAGTAGCTGAGGTTGCTGCCCCACTGCTCCATGCTGTAAGCTGTGGTGGGCAGAACAGAACGTTAATGACATTTAAATAGACCAGTGGATGAAGAGGTCTGACTGAAAGTGGCTGTGTATGTGTATGCATCTTGAAAGATCTTTTTAGGGAGAGCGAAAGGCTTTGGTAAAGCCAAAACAGAAATATGGGAGCAAAGAGAGGAAACAGGAGGGAAAGGACAGGTTGCAGGATGATGAGGAGAAAGGGAGTTCAAGATAAGGAAGGAGAGCCAGGCACTAGGTGTAGTGGAAGGGCTGGTGGTGAGAAGATGACTGATGGTCAAACAAGAAATGGCAAAGACTATAGGTATGGCATTTGCTGTAAGCAAACAATCTTCTTTGCTTGGATATTCTTGTGCAAAACATTGTGCTTAATCAAATATCTTGCTTAGACTTGGTAGCCACCTCAAAGGATTATCTGGCTTTATTTAAGATGAGTTTTAAGTAGAGCTGCACACCTTTTATTGTTGCATGTCCAAGGGCCAGAGGGGCTGCTGTGGAAGGCAAGAGTAGCTGTCCAGAACTTCCTGCAAAGCTGGGACCAGGCAATGCTTGTCCCACCTCACTGGGGCAGAGGCAGTAGCTTATGCAGGGGTGTTGAAGTGTTGGGTGGCTGTCGGGCTTAGCTGCACCTCATTGGGGAAGAGCGGGCAGCAGCTCACAGAGGGACTGCAGAACAGGGACAATATGCAATGTGGCTTTGCGTGCCTTCGTAAATCGGACTCAGAGCCGTGCTTCATGCATGTTCCACTTCGCATGGTGCAAATGTGACACAAGGCTCAAAGAAATATGCCCCCAAGTGTGTGTGGTGCTAGCTATCCTTAAATTGCAAATAAGGCTCAGCTCTTCCCCAGCACAATCTAGTGCAGCAATGTTCATTGGGCTGTTTCTTTTGTAAATCTGGCCCCTAGTCTCACCTACAATATTTCCTGAGTAAACCACTACTGAAAAGAGCACATCCTACAGAAACCAATATAGAAAAGTAAGGAGTCCCAGAGCCTCGGAGCCTCCAATCCCTTGCAATCCCACGTATAAACAAATAAGTTCCAGGGCCCTGACTTGGAGGCCACTGCAGCTTGTACTGCCCATCGCCCCTGTAATCACTGCCAAAACAGCTTCTAACCCACACACCCCTTGCAAGTGCGACAGTCATATTATTCCAGGTCCCCAAAGCGAAAGAAATGGCTGGCAAGGCAGGTATAAGACATTTTTAATATAAATTGTAATCATAATAACCGTTTTGCTGCTCATCTCTAAATGTGATGAGCAGCGCCACCATGTGGCAGATTGTCATAAGTGCGGTGTTTACAATTACGTGCCGGTGTAGCGTACCGGAAACCACCGGCTCAAATTAAGCACTAGCACTTGTCCACCCTTCTAGTGCACCTATGGACTCATTTTAATATGCAGTAGCCATTGGTTATGCTGTAGTCATTGCCTGCCTATGCACTCTCGAAATGTGTAACTTTAAATGCAGAATCGTCTCCCAAATTTGCCCACTTAAGGTAGTTGTCGATGCCCCTTCGAATCCACCCCGAAATGGAAGTTGTTGGGATCTGTCCCTTGCAAAACAGCGCAGGTATCAGCATCGCACTGGTATTATTATTTTTTAACAACTTAATTTTACCAATTGTAAAGGTAGTTTGCAGTACTGTGCTTAATCTTGAATATTTCATCGCATGACTTTTAACGTGACTACAATATATTCTGTTGTGTTCTTTTGCCTAGCAACATTGAAAAAATTTGCAAATATTGAAACTGAATAACTATGCTTATCATTTCCCAGCAACAGATCATTTATTTTTCAAATTAATAAATTACATAAAAAAATATCCACCCTTCTTAAAACGAGCTCAGTACCAAAATTACATATTTGGAATTGTGAATAAAGTCTGTGAAACCCTCAAAAACTAATTTATGATTATGCATTCTATTAGAAACCTTAATGTGCTCAAGGTGAAGAAATGTCCCAGCCTAATCCTAAAAAATAAAGCATATGCTTTATGTAACCTTCCGCCAATATAGTCCCATGAGAAAACCATTACTTAACAAATACTTTTGTGAATGGCACCTCAAATATTCAAGTGTCTGGTTTACAATACAAATATCATCCAAGGAGGAGGCCCTCTAGGTAGTTTGAGCAGAGTTGAGAAGGGCCCTCGCTCCCCCCAGGCCCTCTGATTTCATCCGGCCAGGCACTAGCTGAGGGCACCCCACCCCTTGGATGATGTTGCTGAAACAGCATGAAATTAAATGCCAGAGTATCTGATGTTTGAACTAATACTTATTTTCCTTTTTTGTTCTTTCTTTCTTTCTTTCTTTATATTCTTTCTTTCTTTCTTTCTTTCTTTCTTTCTTTTTTTCTTTCTTTCTTTCTTTCTTTCTTTCTTTCTTTCTTTCTTTCTTTCCTGCTTCCATTTAAGTTCTTAATTCATTCTAATTCTTTCCTCCTCTCACCTTATCGCTCTTCTGCCTTTCCTTTCTTGCTTCATATTACACACTCTCACCAGGAAAATAAAGTACTCCTCGTCCATTCACAGAAAAGACACTGTGGGGCATATTTACAAGTGAATGGCAAAGTGTGGCGTTAAGCAAAAATTGCTAACTTCGGCTCCGGCATTCCGAAAACTAAGTGATGTGCCATATTTACAATGATACTGTGCACCCCTGCATTTCCCCTAGTGTTGGTGTTACATTAAATTAAGCTGCCTAGTGCCAACGCAGGCATCCTTGCACCATAGTACAAGGGTGCCTGTGTTGAGGGAATGATTGTTCCTGTGCAGGAAGGTGTCCCTTCCTCCACATAAACAATCCAGAATGGTGATTTGTAACTCCCTTGTGTGCTGCAAGCACACATAGAAGTTGCAAATCGTCATTTTTTAAATGATTATTTATGTGCAGGAAGGGACACCTTCCTGCACATAAACAATGATTCATGACAATTTGCTGTTTCTGTGTGTGCTGCACAATGTATCACACATAGAAACAGCAAAAACAAGGAGAATTTAATAATTTCTCTTCATTTTGACAGGTTAAGACCAGTTTTTTTTTGGTCGTACTCAGCCACAGCCTGTACAGGTAAGAGCATGATGCAGTGGTGCCCGGTGAGGGGAAATTTAAAAAATAATTAATCTGCCCTGGTCAAAATCTCCCTCACCTGGCCCCACCACTCTTACCTGTATGGGCGGGCCGCTGTTGGTCTTAATTTTGGCGCAGCCCCATATATATATATTTTTTTTTATAAACAATTTGTATTAATGTTGATTGTACACCTCAAATCGATATAAGCATCACTCTTGCAGATACAATTGTAACAACATAGCTCATCTTACAACACCATTGATAGTACCGTTCTGCATTTAGATCTAACATTCCCACACCCCTCATTATACATCAGAGAGTCTCCACCATCTCCTGGAGCCATTGTCCCATATAGCGTTATGTTGCCAATGTTCTATTCGCTTAAGTCCGAATCCGAGTCCGCTAGAGGGGGTTCACAGATATTGCCCCTAAACATGTTCCATTTTCCCCAAACCCGCTGCCACTTCCGGGGGCAAACCCTGTTGATACAGACCGCCCTTTCCGCGATCATGGCACCGTCCAGGTCTCGGCACCACCGCAAGTGGGAGGGGATTGATTGCGCCCCCCAGTGTTGTGCAATATTCCTCTTTGCCAACGCTAGTCCCATGGCTACCCAGGTTTGTTTGGTGTGGTTAAGATCTGTAGCGTCCCACACATTCAGCAAACACATCCGTGGCTCCAGGGGGACATCATGGCCGGTAACCCGGGAGATCGTTGCCATGACCTCCCTCCAATATACAGTGATGCAAGGGCAGTCCCATATGGTATGGTAGAAGGAGCCCTGGAGGCCACACCCCCGCAAGCGGAGTGGAGTATCCACCCTCCCTATTTTGTGAAGTGTGGATCTAGTGTGGTATATCCGGTGTAGTATTTTAAGTTGCACCAGTTTTATTTTTGATGAGGTCGCCACCTCCCGCGGGGACGCCAGCGCCTCCTGCCATTCTTGTTCGTCCATTTCCCCCACCTCAGCCTCCCACTTTTAAGGATCCCTGTGGGATCTTTCTGGTGGTTTACCAGTTTGCGATATGTCAGCAATATAGCTTTTTTGGCTAGGTGGTCCGTGAGCAATTGATCCTCAAGCGGGGAGGATTCGGGTAGGACGGTCCCCTTAGGTATAGCCTTCCTAAGTGCGTGCTGTATTTGCAGAAATCGGAACTGCTCCGTCCGTTCCATGTGATACTCCATCTGCAACTGCTCGAACGGGATCACCCCACCCCGCTTCCAGAGGTCTCCGACCCTGGAGATGCCAATGAGGTCCCACCCCGCAAATACTTTACTTATGTGTAGCATACCTATCTTGGGGGAGACCCACAGCGGCGTGTGTTGAGTGATTACTCCCTCCCAACCCAGCTTTCACTGGGCCGTATACCATATTTGTACGGTGTGCGCTGTTGGGCCTGTTAGCTTATTTTTCCAGGATTGATCGTACAAGGCGCTGAGAACTCCCTTCGACCCCAGCATATGCCTGTCCATCCTCAAAGCCGGGTCGTCTTGCGGTGCATGAAGCCACTGATTAATTAAAGTGAGCTGGAAGGCCCAATAATATAGACGTATGTTGGGCAGGGCAATTCCACCATCATACCAACTCCGCACAAGCTTACAGAGAACTATGCGGTGCGGCTTACCCTCCCACAGGAGATAGCCCACCTCTGCCTCAACTGACTGAAAGTAAGAGTCTGGGACCGATATGGGCGTGTTTTGCAGTGCATATAGAAACCGAGGAAGAGACGCAGCCCCATATTTGGCTAAATAGGGGACAGCATCAAAAATCAATGGGTGTTGCGGCGGAATGCCTAATACAACACCCATTGCCCACCCCTTTCATCCTAAGTATAGCATGAAAGAGGGCCTAATTTAAAAGGCTGCGTTAAGCCACTTTAAATGGCTTAACGCTGCCTTGTAAATAAGGCGAAGGGATTATCGCCACAGGAACGTCGCAAAAAGTGACATTCCTGTGCCAATAACGGCTTGTACATATGCCCCTTATTTTATTATTCTTACGTGAACAAAACATTCACAGGTGAGTTGATGCACGTAAACAACCAACAGGCATTGCCATTTTTAACTGCCAGCATCTGCAGAGCGCAGAAAACATTATGGGGATATGTACGATAGAAGTGGCGGAGGGAGACGTTAGCCGTCATGGCTTAACCCCTCACTCCGCCACTTCTGAAATGCAGGGCTGCAACATATTTACAACAATATGGTGCAGCCTTGCATTTCCCCCTGCAATGGCGCTACACTTAGCAGTGAAGTACCAACGTAGGCACCCTTGCACAATAGTGCAAGGGTGTCTGCATGCAGGGGAGGATTGTTGATGGGTAGAAAGGTGTCCCTTCCTGCGCATAAACACTCCTGAAATTACATTTTGTCACTTTCATGTGTGCTGCTTAATGCAGGACACATGAAAGTCACAAAATGGCGTTTTTTTAAAGATGGTTTATGTACAGGAAGGAGGACCTTACTGTACATAAACAATCCATGACATGTTGGTTTTTTCATGTGTGGTGCACAAAGAAGCACACATGGAAAATGCAAAATCGAGGAGAAATAATGCATTTCTCCTCGTTTCGCCAACTTAACACCAGATTTTACCAGGTCTTAATTTTGGCATTGCCTCCTATGTACGCTGCCCTTGTACATAGGGGGCAGCATCCAAATCAATGGGTGTTGCGGTGAAACGTCCACCGCAACACCCAATGCATGCCCTGTTCACGCTCACCATAGCGTGAAATGGGGCCTTATTTACAAGGCAGCGTTAAGCCACGTTAAGAAGGCTAAGCCCCTATCGACACTACAACGTCCATAAAAGTGATGCTGTGGTGGTGATAGGGGCTTGTACATATGCCCCGATGTGTATTCAACAGTGTCTGAGAATTCAGTATCTTGACACACAGCTTCCTTTCATTGTATTTCTTTTTCGAATTCCATTCTATTTTCCGTCCTGTTTTGCTGCATCTTTCCTTTCCCTCTTTTCTGTCGTCCTCCTTCTAATCTCAATCTTTTTTAATGTCTTTTTCGTTTTATCCTACTTCACTTGATCCCTCTTACGATATTTCAATATTTCTTTCTTTTCTTTACTTCCTTCCTATATTTCCTTTTATCTCGCTTTTCAGTTTGCTCTTTCAGACTCCTGTATCAACATTCTTCCTTCAGTGCTTTTTTCCGTTCTTAATCAATTTATTTATTCTTCTTACCTCACCTGTCTTTGTTCGGTTCGTTTCCATTTCCTTGTTTCTCTTTTATTGTCACTTTCCTTAATGTTCTACCTCTCGTCCTGTGCCCACTCTCTTATTACACGTTTTCCCTCCACAGCCGCTTCCTCTTTATTTCCTCTGTCACCTTTTTTTAATTGTCATTTTGTATGCTTTTAAACATGAAAAACAATTCTGCACCAATCCTGGTTAACCTTTTTTCTCTCATTTCTTCCCATGTTAAGTATTCTATCATCGAACTCAAGGTAAGAGTCATTAATGTACGTGTGTGCTGTATTGTTGCCTCCCCTTCCGGTGAGACAGCTAGTTGGATAGAAAGTCAGAGTGAAAATATTTGGTGTCAGTAAGTCAGAAGGTGCAAGGACGGAGGGATACTGGTGTCTCTACCGGGGATACTCTCTCAGGCGAGGAGCACAACTGAAACACATTTAAACATGATCCTTAAAGTCCGATATTGTAGAATTCGAAAGAACCTATCAAGAGGTAAATATCACAAAATTGTTTATCTCTTATGAAACTTTGTTTAAAAAAATGGATCAGTAATTAAAAAGAAATTCTCTTCAGATAAACTCACGTTGTGACCCTTAGTTCAGATGTTACACGCGTACTTGTCTTTGCCCTGACGAAATTTGGCTAGGGAAGATTGCAGGGGTGCGGCCTTAGTCGGAAAACTCACAGTTTCAGCATATGCTGTAACATGAGGTACAACACAGTTTGTAAATTCACAGGCCCTTGGCTCTGAGGGCCACAAAGATATTTTGGCATGTGTTAAAGTTTATTAGAACATTGGAATGTTGGAAGCTCCAATTGTTGGTATAAGCCCGAGCTCCAACATTCCAATGTCTGGCTGTGAACAAAAGCCTCTCGAAGCTCGAGGGGATTTTAATCCCCTCGAGCTTGGAGCAGCCTTTGTTCAATTTGTTAGAACATTCTGCCCTCTAGTGGCAGAATGTTCTAATAGCTTTATAGTCCTTCCTAGCAGAGCTATACCGGCTATTAAAGTCCAGCTACCTTCGGCTCGGGCCTTTAACGATGCAGCGGGCCTTTAATAGCGGGTATAAACATTTTTTTTCTTAAACGTTTCTTTTGAGAGTTGTGAGTGGTCCCACCTGGAAATAATGGATTATCACCTCCTTTGAGGAGTCAGTAGCTTTTGAGTAGTTTTACAACTGGAGCTAAGGTTGCAAATTATGGATGCATGTGGTAATGAGTCATTATTTGGTAAAAGACATCCACAACGCGCCCCTTCCAAATAACTTTTCATGAACCATTTCTAGACTCATGTAAGGAATCTCAAATACTTTTGCTATTCGGTAAATGGGTTTAGGTAAAAACTTTTAAGCGGTTGCAAACCACAACTTTAGCGAATCGCAGGGTTTGTGACTGGTAAAAACTTTAGTACATCTGGCCCTTGTACCTTGTTACAGCCCTGTGAGTGTAGTAGGCCTTCACCATTAGCTGAGGAGAGGGGTGTGTGGCATTAACTATTCACTCTACATGTTCCTTTCCCACCTTGGCACAGGACCCTAACAAAAACCGTCTGGCCCAGTGGCTTCAGGTGACACCCAACCAAGGCATTGTGGATCTCTCGTACCAGCTTTCGGATGAGCCAGCTCTAGGCACCTATGTCATCGAAATCGAGAACGGCAAGGGTGTGAAGACCTTCGATGTGTCGAAGTACGGTAGGTGTTGCTGCAAGAAGAGGCTACACAAATCTCCTGGGCCTTTGTCCTCCCCAGAGTCCATGGCTGTACGCCAGCTGTAACCTTTCATTTATTGGTAGCTACATTTGGAATGGGAAATCACCAACATGCGCGCACTCACACACACACACACACATGCACACACACACACACATTTTAACATGGACCAAACCAGCCAAAACATCATAGTTGACTCTGACCCAAACAGTGACTGTATTAGATCATGTTAAAATATTAATGTCATATATATAATATGTGACTATGTATTATGGTCTTCTGGGACCATCTTGTGGATCTGGTAGCATTCAGGAAGAAAATAACCTCTGATGAGGCACACAAAACGAAACCAGTTACTTTCCTCTAGTTCTTTATCTCATGCAGTCACTGCTGTGACTGAGCAGCCGGTCAATACCCTTTATAATGTATATCCTTAACTTCCTTTACCGGGCCTGAGAGCGTTGCAGGGGATGGCAGCCTATCCTGATTCCCAAAGATTCTGCATCCTATTTCTAATGTTCCTCTGATTCAGACATGCAGCTGGGGATTTGAAGGAACCCTCTAAAATATATCATTTTTCCCCCCTGTTTACGGGTTCTATTGTTGTTAATTCTGGTAAGTGTTTTCTAAACTCAGAAAAATCAATGGGTATCAGTTTCTATATTTTTGTGCCATAATAAATCATGGGAAGTATGTTTTTCCAGTGCTGCCTTTTGCTTTAATGGCCCTCCTTCTCTCATTCATTGCTATCATCAGTTCTTGCTTCCTTCTTCTTCTCATCCCTTCTTACTACCCTTTCCAGAACTTGATCTTTCAGGAATATTTTTATTTTTCCCCTCATATTTCTGCCTAACTTGCTATCCAGCATTCAAACTTCTCTTCCCAGCAGGCCAGTCCCACCACATACCAAAACATTACATTTCAAGATATGTATCTACTTGTATGAAATTTTTACATAGCAGATACAAGGCCCAAGTGCAACTGAGCGCTTCACATAGAACAGGTTTGTGAAAACTAAGACAGGGGTTTTACCTAGAACAAATATGTGTAAGTAGAAATTGATACCACTGCAAACATCCCAGAGAAGCAATCAGCAAATAATAATAGTATCAAGGTATTAAAAAGCATGCATGTCTCCTTGTAACCTCCATAAAGGCAAATAGGTACTAATTGCCTGGATCCAGACGACAAGAACAGAAAATATTCCCTTTTCTGGATCCTGACGAACCATCAGGTTGCATAAGGATCCCACAGCACGAGCTAGGCAGAGTGTAGAAGTTCCCAACATATCAAGCAGCGGCAGCTTCTCCGCTATGGTGGAGGAGCGTTGCCCGACTTGCCAGCACCCAAAAAAATGAAAAATAAAATCATTGTTTATTATCGCTTTACTTTTGCTCTCAGAGCCGAAGTTGGGGGGAAGGCGGGGGGATGACAGGCTGGTGGAGGAGTGGTTGCACTGCTATTCAGTGCGCATGGCGGTCTGGCCGGCCATCTCAGGATGGCCAAATCGTCCTGCCCACCGAAGCTGTCTACAACTCAAGCTGTGTTGCTGGGTTGGAGAGAGCAGGCACAGGCTCCCACTCTAGCTGGGAGCACAAATCATCGGCGCTCAGGCCAAGCCAGATGCTGCTTTCAGAAGCATGAAGGCCGCATCAGGATTGGCTGCAATGGACTCTGGGAACCTGTGCCTGCAGTAGAGAGGAGTTGTTTTTAATTTTCTGTTTGTTTCATCATCTGTCCCTCCTTCCCCCCCCCCGCCCGCCACTCTAGCAACAGTCCAGTGAAGAGGAGCAGTGTGTTGCAGATGACAGTCACTGTTGTTCGGGATCAGACTTTAGACTAGAGTCCAGGAAATGGGAAACAGGGGTTGCGTAGAAAGAGTTTTAGGTTAATTCTATTCTGGCAGGGAGAATGTGGTACAGATGACTGGAGGAAGAGAGTATCAGACCTTTGGTGTGCATTCTGAGAAAGAATGGTTGTAGGTGCATTTTATGATGAAAGGCGATATTTCAAGGAGTAGTGATAACATCCATTCTTATGGCTACCTGACCTTTTTTGATGACAGCGAACTCTGCTGCTGTATGGAAGAAAAACTACAGTAGTAAAGAAAGTTCATAACCTACAGAGACCTTTGGTCATTTGACTGTTAGGGGCACAATGTGAATGAAGTCGACCAGTGTGATAAGGAGGTGAACCTCTGAAGGCTGGAAGACCACCAAACAAGATCTGCCTAATATTGTGAAGTTTTTCTTTCCTTCTCCTCTTGCTTACTTTTTTGGACCATGCCTACCAGATATTCTGTTCACTGGGATGTTAGCACAAGGACTGCTAAACGTTTATCTTTGCATCCTGTGCAGTCATCAGTGCTTAATTTGATCAGGTGGCTTCAGGTGCTCTGCACCTGCATCTAATGGTCAACACCAGCACTTATGACAGCGCTGTTTGTGCAATTTAGAGATGAGGAGAACAACGATTGTATATTATTCAAAATGCATTAAAACAACTTATAGCTGCCACCCAAGTCATTCTTATAGGTGTGGGGGCCTCAAACAGTTTAATTTGTCACACTTAAAGCAGTTGTGTTGGTACCTACTGTCATTGGCAGTGCTGTAAGTGGCAATGGGTGGTGCAAGCTGGAATGGACTCCTGACAAGGGCCCTGACACTTATGTTTTTTACAAATTAAGCACTGGAAGTACTTGTCCCACATGCACTGTTCTGCTGTTTACCTTCGTATGAGGAAACATCCAGTTGAATCCAGATAAGGTGGGCCAGACTCAAAATGGCAGGGACAAGGAGTTTCAAGCAGGTCCTGGGAGCCCAGGGACACTGGAGATAATCACAAGGACATGCGGGGTGTGGGTGTTATGAGCATCCTTCATTAAGAAGTGCTTTTTGACGCGGGCTAAACCTACAGCACAATTTGCAGAGAA
The DNA here is from genome assembly GCF_964204655.1 of Triturus cristatus. Classification (NCBI taxonomy): domain Eukaryota; kingdom Metazoa; phylum Chordata; class Amphibia; order Caudata; family Salamandridae; genus Triturus; species Triturus cristatus. Next base: position 1,700,128,549 of record NC_140590.1, read on the forward strand.
GTTGCAGAACAATTCAATGTTTCATGGTTTCCAATGAAAGGTAAAAACTTGCTTCAGTGGGGTTTTATTGGTTATAACTAAGTTTAACTGAAAACCATAATATGTGCATATAATACTTAAGCCAGTCTCTCCTGAAAGAGACCCCTATCATTTATTAGTATGGCATAACATTGAGAGCCAACTATTTTGCATATGTGGCAATTCCATATAAGTGAATGTACAGCTTTAGTACAGGTCAACTTTGTATAGAGCATGTTAACCTAGTTCTAAACGCAGTTTTGGTGAAACGAAACAGCCAAAAATGTGTGATTTCAGGATGCTCATTTTGTTACCTAGGCCTCCAAGTTATGAATATGTTAATACATTAAAAAGGGTGTGCACTTTGAATATCGAAACCAGAATATTGATTACACAGAATGTAGAAGACAAAGGGGCAGATTTACAAGCCCCTTGCGCCTCCTTGTGCCGCCATTGCGTCACTTTTGTGATGCAACGGCGGCGCAAACATTGCGGTCAATGTAGAATGTGACGCATCTAGCGAGATGCGCCACGTTGAACATCCGTGCGTCACATTATACCTGCGCCAGGTATAATGTATGCAGGCTAGGCGTTCCCACGCAAAAAGCCATGCAGAACTGACGCACTGAAATTTACAACATTTGGTAGAAGTTGGGGTCTCTAGTTGGTAGAGTAGTCCAAGTAGGTATCCTTCTCCCTAATCAGGGTAAGAGGGATACACTTCTAAGAATAACCCCCTTTCACCCCCTTGGTAGCTTGGCATGAGCAGACAGGCTTATCTCAAAGGCAGTGTGTAAAGCATTTATGAACACATACAGTAATACAGTGAAAACACTACAAATGGACACCACACCAGTTTAGAAAAATAAGTAATTTTTATCTAAACCAAAACAATATCAAACGACAAAAATCCACAATACAGTAATAAATATTTGACTTTCAAATGGTAGAAATAGTTCAGTTCAAAGCAAATTGCAGATGCAACCCTTTTCACTCAAAGTACCTTGGATGCGTCACACAAACAAAAAAAAAGGGCAACAGGGAAGATGATGCTTCGATTCCTTGCTCCAGGGGAGGTGATACGTTGGTTCCTTACTGCTGCGCAGGGAAGGTGATGCGTTGGTTCCTTACCAGAGTCGAGGTGATGCATCGGTTTCTTACTGCGTGGGGAGGTGATGCGTCAGTTTCTTACTGCGTCCCAACACGATGCGACAAATTTGGCGCCTTGATGCGATGACCAAGAACGATGCGTGGATTTTTGCAGCCGCACAGCAGGCCTTATGTCAAAATCGGTGCAGTGATCTCAGACTTCGGAGATCGATCCACTCGATGCGGCATGCGGCGATTTCTAGAGCAGCGGGCAGGCGCTGCTACAATTTCTTCAGCAATGCTTCGGAAACAGGTGCGGATGCATCTCGCTTCTCAAAGTTGCGTTACTTTTCCCAGATCCCAGCAACAAACAGCTTTCAGAGGTCCAACACAACAACAGGCACCTCTTAGCAGGTCAGAATTTCCAGCAAAGACATTTAGGGGAGCGGATGCTGCAGTCTTTGTGTCCCTGAGACTTCAGAACAGGAGGCAAGCTTTATACAAGCCCTTTGGAGATCTTCCTCAAGCAAGGGGGCACAGCAAACAGCAAAGTTCTTTTCTCCTTTCCATGGCAGCAAGGAGCCACTACAGGCCAACCCCAGATAGCAAACAGCAGATGGGCAGTGCTACTCCTCAGCTTCTCTTGCTCTTCTCCTTGGCAAAGGTTCCTTTTGATTCCCAGAAGTGATTTGATCTGATTTAAAAGTCTGGGGTCTGGGCTCCTCTTCTCATACAGTAAATGTCTAAGTCCAGGCATACTAAACTTTTGGTTCTCAGGGGCAGTTAAGCTTATAAGATATAAGATTATAAGCAAACTCCCCATTCTATCCTATGATAAAGGATAGCCTTACAATAGTGAAAAACGAAATTGGCAGTATTTCACTATCAGTACATGCCACGCACATCATGGCATGTCCTACCTATCACATACACTGCACCCTGCCCACAGGGATACCTTAGGCCGACATTAGGGGTGACTAATGTGTAAGAAAAGGGAAGGTTAGGGCCTGGCAAGTGGATGCGCTTGCCAAGTCGACATGGCAGCCCTAGACTGCCCATAGGCTCTGCAGTGGCAGGCCTGAGTTACATTTACAGGCTGCTTATGTGGGTGGCACAGTCAGTGCTGCAAGCCCACTACCAGCATTTGATTTACAGGCCCTGGGCACACACAGTGCACTGTATAAGGGACTGACTAGTAAATAAAATCATCCCATCATGGAAACACCAATCCGGCATACAGCAAAAATACAGCAAAGTCCTTTTCTCCTTTCCTTGGCAGCAAATAGCCACTGAAGACCAACCCCAGACAGCAAACAGCACATGGGCAGTACTCCTTCTCAGCTTCTCTGGCTCTTCTCCTTGGCAAACGTTCCTCTTGACTCCCAGAAGGGATCTGATCTGATTTAAAAGTCTGGGGTCTGGCCCCTCTTTTTATACAGTAAAATTATTTGTTCTCTGGTGGCAGAAAGGCCCTGTGCTCAGTCAAAACCAGTTCTGTCCTCTTTGGTGCAGCTTCCTTGTAGGAGGTGGAGACAGCATTGTGGAAGGCAGACCAGGCCAATTCAGGTGAAAGGAAATCTCCTCCCCGTACTCTAAATGCAGCCCAGGTTTATTCAGCCCAGCCTTGACTCATCAACCTCTCTGGAGCCACTGCACCTCCCCAGCCCCTGTCATTCCAAAGCCAGACATGCAATACACAAACCTAGCAGATGCACACTGGATGGCTAAGCAAGAAAATACCTACTTTCTAAAAGTGGTATTTTAAAACACAGAATGTAACAATCACCCTCACTAAAAGATACATTTTAAAAGTCTGAGTCCAAGCATACTAAACTTTATTTTCCTATCTAGTTCTCAGGGGCAGTTATGCTTATAAGATGTTATAAACAAACTCCCCATTCTATCCTATGGGAAAAGATAGCCTTACAATAGTGAAAAACAAAATTGGCAGTATTTCACTATCAGGACATGCCACACACATCATGGCATGTCCTACCTATCACATACACTGCACTCTTCCCACAGGGGTACCTTAGGCCTACCTTAGGGATGACTAATATGTAAGAAAAGGGAAGGTTAGGGCCTGTCAAGTAGGTGCGATTGCCAAATCGACATGGCAGCCCAACACTGCCCACATGCTCTGCAATGGCAGCCCTGAGTTACATTTACAGGCTGCTTATGTGGGTGGCACAGTCAGTGCTGCAAGCCCACTAGCAGCATTTGATTTACAGGCCCTGGGCACACACAGTGCACTGTATAAGGGACTGACTAGTAAATAAAATCATCCCATCATGGAAACACCAATCCATAAAACTATCTATAAAGGGAGCACTTGCACTTTGGCACTGAACAGCAGTGGCAAAGTGCCCAAAGTATCTAGACCAGCAAAACGAAATCCGACATACAGCAAAAACACAGGAGGCAAAGGCCAAAAATGCAAGGGAGACCCACTCCAATGGTGCCAGGTCAAACAACATTCCACTGCATCACTCTATGCCTTCACTACATCAAAATCCCTATGCCTGCTCAGACCAGGCAAAAGGAATGATGCAGGGCTTTTTGTATAAGACTCACCTATTTGTTGTGGTACATTGCTGGAGTTGCATCACTTTCACGAGCAACTCAAGCCATGTGTCACTTTTGTGCCAACAGATGCGTCAGTATTTCTGATGCATCTGGTAATCCTTGCGCCATGGAGCACTGTATTGTAAATACAGCGCATCCAAGGTGGAGCAAAGAGATTTGGCACTAGCGCAAGGAAACTGACACATCTATGCAGATGCGTCAGTTCCTTGTAAATCTGCCCCAGAATATCTAAATATTGACAGGTGATTAAATATTTTCTATACCCAACTCCACATATATGTACCTTGGGGCTATATAAATATCTTCAAAGAATATAGATGTGGAGTAAATTTAAACTTCACTGTATGCACTTACATTTCGATATTTTATTCCTTGGTATTCTGTCTTCGATATTCTTGTACCCCGAAATTCTAGGGGCCGATATTCATAGCACATCCATTAAAATGCATACATTAGAAGGCACCAAGCACTCTTCCTATTACGTTTGCTTGTATAATTTGTTTTTGATCGGACCCAGCACAAACAGCCCGTGGCGTAGTGTGGGCGGGCCCACAGGGGCAGTTGCCCCAGGTGCAAAAATCTTAGGGGCGGAAAATTTTCAACAAATCTTAAAATCTGATAGACGTGCTTGAGGGTAAGGGTCTCAGTACTGGACTGGAGGAAGGGACTCAGGAAGTGCTAATTGTTCGCCCCGGGTGCTGGCAACCCACGCTATGCCACTACAAACAGCATTCTGTTTATTGGAGTGCACCGTAAAATTGAGATGTTCCTTCTGCTATCAAATGTTCCACTACTGACTCAAGCTTGGATAAGGGAGCTACCTTTCCTAATTTAAAGGGCAATGTCACTCTGAAGCACACTTTGGGATGACTTCTGTTTGCCAGGTTTTATGTGCTAGGCTGACAGTTACTGCTATCATAGAATTTATCTGTATGCCACCTCTCAGCTGCTTTATCTTTTATAAATATTAGACAATGCAAGCCTGCTTGGATTATGGGATACCGTGAAAATTCATCATCTGCATGAATATGGATTTGCTGCACTTCACTCATAGTCTCTAAACTGCTGCATAATTTGCAGATTTTTGCAAAACAAATGTTGTTAGTTCATTTGGATCACAGGTTATTTATTATAAATGCTGATTCTGAAGAAAAAACAAACACAACACTTTCAGAAGTTAAGAGATCACCTTACAGCTGTTGAGTGATCTAGTCATTCATTTGAGCAGTGGCGGCTCCTCTGCTGAGGCGAAGGAGAGTCGCCCCACTGCTCTGTGAGCAGTAGTTAAAGAAAACTAAAATGATAATAACTAGCATTATTATCATTTCAGTTTTCCTTTCCTGGTGCAGGGCGGGGCGGGGCTGCACTGCCAGAGCAGGGCAGGGGAGGAGTGGGTTGCTCATCCAAAGTGCACAATGACGCTTTGACCGGTCCTGTCAGGCTGGCTAAACCATCATGCGCACTTTGCATATTCTGCACCCAGGCTGCATTAAAGATTGGGTGCAGAACAGGCCTCAGGCTCCCATTCCATGCCTGAGTGCTGATCCATGGCACTCATACCAATCAAAGCACTGCATGGCAGCTCTGTGATTGACTAGGGGAGTCAGGAGCCTGGGTGCTTCCTGTTCCTGCTTCGAGGAGCGAGAGGCCGCGGGGAGCGAACTAAGAGGCGGCAGAGAGCCAGGTGGCCGGCCTGAAGGTAAGTGTTTTCTTGGGGTTTTTTTTCATTTAGAACCATCCCCACCCCCGCCCTCCACCCACTGTAAATAGAGCTGCCACTGCATTTGAGGAGGTGAAACTTTTGCCCAGATGCTGCGAACAACCCAAGTTCATGGTCTGGCAGAAGGGCTTGTGTCTGCACCAGGAAACTGCTTGCTTAAAATGAGTGTAAACAAGACAGAATGAATGAACCAAGCGGATCTTTCTGGGACTTGATAGTTATACCCTATTGGGCCTTTGAAGTTGGGGGACAGTTCAAAAGGGATTCGTTTGAACCACACATGTGAAATTAAATGAAACGAAAATACATTTGTTAAGCGCATGGCTACCCGGAGGCATCCCAGCACTGGTAGCGGCGAAGAATAGAGAACCAACCAGACTAGGGGAATAGCCAGGTCTTTAACATTTTACAGAAGGCAAGATGGTTAGATTCCTTTCGTAGAAGATGAAGAGAGTTCCAAAGCTTAGCTGCATTGTGAGAGAACAGACAGCCTCCGCTTCTAGCTTCCCTAATCCTAGGAACAGTGACCAGGTGCAAGTCATCTGAGCGAAGACGTCTGTTAGCCCAATATGTGTCCCCTAAATTTCCGTCCTCTCTGCCATGAGGCTGCAGAATGTCTTTGGGGGTCAGATGTCACAATCTCTGCCCCCCCCCCCAAACGTTGGCTATTTCAATTTTATGCCCAATAGTTTATAGCTGACACTGAGGAATGCCCAGATGTGCTTCTGCCCGCCTACTGGGGCCAGATACCATGGCACAGAAAGAGTTTGCAGCTTGGGATACGGGTGACCCCTTCTCCATGTTAACTTAAGGGAAGAGTCAGCCTCCTTTGTAGGGTAAACCTCGTGTTTCTTCATACCTGGACAGCGAACACCTGTTCGGTGCCTGCCCAACCCTTTACCTTCCATCCTAGTGGAGGTGAAAGGCCCCCTCTGGATGGACTGTGCTTGCTACGGGCCAACTGGAGTATGCATGCAAAGGCACTCTCGCAGGCTTGCTATGGCAGGTCAGACACATGTTTGAAACATGCAGTCAGTGCGAGTGTGCACACCGGCCTGCCTGAGCAGGTCAGACTCATAGGTCAACTACTCCATAGGTGTAAGTGTGTATCTGGGCCGCAATGGCAGGCCTGGCCTTCGTTTACAAACATCATGTCCACACCACTTCCTAATATGTGTGGGAAGGGTGCATGCACTTTCACACTACAGTACAGTGGGAAAGGTCTCAGAGACTTAAGACTTCCCACAAGAAATAGTATGCACACCGGCTTGCTGTGGCAGGGCGGCGGCCTGGGTCTCCAGGACATCAGTGAGGTCCGTGCACGATCCAGTGACCAGCTGACAGTCCAGACTAATGCTTGCCACTTCCGTGGTGCCACTGTGCACACTTGTCCGTTTTGGCAGGCTGGTGGCAGGGGTCTAAAAAATGTCCTGGGCTCAGGCTGACCGGCACTAACAGGCCAGACACTGGCCCAGCACACGATCCGCCTCACCCTCTCAGCTAAGCACTGCTTCCTACAGGGCATAGAAAGAGTGCGTGCCCTTCCACACTCACACTGCACTCACAGTGGGGAAAGGCTCTGGCCCTACGGCTGCAAAGTGCTCTTGGCAACTTATGAAAGTGTCCAATCAAGGGGGACTGACCTCAGGGTAGGGGTACCCACCTAGGGGGTTCTCTCCTGTTTGGGCAATGGTCCCACTCGAGCCCTCACTCAGCCACTCGCCTACTTCAGGCTGCACCCCTGGGGACATGCCCTAGGGCCACTCCAGTGGTAGAGAAGGCCCCTCCAAGTTTGGCTCACCAGTGACGACGACACCCCAAGTAGGAGACATAGTGGGCCGTTGAGTCCCGCAGGGCATGATCAGTGCCACATCCCTTGGCTCGCCCACGCCGTAACCACCTTGGGTATGTGGTTTACCCTTTCATAGGCACCCAGGGGACGACACCTCACCCAATCGTGCGAGCACCCCGCTCCTACCCAGTATGAGGAGGGTGCTTGTGCCTTACCACTGCAGTACAGTGAGAACAGATTCTGGGTTCTAGGGTCATGAACAGAGAGTAGGCGAAGACCAGGAGGCAGAAAAAAGCAAAACATTTTGGTGATGTTCCCCTAAGAAGGCCATGTCCAGCACTCACTGTGTAGAGCAGCTGTGCACCTACCATGATTCCTCCCTCATAACTCTCTTTGCCTCAATGTGTAGTGCAACTCTGTGTCCACCTTGATTGCCCCCTGATGGCTTTCTTCTTTGCACCGTTTAGTTCTGCTTTGCATCCACCATGATTCATCCTTCTACCTCTCTTCTTCGCCTCATCATCTAGTGCTGCTTTGCCTCAACTATGATCCCACCATTGCATCTCTGTTCTTTGCTTCACTGTCTTGTGCAGCTGTGCGTTCACGTTGCCTTCTCCCTCACACCTCCCTTACGCCTCACCAAGTAGTGCAGATTGTCATCTACCTTGATTGCACCCTCACACATGTCCTTTGACTGTTTAGTGCATCTGTGCGTTCACCTTGATTCCTCTTTCACACTTCTCTTCTTTGCCTCAATGTTTAGTGCTCCCGAAGTTTGAAGTCACTTTTGTGGGACCATTCACGTTCTCTGCCTTGGCGAGGACATTTCAGCTAAAGGTCTGTGGCAGGTGAGTGGAGGCATGCCTTTGTCCTGTGGAGGAGGGGGCAATCCAGCAGTTAAGTATCTAAAGTTAATTGGTTTGCTTCGGTTAATAAAAACCATCAAAAATTACAAAATCAATCAGTATAAAACCAAATAGAATTAAACACTTGTATGGGTCAACATATTCGGCTTAAGCCATAAAAACAACCAATGAAAATCCTCATAAATATATTGTAAAGAAATGTCTGCCAATATAAAACAGTGTAAAGTTTATGCAAGTTCATCTGGATGTCCTCCACTCATCGACTACCAATATGAAGTTGTGTAAAGTGTATGCAAGTTCACCTGTATGTCCACACCATTTATCCCTAGGGGCAATGTCAAATAATCACTACGGATGGATCCCATATTTATATCTGCGTGTTAGTGATTTGTAAACCTTTTTGAGGCGTGCAGCGGGGTATCGCTTTTCGATCAAAAAAGCATGTGTGACATATTCGAGAAGTAGCGCACCCTCAGTCCTAGGGGAGCGTCCCCTGGATGCACTGCTGGATACCCACTGGGGGGGGGGGGGGGGGGAGTACTAAAATACTTGTTGATTTTTGTTGGATTTTTATTCACTTGTAAAATTTCTTCATTTTTTCGTATGATCAATCATGAAATTGCGGAATTCCATATTGAGGTGATCAATAAATCAGCTCATTAGACAATTCCTGTAGTTAGGAAGATCCCAATGCATGGCGGAAGTTGTCCATCAGGGGATATCAGTTTGTGTTTAATCCCGTTGGGTCAATAGCACCGCGTCCCAGTCATCCGCCATAACGCTGTCGTAAAATAATAAAATATGAGGAAACACATCGAATATATGCTTGACCAGATTGTGCACACAAATGCAACGCAGTGGCATCCTAGCAGACATATATTCCATACATTTAAAAGAATTGCACGAGAGATTATGGGTGCTTCTCACTTAGGCATTTAATCAAGGCTGCTCTACATGACCTTATTTGTAACGATTAAAGTGCTTGCATAAATAGTGGTGGCATGCATCTATCAAATGTGGGCCTATTTCAGCTCACCAAACTGTGTACATGAATAATTCGATTGACTTTGAATACAAATCAATGCAGTGGTATTCTAGCGCATTCATATTCCAGGAATTTAACAAAATTACACGAAAGTGGCGGGTGCTTCCCACTTAGAAATTGAGTCAGGGGCGCCCTACATGCTGCTATTTGTAAAGTGTAAAATTGCTTGCGTAAAAAGTGTCTACGTGCATCCATCAATTTTGAGCAAACATGTAAAACGTGAATTACCGATTCTTTTTTATATCCGCTTAAGCGACAAGATTGTGTTGTTCAAGTGCACTACAAATGTGTAATCAATGCTTTTGCGGGACGATCACCCATCCTTAACCTCATGCACTTGAACTAATTGTAATAATGAGGTGCTCAGGTAAGACTGTGGGTGTTTGCAGACCTAAGAGTCTATAAGCATCCATGCATGAGCTTTCTTGGTGAACTGATCTTTGTCCTCCAGGTGTGAAACAAGTCTCACTGACCTGTTTATCACTTGCTTAAATGGAGGACCGAGTCGGCAGAGTCCCATAGTAAGTAAGCCCCAAGGAGCTCAATGCAGAGGATAGATACTCTCCCATGACTTATTTTTTTCCCAGTTCCAATTTCTGCCCAGATGAGAGAGGCCAAGGAAGGTTCAGGTGCTCGTTCAATTCTTTTGCAGAATTGAATAAATACGCCTGGGTGCAAGAAAGTTTGGCATACTAAGCAAATATCTGGGAGAATCTGCGAAAGAGGAGTATTGGTTTGCAGTCTTAAAAAGAAGCCTGTTGATATTCACTTGAAGTGCCTCTAAAATCTTTGGGGCATTTATGGGAATCGTGGATCAGGGCAGCGAAGCATGTTACCTAGCTGCGCTGCCCTGCGTCACTGGGAAAGGGCAGGAATGCACCGTATTTATCGAATACGGTGCATTCCTGTCCTTTCCCCTTGTGCTAGCGCCATTTCGGCAGTCTAGCACCAATGCAGGTACCCTTGAACCATGATGCAAGAGTGTCTGTATCGTAGGCAGGATTGTTTTTGTGCAGGAAGGGGCACCTTCCTGCAGAAAAACAATCCATAGGGGTGTTGGGATTGGTGAATACGATGTCAATGAATGTCATGATATGTGCAGGCCCGACAATGTCAATTCAGAAAATACAATGTGAATGTTTAGCACAGCCTGTGCACACATAACCTATGCAATGTCAATGTATACCGTAACTTGTGCCCGCACAGCAGCTCCAACATCAGCAATAATTATACCAATGAATGTAATGATCCATGCTTGTATATTTTTTTTTATCTTTTTTTATTGGTAGTATGCATGTGAGGATCAATGTACAGACATCATATTACCAGCATCAATGTGGTATATTGTTGCCCAGTTGTAAACAGCAGCTTAGCGCCGTTCCCAGCTCATGAAACGCTACCTTTAGGAGGTGCCATAAAGGAGTTTGTTTTACAATGTAACCTAGGCCATAATGCTGGTAACATTTTCTATGGATCTTTAATATCCCACTATCACAATAGTTAATTTCTAATTGCTTCCTGTAATCACATTACTACTTTTTTGATTTGCGTTTTTCTAAAACGGAAACAAAACAAAACAAACAAACTTCTATTTGACAGCTCCTGGCGAAATGGGTGACCCTCCCCAAATTGAAGTAGTGTGTCTTTCTTCAGTATTTGGGCAAGGTTCTAGTGTGGTGCAGTATCTCATGTCTCTGACCCCTATACACAGTAGTGGATACATCTGTGCTGGGGATCGGGGGCATGTGCTGGGGGGTACACTCCTAAGGTGGACTGGCAGTGAGGGCCTAGCTTATGTGTGGGGCTATCAAGGCAGGAGCCTGGGGGCCTATTGGATCAGGGCGTGGGCGTATATGTGTCACTAGGGTACCGCCCCTACGTGGGTGAAGTCCAGGTGCTATTGCCACTATAAGCCTACAGGGAGGAGGGGATGTGGGGGCCCAAGCAGGGAGTGGGGGGTGTCTAGCATGGAGCCATGTCACGTGGGTGGCCTCGTATCATCCCCAGAGAAGTTAACACTGGTCGTGATTTGCCCCCTGCGCGAGGTCCATCATGATACTCCAGATCTCCAAGTCCCTGTATGTTTCAATTTCAAAAAGCTTTATTTCGATAAAAATTTATATCATAAAAGCATTGATGTGCAGGCATATGAGGTGCAATACATCAAAAAGAGGGACAAGACTTCTTGACGCCGAGGTAAAAAATATAACAGTTTAAAGAATGTGCTTTAAAAATCAAGTTAAGATATATCATTTAGAAGTAGAAAGTGTTACATTTCATAATTAGAAGACAATTTCGCTAAAATATCAGTGCATTAAAAACATGTTCAAAAAGGATTCATTGTTGTGAGTGTAAACTTTTAGCCCTAATGTTCCAAGCCCACCCGAAAAATTTTGCCACACCACAGACTAGCACTAGACTGGTATTAGAGCGTAATATTCTCAGTGCAACCCGATAGTTTGGCGTGCCCAGCAATCGACATACAGGACCCAACCATCGACTTCTTGGTTTTTTGTAAGCTGGGCATTCAAACATGATGTGCGCCATATTTTTCACCAACCCTCTGCAGCTCGGGCAGGTGGGCGGGGTTTGGTGGGGTGGCTTCCATTTGCTCATACGCTTGCGGGTTGGCAGTGTGTCTAGTCTAAATTGGATGTACAGTGATCTATCTCTGGGGTTCTGTACAAAATCTAAATACGGCTCAAAGCTGACTGCCTGTTTATGTGTATAGAAAGCTTCAGTCAGACTGCCTAGGTGGGGGCTACTAGATTCCTGGGTGTCTATCCATGACCAATAAGCTTTCTTCAGGACTGCCTTACTCAGGGGTGCACCTTGCTCCCAGACTTCTCTAAGGCCTAGCGACAGGAGAGACTTCTTCATGCAGCGTAACCAGGGAATTTTGTGGGACCCCGGGGAGTTTATTATTTCTCTTAGGCCCTCAGTGTATTTCGCTAGTTCTGGGGTACGCCATAATCGAGCCCAAAAGAGCAGGGGGCGTAATCTTGCCATGTCTTTTATCGTGCGTCTACCCAAATCTCTTAAGAGAGGATTGAGTGGGGTTCCCCTTGGGAGTGAGACCAGCTCTCTCCTAAATTTATTTTCAGACCTGGAGATGTCCTCGAGATTGTCGAAGCCCCAGAGTTCGGTACCGTACAGTGCCGAGCATACAGCTTTAGCCTGGTAAATCACCAGCGCGGGAGCGATTGGTCTACTATGCGACATACGGTGTTCTTTGCTAATTGTTCCCACTACCCGTTTATGATTTAGCAGCATTTTGTCAATATGGGGTCTCCAGCTCAAACTATCAGAGATTCTTATGCCAGGATAGTCAATATTTTGACGAACTCCAGGGGTACACCGTCAAACTTGAGGGTGGCTTTAGATGGTTTTCTTAAATTAAATGAGAGAAGCTTGGTTTTTAGGGTATTAATACTCAAGCCTCTCTGGATACAGAATGAGTGAAATCTGTCCAGGAGCTTTTGCAGCCCTGCCGGGGTTTTAGAAATTAGCAAGGTGTCATCAGCGAATAATAGTGTGGGGACTCGGTCACCAGCCAATGCCGGGGCGTCAGCGGGGATGTCTTGTAGGAATTTCACCACCCCGTTTACGAACAGAGAAATGAGGGTGGGGGCCAGTACGCAGCCCTGTCGAACTCCCCTATTTACAGGGATCTTGGCAGTCTTCTGTGTCTGGGTCCCCCACCTCACCTGGGCGTAATTGCCTTCGTGTAATTGGACCAAAAGGTCGAGAACAGGGGAGGGCAAACCCAGATCCCTCAAGACCTGCCATAAGCGATCTCGAGGGACTAGATCAAAGGCGGTCTTCAGGTCTATAAATGCCAAATGGAGACTACCCCTACCAATCAGAAACCCCTTCCAATATAGCAGGAGGAGTCTGAAGACCTGGTCGATAGTACTTATGTTTGGTCTGAATCCCGCTTGGTAGTGGGAGAGAATATTATTCTCATTGACCCATAGCAGTATTCTTTCCAGCAGGACCCTGCCAACAACCTTCTGACCAGCGTCAATGAGGCTGATGGGTCGGTAGTTGGCAGGGTCCTCCCTGGAACCCTTTTTGAATATTGGGATCACCTCGGCTCCTTTCCAAGATTCTGGGACTGGCGACCCCTTAAGGAGAACATTAAGAAAAAAAGATAAAAACTTTGCCCACTGTTTGGGGTCCGATCTATACAAGTCGCCGGGGAGACCATCGGGTCCAGGAGCCTTTGCTGGGACTATTTTGTTGATGGCGATCTCAACTTCCGCCTCTGTGAAAGGATCATATCCCTCAGCAATAGGGGGTGTCATTGGAGTAAATACAGTGATCAAAGGGCTCTGGGTATCCTCCCCAGAATAGAGGTTCGCGAAGTGATCAAACCACTCCTGACTCGTGATATGGTTTGGGATTACATCGGGGTCACAACCTCTTGAGTGTCTGCAGAGGTTCCAAAAGGCGTTTCCATCTTTGGCCAGGCTCGCAGCCTTGAGAGCCAACCAGCGGGATTCCTCCCAAGCTTGCTTGGCTCCCAATACTGCCATTCTGTATTCTTTCCTGGCAATTTGTACTTGGTAACAATCGCGATTTTTAACGGCAAGTATTACATTGGTCTTTTTTTGCCTGCACTCGGTATTATACCAAGAATCAGGAGTTTTATACTTGGTGGAATTTCTAAAAGAAGTAGGTGCCAAGAAAAGTGACCCGATCCTCTCAACTGTATCTATGTAGATATTCCCTGCCCTAAGATACCCATCTATATCGTCTCTTACTCCCTGGAGTTCCATGGTTTTGTTTAAGAAAATCTCCTTGATGGTCAAAAGTTTCTGGTCATCAGAGGAGATTTTAGACCATTTGAGGTGTCTCTTGGAGTTTGATGGAATGACTTCCCTAGTGGACATGATAGGTACGGTGCCAGAACTTAATGAATCATGACACCAAGGGCTCTTTATGGTCAGGCACAGGGGGTTGTGATCACTATCAACGGTGGGGGTTATGACCAAAGCCACTGCATTTGGCCATAGTCTACAGTCAATCAGGATGTAATCAATTCGAGAAGGTCCCTGTATGTGTTCACATTCGTGCGAACCGATCTGAGTCGACGCTCCTCCGCTACCCCCCACTTCCGCAAGTCCGCCTTCCATTCCTCCGGGGTGGGGGTGTCAAGAGTACTCCCAAGAGGCATCGCTTAATTGAGGCTTCAATAGAGAGGTCTGTTGCTCTTTGCAGAGCTTCCGGCACTATGCTCCAGTAGGAGCCGAGCCTGGGGCAGTTCCAGGTCACATTAATAAAGTGAGCCGGGGAGAAGCCACACCTTGAGCCCTTTGGTGCATGCGTTGGGTCCAACCTCGCCAGGGGTGCAGGTGTCAGGTAACAGTGCTGCAGATAATTGAGCTGCGTAAGCTTGAATCGGGCGTTGCTCAAAACGTCTTGAACCAGCACCAAAGTGGATTTCCACTCCCCGTCCGTTAAGAGGGTGGGCAGGTCTTCCTCCCACCTCCTCCGTGTCTGGGCCATGTCTAGCCTGCGGTCTGTTTTTTAGGCCCTTGTACAGCCTGGATATTAATTCTCGAAAGGAGCCTGGGTCCAAGATTGTGCACAGCGTGCTTGATTCCTCTGGTTCCTTTGGGAATGTAGTCCATATTACCCAAAACGTGTGGGTTATCTTTGCATATTAGAGGAAATGGCCCTCTGGGACCCTGCAGTGCTCCCTGGCATCCTCAAAGGACATGAATGAGTCGTTGAGATAAAGATATCTAGCCATGGTGCAGCCTCCTGCATTCCAGCTGGCCACATTCATTACTGATTGTATCTGGTGGTATCCCGGAAGCCATTCCAGTGGGGGAGCACGAGCATAGGGGGCTTTTCGCAGCACCAGAGTCACCTCCCATTCCCAGGCCCAGGCAACCTGTTTCACTATGAATGGGCACTTCAGGGGAGCCCTGGCTCCCATCATCAGATACTTAGGTAGCTCTGCTTCCGGACACCAACTGGCATACAGTCTTTTTTCGAGCAGTAGCAGCTCCCATCTGCAGCGTTCGGAGACCCTTCTCAGATGCTGTTTGTAGTGCAGCCTGACCATATACTCTTAAGTGCATTATAACCAAACGGTAAATGCTAACTTTGGACTGGCTGTACGGAAACATGTCGTGTTTGGTGTCAAACACCTTGGAATCATACCCCCACACAAGTAACTGGTGTGGGAGTATGATCCCACCCTTCTAGAGGGAGAGACATGACTGTACTGGTCTACCCGGTAGAAACCTAATAGAGCCCTGGCATCACAAAATGGATGCTGCAGCCACAGACACGGGTCTGGCCTCCTGCTGCTGACCGAAACTCCGGCAGGGGAGGCCCAGACAATAGGTTTCCTGTCACAGGGACATGTAACCACCTCCCAGACAGGATTATGTGTATTGGGGCTGGGTGGGAGCACTCTCTGAGTGCTTTGAAGTCCTGCACTGCACATTTGGTGTCCCTGTGCATAGTCTAGCTCAAACCGGTTCAGGGGCTTCCAGCCCCTGCTCTGGCACGAAACAGGACAAAGGAAATGGGTGTAGCCACCCCTCTTTCCAAACCCTCCCATAGGTGGGTTTCCAGACTATGTCCAACCCCCTACCTTAGTATAAGTATGGGACCCTTGTCCTTAGGACTTTAGATTACCCTGGACGAAACTCTGAAGCTGAATCCTGGACCTTCAACTCTCTGCTCAAGACCAGAGGTCTGAAGAAATCTCCCTTGGGGTCAAGGTGTGACTCCCCTGCTTGTCAGGCACCAACAAAGCAATTTTCCGATCTGCATCATCGAAGCTCCCGCCGGACTCTGAAGTATTTGCAGCCCAGGAAGAGGATTTCCAGACACCTCAGAGGCCGACCCGAGTCCCTAGCAAAGCTGAGACCCGTAGCCCTAGTGAGTAGCGTGGAACTGGACCTCCTGGTCACCGTGCATTTCTGCAAGTGCATTGACTTCCTGACTTCTCTCGAAGTCGTGCTTGGGCTAACTTGTAGCCCCCATCTCGAGCACTGAATCCACTGAAGATTGTCAGCCTGGTCATTCCGAGTGACCCATGAACCACCATTTTGTGTTTTGTCTTGAGGTCCCTTCTCGATCCCTGGTCCGTTGACTGGTGGGTCCCTGAGGGGGTAACTTTGCATTTTCTTGGGCTTTCCTGGTTGCTCTGGACGTGCTCTGACTCCAAACCAAGTGTGAGTCCCACAGCCCTTGCTGGTCTGCACCGAAGCATCTTTCTTGTTTCTGCATGGGTTGCTGTTGCCAAGGCTTGTTGTGTCCAATCCAGGCATCGACATCCTTTGTGTCCTTCGAATCCAGCTCCTGGTTGTCCTCGACGCCTCCTGGTCCTCATGGCTGAAAAGTCAAGCTTCACCTCTTTCACCTGAAATCACCCGACATCGATGGGCATCTGCTCATCGCCTTCCTGGCCACTGGTAAGTGACCCAGACTCTGTCCCCTCTGCTTTCAGGGTCTTCTCATCCTCGATCCAGGCTTGGATCTCTTTGGACACTTCGCATCTTCACGGCAGCAGCCCTTCTTCGCCAGCTCCCATTGAAATCGACGACGCGACCCGACACCAAAAGACACCTATGTACCCGGCTTCCCTGGGTGAGGTAACACGAGTACTCCGGTGCTCCCGTGGGTGCTAGCCCTAGAACTTCCTAAGTCCAAAAGGGTTTGGTCCTGACTCATTTCTAAGTGTCCCTAATCTTTACAAATCTAACTGCGACTTTCCCCATAGAAGCTAACGGGAGCTCGCGGCTGTGTTCACACACTGCACACGGCCCCTGTGGGTCCCCTATGTCACTATCTTGGGTGGTTCCTTGGGGTCCCAGTAATTCTACAGGCTCTAGGCCTTGTGTCTAGTTAAGTCGTGGTTCTTACCACTATTTTAGTATATATGTTTTGGCTCACCCCTAGGGCCTGACGTGTATTTGTGCTATTTTACTGTGATTATTGAAGTGTAATTTATGTGTTATGACCTCTAGTCTCATAAAGAGACAAGGAGGGTGTGTTTAGTAATAAATACATATATTTTATATATATACCTGGTGTGGATATCTTTCATTTAGTGAGTCAAGAGATTATAGACTGGAAAAACAAGCTGCTCTCCATAGCTACCACTAGGATAGCTTTCAATAAAGGTTGTCTTTCACCTATAACCAATAAGGGGTTGTTTTGACTGATACAAGGTGCCCCCTATAATTAGTGGACAGCATATATCAGGCCAACTTCTCACATTGGTGGCAGCGGTGGAGATTTCAGCTTGCTATTGTTTTACCAGATAGTCTCAATTGAGTAACTAACTGAAAACCACTAAAGGTACCCTAGGTACATATAATACAAGCTTTAGAATACAGTATGTTCTACTGAGCTTAGGGTTGTGTGTTAAGGGATAGCACACCCTTTCTACAACTCAAGAGAGTTTAGTAGGCCACACTAGAGTAGGTAGTGCAATACACCACACCACACTAGTAATGTCTTCAAGGCCAGGAACCAGTAGGTCCTTGCCAGAAGCCAATGGGCTTCAAGATTCCCAGTATGATAGACTCCCATTCATGGAACTGAGAGCATTATGTACAACTAGGAAACTGAAGACAGGCAAAAGTCCAACCACCCAGCATCTCATAGAGGTACTCAGGCTGGATGACCTTAGTAGATCTTTAGGATCTGGTGGGGTAGGCAGAGTGGGTGGGACAGTACCCGAGGAAGGGATTAGGGGTGTAATTCCCCATGACCTGACCTCTGAGGCTGGCCAGGCAGATGACAATGATCTGGACCTGGAAAATCCAGCTCCCCTAGACAGTGATGGAGAGGTCCATAATGGACCCCTCTTTGTTCCACCTGGGAGAGTTGGTGGTGGGCCAAGAAGGTCAAGATCTCCCTCAGTGGAGTCTAACCATTCTAACTCATCTATAGGGACCTCAATCTCCTCTCATAGGAGGGAAACCTCTCAGGAGAGAAGGGAGAGACTGCTCAAGTATGAGGAAGCTCAGCTTGAAATCAGAAGAAAGCAGGTAGCCCTAGATTAGGAAGCCCTAGAGCTCTAAAGAGCTAGAAAAAAGTTGGGACTAGAGTCCCATGGTGGTAGCAACATCCCTAGAGATAGGGAGAGGTCTTTTGACCATAGAAACCTGAATGAGATTGTCCCTCCTTACCAGAGTGGGGATGACATCCACAAATGGATAACTGCACTGGAAAGGGCCTGTAAATTACAAAGGGTCCGCCAGGAGCAGTGGGCAGCAATCTTATGGCTCTCCTTTGCAGACAAAGATAGAGATAAACTCCTCACTGTTAGAGAAGAGGAGTCAGATGATTACAACAGTCTGAAGAGTGCCTTAATTGATGGGTTTGGCCTAACCACTGAACAATACAGGTTAAAGTTCAGGGATACCCAAAAAGCCCAGACTCAGGACTGGGTAGACTTTGTAGATTGTGCTACTAAGGCTCTGGAAGGTTGGTTCCTTGGCAGTAAAGTACATGACTATCAAGGATTGTGCAATTTGATTATGAGGGAGCATATCCTTAATAATTGTCAGAATCCGCTGTTGCACCAGTACCTGGTATACTCAGATCCGACCTCTCCCCAAGAATTGGGAAAGGAGGCAGACAAGTGGGTCAGAACCAGGGTGAGGCAGAAGGTACAGAACCAAAGTGGTGAACCCAAGAAGCAAGATCCTAAAAACTCTGAGAAGGGTGGGGAGAAGGGTAAAGACCAGAAGTCTTCACAAGGCCCCCAAAAATCTTCTTCAAATGGGGATTCACAGTCTAACAAGGGAAAAGGCCAAAAAAACCTTGGTGCAAAATCTGTAAGCAGAAACCTCACTGGACCAGTGACTGCACCAAGTCCAAAGAATCTACTCCAACCACCATTGCCCCTAAGGCAACTGTTCCCCTAGTACAGCTACAATAGGTGGTGGCAATGTCTGGAATAAGGGTGTAGTAGGGTTGACCCTGGGTTCTGAGCTGGACTCTGGCCAAATCAGGCTGTTTTTGTCTGTGATGGGGGCATGGATATGTCCCCCTTTGTGAGTCCCAGTAATCTGGGCAAATACAGACAACAGCCTTTAATAAATGGAGTAGAGCCTTGGGCATTCAGGGACACAGGCGCAAGTTTCACAATGGTGACAAAATATCTTGTGGATCCTGGGCAGATTATACTTGGTGAAATGTGCCAAGTGACCAATGCTAGTAATGTCAGCAAAAAACATTCTCTGGCAGTTGTTAACTTCTCCTGGGGAGGGGTAACTGGCCTTAAGAAGGTTGTGGTAAGTGCAGACCTACCAGTACAGTGCTTGCTTGGCAATGATCTAGAGACTTCAGCTTGGGCTGAAGTGGAGCTCAGGACACATGCAGAACTGTTAGGGATCCCTGCTCATGTCTTTGCTGTGACTAGGTCACAGGCCAAAATGTCTAAAGCTGGACAGGCCCTGGATTCTGGAGTAATGGACCAGGTGCCTCCCAAGAGGAGGAGCAGTAGGGTTAAGGCAGTGCCTTCCCACCTGGATCAGAATGCAGATCAGTCTCCTCTGGGAGATGATCTTGAGCCAGAGGAAGGAACTGTCCCAGAGGAGCTTGAAGCTGACCATGTTGAGTTCTTGGGGACAGGGGGCCCCTCTAGGTCTGATCTGAGCCAGGAGCAGAAAACCTGCCCCTCTCTTGAACCCCTCAGAAAGAAAGCTGCTGATGAGGCTGCTGGGAATGCTAGTGGCACCCATAATGTTTATTGGGATGATGGACTCCTTTACTCAGAGAGTAGAGACCCCAAGCCTGGTGCATCCAGGAGGTTGGTTATACCTCTGAGATTTAGGGGCTTCCTATTGACACTAGCCCATGATATTCCCCAAGCAGGACACCTGGGCCAGAACAAGACTTGGGACAGAATTGTCCCTCACTTTCACTGGCCCCACATGTCTGAAGACACTAAAGGAGTTTTGTCGATCCTGTGTGACCTGCCAAGCCAGTGGCAAGGCAGGTGGAACCACAAAGACCCCCCTAATACCACTACATGTGGTGGGGGTTCCCTTTGAGAGGGTTGGGATTTACATTGTTAGTCCCGTGGATCCTCAAACAGCATCTGGGCACAGATGTATACTGGTGGTAGCGGATCATGCCACCAGGTACCCAGAAGCAATTCCCCTAAGGACCACTACAGCACCTGTGGTGGCAAGAGCTGTCTTGAGTGTATTCTCAAGAGTAGGCTTTCCTAAAGAGGTAGTATCTGACGGGTGCAAACTTCATGTCTAGTTACTTGACTGCTATGTGGAAGGAGTGTGGAGTGAACTACAAGTTCACCACACCCTATCACCCACAATGCAATGGTTTAGTTGAAAGGTTCAACAAAACCTTAAAGGGCATGATTAAACGACTTCCAGAAAAGCTTAGGCGAAGATGGGACATTCTCTTGCCCTGCTTTTTATTTGCATACAGGGAGGTACCTCAAAAGGGGGTTGGTTACAGCCCTTTTGAACCTTTGTTTGGTCACCCTGTCAGGGGTACATTGTGTCTGGTTAAGGAAGGATGGGAGTTACCTCTGAAGCCCCCCAAACAGGACATAGTGGACTATGTACTTGGTCTCCGCTCCAGGATGGCTGAGTACATGAAAAAGGCAACCAAAAACCTTGAGGCTAGCCAGGAATTACAAAAAGCCTGCCATGACCAAAAGGCTGTACTTACTGTCTACCAGCCAGGACAGAAAGTGTGGGTGTTGGAGCCTGTGGCCCCAGCAGCCCTCCAGGACAAATGGAGTGGCCCCCATACAATTGTTGAACAGAAATGGGAGGTCACCTACTTGGTGGACTTTGGCACCCATAGGAGTCCCCACAGGGTACTTCATGTCAACAGACTAAAACCATATGTTGACAGGGCAGACATGGCCACTGATTAAGGACAGGAGGAAGAGAGTGACCCACTCCCTGACCTGCTTTCTCAGAACCCTGATGATGGGCCAGTTGATGGTGTAGCCTTGGCAGACAGCCTCACTGCCCAGCAGCAAACTGACTGCAGAAAACGTCTCAGCCAGTTCAGACATATGTTTTCTCTGACTCCAAGTCAGACCACCTGGTGCACTCATGAAGTGGACACTGGGGACAGTCTGCCTGTGAAGAATAAGATCTACAGGCAACCTGACCATGGCAAGAGAGAGATGAGGTTTTGTGTAGACTACAGGGGTCTCAATGCAGTCAATAGGACTGATGCCCATCCCATCCCCAGGGCAGATGAGCTAATAGACACTTTGGCCTCAGCCAAGTTTCTAAGCACATTTGACCTGACAGCTGGCTACTGGCAGATCAGACTAGCTGATGATGCAAAGCCAAAGACAGCATTTTCTACCCCTAGTGGGCACTATCAATTTGTGGTAATGCCCTTTGGTTTGTTTGAAGAATGCACCTGCCACTTTCCAAAGGTTGGTGAATCAAGCCCTTACAGGCCTGGAAGACTATAGTGCAGCATATCTAGATGATATTGCTGTCTTTAGCTCCACCTGGGAGGATCACCTGGTCCACCTGAGGAATGTTTTGGAGGCCCTGCAAAAAGCAGGCCTAACTATCAAGGCTACTAAGTGCCAGATAGGGCAGAGTCAGGTTGTGTACCTGCGCCACCTTGTAGGTGGAGGCCAGGTTCAACCATTACAGAGCAAAATCCAGACCATAATGGACTGGGTTGCTCCCACTACCCAGACTCAGGTGAGAGCCTTCTTAGACCTGACTGGGTACTATAGAAGATTTGTCAAGGGGTATGGATCAATAGTGACACCCCTGAATGACTTAAGCTCTAAGAAAATGCCCAAAAAGGTTCAGTGGACAGCTAGCTGTCAAAAGGCATTTGATGACCTGAAGCAGGCCATGTGCACTGCTCCCATTCTGCAAAGTCCTGACTACTCCAAAACGTTCATTGTCCAAACAGATGCATCTGAGTTGGGGGTAGGGGCTGTACTGTCACAGTTGAATGATGAAGGTCAGGATCAACCAGTAGCTTTCATAAGCAGAAGGTTGACCCCAAGAGAGAAATGTTGGTCAGCCATTGAGAGGGAGGCCTTTGCTGTAGTTTGGGCTCTGAAGAAGTTGAGGTCATACTTATTTGGTACTCACTTCATTGTTTAGACAGACCATAAGCCCCTCTTATGGCTAAAACAGATGAAGGGTGAAAATCCCAAATTGCTCAGGTGGTGCATTTCCCTACAGCGGATTGACTATACAGTGGAACATAGACCTGGGAGTAACCATGCCAATATAGATGGACTCTCCAGATATTTCCACTTAGAACATGAAGACTCAACTGGTCAAGTTTAGTTTAATGTCTCTGCGTTTGGGGGGGGTTTGTGTAGGAGAGTAGGATCTGCTTCACATGTTTAGCCCCACTTTTTGCTGGTGTTTCACTGTTTTTCTACTTTAGTCTGGCTGGGACTCTTGCTAATCAGGGCCCCAGCCTAGCTGCTTCCTCCTTAAAATGATTCCATGTACTTTAGGTACAGTTCAGATTCAACTCCTCTACCTAGGGTAGAGGAGTTGGCCTAACGGCTAGGGCGCTCGATCTCGGACCTGGGGAACTGGGTTCGAGTCTCGGTAATGACGCTGGACATCCTGTGATTCTGGGCAAATCACTTAATCTGCCCGTGCCTAACAAAGAATGAATGTGTATCCTCATGTAACGTAACTGGTGCTATGTAAAGCGCTCTGATACCTGATTGGATTCAGGTCAGGTTCACGCTATATAAAACTCAGCATAAAAAAAAACTGAGGTGCCCTTGTAAGCCCCTAGTGGATGGTATACTATGTACCCAGGGTATAGGTACCCCAGAGGCCTACCAGGGGCTGAAGCATGTATTATGCCACCCCTGGAAAGCCACCCAAAATGACACCACGGGTCTGCTACTGCAGCCTGGGTAAGGTGGTGCATGCACCCCTTACTGAGATATAGGTCCACTATATCACACCATATAAACACATATAAACCTATCAGTCACTCCTATGGCAGGCCTTATCAATCCTGAAGGAAGAGTGCTTGGTTCTTATGTGAGAGGGTGCCCCTGCATGAGCAGAGCCCCTCTGCAGCATTCAGAGACCCTTCTCTGATGCTGTTTGTAGTGCAGCCTGACAATATACTCTTAAGTGCATTATAACCAAACTGTAAATGCTAACTGGCTGCACGGAAACATGTCGTGTTTGGTGTCAAACACCTTGGAATCATACCCCCACATCAATTCCTTATGTGAGAATATGATCCCACCCTTCTAGAGGGAGAGACATGGCAGTACTGGTATACCCAGTAGAAATCTAATAGAGGCCTGGCATCACAAAATGCATGCTGCAGCCACAGACACGGGTCTGGCCTCCAGCTGCTGACCGAAACTCCGGCAGGGGAGGCCTGGACAATAGGTTTCCTGTCACAGGGAGGTGTAACCACCTCCCAGACAGGCTGATCTGTATTGGGGCTGGGTGGGAACACTCTCAGAGTGCTTTGAAGTCCTGCTCTGGGGGCACATTTGGTGTCCCTGTGCATAGTCCAGCTCAAACCGGTTCAGGGGCTTCCAGTCCCTGCTCTGGCATGAAACTGAACAAAGGAAATGGGTGTAGCCACCCCTCTTTCCAAACCCTCCCATAGGTGGGTCCCCAGAGTATGTCCTACCCCCTACCTTAGTATAAGTATGGGACCCCTGTCATTAGGACTTTAGATTACCCTGGACGAAACTCTGAAGCTGAATCCTGGACCTCCGACGCTCTACTCAAGACCAGAGGACTGAAGAAATCTCTCTTGGGGTCAAGGAGTGACTCCCCTGCTTGGCAGGCACCAACAAAGCAATTTGCCGGACTGCATCATCGAAGCTCCCGCCGGACTCTGAAGTATTTGCAGCCTAGGAAGAGGGTTTCCAGACATCTCAGAGGCCGACCCGAGTCCCCAGCAAAGCTGAGACCCGCAGCCCTCGTGAGTAGCGTGGAACCGGAACTCCTGATCACCGTGCATTTCTGCAAGTGCATTGACTTCCTGACGTCTCTCGAAGTCAGGCTTGGGCTGACTTGTAGCCCCCACCTCGAGCACTGAATCCACTGAAGATTGTTGGCCTGGTAATTCCAAGTGACCGTTGGGCCGCCATTTTGGGTTTCGTCTCGAGGTCCCTTCGCAATCCCTGGTCCGTTGACTGGTGGGTCCCTGAGGGGGTAACTTTGCATTTCCTTGGACTTTCCTGGTTGCTCCAGACGTGCCCTGACTCCCAACCAAGTGGTGAGTCCCACAGACCTTGCTGGTCTGCACCAAAGCATCTTTCTTGTTTCTGCGTGGGTTGCCGTTGCCAACGCTTGTTGTGTCCAATCTGGGCACCGATGTTGCAGCACTCGACATCCTTTGTGGGACAGCTCTAATCCAGCTCCTGGTCATCCTCGACGCCTCCTGGTCCTCGTAGATGAAGAGTTAAGCTTCACCCCATTCACCTGAAATCACCCGACATCGGTGGGCATCTGCTCATCGCCTTCCTGGTCACTGGCAAGTGACCCAGACTCTGTCCCCTCTGCTTTCAGGTTCTTCTCATTTTCGATCCAGGCTTGGATCTCTTCAGACACTTCGCATCTTCACGGCAGCAGCACTTCTTTGCCAGCTCCCATTGAAATCGATGACACGACCCGACACCAAAAGACACCTATGCACCCGGCTTCCCTGGGTGAGGTAACACGAGTACTCCAGTGCTCCCGTGGGTGCTAGCCCTAGAACTTCCTAGGTCCAAATGGGTTTGGTCCTGACTCATTTCTAAGTGTCCCTAATCTTTAAAAATCTAACCGCGACTTTCCCCATAGAAGCTAACGGGAGCTCGCGGCTGTGTTCACACTCTGCACACGGCCCCCATGGGTCCCCTGTGTCACTACCTTGGGTGGTTCCTTGGGGGCCCAGCGATTCTACAGGCTCTAGGCCTTGTGTCTAGTTAAGTCGTGGTTCTTATACCACTATTTTAGTATATGGTTTGGCTCGCCCCTAGCGCTTGACGTGTATTTGTGCTATTTCACTGTGATTATTGAAGTGTAATTTATGTGTTTTGACCTCTAGTCTCATAAAGAGACAAGGAGGGTGTGTTTAGTAATAAATACATATATTTTATATATATACCTGGTGTGGATATCTTCAATTTAGTGACTCAAGAGATTATAGACTGGTAAAACAAGCTGCTTTACATTCCTTCAAGACTTAGCCTGAAGGCTACTCTCCATAGCTACCACTAGGATAGCTTTCAATAAAGGTTGTCTTTAACCTATAACCAAAAGGGGTTGTTTGGACAGATACAGGGTGCCAGCCGCGGCCCGTGGAGGGAGTTCCGTGGGGTGGAAATGCGGGGCGGGGGAGGGGCAGGCTGGGGGGGTACTAAACACCGGAATATGGATAATAAGAGGTAAGTAAACAATTAGATTAATAAAACGAATTTCGTAGCGCGTGCTACATCGCATTTTGCGATGCAGGGAGCGCAACGAAATTCGTTGTATTTATTTAATTGTTTACTTACCTCCAATTATCCATATTCTGGTGTTTAGTACCCCCACCCTGCACCTCCCCCGCCCCGCCTTTCCGCCCCACGGAACTCCCTCCACGAGCTGCGGCTTCAGGGTGCCCACTATAACTAGTGGACAGCATATATCAGGCCAACTTCTCAGAATCCCAGTTTCATTTATTGGGTGGGGCTAGCATGAGTGCTGGAAATGGAAAAAAATTACGCCATGATCCCTAAATTGGGGGCTAAGGGGCGTATTTACAAGAAATTGGCACAGGGCAGCACCACAAGGGTTTATGTTGTGCCACCCTACGCCAATTTGTAAGTACAGGAATACACTATATTTACAAGATACGGTTCATTCATGTCCTTACAGCCAGTGCCGGCACACATTTTGCAGCTGTGTGCCAAAGCAGGCCCCTTTGCACCATGGTGCAAAGGTGTCTGTCTTGTTGGCAGGATTGTTTTTGTGCAAGAATGGGCACCTTCTTGCACAAAAACAATACTGAGAGGTGTTTTCCTCTTAGTATGTGTGCTGCAGAATGCTGCACTCATAGAAAGGACAAAAGAGGAGAACTGAAAACATTTCTCCCCTTTACGCCTGCTCTGGGGAGGCGTAGGGTGCTGACGCATTCCCAGATTTATGCCATGTTGTAAATCTGGGAATGCGAACACCCACCGCAACAGCCATGTAATGCCTCCTACTCAGAATAAGGCAAGGGAGCGACTTGAGCTGGTTTGCCTTATTCCATATCTACGAGGCCATGCAAAGCCACGCAGGATGGTTTTGCGTGACTTAGTAGCTATGGGTCTTCATACTGCGCCTCCGGAGCATCATAAAAGTGATGCTCCAGAGGTGCAATTGTGCCGCAGGGGGCTTATAAATATGCCCCTAAGTGTTGACAGCAGAAGGTGGGCGGAGTCATGAAGAGCAGGAGCAGAATCTGTCAGTAAACTTATAAATTCATTTTTTTATAAAGCTCTGCTTCAAAAGGACTGACAACAAGGACAAATGAGATATTAAGCATTCATTGGGACCTTGTCATTTATTAATTTATAAAACATTTGGGCCATATGTAGGTACCTAAATACCGGTCGGTAACGTCCGAAAATCGGTAAATATCCCGTTACCGACCGGTATTTAGGCAATTGAGATGTAGGTGGCTGGGTTTCAGGATTCGGTAATTTACCGAATCGCAATTTTAAGAAATCGGTAAAATACCGATTCGGTAAATTACCGAATCCTGAAATCCTATGTAGGGGCACTCAAGTGAGTACATTTTTGGTTTCTGGATTCGTTATTTACCACCAACTACAAGTTGATGGTAAATAACGAATACCTTTTAAAATGCAATTTTGTGCTTTTTGAAAAGTGCCATGTGGCAGACATACATGCCCTTAGGGCATGTATGTGCGCCACATGTGCACACATGCACGATTCAGGGGTGCAACAGGGTGTCAATGTGACACCCTGCCACCCATGAACATGCTCCCCCTATTACCGATTCAGTATTTACCGAATCGGTAATAGTGAATGGCTTCCCAGTCATTCCTATGGTCCTCCAGGCCCATAGGAATGAATTGGAAGGGATGCATTATTACCGATTCGGTAAATACCGAATCAGTAATACCGAATATTACCGATTCGGTAATAATTTCCGAATGTTTACCTACATTCTATTTACCGATTCATAAATACCGAATCGGTAAAATTCTGTATTTATGAATCGGTAAATAGGAATTATCTACATATGGCCCTTGGTGCCTCTCTCAAATTCTAGCAACATTATGTGGTTGTCAAATTGCTTTCTGATTGTTTTAGTTAAGGCTGGCAGCCACAAGGACCCCAGATATTGACTTTGTGTGTTGTCTGAACACAGGAACATATGGAGTTACCCATATCTTTTGCCTGGTAAAATTGCTAAATTATTATCTCTTGTCCATTACTCATCTGACATTCTTGCAATGCATACAAATGTCTTGCATATAAAGCCTGAAAAAGTTAAAAACCTAACCTGTCCCCTGTTCTGCCCTTATCCCAGCCCCAAACCGCACACCTAGGTCACTGCTCCATCTGGTGAGTGCCTGCACTTATGTTTGTTTCTTTTGAAAATATTGCCTTTCAAGTGAGCCAGGGTCATGTAAATATAGGCTGGGGGACCCCAGCACTACAAATGAATGCTATTTACGACCTCCACTGGAGCTTTTTGGTGTGTTCCCTCTGTTAATGGCGGTATATACCACTTCCCGTGTGCCTTTCTTAACTGACAGCCTTTTTCTTTTCTTCTTGAACAGATACACATATGGAAAGATGGTGTTCGGACTAATGACAGTTGTTTTAGTACGCAAAAGTTACTTTTTTTATGGACAGGACCAGGGAAGTGTCCGCAAACTCTACACAGCCCAGGTAAGCACACTATGGGAACATTATGTAGTGGAATTTCTGAGGGGAGAAACAGTGAAGAACAAGAAATAGAAGAAGGACTGTTGCAAGTTGTCCTTCCTAGGAATGCAAAGGGTTCTGCCAGATGGGTTGCAGGTGACATGAAAAAATAGATTCTCCTGTAGAAATTTTGAATAAAACAGGAGTGCTTCTTAGACAGAAATCCTGGCAGGCAAGACCCTTTTTTGGAAGTCTCCAATTTCCGCTTTGCCAGAATTTCATGGGTAAATCTCGAATTGTTGTAAACTACCCCCACATAGAAAATAGGCCGATGTGCAGATTTGTTCCTCGAAGAGTGCTGTAACCTCAGGCATGTTTTTTAAAATCTGTTTTGAAAACCTCTACATTTTAAGTGTGTTTGCCACATGTCTGATGGTTATTTAAAAAATACACCCTCTTTTTTTTTTTAACAACAGATTTTATTTGTCATTTGCCCATTGGAAGCAGGGCTCTGTAACCCAGAGAATACTGCCGCATAGAAGTACACAGTAACACATCGCAAAGGACATTATTCAGAGCAAAAGAACGTAACTCCCAAACAAAAGAAAGCATACATCTAAGGAGTGAACTCGGATCCCCCCCCCACCACCCTCCCCCCCACGAGTTGCGCTCGACTCCCTACAAACCACAGACCAACCCACACCCAGTGATCACAGAAAAAAAAACCAGGAATGACAAGCTATCTGCCCCAGCAGGGGCCCACCGCACCCGGAACCCCCTCGCCCACCCGTGACTTCCGACGGTGCAATGCACCCTCTTTTTGAGGATACCATTTGAAACAATAATTCATTATGAAACCTTTGCCCAATCCTATTTGAGTGATCCAGTGTGAGACATTGTCAAAAATACAGAATTACATCTGAAACCTCGGTTTACAGTGAATGGTATTGTGGGTAATGGGGGTAATACCCTTAAATGTGAATGTTTGGTGATCAGGGCTGATGAACAAGAGATCTTTATATCATATGTCATTTTATGTGAGAAATTTTGGGTAATTCTGGGAAACGTGGATTGGTAACTGCTAGGAAATTGTGGGTAATGCATACATTTGATGTATTCATGAATATAGTACATTGTAAGTGATGCCAAACATATTTTTGAGTGCAAAAGGCCTAGCTAGAAGAGT
The DNA here is from genome assembly GCF_964204655.1 of Triturus cristatus. Taxonomy (NCBI): domain Eukaryota; kingdom Metazoa; phylum Chordata; class Amphibia; order Caudata; family Salamandridae; genus Triturus; species Triturus cristatus. Next base: position 1,700,157,711 of record NC_140590.1, read on the forward strand.
TGTGGGTAATGCAGAAACACATGGGCATGAAAAATGTTGGTGATAAAATTGAGTGCCTGAGAATGAAGCATTCTGTGATATATGGTTCCTACAAATATAGCAGGACTGTGCCTTAGGCCATCGCGAACTTCATAATATAGAAACTTAGTCTACAAATACCATCCAAGAGTGTTGGTGGGTTTCAACTAGCTCACAGTACTACATCCAACCCCTAAACCAAACAGGGTAACTGATGTTGATGGCAAACTCAAACATGACACTCTGATTCTCAAGGAATCTGCGGAAACACATCAAACCCTTTGGTTTGTCACTCTTGCACATCCAAGGTAAACACAAGAAAGATATGACAATGCATTTTCAAATATTTGTTGAAATGATCGTGTTCTTGCATAAAAAGCATGAGCTAGTATTATTAGAAAGATGAGACATATTACTTTAATCAGCATTGTTAGAATGGTAAAAATGATGAACAATTCAATCAAGTCAATTGTTGCTAATGTTTTCCTACACCTATCTGTCCCTACACTATACTAAAGAGAGCATAGCAATAGCTTTATTCTGCCAGATCAATTGGACTAGCCTAACAGCCTTACCTTGGTCGTAGGTGTCAGGAAGTTGGTTGCAGTGCACAGGTTATCTTCCTTAGCAGGATGGAGGCCAGAGTCAGTAGTGCTGCAGCGGTTCTGTGATAATTCCCAGCATGGAAATGCTCTTCTCAAAGAGCCTTGGAACTGAAACTGGTTATTTAATAAAATCTGTTCTTATCAACTGTGTCAGAGGGGCATAGCAGCTCATTTGGTTTTGTTTAGCTGAAATAAAGTGTCTCCTAACGAACACAGAAAGAAAGAAAACAGTGTCATTGTGTTCATCATGTACAACCCTGGAACAGACTGTACAGGTCATTAGTGTCTATTGCAAATACACATTCACGCAATTGCTGAAAAGTTGAAAAATAGAAAAGTCTGTTAAAGGGCACAACGAGAAAGTGATGTCTGCTTAAGGAGTCGAATATAAAATGGAGAATACATGCAAGCCACGCCGCATCTGGGTAACACAGAAAAGCATGTTGGTGGGCGGTAGTGACTTTCGGCCTTGTATAAAGTTTGGGGATAGGGTACTCTGTCAAAACATTATGGCTATCCTGTCCACTGTATTACAAGTGCCAACGGCTATAATGCACTTGTATTATAGTGGGTGGGACATTTGCCACGTTTTTGACGGAATATCCCATCCGCCAACTTCCAAATAGGGCCCTATGTCTTTTCTAATTTGAAAAGGGTAGATTGTGGATCAGATCTCAAAATATGTCTTGTTAAGGACAAAGTTGACAGTCCTGGAGCCCCATGCATATAATGTGTTTTTACCTGCAGACGGATGAGAATGGCTGCTTCACACAACAGGTTGACACTAACGACTTCAACGTTACCTCTCCTGGGTACTTCAGCAACCAGATAGAAGCAACGGCAGACCTGCTAGAGGATGGCACAGGTATGTGGCAAACAAATTCGAGGATCACTGAAATTCCCATAGCCGACACCTGTTTATGAGAATAGATGTTTGGCTAACTTTTTTGCTCTGACCTATTCAATCCCAGACTCCCTGTTAGTCAACAGCACTATCACCACCTATAGATACTAGGGGTTTATTGACAAAAGGTTTGCGCTAGCACTCGGGTGATCCAACACACAGCAAAACATCAGGAGTGGCTCCTACTAAATAGTGGATGGGCTCAGCCACACCACCCTTTTGAAAAGCATGAAATGTATCTGCCAGGCTGAGCAAAGCTTGGCCTGCCAGAAACATCTCTTGTTAGGGTCAGGCAGCCAGTCGCTGTACATGTGCTAAATGCGCAGGCATCTGGCAGCCTAAGCCAAATTTGCCGGGCTGAAGTTTTCACAGCCCTAAGGGTATGACTTCGTCAGCCCGGCAAATCCCTGTGAGTTTCTCCACCTCATGACAAGGAGGGTGTGTCACCAATAGACTCAGACCTGGGTTCTTCAACTTTAAGCCTAGAAGTGCCCAGGGCTGACTATCAATCAGTAATGCCTTGCCACACTCTCACCAGTGAGTGAAGGTCCTCCTCTCATTGTTTGACCTATAGTAAGGTCAGCCAATGGGAGTCGTTGGCAGGATCTTCTCATTTTCCACCCTGAAGTGTCCAGCTCCTTCTGGTGCCTTCTGCATCCCCTCCCGCTGGACCTGCCATCACCACAGTGGCCCGGTAAGTACCTTTTTTAATGTTTGGGTGCTTGCATGCATGCAGGCATGTATGAATTTATGTATATTTGCGAGTGCATGTTGTGAATGGGTGCGTACATGTGTATGTGCCTGTGAATGCTGGGTGCATGAGCTTGTGAATTGATGGGTGTGAGCGAGTATGCATGTGGATGGGTAAGTGTGAGTTTATGTGGGCATGTGTGGCCCATCTCACTACTTAGCCGCGATACTAGTCATTAAAAAAGACTACAAGTGCATCACAAAATTGTGTTGTGCTGTGTGATCACCCTCCAAAAGGTTAGTAAATATATTTTTAGGTATCGAGGTTGTGCCACAGTTGGTCTGATACCTCTAGGATTCGACTAAGGTGATTATCTTACTGGCCACTGAATGTCACTCTTGCACTGATACCTGTCTGCTCCCTTCAGGACATCAGCCAATGGTATACGGACACTGTCCACTGGGTGTCCCTTAGGTACCTCTATCAGTGTTCTCACTCAAGGGCTCCAGCCAGCTCCATATTTGGATTGGCAATCAGGTGGCACCGCTGCACCGACCTCTGTCCTCCACCATCCACACAAGGGTTTTGCAGCAACCCCTGTTCCATCTCCAAAGGTTCCTACAGGTGGGGAAGATGAATGTAAATACTTGCCATTACTTGATCTTCACGTTATGCTGTTGTTTCTTTTTAGGGGTCACGCTGTCAGGAACCCAAATATATGATATATCATATGTAGCTTCGAAAGTGACGTTCCAGAATGTGATCCCCTACTATCGCACCGGACAGCCTTATCGCGGCACGGTGAGTCTAAGCCCAGTGAGAAGCAGCACCTCTCTCTCATTTCAGCCTAACCCTGTCTTTACCTTTATTATGAGTGGCCTGGAGATTGGTGTGACATTTAATGCGTCTGGGACCCTATTTATTAGGTGAGAGAAACAGTACCTATTAAAAGGGAATAACATATGGATTTTGGTGTTTACTCAGTGCCGTCTTAACGCATGGGCATGCTGGGGGCCCCTCGAGCATAGGGGCTCCTCGCAGACCAGAATTTAACTCTAATTTTCTGTTAAACATGTTTATTCCTGTGAGTGGTTGTGTAGGTAGGGTCCAGTGCACTGCTTTGTCCAGGGGCCTATATTCCAGCAGGCTTTAGCTGCTAAATTCTGACTCACGGATGTTGGACTTTATCACACCTGGTTATCACCTGGTAATTATAATTTGTGACACCTGCAGCCACATGTTGTGCCAGGCCACTATATCCACTTGCAATGAGGACCTAAGTGTGAAAGGTCTAGATAGCTCAGACCCTAAGGGCTTTAATGCTTATGGGATGCATGTGGTTGTAACCTGGCAATGGTCCTTCCTACATATCTTCATTTGGCCCCACTCAGGAGCCTCGATCTGCTGCTGATCCCTCTGATAGGGGTAGGCCGGGGTTGAACATATTTGTCTTCACTGGGTTTTTAAAATGCAGGATCTATATGGTTGAGCGGCAGAAACCAAGACCCAACTTTTCCAATAGGAGTTTCCTTGGAACACTTGGCACATTAAGAGCTTTCTTGAATTTTAAGTGCCAATTGAAGTCTCTGCCCAGTTCAGCAGAAGTTCAGGATTCTATGATTGTTTTTTAGGTCTCGCCTGACCCAGCGCATCCGCTGGTCTAGCGAGACTTTTTGTGAGGGCTCAAAAAAGTGCTACCACTGTAGCCTAGAGCTACAGTGCATGTGCGCGGGCGCGCGCGCCTCACTTTTGCGGCCGCACTGCCGCTTTGATGTTTGATCGCGATCACTTTCACTTTCGCGGCCGCACAGCCGCTTTGATGTTATCCGTGAGGCAGTTTTTTTTTTTCCTGTTTATTACTTCTCTGTAGTAATGGTGGCACCCGTGCTTTAGCTTAAGCATCTTAGGCTAAAGTCGGGTTCCGCGATTGCTTCAAAAGTAAAGAAATAGACAATTCTTTACTTTTGAAGCAATCTCGGCACCAGACTTTAGCTTAAGATGTTTAAGCTAAAGCACGGGTGCCGCCATTACTACAGAGCAGTAATAAACAGAAACAAGCATTGGCATAGCCAATAGGTCTCGCTTTTAGGACCTTATAAGTATTTAGTTATGCAACTGTTGCATGGCTAAACACTTAGAAGGTCCCAAAAGCGAGACCTATTGGTTATGCCAATGCTTGTTAATTAGAATTAGAATGGCAAGCACCCAGTCGGCTTGCATTTTTTTGGGCCCTTTTTGACAGATTCAATCCAATGGTCTGGGAGGACAACTGAAGCGTTAGGGGAAATTATTTATTCTGGTCTCGGAAATTGATACAATTGACAAGATTGAAAAGGTACCATTAAAAAATATACCTTTGTTTTTGTTCAATGCAGAGTTATGTTGTCAATAAGATTGTTTTAATACTTCAAATAATCAGGATCTCGTGTATGTTAGAAAAACAGTAGATCTCACTTAGTGTGATGAAATAGTGACATTAAAGTTCTGCTCTGTTCAACCCTTTAGTACTATATGAAGTCAATGACTTTTAGTTTACACGTCACACAAAATACCATAGTTTCGGAAAAAATGCAGAAAATGCACATTTCTTTGTTTACAATGCAGAATTAATGTAATACAATATTGCAAAGTATAACAGAATACAGTTCAACTAGAAGAATGTCTTGTTTCTGTTGCACATTCTAACTTGCAAGTGATGCATTGGGACCCTTTTCATAGAACGTACATACAGGGAAGTCATCAATTCCAACCCTTTTATAATTTTCAAAGAGAGTGCATGTGGTTTACAAAGCCCACAACATAAAATGCCAATAAAGTACAAAGCACATTGTTTCCGGATTAAAACGTTTCAATGCTATAGCTATAGCAAAAATGTAATTTATGTTTAGTTTTTAGGTCTCGCCTGAGCCAGCGCATGCGCTGCTATGCGAGACATTTAGTTAGGGCTTGTAAAAGTGTTGCCATACGGCCTAGCGCTTGTGTTCACGCGCGCAGCCGGCAGCTTTCAGCGCCCGAGGCGCCATCTGGAGCTTTCACTTTTTCCACTGCTGCACACGCACCACTCGCGTGTTTGCCGTTGCGCGCGCACCCGTGCTTTCACTTTTGCCGTCTTGTTCCTTTGAGGTGCACTGTTTACACTTATCCCGTTTTTTTCCTTCTATCGCATGGGCCATAGTCACTCGCCCAGCCACACCCCCCATACAAATAGACTCCCAACTCGCCTATCAGTGCGTATCATTTTTCCTAATAATAAGGCGGACCTATTGCCCTTTCTGGTTGTTCCATGTTTTCATGTGCATTTTCAGGTCTCACCTACAGATTGCATTTAGCTGTTCGTTGTCTGACCTATCGTGGGCGATACTATGGTTACAGTGGGCTTTGGGCCAGCCTATCGTCTGGCTTCCTTGTCCCTCATTTGCATGTCTCTCATTCTACTCTGTCTTCATCCTTTGAGTTTGTCCTTTCCCTGAGCACCGCTTCCTTACCATCATTTCGATTCAGGGACTCGTATTCTTCCAGTGCGCCCATTCAGGTAACCACTTTTTCTTTTGCCTTTAGCACACCTCATCAACAAAAAGCATTTTTGTTCCTTTTGCCAATTCTGGCTAGAATTGATTTTTAAAAAAAAGCATTGGCAAACCCAATAAATCTGCAGTGACAGCCCAAACGCAACACCTATGCTTGTATAATCTGTAATTGTTGTGGGCCTGTTTGTGTTTGCACAGGTTGTAATACACAGCTCATTGGCCCAAGTACCTGGTGCAGATTTCACCCGTTTGCAGCATTTACAACTGACTTCTGAATCTTCGCTGGTCTGCAACATTGTGTTTTACCAAGTTTAACCTTGTGATAAGTCCTACCTTTCATTTACAGTTCTTCACAGCCTTTGGCGGTTCACCCCGTTGTTAAGAAGGGCAACTAATGCATTTACTCCTTTGTTGAGCATACGTGCATGTATTGCGAGTGTTTCTTGGCGCTAAGCAGACCATGCCGCTGAAGCAAAAGCTATAACCAAACCTTTTGAACCCAGGAACAGATGCCATTTTCCCCAAATAACACAGCGCTGGCAGTCCTAGCGCTTTCTTCCTAAAACCAAACAATTTCTCAGTCGCACTGTACTGCTGGTTGCTGCTTCTTGCATCACCACCTCTAACTTGAACCCTGGCATTAAAATGATTCTAGCAACGCATCGAGGGCTCTGCACCTAGCATCAACTCTTGGTTTAGAGAAGATTTCGTAACCATTTTGCAGTTTGCTTACAGTCTGTCAGTCATCAGCATCTGAGGTTTCAGCCTCGTACAAGATCAGCGGTTCGAGTTTGACTTTAAATGCCCTTCAGGGCATGTTCTACGGAGCACACCCGAGATGTGACATCTCAAGCTCTGACTGTTAAAGTACCTTTTGTTCATCCCAGTGAACAGTGTTGCAGGTTTTTAGTGTCCGATTTTGCACGAACCCTTCAGAATATTTTTGTAAACTGATCCCAGAGCTGGGAGGCAAGCCTGCAGCCTCCGCGAAGACCTTTTGCAGCAGCATCGATGAGGTGCGTTCATTACCTTGAATTCAAAGCGCTGCTTCACAGGCAGCAAAGTTAGATCGTGCAGTTGACGAGAAATTGGTCCAACTTCCAGATATCTAATGGCAGCAGCAGCGTTGTGAGCAGCTGTGGCTGGCACTGCAGATGGTGGGATGATTTCAAGTAAAGGTCACTGCCCTAATCCAAGCGAGGTGTGACGGCAGCAGTCACCGCTGGTGCACGTGGCAGCTTAGAAAGGCCATAAAGTTTAGCACTGGCAATGACATCGGAGCCAGTTTCAGCACATCTTCGGCAATTAAAACAAGCATTGGCATAGCCAATAGGTCTCGCTTTTGGGACCTTATAAGTATTTAGTTATGCAGCTTGGGACCTTATAAGTGTTTAGCCCTGCAACAGTTGATGTTGTTGCACCAAGGATATGGAGCTGCATAACTAAATACTTATAAGGTCCCAAAAGCGAGACCTATTGGCTATGCCAATGCTTGTTTTAGAGAGTTCCTGTTCCAGTCAAGCAATTCTCGACGTAACCAGAGTATATATCAGGTTTTCTACATCAAATTTACATAGTAAACGTTTAATTAATTTCTGCAGTAAATGCAGCTCCCCACTCTACCATGCCCAGACCACCATCAGCCAATTCACCATCACAAATACATGTGTAATTACCACATCTCTACTCAAGACTAGGCACACCCATTACCAGTCACGTTGCTCATCATCTCTCCCCATCATTGTCCAGAAGATCTAAGGAATAGTAGGTAAGCCAAGCACCACAAATCTTTCGAAACTTGCAGCGGCAGCCCCTACTGACACAGGGAACCTTTTCAACCACCATATACATGCCCATGCATCTCCTGGCAGTCCTTTGGCCCGCCAGGCATCCCGGAGCTGCACAGACTTCCAGAATTGATTATTGTGTAACTCGTATTCATGCTGCTGCTCTGAGAATGATTTTATGACCCACATTACTCAACAGGTCCCCTACCTAGGAGGTCCCGATTAGATCCCAGGTCTCAAATCCCTTTAGTTTCTGTAGCTCAGGGAGCCAAGGTTTTTCCCATAAAGGTGTTTCCTAAGTAATTCTGTGGTGCCAACGAAAACACTTCATTGCCCTGCCCCAGAGCGCCAGGCCCCCATGAGCGGCAGGGAGGAGGCCTTGCGCTCCCTTGTCTCCATAAAGGTATTGGAGGCATAATTTTTCTCCCCATTGTATTAATTTCAACCTGAACGTAGAGTAGTCTCATGGCGCAAAGATCCAGTCATTAAGTTTAATTAGATGGGCTGCCCAGTAATAGGCCTTTAAATCGGGGAGGGCCAATCCCCAGTTGTAGGGGTTTTGCTGAAGCATTTTTAGGGCTATTCTACGGTGTTTCCTGTCCCAGAGGAAAGTGCGCAAGTTGCCCTCCAATCCGGCATATACCTCCGTAGTGACCCTACAAAACGAGTTTTGTAGCACATATAACAATTTCAGGAATTATATCATTTTAAATAAGGCTGGGCGACCCATTAATGTAATGGGGAGGCTCCTCTACCACTCCCAGTCCCCTCGGCAGGCCCTGTCAACTCATCCCAGATTACTCATAAAACAGAGTTCCTGTTTCAAAATGTTATAAAAATCCCCAGGTATTGAAAACCAGCTGGGGGAGTAGGATTCTGTCCATCTCACCTCTTGGGAGATGGAGCACTGACTTGCTTAAGTTAATCTTATAGATTTCGTAAATGCAATACTCCTCACAGAGTTGGAAGAGCAATGGGAGGGACTGGAATGGCTTTGTGAGGTAGAGGAGGATATCATCCGCATAAGGCGAGATTTTCTCCTCGACCACCTCCAGTTTTGTAAGGCAAAGATGCAAATCTCCAGGTGGGCTCACACCATGCAGGCCAAAGATTCTATGGAAGGGGCAAACAGGAGAGGGGACTAGAAGCATCCCTGGCATGTACCCCTTCCAATGGGAAAGTCTGAAGACAGCGTCCCATTGACCCTGATAAACACCTTTGGGACGTGATACAAGAGACCTACCCATTTCTGAAACTTGGAACTGAATCCAAAGCGCACCAGAGTTTGCTCCAGACGCCTTCTCCATTTCTTCACTTCAATATTTAAGAGGGAGATGGGACGGTGTGAGTCACATTTACCTCTGGGTTTGCCTTCTTTATAGATCATCACTAATATCACCAGGCAGAGGTCCAGCGGAAGAGTGTCTTGCTTTCCTGCCTCTTGGAGCATGCCTAGGATGTGAGTTCCTAGCAGGAGACCATAGCAGTTAAAAGCTTCTGCGGGTGATCCGTTGGGCCTTGGGGTCTTATTGTGCTTGGACTTCACTGTAGCGGCCTGTACTTGATCCATAGTAATATCAGTGTCTAGCATCAGTGTCTAGCATTCCACGCACATCACCGTCCAGCAATGGGACAGCAACCGATGCTAAGAATTGGATAAAATGCGCAATGTCTTGGAGCGGCCATGCTCTATAGATATCTTCATAATAACAAGCAAAGGCCTCATCAATGGCATATTCTGTGTTGCAGTTGTCCCCTTTCGGCCCCATGATCTGATGCACCCACCTGGCCTCCGCTTCCTTCCTACTTTGCCATTCTAGAAGCTTCCCGGCTTTATCCCCGGTCTCATATAATCTATGGAGCGTGGCGAGCATTTGTTTCTTAGCTCTTTCACGTGCCCGGGCACAGTATTCCTCTCTCAGGAGTTCTTATTGACGGAGCTTGGGGGTGCCGGGGTTGGGGCCCAGGGCCTCCTCTAGGGCCAAAAGCCTACTCTCTAGTTGCTCGAGAGATCCATACACGCTTTGGTTTTTCTGGGCAACTAGGTTTTGTACAGAGCCTCGGATGACTGCCTTATAAGTCTCCCACAACGTCACCTTTGCTGGACGGAGCCTTAGTTCTCCTGAAAATATTGTTCTATGTTTGCCCTTACCCCAACAACCACCCCACGGTCTTGCAGGTCACATGCATTGAGTCTCCCTTGGGCGTCATCCCTACGGCCCCTCCCGCCCAATTTTCCTAACAGTCAGGAGTGGTCTTAGAGTCCTCGGGCGAGATATTCCACCTGTTGTATGGTGCCCACTTCACCAGCAGGGGCAAATACATAGTCTAATCGAGAGAATACTCTATGGGCCCCCGAAAAATAAGAATAGCTCTTCCCACCGGGATATGCACGCCGCCAGGGGTTGGAGAGTCCAAGAGCGGACACAAACCGTGAAAGTGGGGTGACTGGTGATGTTGTACCTCTGGTCCCGGATTGGTCCAGCTCTACTGGCATAATATTGTTAAAGTCCCTCACTAATGTATGCAGTGAGGAGTTAGCCTCCTACTGGATTTCAGAACGTTTTGCCATTGTAGGGGCCTGAAACCCGGGGGCAAATAGACACAAATAGGGGTAGTGCCTGTTCTACCCCAAAGGACCCTTACTCACACATATTTCCCGGATGGATCTAACCATTGCTGTATCAGCTGAAATGGAGGATTCTTTTTTGCCAATATAGCCACCCCTCTGGATCCTGATTGTGTCCCGCGTGTGCTAGGGTGGTATAGGTCGCCCTCCCCAGGAACCTATAGTGTGTCCCCAGAAGACGTGTTTCTTGTGAAAGAATGACATCATACCTCAACTATTTGATGTATTGGGTTTCCAGGCCTCTTTTAACTTTGTCCCCCAGGCCATTGATGTTCCAGGATAGTATGGGCAGGGTTCTAGAGTCTATAGACTAGTTAGGTGCCATAACTCTGTCCGTGGATGTCGAGTATGTGCAAGTCATCTATACCACAGTGCCTCGGCTAAAAGGTCTGTGGATCCCCTGTTTGAATCAATGAACTGTTCACTACCTTGTGAACCCAACAATCCTACCACCCCCCGCCGCACCCCACATGAAGCCCCTCAAGTGAAGGCCCTAATTACACAACCAAAACAACTCATCAGGAACGCATAGAGGTCTGTAGCCGCTCACTCCTACCCACTGTACTCAGTCTCTTAAGTCCAAGAACCTTTATCCTGGGACAGCCACCCATAAGAGCGGTGTCCCCAGACAAATTGTGATAAGAGCCAATGGTTAGTGAGGCAGTAATGTGGTTGAAGAGTCTTACTTATGAGACGAGTCTGGCTGCTGCACTGATTATGGCTTTCATAGGAGCTGTTAGACCTGATATCCTTGGCATGGTATTTCCCCAAATGTTTCGCCTTAACCCTCCCTGTTTTGCTGAGTTTGTTTCTGTTGTCTTTAAACTCTGTGCTAGTTATCATTGAGAACCAGTGCTAAAGTGATCGCTCCTTCAAACATGGTACAATTGTGCTACACCTAATTGGCACATTTAATTTACTTATAAGTCCCTAGTAAATGGTATTCCATGTACATAGAGCCTGCAGCCCTCATTGTGCCAACCATTAAAGTAACACTGCAAAACATGTCTCAGACCTGCCACTGCTGTCTGTAGTGTAATTTAAAACTGGCATTTTGATCTGGCAAAATATATCTTTTGCCAGGCCAAAACCTTCCTTTTTAATACTTATAAGTCACCGCTAAGGTAGGCCCTAAAGGCTCACAGGAACAAATGCATTGTATTTAGAAAATAGGACATGTGTGTTTAAGTTTTATATATTCCTGACAGTGAAAAACTTCTTAGATAATGTTTCACTGTTTTGGGACCTTTCTCTCCCTTTGATTTACACTGTGTTGCCTTATTACATTTAATAGATGCTAACTTTGTACTGGGAGCAGATGGGGATGTGATGTTTACACTCAAATGAATTGTATATAAAATCCTCTTCAATGGTAAAGTCAGATTTAGGTCGCAATTCTGAAAATACCACTTTTAGAAAGTTGGCCTTTTCTTGTCTCAGCCATTTGTGTCTTCTGCCAATCTACTGGGTCACACAATGGTGAAGAGCTCTGTTGTTGGGGTTTGTGCGTTGCTTCCAGATAGTAACACAGAGGGGGCTTAGGTGTGGAGAGGATAGGTCATCTTGGCAGGACACCAGGCCTGCCACAACTTTTGTCACCACCAGACAGTTTGGAGCCTTTACAGGGGAAGGGAAAGAGCTTTCCAGAACCAGATGTGGAGGTAGGACAGAGAGTCCCCCACACAAATACTGGCACCAGGTATAAACATTGCCTCTCCAGAGCTACTAATCAGAACACTCCTGGACCTGTAGAGATTATAGAAGAAGGCCTGCCCTGCTGCTTCAAGGACTGCTTTTCTGTTTGAGAATGAAGATTGGACCTGCTTTCCTTCATCCAAGCTTACCCAGAGTGACTCCATGAGTCAGTTGGCTGACCTCCTGTGTGAGGTACAGGGACACAACAAGCTTCAGAGGCCTCCATGAAACTGCCCAGCTGACCTACAACAAATGGACCTACCTGAGTCTTGCTGCTAGCCTCTGCTGGAATGAGTTCCGGAACCCCAAGAGGTGTCCACCAGGTCCTGGACTCTTGGCAAGAGGGTGTACTCCTCCTAAAGAGAAGGTGAAAATCCTACAATCTGGGCTCCGTTCGACCGCGAACAAGCCTGTTCACACCAAAACTCTGCCGTCCGCAATGTTCTAATGAACCCTGCTGTACACGCCGAGGATAGTCTGTGATGACAGACAACATGACCTGAACTTTGCACTCCTGCAACGAGTGCCCGCGATGACCGCCAGTCGGAAGTTATAGCAACAACTGTCCATGAATGCTTGACTGGCTCTTCACACTACAGCGATCACCATCCGCGACTCTCAAACTGCTCATCTTGCTACAGCAATTACCATCCATGATGCTAAGCCTGCTCTGCGCGGGCTTCTCCAGTGGGAACGGAACTCTTTGCACGAAACTTGGAAGGTAACTTTTCAGCGGAACTAACCTTGTCCCTGTGTCCGACCCACGCTCCATTGCGGTTGGCCTCAACTGACTTTCCCACTCTCTAGTGCGACCAGGTGACCTTGAGTGGTACTTTGTGCTTTTAAGTGCTATTTTAGTTTGAAACTTTAAAATGGAATATTTCTTGTTCTACTTATTGAATTTTTTTGACATCATTTTATGTATTGCATTTTACTCTATTTTTCCAAAGGGGTTTGAGATTTTCCTTGTGTTGTGTTTTCACTTTATTACTGTTTGTCTGCTGCAGAAATACTTTACATATTGCTTCTAAGCTAAGCCTAACTGCTTTTGTTCCAAGCTGCCAGTGGGTTAAACATAGGTTATTTTAGTGCCTGTTGTGGTTCACCTTAACAAGGATTATTGTTGTTGCATGAGTGGGGCTTCCACCCCTGAACTAATAACTCACTTTGTTAGAGGAGCCCGGTAGGTTCTCTGAGTGCCGGTGAGAGTTGGGTTTCCATTGTCATGTCTAGATATGCCAAGAGTTTGTGCCACATTTTTGGGGTCATTATCGGGGATGAAAGGTTCAACCTTTTTGAGGAGCTTATGGTTGTGTAAGGCTTTTCTGGCAGTGGTTTTAATATGGGTGATCATGTTAAGGATCTTGCCCAGCGGGATTCCAAGCAATTTGGTTCAGTCAACAATTTTGGTAGGGCAGTTAAGGGCACCAAGGCAGCTGATTGAGTCTTTCATGAAGAGCTGCATTGGGGTGAGATTAGGACTAATTCTGTCTCCACTGGTTTGAGCTTTGCATGGTTTTGAGACAGCCAAGACTGCACGCTTTTAAGGTTTGATTCAAACGAAGGACATTGTTGAAAGAGACTTTTAAGTAGAGTTGAGTGCCATCTGCATATAGATGAGATGCAATATTGGCATGATGAAGGGTTGAGGTAAGAGGTCCCATGTAGAGACTGAAGAGATTTGTGGACAGAATGGAGCTCTTGGGAACTCCTTGGTTGAGAGGGTTTGGGTTTGAAAGGCAGTCTTTTAGTTTGATTAGATGTGAGCGGATGTTGAGGTGTGAAGAGAACCAGTTCAGAACTGTGCACCTGTGGGAGCTGGCCTCGTGGCATGGTCCTGTTCCCCCTCGCTAAGCCACATGAGGTCCCACGCACCTCGGGGCTCCTCCATTTTGGATTATACATCACTCCACGTGACCACCTGCGTGACCCCGCTTCACCCGGCCTCTGTCCCAGCGAGGCCCGACATCGAGGCACCAACCCCTGGCCCGGGGGATACCACGTGAACCCTTCCCACTCCCGGCGGAGGGCAGTATCGATGGGACCCCCAACCGTCCTTCCACACCTAGGTGCGATCGCCCCACAGCTCTCTGGGGCCTGGCGCCTCTCCTGCTGGGCGTCTGGCCGCTCCCTACCCGGCCTCTCCGCCCCCTCCGGGCGCAAGGGTCCGGACATCAAAGGGCTCCAGTCCTATATCTGGGGCGACCCGACAACAGGACAACAGTTGTATTCTGGAGTCAAGAGCCCTGCTGATCGGATCGCGGCTGACCCTACGGAAGAAGACTCATCCTGAACCCACACTCTGAGCCCTGCTGACGACGTCGCGGCTCCACCGTGCTTAAAGACCGTCACGAACCTTTGGGGCCCTGCTGACGCTGTCGCGGCCCGACCTTGTTGAACGTTACCATCAGAGCCCAGCTGACCTCCTCGCGGCTCGACCGAAGCGGACCTACCACCGGAGCCCTGCTGACTGTGTCGCGGCTCGACCCAAGCGGAACTACCACCCGAGCTCTGCAGACGCCGTCGCGGCTCCCCACGTCCGAGCCGCTCTGAGACCAGCACTCAAGGTCTGGCGCAGAGCCCTCCCGTACCTGGTTGGTACTAAGACTGTCCCGCTACCCTATCCTTCTAGCAGACATTGAGACTCTTACTGGATCCCTCGATCCCACTGTAAATATTGAACGTACTACTGCTGATAAAGAACCAAGTCAAGCAACTGATATTGAGTCCTGTGTGGTGGTGTTACTGGGCCTAGTGCGATCATAGGAGAAAGACCTCCTCAGCGGCGCTCGGCTATAACTTTGCGGTAGGAAGGTGCCCGGAATAGTCTCCCCGACTCCCCGGTGGTCCTCCCTCCATCAGCACCCAATCCCCATATGTCATCCTAGGATGTTTATCAGAATATGGTAAGTTACTGCGTCGAAGGTCAAGGAGAAGGAGTAGGCATGATCCCACATTGTCCTGCATCATAAAATTCTCATCGGTGACATTAAGGATGGCTGTTCTCATACTTCAGCCAGCCCTGAAACCTTGCTGAATGAGGTCAAGCAAGTGGTAGTCCTAAATATGTTTTTTTTCCTATTGATTTTTTTCCTATTGATTTTTCTCTTCATATATATGTTTTCGTCTCATACCTTTTGTTAAAACCATACCATCTGCATTCCTTGTTCTTCCCTACCAAGCGCACTCCTCTGTTTCCACTGACTGTTGCCCCTCCTAACCCCCACCTTCATTTCCCTAACTCCATTTTTTCCTGCCCGTACCTTCTTTATTGTCGTTTCTCTGATGTTCTTTCGCTTCTCCTGTTTTTTTTCTCTAAATCTCTTCCCTAAACCTCTTTTCCACCTGTTTTTCCACCTCCCCCTGTCACTATCACGTCATTTTCCATTTCTTTTCACTTTTCGTGCAAAATGATAATATGAAACTCCCTAAACTATCTCATCCCGGATGAAAACCTTGTCAATTCACACGTATGTGTTGTTGCAGTTCTGTAATTATGTTTGTATTAATGACACCGCATTACTATGTATGTTGTGTTGAATGTACTGCCCTGAGAAAGCCCCAGGCCGATCCGGCCAATGTAGGGGGCGAAACACGATTTGGCTGTTTAATTCTTTTGTCGCTTCTGGGATCTATGATCCACCTCTGCTCTGCGTGACTCTGAACCTTAACAGAGTCAAGTATCAAATATTATATTACGAAAGCAATAAAACTGAAATATTTCCACCTCAAAGAATAATTGTTTTCACTTGTTCCGGCACTCTCTGAATCTCTGTACCA
This sequence comes from Triturus cristatus, assembly GCF_964204655.1. Classification (NCBI taxonomy): domain Eukaryota; kingdom Metazoa; phylum Chordata; class Amphibia; order Caudata; family Salamandridae; genus Triturus; species Triturus cristatus. The sequence goes on from NC_140590.1 coordinate 1,700,173,347, forward strand.
AAAATGGGGAAGGGGTCTCCCATTACCAAGGAGAAGTGACCCATAAATGATTTGCTCTATTATCGCAGGATTGCTAAAGATTCAGATCCTTTACCCCCTTTCTTTTGGATCCCGTAGTCCTCAATATGTTAAGTTGGGAGAGCACACATTGTTAAGGACTTTGGTCTGGAAATAGAGGTTGGTCACCGGTCAGGAGTTGTTCGTGTCCACGGGGTCCACTCCTGGTTTCTTAAAGAGCAGGGGGATCTGGCCTAACTTCAGGCAGTCTGGGGCTTCAACTTGTGACAGTGAGGCATTGATTAGTTTGATTCTGAGGAGGGAGATGAGGTGGGTAATTTCCTTGATTAGGGAGGAGGGGAGAGGAGCGGAGATGTGGATAGTCAAATCATGTTAGATTTGATTTTGTTGAGTTCGCCTTCTCTGAGTGCCCTGAATTTGTTCCAGGAGGCGCTATTCTTCAGGATCATCGATGGTGGGTGGACAGCTGAATCACAGATTTTGGCCCAAGGGATAGTGTGTGGGGGAGTGACATTGGAGAAAAGTTGACATCAGGGAAGTTAACCGGGGAATGTTCTATCTTCACAATCTTGTCTGTGAAGAAATTAGAGTATTACTTACATCTCTTGGATAACCACATTATGTGGGGGGTAATGATTGTTGCCTCATGATAGTGATGAGTTTATTTGGGAGGTGTCTGGCCTAGTCTTTTTGGGATCCAAAGTGGAGGAGAGGGTAGTTTATAAACAGTCTATTCCCCTGATTAGTTGTGTAATTTGTCTTTACCGTTAAGGAGGATAGGGAAAAGTAGAGAGGGGAGGAGAGGCCGGGGTATGTGGGTCTTTGGATAGTGCAGTGAGGTGGAACAGATATGGAACAGTTAGTGTGGAATAGGTGGAACAGGGTGGTGGAGGGCAAGGGGTATATGTTATAGAAGGATGTTGATTGAATGGGCAGAGGAGAGGACAATTAGGAGGGAATAGTCTGTCTGGAGCAGAGGGGAAGTCCAGGAGGAATTGGGCTGAGCAGGGGGATTCAGGGAGAGCAGTGAGATAGTGGCATGAGTTCAGGGGAGGTTCTCAGAGGGATCATGAAGATAGAAAGACTAGACTAGGTTGTGAATTTGCCTATGTATCCAATAGTGTAGGGAAGAGGCAATCCAAGAATTTGAAGGTATGCTCAGCAACTTGGGCGAGGATCTTGCCGTGTTTGTATATGGATGGACTTCACCTCCAAAGTTCAGTGAAGGTGAGATGCTGAGCTGCAGGCCTTGTGGTCTTTTGACTGATTATTCCCTGTTGTTCCTTCGCAGCATCCTAAGCCTCCTCTCCGCAGCACAACACGGTGGGTGTGGTTGTGGAAGGGACTGCTTTCATGCAGTTGTGTTAGCCTTAACATTGCTTTTTATTGTGGGATATGTACAGTGCATTAAAGAAGCATCTCCTGGTTGAAGAATAGGTGATGGGCCCAAAAGGCTACATACCTAATTAAACATGAGTATTTCATTGGCTTTAGTGGTGCAATTCAATATCCCCATTATCCAGGTGCCGAACTCTGCCTAAGCGGTTGCTCCATGTGCCACAGTCTGCTGCCAAGCATTCGTTGTGTGGTACCTTAGTCCAGTAATTGTTGCACAAACTGCATCATGGACCAATTTATGAAGCCAGGAAAAAAATACTCCTCTAAATATGCTGAGCAGTAAGCAAGTGAGTTTTGTGGGGAAGCTTACAAAGTTTAAAAAGTAAAACTGTGAAGTTACGAGTTGCTTACTTCTGCACAACCCTTCTTACGACGTTGTATTTCTACAGGAGAAAGGCTCTTAGCAGCAGTCATGGCTCAGTTCACTCTCCCTGCTTTCACACTGATTGTCTCCATGTCTTTTCTTTCCCTCTGCATTGCATGGGCGCAGATGAAAATGGAGGGCCCCAGCGGCGAACCAAGGATGCACTCTACAATCTACTTGGAAATAAAGTATGGTGCAACCAGTATCAACAAAAAGTACACAACAGACAACCTGGGCAGGGTATCCTTCGCGCTTGCGACCTCCTTCTGGAATGACAACGCAGTAGAATTGTGGGTAAGAAGCATCTCTCTCTCATACCTCCCACTTCCTTTCCCTTAGTGCTGTTCTCGCCTCCATCTCACTCCTCACACTGTCTCTCACTCACTCCCCCCCTTTCTTGCCTTCTCTCTTTCGCGCTAGTTAAATGTGGTTAATTGTGAATTATGGGATAAACAATGAATGACATGGAGCAACATTAGATGGCAACATAAATTAGGCACACATACAATTCAATAGTCGAGATAATAAACAAATTAAGATCCATAGTGCATCATACAAAGTTAATTTAAAATCCTTTTTGGAGGAACAAAGTGATATGAAAACATCTATTGAGTTGCCAGTGACTTTTATGGCAGAGTGCTCCCTGCCTTTGCACTCTACTAAGAGACTAGGGGCATATTTACAAGGGGATATCGCCACCAGAATGTCACTTTTAGAGATGCTCTGGTGGCGATATGCCCTACTCTTTTTTACATTGGGCCGTTAAGCCACTTTTTGTGGCTTAATGCCGCCTTGTGAGTAAGGCCCCTTTACAGGCATCACTTAGTGTGAAAGGGGCATGCACTGGATGTTGCTGTGGGCTTTCCACTGCAACACCCATTGCTTTTGACACTGTCCCAGATTTATCAGGATGTGTAAATCTGAGGCAGCGCCAAAAACTAATGCCATGCATTAGAATGGCGAAGCAAGGAGAAATGCCTTTATTTCTCCTCGTTTTTGCTTTTTCTATGTGTGTTGCATTCTGCAGCACATATAGAAAGAGCAAAATGCAATTAATGATTGTTTATGTGCAGGGAAGTGTCCCTTCCTGCACATGAACAATCATTAAATACTGAAGATTTGCTGCTTCTATGGGTGCTGCATTCTGCAGCACACATAGAAGTAAAAAATAGCCATTAGTGATTGTTTATGTGCAGGATGGGACACCTTCCTGCACATAAACAATCATTCCCTGCAACACAGGCACCCTTGCACTATGGTGCAAGGGTGCCTGCTTTGGCGCTAGGCCTCAAAAGGTTGCGCCAGTACTAGGGAAAACACAGGGGTGCGCTGTATTCTTGTGAATTCGGCACATCCCTGCATTTTGAAAATGTTGAAGCGCGGGACTGCCAAATTTGGCACAGCTCCATTCTCCGACATCTTCCCATAGATATGCACCATGGTTTCTTCAAACATGCCCATCTCTTTCAGTACATTAACCCCTCTTTGAGAAGGCTATAATAACATGCATTGACAGGACCATATATTTGACATTTTGTATATCTCAGGTATTAAGAGGCATGTACTGTTTGGGCACACACACACAACGAGCATAAACACGGAAATCATCGACAGCCACCCATTTTTAGGTCTCGCTGAGCCAGCGCATGTGTTACTCTGCGAGAAATTTAGTGTGTGGGTTTTCAAAGTGCTGCCACAGGCTTTTGGTGGCCTAGTGCTAGCGTTCACATGAGTGTGCACGCGCGCAGCCACCATGTGGATTTCTGTCAAGGCTCATTAAACCTTGCGTGCCTCAATGAGCTTTTACTTTCGTGCTTGTTTTTCTTCATGTTTGTTAGAAATGGGATTTCTGGTTGGCTAAGGCTTGCGCCAAAGCCAGGCAGAGACCACCACTCTAAGTCAGGGCTGGGGAGTTACACGCCAAAGATAACCCCTGCTCACCCCCTTGGTAGCTTGGCACGAGCAGTCAGGCTTATCCCGGAGGCAATGTGTAAAGCGTTTGCGCGCGCGCACAGCAACAACACCCTAGGCCCACCACAAAAGAAACTCCACACAAGGTTATATATAAAAAATAGCCTTTGTATTATAATAAACACATTAGGTGATAATCAGATAATTTACACTGTGCCAACTGGCACTGGGCAGAATTTTACAGGGGAATATTTACACAAGACAGGGCCACATGGACCACTGTCAGAATTAGCACAAATCACCAATTGTAACACAAGTTGTAACAGTAGAGCACAACCAGTAACTACTGGCGCAATAATGACCTCAGCATTATCACAATAGAATCAGGTACAAAACCTATCCTGTATACATCACAGGGGCATAAACCCATTATGCAATTTCTCATAAGTCTAACGCATTAGACCCTACCACCTAAGTATAATTACACTAGGGGCGTATATCAACACAGAGAAGTATAATCTCCCTAACATAAACCTAAACAGGTAAAACAACCTCCTATGCAGAAATCATATCTAGAGGCATAAGACACAGGGTGCGCAAAACATACTACACACAGTGCATTTCCTAACACCCAACGCATTAGTATATAAATCACACTAACGCCTAAATCGCATTAGGGTCCAGGTCGCACCAGAACCTAAACGTAGCAGCTGCCCACTACTTGCTGGGCAGCTGGGTACAAGAACATGGCCTAAATGCTGCAGCTGGCACGAAGTGCTGCGCAGCTGGGGAAGTCAAATGAGGCATGGGCTCTCAATGGCCCTTGAAATAATGTCCAAAACGTTGGAGCCACCTAGGCTCTAAAAACGATATGTCCCCCAGTACTGTGGATCGCACTGGCTCCTGAAATCATTGGGCCAAACAGAAAGAGAACTTGCCCCCAGCGTTGGAGCCAACTGGGGCTCTAGAATAATAATGCCACTTTGGAGCCACGCAGGCTCAGAAATGCAGGAATGCCCCTTTGGAGCCACGCAGGCTCAGAAAGTCATTATGCCCCCGTTGGAGCCACGGGGCTCTTAAAATATACATGCCCCCGTTGGAGCCACGTAGGCTCTGAAAATAAACATGCCCCCGTTGGAGCCACATAGGCTCTGAAAGTCTTTGTGCTCGCGTTGGAGCCACGGGGCTCTTAAAATAAACATGCCCCCGTTGAAGCGGCCGGCTGCCATGCGGTGCCGCTCCGACTCTGCCTCTCCCCACCCGGACTCACTCAGACCACTCACCGGCTGGGGGGGCGGAGGCAGGACTCGGTCTCCGGGGACATCGGGGCGGCGCCTTCCATGGGGGTCTCTCTCTCTCTCCTGAGAGCCTCGCTTGCGTCGGACCGACGACTTCTTCACCCGGGCCTCCTCCTGGGACCCGGGGCTTTTCCTTGATCTGGCCATCACCGCGGGCTCACCCTCGAGCATGGGAGCCCCGTGTCAACCCGTACGCCGACACTTCCGCTTCCGTCCGGCGGCCCCGCCCACAACCAGGCGGGCCGCGGGCGGCAGCGGCGATCTCAGCAGCAATGAGGGGTAGGCTCCTGCCGCAATGCAAAATGTACAGCGGGGTGGGCACCCGCTAAGGCACACAACGCGGGGTGGGCACCCGCATGAAACAACAAAACCAGCGGGGTGGGCACCCGCAGGGGCTCACATCAGTGGGGTGGGCACCCGCTTTAATCCCGCCAACACCACGAAGACGCAGGGTGGGCACCTGCGCACCAAAAGCAAACGATAAGCGGGGTGGGCACCCGCAAGGCACACAATGAGGGGGGAATCCCTACGCTGGGGATTCCCTCTAAGGAGATCGCAGCCCAGCGCTGCAGGCGGCAGAGAGAGGTGCTCCTTCTCCAAAGAGAAAACCAAGGGCTCCCAGATTAAGTAAAGCGCTCTCAAGGCGCTAGTACAGCAACAGGTCCTGTAGGGATTTAAGGGCAGAGGGGTCCCCCAAGAGAAGTCCTCCAGGCATCCAGGGGCTGAGCAGGGCCCAGGGAGGCAAGCTTTCCCCTGGGCCCCAGCAGCAGCACGCCCCTGGTCGTTTCTAGTCCAAGACCAAGAACATTTTTATGGGGTCACAGCCCCTCTTTTATACACAGAATCCTTTGTCTCCAAAGGTGCAGGGAAGGGGCGAACCAGATGCAACTGGTTCCTGAGCACTTTGTTTTGCTCAGCCCCTCTCCCTATTCACAGGACAGGCCAGGGACATTAGACGTACCACAGGGGGTGGAGCCAGCATTGTGTGGGGAAAGCCCAGCCCTATTCAGGTGCCAGGTGTACTCCTCCCTGCCATCAACATGCAGCTCTCTCCATTCACCACCGGGGCAGACCCATCCTGACTCCTGGAGACAGACACACCAGCCAATCGCAAGCCAGACAGTCACTGCACATTTATTATACAGACAGGCCAGCTTCTAGAAGTGGCACTTCTACACGAGACACCATAACGCCGCACACATCATTGCGCAGCATTCACTCTCACGAGTTCGCACATACCAAACTCGACCCTGCACTCCTCTCACATCAGGACTTTACATGGTCACTCAGATCCCCCATGCATTCCTATGGGAGGGCAGGTCAGTCTCACTAAACATACACAGAGCGCACGCACTTTCCACTGGGACACAGTGTAAAAGCACCTAGAGGCCTAAAACCACTAGTACAACATAGGAAAAAGGCTAGGATAATGCAAAAAGTTCTAGGGGTGAACTTGCCAGAAGGGCCAAGTTCAACAATATTTAAAAGCCGCTTTCAGTAGGCTCCTTTTTAGAATCTTGGCATTCCACGCTTTTATGCTTGATTCAAATTAACATTTGAACAGCCCCACTTTTTTCTTTTTTACTCATACAAAAGTATTTATTTTTTAATACATCACTTTAAGTAGGGCTGTCGTCAGGCTGAATTTAGAGTTAATTTTAAGTTTTTTTTCTGCAATGTGTTTGCTTTTCTTAGGTAACTCAAAAGAGGAAATAGTCTGTAGTATATGCCGTGAGTTAAAAAGAGATGATAAAATAACACGAAGAGAAACAATTGCATTATGGATTTTATCGTAATGAACTAAAGTATGTTAGATTTAGCAACATTATATTTTTTCTTAGATGGCATATTTACATACAATATTAGTCGAGTGAGCTCTTGCACACTCCAGGGTTCGGTGTCTAAGCAATCACACTATTTTTTTTTCTGCCCCTAACGATGTTGCTTTTTCTGCTGGTTCTTCTCTTGATATCAAGCACCAAACCCTGACCCCTGTGTGACAGTGAGCACAATAAAACTTCACAGGGCTCCTGTTTGCAGAGTTCCAAACCCTCACCCCTCCCACCTACTCATGCAAACAAAGCTGCTTCTCAGAAGCTTTTAAGCAGTGATACAGTCACCATGCCACCCTGCCTAAACAAGCATTGCCATAGCCAATAGGTCTTGCCTTTGGGACCTTATGTGTTTAGCCATGCAACTGTTGATGTTGCACCAACGATATTGTGCTGTATAATTAAATACTTATAAGGTCCCAAAGGCGAGACCTATTGGCTATACCAATGCTTGTTTACATAGAGCTCCCCGTAACCCATATCAACAGACGTTAATACATACAGATGAATAGTCATACAAAACCTGTTTGGTGTATTAGGTGGCAGTGTGACGTGCATAAGGGAGGCACAGGGCGAGGTGCAGAAGAGAAGCACAGGTTGATGTGCACAAGAGAAGCTCAGGATGATGTGCAGAAGAGGAGCTCAGGGTGATATGCAGAAGTGGAGCACAGGGTGATGTGCATGAGAGGAGCACAGGCGATGTAGAGAAGAGGAGCTCAGGGCGATGTGCAGTAGAGGAGCTCAGGGTCATGTGCAGAAGAGGAGCTCATGGCGATGTGCAGAAGAGACGCACATGGCGATGTACAGAAGAGGAGCTCAGGGCGATGTGCAGTAGAGGAGCTCAGGGTGATGTGCAGAAGAGGAGCTAAGGGTGATGTGCAGAATAGGAGCTCAGGGTGAGGTGCAGAAGAGAAGCTCAGGGTGAGGTGCAGAAGAGAAGCTCAGGGTGAGGTGCAGAAGAGGAGCACAGAGCGATGTGCAGAAGAGGAGCTCAGGGCGATGTGCAGAATAGGAGCTCAGGGCGATGTGCAGAAGAGGCACACAGGGCGATGAACAGAAGAAGTGCTCAGGGCAATGTGCAGAGGAGGAGCTCAGGGCGATGTGTAGAAGAGAAGCGATGGGCAGAAGAGGAGCACAGGGTGAGGTTCAGAAGAGGAGCACAGGGTGATGTGCAGAAAAAGAGCTCAGCCTAATGTGCAGAAAAGCAGCTCAGGGTGATGTGCAGAAAAGAGGAGCACAGGGTGATATGTGGAAGAAGAGCTCGGGTGATGTGCAGAAGAGGAGCTCAGGGTGATGTGTGGAAGAGGAGCTCAGGGTCATGTGCAGAAGAGGAGCTCAGGGCGATGTGCAGACGAGGAGCACAGGAAGATGTGCAGTAGAGGAGCTCAGGGTGATGTGCAGAAGAGGAGCTCAGGGTGATGTGCAGAAGAGGAGCTCAGGGTGATGTGCAGAAGAGAAGCTCAGGGTGAGGTGCAGAAGAAGAGCTCAGGGCGATGTGCTGAAGAGGAGCACAGGGCGATGTGCAGAAGAGGAGCTCAGGGGGATGTGCAGAAGAGGAGCTCAGGGTGATGTGCAGAAGAGGAGCACAGGGCAATGTACAGAAGAGGAGCTCAGGGCGATGTGCAGAAGTGGAGCTCAGGGCGATGTGCAGAAGAGGAGCTCAGGGCGATATGCAGAAGAGGAGCACAGGGCGAGGTGCAGAAGAGGAGCACACGGCGATGTGTGGAAGAGGAGCACAGGGTGAGGTGCGGAAGAGGACCTCAGGGCGAGATGCGGAAGAGGAACTCAGGGTGATGTGCAGAAGAGTAGATCAGGGTGAGGTGCAGAAGAGGGGCACAGGGTGATGTGCAGACGAGGAGCACAGGGTGATGTGCAGAAGAGGAGCTCAGGGTGATTTGCGGAAGAGGAGCTCAGGGTGAGGTGCAGACGAGGAGCACAGGGTGATGTGCACAAGAGGAGCTCAGGGTGATGTGCAGAAGAGGAGCTAAGGGTGATGTGCAGAATAGGAGCTCAGGGTGAGGTGCAGAAGAGGAGCTCAGGGTGATGTGCAGACGAGGAACACAGGGCGACGTGCAGAAGAGAAGCTCAGGGCGATGTGCAGAAGAGGAGCTCAGGGCGATGTGCAGAAGAGGCACACAGGGCGATGAACAGAAGAAGTGCTCAGGGCAATGTGCGGAGGAGGAGCTCAGGGCGAAGTTTAGTAGAGAAGCGATGGGCAGAAGAGGAGCACAGGGTGAGGTTCAGAAAAGGAGCACAGGGTGATGTGCAGAAAAAGAGCTCAGCCTAATGTGCAGAAAAGCAGCTCAGGGTGATGTGCAGAAAAGAGGAGCACAGGGTGATATGTGGAAGAGGAGCTCGGGTGATGTGCAGAAGAGGAGCTCAGGGTGATGTGTGGAAGAGGAGCTCAGGGTCATGTGCAGAAGAGGAGCTCAGGGCGATGTGCAGACGAGGAGCACAGGAAGATGTGCAGTAGAGGAGCTCAGGGTGATGTGCAGAAGAGGAGCTCAGGGTGATGTGCAGAAGAGGAGCTCAGGGTGATGTGCATAAGAGAAGCTCAGGGTGAGGTGCAGAAGAAGAGCTCAGGGCGATGTGCTGAAGAGGAGCACAGGGCGATGTGCAGAAGAGGAGCTCAGGGGGATGTGCAGAAGAGGAGCTCAGGGTGATGTGCAGAAGAGGAGCACAGGGCAATGTACAGAAGAGGAGCTCAGGGCGATGTGCAGAAGAGGAGCACACGGCGATGTGTGGAAGAGGAGCACAGGGTGAGGTGCGGAAGAGGACCTCAGGGCGAGATGCGGAAGAGGAACTCAGGGTGATGTGCAGAAGAGTAGATCAGGGTGAGGTGCAGAAGAGGGGCACAGGGTGATGTGCAGACGAGGAGCACAGGGTGATGTGCAGAAGATGAGCTCAGGGTGATTTGCAGAAGAGGAGCTCAGGGTGAGGTGCAGACGAGGAGCACAGGGTGATGTGCACAAAAGGAGCTCAGAGTGATGTGCATAAGAGTAGCTCAGGCCAGGTCAGGTGCAGAAGAGGAGCTCAGGGTGAAGTGCAGAAGAAGAGCTCAGGGCGATGTCAAGAAGAGGAGCTTAGGACGATGTGCAGAAGAGGAGCAAAGGGCGAGGTGCAGAAGAGGCACATCGGGCGATATACAGAAGAAGTGCTCAGGGCGATGTCCAGAAGAGGAGCTCAGGGCAATGTGCAGAAGAGAAGCTCAGGGCAATGTGTAGAAGAGGAGCAATGGGCAGAAGAGGAGCTCAGGGTGATGTGCAGAAGAGGAGCACAGGGTGAGGTGCAGAAGAGGAGCACAGGAAGATGTGCAATAGAGGAGCTCGGGTGATATGCAGAAGATGAGCACAGGGTGATGTGCATGAGAGGATCACAGGGCGATGTAGAGAAGAGGAGCTCAGTGTGCCGTGCATCAGTGAGGTACAGGGTGATATGCAGAAGAGGAGCACAGGGTGATGTGCATAAAAAGAGCTCATCCTAATGTGCAGAAAAGCAGCTAAGGGTGATGTGCAGATGAGGAGCACAGGGTGATGTGTGGAAGAGGAGCTCGGGGTGATGTACAGAAGAGGAGCTCAGGGTGATGTATGGAAGAGGAGCTCAGGGTGATGTGCGGAAGAGGAGCTCAGGGTGATGTGCGGAAGAGGAGCTCAGGGCGATGTGCAGAAGAGGCACACAGGGCGATGTACAGAAGAGGAGCTCAGGGCGATGTGCAGAAGAGGAGCTCAGGGCGATGTGCAGGGGAGGAGCTCAGGGCGATGTGCAGGGGAGGAGCTCAGGGTGATGGGCAGAAGAGGAGCACAGGGTGAGGTGCAGAAGAGGAGCACAGGGAGATGTGCAGTAGAGGAGCTCAGGGTGATGTGCAGAAGAGGAGCTCAGGGTGATGTGCAGAATAGGAGCTCAGGGTGAGGTGCAGAAGAGAAGCTCAGGGTGATGTGCAGAAGAGGAGCTCAGGGCAATGTGTAGAAGAGGATCGATGGGCGATGGGCAGTACAGGAGCACAGGGTGAGGTGCAGAAGAGGAGCACAGGGTGAGGTGCAGAAGAGGAGCACAGGAAGATGTGCAGTAAAGGCGCTCAGGGTGATGTGCAGAAAAGGAGCTCAGGGTGATGTGCAGAAGAGGAGCTCAGGGCGATGTGCAGAAGAGGAGCTCAGGGCGATGTGCAGAAGAGGCACACAGGGCGATGTGCAGAAGAGGCACACAGGGCGATGAATAGAAGAAGTGCTCAGGGCGATGTGCAGAGGAGGAGCTCAGGGCGATGTGTAGAAGAGAAGCGATGGGCAGAAGAGGAGCACAGGGTGAGGTGCAGAAGAGGAGCACAGGGTAAGGTGCAGAAGAGGAGCACAGGAAGATGTGCAGTAGAGGAGCTCAGGGTGATGTGCAGAAGAGGAGCTCAGGGTGATGTGCAGAAGAGGAGCTCAGGGTGAGGTGCAGAAGAGAAGCTCAGTGTGATTTGCAGAAGAGGAGCTCAGGGCGATGTGTAGAAGAGGAGCGATTTGGCGATGGGCAGAAAAGGAGCACAGGGTGAGGTGCAGAAGAGGCACACAGGGCAATGTGCAGAAGAGGCACACATGGCGATGAACAGAAGAAGTGTTCAGGGCGATGTGCAGAGGAGGAGCTCAGGGCGATGTGTAGAAGAGGAGCGATGGGCGATGGGCAGAAGAGGAGCACAGGGTGAGGTGCAGAAGAGGAGCACAGGGTGAGGTGCAGAAGAGGAGCACAGGAAGATGTGCAGTAGGGGAGCTCAGGGTGATGTGCAGAAGAGGAGCTCAGGGTGATGTGCAGAAGAGGAGCTCATGGCGATGTGCAGAAGAGGAGCCCAGGGGTATGTGCAGAAGAGGAGCTCAGGGGTATGTGCAGAAGAGGAGCTCAGGGCGATGTGCAGAAGAGGAGCTCAGGGCGATGTGCAGAAGAGGAGCACAGGGCGATGTGCAGAAGAGGAGCACATGGCGATGTGTGGAAGAGGAGCACAGGATGAGGTGCGAAAGAGGAGCTCAAGGCGAGAGGCCGAAGAGGAGAAAGGGTGAGGTGCAGAAAAGGAGCTCAGGATGATGTGCAGAGGAGGAACACAGGCCGAGGTGCAGAAGAGGAGCACAGGCTGATGTGAAGACGAGGAGCACAGGGTGATGTGCAGAAGAGGAGCTCAGGGTGATGTGCAGAAGCGGAGCTCAAGGTGAGGTGCAGAAGAAGAGCACAGGGCGAGGTGCAGAAGAGGAGCACATGGCGATGTGTGGAAGAGGAGCACAGGATGAGGTGCGGAAGTGGAGCTCAGGGTGAGATGACGAAGAGGAGAACAGGGTGAGGTGCAGAAGAGGAGCTCAGGGTGGAGTGCAGAAGAGGTGCTCAGGGTGATGTGCAGAAGAGGAACACAGGCCGAGGTGCAGAAGAGGAGCACAGGGTGATGTGAAGACGAGGAGCACAGGGTGATGTGCAGAAGAGGAGCTCAGGGTGATGTGCAGAAGAGGAGCTCAGGGTCAGGTGCAGAAGAGGAGTTCAGGGCGAAGTGAAGAAGAGGAGCTCTGGGCGATGTCAAGAAGAGGAGCTCAGGGCGATGTGCAGAAGAGGAGCAAAGGGCGAGGTGCAGAAGAGGCACACAGGGCGATGTACAGAAGAAGTGCTCAGGGCGATGTGCATGAGAGGAGAACAGGGCGATGTAGAGAAGAAGAGCTCAGTGTGCCGTGCATAAGTGAGGTACAGCGTGATTGTTGGAAGGGGCGATCCCAGGGGGGGTTTCGGAACACGCTCCTGACCACCCCGTGACCCACCTCTCCCAGAATCAGGCCGAGCACCGGCGGGGAGGCCCTTCCAGGAAGTTGACTCGTACTTTAGGATCACACTCGCTGAGCTGGCACTACTTGACAAAGGGACACCACACAGTAGGGTTCAGTAAACGGAGATCTTTAACTAAGATTCGTTGGATCTTTATGATCCGCCAGGTAGTCTTTGGTCAATACAAAAAGCGTGGTAATTCTTTGACAAAAAGGGGGCTGGGGTAGCGGGACAGTTCTAGGTTCAGAGTCAATGTAATGTAATGTAATGTAATGTAAGTGCCAATTTGTATCGCGCGGCAATCGCTCCAAGGAGCATCTAGGCGCCCAGAAAGGACCACCAGATGTTAGGTAGTCCCTATGCTTACTTGACCGAGAACCCGAATTACACTAGGCTTCTGGCTGTTATATCTTGGAGATTAAAGATCCAGGTTTTTAGATGTTTACGGAAGTCTATTTCTTTATCCAGTAATCTCAACTGGGGGGGAAGAGTATTCCATGCTTTTGCTCCCAATACCGCCAGGGATTTGCCCCCTCGAGTTTTGAGTCTAAAACTCGGGACGGTAAGCAGGTTGGCCGTTGAAGAACGCAGTGCTCTGGTTGGACAGTATCTGCTGAATTTTTTCCTCAGATAGGACGGGCCTAGGTTGTGAACAGCTCTAAAAGTAATTAACAGTACTTTAAACAAAACCCTTTTTGTAATGGGCAGCCAATGTAATGCCTTGAGGGCTTTGGTTGCAGATGATCTTTTCGGCCATTTTAGAACCAGCCTCGCTGCTGCATGTTGCACCATCTGAAGTTTGTGTGTGACAACTTTATTTGTACCAGCATAGAGGCTGTTGCAGTAATCGATGCGCGATGTTACAAGTGCAACCGTAACTGTTTTCCTTGCTTCAAGGGGCAAAAGATCAAAGAACTTTCTCAGTCCCTTTATTACCCCAAAGCACATGCCTGCCACTCTAGCTGCTTGTTGTCTAAAAGACAGGTCAGAGTCAAAATGCACCCCCAGATTACGGGCCGAGTTGGTTGTATGAGGTGGTATTTCAGCTTTTTCTGGCCACCATAATCGTGGGGTGAACTCATTTTTTGGGCCTATAGGCATGATCTCTGTTTTACCTGTGTTGCATTTCAGGTGATTTAGGCGCATCCATTCAAAGGTGGCCGTTAGGCAACCTTTGAGCTTATCCTCCCAGGCTTGGTTATCCTTATCCATTACCAGGATAAGTTGTGTGTCATCGGCATAGGCTATAGCGTCTATGCCAAATGACGATATTAGTTTTATCAGGGGTGCAGTATAAACATTAAACAGGGTCGGGCTCAGGCTCGAACCCTGCGGAACTCCCGTCAACAGCGCTTTTTCACTGGAGCAGAATTCCCCCAGGGTCACCACTTGCCTCCTGTCACTTAAAAAGTTTCTTATCCACTCAAGCACTGTCCCTGTGACACCAGATGTTATTAACCGGTCTAATAGGATGGCATGTGAGACCGTGTCGAAGGCCGCCGATAGGTCTAATAAAATCAGGACGGCCTTCTTGCCTTGGTCTAGGGCTGAGCGGATAGTTTCTGTAGTGAACAGGAGGGCCGATTCGGTGGAATGTTGGGCCCTGAAACCTGCCTGGTTGGGGTGCCATACATCACTATCTTCCAAGAAACGAGTAAGTTGTTTATTTACAATTGACTCTGTGACTTTGCACAGAGCCGGAAGTAGTGAGATGGGTCGTAGGTTCGACAATGTGGTGGGGTCAGGGAGTTGTTTTTTTTGCAGTGGTTTCACCGCTGCCAGTTTCCACTCTGGGGGGACTTTGGCTGTGGACAGTGAGGTGTTGACAATGGCATTTATTATTGGATTGGCAATGTCCACAATGAGGTGTAAAAGTCTAACTGGGCATGGATCGAAGGGGGATCCGGATTTTGTTGCCAGAATTCCTCTTTTGGTATCCTCCAGGCTAGCTGGAAGGAAAGTTGTCAACTGCGTGGCCCCTTGCCTCACTATATCATCCTCTGTTCTTGGCTCTAATATAGGGACATCGAAGTCCTTCGTCAGCCCCTGTACTTTTCCCTCAAAGAAATCTGCGATCTTGTCACAGAGTGCCTGCGAGGGCGGGATATCCTGCGCTAAACTTTTAGGCTTATTAAAGCCGTTTACAATTTTAAATATTTCCTTTTGTTTGCTGCTGGCTGTTTCTATTGCCAACGAGAAGTACCTTTTTTTAGCCTGTTTAATTAGCGCATGATAGGCATTTTTTATCCTTTTGTATTTGCTACGTTCTAGGCTAGAGTAGTATTTCCGCCAGCTTCGTTCAGCTCTTCTAAGCTCCCCTTGTTTATCTTTGAGATCTCGATCGAACCAGGGTGCAGATGTTTTCTTTCTACCCTGCCTCGTTCTATTTTTTCCCTGCCCAACTGTACCATTCAGATCATTCATCCATGTTCTGAAACTGATGGGATTTACAGGTACTACCAGCTGGGGTCTACAGTTCCTGGCTATAGTTATAAGTTCTGGGTGGGACAGTATCGTTTTCCATTCATCCCTTGTGACCTTGCTGTGTTCCTTTTTATGATCGTTTTCTCGGTAGGACATAAGGGGAAGCATAAAAGGAATCAGCATATGGTCAGTCCAAATTTGGGGTCTAAGGGGGTTAGTTGTCAAAGTGTCTAGGTTAGTGGCAATGCAGTCTATTGTATGCCCTGCCTCATGGGTGGCTAGGGTGTCTCGAATAGTGAGGCCCAAAACCTCCATGGTTTCCCGATAGGAGGCAGCAGGTGCATCGGTTGTGGACTCTAGGTGGATGTTTATGTCACCCATCAGAGTGAAATTAGAATATCTAAGTATCAATGGGCTGAGCACCTCTCCGATGTTACCCAGGAAGCCAGCACAGGGTCCTGGTGGGCGATAGATCAAATCAATGCCGAGTATCCTTCGCACAGCTCTCAATCCTTGAGCAGGGGGACACGGTACAGGCTTGGGTCCAGCCGGACCAGGGTATTCTCGAGCCACGACCTCGTCCGCTGGGCTCCGGCAGGAAGGAACTGTCAATCGGGAGATCTTCGGGGAGCCGCGATTCACTCGGCAGGCTCAGTTGGTCTTAGAGTTTGGGGGGAGCCGCGAGTCTCTCAGCGGCTCCGATGGTCTTAGAGTCAGGAGGAGCCGCGAGTCTCTCAGCAGGCCCCGGGATTCGTGGTGTCTCGGGAGCCGCGACGACGTCAGCAGGGCTCATATGGTTTCCAAGCATCAGGTAGTGTCCTTCTTTGCAGGTTCGTCGAGCCGCAACCAGGTCCGCAGGGCTCTCTTAGTTCCAGGTCTTCTCTACCCCAGTCCCCTCAGCACCCCCTGTTATACGCCTTATTCTCTTGAAGTCCGGCGTCCACACAGAGAGGGGTCTTGGCTTCTGGGGGCGGTGTTGGGATTTCCTGCCGCTCGGCTCTTTGATCCTTTCAGGTTGGCCTGGGAGGGACCCCAGACACCCAGCATGCGGGGAGCCAGCTCCCTGGGGTTCCGGAGGGTGATCGAAACCCTCTGTTGAGATGAGGTCAGAGGTGTGACAGAGACTACTCCTCCCTGTCTTGCTTGGGGGGGGTTCCCTCTCCCTTGGCCGGGCATGGCGCGTTCAGGGTCTAGGTTTCGCTGGGGCCCCGGGCTGGCCATCGGGACATCGGGACATGGTGGCCAGGGGTCTTTGGTGGCTACGGGGTGGGAAGGACGGGCGGCTATAACCCGGGACCAGGGGTGGTGTATGGGTTGGGTCTGGGGGCTAGTGGTCAAGGAGGCCCACGCCACGAGGCCGGGCCCCACAGTGATATGCAGAAGAGGAGCACAGGGTGATGTGCAGAAAAAGAGCTCAGCCTAATGTGCAGAAAAGCAGCTCCGGTTGATGTGCAGAAGTGGAGCACAGGGTGATGTGTGGAAGAGGAGCTCGGGGTGATGTGCGGAAGAGGAGCTCAGGGTGATGTGCAGAAGAGGCACACAGGGCGATGTGCAGAAGAGGAGCTCAGGGCGATGTGCAGAAGAGGAGCTCAGGGCGATGTGCATAAGAAGAGCTCAGGGCGATGGGCAGAAGAGGAGCACAGGGTGAGGTGCAGAAGCGGAGCACAGGGTGAGGTGCAGAAGAGGAGAACAGGGATATGTGCAGTGGAGGAGCTCAGGGTGATGTGCACCAGAGGAGCTAAGAGTGATGTACAGTAAGAGGAGCACAGGACGAGGTGCAGAAGAGGAGCACAATTCGATGTGCAGAAGAGGAGCAAAAGGCAATGTGTAGAAGAGGAGCTCAGGGTGAGGTGCAAAAGAGGAGCACAGGGTGAGGTACAGAAGAGGAACACAGGGTGATGTGCAGAAAAGGAGCACAGGGCATGTGCAGAAGTGGAGCTCAGGATGAGGTGCTGAAGAGGAGCTCAGGATGAGGTGCAGAAGAGGAGTTCAGGGTGATGTGCAGGAGAGGAGCTTAGGATAATGTGCAGAAAAGGAGCACAGGGTGAGGTGCACCAGAGGAGCTAAGAGTGATGTACACAGGGAGACACACAGCAGGGGAGCACTGATTTACGCACCTCACAAGAGCACTAGCTGTTGTACAATTTGTCAGAGATATCATTTGTTTTCCCATGTTAGATGTCAGCCGGTAATTTTGTCATCTTTTTTAGCTTTGCAAGCGGGGATCTGTAATATTTTCCCATTATATAAATGCAGGCTTCAAGTATCAATTTGCGAAGAAAAATATATCGGAATCAGGTGAGCTACTTAATGACATTTTGGAAGTCAAAGAACATTTTTAGCCTTTCTTGTTGAGCGAGCAGGATGCTATTGTGGAAAGGTGCCATATTTAGAATGGAATTTCTTGTTCAGCGCCTCAGGTACTCACATGAGCACACACGCGGATACAGGTCTATTTAGAAAATAACATACATATACATTTTAAGTTGAAAATGTGACTTGTTTTTACATTGATGCCGTGAGGTGTCCTGTGCCTTTTCTCTGTCCATATTCTGTATAAAAAGTGTATCTTAAGTAACATTTTCATCTATTTGGATTTGCTGAACTCCTCTCCAACTTTTTTATAGTGTCTCATGCAACAATCCATTGCAATGGGATGTGTGAAAGACACACACACACACACACACAGAGTATTCCACCTAGTTGCACTGTAATTTTAGGCACTATTCTCTTAAAAAAGGTGTGTTGTTGTGTTAATTGCATGCTTGGAGGCAATACCTTTTTGTTAGATAACCCTCACACACTCTAGTAGTGTCATGCTTCATCACCGGGTTCACCCTGACTCCTAAAGGTCAGGGTGGGCTCGACCGTATTTCAGGGAGTATTTAAAGAATAGGCCAGGGGGTTAAAGATTAAAAATCCTCCGGAGACTACAGGTATCCCTTTATTGTCAGAATTTCAGGGGATATTAAAAATAAAGAACAAATGGGGTCGCGAAGATTTAATGATCCTATGACCCTTAAACAGTAGATGCCTTGAAGTGTCCCCTGCTTTTTCTGTGTCCATATTCTGTATAAAAAGTGTATCTTAAATAATATTTTCTTCTATTTGGATTTGTTGAACTCCTCTCCATCTCTTTTATAGTGTCTCATGCAACAATCTATTGCAATGGGATGTGTGAAAGACAACAAACTTAGGAAACCTTTTTGCTGCCAGGCAATTCATTGTCGGCCCTCTCTGGGCATATTGAAACACGAACAGCAAGCTTTTCAATTAATTTGTGGTCACATTTCTATCTCTGCGGCTCTTCTGTTACCTGATCACCGATGGAGTGAACCTGGGGATGAGCAGCATGAAAGGGTGGTCAGTGGATATCCCTTGCTAGCAAATAAAGTGATCTGCAAGAAAAATGTCCAGGGATACTCTAGACAAGGAACCAGGATTTCTTTTGGCGAGTAGAGAAAGTGCTCAAATGTGCCGAAAAGCATCTGTGGCTGAAAGAGATAGTATTAAAACACTAACTCCTAATGATGTATGCAGTCAGCTCCAAAATTAAATTTTGCCCTCAAGAATATGTTGTTCTACGAATCGAATAAATGATAACTGCAAAGTCAGGATTTATTTTCTAACACTCTCCGCACTGAAAACATCAGATTCTTTCTTTCTTTCTTTCTTTCTTTCTTTCTTTCTTTCTTTCTTTCTTTCTTTCTTTCTTTCTTTCTTTCTTTCTTTCTTTCTTTCTTTCTTTTTTTCTTTCTATCTTTCTTCCTTTCTTTTCTTTCTTTCTTTTGTTCTTTGCTTTCTTTCTTCCTCCCTTCCTTCCTTTTCTTCTTTCTTTTTTTCACAGCTGCCCACGCAATCTATCCCAATCATTCCTCATCTTTCCTTTCTTGCCTCATTTGGGCACCTGCCTAATCCTGGCCTCACCTTTCTCATAGATTCTGTTCCCTTCCCATGATCCCCAGACTGTGTGTGCCATCTTTAATCCCTATCCGTTTTGGTTTCCTTTACTAGGGCAAAACAAATCTTGTGGATCCCGCATTGGATTATAGCAAAAACAACGTTTACTTCATTAATGACGTGCAAGTCATCCAGCCTTTGCGTTCTAAGGTCCAGAGCTTCCTGCAGATCCAGCCGCTGCAGTCAGTCCAACCTTGCAATGTGCCGCTCAACATCCAGGTGAATTACAAGCTGAATAGGGCAGAGGCCCCGCCCAACGCCAAGAACATCAACTTCTTCTACATCGTGAGTGACCATAATGGAGACCATAACCGCTATGTGTTATTCTTTGAAACCTTAACTCTCTTCTAAGCCTCGCCATCACCCTTACCCTAATGCTAATTGTTCTCTTTTCTAACCCTCTATCCCTTTACCACAATTCTGGACTTATCCCTCAGCTGGATCCCAAATGCTATCTGTACTTACCTTCTACCCTAACTCCTTCTGTAACCACATTCCCTCCTTTTGCTCCTCCGTTGCCATAAATACCAGACCCTATCGTCACCCTAGTCTCTCCCTTAACTGCAAACATTACCCTACATCTTATCGAAGACCTATCCTTGAAACCCCACTAGCTAACCATAACCTTTCATTCTTCATGGTACAATAGGTGTTCAAAGAAACAGAACACTGTGTTCAGACTGATTTTTATTTTATAGATCACGTCAGTTGATTTGTTTTTTTCTAAAGCAGTTTCATTAAATCATGATAACTCTTGAATGGCAAACAGACCATGTGAGGATTTGGGAGTATTCTATGATATCGCTGTGAGGCCTTATCATGGAATACACTCACAAAACCTTTTTTTGAGTCCAGTCACGCTCATTTGTAAACCTTGAGCTCACCCCTGGGTAGCTGCAGCTGCGAGCAGCAAGACTTAGACAAACGAACTTGGTGTAAAGCATTTAACATCAAACAACGAAATAAGAAAGTCACGCAACAAGAAAGAGACACAACACCAATTTATAAAAATAGAGCCTATTTTTATGATTTTTTTTAGAATCCTTGATCATCAAAACCTATGCGAGGGTTCCATAAATATTGATTTTTAAACCAACAAATAACTTTTAATTTAACCGCAAACAAGCATTGGTCAACAAAAACTTTGCAAAGCTTAGAAGAGTTTGGTGACTCCGGCCCAACTTGGGTGACAGGACAGAAGTCTAGGAGTCCAGGAGGGTTACTTTAGACAGTTATTTGGCCACCAGAGCCTTTTCTAGTCCAGTTCCAGCCTTTAGAAGACGACTGCCGTAGACGACAATGGAGTGGTCCTGATGCTGGGGATGCAGGATGAAAAGATGTTCAAAGATGCTCCTGGAGCTGTGCGATCGACAGGGGTGAGTTGCGGGCTGTTTATCAATAAACTGGCGAGGTGGGGCAACTATGACCACTGCACACAGGGTTCCATGACGTCCTCTTTGTGACAGTAGAAGGCCAGCTGCAGCTGGGCTACTGTTCTGGAGACACAGTGGTCACAGCGAATATCCTTGATGGAAGCTAGTGAATCTTGACTGGGATAGCGCCCCCGGGCCCAGCAAACTCAGGTGCAACTTTTGGCTAGCTCAGATTCATCTCTAGATGCGCCCTGTGGCAGTCAATAGTGATTCCTCAAATGTGGCTACCTCTTTGCCGGTTTGGGCATTCTCAGCTTCGATGTCCCTGGTGCTGTCCCAAGGGACACTGCTTTGATCTGGGGCCAGGGGATCAACTTTTGCCCAAGCCAGGAGCCACAGGCACGCCCAAACTTTACTCGCCCAAAGTGCAGCAGGTGCAGTCCTTCCAACAAAGCAGCCTCTCTTCATGCAGTTTCGAGGGCAGCAGGGCCGTCCTTCTTCAGTCCTTTCTCCAAATCCAATGTGTACTGAGGTTCAGGGTGTCAGGGGGTGCCCATTTTATCCCACGAAAGTGCACCAAGGGGACAATATGGCCACTAGCCAATGGGCCAGTAGGCCCCTTCCTCTTTGGTGACAAAGTTCTGGTGAAGTGTGGCATTTGGCAATCCCAGAGTGGAATTTTCTTGCCATTCTCAAGATGTACGAACCTTCCCTCGACTGTAAGGAGCTTGGCATACCACCCCAGAGGTGTGGCTACCTGAGGGCTACATGCCCACGTGAAAGTCGGTTTGGGGATGGGGTTTCCCTCTCCGGACCTGTCCCCAACTTTTCTACATGAATAAAAGGCAGCCTGCTCGGAAGTGTTAGGAGCACCACAGAATTGTGCATTTGGCAAGAGCATTTGCAGGGAGGCAGTTGAAGGTCCAGTCTTAGCATCTTAATACCCTACCTTAAATGCCTTAAATGCTCAGGTCACAAGGACAGTCTATGAGAGCCTGCAGTTTTGTTAAGGTCATTCAACTGCTGTAAAGTGCAAATACCTGGCAGTGATTCAGATCACAGTTCACACTGCAAGGAATATGTATTACCTACTGGCGGTCACCAATAGGTATTCATAATTAGGACCATGTTTTCATAGGAAAACCGTTTTCTGGCTTGCCTATTTCTTTAGCGCCGTTTGACAAATCTTCCCGAAATTTTCCAAAAATAAGTGCCCCGTTGATCCTTGTTGCCAGCCAGGACTGCTAGACGAAATTACATGATAATTTGGCAGAAAGGTAGCTCTTGGTCCAGAAATAACCCTTTTTTTATTTGGCGTAAATCTGTTCATTAGTTTTTGAGAAATAAAAAACAAAAACAAATAAAGATATATAAGGACGCAGAACATCCAAGGATCCGACAGTCCCCATGCTGAAATGTGATTGGCTGCCAACACTTCAACCAGGAAGTGTTGGCAGCCATCTTGGGAGACGGCTTCAGCCGATTCCCTCAAAAAAAATTAAAAAGAGAAGGGGGCAGAGTAAGAATACTCTGACCCCCTTGGCCTCGTGGGGGGTAGGTGGGTGGTCTCTCATAGGAATACCTCAGGGGAAAAAAATCATTTAATAAAAACATTTTGGCTGGAGGTGCGCTGGATCTACGGCTCCCGCCTAAACAGAAAAGAAGCCCATGCTTCTGTAATGTCCCAGGGGCATGAGGAATTATGAAAAGGAGGGGGGCACGTGAGGCCTCCCCTTCTAGGGCTCATGAAAGCCCATGGGACTGCCACCTCCCCGGGGCACTGCTTTTAACGTGTGTGGGGGTACCTGTGTGGCACCCCCGCACCCTGTGGTCTGCCACCTCCTCAGGGCAAATCTCTATAAATAAATGCGGGTGACCCGTGTGGCCCCCCACAGCCCTGGGGACCGCCACCTCACTGGGGCATTTCGCATTAAAATAATTTGGGGCCCAGCGCGGCAACCTTCAACCCCGGTGACCACCACCTCCCCAGGGCAAACCATTTACTATAAATGTGGGGGTCAGTATTGCCTCACCTGCATCCCTGGGGACTGCCACCTCCCTTGGGCAATTCACTCAAATTAAGGGGAGGGCGCGTGGCTCACCGGCAGCCCCGGGGTCCACTACCTCCCCGGGCCTAAGCACTAAAATAGAGGGCAGCCTTGCATCCCCATCGTGGAGCCAAGGATTGCCCTGGAGACCGCCACCCCCCAGGGCCGGCTCTTGCTTCCTCCCGAGGTGCCCACCCTCAGAAGGTAGCTGTTTGCTTTTGCTTGGTGGAAGCTAACAGCTCCCACCAAGCAAAAGCAAAAATAACTTCACTTTGTGCAAGCAGGAGCTGTCAAACAGCTCCAGCTTGTAGAAATTGAGCTTTTATCTGTTTCCATGCACAAAAATATGTGTGCAGGGAAACATATGAAAAGATTGCTCCTGCATGCAGGGAGTTACATTTACATGCAAGAGCAATGCTGGCGCTCGCAGGAGGCGGGGAGCCGCTGGGACTATGGGGGCCTTGAGGCTCCGCCCATGGTCCAGGGGGAAAAGAGGAGAAAGATGCAGAATAAAGGTGAGAAATGAGCAGAATGAGGCAAGATAAAGGTGAGAAAAAAGAATAAAGGTCAGCAACGAGCAGAAACAAGCAAGATAAAGGTTAGAAACTAGCAGAAAAAGGCAGAATTAAGGTCAGAAAGAAACAGAAAGATATAAAAAAGGACACTAACGAGCAGAAAGAGGCAAGATAAAGGTGAGAAATGAGCAGAAAAGGCAGAATAAAGGTCTGAAACGAGCAGAAAGAGGCAAGATAAACGTGGGAAAAGAGCAGAAAGAGGCAGAATAAAGATGAGAAACACGCAGAAAGAGGCAGAATAAAGGCCGTCACTGGCAGAAGGAGACAAACTAATGGCGGTGGGGCCTCTGTTGAGGTCTCAGCAATCCAGCTGTGGGGGTCTTACTTGTGGCAAGAATAGGGGTTCTTGGTCCCCAAAGACCTTCAGCAGCCAAGGGGAGTTCATTCCCCAACCAGTAGTGCACCAGGAGGTGCGCTTGCAGAGTGGTTGAGTGGTGATGTCATCAGTGATGCCACTGACCATGTCAGCAGTGATGTAATACGTGAGGTCATAAGTAGTGCATTGCGGGGTCGTAAGTTATAGTCAGCTCAGGTAACTATAACTGCTGAATTTCACTGGTTTTGTTCATGACAAGTGTCAGACCTCACAGCTGGAGCCACCAAATCAACCTGATAAGAGTTAGAATGCACCACATCAGCGAGTCCTTTGCAATATTCGAGAATTATGTAATCTGTAATATTCATAAGAAGAGTTGCAGCAACAGAAGGGATTCTTATAGCGCTCCCCATTAATATTCTGTGGGTGAGAGTCCTGTTCTTTTGCAGGGGGTGCTCCAGATGCTCCTAAGTACATGAGGGAGTGCATCTGGACATTTAGGAGTTGGGAAGGCTCATGCTTTTGATAACTTGGCTTTAATCATCTCATTCACCGCCTCTACCACTGCTGATGCTTCCGGCCTATAATTTCAGTGGAATATCTGGTCTATGTCTCAGACTGTGCACAACAGTTAGGCTACTTTCTTTTAAAATGTCTGCCTTGATCTGAATCAAGATAAACAGGAATGCCAAAGCTCAGGATCAACTCCATCAAGAGTAGCTTGGCCAGACTGTCGCATCATCTAGCTGGGTACGCCTCCACCCATCTCGAAAACAAACAACAACCAGGATGTACTGCAGCTGGCTGCTGCAGACCATTTTCAAGAAGTTGATTTGAAGACAAATTAATGGGCCATGTGATTTTCCTATGTGACTCGTGGTTACAATGGTTTTCCTTCCTGTGTTTATTTGCTGACACACAATACATCTTTAACATAAATTCTCAGCCATGACACGAAAGTGTGGATTGTGCCAATGGCAATAGCATTTAAAGATCTGCACCATTGCACCTCGACTGACATGGGTTGGGCCATGCAAATGTCGAACCATAGCCGGCAACATGTAATTAGGCAGAATTGTTTTCCCATCAGTAGAAACCCAGCTATCGCTTGACTCTTTCACACAACTTGCTCTTTCCCATCTTCTTTTCAATCTCAAGCAACTCATGCCGCAGCTCTTGTAGCTCACTAAAAGTTTGCACAGTGTTAAGCAGCATATTTGGGACAGTCTCATTTCCACCACTGCATGATTCATCCAAGAGAAATATGCTGAAATCAAGAGCATGATACCTGACAATCTTGTCTGCATATATATTTACGGTGGTGACAAAATTGTCTTCACTCTTATGGGCAGCACACTTTACGACTGCTTTTTAGGTCTTGTCTAGGCAGCACATGCGCTGTCTCGTCGAGAGATGCTGTATACAGTATAGCAGGGGAAGCTCCACCCACTTTCCCCCTATCTTCTTGATTGGCTGAATTCCTAAATGCTGCAATCTGATTGGTTTTCGGCAACTTAATCCCGCCTCCTGACGGCCATGTCATCATTTTTCTCCTTCCATAGCTATCGGCCCCTTTACTTTTAAAAATCTTTTGTTTCCCTGCCTCCCCCCATTCCCTCCCACAGTCTGTAAGTTCACTGCCCACCACTACCCCCCCACCCACTCCCGTTCATGTTTTCTTGAACGTCAGCATTTTTGTTTACAATGCAATAGGGCTCGCGTAAAGACGAGCCCCATTGCATTTGTAAATGCTTGTTTTCTGCTGGGATTGGCTGTGTGAGTTCGCACTATATTTTGCCTGACCTGTCCTATCCTGTCCAGAACACATGCGCATACAACGTCTTTACAGGATATACACAGGCTAATTTAGGTGGAAGGCAGAGACAGCACAAGCAGCGAAACCAAAGAAGACAAAGTGAAGCGCGGTGGGTTCCACTCCCTCCTCCTCAAACGCAGATCACCCGCCTGACTACTCTTCTTTGGTATGCCTCCATAGCTTTATATTTCTCGAAAGGCAACGTTTCAGGAAAGCTGTTTGTTGAACCACATGGCGAAAACTGTTCGTTGTATGCATCTTCAGGCAATAATGTTTAATTTGCGCTTAGGCTTTGGAGCACAACTCTGACAGCTCTGCGGGCTTAGCCACTGATGCGGTCCGGCTCAGGGGGCTTTCTGTTGCTGCCACCTCCGTTCGTCTCCCGACTACCTCGCCCTAGCGGCCACAACTCGCCCTCCGTCCAGGACTCGGTTCCCCTCTGAGGCTGTTCTATCGGAAGCTGCGCGCGATTCCGCTCTGTGCCAGCCGCTCCACTTCCTTGTACAAATGGAAGTGTATGCCCAAGGTGGTCGTGGCTGGCCCCGCCTGGTACCATCATGGCAATTCTGACACAGAGTAAGTGTCAATCATTGTGCTAACGCAGGTCTCAAGCAGCAGCGTGCTTTCTCCTTCAGCTCCGGAATGTGCTTCTCTCTGTAGGTACTGTACAGTGAACAGTTTTAATCATAGTAAACACTTGAAGTAAGGTTTTTTTTTGTTCTGCATCTAGCTGGTCAGCGTGTGATTTGGAATTACTCTATGAATCTAGCTTGAGATTCTAACCGAGGAAGGAGTAATATTAACGAAGCACTGCTTGTTCGCACTGTACTCTTCTTACAATCTGCAAAGCGTAATGAAGACAGGATTCTTTTAATATTCAAATATGCTGGGTCACTCCGAGGACTGCTCTCACATATAGTG
Organism: Triturus cristatus; assembly: GCF_964204655.1. Classification (NCBI taxonomy): domain Eukaryota; kingdom Metazoa; phylum Chordata; class Amphibia; order Caudata; family Salamandridae; genus Triturus; species Triturus cristatus. Next base: position 1,700,199,370 of record NC_140590.1, read on the forward strand.
TTGTTTCATAGCTAGGAGCATACAAACATCAGACCCAAGTTTTGCAAATTATGCACCCCGGTTGCCAAGGTGGCATGCGAGATGCAGATGGTAGGTAGAAATCTATGGCGCAGCACTAATGGCATGAATGCTAGCGGTTGAGGTTGCGCTGACCACTGAGGATTCCGATTTTGCAAATCAGGAGCCCAGGACACCACATATGCCCCATATGCCCCTTACACATCTCGCCCCATATCTGAAGTGCAGTATGGAGCTACAAAATGGTGCCGCACTACAGCGGCTATTCGACGTAAGACTTCGGGACAAAAAGCAACAAGCATTGGCATAGCCAATAGTGCTCGCTTTTGGGACCTTCTAAGTATTTAGTTATGCAGCACAATATCCTTGGTGCAACCACATCAACTGTTGCGTGGCTAAACAATTATGAGGTTCCAAAGGTGAGACCTATTGGCTATGCCAATGGTTGGTGTGGTTGTGTGTGGTTGTGTCTGTGTGTGTATGGTTGTGTGTGTGTGTGTGGTTGTATGTGTGGTTGTGTGTGTGGTTGTGTGTGTGTGGTTGTGTGGTTGTGTGTGTGGTTGTGCGTGTGGTTGTGGGTGCGGTTGTGGGTGTGTGTGGATGTGTGGTTGTGTGTGTGGTTGTGTGTGTGGTTGTGTGTGTGTGGTTGTGTGTGGTTGTGTGTGTGTGGTTATGTGTGTGTGTGGTTGTGTGGTTGTGTGTGTGTGGTTGTGTGTGTGTGGTTGTGGGTGTGGTTTTGTGTGTGTGTGGTTGTGTGTGTGGTTATGTGTGTGGTTGTGGTTGTGTGTGTGTGGTTGTGGTTGTTTGTGTGGTTGTGTGTGTTTGGTTGTGGTTGTGTGTGTGGTGGTGTGTGTGATTGTGTGTGGTTGTGTGTGTGTGTGGTTGTGGGTGTGGTTGTGTGTGTGTGTGGTGGTGTGTGTGGTTGTGTGTGTGGTTGCATGTGTGGTTATGGTTGTGTGTGGGTGGTTGTGTGTGTGGTTGTGGGTGTGGTTGTGGGTGTGGTTGGTTGTGTTTGTGTGGTTGTGGATGTTTGTGTGGTTGTGTGTATGTGGTTGTGGTTGGGTGTGGTTGTATGTGTGTGTGTGTGGTTGTGTGTGTGGTTGTGGTTGTGTGTGGTTGTGTGTGTGGTTGTGTGTGTGGTTGTGTGTGTGTGGTTGTGTGGTTGTTGTGGTTATTGTGGGTGTGGTTGTGGGTGTGGTTGTGTGTGTGTGGTTGTGTGAGTGTGTGGTTGTGTGTGTAGTTGTATGTGTGGTTGTGTGTGTGTGTGGATGTGTGTGTATTTGTGTGTGTGGTTGTGCGTGTGGTTGTGGTTGTGTGTGTGGTTGTGGTTGGGTGTGTGGTTGTGGTTGCGTGTGTGACAGTAATACTAAAAGCATCTCAAAATAAAGGAACACAAACATCGAGTTTGTGGAAAGAGAAAGCACATTGTAAGTCAAACGGGCGCAGCAAAGCATTGACACAACAACAAAACAAACAAGATCACTTAGCGAAGAGTGAGTGCTGATAATGGATACACACAGCCCATCATCTTAAGAGTTCGATTGCAGCCAATGTGCACTCAAACCTGCCCCCTCCTTGTGAGGTGCACCCCATATTTCATGTTATAACTGCTGCACCCACCACAGCGCTTTGAGATCTAAAGCGCTACATAGGTCTAATCGACTAACCAGTCGCCAACATGCTGTGCTTTTAAAGAGAATGTGCCAAAAGTTTCTAGCTTCCTCATTATGTCCTCATGAAAGCACCAACGAAAGGACTCCCTGTATGGTGCAACGGACATGAAGCAGCCGCTGCGATCAGAAATAAACACTGTAAACTTGTTGTCCAGTTTCAAAGTAACATTTCCTTAATGTTCCTTAAGTCAAGTCACAAAACAGTAATACTAAAAGCATCTCAAAATAAAGGAACACAAACATCGAGTTTGTGGAAAGAGAAAGCACATTGTAAGTCAAATGGGTGCAGCAAAGCATTAACACAACAACATGTTCTTTGATGTTTGATGTTCTTTTGAAAGTGTGTGTGGTTGTGTGTGTGTGTGTGTGTGGCTGTGTGTGTGGTTGTGGTTGTGGTTGTGTTAGACCTGGCACCTTGGCGTGAGTTTCCCTTCCACTTTTTGATGGTGTGCCTCGATTGTTTTGCTGGTGTTGTCCGCTCAGGGCACTGCGCCACGGCTAATCCGTACCGCAGTGCAAGTGCTCCCTAGGTAAAGTGTACCTGTAATTGATGTTCCTGATTGGTTTATTGGATTCACTGTCAGTCCCCAGTAAAGTGCACCAGGGGTGCCAGGGCTCGTGAATGCCAATGCTGCTGGTGGGCTTGCAGCGCTGGTTGCGCCACCCACGGAAGCGGCCTTGTAAAGTGTGTCTAGGGCCTGCCACCGCAGACCCTGTGCGCGGTCCGGGACCGTCGCGCTGACTGCGCAAGTGCCCCCACTTGCCAGTCCCTAAACCTTCCCTTACCTACATATTAGCCACCCCTCTGGTAGGCCCAAGGGCAGGGTGCATTGTAGGCATAAGGTAGGACATGCCCTGATGTGTGTGGCATGTCTTAGTAGTGAATTACAGCCATTTTCGTTCTTCACTATTGAAGGCTACCTGCTCTCCATAGGCCAGAATGGGCTGCTGGGATCACGCCAACGCTGTGACCCCCGTGGACTCAGAGAGCATGGTAGAAGTGTCAAGTTTAGTATGCCTGAACTCAGGATGATAAAATACTTCTTGTAGTCAAGTTTATTTTAATATCCTGGGTTTGTAAATACTACTTTTAGAAAGTTAGTATTTACTGACCTGACCATCTCAGTCCGCCTCTGCTGTATGTGTGTGTGTTCTGCCCAGCAACAGTAAGGAGCAGGGTTGGGGAATCCCCAGAGACAGGTTGGCTGCCAGGTGGTGGGTAGAGAGATTACACCTGGATGGGTGGGAGGAGTACACCTTGACTCTTGAATAGACCTGTGCTCTGCCACCACAAAGCCGGCGCCACCCCCTGTGGGGCGGCTGATGTCTCTGCCCTGCTGCTGAAAGGAAAGAGCAGAGTCACCATAACAAAGTGCTCCAGAACTGGACTGAGCCAGGCCTAGGCCCCCTGGCGCTAAAGAACAAAAGAATCATGGTATAAAAGTAGGAGCCTGGCTCCTAAGAAATCAGAATCCTGTTTACCACAAAGAACCTCTGCCCGACTAGAAGGAGAAGGAGACGCTGGAGGAGCTGGCCTGCTGCCTGCCTTGCTGAGAAAGGAGAGGAAGAGACTTACTGAAAAGACTTTGCTACTTTGTGCTTGAACATTCTCCAAGGGCTTGATCTGAGCTTGCCCCCTGAACTGAACCCCAGGAACAGTGGGTTCTCTGTGCTTCTTGCTCATCCTCCAATTCGAGCCGTGTGGGCATCCCGCTGGAAAAGAGACTGCGCCCCTCATCGCCCCTCCTAGGGCCGTGACACTCAGAAGCTCGCCTGCCTCCAACCCGTGAGAGCCCCGCTCCGTCCCGAGCCGCTCTCTGTCCCCGGGCCAGGCCGCCTGCATCCCTGTCACCGCCTGCTACTGGAGCGCGCTGACCGCGCTATCACCCCTCCTGCCGGAAGCCGTCCGACGACTGTGATCCACGCCGGGTCATCCAGCTGCACTGACCGTGCCCTGTGACCCCGCTTCGCTATCCCCGGACATCTCAGGCCGCGCCGCCCCCGCTGTGGAGACCCCCCTGCACCGCCGTGCTAAAGGGTCGCTGGCCGCGCCTGCCTACTTGCCCACACCTGCTGATTGAGGACCCAAGAACACTTCCGAAGCTGAGAGTCGCACCGACCTGTGCCGACTCTCCACATCACGAAAGAAGTTCCAGTATCGGGCTCGGGGCCCGCAACGCCTTATTTCCCCGTTCGCAGGAGCCGATCGCTGTGAGTACTGGAACCACAAGTAACACTTGCAAGAGACTACAAAGTCTCCATTTGAAGCTAAGAACAAAGAACATTTGCCTGCTTTACAACCTGGTGGCATAGCGAAAACGTTATTGGTCTTGTGATAATTCTGCTGAGATATATATACCTATTTTTACATAAAGAAGCGTATTTTTATATATATCCAAGTCTGGTGTCCGTTTCTGGGGGGATTGATGTATTTACTGTGTGTATGATTGTAAGTGCTTAACCAACAACGCCTGAGGAATCGCCTTGGCTGCTCACGCCACGCACCTAGAGGGTGAGCAAGGGTCATTCGCGAGGGGTTATCCTGCGCCCTGACGTGGAGGAGAGGGTTCCTGCTTGACACAAGGGCAACCTTGCGCCAACCAGAGATCCCCGACTCTAACATTGTTGGCAGCGGGTGGGATTTCGGATTTGCACTTGTAATTTGCATACAGTGAATTATTAATCACCAGATAGTGAGAGCAGACCAAATAACGCAGCCACAGGTTTGTAATTGTTGAACTTTGTTGAGACATCTGCCATTACTGCAACCATGCCTGGCTCACACTCCGCTGGGAGGGCCCTCTCTGTGATTTCTGGAATCGATGAGGTGGATTGGGAGAGACTGGAAGGCTACACGATGGAGCAATTGAAAGGCTACAGTGTACAATTCAGAGTCCCCCATGCTGGATGCAAGAGGAAGCCCCAGTACACCAAGGCGTTGAGAGCCTGGAAGGAGTCACGAGACCTACGGAATGCGGGGGACATCGTTCCACCCGACAACCTTGAGGAGCCCAGCAGAGTCCGGTCGCCAGAGGAGCTGGCAGACAGGGCAGCAGACAGGGCGCATGCAATGGAGATGGCAAAGTTGGCAGGACAGATGGAAATGGAAAAGCAGAAGTTGGCCCTGGAGGCACAACAACGCCAAATGGATCATGATATCAGATTGAAGGAGTTGGAGCTGAAGGCGAAAAGTTTGGACACCGCTCCTTCTGGTGGCAGCACTCCACCAGCGCAGGTAGAGTCCAAGGTGTACATCCCCAAAGATGTAGTAAAGGAGTATTTCAGAAAGGATGACATAGGGCAGTGGTTTAGGGCCTACGAGGTGGCCATGTCCTCACACCGGGTCCCTGAGAAAGACTGGGGAGCGGGGTTGTGGGGAAGGTTCCTTGCTGAAGGGCGTGACACACTGTTAGATTTACCCTTAGATCTCCAAACCTCATACCCCCATATGAAGGAAGCTTTAATGACCAGGTATGGGTTAACTCCTGAGCTATATAGACAGAGGTTCAGGGAGACCAAGAAGATCCCTGAGAGTACGTATGTGGAATATGTGACCTTTTTCTGCAGAGCGCTGGATGGTTGGGTGAAGGGTAGCAAAGTGAGTGATTATCAAGGGCTGCTTGATTTAATTGCATGGGAGCACTTGTCCAGTCAATGTTTTCCTGAGCTACGCCAGCACCTGATTGATAGCAAGCTGTCCAACCCGAGGAAGCTTGCTGAGGAGGCGGACCGCTGGCTCAGCACCAGGGTCCACAAGGGTCAAGTGGGAGACTCCGCCAAAGGTGGGCAGGGTCCCCAGCAGAAGAGTGGGGGGGACAAGGGTAAACAGAAGGGGTTCCAAAAAGGCCCCCAAAGTAATTCCCAAGGGAACCAGCAGAAGGGTTCTCAGCCTCCCCCACCCCCGCAGCAGAATGGGGCCCCGACAGGTAGACCTGTTCCAAAGGGGCCCTTCAATTGTTATAAGTGTGGTGACCCGGGTCACATTGCCTCTGATCCTAAGTGTCGCCTGTTTGGTAAGACCGCACCCACTGGTGCTCCACCCCGGCAAGTAGCTAGTGTTAACTTTGGGGAGGAAGTAGCAGTCCAGGAGGGTGGGGGTCCCGGGCAGATGACCCTAGTCTCGCTAGGAGACAGTGAGATGGTCCCTGTAACCTACCTGCCCTCTAACACTAAGAAATATGGGCAGGTGGTGACCATCAATGGAAAGAAGGTTGAGGCTCTTAGAGATACAGGAGCCAGCGTGACCTCGGTGAGGCAACACCTGGTGTCTCAAGAGCAGATTGTACCCAATGCCTACTGTAGGGTTGTCAATGCTGACAACGTAGAGAGTCGTTGTCCAATGGCTCAAGTTCCCTTTGAGTGGGGGGAGGTCTCTGGTACTCTACAAGTCGCTGTGAGAACTGACATGCCTGTAGACTGTCTGCTAGGGAACGACCTGGAGAGTTCCCCTTGGGAAAAGGTGGAGAAGACCACGCATCTGAGGATGGTGGGTCTACCCGACTGGGCGTGCGTGACCACCCGGTCCATGGCAGCCAGTAGGGGTGTTGAGAGGGTCCTGGAGCCTGAGGGAGAGGTCCAGGAACCGGCCTTAGGGAGAAGGCGCAGGAGGCGCGGGAAACCGGCCCCCGAAGTTCCCACGGCCCAGGAGGAAGTAGACCCTGAGGGGGATGCTCTGGAGCCTACCGGGGAACAGATTGCCGAACTGGGAGATCTGCCTGAGCTGACCCATTGGCAGCAAGAAGGAGGTCCCTCCAGGGAGGAATTCTGCAGGGAGCAGAAAGAATGCCCTTCTCTCGTGGGTATGCGGCAACAGGCTGCAGACCAGGCCAACGGTGTTCAGGCCAAAACACACTACGTGTACTGGGAGAGTGACCTCCTGTATTCCGAGCCTAAGGCTGCTGAACCTGGGTCAGCCCGTGTGCTGGTGGTACCCCAGAAGTTCAGAACCTTCCTAATGGGGCTGGCTCACGATGTGCCGTTAGCAGGACATTTGGGGATGGACAAGACCTATGACAGGCTTGTCACCCACTTTTACTGGCCCCAAATGCACAAGAATTCCGATTCCTACTGCAGAACCTGTCAGACTTGCCAGGCAAGTGGTAAGAGCGGAGGGAAGCATAAGGCTCCTCTGCAACCTTTCCCTGTGGTCGGTACGCCATTCCAACGAGTGGGTATTGACATTGTGGGGCCTCTGGACCCCAAGACAGCCCTGGGCAACAGGTTCATCCTGGTCTTGGTGGACCATGCCACCCGGTACCCTGAAGCCATCCCTCTGAGGACAGTGACGGCCCCCGTGGTGGGACGGGCACTGATGGGAATTTTCTCCCGAGTGGGATTCCCTCTAGAGGTGGTGAGCGACAGGGGGACCAATTTCATATCCACATATATGAAATCCCTGTGGAAGGAGTGTGGGGTAACTTACAAGTTCACCACTCCTTACCACCCCCAAGGAAATGGGTTGGTTGAGAGATTCAACCGAACCCTCAAAGGCATGATCATGGGCCTGGACGGTCCAATGAGGCGTAAGTGGGACGTCCTCTTGCCATGCCTGCTCTTCGCTTACCGAGAGGTGCCGCAGAAGTCTCTAGGATTCAGCCCCTTTGAGCTTCTGTATGGTCACCCGGTAAGAGGACCTCTGAGTTTGGTAAAGGAAGGCTGGGAGCAATCTCCCAGGAAACCTCCCCAGAATGTATATAGTTACATGCTGGCCTTCCGAAACCAGACTCGGCGTTTCAGGCAACTTGCTGAGGCAAATCTGGAAGCCAGCCAGGAGGAGATGAAGCGGTGGTACGACCGGAATGCCACTCTGGTAGAGCTTCAACCTGGACAAAAGGTGTGGGTCTTGGCCCCAGTGGAGCCGTGTGCACTTCAGGATAAGTGGACCGGTCCATTTGAGGTTGTGGAGCGCAAAAGTCCTATCACCTACTTGGTGGACATGCAGACTCCCAGGAACCCTTTGAGGGTCCTACATGTTAACCGCCTTAAGCCCCACTTAGAGAGGACCGAAGTGGGCATGCTGCTGGCCACTGATGATGGAATGGAAGAGGAGACCGAGCCTCTCCCTGACCTCTTAGTGGCCTCTGAGAAAGATGGGTCAGTGGATGGAGTTAACCTCTCACCCACCCTGACGCCCGAACAACAGGAAGACTGCCGCCACTTGCTGGGACAATTTTCCGACCGATTCTCCCTGGTTCCTGGTGTCACAGATTGGTGCGTCCATGATGTGGACACAGGAGACAGCTTACCCGTGAAGCACAAGGCTTACAGGGTAACTGACAGGGTCAGAGCTTGCATTAAGGAGGAGGTCTCCAAAATGCTTGCGCTAGGGGTGGTTGAGTCCTCCAGCAGTCCTTGGTCCAGCCCCGTGGTCTTGGTCCCAAAGGCTGCTGCGCCGGGAGCCACACCTGAACTCCGGTTCTGTGTGGACTACAGAGGACTCAATTCAGTCACGAAGACTGACGCGCACCCCATCCCCAGAGCTGATGAGCTCATTGATCGGCTGGGGGCTGCCCGGTTCCTCAGTACGTTTGATTTAACGTCTGGGTACTGGCAGATCGCCTTGACCGATGGGGCCAAAGAGAGGTCAGCATTCTCTACACCAGATGGGCACTTCCAGTTCCGAGTCATGCCATTTGGGATGAAGAATGCCCCTGCCACCTTTCAGAGGTTGGTCAACCAGGTACTGGTTGGGCTGGATGCGTTCAGTGCCGCCTACCTGGATGACATCGCAGTGTTCAGTGCCACCTGGCCTGAACACCTGCGCCACCTCTGGGAAGTGTTGATGGCGCTGCGCCGAGCAGGCCTCACGATCAAGGCAAGCAAGTGCCAGATCGGGCAGGGTTCCGTGGTGTACTTGGGACACCAAGTGGGGAGTGGCAAGGTGGCACCCTTGCAACCCAAAATTGAAACCATCCTGGCTTGGGAACCCCCCAAGACGCAGACCGCAGTGAGGGCCTTCCTGGGGCTCACTGGGTACTACAGGAGGTTTGTCAAGGGCTATGGAACGATCGTTGCCCCCTTGACAGAGCTGACTTCGAAGAAGCAGCCCAGGAACGTGATTTGGACTGACACCTGTCAGCAAGCTTTCGACACCCTGAAGACTGCCATGTGCACGGCGCCCGTGCTCTTGGCCCCTGACTTCTCCAAGGAATTCCTAGTCCAGACAGACGCTTCAGAGCATGGTGTGGGGGCTGTTCTCTCACAGATGACTGAGGAGGGCTGGGACCAACCCGTAGCCTTCATCAGTAGGAGGTTACTTCCACGGGAAAGTAGGTGGAGTGCAATTGAGCGAGAAGCATTTGCTGTGGTCTGGGCGCTGAAGAAGCTAAGACCCTACTTGTTTGGGTCTCACTTCCGGGTTCAGACGGACCACAGGCCCCTCAGATGGTTGATGCAAATGAGGGGTGAAAACCCGAAGCTGTTGAGGTGGTCCATCTCCCTACAGGGTATGGACTTTACGGTGGAACACCGTCCTGGTACAGATCACGCCAACGCTGACGGTCTGTCCAGGTATTTCCGCCTTAGTGACGAGGAACCCCCTGGGCAAGGGTAGTTCTCCCCACATTTCAGCTGGAGGGGACACGTGTTAGACCTGGCACCTTGGCGTGAGTTTCCCTTCCACTTTTTGATGGTGTGCCTCGATTGTTTTGCTGGTGTTGTCCGCTCAGGGCACTGCGCCACGGCTAATCCGTACCGCAGTGCAAGTGCTCCCTAGGTAAAGTGTACCTGTAATTGATGTTCCTGATTGGTTTATTGGATTCACTGTCAGTCCCCAGTAAAGTGCACCAGGGGTGCCAGGGCTCGTGAATGCCAATGCTGCTGGTGGGCTTGCAGCGCTGGTTGCGCCACCCACGGAAGCGGCCTTGTAAAGTGTGTCTAGGGCCTGCCACCGCAGACCCTGTGCGCGGTCCGGGACCGTCGCGCTGACTGCGCAAGTGCCCCCACTTGCCAGTCCCTAAACCTTCCCTTACCTACATATTAGCCACCCCTCTGGTAGGCCCAAGGGCAGGGTGCATTGTAGGCATAAGGTAGGACATGCCCTGATGTGTGTGGCATGTCTTAGTAGTGAATTACAGCCATTTTCGTTCTTCACTATTGAAGGCTACCTGCTCTCCATAGGCCAGAATGGGCTGCTGGGATCACGCCAACGCTGTGACCCCCGTGGACTCAGAGAGCATGGTAGAAGTGTCAAGTTTAGTATGCCTGAACTCAGGATGATAAAATACTTCTTGTAGTCAAGTTTATTTTAATATCCTGGGTTTGTAAATACTACTTTTAGAAAGTTAGTATTTACTGACCTGACCATCTCAGTCCGCCTCTGCTGTATGTGTGTGTGTTCTGCCCAGCAACAGTAAGGAGCAGGGTTGGGGAATCCCCAGAGACAGGTTGGCTGCCAGGTGGTGGGTAGAGAGATTACACCTGGATGGGTGGGAGGAGTACACCTTGACTCTTGAATAGACCTGTGCTCTGCCACCACAAAGCCGGCGCCACCCCCTGTGGGGCGGCTGATGTCTCTGCCCTGCTGCTGAAAGGAAAGAGCAGAGTCACCATAACAAAGTGCTCCAGAACTGGACTGAGCCAGGCCTAGGCCCCCTGGCGCTAAAGAACAAAAGAATCATGGTATAAAAGTAGGAGCCTGGCTCCTAAGAAATCAGAATCCTGTTTACCACAAAGAACCTCTGCCCGACTAGAAGGAGAAGGAGACGCTGGAGGAGCTGGCCTGCTGCCTGCCTTGCTGAGAAAGGAGAGGAAGAGACTTACTGAAAAGACTTTGCTACTTTGTGCTTGAACATTCTCCAAGGGCTTGATCTGAGCTTGCCCCCTGAACTGAACCCCAGGAACAGTGGGTTCTCTGTGCTTCTTGCTCATCCTCCAATTCGAGCCGTGTGGGCATCCCGCTGGAAAAGAGACTGCGCCCCTCATCGCCCCTCCTAGGGCCGTGACACTCAGAAGCTCGCCTGCCTCCAACCCGTGAGAGCCCCGCTCCGTCCCGAGCCGCTCTCTGTCCCCGGGCCAGGCCGCCTGCATCCCTGTCACCGCCTGCTACTGGAGCGCGCTGACCGCGCTATCACCCCTCCTGCCGGAAGCCGTCCGACGACTGTGATCCACGCCGGGTCATCCAGCTGCACTGACCGTGCCCTGTGACCCCGCTTCGCTATCCCCGGACATCTCAGGCCGCGCCGCCCCCGCTGTGGAGACCCCCCTGCACCGCCGTGCTAAAGGGTCGCTGGCCGCGCCTGCCTACTTGCCCACACCTGCTGATTGAGGACCCAAGAACACTTCCGAAGCTGAGAGTCGCACCGACCTGTGCCGACTCTCCACATCACGAAAGAAGTTCCAGTATCGGGCTCGGGGCCCGCAACGCCTTATTTCCCCGTTCGCAGGAGCCGATCGCTGTGAGTACTGGAACCACAAGTAACACTTGCAAGAGACTACAAAGTCTCCATTTGAAGCTAAGAACAAAGAACATTTGCCTGCTTTACAACCTGGTGGCATAGCGAAAACGTTATTGGTCTTGTGATAATTCTGCTGAGATATATATACCTATTTTTACATAAAGAAGCGTATTTTTATATATATCCAAGTCTGGTGTCCGTTTCTGGGGGGATTGATGTATTTACTGTGTGTATGATTGTAAGTGCTTAACCAACAACGCCTGAGGAATCGCCTTGGCTGCTCACGCCACGCACCTAGAGGGTGAGCAAGGGTCATTCGCGAGGGGTTATCCTGCGCCCTGACGTGGAGGAGAGGGTTCCTGCTTGACACAAGGGCAACCTTGCGCCAACCAGAGATCCCCGACTCTAACAGGTTGTGTGTGTGTGTGGTTGTGTGTGTGGTTGTGTGTGTGTGGTTGTGGTTGTGTGTGTGTGTGGTTGTGGGTGTGGTTGTGGGTGTGGTTGTTTGTGTGGTTGTATGTGTGTGGTTGTGGTTGTGTGTGTGGTTGTGTGGTTGGGTGTGGTTATGTATGTGTGGGTGTGGTTGTGTGTGTGGTTGTGCATGTGGTTGTGGGTGTGGTTGTGCGTGTAGTTGTGTGTGTGGTTGTGGTTGTGTGTGTGGTTGTGTGTGTGTGTGTGGTTGTATGTGGGGTTGTGTGTGGCGTTGTGTGTGTGGTTGTGTGTGTGTGTGGTTGTGTGGTTGTTGTGTGTGTGGTAGTGGGTGCGGTTGTGTGTGTAGTTGTGTGTGTGGTTGTGCGTGTGGCTGTATGTGTGGTTGTGGTTGTGTGTGTGGTTGTGTGTGTGGTTGTGTGTGTGACAGTAATACTAAAATCATCTCAAAATAAAGGAACACAAACATCGAGTTTGTGGAAAGAGAAAGCACGTTGTAAGTCAAACGGGCGCAGCAAAGCATTAACACAACAACAAAACAAGATGACTTAGCGAAGACTGAGTGCTGATAATGGATACACACAGCCCATCATCTTAAGAGTTCGATTGCAGCCAATGTGCACTCAAACCTGCCCCCTCCTTGTGAGTTGCACCCCATATTTCATGAGTTATAACTGCTGCACCCACCATAGCGCTTTGAGATCTAAAGCGCTACATAGGTCTAATCGACTAACCAGTCGCCAACATGCTGTGCTTTTAAAGAGAATGTGCCAAAAGTTTCCAGCTTCCTCATCATGCCCTCATGAAAGCGCCAACAAAAGGACTCCCTGAATGGTGCAACGGACATGAAGCAGCCGCTGCGATCAGAAATAAACACTGTGAACGTTGTCCAGTTTCACAGTAACATTTCCTTAATGTTCTTTAAGTCACAAAACAGTAATACTAATAAAGGAACACAAACATCGAGTTTGTGGAAAGAGAAAGCACATTGTAAGTCAAACGGGCGCAGCAAAGCATTAACACAACAACATGTTCTTTGATGTTTGATGTTCTTTGAACAAGAACATCAAAGGGGCGCCGCGAAAGTGATTGCTGGCGAAAGTGAAAGTGATCGCGGGCGCTTAATGAGCATGACGAGGTTTGCCAGCCTCTGCTCCTAAGCGCATGCCCGCGCACATGCACTGTAGCTCTAGGCTGGCCATGGTAGCACTTTTTTGAGCCCTCACAAAAAGTCTCGCCAGACCAGCGCATGCACTGGGTCAGGCAAGACCTAAAAAGCACACTGACCTACAGCAGCATTTACCTTTCATGTTTAGTATATCTACTTATTTTTTAATTTTGGTATCCTGAATTCAGAGGGCCTGACTAAGAGTTTCATTCAGCATTCCCAGAGCCAACGAAGCTGAAAGAGGCTGTAAGGGAAGTACCATGCTGGCATAATTTATGTTCAAGTTGGTCGCAACCATGCTTTATTACTTACCGTGTACCATGTGTACTTGCGAGCATCATCATCCTCCATCTGTACAGGGAACGTGCTCTGAAATGTTCCTCGTGCCGTGTGTGAAGCGCGCGGACTCAATGTCTGACCCTGAGCAAGTGCTCCGTTACACCCTGTGACTGGGCTCCGCGGGGGTTGTCGTGGACGGTGTTTTAGGGTTTCAGACACTTTCTTCTCATGCTTGACTTTGCTCCAGGCGAGGCCCACGGCCGCGGTATTGGGTTAAACGGCATCTGCTGAGCATGATGCAGGTGTTGAAAAGTCCTTTACAGCTGTAAAGACAACCTTCCACCTGCGGAGTCTGAGCCTCGAGAGAGTCCGTTTTGCGTCTAACTGAGAAGGGGGTTTGTTTTGTTATTTACGTTTTGCTAAGGTGGCTGGGCCTGACTGAAGGCTGCTGACAGCTGGCACCTGCCAGGGAGCCTCGGGTTAGTGTACTGTTCTGTGAAGGGTTTGTTTGTTATGTGCATTACAGATATTCAGTTATATATCGCTTAGAGGGAAAGTACTTTATGGCTACTTGGTAAACCACACCCTCTTTTCTAAGAAAGTGTATTTGATTTGTTAACTTTTATTAAAATTCGAGAAGGACTATATTTGTACTGCCTCGAATTATTTCACCCCTATACCTCTAGAGCTTCTACCTCCCCTACTCTTGTCCCGCTACCCCCACCAGACAGAGTAAGACTCTCAGAGTATTACCCCACATGGTGGGATTAAAGAATTAAAAAGATCCTTACGGCACCTCCCAGGCCACTATGAAGGGGTTACGACGCCAGCACAGTGACATCACCTGCTGTAGTCCTTGATGTAATGCTGGTGCCTCAGATGCCGCCATATTGCCGATATCTACCTGTACCCTTGACGGGCCTACCGTGTAGGTGTATGCATGCCAACACTTTGGAGCAGGCAATTACAAGAATAGTTTTAACCCTGTTGTAGAAATCTGTAGTTGAACCCCATTACTGTCTACAGTATTTCGTTTTGCTGTGCTATCAAAGGACGTCTTTTTTAAGCCAATAGTTTGGCTGGGCAGTACTCTTTTATGCCTGATGCTCGACTGCTGAGTTCTGGTTTTGTCATCTATCTCCCTGAGGTGCTGTTGAATCCTCTTCCCCAGTACCCGCAGAGTCGGTTGTGGAAAAGATGCACTTGGCCCTATTGAGCTGCATGAGGGACTACTTTACAATCTCTGAGTCCCAGTGGTTTGTTACAGCATAATTGGTACAAATCTAATTAGTATAAATCTGCTTTATTGTGCGGTTTTCAGGACGAATGTTAATGGCCGGGGGTAAAATAAACACCTAACTGCAGAATTACAGAAATAGATGGCTTGGGGAAATAGTGTCCTTTTCATATACTTTGCATTCACGTTTGTTCCCCCAGGGTGCTTGTTTACCAGGTGTATTGCTTTCTGATGAGGAACTCTAGATAATCACTTTAGCATTCTCTAGATTCCAATCCATAGAACTTCTCTTCCACAAGCACCCGTAAACAATAATATTTTTTTCAAATCATGTATTTTCAGTGATAACCACCAAAGGCCCTGATATTATATTAAAAACAGAGCTTTGGACTATATGATTTCCTGCTAAAAGGCAATACTTCTCTCCATGTGTTCCCATACCTGGCATGTCACACAGTTTGGAGCTTACTTTACCTTCATGTTGAAAAACAGTACATGTTCCAGCACCCAGGCTAAGGTACTGCATAGGTGTTTCTTTGAAGACTTGGTCCTGTGAGGCTGTGGCTGTATTTCTCTGCATCTTTCCTGCCGCGGGTGCTGCTTCGTGATCTGGGGCAGAGGCACTTTGGACGGCTAGAAGGAGCCGAGTTCCGTGGGCTCCTATAGGAAGCTTGCATCAGGGCTGCGAGCATTGCAGGGACTCCATCTCCCAGGAGCCCCTGCCTGACCTAGAGACATCACCTGTTCCGCTCTCCCTGTTGCTCCGCACACAGCCCGTAATCCTCCCTACTTATTGGATACAGCATCCCGCTGCGCGGGAGCGTCGCCGGGCGAAGCACGGGCCAAGGGCGGGCCCGTTTGTGCCCGTTCGTGACAGATCTTGTCCGGTCCGGGCCCCCCCTCTTGCTTCTGCTGCTACATTTTGCTATCTCTAGTGTGGGGAGATGTCTTGTCGTGAAACCAGGAGCAAGTCATCCCTAGCTGGAGCGGCCATTTCTGGAGGTATGGAGAAATTTTTGATTAGAGCTAATACCCTCATTGACACTGAAATAAACGTTCTTGAGAAGCGTTTATCAAAGGAATTATCGGCCTTCAAAAGATCTTCCCTTGGTACTTTGGCTAATGCTAAAACCCCCGAACGACCTACAGAGTCTACTAACAATGCTGCGATGAGCCCTTTTTCACCATCTACTGTGACCAACTTGGCGTCACTTGATCTGGATATTTTGGTTAACGAAATTCTCCCAGAAATTGATATGGTCCTTGATACTAATATGCCCACTCCCTCAGACTCCGTTGTCACTTGTGATACTATACTAAATGGAGTTATTGAAGGGGTCGCAACTAAATGTAAAAGGCCGTATAACTCGAAACCTGGTGGCAAATCTAAAACAGCCAAACATAAACATGATACCACCAACCCCACATCAGGCCTTTCTCAACACATTCCTAGTTTGGACCTCTCTTTAGAAACTTTGGGAGCCCTCTTCAAATCCCTTTTATTCCCCCTAGAGTCTAAATTGGAACGCATAGAACTCCGTCTTACCAACATTGAGAAAACCTCTGCTGCTATATTAGCTACTAGATCCCCCAAGTCCAATACTTCTTCCAACCCCCAAATCACTCTTCCTAACCTAGGTAATCTAGGCCCCTCCTTAGTGAATGATGCCGCTCCCCCTTTGCGTCCCCCAACGGGCAATCTAGCCCCGATTCAAAATAACAACTCTAACATTCCCCCTTTGCTACCTGCAGGTCCAGTTCAATCTATGACCACTACTAACGGGGCCACAACTAATGGCCACATAGCTTCCCCACCCCCTGATAAGATTGTCCCTAGACCATGTAGGCCTGACCTGCCCCCTGAAGCTAACCGCTTCATGGGAGTCCTGGCCGGTGTTCCTCCCTTAGAAGTTGGAGAAGCCGAGAATTTTCAATCTCTTAAAAATAAAGTCATTAAATGGCTGAACTGGAATAGACCCCTCCCGGCCCACCTTCATAATGAAATCATCTTGGTTAGAAGGGTACCTTGGCTGGGTAAAACTAGAAAGACTATAATCGGGGACTGTATCATGGTGAGCTTTAGAGACCCCAGAACAGTCTCGCACATATGTGCCGGGTTTAATAGATCCTTCGATTCAACCATCCAGACGCTGCCAGTGTCTTTTTTCTTTACCCTATTTACTTGCACCATAATCAAGGCCGAGATAATTGGACGAGGGTTGAGCGGAGGGGTAGATTCCGTGGGTATGAAGCAAGACCGGCCCTGTTGTCTCCGGAGACTCCTTTCTGTGATTTTAACCGATTTAATTGTCTTAACGGTTTAGATGGAGTAGACTGACTATCCACATTATATTTCCCATTTTGCATCCCCCCTGCTACTGGTAATAGTTTAATAGCAGTTATGGGTAAAAGTATATCTATCGATCCAGCCCCCGTAATGCCCCTCACCCCTACCCCTGCACATTTACTATCCCAGGGAGTTGACCCCTCTGCCCCACCCCACCTTCTTGTATCTACGGTCTCCCCTGTTGTTATCAGGCCATCACTGGGATTTACTAGTGTACCGGAGGTTATTGAACTAGCTCCATGTACCCCCGGCTTCAAATTTGCTAGCTGGAATATTGCTGGCTGGAACCGGCAAAAGTCGTCCTTGGGCTGGAGCGAAATTCTTTCCCAGTTTGATGTCTTATGTTTACAAGAGACCTGGGTAACAACTGATATCATCCTTGATGGATTTGTGTCATATAACAACCCGGCACAAAGGTCCAATATGGGCAGGGCTAAAGGGGGGCTAGTAACTCTACTTTCTGTGAACTTCCCTGTTCGTGTGAAATCGCACCAGACTGTGGGTTTTCACTCGCAAATTTTAGGCATGGAACACAAAAGGGGCCATGTAACCCTGCTGATTAACCACTATAACAATTTGTTTGATGCTACAAATACCTCAGTTTTGGATGAGTTGGATGTAGCAGTGAGAAACATCTGCAAAGGCATCCATAAACCTCTTGATATCATCTGGGGAGGGGATTTTAATATTCGTACTTGCCCCCACTCTTTCACCAAAGTTTGCAGGTACGACGGGGATAATGGGGAAAACCGGGCACATTTTATACACTCACCATATGGCGACTCCCTCAACTCCTTTATGCTTGAACTGGATCTATTGATACATTCCCCGGCTGCAGACCATGAGGGTAACCCTGTACCGACTTTTGTAGGAATGAACTTGGCTTCTGTTATTGACCATTTATTAGTTTCTGTTCATATTGTTCCATTTTGTATGGTTCCTATTGTTGTAGATTTTGGAAGTAGCGACCATAATTCCTTCACCATGTCGATTTCTATTGGCGGGTTTCCGGTTAACATCCAGCGTATGATAGTAGAAGCCTTAACCCCCTGTAGGCAGAATGGTATTCGTATCAAATGGCGTGTGGATAATTCCGAGAAGCTGCAGCATAAAATTGTAGAAATGGGGTCTGTAGCGATACTCAAATGTTTGGACTCAGAGGCTTCCCCCCAGTGCATTATAGCTGATTTTGTGGAATTGGGTACCATCATAAAAAGATCCCTCACCATCACCAAAGGCTTAACGAAGAAGGCAGCTACCGGTTGGTTTGATAATGCGTGTACCAAATCCCTCCAAGAACTTAAGCGGGCACGTTCTAAACAACCCAGAGACAGGGAGGCCATTATATACCTCAGGCTGTTATACAAAAAGCACCTAACACGTGGAAAACAAGAGCTAAGGGAGCTTGCCTGGGACGATTTGACTAAAGCAGCAGTATTGCGTGACAGTTAGCTCTTTTGGAATACGGTCAATAGCCCTTTTCTTGTAAAGGAAGATTTCCCTATATTATCAGCACCGGTTAGCGAAGATAATTGGGTATTATATTTTACAGAAATCTTTGACTCGGCTAGGGAGGACTGTGCTAGCCTTTCTACCGCCCTGTATGAACCTAAGATATCCCTGGGTATTACCCTTCAAGAGGTGGAAATGGCCATCAGCCTGAGCAAAGGGGGGAAGGCACCGGGACCAGATGGGGTCCCAGTTGACCTGTATAAATCCAACCCGGCACTTTGGAGCCCGCTCCTGACCCAGGTGTTCAACGCATCAGTTAGGGATAGTACACCATCCACCTGGAGTGAATCCATTATTCTACCGATCTATAAGAAGGGAGATAGAGGAGAGGCTAAGAACTACCGCCCTATCTCCCTTCTGGATTCCTCACTCAAGATTATGAGCCGGGTCCTACTGGTGCGACTGGAGGAATGGGCGGAGGAAAATAAAATTCTAGCTGAATCTCAATATGGCTTCCGTAAGGGTCTTGGGACAACAGAGCAGTGTATTAATCTCGATCTTATCATCGGGAAATACACTAAAGCGAAACAGGTCTCTTTATTTCTCTGTTTCGCTGACCTCTCAAGTGCCTTTGACCTAGTGGATCATACTTTGTTATGGTCCACTATATTGGGAATGGGAGCCCCCCCAGCAATAATATATTTCCTGGCCAGACTTTATAATAAGCTATCAGCCCAGATCCGCTTTGGCCAGGCCGGGGAATGTACCAGGAAAATCAGGGTCAAATCAGGCATAAGGCAAGGCTGTGTGTTGGCCCCGTTGCTTTTCTCCCTTTTTATAAATTCCATGGAGTCCGAATTGAAGAGGGTACATGCAGATTCCCCACAGGTTGCTGGTCACCCTGTCCCGGTCCTGCTATATGCAGATGACACGGTTCTACTCTCGCGTACTCCGAATGGACTCCAAAACTTTATGAATTATTTCTACGACTTTATCAAGGGGAGAAAACTAAAAATAAATAACTCTAAGACCTTCATTATGGCCTGCGGGAAACGGATGAAACGTTCTAAACCATTTCATTTTAATAATCATAGAATTGAGGTAGTGGACAAATTCTGTTATCTTGGCATAACTTTTAATAATAGAGGAACTTGGGCACCTGAGATTTTAAATGTGAATACCAAGATGGGCAAAAGCTCCTCTCGAGTATTCCGCTTTGCATTCAAATTAGGCAGTCGTCGCATCCCTGACATGTTAAACATCTATAGGCATAGATGTGTATCTATTGCCTTATACGGTTCAGGTACATGGGGATACTGTAAACACAGGGATCTACAAGTTACAGAGAACCAGTTCCTTAAAAGACTCCTTTGCCTTCCCTCCTCGGCATCTACTGAACTAAGTCATAGAGAGGTGGGCCTTGATTATTTTACAGATCTAACGGGATTGAGACCTCTTATGGCTTGGAGGTCAATTTGGGCTAAGGATGAGACAGGATTTACCAGGCAAATCATTTTAGACTGTCTTCGGTTGGATAATGTCCGTAAGATCCCCTGGTTAAATTATGTTTCATCTTCCTACAGTGAAATGTTTAATCTTGACATTTTTGATGAGCCCCTGAGCGCTGTCACTATACCTAAAAAGGAGCTTAAAAACGTTTTTCTAGGGACCAAATCTAACCTGCGTAGTGTTCAATGTAGCCTCTCGTCAACCCATATTTTTTACCACTCTAACATGTCGGTTATCTCGGGCTTGCCTATGTATTTAAAAGCCATTACCAAACAATCTCACCAGTTTGTTCTCACTAGGTTGAGATTAGGCATTGCCCATAACCTGGTGGCCTTTCCACAGATGAAAATTTATAGCCCAACACCTTGCCCTTGTGACGGCTCAACTAAGCAAAGCACATTGCACTTTATGCTTATTTGCCCTTTTTATCTGCATCTTCGTCTTTACTATCTCAAACCTGTTTTTAAGAAATACTTTGTGTTCACTACTGCCCAAGCGATGAAATTGTTATTTGGACTTGATATGTTGGACATTTGTTTTTTTACCGCTACCTTTATATTAAAAGCTGTCTCCCATAGGAAAAGCCTGGTGTTCTAACCGTGGTTTTTCTATAAACATTAGATTGTTTGGCCGACATACTTGATGCCATTTAAGCTGCTTCGTTTACTGTAATATCTGATGCATGTTCTGTATTTTATTCTGTATTTTAACAATGTATGCTTTTATGATTGTTTTTTAATAATCGAATAAAGCTTTGAAATTTGAATTTACTGCATAGCTAAATACATATAAGATCCCAAAGCCGAGACCGTTTGCAATGCAAATGCTTGTTTCCAGTGAGATTGAAGTGCATTCAGCAGATTCATCTCATACAGCCTATTATGTATATGAAAATCAGAGGAGGTCAAGGAACCTCTCTGTGAGCACAGGATCCAAAGGTCATTCTCAATACCAAACCCATACTGGCTGTTGGTATAAATGGAAACCTCTCAGCCCATCAGAAGCAGAGCATACTATTGCCAGAGCCATTACCTCGGCTACTTTTGCAGAAGTTACAAGCACAAGTAAGATGCTCCAACAGTGCAACTTGTAGTGCAGACTGCAGATGCTGCTGTTAAAATACTGCATCTGTCTCTCAAACAAGAACCATCAACAAAAAATATGTGGTCAAATTCTTCATGTGCTGTATCCAAAATAATCTGGTTTTGGTGAAGTGCATAACTCTATTACATACAATCATTGTCAAACTCATACATTTCAGTGTCCATTTCAGGAATGGGCAATTCGTTTAATTTAAGTTGCACCTTAATGAGACATTCTCAGCAGCTAAAATCCCCTGTTCATTCCAAATGAGGCAGCTACTAATCATGTATTGAGCCCGGATCATGAGTATTTCAATTGATTGTGGGAACAATGAGGGATGACCCATCACAATGCCTTCACTCTGCTGTATGCTCAAACTAACAGCAACAATGGCTTTCAGGCAGCTGGGAAGCAGGGTGACCATTGGTTCAAGTGTAGCTCAAAAGTGTGCCACCAGCCGCTTTACCTCCCTCTGAGTCTGTGCCAACACAGACAGTTTGCGTCCATCATGTTTGTGACAATACAAGGTGAACTCCTTGTTGCATTCTGTCATTCCTAGAGCGGGTGCACTGCGAAGTGAATTGCTGGGCTCTAGGAAGGCTAAGAAGCAATCTTTGTCATATGCTACCAGGTCATTGATGTTGTGTGTGAGTATCGGTAGGAGCTTCGCCAAGATGGGAAAAGTTGGAAATCCACTGGTGACAGTAGCCCCCATTCCCAAAAACATTCCCACCTCTCTCTGTGTGGAAGGGTGTTTCATTTTTAAGATTGTGGAAATGTGCTCATGCAACACTCTCCTCAATCCCTTTTCAATTTTGTGTCCTAGGTAACCCAACTTCCCTTTGACAGTACTGCAATTTATTGGGGGAATGGGCCCATTCTCAGCAAGATGGTTATGCAGGGCAATTGTGTCTGTTGGCATACCTCCTGGGTCATAGATGCCAGAATAGATCACTGATGTATTGTTCCATTGTGACAACAACTGTGGAATGTCTAGATTTTTCTTCAGTATCTGATTAAATAATTAGACTTTACACCGCACAAGAGTCTTATCTTGGAATCTGAACGTGAAAAGGTATTGGCCGTCCTCATGTGGAGGAATGGAAAAGAATGCCGGGCACAAACCAAACACTGCAAATCACTCAGCATCTGGGGGAATCAGGAAAAAGATTACAGCAGGGTTCGGTACCACTAGACAGCATGGAACAAAAAGTTTCTTAATTTTACTCAGGTCCTACACTATCCTTCACTTTTTATTTGATGTCTCTAGAGCCATTATCGTAGAGTTACATGGACTTCCGATTACCTCCTATAAAAATGCTCTGTTCTAACATGCTTTCAATGATTGCTGTAATTTAAGCTGTTGCTTCTGGTGAGAGCTTATATTGGGGCGTCTGTGGAAAGACTGTGTCTTGCCTCAATGCAATTTGTAAGGGTTTTGCATTTTTGATCAATCCAATTTCTTTCCCTGTAAAATCCCACACTTCTCCCTTCACTGTTTCTTTTAGATCAAGGGGTCGATCTTCCTTTGTGATCACTCGATATAAGTGGGCAACTGATTTTTGGGACTTTATTTTAAATTCTACATCAGCTGCCTGAGTTTCCACACCTTCCAGCTTACAGTAAGTCACACAATTGAGTTTGTCAAGCATATCCTTTCCTAGTAGGTGCACAGGATTTGAATTGCAAATCACAAATCGGTAATTGTTTCTGAATCAACTTATTTTTACCAGGACGAGGGCTGAAACTTTGTGCACTGCTAATTTGTGATACCTACAACTTGGATCTCTTTTCGAAAGAGGGCCAAGTTTGGGGCCTCAATCATTCTAATAGTTGAACAGTCAATTAGGAAGGATATGGGGTGGCTATTCACCTCTCCATCTACATATGGCCTTCTCTGGTCCACCTCTAGAATTGGGCCAAGCACACAATCCTTCTGTCCGTCTCAGGCACCATCGTTGCGACTGATCAAGTCTGATGGGACTCCTGAACATCATGGGGACCTGGAAAGTATGATCATTAATTATAAACAAATTTTACCTAACTCTGGGACTGGTCTGGAAATCTGACCCTCCATTCTGCATTTGCAGTTGGACCATGAAGGCTTGAGGTACGTTCGGCCTCATGTATCTCTGATTCTGCATGTTGTGCATAAGGGCCTTTGATAGCAGTGTTTCTACCTGCATCAACCCCTATTGTGTCACGACATTCTGTACATGAGCATCAAATTGCGATGTGTCAGCATTAAATCACCATTCTTTCTTCCTGTGTGTGACCTTATTGCAGATTTGGCAAGGGATAACCTTCTTCAAAGTGCTAATATTGGTACCACCAACATTTCCTCTGCCTCTTCCCTGGGTGATCACATTCCCTCCTGAAGCCTACTGAATAGTGGCTCTCTGTATATTCACATTCACACCGGCTCAAGAACCGAATCCATTACCGCAACACCTTTCGGACCACTGTTCAGTGCCAACTTTGTCTGCGTTATCATGAACTTCTCCTTCAATCTCCTTTGCTTAGCATCTTGTGTATCACTACAGTATTTTGCATACTGAAGGATCTCGTCACGAGAGTTTGTTTGCCAACAAATCACATTTTGCTGTATTTGAGCGCTAATCTTCCGGCACAAACCAAGAACAAAAGTTTTTTAAAAACAGCTCAAATTGACTTCAGTTAGGTCCTCAATGTCACTATGCTCCCAGTAAATCTACATTAACCACTCAAAGAAAACATCTACTGATTCTTTCAGGCTCTGCATCAACCTCAGAATTTTAAGCCAATTCACCTCTTTCTGTGGTGCCTTTATTTTCAAATGTGCAATCACAGGTTTATATTTAGCCTTAACTATCGAAGAAGGGGCATTGGGATTTGCTGTTTTCATGGGCTCATGAGTAGGCAATCTACTGCTCTCTTACACTGCAATCACATGCCCTAAAAACTACCACTTCAAAAAACATGCTTAAGGCTTCTCACAAGACTTTTGAGATAGTCACAATTCCATCCACCAGGGTGTACCATTTGTCTGGGTTCTTTCTCAACTGTGAGAGGCTATTTGTGAAATGGAAAATATTTGTCTGAGTCTATGGGAATGTGCAGGTACTCCCCTCCTTGTACTTCTTTCAAAGGGTACTCTTGTTCTTCGGCCCTATCAGTATTCATGTCTTTCTAGCCCTCTGGCACCATCCTTTTCTTTCTCACCTTTCATCTTTCCTTCTGGGACCCTTGCCCCCTAAATTTATCCAAATCTTTTCATTCTCTGAAACAATCCACCAATTCCTTGACATATATTTTCAAATCTCACATTTTCATTGTCTTTAAATTCTTGTCACTCACTGGCATTCTGAAATTCCTTTATGATGTCTTTGTTTGTGACAAATCGAATCCACACTCATCCGCCAGCTCCTCCATCTTTGTATACACCTCGCTTGCAAATCTGACAGTATCCTTGCTCATTTACACCAGTTTATTCTTTCTATAATGCTTCAGAAAATCAATGCCCGGATTTCCCTTCACTATTTCATCAAACACAGTTTTCAACTTTATTACATTAATATTTTGCGGTACATTTCTGCTAGTCTGGGGCAAACGTTTGGGGTCTGCAGCTGCAGGGTCTCCATCACCCCATCAGTGAGCTCTCCCTCTGGTGTCCCTAGTACTGGAGGAAAACCTTGGTTTCCTAGTGTCTGTGGAGTGCTTGAAATTATGTGCATTGAGTAGATGCCTGTGCTTGGCAGAAATGGAGAGGTGCTAAGGGGTGCAGGTGTTGTGGGAGTATTTTGAACTACTGATGTCCAGGAGCATTGGCATCTAAATATGTCAAGGTCTTGCTTCTGTGGGGAAGTTTATCGCCGCTACTCCCTCCAGGAAGCTCTGTTGGTGCTGCCCTGTAGGTGAGACTTGATTGTATGGGAGAGGCCTTGACATCAACAAATCATTAGGCCTGGGCTAAAATTCCGTTCCGCTCGCGGAAATTGCGATAATTTGACATTTTCGCGTTCCGCGGAGAGCGCGAAAATGTTAAAATTTCCGCAATCCGCATTTTACCGCAAATCTTTTGCTTGCTCGCGCTGTAAAATAATACATTCTCGCGTGCGCGCGATCGCCTTACCTGAATCCCCGCGTTCGCCGACAAGTTTTCCCGATCCGGTCGCGTTCTCCACGAGATGTTGGATTGTTGGTAGCCAGTTCGCGCCCGCAGTAACGTCATTCATCGCGCGATCACGTCTTTCTTCTCGGGATCATGCACCACGAGACAAGTGAAAACAAGATGGCCGCGCCCGCGAGCAACCGCATGGGAAAGTTGGCGAGCCGCGACCACGCAGAAAATACTGCAAACGGGCGGGAAAAAAACTTCCGCATCTTCGCGATATTTCCGCGTGTTTGTGGAGATTTTTAACATTTTCGTGATAATTTGCGAAAGTGAATTTCGCAAATTCCGCCCACCCCTACAAATCATTCAAAAATTCATTGAGCATGTAGAACCTATTTGGTTCTACAAAAATGACAAAGTAATAAGTTAAACCTTAAACGTTTCTTTTCACATTTTAAGTCATACAGGAATGGATTACAATGGTCAGAGGCAATTAATCAATAAATCCCAGTGCAAAGTTCATTTAAAGTACGGATTCCATCAAAGAACTCAGCAAATATCAGATCAGCAAATTGCAAAGTATAAAATGGGTTAGCTTTCAAGGGTCAATAGGCAAAGGAGTTCCCTACACATAAACAAGCATTTGCAATGCAATAGATCTCGCATTTACGCAAGTTTGAGCTATTGACATTGCAAACAACAATGCTTTTTTCCGTTTTTTATACACAAATAAAAGGCTTTGTCATTTACAGTGCCAATAGCTTAAACTCGCATAAATGCGAGACCTATTGTATTGCAAATGACCAATAATGGGGCAGATGCAGACTATGTATGTAATAGATTCTTTCACTTCCCTACATAATCTGCATGTGGTGCATTCAGAGGTTTTTAAGCATCGTGGAATGAAATCCAATGTTGACGGGTAACGATAAACCATCAATATATTTCTTTTTTGTTAATTTGGAATAGCATGTTTCAGGGTACGTTGTGTTTTAAGCTGGCTATAATTATATATTATAAGGCAGGCATGAGAACTTTGCCTTGCCAAAGCGGTGTTGTCCTCAAGCGCTGACAACTTTTGAATGTTCTAATTCAAGGCATTTTTAAATTCTCTCAGACTGGCTGATTCGGGCCAGAGCTCTAGCATGGAAGTTATTTAATGATTCCTCCAAGTATCATCTGTAAGAAACATTCACATTGGAATGATTGATTACTGACAAAAGCAGACTGGAGTACGTGTGAGATTTCTTTTTTGTTATTTTATTTCAAAGTGCTTGTTGGAGGCGACTGAGTGCGGATTCTCCTGCATGCTTTCCCCACCTTGGGAGGGGCAGGTTTAGTTCTATGGACCGGGGTTCAATTGCAGTGACTTTGCAGGGCAGGTGAACAGAAGC
Organism: Triturus cristatus; assembly: GCF_964204655.1. Taxonomy (NCBI): domain Eukaryota; kingdom Metazoa; phylum Chordata; class Amphibia; order Caudata; family Salamandridae; genus Triturus; species Triturus cristatus. The sequence goes on from NC_140590.1 coordinate 1,700,225,447, forward strand.
ACACGGGAAGAGACACACTGAAACATCCACAGCAGAGAAATGCATATAGAGAGACTGACAGGAGCAGGTGGTAGATACAGCAGCGCTTAGTGTGATAGGAAAGAGTGACAGTGAATTCAACGGAGGTAAACAAACAGACAGAGGAGAATAACGAGGTCTGACAATTACCACGGTGACAGATACTGTTAATGTAGAGATAGAAAGACACAGAGACAGTAAATAAACCAGGAAGTAGAGGGAGAGAAAAAGTCAGGAATCAGCAGAAAATACGAGGGAATGCAGAACGTGAAAAACAACAATAAATCACCCAGTTACCTAACCGTACGACTGGCTGCTGGAGTCTGTTGTTTCTCTTCGATTTATCTCAAGCGGAGACTGGTGTTAAAAAGAGCGTGGTTCGGCCTCTGCTGAAAATACCAGGGAATGCAGAACGTGAAAAACAAGAATAAATCACCCAGTTACCTAACCATACAGCTGGCTGCTGGAGTCTGTTGTTACGCTTCGATTTATGTCGAGCGGAGACTGGTATGAAAAAGAGCGTGGTGCGGCCCATGGTGCGTGTGTGCGCGCGCAGCCTGCTCTTTTTCGAAGCACATACTCATGCTTGTGGCGCGCACCTGCTCGCTCCCGCAAGGTGGATGCCTTTGAAAAAGAGCAGAACGATGGCTAAAGGTCCTCCTATGCAACGGATGTGCGCTGCGTAGGAGAGACCTAAAAAGGTATAATTCGTAACTGTTCCATGTGCCGCATGATCACATCTGGTATTAAATCTGGATTCTATCATCCATCCAGTACCTTCCACTCGATATTTGATATCTGCAAGCATTTCTCTGGGTCTACATTTATACCAAAGTAATCAATTACAACTCCAATATTTTTGCCAACCATTTCATTAGAAACTTGGTAGAAATTCGATGGCTGTTCCGTAGATGAAGAAAATCTGTTCCTTGAGATATATGACTACCCCTATGTGGGGATACAGAAAATAAAGTTATCCATGAAAATAAAGCATGTATCAGCATGTATCAGGTTTGAATGCAGGAATTCAATAATTACTAAGGACAGTGCAGATAATCTGCTTCTTAGAAATCTGTTGACCACTTTATAGTTCGATAGTGTTGTTTTTCCGACTAGTTTCCTTGAAGAAACGATGCATGTCGTGAAACGTGTTGGCTGTGTTTTTTTGTTGTTTGTTTCAAGATTTATGTGCGATACAGTTTCTTTCTTAACCAAATTAATACATGTAATGGTACTCAAAGAATACTGATAAATATGATTCAGATATCTAGTACATGTTGATGATGAGACAAACATTGATTTGGTAATGGTACAAAAAGAATAATGATAATTGTGAATATAATATTTATTACATATTGATGATTACAAAAACATTGGTTTGCTATTAATGAGATTGATCTATTGTAACTAATTAAATTAATTTTGAGAATTTGGAAATTTGGAATTGTATTCTCAATTTTCTTAGGTGCCGCTTGCAGGATTGTTTAATAGATATTTCTTATTGCCTTTGAATGACATTGTATTGTATTGTAATTGCATTTATATAGCGCCTACTACCCCTGACGAGGCGTCAAATCAGTTTTTGGCGAGTAGCCCCCTACTCCGGAACCCATAAAGGATTAGTATTGAATTAGTATAGTGAAATATGAAAGCAATTTGAGTGGTGGATAGGTTGACAATATATACAGAGCATTAAAGAAACATTTTTCTCTAGTGTGAGACTAGCCTCGTGGCGTGGGCCCTCCCGACCAGCAAGCCACCCTGCAACCGCACCGATCCCCGATGTCACAGACTTCCGGCCAACATGGGCCAACATCCCAATGGCCGGCCAGACCCCAACACGCATGCACGGCCGAGGGAGAGAGAAACCCCCCAAGCCAGACCGGGAGGCGCCGTCCCTGTCACACCTCTGGTCTCTTCCCCAAGGAAGGTTTCGATCGGCCACCAGGCCCCCGGTGAGCGGGCGCCTCGCCTGCTGGGTGTCTGGAGTCCTCCGGACCCACCTGAACAGATCAAAGGGCTGAGCGACCGGAAGTCCCGACACACTGCCCCCAGGCACCAAGACCCCTCTCGGCGAGGACTCCGGACTTCAAAGAGGAGGGGGAGTATAACAAGGGGTGCTGAAGGGACGGGAGGCAGAGAAGACCTGGACTGACGAGAGCCTGCTGACCTGGTCGCGGCTCGATCGCTCCCCGAACCGAAGAACGCTACCCGACCTATGAAACATCTGAGCCCTGCTGACGCTGTCGCGGCTCCCCGAACTCTGAACCATCTGAGCCCTGCTGACGCTGTTGCGGCTCCCCGAACTCTGAACCATCTGAGCCCTGCTGACGCTGTCGCGGCTCCCCGAACTCTGAACCATCTGAGCCCTGCTGACGCTGTCGCGGCTCCCCGAACTCTGAACCATCTGAGCCCTGCTGACGCTGTCGCGGCTCCCTGAGCTCTGAACCATCTGAGCCCTGCTGACGCTGTCGCGGCTCCCTGAACTCCGAACCACCTGTGCCTTCTGAGTGACTCGCGGCACTCTCCTCCAAGGGAATCAGCAGAGATTGCCGAGAGAAGCAACATCCCCCCAGCTCGAGGATTGAGAGCTGTGTGCAGGATACTCCGCAGAGACACTGACTCAAAGACTGTCCCGCTACCCCCATACCCCCATCACGAGATCGCCGCTGATTGTGGCGCTGTACCTGCATTTCGGATCATAAAGGTCCCTTACGTCTACGCTAAAGTATACTGTCTTACGAAGAACTACTGTGTGGTGTTCCTCTGTCAGAGAGTGCAAGCGCCGTGTGTATGATCCTAGGTTCGAGACCCTTCCAGGAAGGGCCTCCCCGCCCTTGCTCGGCCTAACTCTGGGGGAGGTGGGTCAACGGGTGGTCAGGAACGTATTCCGAAGCCCCCCCGGAGAACGCCTTCCAACATTTGGTGGCAGACGACGGGATCCGAGCCGACACCTAGAGATCGTGCAGTAAACGACTGACGCACTACCGGAAAGAAATGGAAGGAGAAACCTCCCTAGGTGCCGCAGGTACCAACACAAGCACGACATTCCGAGAGGACCAGTTGGAATATTATACGCACCGAGAACTAAAACAATTCTGCAAAGACATTGGAATCGCTACCACCGGATTAAGCAGGAAAGAGGATTTCCAGGGAGCATTGAAGACCTGGGTCGAGGCAGGAGCTTCCCGGGCCCAAACAGAAGGAGAGCCGCCAAACGAACCAGAAAGCATCCCGGGGAGGAGCAGCGCCCCAGAGGGGGGCCTATCCCCGGAGGAGCTAGCGGACCGAGAAAGGGGCCGCAACCACGAACTAGAGCTAGCAAAACTAAAAATCGAGGAAGAACTAAAACTGGCCGAGAAGAAACTGGCAGTAGAACAATTACGCCTACAAGGAGAACTCGAGGAAAAGAAGCGACAGAGAGAGCACGAAGAAAGAAAACTCCAACTAGAACACGAACGCAGCCTGAAAGAGATCGAGCTCAAGGCTAAAAGTGAGGAGGCCAGACCCTCGGGAAATCAATCCCTCTCCTCCGTCGTGGAACCAAAGGTCCACATCCCCAAGGATGTGGTGAAAGAATATTACAAGAACGACGACATCCAGCAATGGTTCAAGGCCTACGAAGTTGCCATGACCTCCCACCGAGTCCCGCAGAAAGACTGGGGGGCTGGGTTGTGGGGCCGGTTCCTGAGCGAGGGGAGAGATACCCTGCTAGACCTACCCTCCACGGTGCTGAACTCCTACAGTCACATGAAAGAGGCCCTAGTAGCCAGATATGGGCTCACCCCCGAAATGTACCGGCAACGGTTTCGAGACTGCAAAAAGATACCCGGTACCACATGGGTAGAGTACGTGAACTTTTACAGCCGGGCCTTGGACGGATGGATCAAGGGCATCAAGGTCTCCACCTTTGAGGAGCTGTTCGACCTAATCGCGTGGGAACACTTGTCCGCCAATTGCTTTGTGGAGTTACGCCAGCACCTCCTGAACAGCAAGCTCACTGACCCTCGAAAACTGGCCGTCGAGGCTGACCGATGGGTGAACACCCGGGCCTCACGGGGTCCCGTGGGAGACTACGGCCGCCACCGTCAGGGACCCCCCCGCCAGAGGGGAGGAGTGAATCAAGGCCGACCAAGAGAATTCCCGGGGGGCTCCCAGCACAGTCCCCCCCAGAGGACAACCTCCGCACATTCCAGCCCCACCTCCGGCCAGCACCGGGCCACCGGGGAGGTCGGGACCCCGAGTGAGGATCACCTGTTTCCGCTGCCAACAGACCGGACACTATGCCAGTGACCCTCAGTGTCCCATGTACCAACGACCCGCCAGGACAACCCCGCCGGCTCGACAAATGGCCTCCGTAGCCCTGGGAGAAGAGATGGAAGACTCCGAAGAATGGGAGCCAGCCGCCATGGCCCTGGTCTCCCTAGGGGACTGAGAGATGGTCCCCGGAACGCCCCTGCCCGCCAACACGAAGAAGTACCAACAGCTGGTGACGGTCAACGGTCACCGCATCGAGGGCCTCCGTGACACTGGGGCGAGTGTCACAGCGGTCCACTGCCACCTGGTCTCCGAAGACCAGATCCTGCCCGACGCCTTTTGTCCAGTCATATCGTCGGACAATTCCGAGAGCCTATGCCGGATGGCCCTGGTCCCCTTCGAATGGGGGGGAGTCACCGGCAAGTTGAGGGTGGCAGTCCGAACCTCCCAGCCCATAGACTGCCTCCTGGGCAAAGACCTTGAGAGTTCCCCGTGGGGACAAGCGGAACGAAGAGTCCATCTAGAGATGATGGGCCTACCCGAATGGGTATGCGCCACCACGCGCTCTATGACCCTCAGATTGCCTTCCTCCGAGGGAGGTGAGGCCCTTCCGCTGAACACAGTCGCCGTCCCCGAGGTCCGGGACGCACTACCCGAGCTCGACGACCCTCTTCCGGAAGAAGCAACCATTCCCGATGACGGGTCGGTGCCTCCAGATCCCGAACCCCTGACCGAGCTCGGGGACCTGCCCGAGATGGCCCAGTGGCACTGCGAGGGAGGTCCCTCCCGAGAAGAATTCTGCCAGGAACAAGCGACCTGCCCTTCTCTCATTGGACCCCGACAGCAGGCCGAGGCCCAAGCAGCAGGCGACCAGTCCGGAACCCACTGGGTATACTGGGAAAATGGCCTCCTGTACAGCGAACAGAAGTCGGCCGAGTTGGGACCGGCCTGAGTACTGGTGGTACCCCTGCGCTTCCGAAGTCTCCTCCTGGGCCTGGCCCATGTTGTAACCCTGGCCGGACACTTAGGCCAAGATAAGACCTACCAGCGACTCGTTACCCACTTCTATTGGCCCAAGATGCGAGCGAATGTGGAGGCTCACTGCAAGTCATGCCTCACGTGCCAGGCCAGCGGAAATAGTGGGGGGAAGCAGAAAGGCTCCGCTACAACCCTTCCCCGTTGTCAGTACCCCTTTTGAGCGGGTGGGAATCGACATCGTGGGACCCCTGGATCCCAAGACCGCCCAGGGCCACCGGTTCATCCTCGTCCTGGTGGACCATGCCACCCGCTACCCCGAAGCCATTCCCCTCCGCACCGTGACGGCCCCCGTGGTAGGCCGGGCCTTGATGGGGATCTTCTCCCGGTGGGGTTCCCTCGCGAAGTCGTGAATGATCGTGGCACGAACTTTATCTCCAAATACATGAGGTCCCTATGGCAGCAGTGCGGGGTATCATACAAGTTCACCACCCCATACCACCCCCAAGGGAATGGCCTAGTCGAGCGATTTAACAGGACCCTGAAAGGGATGATCATGGGCCTCGAAGAACCCCTACGCCGGAGATGGGACGTCCTCCTCCCTTGCCTCCTGTTCGCCTACCGAGAGGTTCCCCAAAAATCTCTGGGGTTCAGCCCGTTCGAACTACTATACGGGTACCCCGTCCGGGGACCCCGGAGCCTGGTCAAGGAGGGTTGGGAAACGACTCTCCGGGGGACCCCTCCGGATGTGTTCCGATACATCCTGGCACTCCGCAACCAGACCCGGAAATTCCGAGAACTCGCAGAGACAAACCTCGAGGCTAGCCAGGAAGAGATGAAGCGCTGGTATGACCAGAATGCCACGCTGGTCGAGTTTCAGCCGGGCCAACAAGTCTGGGTCATGGCCCCGGTGAAACCCTGCGCCCTCCAAGACAAATGGACTGGTCCCTTCAAGGTGGTTGAGCGGAAGAGCCAAGTCACCTATCTAGTCGATGTGCAGTCCCCGCGGAACCCCCTCCGGATCCTCCACGTGAACCGCCTCAAACCCCACTTTGTGAGGACGGAGTTGGGTTTACTCCTGGCCACCGACGATTGGGCTGAAGAAGACACCGAGCCCCTTCCAGACCCCCTGGGTGCGAAAGAGACCGATGGCTCCGTGGAGGGGGTGAGACTGTCAACCGCCCTCACCTCCCAACAGTCCGACGACTGCCGCCGGCTACTAAGGCAGTTCACGGACCTCTTCTCCCTAACCCCTGGGGTCACCGACTGGTGTATCCACGATGTAAACACCGGCGACAGCCCGCCAGTGAGACACCGAGCCTACCGGGTCCCTGATCGGGTCCGAACCTGCATCCAGACCGAGGTAGCTAAGATGTTGGCCCTCGGGGTGATTGAACCCTCCGACAGCCCCTGGGCCAGCCCGGTAGTCCTGGTCCCAAAAGCGGCTGCCCCTGGTGTCGCCCCCGAGCTGAGGTTTTGTGTGGACTACCGAGGACTCAATGCGGTCACCCGAGCGGACGCTCACCCTATCCCCCGCGCCGACGAGCTCATCGACCGCATCGGGGCCACTCGCTACCTCAGCACCTTCGACCTAACCTGCGGATACTGGCAGATTGCACTCACTGAGGGAGCCAAGGAGCGCTCCGCCTTCTCCACCCCGGATGGGCACTACCGCTTTAGGGTGATGCTGTTTGGAATGAAGAATGCCCCGGCCACCTTCCAGCGACTGGTGAACAGGGTCCTGTCCGGACTAGAGGGGTTCAGCGCAGCGTACCTCGACGATATAGCAGTATTCAGCTCCCAATGGGCCGAGCACCTCCAGCACCTCCGACAAGTCCTGCTGGCTCTGCGCCAGGCCGGCCTCACCATCAAAGCCAGCAAATGTCAAATTGGACAAGGCTCCGTAATCTATCTGGGGCACCAGGTGGGAAGCGGGCAGGTCGCCCCCCTCCAGCCGAAGATCGACGCCATCCTGTCCTGGGAACCCTCAACGACCCAAACGGAAGTCCGGCCCTTCCAGGGCCTCACCGGTTACTACCGGAGGTTTATTAAGAACTATGGCAGCATCGCAGGCCCCCTCACAGAGCTAACCTCCAAGAAACACCCGAAGAAAATACAATGGACTCCCCCGTGCCAAAAAGCGTTTGACGCCTTGAAAGCCGCTATATGTACTGCTCCGGTACTCAAAGCCCCCGACTATTCTCAGGAGTTTGTGGTCCAGACGGACGCCTCGGAACACGGCATCGGGGCAGTCCTCTCACAGTTCAACGACAAAGGCGTAGATCAGCCCATAGCCTTCATCAGCCGAAGGTTGCTACCCCGAGAACAGCGGTGGAGCACCATTGAAAGAGAGACCTTCGCAGTAGTCTGGACCCTCAAAAAGCTACGGCCCTACCTGTTCGGAACACACTTCCGAGTTCAAACAGATCACCGACCCTTGCGGTGGTTGATGCAGATGCGAGGAGAAAACCCCAAGCTGCTACGCTGGTCAATCTCCCTCCAGGGGATGGATTTCACTGTGGAGCATCGCCCCGGGACGGACCACGCCAACGCGGACGGCCTGTCCCTATTCTTCCGCTTCAGCGAGGAGAACCACCAAGTGGATGGGTAGTTCTCCCCGCCTTTCAGCTGGGGGGGGCACGTGTGAGACTGGCCTCGTGGCGTGGGCCCTCCCGACCAGCAAGCCACCCTGCAACCGCACTGATCCCCGATGTCACAGACTTCCGGCCACCATGGGCCATCATCCCGATGGCCGGCCAGACCCCAACACGCATGCCCGGCCGAGGGAGAGAGAAACCCCCCAAGCCAGACCGGGAGGCGCCGTCCCTGTCACACCTCTGGTCTCTTCCCCAAGGAAGGTTTCGATCGGCCACCAGGCCCCCGGTGAGCGGGCGCCTCGCCTGCTGGGTGTCTGGAGTCCCTCCCGGACCCACCTGTACAGATCAAAGGGCCGAGCGACAGGAAGTCCCGACACACCGCCCCCAGGCACCAAGACCCCTCTCGGCGAGGACTCCGGACTTCAAAGAGGAGGGGGAGTATAACAAGGGGTGCTGAAGGGACGGGAGGCAGAGAAGACCTGGACTGATGAGAGCCTGCTGACCTGGTCGCGGCTCGATTGCTCCCCGAACTGAAGAACACTACCCGACCTCTGAACCATCTGAGCCCTGCTGACGCTGTCGCGGCTCCCCGAACTCTGAACCATCTGAGCCCTTCTGACGCTGTCGCGGCTCCCCGAACTCTGAACCATCTGAGCCCTGCTGACGCTGTCGCGGCTCCCCGAACTCTGAACCATCTGAGCCCTGCTGACGCTGTCGCGGCTCCCCGAACTCTGAACCATCTGAGCCCTGCTGACGCTGACGCGGCTCCCCGAACTCCGAACCACCTGTGCCTGCTGAGTGACTCGCGGCACTCTCCTCCAAGGGAATCAGCAGAGATTGCCGAGAGAAGCAACATCCCCCCAGCTCGAGGATTGAGAGCTGTGCGCAGGATACTCCGCAGAGACACTGACTCAAAGACTGTCCCGCTACCCCCATACCCCCATCACGAGATCGCCACTGATTGTGGCGCTGTACCTGCATTTCGGATCATAAAGGTCCCTAACGTCTACGATAAAGTATACTGTCTTACGAAGAACTACTGTGTGGTGTCCCTCTGTCAGAGAGTGCAAGCGCCGTGTGTACGATCCTAGGTTCGAGACCCTTCCAGGAAGGGCCTCCCCGCCCTTGCTCGGCCTAACTCTGGGGGAGGTGGGTCAACGGGTGGTCAGGAACGTATTCCGAAGCCCCCCCGGAGAACGCCTTCCAACATCTAGCACCTAAAAAGTAGCTCCTACTGTTACCCATGTCAATGTATGATACTCATTTTATGATCGGTGTATTAGCAGGAATAACTGAGTAACCCATGCCAGAGCCCTAATTTGGTGCCTCTGTAGTACACAGATGTCAGCAGCAGGAGCACAATCCAGATAGATATATCACTGTCCTAAACTTTCACTTACATAATTATTGATTATAAAGTTGACTGGTATATTCTCATACATAGGAGATAGTTAAAAAAATAAATCATAATTAGGTTTTGTGTACATGGAATCCATACATGAATGCCCTGCAGACAAAGCTCTTGTTGTGTTTATAGTGAGATCAGAACGTACCACTTCCCTGTTCGACAAAACTAATTGCCAGGTATATTTCTAAAGATCAAGGGGCATATTTACAAGGCGGCTGAAAAGCGGCGATCATTTTATCGCCTAATTAGCAAGGTCACGCTAACGCGTGAAACCTTGCATTAGCGCACGAATTCTTAACGCCCAGCTTTGCATCTCTAATGAGATGCAAAGTGGGCGTTCCTGACCTGACATGATAGGAGAAATGTCGCTAAGTGACATTTCTCCTATCATCAAGCCCCACGCTATGAAGCATAGCGGCAGGAAAAGTAGCGATAACCCCTTACGCCTGCTTCAGGACTGACTTAGCCATGATATCCTATGGAAGGTGGATATCATGGCTAAGTTTGTGGGGCCCTATCAACAAGCTAACGCCTCATTTTGTGAGATTATCGCTGGGTTTCCAGCGATAATCTCACGTTAGGCAGTTAGCGCTAGGATTTTTATCGCTTTTGAGATAAGCATTGCTAATAGCACACTATCTCAGCGATAAAAATCCACGCTAGCCGGCGATAATTATCCTAGCGCTAAGTGCGCTTAGCGATAATTATCGCCGGTTGTTGCTGATATACCCCCAAGTTGGTATGCAAATAGGCAAAAACTAAACAGAAAAGGTGCAGCCTAACCTGTTCTCCATGCCATGCAAGTGACCACATGTTGTTTATGAACCCATCGGCCACAGCTGCTAAACAACAGAATTTTGTAAACTATAAGGACATTGTAGCAGCTGCCTTACAGCAACTCCAAAAATATGTGACGCTCTCCGGGCACCGTCTAGAAACTCCTGGCCACCTCTGCTCACCCTGCACACCTGTCGCCCCCCACTCCCTCCCCGAGGTCCAGCCACGGACCGACAGAAATCCCGCACAACCTTATACTTGGATTCGCAAAGTTAATGTTTGACATACAGGAGAGCGGCTTCCCTTGGTGCAACATCGACACCTGTATATTATTAGACACTCGGCAGACTCTGTGTGTGATCTTGGGCATTTACAAGAAACAAGGCAACATGTATGTGCCAAGTATGAAATTCCTCGGCCTGTGTTTTTAAGATGGTGTCCAACTACTGGACTCATGACAAGGAAGGTTACTTAGCAAAACAGAGCGAAGCCGCCAGATTCTTAGAGCACCAAGTACTCAGATATTACGGGCCATATTATCAAGGAACGGCGATAACATTATCACCGCTTTAGCGGCAGGAAACTGCTGCTAAAGCGGCGATAATGGGCTTGATAATATGCCCTTGTGAATTCCCATAGAAGCCCAGGTTCACACCAGAACCTGGGCTTCTATGGGAATTTTCAAGGGCATATTATCAAGCCCATTTTCGCCGCTTTAGTGGCAGCTTTCTGCCGCTAAAGTGGCAATAATGTTATTGCTGTTCCTTGACATGGCGCTTTACGGCAACTTTAAGGTGCTTCTTTGACGCTATAAAATAATAACGAATAAAAAGCGCAGGTATAAAGAAGCCTTCTGTAGTGCACCGCCAAGATTTCAGTTGCTTCTGGGCGCCTCCGGGCTGAAGAGACTGGGCCAATATTGTGCAGAGCTGAACACTTGGTTTAACTGGCTTCCGAGCACTTCTAATTGTGAACTAGCGGCTACAGGGAGTGTAACAAATAAAGCCATGTGCCCAAGATCACACGGCTTTCTTCAAGCGTCAATTATTAATATTGTGTCTGAAATGGGGGCAATGACCGCTCAGCCTTCCTTTACATCTTAAAACACGTAGGGAATTGTGGCGACGCGTGTCTTATGCCGCCCCAATGCATGCCTCAAATGGGCAGATTACAGATTTCTGGCACGGCCAAGTGTGTCCCTCACCTGGCTCCAGCCCACAGCCCCTTGCCTTCCCAAAGCATGTTTAAATAAAAAGAAATTGCGCTCTCTGGAAACACCCGCACCTGCAACAGCTTTGCAAAAATTTACCAAATCTCCATAATCCAATCCCAAATAAAAATAACCTCCAAACTCATCCTGTCTCCAGATATTGCAAATGGGCCGGGAACCAAATAAAAAAAGAATTATATATATATAACATGGGTGGGGCAGCATCCTGGCTTAACAGCGGCACCTGAGGAAGGCAGATATAGCCGAAATGCATCGTGCCTGACAGCTGTTTTAATAAAGGGCTTCCAACGAAATTTTCCCTGTGTAGCCTCTTTTCCTGTCAGCAATGGAGGAGTTTTGGTGTGTAGATATATTATCTACTGGCGGTCGCCAGTAGATAGTTATAGTTAGGACCTATTTTCCATAGGAAATCCGCAACATTCTATTGGGAATATCTTTGGCACCGGTTGATGAATCTTCGCGTAGTTTTCCAAACTTTTGGCCAGCTCCGCTCCGCTCCTACCCTGAAAGTTTCGTGGTGATCCGTCAAGCGGGGGCCGAGAAAAAAGGGGGGTCCAAAAATGCGTTTTCCCCATGCAATTTCCCATAGGACCAGTTGTCGCAGCTACAGCCCGAACTGCTGAACGGAATTACACCAAATTTGGCAAGGAGGTAGTCCTCAGTTCAGACTCGTGCCTTTTGCTTAAATGGTGTAAATCCGTTCAGTAGTTCCTGAGAAAATTAGAGTTAAAAGTTAGTGAAATCTATGCCCTCCCCGAACCCTCCCGAGCACGAGCTGAATGCTAATTGGCTGCCAACACTCTGAATCAGGAAGTGTTGGCAGCCATCTTGTGCCTCGGCAGAACCGAGGCACAAGAAAGCACAAAAACACAGGCGCAAAACGCAACAAGGGGGCAGGGTAGAAACACCCTGACCCCCAAGGCCTGCTCAGGGGGTCCCACAAGGACCCCCAAGGCCAAACAATTTTTTTTTTTTTAAATCGGCGAGATTCGCGCACCCAGCGCAAATTTCTGCCAAAAAAAAAAAAACGGGGCTCCCCCGCTTCTTTGGTAATTGGCCGGGGGGGGGGGCAAATCCCGGGGGCAGAAATAAAAAAGTGTGGGGGGGTCCCAATCCCCCCCACAGTGCCCCGGGGACCGCCACCCCCCGGGGCTCAGAGATACTATATGGGGGGGCTCACGGCTCCCCCCAGCCCCGGAGACCACCACCCCCGGGGCTTATAGAAAATGGGTGGGGGGGGCTCGCAGCCCCCCCAGCCCCGGGGACCGCCACCCCCCGGGGTTTGAAAGTATTTGCAATGGGGGGGCTCTCAGGCCCCCCCAGCCCTGGGGACCACCACCCCCCGGGGCAACTTGTCCACGCGGCCCCCCTCCTGGAGCCAATGATGGCCCTGGGGACCGCCACCCCTCCTGGCCGGCTCCTGCAGTGTCCCGGGGTGCCCACCCCCGGGACACTGCTGTTTGCAATGACAGGGCGGGAGCCTCGCGGCTCCCACCCTGTCATTGCAAACAGCTTTGCTTCATTGAAGCGAGAGCAGGGAAACCTGCTCTTGCTTCAATGAAGCAAAGCTGATTGCTTTTCCACATGGGGAGCAGCATGTTAGCTGCTCCCCATGTCGAAAAGCAATGCCGGCAGAAAAGATCGGGATCGGGCCGGAGGCCACGCCCCCCTCCTTACACCACTCTGCAAACGCTCCCCCTGGCGCGTTTGCCGAGGGGGAACTAATTCCCCTTGAATACTGGGGGTTCCTGGGGGCCAACTAGCCCACCAGGAACCTCCAGTATGCGCCAGGGGGCTGCGTTGCAGAGAGGTGTAATGAGGCCACACCCCTTTTTACACCTCTCTGCAACGCAGCTCCGTGGAGCATACTGGAGGTACCTGGTGGGCAAGTTGGCCGCCAGGGGACCTCAAGATTCAAGGGGACTTAATCCCCCTACTTAAAACGCGCCACGGGGCGCGTTTGCACAGTGGTGAAGGTAGGGGGCGGGGCCTAAGGTGATATGTGTGCAAACACGCCCTGTGGCGCGTTTTAATTAAGGGAATTAATTCCTCTTCAATCCAGAGGTCCCCTAGGGGCCAACTAGCCTACCAGGTACCTCCAGGAAGCGCCATGGAGCTGCGTTGCAGAGTGTTGTAAAAAGGGGCATGGCCTCTGAACACCGCTTTGCAACGCAGCTCCCTGACGCATACTGGAGGTACCTGGTGGGCTAGTTGGCCCCCAGGGGACCGCAGGATTGAAGAGGAATTAATTCCCCAACTTAAAACGCGCCACAGGGCGTGTTTGCACACGTCACCTCAGGCCCCACCCCCTTCCTTTACCATTGTACAAATATTCCTCTAAAATCAGCCAAACTACGAATTCCGATTTACTCACCTGTAATCAGGAGAGAACCCAGTGCTGCATCTTTTAGCCCAGCACTGACCCTGAAAAGTAATTCTAAGCGTACTTACCAGTAACTTGTATTTCCTTCCATAGGAATCCATTGTGTGGTTTTCAGCAGAAAAGTTTCTAAGTGTCCATTTTTGAAACGTACAAATATTCCTCTAAAATCAGCCAAACGACGAATTCAGATTTACTCACCTGTAATCAGGAGAGGACCCAGTGCTGCATCTTTTAGCCAAGCACTGACCCTGAAAAGTAATTCTAAGCGTACTTACCAGTAACTTGTATTTCCTTCCATAGGAATCCATTGTGTGGTTTTCAGCAGAAATTTTTCTAAGTGTCAATTTTGAAACATAGAAATATTCCTCTAAAATCAGCCGAACTGGCGGAGGAGCTTAGCGCGCATCCAAGATGGTCGCGTGAGCACAGGGCTCCCCGGACCCTTTCTGCTCCTCGGAATATATCCTGAGACTATCCTGATTTGGTGTATGGAATCTGGGAGATGAAGACCAGCTGATCATATATCTCTTTTCAAAACTCTAATCGGACCTGGGACTCCTGAGTTATCGTCGCCGGAACTTTTGGGACCCACCCGACGGAGGTGGCCGGGGTGAAGGTGACCCGTGGGGCCGGGCTGCAATTGAACAACAGCGGCCTCAGCGCGGTGCCAGTTACCGATTCAGCACTTTCGGTTTCGGTTTTGGCCTTCAGGAGATCAGCTGGCGTGCGTGCTCAAGGTGGCGAGGTGCCTCCTGGGCCTCTGCCCGAGGTTTGCTTTCATCTGCTACTGGCGGGTCTGACGCCTCCGGCCCCTACACCGACGGTTTGTGGTCCTTTCGCTGGCACCCGCGCACCCCTTGATCGGAGGTCCCATTGAGTGACTGCGCTCACATGGCGGGCAAAGGGGGTCCGGAGGGGCGCAAGACCAAGGCTTCACTGCGCGGGGGAGCGGTCCAGAGCAACAACATGGACCGCTATACCCAGGGCAGGAGGTCCCCTGGCGCTGCTGGCCTCTCCCCGGATGCTGCAGGGGGAGGCACGACCGTCGCTGCGGAACCTTCCCTGCAGGACATTATGGGCGCCATCGAGGGCATCAGGGAAACTATCGCGACGCAATATGAGGCCCTGGCCCGTAAGATCGACACTGTCGCGATCGACGTCACCTTGATTCGGGCCGACCTCTCTAAAACCAACGAGAAGGTCCAGGCCCTTGATGCACGGACCTCCACCCTGGGTGCGGAGGTGTCGGATCTGCGGGCCGCGCTTGGGGACATTAGAGTGGTCAACGACCATATGGCCCGGCGGCTTGAGGACTTCGAGGGACGGGCCCGACGCAACAATATCCGCATCATTGGGGTACCGGAGTCCTCCGACAGCCGCCCGGTGGACCTCGTGGTCGAGGAACTTATCCTGCAACAGCTGTCCCCGGTTGGCCTAAGCAAATTCTTCGCTGTGGAGCGGGCCCATCGAGTTCCGGGCGGCCGGACGCGGCCGGGGGCCCCCCCGAGGCCTATCGTGGCTAAACTGTTCCACTACAGGGACCGCGATGCTATTCTGCAGGCTTCACGGACCCGTGGCCCGGTCCGCTACGAGAACTCGACCATCAACTTTTATCCGGACTTCACGCAACTGGTCCAGAAACAGCGGATGGGATTCCAAGGGGTGAAGCGGCGTCTCCGCGAGCTAGGCCTGAAGTACTCAATGATCTACCCGGCGAAACTTCGAGTGGAGCATGGAGAGCGGACAGCCTTTTTTGACTCTCCTGTGGCCGCAAGTAACTGGCTGGACTCGCTGCCGGACGGGGGTGGCCGGCCCGGGCCCTCTGGGGGCACCGCAGGTGACTGGTCCCCTTAGACTGACCTTTGGTCCTTACTTTTTGCGGCTTGGCACTGTACAGTTGGGTCTTACTTCTTTTGCATACTGTGCTTTACCAGGACCCGTGAGGGGTGCGGGCGGGTACGGGTCCCTTTCCTCCTCCGGGGTCTTTTTGTAGAATGGGGTTAATGGGGCGACAGGCACACTGCAAGTTGGGGGGGGTCTTTGGCCCGCAGGGGTGCAGGGTGGGGGGCGTTGGACTTGGGGTGGGGTTGGGGGGGAAGAGGGGTTGTTTAGTTGTGTGTTTTTTGTTTACAGGGCGAGGTATTGATTTTTATCCATATTTGGGAGCGGTGCTGCGGGCTGGGGGCCTCTTGAGCTATTGGATGGGATGGGGGGAGACGGGTTGAGGATTATGTCATGGAACGTCAATGGGTTGGGGGACCGTATTAAGCGGGGTGTTGTACTGCAATATTTGCGTCGTTTGACTCCTGATGTGGTGTTTCTCCAGGAGACGCATTTGGTCGGCAATGTCTGCCATGCGATGAACAGGGGGGGATACCGCCTCGTAGCCCATTCTGGTTTCACAACTGGCTCCAGGGGGGTGGGCATTCTCCTGCGAACCTCCCTTCCGGTGGAGATCACGAGGATAGTCTCTGATGACAGGGGGCGCTATGTGTGTTTGACTGGGAGGTGGGAGGGGCAGCCCCTTACCCTGGTTTCAGTCTACGTCCCCCCGGGCCTCCAGAACTCCACCTTCACTGACTTGGGTCGAATGCTGCTTGACCTTCCGGACGGCCTCCTGCTCATGGGCGGGGACTTTAATTCTGTGGTTTCGGGTGAACTGGATCGTCACCCACCTAGGACCCTCCCCGCTGCCCAGTCATGGCTGGGTGGGATGTTGGAGACCTTCGGCTTGGTGGATAGTTGGAGACTATTGCATCCGACCCAGTGTCAGTTCACCTTTCATTCGGGGGCGCATGGGAGTCTCTCCAGGTTAGACTACTTTCTTATGCCCGCGGCGCAGACTGGTCGGATTCGAGAGGTCAGACACCTGGCGCGTGGTATCTCCGACCATTCTCCGCTGTGGCTTCTCTTTGACACCGGGTCGCGGTCCGCAGGTCGGATAGCTCCCATTAACCCCTGGTACCTGCGGGACCCTGTGACTCGTGACAGCCTGGTTAAGGCCATGGACCAATACTTCAGTGAAAACGAGGGGTCGGTGTCGTCTGCGTTGTCCCTTTGGGAAGCCTTTAAAACTGTGCTACGCGGACACGCCCTCGCCCAGATAGTGGTGGCCAAGAAGGTTAGGAGCGAGGCGGTGGTAAAGCTGGAGACTGACATCTCGGGGCTGGAGTCGGCCCTGGAGGCGAATGTTACTCCGGACGGACTACATGCCCTTAGCCTGAAACAGTTCGAATATAGGTCCCTGGTCACTGACGCGGCCAAAACTATGTATAGGGAGCGGCAGGGCCGATTGTATGACGCGGGGGACAAGGCGGGTAAGTTGATTGCGTGGCTGGACAAAAAAGAGAGAGTGAATCGTGTGGTCCCCGAGTTGCGTGCTACGGATGGTGTGTGTGTGACTGAGCCGGATGAGATTGTGGAATGCTTCGCTGATCACCTCCGGGCGGTGTACTCCCCGGTGACTGACAGGGACGAGGATGACTCTCGCCTCCTACTGAGAGATATTGCTCTGCCCGGCCTGTCCGTTGAGGACCGGGAGCGGTTGGACGCCCCCTTATCGTCGGATGAAATAGCGACCGCGATTCGTTCCCTTCGCTCGGGCAAGGCTATGGGTCCTAACGGTCTGCCCATTGAACTATACAAATTGCGTCCTGATAAGCTTGCGCCCTTCCTCGGCCGCATGTTCCGCGACTCTCTTGCGGCGGGTTCCCTTCCTGCCGACCAGCGCTTGGCCACTATAGTCATTATTCCCAAGGAGGGCAAGCCTCGTGACCGCTGTACCTCTTACCGGCCTATTTCACTGCTCAATGCGGAGCCTAAAATCCTGGCGAAAGTCCTGGCCAATCGATTGTTGAGTGTAGTGTGCGACCTTATTCATCCGGACCAATGCGGCTTTATCCCGCACCGCAACACCGCTCTTAACTTGCGGCGTCTGCACGGGGTCCTCGCCAGGGCGGAGTTTCTCTCCGAACCGGCCGTGCTGGTTTCTTTGGATGCCACGATGGCATTTGACACTATTGAGTGGCCATTCCTCTGGGCCGTCTTGGATAAATTCGGCTTTGGAGAGGGATTTATTGGCTGGGTGAGGCTCCTTTACACGGGACCCATGGCTCAAGTGGTGGTGAATGGGCGGGTCTCTCGGCCCTTTGCCCTTGGCAGGGGCACGAGGCAGGGGTGCCCGTTGTCCCCGTTGCTTTTTGCTCTCGCCCTGGAGCCACTCGCTGCCTGGCTCCGTTGGGAGCCCTCGCTTAGAGGGATCTGGTGGGGCCCGGGCTTTGAAGATCGGGTCTCGCTGTATGCGGACGACATTCTCCTGTACCTCACCTCACCGCGGCAGTCACTCAACGTCCTCTTTGACGTTCTGACCTCCTTTGGGAACAATTCGGGTCTCACGATCAATTGGTCTAAATCCTGCGTTTATCCCATCGCTGGTGGTCCTCCTCTCCTGCCGCCTCGGCTCCCGATTCAAATATCTCTGAGCGGCTTTAAGTACCTGGGGATATACGTTTCGCTGGACCCGGTGGCTCGCTACGAGCAGAATCTTCTGCGTCCACTTCGGCGGCTGCGGGAGGACACGGCCCGGTGGTGCAGGCTGCCCCTGTCCCCGCTGG
The DNA here is from genome assembly GCF_964204655.1 of Triturus cristatus. Lineage (NCBI taxonomy): Eukaryota > Metazoa > Chordata > Amphibia > Caudata > Salamandridae > Triturus > Triturus cristatus. The sequence continues at coordinate 1,700,243,706 of NC_140590.1, forward strand.
GTCGGGCCGCGCTGTTTAAAATGATGTCCCTTCCCAGGTTCCTCTATGCACTCCAGAACTCCTTTGACGTTATCCCAGTGGCCTACTTTCGGGAGGTGGAGAGCCTGCAGAGGAGACTGGTGTGGAACGGCCGGGCGCGTATTGCTCTTGCCAAGCTCACTCTCCCCTGGTATGACGGGGGCATCGCGCTTCCTGACATTCGCAGGTACTATTGGGCCTCGCAGCTATCTGCCATTAACCACGCCACGTATGCGCCCGGCTTGAATCCGGCGTATGAGATGGACAAGTTCCTGCTTCCCGGCGGGAACTACAACAGGGCACTTTATTCCCGCCTGGCTGACCGGACCCTTACGGGTCCTACTAAGATTGCTGTGCGGACCTGGAGGGCTGCCACTGCGGCCACGGGCTGGAGTGAGCGAATGACATGTGCTACTCCCTTGTTTGCCTCCGACCGCCTGGGCAGCTTGTGGACCACCAAGGGGTTTGACCAGTGGGACACGATTGGTATCAGCAAAGTGGGAGACCTGTGGCACAAGGGCGCGGTCAAGACTTTCGCGGTGCTCCAGGCCGAATACGAGCTGACCGACAGGGAGTTCTTCCGCTACGCCCAGGTTCGACACGCCCTGCTCTCGGTCTTCGGGGAGGGGACCAAGATCCCTGTTTCCTCGCCCCTCGAGGACCGCGTACTTGACGGACATGTCCCTGATAGTACTATTTCTTTAATTTATAAAAAATTGATTAATCACCGGGCGGATCTCCTGGTGCGCCTTCGGGAGGCTTGGACTGGGGATGGGGTTGAATTGGACGACGAAGACTGGCAGTCTGCACTGTCGTCCCCCAAGGAGGTTGCCATTCCGGCTCGTCTCCGGTTGGTACAGCTCAAGATTCTCCACCGGGTGTATGTTACGGGTCCGCGCTTGGTCGCGATGGGATTCTCCGACGACGGACTCTGTAAACGAGGCTGCGGGCTCAGCGCCACCTTTCTTCATATCCTTTGGGAGTGTCGCGAGGTGGCGGACTACTGGCGCCGGGTCCACACGGTTATGGGACAGGTCACCGGGGTTGTGCTGCTGCCGGAGGTGCGTCGCTGTGTCCTGAATGTGTGGGAGCCCAATGACTACAACGCGGCTCAGACTCGGTGGGCGGCCCTAGGGAACATGATTGCCAAGAGGGATATAGCGCAACATTGGGGCGCTCAACGGCCGCCCACCGTGTCAGTATGGAAGGAGAATATGGACTGGTGTATGTTTCGGGAGAAGACAGTGTATGTGGCCCGTGGCAAGCCGGGGGCATGGGGTAGAATTTGGGGTCAATGGAATGCGTATCGCGGAGGCATCTGTACGCCCCCCCTGGTAGACACTGATATCGCCATGTCCCCCTGACCCTTGACGGCTCCTGGCGCTTTTTGTAACAACCACATATGGACGTTCATCTCCCTTGACCCCCTTCCCCCCCCCCCTCCGTCCCCGGCCTCCCGGTACTCCTCTCTTTAGCGGATTGCCCAAATGTTCTGACTGGAGTCTCCCGGGGGGAGCCTGAACCGCACTGGTATCCCTCGTAACTCGCCTTTTGTTTTTATTGTTTTTCTTTTTGTTTCTGTTATTGTTGGACTGACGCTTGCTGTTCTTCGAGGACTATCTTGAGCCACTGCGGGGCAGTGCCCTGGGAACGGATTGCAGCTTTGATATGTGTATATTTCCTTATGTACCTAGCGGCCGGCCCGGGTGGTTGTAGGCCCATACTTGTAACCGAATTATTGTTCAATAAAAACTTTTTCCAAAAAATAAAAAAAAAAAAAAAATAAAAATAAAAATAAAATCAGCCGAACTACGAATTCCGATTTACTCACCTGTTATCAGGAGAGAACCCTGGGCTGCATCTTTTAGCCCAGCACTGACCCTGAAAAGTAATTCTAAGCGTACTTACCAGTAACATGTATTTCCTTCCATAGGAATCCATTGTGTGGTTTTCACCAGAAAATTTTCAGTGTCCATTTTTGAAACGTACAAATATTCCTCTAAAATCAGCCGAACTACGAATTCCGATTTACTCACCTGTTATTAGGAGAGAACCCAGGGCTGCATCTTTTAGCCCAGTACTGACCTGGAAGAGTAATTCTAAGCGTACTTACCAGTAACTTGTATTTCCTTCCATAGGAATCCATTGTGTGGTTTTTACCAGAAAAGTTTCTAAGTGTCTATTTTCACAAACTAAAAATATTCCTAAAAAATCGTCTGTATGACTTAAACACATTCTTTCAACTGTTTACAGGAGGTTGGCCAGTGCTGGATCCAGGATCCACCACTGAGTAAGAAAAAGTAATGATAGGACAACTTACCTGCTAAGTGAATTTTCTGCAATAGGATAACATTGGTGATTCTATGTGAAAAAATTTCTAAGTGTCAACTTTTAAAATACAATAATATTCCTTAAAAATAACTACTGTAACCAAAGCGCTTTTACTCAACTGTTTACAGGAGATATCCAAGGACTGAATCTAGGATCCAGTCATGTGGTTAGAAAAGTAATCCATAAAGTAACTAATTGCATTTCACTAGAAATTCACCTTGAGCTCAATGTTGCTTTGTGTTTGAAATTGTGTTGCCCATTGCAACAACTGTAACTACTGTACTTAAAAGTGTGTTGCCTATTTGCCAAGTATTTAAACTAAAGTAATTCATTCTGAGAAAGTATATTTTTTATTGTAATGTATAATGTAATAAAAAATATATATCTAAAAATAAATAGTTAAAAAATATAGTAAATCAGTATCAAAAAGATCAGTATAACAATTAATACATTCAAAATTGTCATTTACAAAACCTTTGAAATTCACTGAAAAAACCATAGGTTTCAGGCCTGATATAGTTAGGAATTAGCATTTAAAAAACCTTTGAAATTCACTGAAAAAACCATAGGTTTCAGATGTCATCAGTGATGTCATCAGTGATGTCACTGACCATGTCATGAGTGATGTAATATGTGACGTCATCAGCAGTGCATTGCGGGGGCGCGAGTTATAGTTAGCTGAACTAACTATAACGGGGGAATTTCTAGGGTTTTGTACGAGGGAAATGTCCAGCTAACAATAACGCCCCTGAAACCTATGGTTTTTTCAGTGAATTTCTAAGGTTTTTTAAATGCCAATCCCTAACTACAACGCCCCCGAAACCTATGGTTTTTTCAGTGAATATATATATATAATCTCAGCGGCCTTGAGCAGGCCCCTACTCCAATCCCAGCCGTCTCGGGGGGGGGGGGGGCTGAAATCCGACATAGGCTTTTCAGGCCCCCTGCACCTTCGCACTGCAATCTGTGTGTGGGGGGCTAATAAACCACTGTACAGACCTGGGGTAGGTAGCGAGAGGGTGAAGGTGAATTACAAACCACAAAAATGAAAACTGTTCCACGTGGACACAGTGTGCCTGGGCTGTGGTGGGAAGTGTGCCCACGACTAAAGGATTAAAAAAAAGAGCCTAGAAAGGTGCCATTCAAAAAGCACAACGGTTTAACCAGAGAAACAGAACAGGTACTGGAAGGAGGTGGGGCGGTACAGTGAAATAAAAACACCACATACCAGGCATTTCACGGGGCCTTCGGCACCGCTGACCTTCGCTCAGGCCTGTGCCAGCCCCGACGGACTGCGAGGGACTGTGGACTGTGGAGGGATTCAAGGGGGAGACGTGCAGGGTATGAAGGAAGGGTTGGGTAGCATAAACAGGTGAAAACATGCACTATATTTTAAAAGAACGCACTGCCCCTAAAAAGACACGTTCCCACTACTCACTGTATGTACACTTCCAGTGCCAACTCTGAACAGTAGCAGACAGGGCGTGGGGGTTGTGTGTGGCAAGAAGCATTGCGTTTTTGTTCAATAGAAAATCACACATAGAACCAGATATATATTCTAGCGCTGTGGGCAAACCAGGAGCTATGCAACCCACATGGGGAGGGTTTGAGCAGGGTGGAAGGTAACTAGCACATGGCATATTGAAGACAACTTCTCTAAACACTCAGCATCGCTTCCCCCCCAAAAATTAAACACCGAGAAATACTAAAAGAAGAGACGGGGCGGCGTCATATAGTGTGGTGAGTGCGTTTCAGAAGCTCGTGCGGGCATCGCACTTCATACATCTACTTTCTCAAACCACCCCATCTCTTTTACAAAAATATAATATCGGCCCAAACAAGCAAGTGCCATGTGGTTCCAGTCTCTCTGCAGGATTCGGTGCCCATGGGCAGAGGGTTACTGTAGACAGAGTGCGCGTGAAAGAAACACCAGCTGCCATACAGGGAGTGGGCACAGTTTCAGCAAATAACCCGCTGTGTACCCTCAAAAACCCGCACCACCACTCCTGTTAAAGATCAGGTGGCAGCGGTGCCAACTGACTGGCAGAATTCACTGCCAAGGGCACAGTGTGTGACCACAGAGCGACACCTCAAAAATCGAAACCATCAGCTCCACACAACACCCCGAGGCCTGTTGAATGGCGGACGGAGGCGGGCAGTGCCCAGGAAATAAATAAACTGCGGAGACTGGCAGTGCCCAGAGCGTTATACACTTCACAACGCATAGGAAAGGAGTGCGGGCAACGAGGGCCGCAAAAAAAAAAAAAACGCCGCTCCTAAACAACAGTATTCCTAAATAAAAAACCAAAAATACAAGTGCAGCCGCGGTGCCAAGGGGCATGGCAGTGTTCTGGCAAACGGTCCGAGGGTGAGAACACATAAAACAGAACGCCCTAAATCTAGACTAAACTCCCCATAATATATTTTTCTGAAATCAAGTTGGCACTGCCAGGCTGCAGCGGAGGCCGCGAAGGGGAGGGGTGACTAGCCGGCAGGCACAGACGAGCTAGACGGACAGTGCCCGCGTACTGCGCTCAAAGTGCGGATGCATGTTTCCCAAAATGCCGTGGCACTGCCAACCTGAACAGACCTGCCCCGCAGACCAAAAGAAATGGCTGAAACACGTGTGCCAGACAAGCACCCACCTTATGGAAGTATTACCCCTCAGCAGCATCCCAAATAAAGTGCACGTTCCCGCCATGTGTGCCCTGACAGTGCCAATCGTTGTCCTCGTATGAACAGCCAGGGTGAAGCAAGTGGTGCCATCAGGCAGACACACGTGGAGTCAGTCTGCAAAGGCCGAGCCCACACCACGAGGGACAGTGCGCGTTGGCAGTGCCACCCTAAAATATGTAGAATGCTGAGGAGGCAAGGGGCACGCTTTCTAGACACAAAGAAAAGACAACTTTGAGAAAAAAAGGTCCACCTTGGCAGTAGCGCGTGATGTGCCCACGAACATCACAAAAGTGCCCAAAGAGTGAGACCCAGTGTCTCCTTCAAAGCCACACGAAGGAGAGACATGCCAGGCTGGCGCATAAAACAGGAAAAAGCATGTTCTGAAAAGTATAGCTCCCACCCCGCGATAGACAAGCGATAAGGCGCACTGGCCGTGCCGACCTGAGGTCCCTACGCAGCGCCCTGGGGGGGGGAGACGGTGCCATGTTATAAACACGTCTCTGCAGCACCCCGCACGTGTCAGAGGGCACAGACAGTAGCAAGCGGAGACTGGGCAGTGCCAACCCTGATGGCTTCTGCAGAGCCCACGTGCAGCCAGACGCTTCCCTATCACAACATGTATGTGTACAGTGTTACCTAGCACCTCACTGGCGCACACGTGCCTTCACAGTGCTCCTACTCAGGGAAGTAGACAAACAGACACATATATATATATTTATTCTACCAGACGCACCACACCGGCAAATTCACCCCTGGCGCGTCATAAAACAGAAAGAAAGACTACTTTTTGACAATAATGCCAGCCTTTTATAATTGCATCTGCCCCTTTCACGAAAGTACAGAAACACAAGAAAAGTTCCCTGCCACTGCCAACTTTTTGCCCCGTTTTTTGATCCCTAAAGGAATTGTTTACATCCACATGAAAAACATATAGATGAAATATCGCTCCCATCTGTCTCCCTGCGCACTATACATTCAATGAAAACGAGTGTGCGCGCGCCACAGCCAGCGATCTGTTTTCAATTATCGCGCCCCTGTCTGGGCACGATAATTGAAAACAGATGTGGCCTGTGTGGGTAACCAACACCAATAGGCCGTGGGCGGAGCAAAGGCGGGACATGCACCTGCCTTTGCCCAATTGCGTACTGTCTTTATTTGAAAGACGCACCCAAAGCCCATTAGCATTTAAGAAAGAAAAAAAACAGCTGAGCGTGTAGTTAGCTTGGGCAGCTTTCTGAAGCCCCTAACTAAAAGTCGAGCAAGCAGTGCATGCGCACTGCCCTAGGCTCAACCTAAAAACACACTTTTTATGGTTCTGTACTAAGGATTTCATACATTTAGTACAGTTATACATGATTCTCACACATTAGGCCAATAAGAATTAGGCAGAGTGAAATAGTTGCAAGAGAAAATATTTAGAAAATCTCTCATAATTCTACAATATGGGGTGTAGCAAATGGACTAGATGGTGGTCACTCAACTCTGAGCTCCGCTCTGAGTCCCGTGCAATCTGTCATGATCTGGCATTCTGGATGACCTGACATCACCTCAGGGGGTTGAGAATGGTGGGGAGCTGTCTGCTGCCTCCCCCGGGTGTAAGCGATTTTCTGAAGGCCCCCAGCTCAAGGAGTTCTGAGTGAGTTGTGAGGTTGAGTCCTTTCGCAGGCCCAAGGAGAGAGCAGTAAGCTGTGTTCTGCTAGGAACACCCTGACTGCTTCCAGTGGGCCCCTGCAATGCTGCATCACTGATAGCTTCCCCACACTCTGGCCCCACTGCCTTTTACCTGGGCCACTGTGAAATGTTTTGCCATGCGGACAGAGACCCATGTGGGCTTCTGGTGAGGAGGGCATGTGGCATTCTAGGGGAGCGTGGACTTCCTGACATAAACAGTAGCCTCTTCCTGGGAGCCTCGTCGGCAGCTTCGCACCCTTGGTGCAGAGATCCGATGGCTGGTGGAAAGAAACCGCAACTGGCCTCATGGACGAGTGGAGAGCGGGCCGATGATATTCCTGGGGGCGCCCGAAGGAGAGCTTTCCCCAAGGACCCTCAAACATACAGTGAGAGAGGCGGGCATCCGACACTTGCTATTCTGTCGCTGCCACATTGTGGAGAGCAAAGAGTGCAAACCTCATGCACTTGTCCACCTGAATTGTGGACACCCTACCTCATCCCTCTGTGTGGTGGTCCTTACTAGCATAGAGGGTTGAGCAGAGGGGGCTCCCAGTGGAGAGACTGCTGCAGCATGATGACACTCTTGGGTCTCCATGTACCATCGTGGCCTCCCAATTTCTTTGAGTCCTGCACACCTTCCCCCCCAGGGATGGCTGGGCTGGCTTGTTATTAATGCAGCAAGGTGAGTACCGACTGCAAAAGGAGCTATGGACAAGGAAAGGACAACCGTTCAGACCCAGGTCAAATCCAATAAATTGGCCTGGCCTGCCACCACAGTGGAATAACAGGAGGGGAGATACTCCTACAGGTTCCACTGCCTCCATCCTCCAAGCAGTACACGATGTTACTGGCGGGGAAGATTGAGGAACTGAGCATCAAACTGTCACTGCTCTATCAAGAACTCTGAAACAGTTGACAGGGTGACTAAGGATTTGGGGCGACTCTCGGAAGTGGTGGACTCCAGGTAACAATGACAGCCCTCAAAAGTAGATGGGGACAATTTGAGGCCAGGGCGGGAGATGCTAAGGGAAAGCCGAGGTTGAACATTATCCAAATTGGTAGGGTTCTTGAGGGAGTGGATTAAGTCTTGGTTCCCTGCAGGGTAGTTATGTTTCTGGTTTGTAGTGGAATAGTGGTATAGGTTGCTTGCCTCTAGGCCCCCTCCTGGACCTTCTCTGAGACCAATTATTGTTAGAATCTTGAACTTTCAGGACAGAGATGTCATCCAGCGAGAAACCCATAAACTGGGTAAATTACACTGTGAGAGAGTCTTTGTTATGCTCTTTCCATATTACACATCAAAGTGCAACAACAGCATTGCTCCTTCCAGGCAGTCAAGAAGAAATTCAAGGCCATGCAAATTCAATACATGCTGCACTACCTGCTCACATCAACATTATCTACAATGACAAATCAATGTTATGCCACAGACCCGAGAGCGCCTATTCATTGATGGAGGAATGCCCGGTCCTCGAGCGTGGCAAGGCAAAGAGGGGGGTGGGGGCTTTTCACACATTTGTGGCACAACTAGAGAAGAGAAGGGTGAGTTATTGATGAGGAGGTTATCCGTCATGTGCGGGTAGTGTTGACCTCTCCTACACCATTGGCGCGGCAACAGTTTTAGCTGGTCTGACTGGCTCTTAAACAGGAACTCCTCGACACGGCGCACCGGGTTTACTTCCATTCACAGGGGGTAGCGGCATACAAACTTGGGGCCAAAGTGGATTAGTTGATTTATTGGCTCGCGACTGCAGGCCAACCATCTAGTGTGGTGGCGAGCTGTGGACCTCAACAGAGGGGACAATTCAGGTGGTGGATCTCATGGCGGCAGAGTTTTCTTTCTACTACTGTGTACTATATGCCCGCTGTTAGACGGACCGGGAGGGTCGGCCGAGGACAAGGGGAGAGGTCTCCGGGGAGAGCCGTCTCCAGCGATCGTACAGACGAGTAACTTCCCCCCCACAGATGTACACCACACAAAGATAGGTTTTAACGTTATTTATAAGCAATCTTTAGGTACGATAGAGTGGTACAAGGAGGTCAGGACTCAGGGGTCCCCTCGATTCTAGTCTCTTGGTTGGGAAAGGGGGTAGCGGGACAGTCTTGTTACCAATCTGGTAGATGCGATGAAATGATGGATAGCTCACAATCCTCGAGCTCGGTGTTCTAGTTGGACGGGCCGCGGCAGCGCCAGCAGGTCCCGGTGAAGGTGGTCGTTACCCGGTCCGCGGCAGCGCCAGCAGGTCCCGATGAAGGTGGAGGTTACAACGGGCCGCGGCAGCGCCAGCAGGTCCCAACGAAGGTGGTAGTTACAATGGTCCGCGGCAGCGCCAGCAGGTCCCAACGAAGGTGGTAGGTACAACGGTCCGCGGCAGCGCCAGCAGGTCCCGACGAGGATGGAGGATGCAGAAGGCCGCGGCAGCGCCAGCAGGCAGAGTGATAGTTCACAGGGCAGGGCTACGGCAGCGCCGGTAGTCTGTCAAGGATGAGTTCTTCTCGGTGTCTCTCGACTCCAGGATACAACTGCCTTCCTGCTCTGGAGCTGCCCCAGTTATAGGTCTGGCGCCCTTTGATGTCCGGACCCTCGCACTTGGAGGTCGGGAGGTCCGGGATGAGGGAGTCCAGACACCCAGCAGGGGGGTGGAGCCAGCGCCCGGGGAAGCTGGGGGGCGATCGGCACCTGGCGGGGGAGAGCCATCGACACTTCTTTCTCCCATCGACCTGCCAAGTGGTCCGTTCACCTCCTGGGTGGATGGTGGTGCCGGGATGTCGGGGCCTGGCCAGGCCCAGGGTTAGGGTCGAGCTGAGGCCACGCGGCCTCGTGGTGCAGTGTCCAAGGTGGCGGCCGGGCCGGGCGAGGGAGCCGGTAGTGGTTCGACCCCATGATACAGAGAGGTCCGGGGGCAGGAGTCCCGTCTGGGGACGGGGTGCGGGTTGTTTCCGCGGGTAACACCTGGAGGGCCGGGGCTCGGGCCCTGTCACGCGGGGCGGGAGCAAGCCCTTCATGTGGCCTGTCCAACATGCGTCCCCCCCAGCTGAAGGCGGGGAGAGTCACCCATCCTCTTGGGGACTCTCCTCGTTGAGGCGGAAAAAGCGTGACAGGCCGTCTGCGTTGGCGTGGTCTTGGCCCGGGCGATGTTCCACAGTGAAGTCCATCCCCCGCAGGGAGATGGACCAACGCAATAGTTTGGGGTTTTCCCCCCGCATCTGCATTAGCCACTGCAGGGGTCGATGATCTGTTTGCACCCGGAAGTGGGTACCGAAGAGATAGGGCCGGAGCTTTTTGAGGGCCCACACCACTGCGAAGGCCTCCCTCTCGATGGTGCTCCATCGCTGTTCTCGGGCCAGGAGGCGTCTGCTGATGAAGGCCACCGGTTGGTCAAGTCCCTCGGAGTTCAGCTGGGAGAGGACCGCCCCGATGCCATGGTCGGAGGCATCTGTCTGTACGATGAATTCCCGACTGTAGTCGGGGGCCTGGAGCACCGGGGCAGTAGACATGGCGGCTTTCAGCTTCTCGAAGGCCGCTTGACAGTCGGGGGTCCAGTTGATCTTCTTCAGGTGGTTTTTGGATGTGAGTCCCGTGAGGGGCCCCACAATGCTGCCATAGTCCCTCACGAACCGCCGGTAGTAGCCGGTGAGCCCCAAGAAGGCTCGGACCTCGGTCTGCGTGACTGGGGGCTGCCAGGACTGGATGGCAGCGATTTTGAGTTGCAGAGGGGCCACCAGACCGCTTCCCACTTGGTGTCCGAGATAGGTCACGGACCCCTGACCAATTTGGCACTTGCTGGCCTTGATTGTGAGGCCGGCCCGTTGGAGGGCCTGCAGGACCTCTCGGAGGTGGTGGAGGTGGTCGGACCAGTGGCGGCTGTACTCAGCGATATCGTCCAGGTAGGCGGCGCTGAACTCCTCGAGCCCCGCCAAGACCTGGTTCACTAGTCGCTGAAAAGTAGCTGGGGCATTCTTCATGCCGAAGGGCATAACTTTGAAGTGGTAGTGGCCATCGGGGGTAGAAAATGCGGATCGTTCTTGGGCCCGGGGTGTGAGACCGATCTGCCAGTAGCCCGCTGTCAGGTCGAAGATGCTGAGGTAGCGGGCAGCCCCCATGCGGTCGATTAATTCATCCGCTCGGGGGATGGGATGAGCGTCGGTTCTGGTAACAGCATTCAAGCCCCGATAGTCGACGCAGAATCGGAGCTCAGGAGTGGTGCCGGGGGCAGCAGCTTCGGGGACCAGCACGACCGGGCTGGCCCAGGGGCTGTCCGAGGGCTTGATGACCCCGAGCGTGAGCATCTTTGATACCTCCTCTTGGATGCAGGCCCGTACCCGATCTGGTACGCGGTACGCCCGGTGTCTGATAGGGGGACTGTCCCCAGTGTCCACGTCGTGCAAGCACCAGGGGGTGACCCCTGGGGTGAGGGAAAACAAGGTAGCAAACTGCAGCAGGAGGTCCCGGCAGCCTTGGGGCTGTTCCGGGGTGAGGGCATCGGAGAGCCGGACCCCGTCCACGGAACCATCTTTTTCACGAGTCTTCAGGAGATCAGGGAGAGGCTCGGAGTCTTCTTCCGCTCCACTGTCTGTAGCCATCAGGAGGCTGAGCTCCGAGCGCACAAAGTGGGGCTTGAGTCTGTTGGTGTGGAGGACCCGGAGGGGGTTCCGTGGAGATTCCATATCGATGAGATAGGTGACGGGGCTCTTGCGTTCGACCACTTTGAAGGGCCCCGTCCACTTGTCCTGCAAGGCACATGGTTCGGTGGGGGACATCACCCACACTTGTTGGCCAGGTTCGAATTCGATGGAGGAGGCATTTTGATCGTACCATTTTTTCATGTCCTCCTGACTGGCCTCAAGGTTCGCTTTCGCCATCTCTCGGAATCGCCTGGTCTGATTACGTAGGGTCAGGAGGTACTTGAAGACGTCTGGAGGGGTCTTTAGGGGGGCCATCTCCCAACCTTCTTTGACTAGGCTGAGGGGCCCTCGCACCGGGTGCCCGTACAAGAGTTCGAAAGGGCTAAAGCCGAGGGACTTCTGGGGAACTTCTCGATAGGCGAAGAGGAGGCACGGAAGTAGTACATCCCACTGGCGACGGAGGGGTTCTTCCAACCCCCCAATCATTCCCTTGAGCGTGCGGTTGAACCGCTCGACTAGTCCGTTTCCTTGAGGGTGATAGGGGGTCGTGAATCGGTAGGTGACCCCGCACTGTTGCCAGAGGGACTTCATGTACTTCGAAATAAAGTTTGTGCCTCTGTCGCTGACGACTTCTCGGGGGAAGCCCACCCGGGAGAAGATCCCCATTAAGGCCCGGCCGACCACCGGGGCTGTTACAGTTCGCAGGGGTACAGCCTCGGGGTAGCGGGTGGCGTGGTCCTCCAGTACCAGGATGAACCGATGTCCTTGTGCTGTACGGGGGTCCAGGGGCCCCACAATGTCTATCCCCACCCTCTCGAATGGGGTGGTGACAACTGGGAAGGGCTGCAGAGGTGCTTTGAGTTTGCGGCCGCTCTTCCCGCTGGCCTGGCACGTGGGGCAGGACCGGCAGTGGTTGAGGACGTCGTTTCTCATCTTTGGCCAGAAAAAGTGGGTCACCAGGCGACTGTAGGTTTTGTCCTGGCCCAGGTGTCCAGCCAGAGGGACATCGTGGGCCAAATTTAACAGGCAGTCTCTAAAACGGAGGGGCACCACCAGCACTCGACTGGCCCCTAACTCCGCGATTCTCTGTTCACTGTACAATAGTTCGTTGTCCCAATAGATCCAATGGGCTCCGGTGGTGTCCCCTGCGCTCTGGGCGAGGGCTTGCTGGCGGAGTCCCTCGTGGGAGGGACAGGTCTTCTGTTCGTGACGGAACTGTTGCTGGGTGGGCCCCCCTTCTTGACGCCACTGAGCCAGGTTGGGAAGGTCCTGGGGCTGAGCGAGCCCTTCGGGGGCTTGCTCTGGGGGGTCGGTATGGTCGGTGTCCTCTACTGGAGCGATCGGGGGAGGAGGTGCTGGCCATTCTGGTTCTTCTGGTCGGGGGATGGCACGGGCGGCCATGGACCGGGTGGTTACGCACGCCCAGTCCGGGAGGCCCAACATCCCCAGGTGCTCTCTTCTTTCTACGGCGGCCCACGGGGAACTCTCAAGATCATTCCCCAGGAGACAGTCCACGGGGGCATCATCTCGGACCGTCACCTTCAACATGCCGGAGACTCCTCCCCATTCGAAGGGGACGCAGGCCATCCGACATAGACTCTCCGAATTGTCGGCTGAACGGACGGGGCAGAGAATGTTCGGCAGGATCTGCTCTGGTTTTACCAGGTGACAGCGGACGGCCGTCACACTGGCCCCCGTGTCACGTAGTGCCTCGGCCCGGCGTCCATTAATGTTCACCCACTGACTATATTTCCTGGTGTTGGCGGGTAGGGGAGCCCGCGGGACCATGTCTCTTCCCCCTAGGCACGCTAGAACCATGGCGGCCGGTTCCCACTCTTGTTGACCCTGCTCGTATTCTTCTTGTTCTTCGGAGATTTGTTCTCCCCCCAGGGCGGCGGCAGCTACCTGGCGGGGTCTCGGGGTTTGGTTCTGTGGACAGTTCGGGTCATTGGCGTAGTGGCCGACTCGCTGGCATCGGTGGCACGTGACATTGGCTCGGAGCCCCGCGCGCATCGGGGGGTTGCCCCGGCTGGCCGGGGGCGGGGTGCTGGCAGCGGGAGCGGTCGGGACGGTGTCTCTTCCTCGTCCCTGGCCTCCTCCTCCTCCTCGGGGACGGTGCTGACCTTGGTTGTTCCGGTTCTGTTCGTGCGGCCCTCTCCGGCCCACTCGGGTGCTTTCCCAGCGGTCAGCTTCGGCGGCGAGTTGCCGTGGGTCAGTCAATTTACTGTCGAGGAGGTGCTGCCTGAGCTCGACGAAGCAGTTGTTAGAGAGGTGCTCCCACACCATGAGATTAAAAAGTTGCTCGTAGGTCGTTACGTGGCTTCCCTTGATCCAACCCTCGAAGGCTCGGCTGAAATAGTTCACATATTCCACCCAAGTTGTACCCGGGATCCGGGTGCAGTCTCGGAACCTCTGGCGGTACATTTCGGGTGTGAGCCCATATCGGGTGAGGAGGGCAGCCTTCATGTGGTCATAGGATGACATCAGGTGGTCTTCATTGACGAACCTCCCCCATAGACCGGCTCCCCAGTCACTTCGATCGATCAGGTGGGAGGTCATGGCAATCTCGTAGACCTTGAACCACTGTTGTATGTCGTCTTCTCGGACATACTCTCGAACGACATCCTTGGGGATGTGGACTTTCTTTTCTGTCGCTCCCGGGGTGCGTGGTCGCTCGGGCACCTCCAGTTCTTTGTTCTGCTTCCGTAGGTCTATCTCTGCCAGTTTGCGCTCGTGTTCGTATGCTAATCTCTTTTCTTCGAGCTCTCTCTGCCTCTGTTTTTCTTCCCGTTCTTCTCGGAGCCGCAGATGCTCTAGGTTCAGTTTTTGTTCGGCTAATTTTAGTTCACCGTCCATTTTGAGTCGTGCCATTTCTAACTCATGTAGTCTGTTTTTTTCTCTCTCTTGGATCTCTTCCTGCGAGAGGCCCGTTCTTCGCTCTTCGGGAGCCATGGTGTTCCTCTCTGATGCTGTAATGTTTTGGTCCGGGGATCTGGCGGCCCCGGTTTCTGCCCACGACTCAATGGCGTGCTTGAAATCGTCTTTGGTACTCAGGCCGGTGGTAGCAATGCCTAGTTCAAGGCAGAATTGTTTCAATTCACGATGGCTGTACTCTTCCAATTTCTCCATCTGGAATTTCTCGGTGGATCCGCTCTCTTTGGTTGACATCGTGGTTTTGTCGTGGGGTGAGCTACTCTCTGTACGATTACGCATTGATTCGGATCGCGCCGCTGGCCACCAATGTTAGACGGACCGGGAGGGTCGGCCGAGGACAAGGGGAGAGGTCTCCGGGGAGAGCCGTCTCCAGCGATCGTACAGACGAGTAACTTCCCCCCCACAGATGTACACCACACAAAGATAGGTTTTAACGTTATTTATAAGCAATCTTTAGGTACGATAGAGTGGTACAAGGAGGTCAGGACTCAGGGGTCCCCTCGATTCTAGTCTCTTGGTTGGGAAAGGGGGTAGCGGGACAGTCTTGTTACCAATCTGGTAGATGCGATGAAATGATGGATAGCTCACAATCCTCGAGCTCGGTGTTCTAGTTGGACGGGCCACGGCAGCGCCAGCAGGTCCCGGTGAAGGTGGTCGTTACACGGTCCGCGGCAGCGCCAGCAGGTCCCGATGAAGGTGGAGGTTACAACGGGCCGCGGCAGCGCCAGCAGGTCCCAACGAAGGTGGTAGTTACAATGGTCCGCGGCAGCGCCAGCAGGTCCCAACGAAGGTGGTAGGTACAACGGTCCGCGGCAGCGCCAGCAGGTCCCGACGAGGATGGAGGATGCAGAAGGCCGCGGCAGCGCCAGCAGGCAGAGTGATAGTTCACAGGGCAGGGCTACGGCAGCGCCGGTAGTCCGTCAAGGATGAGTTCTTCTCGGTGTCTCTCGACTCCAGGATACAACTGCCTTCCTGCTCTGGAGCTGCCCCAGTTATAGGTCTGGCGCCCTTTGATGTCCGGACCCTCGCACTTGGAGGTCGGGAGGTCCGGGATGAGGGAGTCCAGACACCCAGCAGGGGGGTGGAGCCAGCGCCCGGGGGAGCTGGGGGGCGATCGGCACCTGGCGGGGGAGAGCCATCGACACTTCTTTCTCCCATCGACCTGCCAAGTGGTCCGTTCACATCCTGGGTGGATGGTGGTGCCGGGATGTCGGGGCCTGGCCAGGCCCAGGGTTAGGGTCGAGCTGAGGCCACGCGGCCTCGTGGTGCAGTGTCCAAGATGGCGGCCGGGCCGGGCGAGGGAGCCGGTAGTGGTTCGACCCCATGATACAGAGAGGTCCGGGGGCAGGAGTCCCGTCTGGGGACGGGGTGCGGGTTGTTTCCGCGGGTAACACCTGGAGGGCCGGGGCTCGGGCCCTGTCATGCGGGGCGGGAGCAAGCCCTTCATGTGGCCTGTCCAACACCCACCAGCTGCACCCCTCTCCTCGAGAGGTGAAAACCCATCGTCCAAGATTTTCCAATGAGAACCCTCCTGTAGGTGGAGCAAGATGAACTAGACCTCCCCCTTACCATTGTAGAGATTCAACAGATTATTACATCAATGCCCTCTGGGAGAACCCCAGCCCCCAGTGGATTCCTTTTAGAGTCTCTCACCTATTGGCCCTGTATGAGGATGCCTTTGACAAAGGACAGTTGCCCAGCAACGTACGGAGTGCAACTATCACTGTTATCCTCAAACAAGCACAAGACCCTCAAGGAGTGTGCCTTTTATCTTCCCATTTCCCTAATCAACCTGGAAGTAAGAAATTCATGCCAAAGTACTGGACACTCATCTGGTCAAGGGGGTGTGCATCATAGTACACGCAGACCAAAATGGATTCATGCTCAGCAGGAACACTAGGCATTGCCTTCGTCATGAAACTAAGGGGTCATTATGATGGCGTGCGGATCGCCACTGCCCGACCGGTGGTGGCGATCCGCACGCCATAAGTCCCCGTCCGACCGCCAATTACCCCCTGCCATATTACCATGGCGGGGGTACCGCGGCGGACATAAAGTCTGTCTGCCACTTTTCTGCCGGAAGGCAATCGTCACTATTGCCTGCCGGGTGGAAAAGGCCCACAATATGATGGCGGTGCCATCCATATAATGATGTGTGCGGTGGGCATGCCTTTCCATGGAGGAGACTCCCATGGAAAGGCATGCGGAGACTGACTTTGGAGGCCCGTTGGGAGCCCTAGGTGGGGGTGGGAGGTGGGTGACTGCACTGGGGGCTACTTGTGGTGCCCCCCTTCATTGCCATACACAAGGTGGCAGGCACAACATGCACCTTTAACATTGCGGCGGGTGCTGTTTACAGCACCGCCCGCCGCAATGTTGAAGGCAAGAATGCGCCCGCCACACGAGCGCATCATAATTTGTCTCCTGGGACCGCTGCACCTCTGGCGGTCAGTCCCATTTCCCGTTACGGTGGCGGGCTTCGTAATGGTGCCATAAGTGTTAGCTTGCGCGCATGAGCTTTCAGATGACGACGCGCTTCTCGTGGATATCGAGCATCCCTTTGACACCGTACACTGATTTTCCTGCTGAGAGTCCTAGGGTGATATGCATTTTGAGCCCCGATTCCTGCATTGGATTTCTACCCATTACACAGATCTGTGGGCTCTTGGTTGGGTGGTGGGGAACCACCTGGACTTAGACCCCAAGATAGTCATACTGGGAATCAAGGACACTTTAACGGAGAACTTTAACGGAGACACTCACATCTTGCACACTCATAGCTACAGGCTGCTTGGTAATGAAGGGAGATCTGGTGAGGCACTGTCGGGGGAATGGATCATTGCGCAGCAATGGAGAAGCTGGGCTACAAAGCACGTGAGGTGTGACAGAAATATGACAAAATCTGGTCTCCCTGGAGCCAGGGTAATTGGCCCTGGACTATTAGTGGGAAGTACTCTATGACATGGTACCTGTAGGAGATAGAAGTGCATACTATGCGAGGTGTTTGAGGTTGCAGTGCAGTTGGAAGCAATGATCAGTCGCCTTACAACACATGTAGGAGCGACTAATATCTTACATTGTATTCACTGGCATATGGTTGTACTTTATTTTTAGTTTGCAAAAATGAATAAAAAGAGTTATAAAAACAATTATTCTACAACGTGGAGCTTCTCATGTTTACTTCCTGTACTAGAACAAATATGTGTTACAATATGTGTGATTTTAATAATACAGCTAGGTGCAACTGTGAACAGGGGAAGTTGTACCAAAGCAACAGTTTAATATGAAAGTCGTTGTCTTACCTGTCGAAAGTACATTCGAGCATTATTCTGCAGGGACATGAAAATACAAGTTTATCCGCGTGATGCAGGTCACTTGGCATTAAATATCACATACAAGATGGATATGAAACCTAAAACCCCTATGTTAGCCAGAGTTTGTGTTCCATTAGTACCATGCATTAAAGTTCAGAAAAACAACTCTATCAGTTCAAACTGAATCAAAAACTACTTACCTTGCTCTCAGTGCATCGCCGACGTCGGGATGTGGCGAGTGTGAGGTAAGTGGTTTTATTTATTTTTTATTTCAGTTTACCTACCCTGTCGTATGTTGTCCTCCCCCCAGCATGACCCTCCTCTGCCCCACCTCACCACTCTTACCTGTGCCGGTCGCTCCTGCAGCTAGTAGAGCATTTGTTGGTTGATAGTATGTCAAGGGCTGCAAACAGATTAAATTAATTCAGGGACCATGAATGCCACTGTCCACTATCATGCGCTATTCATCCATTATGGGAGTCACTACTAATTCTGGCTCTGGTTGAAAACCTTCCTCCCAAGGATCCAAGAGAACCTGAAAATCTACACAATCTGCAGTTGTTTCCCTGCTGCCTGCTCAAATAATGTAGAGGGGTATTGTAATAGTGAGATCAGGCAAATGTTAGCTATGTCTGCTGGGTCTATTCATGGTTTCTTTAGAGCGGGGTGAACTGTACCTGTTTTGAGATCGAAAGGCTCTCTTGTTTCAGAGTAGAGCACAATGGTCAAAAAAGCAAGACATGCAATCAGTGAAATTTATTTTATGGCATGAGACTCACGCTAAATTGGTGAATCTTTACTAAACTACACACAGGCCTGCCCCATCCCACCCTCTTAGACCACCTTTCACTGTGTTTTCAATTGCCATCCAGTTCTGCTCTCTGATCTTCTGACCAGCTACTACAGCTTCTGCATCCAGCAGAATACTGCTTCTGGACGCAGGACTTTAGAGCACCAGAAACTGATGCAGTGCCAGAAATATGAATGATAATAATTATTTTGATGGTTATATTAACATGTGCGCTTTTAATCTACAGATAACAGGCAAAGGTGGGATTGTTCAGAACGGCCAACAAAATATCGATATCACCAGAAACAGTGGTGAGTGTGCAAATAATTTTTCTTTCTTTCAGTTTTCTTTGGGGGTGGGTTACAAGAAGCAAAGTAATCCCCAAAGGGCAGTGGAGAACTGTACATGCAGTAGGATATGTGTGAGACCGGCCTCGTGGTGTGGGCCCTCCCGACCAGCAAGTTACACTACAACCAAGCCGAACCTCGTGGACACGGCCTTCCGGCTCCCGTGGACCAACATCCCGAGGGCCGACCAGATCCCCAAGACGCATGCCTGGCCGAGGGAGAGCGAAACCCCCCAACCCAGACCAGACCGAGAGGCGCCGACCCTGTCACACCTCTGGTCTCTTCCCCGAGGGAGGTTTCGATCGACCACCAGGCCCCCGGTGAGCGGGCGCCTCGCCTGCTGGGCATCTGGAGTCCCTCCCGGACACACCTGAACAGATCAAAGGGCCGAGCGACAGGAAACCCCATCACACCGCCCCCCCAGGCACCAGACCCCTCTCCGCGAAGACTCCGGACTTCAAAGAGGAGGGGGAGTATAACAAGGGGTGCTGAAGGGACGGGAGGCAGAGAAGACCTGGACTGACGAGAGCCTGCTGACTTGGTCGCGGCTCGATCGCTCCCCGAACAAAAGAACGCTACCCGAACTCTGAACCACCTGAGCCCTGCGGACGCTGTCGCGGCTCCCCGAACTCTGAACCATCTGAGCCCTGCTGACGCTGTCGTGGCTCCCCGAACTCTGAACCATCTGAGCCCTGCTGACGCTGTCGCGGCTCCCCGAACTCTGAACCATCTGAGCCCTGCTGACGCTGTCGCGGCTCCCCGAACTCTGAACCATCTGAGCCCTGCTGACGCCGTCGCGGCTCCCTGAACTAAGACCCTCCGGTGCCTGCTGAGTGACTCGCGGCCCGCTCCTCCAAGAGAATCGGCAGAGATTGCCGCGAGAAGCAACATCCCCTCAGCTCGAGGATTGAGAGCTGGGCGCCGGTTACCTCGCAGAGTCACTGAGTGAAAGACTGTCCCGCTACCCCTTTTCCCCTCATCACAAGATCGCTGCCGCTTGTGGCATTAATTCTGCACCTGCCTGCCGGATCATAAAGATCCCTGATAACCACCGATAAAAGCATATTATCTTACAACGAATTACTGTGTGGTGTCCCTCTATCCGAAGAAGAGAGTAAGCGCAGCCTGTGCGATCCTAGGTACGAGACCCTTCCAGGAAGGGCCTCCCTGCTCTTGCTCGGCCTAACTCTGGGTAAGGTGGGCCTCCGGGTGGTCAGGAACACATTCCGCAGCCTCCCCGGGGAACGCCTTCCAACAATATGTAACCAACTTATGGGGGTATAGAGATATGCGGATACTTGTAGACTGTGAACTGAGAACAACTTGGCCCACATATTCTAATGTTCTCCAGTATTGGATTTTTCATATATTCGCATGCTAACTCGTTCCCATCGTCAGGTTGGAAATCATGGCACATGTAGATCCCAATCATACAAGGAACCTTTCAATCGGTATGAGGGTCAAGGCCGACCATATTACTCCCCACAACAAAACGGGTTTGATCAGAAATACACATCCTAGTGGAACCTAAAGCAGGGTTAGGGTAGATTGTCCAGATGTAAGAGGAGTGCTTCTCAATTGCACTCCTGCGACAAAAAAGAACTTCCAGCAGGTGCTCCCCTGCCCACTGTCCCAATCTGAGCAAATATGGAGGAGAATTTCCCTTAGGAGTCCATACCATTGACCAGAACCAATGGGTGCTACAGATTTTACACTCAGGATATACTGTGGAGCTTCTGCAGAAACCACATGCTAAAAAAAACAACTCATTTTCAGTTTCATAGATTAAGGAAAGCTGAATTGACATTAAGGAAAGATAAATGTAGGTTTGGTGTATGTGAAGATTATTATTAAGGTCACCACATTTCAGGGAAGGGAGTATCTTCCAAAAAATAGTTTGTTGATACAATTCAAAAACTAAAGAAGCTAGACAAAATGGAATAAATAGGATAATTTCTGGGAATGGTTGAGTACTATTGCAAGTCTATTTCAAAATAGTCTGACAAAACAGAACATCTGCGGAGGCTATTATGAAAAAAATGTGGGTTTGTCTGGGACGAGAATTGTCAGAAGCTGTTTGAATCTGTAAAAACGGGTCTTGAAAATGCACCATTTTTACAAGGTTTTGTTTCTGGAGAGGAAACATGTGTGGTAACAAATGCTAGCACTAACATGCTTGGTGCAGTGCTGATTCAGAAGAGGGGAGAAGAAGAACATTTGTTTGCCTGTGTATCTCGGTGCCTCAAGGATGCAGAGGTAAACAATTCAGTTATTGAAAAACCGACATTGGCCATATTTTGAGCCCTAAACAAATTCAGAAATATTATTTGGGGTATGAAATTCAAAGAGTTGCCCAACCATAAACCTTTGGGAGAAGTGTTTCGGAAGAAGGG
Source organism: Triturus cristatus (assembly GCF_964204655.1). Lineage (NCBI taxonomy): Eukaryota > Metazoa > Chordata > Amphibia > Caudata > Salamandridae > Triturus > Triturus cristatus. The sequence continues at coordinate 1,700,264,806 of NC_140590.1, forward strand.
ATTGGATGTGGTTTGCTCTCGTATAAGGAGGGGCTGGGGGGCATTACACTACAGGAATATGACTTTGCTGTGGGATATATTCCTGGAGTGAACAACGGGTCAGCAGATTATTTATCAAGATTGGTGGAAGTGGAAGACATTGAGGAGAGGTCAGAAACATTTGTGGATGAAGGGGTTAGTGTATGTGAAGTCACTATGGGAATCATAAAAGATAAGGAGTGGAGAAATGAGGTAGATGAAGATCAATCAATTTCCAAAATAATTGAGGAAGTGGTAGCTAGTCATGGTAAATCATTAGGTAAGCCATGGTCCATGATCCCACATGAGTTATGAGTTAAAAATGTCATGCTAATTTTATGGAACAACGTGAGTACCACCATTGGGTTTAGGTGCCAGATGTCTGAAATCTGCACAGGAAGGTCACATGGGAATTATGAAAACAAAAGAGAGACTAAGATTGCACTTCTGATGGCCAGGGATGGACATGGAAGTAGAGCGGATGGCAGAGTCTTTATGCAGTGCAAAGTAATTGACAAAGCATTGGTGTGTAGACAAATGCCCATGGTATGTAGGAAGCTTCCAAAATGTCCTTGGGATGGAATAGCAATAGACATTATGGGACCTTACCATAGGGGAACATCACATTCCTTATCTTATATTTGTCATAGATCTATACTCTAGGTAGATAGAGTTTACCTGTGTAAGAGTTGTAACATCTGCTAATGTGATGACATTTTTAGATGAGATTTTTAAAAGAGAATGGTATCCCAATTTTATGTTGTCAGATAACAGTCTTCAATTCTGCTCTAAAGAAATGGAGAAGTATTCAATGAACTGTGCTATAACTTACAAATGATGTTCTGTGTATCACCCAGAGACAAATGGTGCAATTGAGAGGGTGAATAAGACATTAAAAATAGCATACAGTTAGCAATAGCTAATCTTTTGAATTGGAAACAAGTACTGCAAGACAGGATAACAGCTTATCGAATGTTTCAACATGCAACTACTGGTAAAACACCTTCTGAGTTGTTTAACAGGAGGGCAGTGAATACTAAGTTTAGTCCAAGATGGATGGTTTGGGGCAAAGGTTTGAAGAGCAGCAGAATTGGAGAGTGGAGAAATAAAGAGTTGCAGCAGCAAGAGCGAAGCAAGAAATACTTTCACCAGAGAAAATGTGTAACAAGTTAAGAATTTGCATAAGCAGCTATAGTAAATATAAAAACTCCTGTAGGTTGTCAACCAGGATCAAAATTCACAAGAGAGAAAAAGGTTGTGAAGTTGTTAAAGACAGATGATGGAAGAATTTGGAACAAAAGTCATGTTGCAACTCTATGGCCTCAGAATAATACAAGAGAAAAGTACAACTATGTAGGGAAGGTGACTACCTTCTCTCATAAGTACTTGCATACTGCCGTCTCTCATGAAGACGTGCAGCCTGATTTTTCTTAAAGAAAGTACAAATATTTTGTCCAGCGATCTATACGGTGAACCAATTTAAGATGTTGTCAGTGATACCTATGTATTAATGGAAAGCTTCACATAAGTCCTGGTGATCAGTAGCATAGACCTTTGTCAAGTGGGTCACCATATTGGTTCACCAATATCAGTGGTTGGTAGATCACCATTTCCTATATGGAAAGTTACATTCTGTGAGCTACAGTTGGGGTGAAACCCTGATTGGTAGAGTTGGACAAGCCTTTGGAGATCAAGGTGCTTTCACAGTTAGTTATCTTTTGTTCTCTCAAAAGCTTTCCCTTAGGAAGAGAGTATGTGTGAAGGGACAGTAAACAGACAGCTCCTCTGGGGCAAGGTTGGATTTTTGAGGAGGCAGCTCATTCGACACATATTCAGGGATGAGAGGAAGAAACCCATGAGGAGAGAGGTGTTGATAGAGGGTAGGTTTAAGGGCCTCCAGATGCCGCAGTTTAATGAAAGATGGTTAAAGGAGACCACGACTATAGTAGGGTGATATTATAATAGAGTGTTGGATGGTGTTCCAGGATTGCTTTGACAAGTGTTTGATGGGATATTAGGTCATGCAGTGCGCCGGGATTTAATGTACATTGCTGTTACATGGGTAGTGGAATTGTCAATGTGACAATGATTGCTTTGGATTGATTAATAAAACGTTCATTAACGTCCATTGATTTCTGTAGGGAATGACAAGGACCAGTGTCTGAACAATTTGAATAATACTTTATTCTCATTGCTAGGCTCGTGGACGGCGTTCATGAAGTAGTTAGCCTTGGTGGTAGCAATGCACTCTTCACTTTGAATTATGTTATTTTGAGGACTGTGATATTTGCAGGGGATTTGGATTCATACCATTTCTTTTCAAGTTTGCCAACGTTTCTTTTGTCGCCATCCTGTTCCTTAATATACCATGCGACAAACAGGTTTGCTTTCAGTTCTTTAGGCACCTCCTTTCTACAGAGCACTAGTGAGAATTACTCAGCATGGAGAGAATCATGTCTCAATCAGAGGTGGTGGCAGGACTGAGTAGGATCTGTATTTGTCCAACAGTGTCTGATGGGTCATTCTTAATCGAATATGTGGTTGTCACAGATGGTTTCGTTGCCAATTTAAAGGGGCCTAAGGTAGGCAATGCAAATAAGAATTGATCAGTTTAAAAGGTTGGGATATTTGCAAGTTTGGGTGGGTAGGACAGAGAATACAAGCTCAAGGGTGTTTCCTTTGGAATGTGTTGCAGCTGTAATATGGGATGTCAGTTGAATGAGGCAATGATGTTGCAGTTTCGCATCATTCATTCTGATCCCCTGGAAGATTAAACTCTCCAGGTTCCATGTTGTTTCATTAAAAAACTAAGTTTCAGGAGATGAAATCAAAGAAATCATAAATGAAGTCTTTGCTTTACACAGATGGGTGTTTGATGAGATGTTAAATGGCAGAGATGTTTGGTGTGAGAGTTCGCCTGTCAGGAGGATGTCCAAAAGAGACACAGGGAGAAAAACCTGTTCAAGATGGTGATGCCTCCTACAGGTTTGTTTGTGTGTGGTTAGTGGATGATTGTACATCTCTCAGAAATGAGGTCCTTCACGATGACATCTGTTGTGAAAGTGCGCCAGGTCAGTGTAATGAAGAGAATGTCTAAATATTTATGGATGATCGACTCAGTTGCATAACCACGTACTAAGCAAATGTTTAAGAGAATAAGGTTTTAAAGGCCAAATGTACGACCATTTTTTTTGGTCACAAACGGGAAATTTGCCCGTTTGCGACTGCAAAATAGGCCCTATTTACAAACCCTAATTTGCAAGTCGGTAACCTATTACCGACTCGCAAAATAGGGGTTTCAACTTGCTATTAGGAAGGGTCGTGCCAAGGGCGTCCATTCCTAATGCCGACTCGCACTTCAATGTAAGATTGTTTTGTTTTTGCAATTGCGGCCGCAAAACCCTTGCAGTCTACCAACCATTTCAAATGGCTGGTAAGCTACTCGCAAACAGGATGGGATCCCCAGGGGACCCCTTACCCTTTGTGACTGGCATTGAAAATATTTTTTAAGAGAAGGCAGTGGTCCATGGGACCACTGCCTACACTTACAAAATTAAACAGTAACGTTTCATTTTTCTTATTTAAATGCATCCCCTTTTCCTTTAAAGAAAATCTAAAAAGCAGTCACAGACATGGTGGTCTGCTGACCCCAGCAGGCCACCATCCCTGGGAGTGCTAGCTATTAACAATGGAGTCGCAAATTGCACCTGCCTCATGAATATTAATGAGGCAGGCTATTTGCGACCCCATAATGAATTGCAAACAGTGTCTGAAACACTGTTGTAAATTCCAATTTGCAAGTCGCAATTTGCGAGTCGCAAAATGATGCAATTTGCAACTCGCAAGTTGGAAGAGTCGTACCCTAAGAGCATAAGAGTGAGCCACGGTGAGTGTGGTGGTTTGATAAGAGGGCTATCTGTGTTTTGTGTGTATGATACTCCAACAAACTGCTAGCCTGTTGTTGGGTTAAGGGCAACGTTGGTTTGCATGGTGAGGATAGGATGCATATAGACATTTTGAGGATAGAAAGACATGATGGCTATCTGCTTTGTCAAGCAGAGAGAACAGAAGCAAGAACCCACACTCAACCAGTCCCAAAATAAATCAAACAGGGGAGTTGCTACTCGTGCTTACCTATAGATCTTTGGACTTTCTCTTGGATGTTCGGGGATTATCACTGAAAAAGAGATGAGAAAAGAGATAGGTTATCCAATGAATCATTTTATATGTGCCAGGGGCCGGTAATAAGATGCCCACCTACTAGTCACTAGTCATTATCCAGACATATTCCCTGGAGTCATGTGGAGCTACAGGGGCACTTCAAACGTAGTTGGTTTCAATTGTCTCACAGGGTGGCACTGAATTTAGTGTTAGTAAAATCTCCTTAGAACAGAATAAGGCAAAGCTCAGATGTCTCTGCTCCATCATCGTTAACATCCCATAATGAGGACTCTGACAGTTTGGAAACATATCTTCTGGGCAGAGATGATTGATGAAACATAGGAATGCTGTTTGTTTTGTCTTGGCAGGCTTGTGGAGTGTGTTCCCTCTCCGCGTGACCCTCAACTCTGACTTTTCACCCTTCGCCCGGATTTTGGGGTACATCGTGCTCAACAATGGGCAGATGGTGGCTGATGTGACTGGGTTTGAAGTGGCTAAATGCTTCAAAAATAAGGTGAGTTGGTTAGGTGTGGGGACTATTTTGTAGAAGAAAGAAGCAGTAGTCAAGAGTTGCAGACGGTCAATGGACGTGTCTTCTTTAATGATACTAGAGGGATGAAAACAGTTATAGTTCATGTATCTGAACATCAGATTGAGGCTTCACTACTCACCTCACCAATGGCAGTAACACACTTTGGAGAGTGAGGCAGTTTGGAAGACTTTTGGCCCCTTTCAATACCTCAACTAGTGGCAAGCCATGTCTGACATCTATGTGCCACTACTCATTTGCTGTTTGTCTTCTTATACTAGGACCTCTGTTAATAGCATACTTGCCACAAGAGGTCACAGCTGCATCATAGTCTGTCAGAGCTCTTCCACAGAGACAAAGTACATAATGGCTATACTCAGGTTGCAGAAACAGACCAGAAATTCAATTGTGAGGGAGATTAAACCCCTGTTCCCACTCCTTAGAGGTGTTGTGTCTTTTTTATAAAGCACTTGAAGGCTGAATTCACTTGTCTTCATCCATAAGCTATCCTTTCAGGAAAAGATGGAGGAAACAGATGTAGCCACTTGATTACTCCCTTTTTATATTTCCTAGAAATAACCCCAAAGGCCAAATTTAAGGAACAGCTAATACAGGCACTAAATAATGAAGAAAAGCATGAACTATGCATGTGACTCCATTTACCGTTTTAAGCACCTAATTAACAAAATGCAGTAATTGTGGCAAAGCTCTGCTCATGGCCTAAAATCCTATGTATTTATTTATATATTTTATTTTTGGTGTACTTGTAAAGCACAAACGATTACCCCTGAAGTGGTTCCCTAGCGCTGGACTGAGAGCTAACCAATTACACAAAAATATGTTTTTAGGTCCCAATGAAAATTTGCCTGGATGGCCTGGTTGGCCTTAGATAGGAGGAAGTAGGGGAGCAGTTTGAACAACTTAAGAACTCAGGAATCCTATGGCACCAACAGTGAAGTCTGTTTTCTACAATGTGGTTGGAAGTGGCTCTCTGAATATCACTCTTGGCTTTGTTGTTGATTCAGTTCTCTTGTTTCTCACCAGGTCACTCTTGGGTTCTCAAAGCAGCAGGATCTCCCAGGTGCCAAGATTCAACTCCAGCTTAGCGCAGCTCCTCTCTCCCTTTGTTCTGTGAGGGCCGTTGACCTCAGTGTCCTTCTACTGAAGCCTGAACAGGAAATCACCGCAGATAATGTAAGTAGTAAGCCCCAAAAAGTCTGTCACTAGAAACAAAACCTGGTAGTCTCAATGTCTGGACCATTCCATACTTATGATAACGCATTCATAGAGCTTTAATACATACTCATACTCACGCTGAGGAAGCTAAATGGGTTTCATGATGAGTTTTCATGGAGGTGTATTGAAGCCTCACTTATATGTTGTGGTTCAATAAGGTAAAGATTGCAGCAGTCCAAAATGGACATAGTGTTTTGGTGGGTTTCCATATAGATGTATGGATGACTAGCCTCTATGGTGTAGAAGGTGCTGATGGAATGACATAGTTTTCATTGATGTACAATGATTGTTCTGCTCCAGATGGAATTGGTCCTGTGGTGTTAGGTGGATTTCCATGGAGATGTATTGATGTCTACCTTCTATATAAGATTTCGATGAAGTATAAGATTGCATCCGTCAGAATGGACATAGGGCCTGAGTATTAGACAGCTGTTTTTTCCAACCCCTGTGCAAACCCCTGTTTGTGCACAGATCGAATTACGAGTTGAGTTATATTTAACACATCGGCTGCATAAAGTACTCACACCTTGGTTACATTTTGGCAGGTCAAACCTGCCGAAAATGTAACAGGGGAAAACCATACAGTAATTACCCTGTCATGCAGGTTTTGGTGTGCTAAACTCTGCATGTTATTCTCCACAAGCTCATAGTAGATGCTATTTATCACACCCGATAAATAACAAACCCAGTGGTATCATTATTTCCCAGTTGTGATATATAGAACCTATACTTGTAATGAGGCCATTAGTTTTTCGTTGCCTTTCCATAAAGATATATGAATGACTAACTTCTATGCTGTAGAAGGTGCTGGAGGAATTACAAGGTTTCCATTGAAGTACAAAGATTGTAACACTCCAAAATGGTAGTGGTACTATGGTGTTAGGATGAATTTTGCTGAAGATATACAATATGTCCATGAGAGGCAGGGTGCGGGTGTTGTACTGGAGCATCTGTGGATATGTGGTATTGATTATTGTGTGTTCTGAAGAAGATCCAGATTTTAATGTCTATAGTAATCACAGGTCTCCAACTCAAGAATGTACTGTAGAAGTAGTGTGGGTCTCATTGGCACTGTAAGAAGGATTTACATCCATTTTGGAGAAGGTGCTGAATAGCTAAGATGAAGAAGACATACAATTGTATTAAGTAAACCGCTGCACAGGTGCATAGCTTGCTGAGTGGTGGATACTTCACAATGTATTTGTGGTATCTATGCTAAAGAAAATGATTTCATCCAAGCCATGAATAAAAGTTGCCAATGTTATGGGAGATCTTGAAATGGTAAGAGAGGGTTCAGGAAAACGTATAGAATTCTAATCATATAGTTTTATTGATAGGAGTATCCTTCGCACAGCTCTCAATCCTCGAGCCAGGGGACACGGTACAGGCTTGGGTCCAGCCGGACCAGGGTATTCTCGAGCCGCAACCACATCCGCAGGGCTCCGGTAGGAAGGAACTGTCAATCGGGAGATCTTCGGGGAGCCGCGATTCACTCGGCAGGCTCAGTTGGTCTTAGAGTTTGGGGGGAGCCGCGAGTCTCTCAGCGGGCTCCGATGGTCTTAGAGTCAGGAGGAGCCTCGAGTCTCTCAGCAGGCCCCGATGGTCTTAAGGTCAGGGGGAGCCGCGAGTCTCTCAGCAGGACCCGGGGTTCGTAGTGTCTCGGGAGCCGCGACGACGTCAGCAGGGCTCAGATGGTTTCCAAGGATCAGGTAGTGTCCTTCTTTGCAGGTTCGTCGAGCCGCAACCAGGTCCGCAGGGCTCTCTTAGTTCCAGGTCTTCTCTACCCCAGTCCCCTCAGCACACCCCTGTTATACGCCTTATTATCTTTGAAGTCCGGCGTCCACACAGAGAGGGGTCTTGGCTTCTGGGGGCGGTGTTGGGATTTCCTGCCGCTCGGCTCTTTGATCCTTTCAGGTTGGCCTGGGAGGGACTCCAGACACCCAGCATGCGGGGAGCCAGCTCCCTGGGGGTCCGGAGGGCGATCGAAACCCTCTGTTGAGAGGAGGTCAGAGGTGTGACAGAGACTACTCCTCCCTGTTTTGCTTGGGGGAGGTTCCCTCTCCCTTGGCCGGGCATGGCGCGTTCAGGGTCTAGGTTTCGCTGGGGCCCCGGGCCGGCCATCGGGACATCAGGACATGGTGGCCAGGGGTCTTTGGTGGCTACGGGGTGGGAAGGACAGGCGGCTATAACCCGGGACCAGGGGTGGTGTATGGGTTGGGTCTGGGGGCTAGTGGTCAAGGAGACCCACGCCACGAGGCCGGGCCCCACACGCGTCCCCCCCAGCTGAAAGTCGGGGAGAACTACCCATCCTCTTGGGGGTTCTCTTCGCTGAGGCGGAAGAATCGGGACAGGCCATCAGCATTGGCGTGGTCAGTACCTGGGCGATGCTCTACGGTGAAGTCCCTCCCCTGGAGGGAGATCGACCATCGCAGCAGTTTGGGGTTTTCTCCTCTCATTTGCATCAGCCACCGTAAGGGTCGGTGATCTGTTTGTACTCGGAAGTGGGTTCCGAACAAGTAAGGCCGTAGTTTCTTTAGTGCCCAGACTACTGCGAAGGCCTTTCTCTCAATGGTGCTCCACCGTCATTCCCGGGGTAGTAACCTTCGGCTGATGAAGGCTACAGGCTGGTCTAGGCCCTTCTCGTTGAACTGTGAGAGGACGGCCCCGATTCCGTGCTCCGAAGCGTCCGTCTGGACTACAAACTCCTTGGAGTAATCGGGGGCTTGGAGCACGGGGGCCGTACACATCGCGGTTTTTAGGGCATCGAACGCCTCTTGGCAACGGGAGGTCCATTGTACTCTCTTCGGCTGTTTCTTGGAGGTTAGCTCTGTGAGGGGGCCTACTATGTGTCCTCTGCCCCGCTTCTTGTGGCTGGTATTGAAGGTTTACATTTTTGCTTCCAGATTAACCCTGCTTATGCTTTGGCTGGCATTCTTATTTATCGACCGCCTGCATGTGCAGCGACCGCACTGCAGTCTTTATGTGATCTGATTATCCAAAAATCAGTAGTCTATTCCAACTTCTTGGCTCTGGGTGATTTTAACCTTCATATTGATGACCCAGATTGCGTCCAAGCGTCGCAATTTGTGGCCTCTCTAGAGGGGGCTAACCTTGTACAAGGGGTGCTCTCCCCAACACATACTGCAGGACACACCCTAGACCTTATTTTTTCTAATCTTAATAACACTGTAATAAGGCCCCCACTGCCACTGACCTGGTCGGACCACTTTTTAGTCCCGTTCTCTATTACTCTCCCGTTTGCTAAACTGGCCAATAGCATCCAGGTCGTGCATAAAAGAGACTGGAAAAAACTGTCTGCAGAATTCTTAAGTCCCAGATTGAGAGATAGTTATCCCCAGCTGTCTCAGGACCCCAATTCTGACGCAGCCTTGCTACATCAATGGATTGCGGACGCAGTGGAGGCTGTTGCACCAATCAGAACAGGGAAACCCGCTAGAAGCTCTCCCTCGGCCCCATGGTTCTCTGCTATACTGAAGGAACAAAAAAGTAAATGCAAAAAGCTAGAACGCCATTGGAGAGCAGCCTACTGCGACCTAGCTAAAGTGGTTTATAAAAAAGCGACTAAAGAATTTCATAAGGCTTTAAAAATTGCCAGACGGGACTATCTTGTTGCTCGCATCCAGAATGCAGATCACTCCTGCACAGAAGTTTTTAAAGTAGTCCAATCTTTTTTTAAACCTAAGGCAAGTGAGTTGGAGGTCTCAGCGTCCGTTGAACAATGTGAAAAAATTGCCAGTTATTTTGATGACAAAATCTCTAGGGTTTATGACTTTTTTTACCCCCTCTGAGGTCACTGTGCAACTGGACACTCCAGTAGATGACGGTAAGTGGGTAACACTCTTAAACTTTAGTCAGATTTATCATCAAGAGGCATTAGGGGAGCTACAAAAATGTAGGTCGGGTGCGCCAGATGATCCGTGCCCGCCAAAATTTGGGAAAATGCTAGCTCCTTCTTTGACCGAGGGCCTTCTTCACATTTGGAATACCTCTCTAGAGACAGGCATCTTTCCCGATTCCTGGAAACATGCAACTCTTCTCCCCTTGAAGAAGAAAGAAAACGGTGATCCGGGGGACCTCAGTAACTTAAGGCCTATCTCCCTGCTCCCGGCCCCGGGAAAGATGCTAGAGAAATTGGTTCAGCGTCAACTGACCTCTTTTTTAGAGCGGAATCAGGCTTTTCACGATACCCAATCTGGTTTTCGGGCAGGTTTTAGCACTGAGACCGCTCTCCTTGAGGTGGCAGAGTCGGTAAAATGGACATTGGATACAGGAGCTTCGGCGTTGCTGGTGCTCCTGGACCTGTCCGCGGCGTTTGATACTGTGGACCATGCCATCCTAATCCAGAGATTACAAGATGCAGGGCTTGGTGGGACGGTGTTAGTTTGGGTACAATCTTACCTAGCGGGCGGTCCCAGAAAGTGGCTTTGCAATCTTATGTATCTAGACCTAAGCAAATCAGGTGTGGCGTTCCACAGGGCTCTGCCCTTAGCCCCATGTTGTTTAATGTCTATCTAGGACCGCTTTTCACACTTATTGCCAACTGGGGGGTCAAAGCGATTTCTTACGCCGATGACACCCAGCTGATCTTTCCATTTAAGGAGCGGACGGCAGACACTTTCAGGAATTTCAAGGGCTGTTTACAAGACATTGCTCGTTGGATGAATGCAAAAAAATTAAAGCTCAACGCCGGTAAAACCGAAGTTTTGTTTTTCGGCAAGGGATTAGCTCCTGATCCTGGATTGTGGTGGCCATTAGAGATGGGGGTACCACCTATTCCTAGCTTGTGTGCTAGGAATTTAGGTGTGAAATGGGAGACGAATCTCTCACTCTCGGCTCATTTTAAGCAGGTGTCTTCTGGCTGTTTTAGCACTTTGAAAAATCTGCGGAGAATCCTCCATTTTCTACCGGAGGGTTGCCGGAAATCCATAGTACATGCTACAGTCACGTCCAGGTTGGAGTATGCAAATAGTCTATATCTTGGTCTACCCAAATATGCCATTGGCCGCCTCCAGATGATTCAGAATGCGGCTGCGAGACTGGTGTTACGAATTCCTTTTAAACACCATGTCTCTCCGTATTTACAGAAGCTCCATTGGTTGAAGGTGGAGAAACGAATCCAATTCAAGGCCTTGACTTTGACATATCGGGCTCTTAAGGGAAATTGTCCGCAATATTTAAAGCAAAGAGTGTGTTTATACAAACAAACTCGGATGCTACGATCAAACTCCCAGACTTTGCTGCAAATCCCTCGTTTTGAGAAGGCTCGCCTGGGAGGGAGGACCTTCACAGTGGGTGCTGCATCACTATGGAACACCCTACCAGAACCTTTGCGGCAGGCACATACTGAATCTAGTTTTAGGAAAGCACTAAAAACTTGGCTTTTCTAGGCTCTCTCTCACGCTGGCTGTAATTCTGCTGTGCTTTAGCGCCGGGACACTCCTATTTGGGGTAGCTGTCGCGCTCTATAAAATGCTTAATAATAATAATAATAATACTATGCTGCCATAGTTTTTAATGAATCTTCAGTAGTAGCCGGTGAGGCCTAAGGAGGCCCGGACTTCGGTCTGTGTCGCTGGGGGCTCCCAGGCCAAGATGGCGTCGATCTTGGGCTGGAGGGGGGCCACCTGCCCGCTCCAGACCTGGTGTCCCAGCTAAACCACGGAACCTTGTCCAATTTGACATTTGCTGGCTTTGACGGTTAGGCCCGCTTGGCGCAGGGCCATCAGCACCTGTCGGAGGTGCTGGAGGTGTTCGGCCCATTGGGAGCTGAACACCGCAATGTCGTCTAGGTACGCGGCGCTGAACTCTTCCAGCCCGGCCAGGACCCTGTTGACCAGCCGCTGGAAGGTGGCCGGGGCATTTTTCATTCCAAAGGGCATGACTCGGAAGCGATAGTGCCCATCTGGGGTGGAGAAGGCGGACCGCTCCTTGGCTCCCTCGGTGAGCGCAATTTGCCAGTATCCGCAGGTCAAGTCGAAGGTGCTGAGATGGTGAGCAGCCCCCAGGCGGTCAATGAGCTCGTCTGCGTGGGGGATAGGGTGAGCATCGGCTCGGGTGACCGCGTTGAGCCCCCGGTAGTCCACACAGAACCTTAGTTCGGGGCGACCCCCGGGGGCCGCTGCTTTCGGAACCAGTACCCCGGGGCTAGCCCATTGACTGTCGGAGGGTTCGACCACCCCTAGGGCTAGCATCTTGGCTACCTCGGCCTGGATGCAGGTCTGGACCCTGTCAGGGACGCGGTAGACTCTGTGCCGTACGGGCGGGCTGTCTCCGGTATCCACGTCGTGGACACACCAGTCGGTGACCCTGGGGGTGAGGGAGAAGAGGTCTGCGAATTGCCCCAATAGCTGGCGGCAATCGTCGTATTGTTGGGGGGGTGAGAGAGGAGGAAAGTCTCACTCCTTCTATAGAGCCATCCTTCTCTTTCGCGCACAGGAGGTCCGGGAGGGGCTCGGTGTCCTCCTCGGCCCCATCGTCGGTGGCCAGGATCAAACTCAGCTCCGTCCTCATGAAGTGAGGTTTGAGGCGGTTCACGTGGAGGACCCGGAGGGGGTTCCGAGGGGACTGGACGTCAACTAAATAAGTGACTTGACTCTTTCGCTCTACGACCTTGAAGGGTCCAGTCCATTTGTCTTGGAGAGCGCATGGTTTCACCGGGGCCATCACCCAGACCTGTTGGCCCGGCTGGAACTCGACCAGAGTGGCATTCTGGTCATACCAGCACTTCATCTCCTCCTGGCTAGTCTCGAGGTTTGCTTCGGCGAGCTCTCGGAATTTCCGAGTCTGGTTGCGGAGCACCAAGATGTATCGGAATACATCTTGGGGGAGCCCTCGGGGTGCGGTCTCCCAGCCCTCCTTGACCAGGCTCAGGGGTCCCCGGACGGGGTGCCCATAGAGCAATTCAAATGGGCTGAACCCCAGGGATTTTTGGGGAACTTCCCGGTATGCGAACAGGAGGCAGGGGAGGAGAACGTCCCACCTGCGACGGAGGGGCTCTTCGAGGCCCATGATCATCCCCTTCAGGGTCCGGTTAAACCGTTCCACTAGACCATTGCCTTGGGGATGGTACGGGGTGGTGAACTTGTACGATACCCCGCATTGCTGCTATAAGGACTTCATGTACTTCGAGATAAAGTTAGTGCCGTGATCACTCACGACCTCGCGGGGGAACCCCACGTGGGAGACTATCCCCATCAAGGCCCGTCCCACCACGGGGGCCATCACGGTTCGGAGGGGAATGGCCTCGGGGTAGCGGGAGGAATGGTGCTCCAGTACAAGGATGAACCGGGGGCCTTGGGCGGTCCTTGGGTCCAGAGGTCCCACGATGTCTATCCCCACCCGCTCGAAGGGGGTACTAACGACGGGGAAGGGTTGTAGTGGCGCTTTGCGCTTCCCGCCACTTTTTCCGCTGGATCGGCACGTGGGACAGGAATTACAGTGGGCTTCGACATTAGCTCGCATCTTGGGCCAATAGAAGTGGGTGACTAAGCGATGATAGGTTTTGTCATGGCCCAAGTGTCCCGCCAGGGGTACATCGTGGGCTAGGCCCAGGAGGAAGTCTCGGAATCGCAGAGGTACCACCAGTACCCGGGCCGATCCTAGCTCGGCAGACTTCTGCTCACTGTACAGGAGGTCGTTTTCCCAATACACCCAATGGGTTCCGGACTTTTCGCCCGCTGCCTGGGCTTCGGCCTGCTGCCGGAGTCCGATGAGGGAAGGTCAGGCGGCTCGTTCTCTGCAGAACTGTTCCCGGGAGGGGCCCCCCTCGGAGCGCCATTGCGCCAACTCGGACAGGTCACCTAGCTCCGTCATTTGCTCGGGGTTCTGATATACTGGCCCGTTGTCGGGGAGGGACTCCCCTTCCGGGGGGAGGTCATCGGGCTCGGGTAGCCTGTCCCGTCCCTCAGGGATGGCGGCTGGGTTCAGGGTTTGGGCCTCACCTCCCTCGAGGGGAGGCGATCGGGCTGACATGGAGCGCGTGGTAGCGCACACCCATTCGGGTAGGCCCATCATTCCTAGGTGGGCCCTTCGTTCCACATGTCCCCACAGGGAGCTCTCGAGGCAGTCTACGGGCTGGGAGGTTCGGACGGCCACTCTCAATTTACCGGTTACTCCCCCCCATTCAAAGGGTACCAGGGCCATCCGGCAGAGGCTCTCGGAATTGTCCGAGGATATAACTGGACAGAAGATGTCGGGAAGTATCTGGTCTTCGGCTACCAGGTGGCAGTGGACCGCGGTGACACTCGCCCCGGTGTCGCGGAGGGCCTCGATGCGGTGCCCGTTGACCGTCACCTGCTGTCGGTATTTCTTGGTGTTGGCGGGTAAGGCAGTTCCGGAAACCATTTCTCGGTCTCCTAGGGAGACCAGGGCCATGGCTGCCGGCTCCCACTCCTCGGTGTCCTCTATCTCCTCCCCTAGGGCCACGATGGCCATCTGTCGGGCTGGGGGAGCGGTCGCTGCGGCCCGTTGGTACCTGGGACATTGGGGGTCACTGGCGTACTGACCCGTCTGTTGGCAACGGTAACATGTGATCTTGTCTCGGGGTCCCTGCCTCCCCGGGGGCCCCGTGCTGGCTGGAGGTGGTGCTGGAAAGTGCGGGGGTTGGTTTCTGGGGGGACTATGCTGGGGGCCTGCCTGGAATTCCCTCAGTCTTCCCTGGTTTCCCCCACCCCTCTGGCGGGGAGGTCCCTGACTGTGGCGGCCGTAGTCTCCCACGGGGCCCCGGGGGGCCCGGGTGTTCACCCAGCAGTCAGCTTCAACAGCCAGTTTCCTCGGATCTGTGAGCTTGCTGTCGAGGAGGTGCTGGCGTGACTCTACAAAGCAATTTGCGGACAAGTTTTCCCATGTGATCAGGTCGAACAGCTCCTCAAAGGTGGAGACCTTGCTGCCCTTGATCCACCCATCTAAGGCTCGGCTGTAAAAGTTCACGTACTCCACCCACGTAGTACCGTGTATCTTTTTGCAGTCTCGGAACCTTTGCCGGTACATCTCGGGGGTGAGTCCATATCTCGCTAACAGGGCCTCCTTCATGTGGCTGTACGAATTTAGCACAGTGGAGGGCAGGTCCAGCAGGGTGTCTCTCCCCTCGCTCAGGAACTGGCCCCACAAGCCAGCCCCCCAATCCTTCTGTGGGACTCGGTGGGAGGTCATGGCGACCTCGTAGGCCTTGAACCATTGCTGGATGTCGTCGTTCTTGTAATACTCTTTCACCACATCCTTGGGGATGTGGACCTTTGGTTCCACCGGGGGAGAGGTCCCTTGATTCCCCGGGGGTCTGGATTCCTCATTCTTGGCCTTGAGCTCGATCTCTTTTAGGATGCGCTCATGCTCCAGTTGCAGCTTTTTTTCTTCGTGCTCTCGCTGGCGTTTCTTCTCTTCAAGTTCCCCTTGTAGGCGTAATTGTTCTACAGCTAACTTTTTCTCGGCTAATTTTAGCTCTCCCTCTATCTTTAGCTTGGCCAGTTCTAGTTCGTGGCTGCGGCTCCTTTCCCGGTCTGCCAGTTCTTCTGGGGACAGGCCACCCTCTGGGGCGTTGTTCCTTACCGGGGTGCTTCGAAGCTCGTTCGGCGGCTCCATCCGTCGACCGCCTCCTTCAGTTTGGGGAAGGGAATCTCCGGACTCTACTCTGGCCTTCAATGCTTTCTGGAAATCTTCTTTGGTGCTTAATCCTGTGGTAGCGATTCCAAGGTCTTTGCAAAACTGTTTTAATTCTCGGTGCGTATACTCTTCCAACCGGTCCTCTCGGAACGTAGAACTCGCGTTGGTTCCTGTGGTACTCATGGCGGTTCCTTCTTCCATCTTTGTTCGGTAGTGCATCAGCCGTTTACTGTACGATCTCTAGGTGTCAGCTCGGATCCCGTCGCCTGCCACCAAATGTTGGAAGGGGCGATCCCAGGGGGGTTTCGGAACACGTTCCTGACCACCCCGTGACCCACCTCTCTCAGAATCAGGCCGAGCACCGGCGGGGAGGCCCTTCCAGGAAGGGGACTCGTACTTTAGGATCGCACTCGCTGAGCTGGCACTACTTGACAAAGGGACACCACATAGTAGGGTTCAGTAAACGGAGATCTTTATCTAAGATTCTTTGGATCTTTATGATCCGCAAGGTAGTCTTTGGTCAATACAACAAGCGTGGTAATTCCTTGACAAAAGGGGGTTGGGGTAGCGGGACAGTTCTAGGTTCAGAGTCAATGCCGAGTATCCTTTGCACAGCTCTCAATCCTCGAGCCGGGGGACACGGTACAGGCTTGGGTCCAGCCGGACCAGGGTATTCTCGAGCCGCGACCACGTCCGCATGGCTCCTGTAGGAAGGAACTGTCGATTGTGAGATCTTCAGGGAGCCGCGATTCACTCGGCAGGCTCAGTTGGTCTTAGAGTCAGGAGGAGCCGCGAGTCTCTCAGCAGGCCCCGATGGTCTTAAGGTCAGGGGGAGCCGCGAGTCTCTCAGCAGGCCCCGGGGTTCGTAGTGTCTCGGGAGCCGCGACGACGTCAGCAGGGCTCAGATGGTTTCCAAGGATCAGGTAGTGTCCTTATTTGCAGGTTCGTCGAGCCGCGACTAGGTCCGCAGGGCTCTCTTAGTTCCAGGTGTTCTCTACCCCAGGCCCCTCAGCACCCCTTGTTATACGCCTTATTCTCTTTGAAGTCCGGCGTCCACACAGAGAGGGGTCTTGTCTTCTGGGGGCGGTGTTGGGATTTCCTGCCGCTCGGCTCTTTGATCCTTTCAGGTTGGCCTGGGAGGGACTCCAGACACCCAGCATGCGGGGAGCCAGCTCCCTGGGGGCCGGAGGGTGATCGAAACCCTCTGTTGAGAGGAGGTCAGAGGTGTGACAGAGACTACTCCTCCCTGTCTTGCTTGGGGGAGGTTCCCTCTCCCTTGGCCGGGCATGGCGCGTTCAGGGTCTAGGTTTCGCTGGGGCCCCGGGCTGGCCATCGGGACATCAGGACATGGTGGCCAGGGGTCTTTGGTGGCTACGGGGTGGGAAGGACGGGCGGCTATAACCCGGGACCAGGGGTGGTGTATGGGCTGGGTCTGGGGGCTAGTGGTCAAGGAGGCCCACGCCACGAGGCCGGGCCCCACACTCTGTAGCTGTTAAATCATGATATTGTAGCATTGCAAAGAAATACTACAATTATCCTTCTAGTCACCCATCTCATATGGCATGCTTTACATCGCCGTGGTAACAAATCCAGAAGCTTGTGATGCTTGATGAGGATGGCACCCGAATGCATCTGTGAGTAATGAGCAAAAAGGGACTCAGATCTCCACATTAATCACTCAGTCACTAATGCAAGATTTGAAAAAGGTTTCCTTATGTTAAAAAGGGCCAGATCCGACCTGCTGTACCATGTGCTTGTTTTGCAAACCAAAGAAACAGTCAAATTAGGCGTAGTCTTTTCTACAATTGTTGCTACCTTTGTTTTATCCATGACAATGTTTTGGTAGATTGACCTAATTTGTACATGAAAACTACATTTTTGGAACCTAGCCTATAGTCAATGTTACAGGACCCACCATAGCTGCTCCAACACTGCCTCCAATCACCCCTGACCTAGCTCTTGCTCTGCATAGCTCTATATGGACTACTCCACCCCCTCCATTTATTGCTTTAATAAAAATGCATATGCTCTGATCCTCCATTGCCCTCACTTCTTGCACTATAGCTACCTCTGTTTTGAAGCACACTGTTTGTTCATAGCCCGCTTTGTGCTATATAAGTCTGCACACAAAAAACTAGACCTTCTTTAACATGCTGTTAATGTTCCTCCCCTTTTTAAACTCTGATAAATGTTTCTTCTGTTGAATCCTGAGGGTTGCAAGGCTAACCAAGACAAGATAAAATGATCCTAAAGTTTATGATGTTGATTACGTTAAGCTGAATTACTCTTAATGTGAACATCGATTTCCATTTCCTATATATCTGTGTGGTGAGTTATTCAAGCCTATGTTAGTTTAGAACTGTCAGCCGGTCTCACTCACTACTTCAGCATTTTTTTGCCTATTCATCAATTATTTTACTGTTCGGGCTACAGGTCCTCAATGACCCAGAGCCAATACTTTCCAAACTGGAGTTAATTCACTTAGTTGACCTTCAATGAAAGTGTTCACCTGGATTAAGAACACTGAAGGGCACTCTGAGTCTACAAATGACCACACACATTTTATTGTTGATTGTGATGGTGTCGCTTGTGGATTATACATCTGATAATGGTTTTCATCTGTATTATCACGTTGGTCAATAATGCATATGAAATCAAGGACGTGGAGATCAGCCCCACTTTACCGACTCATAGGGCATATTGACTTGGACCACACCATAATACTACTTCATTTGGAAGGTCTTGAAAGATTTTTTTACCAATGATTAGCAAGCCTGGAAAAGTTCAAAAGGCAGTTAGTGGAAAATGGAAGCACGTTTCAGCCATGCAGATAAAAGATGCATAAGAAAGTATGATAGCATGGAATCTAATGTGTTGTATGACTGAGCACATTAAAGACACATAAGTAGGCATTAACTGATGGAATTAGCTGTATAATACACAACCGACAGTCGTAAAACTAAATAGTGGTGGTTGACATTTAATGCTTCCTCAGTGCATTAGATCTTCTGCGAATGTCCTCACCAGCTGGAGTGTTCTAAAGTAACACAAGGCACATTTTTAGCTTTCTCCAAAGCCTTTGGGAAGTGAAAGGGTACTGATCTAATGTAATTGTCAATCAACCTAATGGATCACTTTTGTTGAAAACTGTTTAACTGTAGCTAAGATATTTTTATCCTGATCACTTAAAATATCATGAAAAAACTGGAACTTAAGAGTCTTCCTACCAGTGCACCTTTGCTATGAATTGCTTAAAGAGTGCCACTAATCAATCACATATCATATTCCCTATTTTGTTGTAATTGAACTCCATCTGATAGGAGTACACATTTCTGTATTGATAATGTACTGGTCTTCGTCTTGAAGCCCTCACCATATTGGGCTCTCATTCTGAATAATGAGTGTGACTCAGAATATTGCACCTACACCGAGACTAAAAATATTCTCTCAGGGGATCTCCACTGATAACAACAAGCACTGAATAGTCCTACCCATGTCCATGGACCCCGGAGCAGTTCTTTCAAAGTCACATCCACTTTGCCTTACTTCAGAAAGTCCAGTAGACATATAAAGCAGACTTGTTACACTTTGCAACCTTAAAACAGGTTATACCTCGGTGGCCGCCTGGAAGAATGGCCTTGACTTTTGTATGGGGCTGGAACAACCCATTTTTGTGGCCCGGGGTTGTCCGCGAAAGTACTATAAGATCTGGAAGAGGTAGGCGGACTACCGGGGCCTGTGGTTGGAGCCCCCTGTGGCGGCTGATGATCTCCAGGTGGGGGTTGGGTAGCCATACTATGTTGGAGTGTGCACCGTTGGGGGACGGAAGTCACGGGTGGGCGAGGGGGTTCCGGGTGCGGTGGGCCCCTGCTGGGGCGGATAGCTTGTCATTCCTGTTTTTTTTCTGTGATCACTGGGTGTTGGTTGGTCTGTGGGTTGTAGGTAGTCGAGCGCAACTCGTGGGGGGGGGGTGGGGGGGGGGGGGAATCCGAGTTCACACTTTAGCTCAAAGACTATGTATGCTTTCTTTTGTTTGGGAGTTATGTTCTTTTGCTCTGAAAAATGTCCTTTGCGATGTGTTACTGTGTATTTCTATGCGGCAGTAGTCTCTGGGTTACAGAGCCCTGCTTCCAATGTGCAAATGACAAATAAAATCTGTTGTTAAAAAAAAAACAGGTTATATATCCAATCTTAAAGAATTACTTTAAAAGTTAGAAAGAAAAAAGGGTAATACCCTTAAAGGTCACTTAAGTAAAATGAAAAGTGACCTTTTAAAAAAGGCCTTTACAAACACTCTTTACTTGTTTTTAAAGTAAGAGATGGGGCAATACATAGTAATGTAGCTGTAAAGGCTGCAGCATTGTGAACAGTGAGCATCAGTGCCCCATCATGCCCAACAGATAGCAGTTTGCTAAACTATTTTTCCAGCTCCTGCTGACAGGATCCTGGAGCAGACCTCTACCTTTTTTTAAGGTTGTTCACCAAAGTTTTTCCTCTGTAGCTTCTAAGTGTAGCTTGTTAGTGTACTGTGGGTTAACGCAGAGAGCCTGAAGCTCTGTCACTCGCTGCACTGATGTTATGGTGACAAAGGAACACCATCTTGATGGTGAGAAGCCACAGGGGATAGCTGTGAACTGGTTCAAAGGGAGAACACATCAAGTAACTGAGGACGACCAAGTTAAGGTCCCACTATGACATGACAAAGGGAGGTGGAGCAAACATATTTTATAGACCTTTCAAAGAACGCATAACAACTGGCCCCATGATCCCACCCTGCCCTGTTTATTGCAATACCACATGGTGATGGTGTTGTCTGTAAGCACCAGTACTAGCCTAACCTTGATGGATAGAAGGAAGGTCTTCAACGACAAGTGAATGGCCCTCAGCTCTTGAAGGTTGATCTGGAGCATGGACTCTGGCAGAGACCTATGGCCAGAGACCTCTGATCTCCACCTCTCCCAGGTGGCCTTTCCAACCCAGCAGGGATGCATCAGTCACCACTTTCAGCTTTGGATGAGATGGGGGGGTCTGCTGCTGACCTATTCATGGTCCAGTAACCACCACTGTAGATCCCTTACAGTCTCCTTCGAAATGTAGATGGGGTTGGCAAGGTCCCCTTGATGTTGGGCCCAATGAGACTTCAAATGCCACTGCAGAACCTGCTTATGCTAACAAGCATGCTGAACAGGCAGGATGCCGGAGGTCATCAGTCCCAGCACCTCAAGAGTCCACCTCACTGAGATCCATGGCCGAGGCTGAACGATGGGGATCATAGCCTGAATGTCTTAGCCTCTGCTTTCTAGGGGAGAGCATTGAACTGTGTCCAAAAAACACCAATGAAGGGAATCATCTGAGAAGGAGTTTGGTGTGACTTTGGCATGTTGATAGTGAACCTCAGAGATGACAGGAAGTTCTCCATATTCTGGAGGCTGCTGATGACTGCCTGGGGCAAGCTGCTCTCAATAGCCAGTCGTCGAGAATGGGAGAGACGGGGACCCCTTACAACTGAATATGTGCTGCTAACATAGCCATCACTTTTGTGAACACCTGAAGGGTGCTGGTGAGACTAAAGGGCATCACAGCAAACTGGAGATGTCTCTGTCCCCTACCACAAGTCTCAGGTACTGTCAATGGGCCTGCAGGATGGGTATATGGAAATAGGCATCCTACAGATCCAACGCCGCAATTCAGTCTCCAGGATCAAGGGCAGATTCGACCTGGGCCACTGTGAGCATTTTGAATGTTGAAGGTGTTGAGAGGGCACAGGTCTAAAATAGGGCAAGGGCCTCTGTCCATCCTTGCATCAGAAATTAGTGGGAATAAAAACCACAACCTACGTCTGGTGCAGGCACTCTCCCAAAATCCCCTATGGCCAAAAAAGCTTGACTTACGGCCATAAGAAAGATAGATATTCCTCTGTCAGTTGTTCCGGGGACAGTGGAAGGTGCAGTGACAGAAAATAAAGAGCAAGGTGTAACCCTTCTGCACTACCTGCAGGACGGACCTGTCTGATGTTATAGTCTGCAATTCCCAGCAAGAATCGTTGGATCCTGCCTCTAACCGAGTAGCTGTGCTCCACTAAGTTCACAATAAATGGGTTTGGCAGGTGGAGTTACTGGGGGACAGTGGGTTTAGCAGCACGGTGACCCTGACTGTGGGGTCAGTGGCTGCCACGGGCTTGTCAGTGAAATGGCCGGGCACGTTAGTGAGGCTGAAGAGGCTGGCAATATGGGGTACCTCTGACAAAACCGTGAAAGGAACAATAGGGCTGCTCCAAAGTGGAACCTGCCTTGTCCCCAAAGAAGCGACTCCTGTAAAAGGCATGTCCATAAGTGACAACTGACCATTGCCTGAGAACCTCGTTGATTGTAGCAGGCCTGGTGACGAATGGCAACACTGGTTCCAGTGGCTCTCTTGATGTATTCAGTGGTATACAAGCCACAATGAATTGTGAACTTGGCTGTGTCACAACCATCCAGTATGGCTTGAGTCAAAACAGGTTGGAGATCTTCCAGAGACACCTTGGAGAACTTCAGCAGCCATCCAATTTCAAAGAACATGAGAGTAGTGGCCATGAAAGCAACTGTCATTAGAGGACCTGAGGGATAAGCTGGTGGAGGAAGATCTGCTCTTCCTAAACGTCTACACTCATTGTACTCCCTATTGCGGGGAGAAGTCAGAAAGGTATTCTGGTTCATTCAACTGCACCACCAAGCTTTCAGGGGAGGGGTGCAGAGACAAAAATGCAGGCTGTACCAGGGAGGATGGAAGGGTCCCACAATTTGGTGATTGACTGGAGGAGCCAGAGCACCATTTGGTCCAGGCCCCTAAGAGAGCATCAGTAAGTATCTCACTGAAGAGTAGTAAGGTAGGAAGCTGGGGGTCGCAAACTTCAGCTGGCCTACATATGACCATTGTGCATGATGCACTCTCCTCAGCGGCAGGCCCTGGTATTGAGAGGGTCTCTACTCAGGGGAAGTGACAAGGCCACTGGCTTCATGGAGATCACCATATCTATTTTGTTCATAGTATGGTTGGCCTATCTCTTCACCCGCATCATAGTCATCGTTCCAAATAAGGAATGTAATGTGCAGGTTCTTGCTTGTGGAGGTTGAATGTCATGCAGCAGAGGTTGCATGTCGATGGAAATCTAGCTCTGCCTCAGTCAAGGTCGCAGCAGCGCTGACTTGGAGTCAGAGATAACATTTGACACCTTGCCCACAGGCCTCGATGCAGTCGAAATCAAAATTGAGGCTCCAGGAACTGGCATGGAGAGTGGCTCCAGGGGCAGAGTTGGTGCAGGAGCCTTGGAGTTCCAGAGATGGATTTGAATTGTACAACTGGGCCGAGGGGGAATCAGCCAGGGGTATCCGAAATGGAGGGCCTTTTGGCTACTTGGGGCATGTAGGAGCACCAGAGGGATTCGGTAAGGATCTTGAGAGTCAGAGCATGGCCTCGCAGAACTCTTCGATCTGCCTCAGTGTCAAAGATGGCCCTGGAAACTCAGGTTGTGCCAGGGCAAGTTGCGAGATAGGCTCCGATGTCGGGAGTGAGATCGAGAGTAATGGCAACGCCTGTGCGCCTTCTCTGGAGTTTATAAGTGGAGGGAAGGGGCCAAGTCCAGCTTGGATGCTTATGTTTTTTCTTCCACTTATCCGAAGACTTAAAGAGTGACAATGACCATCTTTGGGATCAACTTCAGGACCAGGAATGGGACCGGGACTGATCCATTGGCTTGGACCAGTCTTGCTGCAGTGTCTTCCGATTCATGGCGACAAAGTTTCACCTCACAGTCTTGTGTGGTCTTTGGGTTCCTTGATGCGGAGTCACTGCAGGCCTTAGAGTCATGGTACGACCCCAGGCAGCACAGGCAAACCTGATGAAGATCTGTCACCCTCATTTGTTTGCAACCTGTCGTTTTGGGCGGCCACATTTCCCTTACACACAAAAAAATGTGAGGGGGTAAGTTGTCTCCTAGAGACGAGAGGAAAATTCAGATCTACGTCTGGTGGCTCGAAAAGAAAGGAAGTGACATCTGCATGCGGGGTGGCACCTACATAAACTCATCTCGTCATTTCCAAAGCTGAAGTTCGTCAGTGCAGAGCCGCACTGCACCACCTACTGGCACGCAGAGGTACTGCTGAAAAAGTTTCCGGATCCAGTGGGACGCCTGGGGAATATTCAAAAGGTGAGGATTCTTAGATTAGAAGTTTCTATTAGAAGATGCCATTTTTAAGATCACTGAAGGCAGCAGATGTATACAGAAAATACCAGTGCATCTCTGAAGCACATCAGTAATGTTGAAGGCCTAAACAGGAATGCTCAACAGAAATACATTAGGAAGGCTTGCATGAAATTAGCCAGACCTCCTCAGAGCAATTGACTCTTCCTCCTCGTTCAGTACCCATCATCATTGTTTCACTCTTTTTCTCTTGTCCGAAATACTGATACTGCTTGCTATCAATTCTCTTCCATTTTGGTCTATTATGAAGCAATATAAATTCCAAGAGTGACCCCTCTACACCAAGAGTCAGGGTACCGTAATCAGTAGAAAAATATAGCTACTCTTGGAGAACTATGCATTTATATCAAGGTACTCACAACATACCACTCCACCAGTCTTAAGAGGTATGTTGTGAGTACCTTGGTATAAATGTGTAGTTCTCCAAGAGTAGCTATATTTTTCTACTATTATGAAGCAAGCCTTCTCTTCTGTGAAACAGACCCTCGAGCTATGCCCATGAAACCAAGCATTGGCAAACTCAGTAGGTCTGACACTGGCAAGCATTAATATTTCTGTTATGATGGTTTAAGGTTTTACTTATGTTTCTTTTGGGTGGTCAGATGTTTACAATAACATTTTTGTTTAAATAAAACATAGTGCTCATAAGTGTTGGAAACGGTGGGGTGTATGTACAAGCCCCTATCGCCACAGTTACATCACTTTTTAGGACTACACAAGTTGAGGAGCACAGTACCCTGAAATATAAAAATCCACCACTTGGAATTATATAATGCTCAAGCATATTTCATACATCTTTTATAGACACTTGTTTTACATGTGAGATAGCAAAACCAGTACTTTCTATTTAAAATGAAAACTTTCTCGTCCTTATTATTTCATTTTTTGTCTTTATTCAAACGTCTTCAAGTGACTAGACAAGACAGGACGACACATAAAAAAAAACAGCCTACACGTTTCGTCCCTATTTACACAAAACTTCGTCAGGGCAAAATTGCAAACTGAGGTGATCCAAACTTCAAAAAACAGATAGGCTTAAATTCCTTAACAAAAGGGCCTACTCACGTACTCTCGCTAAGATTTTCTCATATGTTAAAAACCGGCATAACCGTCTATGCTCTCTGCATTCTCTTCTGAAATGTTCCCTCTCACACTGTTTTCACTATATCTCCATAAGCAGTCAGTCCTTGTAATGCACGTATTAGTGTCCATCAGGCCTTAAATTTGCAAGGATCCTTGCTGCGCAATTATGCGCTAAAGAAGGCGTACAATGCCCCCCATTCTCCATGAGAATAAGCCGTCTAAAGCGCCGCTGGCACTTTTTAGGAGGTATCTGTGGTGATAGGGGCTTTGCCTTATTTACAAGACAGCGTTAAGCCACTTAACGTGGCTTAACGCTGCCTTGTAACTCAGGCCCCCTTTCACGCTATGCTTAGTGTGAAAGGGGTGGGCAGTGGGTGTTGCGGTGGGCGTTCCACTGCAACACCTATTGATTTTGACACTGCCCCCTATCTACATGGGTGGCATAAATAGGAGACAGCGCCAAAATTAAGGCCAGGGAAAACCTGGTCTTAACTTGGCAAAACGAGGAGAAAAGCTTTATTTCTCTTCGTTTTTGATTTTTCCATGTGTGCTGCCTTGTGCAGCACACATGGAAAAAGGAAAACAGCTTGGATTGTTTGTGTAGGTAGGTGTCCCTTCCTTCACATAAATAATCTTTAAAACAATTATATTTTGTAACTTCCATGTGTGCTGCATTAAGCAGCACACATCGAAGTGACAAAACCGCATTTAAAGATTGATTATGTGCAGGAAGGGACACTTTCCTACATATAAACAATCTTCCCCTGCACGCAGACACCCTTGCACTATGGTGCAAGGATGCCTTTGTTGTAGAGCCAGCGCAGAAGGAAATGCAGGGCTGCACCATATTCTTGTACATATGGTGCAGCCTTGTGTTTCAGAAGTGGAGGAGAGAGGCCTTAAGCCATGATGGCTAACACCTCACTCCGCCCCTTCTTTGTACATATGTCCCAGTGTGTGACCAGGTCTACACATTTCCATAGTGATCAATAGTAATTCTCCATTGTCGTTTGTGCGTACTGCTTTCTTCCACCTTCATGTCAACATGCACAACTACCAGTCACTTTACCACCCTCCTTACTCTGAGCTACAAAACGTGCTACATTTGTCTAAGCAGCATCTTTAACGAAAGGACAGCACTAACTGGCTCCACATGGCTCTGCCACTGAAACTCAGCAAGGCAATCAACACATTTCTAGAGATAAATAAAACTTTCCAATAATAGAACACATTGTGGCTAGCTGTGCTCTTGTGGAATCTTTGACTGTCCTGAATAATCGCTTACTTAAGCAAACCATAACAACGCTTCATTTATTTATCATACTTCTGATCTCTTTCTCACACAGGTGTTGTAGTTTCCTTCATGTGCAGCTTTCGTTTGCATCACTGGAAGCGTCAACTCTATTTGAATAAATACTGTTAGAATCCAGGGTCTCTGGTTGGCGCAGGTAGGCACTTGCGACAAGCAGGGAACCTTTCCTCTAAGTCAGGGCAAAGGATTACTCTTGAAAAATAACCCCTGCTCACCCTCTAGGTAATGTGGCGCAAGCAGTCAGGCTAGATTCCAGTGGGCATGAGGTTAAGCATTTAGGGCGTCCCACAATCACCACCAACCCACCACACAGAGACTCAAGACTATATTTACAAAAATAAAGCTCTTTATAAATAGACTCTTCAAGCAGGCTTCAAAATACAGTGTTTCACTTTTACAGAGGGTTCCAGTTACTTGTATTCAATGTTCCAGGAGGCCACAGTTCTTAAAAGGCAATTTGAGATGCAATTTTCTCTATTTTGGGGTCCGTGCGCACCGTAGGGCTGTTTGTACACTTCGTACCGGCGTCGGTATGCGTCGTACACCACACGTACGATTCCTTCTTCGCCTCATGCTTCCCGCGTGAGCGAGCGTACAGAGGTTGAGACCGTACGGGCCGTACAGTCGCAAGTATGCTCCGTACGGGTCGGGTACGAGTCCTGCTAAGCCTCACGCTTCCTGTGTGAGCGGCGTACGGGGACGGTGGCATACAGCGCAGTACGGACCGTACAGCGAAGGGTACGCTTCGTACAGGGGCGTTCGGAGCACACAGTACCTGATTCTTTACAGGGAGTTCGAGGCGGCCTCGGCAGTCGTCAGAGGGGTGTCCCGCGTCGCGTTGCAGTCCCGCTTGGTCAGAGGACAGCGATGCTTGGTGGGGCGCCACACTTCGAGGTGGAAGGAGGGGCGGCTCAGGGGTGATTTCAGCGGCGCAGCGCTGTCGGCATCATCCAGACGTGGCGAACTTGCGTGGCGTCGATCCTCACGGTGATCTCTACGGCTCGGGCCACAGAGGCTCGGGGCTTGGAATCCGACAGTCTCTCTTTGCGTTGCGAGCTCCAGTTCGAGGGGGCAGCAGTTAACTTTGTTCAGGCCAGGCGGGGCAGGCCGTCACGGTGCTCACAGCAGCACAGTCGGGCAGAGGTCACGTTGCTCGGAGAGATAGGGGCACACAGGTTCTCTGGGGTCAGCGTTCGCAAATCACCAGCAGCAGCTTCCTTTCTTCCAGGGAGGGGTAGCGCCCACTGTTCCTGGGGCGCAGTTCAGGGGGCAAGTTCACCAGCAAGCCCTTGGAGATTGTTCAAGAAGCACAAGTAGATTCAAAAGTCTTACCTAGTCTTTTCCTCTCCTTCTTGCAGCAAGGCACCCACCACAGCCCAGTCTCTCAGGCTTAGAGACAGTAGTCCTCCATGTAGCTTTCCCAGGTCCTCTCTTCAGGCAGAGTTTCTTCTTGGCGTAAACAGGATCTGATTTCCTAGGAGCAGGGCTCCTTCTTTTATACACAGTTTCTTTTGTTCTTTGTCGCCAGGGGGCCTGTGCCTGGCTCAGTCCGGTTTTGGAGCACATTGTTGTGGTGACTCTGCTCTTTCCTTTCAGTGCACAGGGCAGAGACATCAGCCGCTCCACAGGGGGCGGAGCCAGCATTGTGGTGGCAGAGCACAGGTCTATTCAGTCAAGGTGTACTCCTCCCACCCATCCTGGTGTAATCTCTCTACCCACCACCTGGCAGCCAGCCTGTCTCCTGGAATTCCCCAGCCCTGACCCTCACTGAAACTAGGCAGCACACACACACACACAAGCAGAGGCGGACTAAAATAGCTAAGCAAGTAAATACTAACTTTCTAAAAGTAGTATTTACAAACACAGGATATTAAAATAAACTTTACTAAAAGAAGTATTTTATTATTCTGAGTTCAGGCATACTAAACTTGACTTTCTACCATGCTCTCTGAGTCCGCTGGGATTACAGAGTGTAATAATTCCAGCAGCCCATTCTGGCCTATGGAGAGCAGGTAGCCAGCCTTCAATAGTGAAAAACGAAAATGGCTTTAATTCACTATTCGGACATGCCACACACATCAGGGCATGTCCTACCTTATGCCTACAATGCACCCTGCCCTTGGGCCTACCATAGGGGTGACTAATATGTAGTTAAGGGAAGGTTTAGGGACTGGCAAGTAGGTGCACTTGCACAGTCAGCATGACAGTACCAGATTGCACGCAGGTTCTGCAATGGCAGACCCTAGACACATTTTACTAGGCCGCTTCTGTGGGTGGCACAACCAGTGCTGCAAGCCCACCAGCAGCATTTGCATTTACAAGCCCTGGCACTCTTGGTGCACTTTACTAGGGGCTGATAGTAAACCAAATAAGCCAAACATGGAAACCAATCAACATCAACATTTTACCATAGGGAGAGCATATGCACCTTAGCACTGATCAGCAGTGGTAAGGTGCCCAGAGTCATAAAACAGCCAACAACAGGTCAGAAAAAAATACAGGAGGAAGGCAAAAAGTTTAGGGATGACCCTGCAAAAAGGGCCAAGTCCAACAAATACATATTTCAGTTTTTTTTGTTGGAATCAAAGTTTCAATCACAATTCCTTCCTTTCCTTCTGTTTTTATCCTGGTATAACCTGCATTGAAGAAGAACTACCTATTTCACAATTGGCTGCTGTCCTAAAAGCATCAGTGTGGTACAAAATATCTCACAATATGGGGTATAACACCAACATCGGTTCAAAATATCACAGATGCCTAATAACACTCATCAGATATCCAGTCATATGTTTCCTTCATTAAGGTGAACAGAGGTGTGTGAAAATTAGAAATAATCATTGGAGAATTTTATAATAAAACATATGTGCCTATCTTTATGGTTTGTTGTATGGGCTTCAAACTTGTGACAGACTCAGAAAGCCTTTTGCACACTTAAGTGTAAGTGGAACTTCGAGGTGCAAATTGCTTTATTTACTATTTTGAATATGTCATCCTTTCAACGAATGCACGGTTATGTGGACATGGAGAAACAGCTCCATAAACATAAAATCGCAGGGTAGCTCTTCCTTCTTCCCAATGTTTACAGCAACGCTCCTGAATGTGGTCAATGCTTGGAAAGAAATCTTTTAAGGTTTCCTAATAATAGCTTTTACAGAACTGAATGGGGCATATTCTCACGCTCCTATCGCCACAGAAA
Organism: Triturus cristatus; assembly: GCF_964204655.1. NCBI lineage: Eukaryota > Metazoa > Chordata > Amphibia > Caudata > Salamandridae > Triturus > Triturus cristatus. The sequence goes on from NC_140590.1 coordinate 1,700,294,201, forward strand.
CGTCACTTGTTTTGACATTCCTGTGGCGATAGGGCCAGCGCCCTATTCTCAAGCGAGCATTAACCCACTTAACGTGGCTTAAAGCCACGTTAAGTGGCCTAACGCTGCCTTGAGAATAGGACCCTTTTCACGCTAAACTTAGCGTGAAAGGGGGCATGCAGTGGGTGTTACAGTGGGCGTACCACCGCAACACCCATTGAATTCGACGCTGCCACCAATTATCAAGGGCGGCGATAATAGGTGGCAGCGCCAAACTTAAGACCGGAAAAATCCTGGTCTTAAGGTGGCGAATGGAGGAGAAATGCCTAATTTCCTCTCGTTTTTGCTATTTCCATGTTTGCTGCCTTGTGCAGCACACATGGAAATTGCAAAATGCCATGGTTTGTTTATCTACAGGAAGGTGTCCCTTCCTGTACATAAACAAACCTTTTAAAAAATGCCGTGGATGAAGCAGCACACGTGTAAGTTACTAAACGGCATTTTAGGTTTGTTTATGTGCAGGATGGGGCATCTTGCTGTACATAAACAAACCTCCCTGCTAGCAGACACCCTTGCAGTCTGGTGCAAGGGTGCCTGCGTTGGCGTTAAGTCGTGAAACTTAGCGCCATCGCAGGGGGAAACGCCAAGCTACACCACATTCTTGAGGATAGGGTGCAGTCTGGCCTTTCCGAAGTGGCAGTGAGAGGCAATAAGCCAAAGAGGCTAACGCCTCTCACCGACACTTCCTTGTGAATATGCAAAATGACTTATCAGAGTCGGCGCTCTACCGAAAACGAGTTAAAAAATTGATCAACAAAACATCATCTTGTATGGGGAAACGGTAAAGTATGGCGTTCAGTCAAAAAGTAAAAAGCAATAGTGTTTGGTGCTCCTCCTTTGGGGTTTCTTCTTTTATAGAGTTTTTGGGAATGTACAGTGGCGTGGGATCACACCACCACTGAAAGACTATCACATGTCTGTGTTTACATAGTGCCACCTAGAACACTTGAAACTCCGCATAGCTGATATTCTATTCCCACAGGAATATTTCACGGTATACATTGAAGAAACATTCAAGAATTTCAGGGTGTGGACATGTACAGGACAAACAAGTAACATTTCACTTGAAAAATATCGATCCATTGTATTAAATCAGGGGAAGGGTCAGCACTAGAGACAAAATGTCAAAAGACCATTTAAGTTAGCATCACACGTTTAAATTAAATGAGCATTAACTTTACTTCAAATATAATGGAATTAAACCATTCAAATGAAAAATGTAAACATTTTCATAAATTATTATTACATGGAAATAGCTAACATTAAGAATGCCCTTCTACCACAAAAATGTATAATATTCATATATATGCACGTTTTTCTACTTTCATCCTACAATTTTTTTTAAAGTATTTCATAAACTATAGAAGCTCTAGAATTACTGTACGTAATTTTAATCTTGTACTTTATCTGTACACATTGTTGCACCAACTTTTCTAAACTGGTGCATTCTCAGAAAAGAGCACTTGGCCACTTCACTTAACATCACAGTTTTCATTAACATACATGGATTAGCAACATATGCATTAAAATTTCATTTATACTACCCATTTATATGTATCAGTGTTATTTTATATACATGCTTTCCTTATCTCACGTTTTAAAGCACACATTTACGATGCATCTACTACACTTGTCTCTGTATCATTTGTCACTGTGACGCGTGCAACATGTTTTTTCAGCCTTTCATGTCTTTTATGTATAAACTCATCATGCATTATGATTTTTAAATTTAGGCTGCATCACTAGAAACATTATGTGTTTGCACAAGTTGAGTTGCCCATAACCCACCTGGACTGCTTGAATATGGACTCTGGTTGATCGAGGAAATAGTGTTATGTAGGAGTGTTCTGCGGGGACATTCGTGGGGTGTTCTTTAAGGGTGGGGCCCGTCACTGGACATGCCTTCTGCACTGGGAAAAGCGTTAGTGGTGTACCTTGTTGCTAGTGTTGAATTTTGCTTCTCTTCCTTTGCATTTCTGCCTTCTTCTCTTCTCCCATGTTTGCTATCTCCGGCTTGCTTAAAAGTCTGCTTAAAGGTGCATTATGGGTAGATACTCTGGATAACTTTATACTGAAACAGCATTTGTTGAACCTATAATGTAAACTGGGATGTTTATGAAATAGTATGGGGGGTTGTTCAAGGTGATACACTACTCTCCATGGTTGTTGGTGTCAACCTTAAACAGGTGTAAACCTAAACTTTCTGGTCTTTTCTCACATCTTAACATGCATAGAATTGTAGGAAGAAATACTTCATGTTCTCTTCTAACCTAAAAAGAAATTGAGGGCTCACTAATTAAAAGGAACTGAAAGCAGACCCGCCCTGGCATTGAAGTGCTCACCCTTCACGGTGACTGTGCACATGTGATCAGGCAAAATGCTGTCACTTACAATACAAGACAGCCAGTTGCTGAATTGCCTGACCAATTGCTCCAATCTATGTGCAGTGTTGGCGGAACTAAATGTTAATGACACTTGATGGAAAAAGAGTGTGGACCAGGAGCCCATCTAGGCATCATATTTGTATTTGTTTTTTATGAATTGTCTTAAAAACATGAGTCTGTAGAGGTAGTGAAAGCTGTCTCGAGACTGGACCTAAAAAAGGCTTACTATGGTGCACTAGTGACAAGAACAAACTCCAACCTCCATTTTAGCAAGTGGAATAAGCGCACTGATGAAGTGCACCTGGTTGATTAATATTATGGCATGGGGAAGGAACATTTCCCTTGACATGTTTTCTACTGAGGCATATTTAAATATATTTCAGCAAGACAGAAAAGGCTTAATGAACCATATTCATACATAAAAGCAACACCATACAATATGAAAATGTAATAAATATAGCAGTACATGGATTGAAAGTTGGATTGAAAGTTGGAAACAGAAGATGGATTCAAGAATTTAACTTACTATTTTGATTTGTACCTAACATCCACAGCAATTTCAATATCAGACTAATTTGGTTCTAGGAAAGTTCACTGTGGGAAAGTCTCCACTCCACGGACTAGACAAGTAACCTTACTGCAGTTTGTTCCCCACCTACTTGCCCCTGTGCCTCCTTATTTTATGCCATTCATATCTGTTTTTAGGTCTCGCCTGCCGACATCACAAGGGCTGTAGCTGCCAGGGTTATTGTTTACTGTAAAGGGCTTGGACCCTGCCCATCACTTAAGATTTATTGGCATCAATGTCACTCTTCTTTACTTCCTTTCTTTCCGTAGAGCATGGACCAATCACAGATTGATTCATAATAATTAGTGTCCGTCCCCTGCTTGTGCTGTACTATTTCTTCTTATCCCTCCCACTCCTTCTCTATGGTGCTTCATCCCCCGACACCCACTGCTTCTCTGTGTTGCTTCTTCTCCTCCCACCCCAATGTCTAAGAGAGAGTCATCATAAACCTCCCAACTTTTCAACTCTGAAATATCTTTGGTTTAAATCCGCGGCATTCTGTTTTGGTCATCTCTTCTCATAACAAAATGATTGTTAATCACTATCATTCTCTATCATGATTGAGTACTGAGCAAGTCTGCTAATCCTGTTTGGAAAAAGGCTTTTAACATTTGAAGCTCACAACAACTGCCGGCATTTGGCTCAATCTCCTTTGACCCCATATGGTATGATATATGTTGCTCCCTCGCCCACTAGACCTTCTGGGTCTAAAACACATTAATTTCTAAAAAAAATAGTTCACACAGAAGCTTTGTACATACTAACAAGCTCCTGCATTGGATCAAAGGCGTCAGATATTTACGTTAATCATAGGTTGAGATAATTGGTAACATATTATATTATTATTGCATTTATATAGCACAAGTCTTTGGAGTACTATTGTTCAATTTATTGGCAACTCCGGCAACTTTTCATACCACACAAAACCACTCCACTCCACCCAATGCCACTCCACACCACACAATGCCACTTCACACCGTAACACTCCATTCCACACAATGCCACTTCACACCACACAATGCCACTGCACACTACACAATGCCATTCCATACCATACAATGCCACTCGACTCCACTGAGTACCATTTCACTCTATTTCAGTCAAATGCCTCTCCGCTCCACTCAATGCCACTCCACTCAATGCTACTCATCTTCACTCCACACAGTTCCACATCACTCCATGCCACTCCGCTCAGTTCCACCCCACTATACACACCACCCCACTCCACCCAGTGTGACTCCCCCACACACAATGACACTCCATGTCACACAGTGCCACCCAACGCAACTCCACACACTGCCACACAATACCACTCCACTCCCCACCACACAGTGCCACTTCACTCCACGCCACACAATGCCACTCCACTCTATGCCACACAATGCCATTCTACTCTGCACCACACAAAGGCACACCATTTCAATCTTCATCAACTAATGCCACTCCACGCAATGCCACTCCACTCTACGCCACACAATTCTACTCCTCTCCTTGCAATCCCACTCCACTTCATGTCACACAGTGGTGCTCCACTCCATTCCACACAATGCCACCCCACTCTCTACATGCCACACAATGCCACTCCACCCCACACAATGCCACTCCATGTCCCAAAGTGCCACTCCACTCTACGGCACACAGTGCTACTTGAGTCCATGCTGCACAATGCCACTGAGCTCCATGCCATACAAAGCCACTCCACACCACACAAAGCCTCTCGGGTGGTTGGTGCGCTATGAAAATCAACATAACATAACAAAACACTACACTCCAATCCACACCACACAATGCCACTCCACTGAACTTGACTTCAAACAATGCCACTCCACTCCACACAATTCCACTCCACACCACACACGGCCACTCCACTCCATTCCACAACATTCAATGACACTCAACTCCCTGCCCATAAAGCCATTCCACTCAGTGTCATTCCTTCAACCTCCACTCAATGCCACTCGAAACCCACAGTGCCACTCCACTCCATGCCACTCCACTCCACTTCATACCACACAATGCCACTCCACTCCACTACACAGAATGCCACTCCACTCCACACAATACCACCAAACACCACAAAATACCAATCCACTCCATGACTGCCACTCCACGTAATGCCGTCCCACTCCATGCCACTCAAAGTCACTCCACTCCATGCCACACACAGTCACTCCACCCCATGCCACACAATGTCACTCTACTCCACACCACTCCAACAAACCCAATAGTTCTCATATAGACATAACCTATTGGCTTTGCCAATCCTTATTTCCTTTCTGGTGTTTGCAGCCCACTTCAATACACCCCTTGGGAAAGTGTAGACAGGATGTGAGCCGGAGTTGTAGAGAGGCTTGGCTCTTCAAGGTGTTACCATATTGCTGTGTGCCTAGTTGTATGGTCCTATATCTGTATGTTTTTTCACTGAATGACACACCTAGTGTTTTTTCTCCACCATCACCTGCAGGTGCAAAAACGACAAAGTCAGTAGTTTAGTGTTAACAAACCCGCTCATTCAAATGCACTGAATTGTTGGCACTCTTGTTTTCTTAAAGTTAATCTATAAACCGGATCTCATCTGATCAGCACAGGAACTTGTGAGAGGGATATTCAGGGTGGCGAACAGTAAGGCATGATGGGAGCAGAAGTGAGTAAGGAATGGTGTAAGGATTAAGGGCCTTATTTATGAGTCCTTGCAGCAGTTTTGCGCCGCCATTGCATCACTTTTTGTGATGCATCGGCAGAGTAAAACGCCCCCTGTTTCGCCATATTTACAAAGTAACACATCACTTTGTAAACCCCTGCGCTACCTTATACCTGCGTAAGGTATAATGTATGCAGGGGGCGTTCCCATGCAAGTAAGCCTTGTAGAAGTGATGCAGTGAAATCTATGAGATTTCACTGTGCCACTTCTAGGACGGAAATAGGTCAAAACCTTACGTCTGCCTCATGGCAGGCATAAGAGTGACGGAGTGCTATATTCATAGCCCTCCCCCCTGCATTGCTGGAGTTGCATCACACTTCTGACACAATTCCAGCAATGCGTTATATTTTGCGCCAACAGATATGTCAGTAAAACTGACGTATCTGTCATTCCTTACGACATGATGCATCATACAGTAAATATGACGCGTCCATCATGTCGCAAGGAGGGCGCAATGAAAAGTGGAGCATTGCTGTTTTCACGCAGCTATGCGTCACTTTTCATAAATAAGGCCCTAAGTATGGAATGATGTCAGGTAACGAGGATACTGCATAATGTCTGATATTTCTAACATTACCTGCAACTACTTTCATTTTTATATAGTTGGAGTACCTGCACATAAAGACATTTTGATTATGGGTGGGGGGTACGCTGGTGCAGGGACAGACAGAATTATCTTTGCTTCCGGAATCCTTGGACTCAATGGAAGTGGAGGTTGCACACTGATAAAGGTGATACTTACAACATTAAAATGGTTTAGATAAAGATGCTGTATAGTGACTGTGTTTTAGATCTGCACTCTCTTCGTGGCTTTAGGTGGTAGTGCAGAGGCAAGGATGGTTTGCCAGGGGCTGAAGGTATGCAGCGGATTGGGCATTGCCAAGTCATTTTCAACATTAGAAAATGGTTCTCTGGTGGGTCAGTCTCTAAAAGGTTTCCTATTAGATGGAATGTGTGCAAAAAGGCCTATAACTGTGGGGACCATTCCCAGAGTCTTTAAGAGCTGAGCATGGCCTACATAAATGTATCTCTGGAACTCTTCCTTTGCCCTCTGCCTAATATTGTCAGAGATAACAATGCTGTTTTCTTCCTGGCTACATTCTAGGTGTACTCCATGTTCTCATTCACCGGCCGGACAGGATACCCCAGTGAAGTGGATGAATTTGTGGTGCAAGATCCCTGCTGGACTCCTATTATTAATCCCCTGCCAAGATCAGCCTTTCAGAACTGGATGCCTTACCGTCCTCCGGATATTGATGTCTTCTATCTCTTCAAGGTGCCTTCCTACCTCTTTTCATTCTGGCTTTACAGTCCTCATTGTAAATGTTTTTTGGATTGGTCATTTAATTGCAGAGCAGGATGGTGTAAGCAGAGCAGTTAGACGGGTACAGCTTCACTGGATTGTAATTATGCATTTTTTCATCACTTCTATGGGTACATTATTCAATCCTGAGTCTCAGTTTGAGAGACAGCAGTTTTACCACTAGAAATAAATAAATGTAGGTCTTATTAATCATATGACAAGTCTAAACAAGAAACACATTATACCTAGTGGGCTGTATTACATTGGGGAAAGGGAAAAACAAATGTTAATGCCCAAAAGTATGGGTGTAGTTAGCCTAGTTTTTGCAGCTGTTCCACAATCTTGTTCAACAAAAATAGGCACATATGCCTAACTCCTAATGTCCCTGTCTACTTTTTGGACCGGCTTCAACCTTTCACTGTACTTAGAATACAAGTAAACAACAATGGTAAATGCCAGCACCTGCAGCATTCCTATTGGCTGAGCCAATTTCAGCATGTCATATAGGGTGCAAATAAAATCAACTGTACCATAAACAGCAAAGGTAAACCCTTTGATTAATGTTCTTGGGTTTTGTCAAAATAACTACATCTAATAGTAAGTTGACATGTTGGCGCTTCCATAAAACAAAAGGATTCATTTAAGGGAAGGACAAAATGGGTTTCCCACCAAAAAGGCAGATGTTCTCTCCTCCCTTCGGTTGCCACTCGATTTAAATGGCCACTGAAGATGGCATTCCGAATGGCAGAACCCCCTTTACCACTGGGAACACTCATTTGGCAGACCCGGTGTTGCCATCAGTGATATCTGGCAAAGCTACCAATGCAGAGTGGCCCGTCAAACAATGTCGACTAGTGTATCTCCTGTCCAGGATTGGCATTGAAACCATGGTGGTCACATATGTTGGGAGAAAACTTCCAGAGTGTGAGTGACACTTTAATCTGTGTGTCCTGGAAATTGACCTGCATTTCTATCACCAAGACTCACATGTATGATAACAGTCCCGCCATGACACCATGGCTAGAAGGATCTGCAGCCATGGTCTTGTTTTCCCCTTAGGAGGCACCTGCCCTAGCGACAAAAGCCGTTGCACAGAAAATATTCCCACCACGATAGGTGGTGTCCATTTACCCAACACTAGGAATTAGCAGGTAGGTTCACTGCACCGCCAGATGGTTCAGTGATGGATTCACAAGTCTGAAATTAGTCATGAGATACTGTGACTGCAGTGATTGACAAGACGAGGTTTCTTGCTGAACTTGAGGTGATAGGAGAAGATGGAGAGGGAAGTGGGGTTTCAAAGGAATGAGGGGAGGACTGCAGTTATTTATGGACTCAAACAGACAAGCAATGCTGTGCGGTTCATCATCAAAGTGAAGAGGAGTGTGCTAGAGTGGGTTTAAACATCTTTTGTGGTAATTCTACTCCCTGCCTAATCACTAACTTGCTTATTCTTTTTTGGAACAGCAAAGCAGTCTAAAGATCTTGACAAACTGTGATATTAAGAAGCCTGTTGAGAAACTAACTGGCAGGCCACGTCCTTGTCCACTTTTTGCTGAAAGAAGTAAGAAATGCACCCCCTTTCTTTCTTTTCTTACCCCCCAAAAGTCTCCCTTTCTGCTCTTCTCCTCCAAGCATGCTCTCCCTCTCCACTCTTTCTTTATGGCAAGATTATGTGATAGTAACTTGTTACAATTTAATGTACATTGTGCTTTGGCAATACTTTGGTAAAATGCATTGCTAACAGCCATTGAGAGCACAGGTTAGATTGAGTCATGTACCTCCTTCTACCCAGACCAAGGCAAAAATAGGGCCCACAGCAAAGCTTATAATTGAAGGGCACCTTGGTGAAAACACGCTGTAGCAAATCCTTTGATACTTATTTGTGTTCCTCATTATTTGAGGGGGCATTGTGTTCTCCTGGAGGACTCCATACTCTACCCTGTGCCTGAGGAATGGTTCAAGAGTGGATGATGCATCCCTCAACCTCTTGAAAATGATGTTCTCTTTTCAGGGGATCCTCATCAATAGTCATAATTATATATATATTCACTGAAAAAACCATGGGTTTCACACACGTTATAGTTAGGAATTAGCATTTAAAAAACCTTAGAAATTCAATGAAAAAACCAAAGGTTTCACACACGTTATAGTTAGGAATTAGCATTTAAAAAACCTTAGAAATTCAATGAAAAAACCAAAGGTTTCACACATGTTATAGTTAGCTGGACATTTCACTCGTAAAAAACCAATGAAATTCCCCCGTTATAGTTAGTTCAGCTAACTATAACTCGCGCGCCCGCAATGCACTACTGATGACGTCACAAATTACATCACTCATGACATGGTCACTGACATCACTCATGACATCACTGATGACATCAGTGACATTTGAGATGTCATCAGTGATGTCATGAGTGATGTCAGTGACCATGTCATGAGTGATGTAATATGTGACGTCATCAGTAGTGCATTGCGGGCGCGCGAGTTATAGTTAGCTGAACTAACTATAACGGGGGAATTTCATTGGTTTTTTACGAGTGAAATGTCCAGCTAACTATAACATGTGTGAAACCTTTGGTTTTTTCATTGAATTTCTAAGGTTTTTTAAATGCTAATTCCTAACTATAACGTGTGTGAAACTGTTATACCCTGCATAGTATTTTCATATCTTGCAGTTTACCAGTTCACCTGCTGATCAGCCACAGTGTGTGTTTGGAGTAGAATGTTGAGAATGCTGTGATGCTTAGAACGTTGGGAGTCTGACTGGGAGAGGTATGACAGTTACAGATGGGCTGAGCAGCAGGCAGGCTGCTCCTGGTGGGGTTTGATACTACAAAGGTGGTTTGCTGTGGCATAGTACCAAGGACTGACTACTGGGCTAACCTACTTTACCTTATCCTGTTACCTGTACTACCTGTTGGATGTACCTGTAAACCAACTTGCTGTACTACTGGAATAAAGGTACTAAAGAACTTACATGGCTATCAGCGTCTACTTCATGTAAGAGTACAACATATTTTTGGCGACGAGCGAGAGTTGGAGACTTACTCACTGCCCTACATGCCCTTGAAGATGATGTAGGAACTAGAAGAAGAAATTTCAAACAGCGCAACAAAAGAAGTAACTCAAGATGACACAAGCAACAGAAGAAAGTGGCACAGCACGCTTCGCAGCCCCACCAGTGTCCTGTACATCGGACAGCCCCTGCAACAGAGTGCTGTACAGTGTGGTTGTGCGTACACCCACAAGTTCTGCGCCTAAAAGGAAAGTCAATGTCTTGGTAATATTTGTCCACAAGTACTTAGGCGCAGCAAAGATCAAGACAAACATGGACTGCTGTTTAGCGCCATATTTTGATGATGCCTGGTGTTGGCGCTACTTTGGAGGTGCATAAAGACTGATTTTAAATTTACAGTTCACTCTGGATACAGTGCACGTCAAGTTTGACATCTGGAGGTGGTTTTGAGAGGTTTGACAAAAACGATTTTGCCTCATGGATTTACGTGGTTTGCATTCATGGATCTACCATGTTTCTCATGGATCGTATGGATGTGTCCTCTCACAACGATTTGTTTTTAAAAAAATGCACGTTTTGGGTCTTTCTGCGTGGAGAGTCCACACGTGAGAGAGTGTGCGATGTGCAGTGTCACTGGCTAGTGGTGGTCGAGTACGAGTTGCTCTATGGAGCGGCAGGTGAGACTTGTTTTTCATTGATTTTTAGTCCGTTTTGAGACCTCAGGTCGCGGTGGTTTCCAACCGCCTATTTAGTTTTGAATACAAACGTTGCACGAGCTTTATTTGGCGCGTGAATTCCTACCTTCATGAAGACGCTGCCTGCTTCGTTTTGTCTTCTATGACGTTTTCCTTGTCTTGCACTTCCTGTTTTGGACGCTTGGCACACACAGCGTGCCGTGAGCCATTCGACGCTGCGTTAAAAAACGTGCCGCCATTTTGTGACTTTGACATTTATTATCTGCCAACCACGTAAATCAGAACCACGTAGTTTTGCCAATCGTTTTTTTTGTGCACTATGTTCTAAATAAAGTTACATGAAGCAGGAAGTTCATCGAGAAGGTTGTCTCAATTGGTGTGTGAGCGCGCTGCTGATGATCCAGGTGATTGATTGGCACACCGGCGAATAGTAGAACTTTTGGTTCCTGCAGTAGTAAAAGTATCCGGAGGCAGAGTCTTGTTCCCGCTTCACGTGAACATGTGGAGAGTTGAATTCAGTGATGGTTCCTGTTTCAGGACATTGGTGCTGAACTTTATGGTGTCACTGATGGGAGCGTCGGTGAATTTACTACAAGAACGATGGAAGTGTTCGGGTGAGAGATCGCTCACCGGTGTGGTAAATACAGTATATAGATATGTTTTCCATTTAAAGTATTGGCAAATTTTATGTGTTGTTATTTAGTGTAGTGATATGCCACAGTTTTTGTCCCTACATATGGGTTGGACATTTATTGTCGGGGTGGTTATCACAGGTTTTTCCCTAGTTACGGGGATCAAGTTTGGTTTGTGCTCATCACACTGTATAGTGCCCTTAGGCAAGGAATGCCCTATTAGTGTTATTGGGCAGAGGCTACACGTGTGCCTGGTTTAGTTAGTGAGTGTAAAGTTGAGGTGTTTTGTCTTCAGTGGTTCATTCTCCACAGGTTTAGTGCCCTTACGCAAGGGATGCCCTCTTAGTGTCTTTCATGGGCTGTGTTTACACGTTCCCTTATTTTAGGGATGGGTATGGGTTTGATTCTAGTTCCTTCCCATTTAGAGTTATTGGAACCCCTGTTCTGGGGTGGGTATGTGGTCATGTTACACATTAAGCGGTACACGCGGCCTTTTTATTGAGGCGAGTTGGTGAGTGAGATTTCTACTCACAGTTCCCATTTTATAGGGATGGTCATGGTCTGGGTACGAGCCCCTTTCCATAGTGCGTTACACACAGCCTTTACTAAGGTGAGTTTATGGGTTTTGTTCCCATTTAAGGTTTACTGATTAGTTCTTTTTGGTAACCCGGACGCGGGTCATGTTTTCATGGTTTCCACCAGTTAACATAACATTGTACCCTCTCACAGGGTTGGTTTAGTTTTATGGGTACGGTTCCCCTACACAGGGTGTATATTCTAGTTATTTGGTCCTATATTCATTGTTATAGTCTTAGACCCTTATATTAGGGTGGACTTTAGGGTCATAATCCCAAGTTTCTGGTACCTCACAAGAGGAGTGAAGGTTTGGTTTCAATCATCTTCACAACGTAGGTAAGTTTCCTTATGCTAGGAACTTTGCTTTTCATTGGTTACCTTTCATTAGGGATTGTACTATAGGGTTGGTATGTGTTGGATGGGTCCCATGCTCTTCAAGGTCATTCCTACTCAGGATGTGCATGCATGGGAGTTAGACTCAAATACAGTGGCAAGGTGGTTACCTTTTGTCTAACGCAATGACACTTTCTCATTTTGTTTTTGGGAGAGGATGGGTTGTTGTACTCAATTTTTACAATTGTTGTATATTATCCGTTCTCTACTTTGAATGGTTCATTATCTCTCGTGATGTTCTTAATTGCACATCCCTGGTTTTGATTCATTCTTTTCATGGGTAATTTTGCTATGTTTGAGATTTGGCAATATGTGCATTATGCTTCAGAATGTTTTATAGATTGAGTTGGGTCGTGGGGTTTGATTCCCTTTTGCTATACGCTACTTATTGTCTCAATCTGTCATATTCTTTTTATTGCCTTTAAATCTTTCGTGTTGTTTAACACTTTTAGGCATCTTTGAGTTTTGAATCATTTTATTATAAGTGTATTTTCTTTTTGTGTGTGGTTTATTCATATAGCATTGTTGTATTCCCATAGTACAAATGTCACTTTTGTTTTTCATTTTAAAAGAAGGGGGATATGTTATGCCCTGCATAGTATTTTCATATCTTGCAGTTTACCAGTTCACCTGCTGATCAGCCACAGTGTGTGTTTGGAGTAGAATGTTGAGAATGCTGTGATGCTTAGAACGTTGGGAGTCTGACTGGGAGAGGTATGACAGTTACAGATGGGCTGAGCAGCAGGCAGGCTGCTCCTGGTGGGGTTTGATACTACAAAGGTGGTTTGCTGTGGCATAGTACCAAGGACTGACTACTGGGCTAACCTACTTTACCTTATCCTGTTACCTGTACTACCTGTTGGATGTACCTGTAAACCAACTAGCTGTACTACTGGAATAAAGGTACTAAAGAACTTACATGGCTATCAGCGTCTACTTCATGTAAGAGTACAACAGAAACCTTTGGTTTTTTCATTGAATTTCTAAGGTTTTTTAAATGCTAATTCCTAACTATAACGTGTGTGAAACCCATGTTTTTTTCAGTGAATTTGCAAGGTTTTTTAAATGCTAATTCTTATATTTACCTTTTTTTTTTTTTTCAATGTTTTTTACATATTTTTATTTTAATTTTCTATCCTTTTTTAAAGACTATGGTTAAATTTTAAAAATTCTACAATATAATTTTTATTTTTACCTTTTTTTTAAACTAAACAGGTAAGATTTATTAGTATAACATAGTGTTTTTTTTCCCCTTTTTTTTTTTTTAGTATTTTTTAACGTGCGCGTACGGTAAGCGCACGTCTTGCTTTTATTACGTTATATTTCTACGCTGTTTGCGTTCATTTACGCAATTTGCGTAGACGTACGTCACGCGTGCGCAGCGCGTAACGCGTACGCTGCACGCGCATGTTACGCGGAAGTGAAGGGGTGTGCCTGTTTTGCGCATGCGCGCGTGCGCGTGTCTTTTTTACGCGCATGCGTACTTTTTCCGTAAGCGCACCGTAAGCGTAACGTACGCGCACGGTAGGTCATGTGATCAAGAAACAAAACTTTTGATTGGTTTAAAGTACTTTCAGTTCTAGAACTCTCCTACACCACACCCATTCCCCTCATTTCTGCTTGTGATCCCTTAGGAGAAGGAGCTGAGTTGTCTTTGTGATACGATGGCAGAACAGCAGACCTCTTCTGAGAGTGAGGCTAGCAGCACTACCTTGAGGCAGAGAAGGAGGAAACAAAAGAGCTCTTTCATATGGGAGTATTTTTCTTTTCCAGAGGGCAAGAAAAAGGTAAATGCACCCTTAGTGACTTGTAAGCTTTGTGACCGTGTACTTTCAAGAGGGAATCCCAACAAGAAGTATTCCTTCGGGAATCACACCATGTTGAGACACCTTCATGATGTACACGGTAGGACATATGCTCGACATACTGAAGGTAACCCTTCAGTAAGTCAACCAAGCACATCCACAGCAGCTCAGCCTGGTCCATCATCTGCAGGGCCGAGTCCATCTTCGGCAGGTCAGCTGAGCCCTTCATCTGTGGGGGGAGCATCTCCTTTTTCTGGTCCTCTGGAAACCAACCATTGGTTTGCGAGGGTTACTATGCGGTGCGCCACTTGTCATGATCTAATTTGTCATAGGGAGACCAGTGTTGCCCTAGTGAACAATAAAATAGATCAGCACATTTGTCGTACCGACTAATATTCCCATTCTTTCTTTCCTCTGTCCCTGCATGAACACAACGGCTCTTTTAAGAGCCAACCTTACCTTTCAACTTTTTTTTATATATTTTTTTAAACTTTTTTTTATTTATTTTTTACCGTACGCGTACGGTACGCGTAATTTTTTTTTTTTTTTTATAAAAACACTAAAAATCAATTATCACATTACAAGGTCCTTGAGAGACTACAATGAAAAACTGAAAATGTGACTGTGGAGAAGTGGAAAAAAGGGACCATGAAATTTTTGACTTACCATACCCACTCAAAAAATTATTTATTAATTAAAATTTAATTTTAATTGCTTTAAAAATGGTTCAAGTTTTCGAAAATTTTCTATCTCAATCTGAAAAAAAAGAAAAAAGTATTAATATTTAATAAAACATTTTATAATACAGTACACATATTTACATATTTTCCCAAAACAATTTTTTGCCTTTTTTTTGCTGTTTTCAGAATATATTGCATTTCACTATAAATCGTGAAAGCAATTGCATTCATCACTTAACAGCGGGCAAAATAAAAATAACAATCTCAAAGATTGTTTAAAAAAAGCCCAGAATCTCTTCTCAGTTAAACATAACATTATCGAAATGCAAAATATTATTCATTAAAAATATCATCTAATAACAAAAACTATTTCTAAAAAATACCGTCTGACAATTTTCTTACAGAAGCATAATCTCAAAAATAATATATCTCAAATAAATCCACAATACATCTAGTTTCCTTTCTTTTAGGCCAAATGTTAATTTTTGAAATTAATTTTTGATTAAATTTCCAACGATAATCCAATAAAATTCCAAAATTTAAATTGTACAGATGTTACCGATTCTCTCTAAAATTTTGGTTTCCAAAAGATTAATTAGGATTTAATTAAGTCCACAATAAAATTGGATACCTTTCCTTTAGGCCAAATGGTAATTTTAAAAATCTTTTTTGATTAAATTTCCAACGGTAATCCAATAAAATACAAAAATTTAAAGTGTACAGAAGTAACCGATTCTCTCTAAAATGTTGTTTTCCGAAACATTAATTAAGAATTATATAAGTCCACAATACAATTGGTTACCTTTCCTTTAGGCCAAATGATAATTTTAAAAATCTTTAAATTTGAAAATTCCAATAGTAATCCAATAAAATGGTAAAATTCTTTTGTACAGATCTTGCCAAGTTTCTCTAAAATTTAGGTTTCAGTAAGATTAGATAGGAATTTGCTAAATCAAAAGGCAAACGTTGCTTGAAAATCAATTGTGAATCATTACACATTGTCCAGCCTTTTTCACATTTAAGATAAACTGTGTAATGTCCAGAAGTAACAGTAGGTCCTTCATGGAAAATTATTGCAACTGTTACAAAAGTTTTTCCTGAAATTGATAATTGCTGTCCTGTAAACTTCTTTATTAAAGTATCCAATTTTGAACCATCAGCTCTACATCGTTGCATCATTAAAATTACATACTGTCCGTATTTCTTTAAAATTAACGTTGAAAACATGTCAGATTTACACTCACTGCATTCCATGCTATGATTAGCATCTTTAACTAATTTAGCAAAAGTGACTGTTTTACTCTCTGGCAATGTTAAATAAATAAACCTTTCAGAATCAACATTAGAGCCACATGTATTGAAACAGTTTTCACAACTATGTTCCCATTTATAAGAGAGACCAAACATATTTTCAATGGGAACCCCTTCTTCTTCCAGTACCTGAAGAAAATACAACAAGAATTCCTGTGCGTCTTGCTGTACATTTTGAGAAAACTGTGTACATCCTGAACATACATCTAAAAGTTTTCTAATTTCAGTAGCACTTTCTATTTGAGTTTTATCATTACTCAGCTTTTGAAAAAGGAGACTCAACTCAGAACAGAATCTTTTTCTCTGATTTACTATTATCTGCTCTTGCAAACTTTCCAGATAAAATGCAACATTCAGCACTACATTAGCGTAGCAGTTGACACCAGAGCTATTTTCAAAATGACATCCTACAACCTCTTCTTCATTTTCCTTTTTCTTTTTGCTTGCAATTACATCACTCCTCTTATTTTTCCTCCTCTCTACATCCTCATTACAGATATTCTCATTTCTCCTTTTACGAGAAACTACACGTTCCTCTAACACAGGATACTGACCTAAATGAGGAGCATAGGTTCTTCTTAATCTATTATACTCCTTTACACAGTTTGTATCTGCACTAACTTTTGAATCATCAAAGTCTATCATGAATAGGCCAGATAATGTTTTCACTCGTCACAAAGCTACATAAGCCATACCTTCTTTGAACACAGTTGAACCAATGTTTACAAATGCACAATCTACAGTCAATCCTTGAGACTTGTGAATAGTTACAGCATATGCTAGAGAAAACGGAAACTGTTTCCTTTGTACATATAAGTCTTTCACAAGCATAAAACGAACTGTACAACGACAAATGTCTATAACTTCTTCTATCTGATCAAATTTAATTTTTAAACATTCAATTCCATCTTTTTTCTGATAATTAATAAAACCCACAACTCTTCCCATAGCTCCATTAACTAAACCTTTTTCAACATCCAAATTTCTCCTTAAAAATACTCTACAGTTCATGCAAACATATAGATTTTTTTCTAATCCAGCAGTTTTGGAAATGTTCTTCTCTAGTGAATCCAATTTATTTTTCAGTTTGCCTGTTAATGTGATAGTAATTCTTCCATCCTGAATTTTGTCCACTGCTTCCAATTTCCTGATATCTTCCTTTTCCAATTTCAAAAGCTCCTCATTGAATATTGAGCATTCACGTAGAGTTGGCATTAAGCAGATGACACTTTTCTTTTCTGCAATGTTCTTGTATATCTTCTCTGCAACTATTTCTTCCTTTGGAAATAAATTATGTAGCAACCGACTCTGTAATGCTTTTGTGCCAGCTTCAGTGAGTAGTCCAATTCTGATATCTTTCAGAATACTTCCATATTCTTCATCGTTTGCTTGTCTCATATTAGTAGTAAGTTCCTTGTACTCAAAGAAGGACCAAATATTTGCATTACTGATGCTTCCCAATGACTTCTTTGTGTCTTCATGTGTCACAGTATTAAACACTGGTTGTCCTTTAACTGGAGTAAGCTGTAGAAGATCCCCAAAAACTATGACATGTTTTCCACCAAATAACACGTCATAGTCTGTCCTTAGAGTTTGCTGCATTCTTAAATGCACAAAGGCAAGCATTAAGTTTGATACCATGCTCACCTCATCAATAATGAGAACTTGCATCTTCTTCAATACTCTTGAAACTTCCAAGCATGCTTCTCCAGTTAGCTTGTGGTATTGTATTTTGTTCTCATGCTCCACTGGTAACATTAGCAAACGATGTAAGGTGATTCCTTTTATGTTATATGCTGCTAACCCAGTTGGAGCAGTAACCACACAAGACAAAGTTGAATCCGTTTTTTGCTGTAGGTAGCTTCTGATGACTTTTATTAAGAAACTTTTTCCAGTTCCAGCTTGTCCGCTTACATACATCCTGATTGGATGAAATGATGTGCATGAGCACTCTTTTTTTTCATGTAGTAATCCGTGATCAATTTTGTTTCTGATCTCTTCATAAATTTGTTGCTGCTCTTCCTTCAGTTGTCTTTCCAAATTTGGTAAGTCTATAAATTCTTCTTGACCTTGATTCATAGCCGTTTCCACTTCATTCATGGCTATTGCAGCTTCATTTTCAACGATTGGTTGTCCTAGGGGATCTTGACTAGGGGTGGGCGGAATTTGCGTAATCGCGTTACGCAAATCTCCGCGAAATGGTAAAAAATCTCCGCGAACACGCAGAAATTCCGCGAACACGCGGAATTGCTTGTTCGCGATACTTTTTTCCTGTTCGCGATCGCTGTTTGCGTGCTCGGGGTGAAATATCTCGCGAACACGCATATTGAGAACGCGAACAAGCAAAAAATTTCGCGAAGTCGCGGAACGCAGATTTTTGGGCAATTTCGCGTTCTCAGCGGAACGCGAAATTACCCAAATTCCGCAAATTCCGCGAACGGAACGGAATTTACCGCCCAGGCCTAATCTTGACTGAGTGTTCCTGAACTTTGGCTGTCTTGAGAACTGTCTCTAGCTACTTCAGCTGCAATTGTAGTTTCCTGTTCAATTTCTTCATTTAACATTTGCACAAAAGTTGTGAATGTACTGCATTGTATGCTGTCTTTGCAAGCATTAAAGGAATCTTCATAGCTTTGAAATTCTCCCAGTAGTTCATCCTCTGTACGCCATGGTTTAAACAGTTGTAAAAGAGCCAAGTAGTAAAATTCCTTTTTCTCAGTAGTGTCGCAACTGAGCCTCCTGTGATTTATCAAACTTCCTTTTGTTTGCTTCACCAAACATCCTTCCTCACCAATGACTTTATATTTTCCATTGTTTTTTTTTTAAAAGATTTTATTGTGCATAAAAGGGTTACAAACACGGGCCTACAACCACCAGGGCCGGCCGCTAGTAGTCAAAGTGTTCCAGCATATCAGAAAACAATGGCTGGCCCACAGGGGCTCCGCACTATCACAGTAAATCAGACTGCACATAAAGGAAATCAGAATACACACTTTTAGTATAAATAACAACAAAAAAGAAAAATACAAAAATACAACAAACAAGGCGAAACGACTTATGAAGGGCGGCGAACACCAGCCGGGGGAGTCAACACCCAACCACCCGAGGGCGGTCAATAAAAGAAGACCTGAGAGGGAGGGGGGGGGCAACGAGAGAACCAAATCTGTACTCCGAAGTACGAGATGCACAAGGAACCCTCAAGGATCAGGCGGACGAGGCAACCCCGGACGTATCTACCAAAGGGGGAGCACAGATAAACCCACGATACGCGTTCCACTGCCCCCAAATTTTACCCCAAGCCCCCGGTTTACCACGGGCCACATACACCGTTTTCTCCCTGAACATGCACCAGTCCATGTTTTCCTTCCAGACGGATACGGTGGGAGGCCGCTGGGAACCCCAAAGCTGCGCAATATCTCTCTTTGCAATCATGTTCCCCAAGGCCGCCCACCGAGCCTGAGCCGCATTGCAGTCATTGGGCTCCCATACATTCAGCACACAACGACGCACCTCCGGCAGCAGAGCGACCCCGGTGACTCGTCTCATAATATCATGCACCCGGCGCCAGTATTCCGCCACCTCGCGGCATTCCCATAGGATATGGAGAAAAGTAGCACTGAGCCCGCAGCCACGCTTACAGAGTCCGTCGTCTGAAAACCCCATCGAGACCAGGCGGGGGCCCGTCACATATACACGATGGAGAATCTTAAGCTGGACCAGGCGGAGACGGGCCGGGATGGCCACCTCCTTAGGGGATGACAGTGCAGTCTGCCAGTCCTCATCGTCCAGCTCCACCCCATCTCCCGTCCATGCCTCCCGAAGACGCACCAAGAGGTCAGCCCGATTGTTTATCAGTTTTTTGTAAATCAGGGAGATAGTACTGTCGGGGACGTGACCGTCGAGTATGCGGTCCTCGAGAGGCGAAGAAGAAGGGACCGTGGTCCCCTCCCCAAAGACCGAAAGCAGGGCGTGCTGGACCTGTGCATAACGGAAGAACTCTCTGTCACTAAGCTCATACTCGCGCTGAAGCGCCGCGAAGGATTTAACCGCACCTTTAACCCACAGGTCCCCCACTCTGCTGATGCCGATCGTATCCCAGCGCTCGAAGCCTTTCGTTGTCCAGAGGCTTCCCAAGCGGTCTGAGTCGAATAGAGGAGTGGCGCACGTTAAACGCTCACTCCAGCCCATCGCAACGTTAGCCGCCTTCCATACACGGACCGCAATCCTGGTAGGGCCCGTAAGGGCCCCACCAGCAGACCGCGCGTAAAGCGCTCTGTTATAGTTACCGCCGGGGAGCAGGAATTTATCCATCTCATATGCCGGGTTCGAACCAGGAGCGTACGTAGCATGATTAATGGCAGACAGCTGGGAGGCCCAATAGTACCGTCTAATATCAGGAAGCGCGATGCCCCCGTCATACCAGGAAAGAGTCAGCTTGGCCAACGCGATACGCGATCGCCCGTCCCAAACTAGTCTCCTCTGCAAACTCTCCACCTCCCTAAAGTAGGCCGCAGGAATGACATCGAAGAAGTTCTGGAGTGCATAAAGGAATCTGGGAAGGGACATCATTTTAAACAGCGCAGCGCGACCAAGCGGAGACAAGGGCAGCTTACACCACCGAGCCGTGTCTGCCCTCAAACGCCGGAGTGGAGACAGGAGATTCTGCTCATAGCGGACCGTCGGATCCAACGAAACGTACACCCCCAGGTATTTAAAATATTTTCCATTGTTGATGTCTTCTGCGGCTTTCCGTGAATAAATGTAGTTCTGCAGCACTTCATAGAGACACATGTTCTCCAGATGATGACTTCTCTTGGGATAATATGTGTCCAACATGTTTGATTTCAAAATATCTGTACTTTCTGGGTCATTCTCGGCCAAATATTCAATTTCTCCAACAGATTTCAGTACCCGATTTCTCATTGCTGCAAGGCCTAAACTTGCCCAAATTATTCTTCTAGATTTCGAGTAGAGACTTGCAGAAGATAACCTATCTGAACATTCGTAGGATCCAATTTCTCGATGCGATAACATCTTTAAACTGAAACTGTACAGCTTCTTACTGACAGTCTTCTTGTGAGAAATCTCTTCCCACATTTCCTTCAATTCAGTTTTTTCTGATTTAGTAATGTAAGACGTTACATATCGAGCAACAGCAATGGAATTGTCAGCTACATACTGTATATCCATGTTAGCATTCCACATGGATAAAATGACTGGGTTGTAGTCATTTATATTTTTTGATTCTTCTTTTCTTTTAAGGTTGTAGGTATTCTTAGGTGATTTTCTTGTAATAGTATGTCTCACAGATGACATAAAACTGTTTACTCTTCCATTTGAAAGAACAGGTCTAGGAAATCCAAATCGACATTTAGTGTAGTATTTATCTTTGCTCTTGTATTTCCGTCGACAGTATTTTCCACACCGATGACTTTGGAAACTTAAAACTTGCTCCTTTAACTTTTTCTCTTCTGTGCTTTTTGGTATAGCACATGTTGCATATTCTTCAATGAAAGATAACACTGCTTCATCAGTATCTGTTCCAAACTTTGGGGCATCCTTGATCCACAACAGCATATGAATATGAGGAGCACCTCTTGCCTGGTACTCTTTTCTC
Source organism: Triturus cristatus (assembly GCF_964204655.1). Lineage (NCBI taxonomy): Eukaryota > Metazoa > Chordata > Amphibia > Caudata > Salamandridae > Triturus > Triturus cristatus. The sequence goes on from NC_140590.1 coordinate 1,700,315,924, forward strand.
CAAAATAAATCCTCTACTTCTCCAAGAGGTGGATTTTTTTTATTGCAGATGAAGGACATCATAGCCTCAAATCTATGATTGAAATATCTGCAAACATTAACCGGATCCAATGAGCACAGTTCTCCAGCTGTCTTGTATTCGATGTTTTTAATGTTTGAATTTGCCTCTCGTAGAAAATCCAGTAAATCATCCCAAGCGTACTCAGCACAGCTTAGGGTAAGGAACCATGTTGGTGTTCCTAAATTCCGTAACATGCATTTTAATTCACCATGGCGTCGGTACCAATATTCATTTGTCCCACGCTGACAAGCCATCATATTGATCAGTTGTGTTTCCAAATGATCATCTCGGTGCTGCACTTTCTCCATAAAATCCTTAGCAGACACATTTTGTAAATGTACTCCACTTTTTAAAATGTGATTTACTGCATAAGATAATGCAGACAAGTCGCTTTCAAATAAAAGATGGAACAAATAAGGAATACTTTGTCGAAATCTTGGATCTTCTGCATATAGTCTTGTAGTCCGATACTCAGAAGCTGGAATCTGTTCTGGACGTTCATCGTATCGTCCTCCTTTTCCTGTAGGAAACAGCTGGGGAAAACATCGAGCTTCCAAGCTCTCCTCCCATACACTCACGGGAGTTCCTTTTGCTTTCTTCATCTGAAACAGATCAATAGTGTCTCCCATAACTTCTTTTGAATGAAGAAGATGTATGCTAAAATGTTCATAAATTTCTTCTTCCTTTGACTTGTCCACTTTTTCAATTTGACCAGTTGGTGTTTCTGTGTCTTCTTGTAAATCTTCTTCTTTTTCTTCTTCTATATAAATTGATTCATACCATTTATTATTTTTTTTCAAATACAAATTTGCTCTTTGTACTTTTCGTACATCCACCAGCTCTTGCCAAATCTTCTTATTCTTTGTAGGTACACCATTAACCAGAATAAGTAATGGTTCACTTTCCAAAGTATCTGCATCAATAGTTTCCATATTTTTTTTCAAATCCAAGGGCAAATACACCACTCTTCCTTTTAAACCTCTCAGTAAATCTGAAGGAGGTAATTTACCAGTTTTGGGCTCCATACGTACTATGGTCTGGAACGGATGAACACATTGAATAAGTATAGACTCATATGTATTTAATTCTGAAAGTTCGGCAGGAATAGCATCCAATTCTAAATTATTATGTACAGCTCTGGTCGGCATTCTATTTTCTTCTAATTTGTTGTAACAGTATTTACAAATACGCTGAACTTCACCCAATTCAAAACAATTTTCAAGAAATATATATGTGGCAAAATCCTTCCACTTATAATTATCTTCATTTTCACTTTTTCTATAGAGATCAACATACCTGGTTTGTTTTCTATAATGAGTTCTGCGGCAACAAATACAAGTAATATTTGGTCTTTCATTAGAGATTTTTTCAAATTTTGTTATGTGATCATTAAATGTCTTACTTACAGATGGATCTACATTCTCTTCCACTTCTTCCTCATTTACTGTGTCCTTTTCTGCACTGTCTTGTTCAGGACCAAAGTAACAAAACTGAATTTCATCAATAACCTTCTCTACATCTGATACTGACCCACGGAACAGAGCCCTATTCAATTCATCTAACTTTATTGCTGGACTTTTAGCAAAATACAACCGTCTCACAAACTTTCTCATTTCAGTATGATGAACAGCCAGCATCCTAAAATGATGAAAAACACTTTTACACACTTTTTTAGATAGACAAGCCAGAGAATGACCCTGCAAACCAGTATTCTCTCTCACTCGGCATGGATCTAGACTTTGAAGCACCTTAATCTTCTGTTTTACACTTTTTTTACTATATTCTCTTAGAAACTCACGAAATTTATCAATAGATTCCTGACGCACAGTGCAAATACTACTACAATTCCAAGTGTACACTGGGGCTTTAGGACGTCTCCCCATAGCCTCATCCGCCATCACTTGTACCTCATCTCTTGGAACCATTTTCTCCTTCTCCATTATACAACCATTTTTCACTTCGTAAGCACGACCTCTGGTGTCAACTGCATGCAGCAAACTATTACTTTGAAAATAACTCTCTTCATTAAAAAAAGGTTCACTACTTGAACTATGCATCCATTCTCCTAAAAACACTCTACAAAAGTTTGTTCTTTTCACTTCTCTTTTCCTTTTGCTTTGTGATTTCAGTACATTGACCATTTTATCTAATGTACGCATCCTATTCAAAATTAAAATGAATAGTTTCCTTTTTAATTCTAATGCCTTAGCTGCAATGGCTTCAATTTCTTTTTTTCTCTTATAAAATTTAGCCTTTTGCTTATATTTCTTCACATCCTTTATCAAATTGGACATAACTCTTCTCTGAAACATTTTTCTACGTATCTCTTTAAACGCTGTTTTTCTGTTTAAATTAATCTTTATAGTTTCTGAAGGTATATTTGCATTAACTAAATGCTCAATTTTTTCCTGTTCTTTCCTATTTAAAACATTCTTTCCAGTACAGACATTTTGTACATTTTTCCTTTTTTTGAAGATGTTCTTTAAAAAATCTTTTGTCTGCTTACCAGAAGACTTTCTTTTTTTCCCAACATGAGCATCTCCAGGTAACTTAGGTCCTCCAGTTGTCTTCAAATATATATTTTTTTTCTGGTTTTTCCTTACTCTTGATTTTGTAGGCATCTTAAATTTTGTTCACTGCTCTTCAGCAATACCTGAAAAAAACTAAAAAAAAATTCTTTATTTTATTTAAATATATTACTACATTTTTATGATCTTTTCAAATCTTAAAATACTAAGTACCCCTTTCCTACAAGTGAAAATCACAATAACACCATCACAAATTAAATATCTAAAAACAATTCCTGTGTACACACAGAGTCATGATTTGATATTAGGCAGAAAACGAAATTTCTTTGCCAATTTGAAAGCACACTTACTACTCTTTTTTTTGGCAAGTGATAAGTACTTTTACAATCTGACACATTTCTAATCCACTTTTCAGATTCTCAAAAAAGCACATGTCCAAACAGCTTTTTGAGACCAGCAACATGTGTAACCTGGGTGACTGACTACACTCCAGCAAGGGCAACCAGCCTTAGTGATGCTGAATGTATTTGCATTACTGACTGCAACCTCAAACCCCACTCGGTTGTGAATACTGTGCATGATTCCACAGGATAAGCAACTGGCTGTGTGCTAAGAGTCTGCTTCTGCACCAAAAAAATAGTTCCCCCTTTCCTACTAATGCAACTGTAAAATTACCAGAGCAATACGCAATAAATCTCTGCCTGTAATTCCTCTTTGCACACAGAGTCATGTTTTCATATTAGACAGAAAACGAAATTTCTTTGCCAATTTGAAAGCACACTTACTACTCTTTTTTTTGGCAAGTGATAAGTACTTTTACAATCTGACACATTTCTAATCCACTTTTCAGATTCTCAAAAAAGCACATGTCCAAACAGCTTTTTGAGACCAGCAACATGTGTAACCTGGGTGACTGACTACACTCCAGCAAGGGCAACCAGCCTTAGTGATGCTGAATGTATTTGCATTACTGACTGCAACCTCAAACCCCACTCGGTTGTGAATACTGTGCATGATTCCACAGGATAAGCAACTGGCTGTGTGCTAAGAGTCTGCTTCTGCACCAAAAAAATAGTTCCCCCTTTCCTACTAATGCAACTGTAAAATTACCAGAGCAATACGCAATAAATCTATGCCTGTAATTCCTCTTTGCACACAGAGTCATGTTTTCATATTAGACAGAAAACGAAATTTCTTTGCCAATTTGAAAGCACACTTACTACTCTTTTTTTTGGCAAGTGATAAGTACTTTTACAATCTGACACATTTCTAATCCACTTTTCAGATTCTCAAAAAAGCACATGTCCAAACAGCTTTTTGAGACCAGCAACATGTGTAACCTGGGTGACTGACTACACTCCAGCAAGGGCAACCAGCCTTAGTGATGCTGAATGTATTTGCATTACTGACTGCAACCTCAAACCCCACTCGGTTGTGAATACTGTGCATGATTCCACAGGATAAGCAACTGGCTGTGTGCTAAGAGTCTGCTTCTGCACCAAAAAAATAGTTCCCCCTTTCCTACTAATGCAACTGTAAAATTACCAGAGCAATACGCAATAAATCTCTGCCTGTAATTCCTCTTTGCACACAGAGTCATGTTTTCATATTAGACAAAAACGAAATTTCTTTGCCAATTTGAAAGCACACTTACTACTCTTTTTTTTGGCAAGTGATAAGTACTTTTACAATCTGACACATTTCTAATCCACTTTTCAGATTCTCAAAAAAGCACATGTCCAAACAGCTTTTTGAGACCAGCAACATGTGTAACCTGGGTGACTGACTACACTCCAGCAAGGGCAACCAGCCTTAGTGATGCTGAATGTATTTGCATTACTGACTGCAACCTCAAACCCCACTCGGTTGTGAATACTGTGCATGATTCCACAGGATAAGCAGCTGGCTGTGTGCTAAGAGTCTGCTTCTGCACCAAAAAAAATAGTTCCCCCTTTCCTACTAATGCAACTGTAAAATTACCAGAGCAATACGCAATAAATCTCTGCCTGTAATTCCTCTTTGCACACAGAGTCATGTTTTCATATTAGACAGAAAACGAAATTTCTTTGCCAATTTGAAAGCACACTTACTACTCTTTTTTTTGGCAAGTGATAAGTACTTTTACAATTTGACACTTTTCTAATCCACTTTTCAGATTCTCACAAAAGCACATGTCCAAACAGCTTTTTGAGACCAGCAACATGTGTAACCTGGGTGACTGACTACACTCCAGCAAGGGCAACCAGCCTTAGTGATGCTGAATGTATTTGCATTACTGACTGCAACCTCAAACCCCACTCGGTTGTGAATACTGTGCATGATTCCACAGGATAAGCAGCTGGCTGTGTGCTAAGAGTCTGCTTCTGCACCAAAAAAATAGTTCCCCCTTTCCTACTAATGCAACTGTAAAATTACCAGAGCAATACGCAATAAATCTCTGCCTGTAATTCCTCTTTGCACACAGAGTCATGTTTTCATATTAGACAGAAAACGAAATTTCTTTGCCAATTTGAAAGCACACTTACTACTCTTTTTTTTGGCAAGTGATAAGTACTTTTACAATCTGACACATTTCTAATCCACTTTTCAGATTCTCAAAAAAGCACATGTCCAAACAGCTTTTTGAGACCAGCAACATGTGTAACCTGGGCGACTGACTACACTCCAGCAAGGGCAACCAGCCTTAGTGATGCTGAATGTATTTGCATTACTGACTGCAACCTCAAACCCCACTCGGTTGTGAATACTGTGCATGATTCCACAGGATAAGCAGCTGGCTGTGTGCTAAGAGTCTGCTTCTGCACAAAAATAATAGTTCCCCCTTTCCTACTAATGCAACTGTAAAATTACCAGAGCAATACGCAATAAATCTCTGCCTGTAATTCCTCTTTGCACACAGAGTCATGTTTTCATATTAGACAGAAAACGAAATTTCTTTGCCAATTTGAAAGCACACTTACTACTCTTTTGTTTGGCAAGTGATAAGTACTTTTACAGTCTGACATATTTCTAATCCACTTTTCAGATTCTCAAAAAAGCACATGTCCAAACAGCTTTTTCAGACCAGCAACATGTGTAACCTGGGTGACTGACTACACTCCAGCAAGGGCAACCAGCCTTAGTGATGGTGAATGTATTTGCATTACTGACTGGAACCTCAAACCCTAAAAGTATTCCTCATTTATAATAATACACCTTATTTTATGGTGAAAACATAGTCCATATTATTTTTCATGTTCCTCACATTTAAATTTCTCCCAAAACACAAAATGATAAACACAACTTCAACAAAAGGAATTCCAATGCTATTATTCATTTCTTAATTAACCATATACATCCCCTCTCAAACTCTTAACTCACCTTTAAAATTAGTTAGTTGTGATAGAAATGTGGCACTCAAACAGCAGATTATGAGAGCCAGGATCTCTGTTCTGTACACCTCCCTCCTCTCAGCAGAACCAGATAATGGCAAAGTTTCCCTCTCTTTTTCCACACATATACATGTTAGGTTCAAATCTCAGTGCTTCCCCCTTTTTTTCAAATGTATTCACACATTTCTATTGGTTGAAAACCAACCCTTTTCAAAAAGTACCCTTCCCCCAACTTGACTTCAGCCTAGTACCCTTCCCCCAACTTGACTTCTGCCTGCTACCATAGCAACAGCTCATGGAACACTGCTGTCTACAGTCAGGTCAGAAGTTCGCCACACAATGTTTCATTTTCAATGAGCAAGAGTGCTTGACTTTTCTAACCTAACAGCAAATCCATAGTAATGTTCTTTGGTAACACATTTTTCTGTACCAATACAAATCATGCTCCTATAAATTTACACACACAGCCTAGTTTTTAGTGTAGAATGGTATGAAACAGCCAATGAGTTCATTTTATTTTAAAAAAATATGTATGCCTCCATTTCCAAACTGTCTTTCATTTCTTTTTGCCATTCTTCTGAAAGACACCTCCTGAGTGCATCCAGATCTCCTTTGAAGATGTTCACAGTGTGGATTGTAGGTCACAGCTATGTCTTCTGGAGTGAAAAGTATGCAGAGAAAACAGGTATGGTGAGAGACCTTGCTTTGCCAAATGTAGACATTAAATGGATTGGTCAGAGAGGGTTAAAGTGGCACCAATTGATGCCATTGGTGAAATCCTTCATGCAAATCCAACACCCTGACCTCATAATAGTGCACTGTGGTGGCAATGACCTAGGCACTTTGACTGGGGTAGGTCTGGAAATGCTTATGAAGGAGACCTTTGCACAACTGTTTTCACTTTTCCCTAAAACTGCCTTTGTGTTTTCTAACATATGCCAAAGGCAAAAATGGAACTGGTCCAATCATTTTTGTCCACAGATTGACAAAGCAAGAAAGCACGTCAACAAATCTGTTTCTGCTTTCCTCCATGACTATGGTATGGGTTCCATTTACCACAACAACTTGCGTTACGACATGCAAGACATTTATAGAGGAGATGGTGTACACTTCACTGATGAAGGGAACAGAGTCTTCCTCTTGAACCTTAGACTCTGCATCGGTACTTACTTGTAGGTACCACTAAAAAATCACAATAAACACAACGGCTCTTTTTAGAGCCCTCTAATATCTAAACACTTAAATCTGAATTTTATTTCTTTTTATATTTTTTTTTTCTACCGTACGCGTACGGTAAGCTTACGGTAAGCTTACCGTACGCGTACCCCGCGATTTTTTTTAAAAATTAATAAATGTTTTTTTGGTACTTTTCTGTTCTTCTTTGACCCCCTTTCAAATGTTAGGGGGTCTGTAACTCTCTTCCTTGCCCCCTTTTCAAGTTATCACCCTTTTTTTTCTGAGTGAAACACACAAAATGGCGGCCGCCGCTTCCTGGTTTCGACCAATTCGAATGTTTACTAAGATCTAACAGCCAATCAGAATCGCGCTCGCGCACGTCACCGTACGCGTACGGTAAGCTTACGGTAAGCGCACGGAGCGCGCTTACAGATAGATATATTGATTTAAAGTCTATTTTCTCAGAATCTACTGAACAGATTTACACCAAACCTACAAAAGGCACTTCCTTGACCTGAGGACTACCTCTCTGCCAAATTTCAAGTAATTCTGTTCAGCCGTTCGGGCTGTAGCTCGGACTAAAGGTCCTATGGAAAAATGCATGGGAAAAACGCGTTTTGGGACCCCCTTTTATCTCAGCCCCTGCTTGACGAATCCCCCCGAAACTTTCAGGGTAGGAGCGGAGCGTAGCGCCCCATTAGTTTTGAAAATTTCGCGAGGATTCGTCGACCGGCGCCAAAGTTATTCCAAATAGAATGTTGCGGTTTTCCTATGGAAACAGGGTCCTAACTATAACTACCTACTGGCCAGCTTACGGTGCGCTTACGGTACGCTTACCGTACGCGTACGGTGGCGTGCGCGAGCGCGATTTTGATTGGCTCTTAGATCTAAGTAAACATTCGAATCGGCCGAAACCAGGAAGCGGCGGCCGCCATTTTCTCTCTCGCACTGAGAGTGATTTTTAAAATATAAAGCCCAAAAACATGTAAAGGGGCTGTTTAGACAGCTCCCACACACATAGCCATGTTGAGGGAGTCCCCAAAGATCCCCCAAGGCCAAAAACGGAATTTTAATTTTTTCGGTAATTTCGCCGATTACGCTTACCGTACGCGTACGGTAAAAATTAAAAAAAAAAAAAAAATTAGCCACACTCTCTCCACCCCGTGTGCAATTGGTGCCCGAAGGGCACCAATTGTGCATGGCCTATCACACCTGAGATAAACTAAAATATTAAAAAAAAAAAAAATTAAAAAAAAAATTATCCACACTCTCTCCACCCCGTGTGCGAATGGTGCCCGAAGGGCACCATTTGTGCATGGCTTATAAAATATACAAAAAATTAAAATATTACCTTTCAAAACGAAGTGCATCCATGTGCGCACGGTGCGCGAAGCGCATCGTGCGTACATGGCCCATCTAGCGTAACGTGGGCACGCGTGACCACCGTGCGCGCACGGAACGAACTGCGTTAAGTGGGCGCGCACGCCACGAATGGCGTAAAGTAACTTAGCATTTAAAAAAACGTACAAATTCACTGAAAAAACCATAGGTTTCACACACGTTATAGTTAGGAATTAGCATTTAAAAAACCTTGCAAATTCACTGAAAAAACCATAGGTTTCACACATGTTATAGTTAGCGGAAATTTTACTGATAAAAAACCAATGAAATTCCCCCGTTATAGTTAGTGCAGGCAACTATAACTCACGCGACCGCAATCTTCTGCTGATGACATATGTGTCTTTATGAAAAAAAAATATTTGTAATATATGTATAGCTAAAAATGTATGGAAGAAGACATGGGCAAATAAGTGTCTAAATACAGTATTAGCATCAGCAGAGGATTGCGGTCGCGTGAGTTATAGTTGCCTGCACTAACTATAACGGGGGAATTTCATTGGTTTTTTATCAGTAAAATTTCCGCTAACTATAACATGTGTGAAACCTATGGTTTTTTCAGTGAATATATATATATATATATATATATATATATATTATCTACTGGCGGTCGCCAGTAGATAGTTATAGTTACAACCTAGTTTCCATAGGAAATCTCAAAATTCTATTTTGAATAACTTTGGCGCCGGTTGACGAATCCTCGCGAAATTTTCAAAACTAATGGGGCGCTCCGCTCAGCTCCTACCCTGAAAGTCTCGGGGTGATTCGTCAAGCGGGGGCCGAGAAAAAAGGGGGGTCCCAAAACGCGTTTTCCCCATGTTATTTTCCATAGGACCTTTAGACACAGCTACAGCCCGAACGGCTGAACAGAATTACGTGAAATTTGGCAGAGAGGTAGCCATAAGGTCAAGAAGTGCCTTATGCAGGTCTGGTGTAAATCTGTTCAGTATTTCCTGAGAAAATAGCATTTAAAAGCATATCAATATCAATACGCGCGCACCGTGCGCGCACAGTGCGCGCACCCTGCCGTGCGCGAGCGCAATTCTGATTGGTTGTTAGATGTCGGTAAACATTCGAATCGGTCGAAACCAGGAAGTGTCGGCCGCCATTTTGTCTCTCGCAGTCTGAGGGGGTGAAAAAAAAGGGGGCAGAGTGGACAGTTCCTGACCCCCTAGCCTTGGTCAGGGGGTCACAGAAGGACCCCCAAGGGAGAATTTTTTTTTTTTTTTATTTTAAAAATCGCGAGGTGCGCGCACCCTGCGCGCACGGCACGCACTGCGAACCGTGGGTGCTCGGTGCGCGAAGCGCACCGAGCGCCCACAGCGCGCGCATGATGCGCGAAGCGTGCAGGCAACTATAACTCACGCGACCGCAATCCTCTGCTGATGACGTCAGATATTACATCACTGATGACATATGTGTCTTTATGAAAAATAAATATTTGTAATATATGTATAGCTAAAGATTAATGGAAGAAGACATGGGTAAATAAGTGTCTAAATACAGTGATGTAATATCTGACGTCATCAGCAGAGGATTGCGGTCGCGCGAGTTATAGTTGCCTGCAGTAACTATAACGGGGGAATTTCATTGGTTTTTTACGAGTGAAATGTCCAGCTAACTATAACATGTGTGAAACCTATGGTTTTTTAAGTGAATATATATATATATATCAACGCTCCAAATCCTCTTCATGTAGAGAAATAAGCACTTCTCGGGAGACGCTCGGAGGATATTTTTATTCCGAATCAAACAAATGCGTTTCGGCGAACTGCCTTCCTCGGTGTTTGTCAACATACCGGGAGGCCGCCATTATTTGTACATGCGTAACATCCAACTCAATTATCAATTTTTTCAGATTACTATAAACAACCCAAATATGCGAGTAACATGTCATGAGTAATGCTCATATTTTCGCTAGCCGCCAAATAACATGCCATGGATTGGCGAGATTTATTTTGAGAAAATATGATATCGCCAGATAGAGACCATGTCTGGTCGCACACTTATATAAAGTAGTAGGAATTTTGCAATGTTATAGCCAATCCATGGCATGTTATTTGGCGGCTTCATAACAAATAAGTCTCCCAAAATGGCCACCAGAGACAAAAGAGCCCAAATGTAGCACAAATATCACCCAGCAGTAGCTTTACTACAGTGATCTAATGAGCAACTAGAGTGCTAACATTCAGAATTTATGGCAAATATGTGACACATCTGAATGCCTTCTTGATGGAACCAAGTAAAAAACTGAAAGTATTTCCCACTGAGGAGACTGCAGTAAATGAGGAAATTAGGAAACTTCATAACAAATAAATCTCCCAAGATGGCCACCAGAGAAAAAAGAGCCCAAATGTAGCCCAAATATCACCCAGATGTAGCCCAAGTATAGCCCAATGACAGAATGTCCCAGAGTGTTCTAACGAACAACTAGAGCGCTAACAGTCTTACTTATGACTAAAGTATGGCACACCTGAAGCCATCTTGATTGGAATAAAGTGGTAACACTTAAAACATTTAATTTACAAAGGAACAAAATGAGGGGGTTCATTTTGCCATAGAAAGTATGATTAGTGCTGCAGAAAGAAAAATTAGGGCACATTTTGACTTCTCAAATCCTCTTCTATTTCATAAAAAAATTCTGACATGTAGACTGAAACATTCACTTTGAATACCAGCAGCAGACTTCCCTGGTGAGCAGTAGCTTTACTACAGTGATCTAATGAGCAACTAGAGTGCTAACATTCAGAATTTATGGCAAATGTGGGACACATCTGAATGTCTTCTTGATGGAACCAAAGTAAAAAACTGAAAGTATTTCCTACTGAGGAGACTGCAGTAAATGAGGAAATTAGGAAACTTCATAACAAATAAATCTGCCAAGATGGCCACCAGAGACAAAAAAGCCCAAATGTAGCCCAAATATCACCCAGATGTAGCCCAAGTATAGCCCAATGACAGCATGTCCCAGAGTGTTCTTAAGAACAACTAGAGCGCTTACTGTCTTACTTATGACAAAAGTATGGCACACCTAAAGCCATCTTGATTGGAATAAACTGGTAACACTTAAAACATTTAATTTAAAAAGGAACACAATGAGGGGGTTCATTTTGCCATAGAAATTATGATTAGTGCTGAAGAAAGAAAAATTAGGGCACATTTTGAGTGACTTCTCAAATCCTCTTATATTTCATTAAAAAATTCTGATATGCAGACTGAAACATGCACTTTTAATACCAGCAGCAGACTTCTGTGGTGAGCAGTAGCTTTACTACAGTGATCTAATGAGCAACTAGTGTGCTAACATTCAGAATTTATGGCAAATGTGTGACATATCTGAATACCTTCTTGATGGAATCAAAGTAAAAAACTGAAAGCATTTCTTACTGAGGAGACTGCAGTAAAGGAGGAAATTAGGAAACCTCATAACAAATAAATCTCCCAAGATGGTCACCAGAGACAAAAGAGCCCAAATGCAGCACAAATATCACCCAGATATAGCCCACATGTAGCCCAATGACAGAAGTGTGCAAAACACTTATTTTTTGTGTATTTGCAGCTTTACTTGAGCATTGGTTACATCACACAAGATCAAATTCATTTTGGTTGTAGACATGGGGAGATTAAGTGATTTGACCAGAGTCACAGAATGTTGAGCTGAAGCAGAAACTCCAACCTGGTTCCCCAGTTGCAAAGTCTGCAGCTCTGGAAGTAACACCACATCCTCTCCCCTAAGTGGAACATTTAATCAAGTGGTCAACTGGATAAAAAAACATAAAGATTACAAATAATTTAAAAGTTCTTTGTCCCTATTTGAAAACTCAGAAAATATGTCCTCATTTTAGTTTTTTAGAGCACCAACCATAATTTTGATGCAAATAAGACCCTCTCATATATGTAATTTCTAAAGGAAATGCTTTAGGTATTGCAATTTTGATTACAGCAAGATGACGTCAGGCGTTCCACACTTTTGTAATAAATATAGAATGTTAGCAATCTAGTTGTTCATTGGGATACTGTTGAGAGGCAGAGGCCAGGGGCATGGACTCTGAAAATTGAAGGCAGGTAGGAGAGTGCAGAGGCAACAATATGACCACACTGGGCAGGCAGGAAGGGCAGTGGCAGCACAACAGACTATGGAGGGCTGTGGAAAGGGGGGCAGGGGCAACAAACCAACAATACAGGACTGGCAAGAGAGGCTGTGGCAATATAATAGACCATTGTGGGCAGAAGGAAGAGGCAGTGGTAGTACAACCATACATGCCAACAGATCCGTTTCAGCCAGGAAACATCCAATGTTTTTAAACTCAAATGGGCTTTATTTGATCTGTCTCCTGTCTACAATCTCCTCTTTTTCAATGTAACTCAAAGGGGAAAATCAATACCCCAGTTTTTTTCCAAAATCTCCCTCTTACCAAGTTCAAAATGTTCGCAAGTATGGTACATTGGATCATGGTAGGCAGGAGGAATTGGGGTCGGGACATGGACTCGGATAACAGAGGACAGGAGGGACATGGAGAGGTGCACCAAACTGACCCTACAGGGCAGGTATCAGGGTTTGCAGCAGCACAATGCACCACACAGGGCATGCGGGACGGGAGTGCAGCACAACAATCCATAGAAAGCAATAGGGAGGGGACAGGACCATGCACATGGACAACAGAGAAAAGAGGGGAAAGAGGCAATGGTAGCTAGCTGACCATAATGGACAGATAGGAGAGAAAGCTGCAGCATAACAGACCAAAAAGGGCAGGAGGGACGGATCAGGGGCATTACAATGGAACAGACAAGCCAGGAGGGAGGGAATAGGGGTCTGCACATGGAAACAGAGAGCTGAGAGCAAGGGGGCAGGGCAGGAGCAGCAAGATGACCATGGAGGTCAGGCAGGATGGGCACTAGAAACAAGACACACCATGGAGAGCAACAGTGAGACTATGATGGCATACACACAGACCGTGGAGGGAAGGTGGGAGGGGGTCAGGGGCAGCTAGCTGACCACACAGGGAAGGTGGGAGGGGCCATGGCAGCACAGAAGCCCATGCATGGCAAGCGGGAGGGTTAGCAGCAGCACAATGGCTATGATGGGCAAGAAGGAGGGTGCAGGAGCATGCACAAAGGACCATGGAGGATAGAAGGGAGGGACCTGGGCTCAGACAAGAGAGTTCAGGGGAAGGGGCCTCACAACAGACCGCGCAGGGCAGGCAGGAGGAGCAGTTGCAGCACAACAGACCAGGGAGGGCAGAAGGGTGTGGCAGTAAAATCGACCATGGAGGACAGGAGGAAGGGGATAGGGGCATGGCATGTGGACAGGCAGGGTGGAGGTGTCAGGGACAGGTTACAGTCATCTGACAATGCTAGGCAGGTGGGAGGGGAGTAGCAGCTCAACAGAACACTCAGAGTAGATAGGAGTGGCAGGTCCATGGAACATGGTGGGCAAAAAGGATGGAGCAGGGGCATGCACAAAGACATCGAAGAGCAGGGGGAAGGAGAATAGGGGCAGCAAGCTAAGCACAGAGGTTAAGCAGGAGGTCAATGATGGGCCATAGAATTGGGCAATGGAGGGCAGGAGGAGTGGACTGGTACATCATGCTAAATGGAGGGCAGTGGCAGCACATCATACCAGGGTCTACGTACTACCTCTAAGTTACAACTTAAACCTATGCGATAGTAATCAACCTAATCGGTAAGAATTACTGAACAGAATGTTCCTAAGGGCAGATCCCTTTTAGGACGTAATCCCTCACTCACCAATGGTGACATGCTTCATCATACGGACTCTCCTCCCAAAGGAAAACCTAGTTCCTTTGGGGGCTACAACCCCCTCTCTGAGAGGGAGGAGCTCAGGGATGTTTTATTTCTAGTTTTGAGGACCAACTAAGTCCACATATGATGAGCAAAAATGTATGAGCAAGGATGCAGCGCAAATAATGAAAAATAGTGAATATGTGAAAAGAAGTGATCTTTAAAACTGGCTAGGAGGCATCAAAACCAAACTTTAATCAAAAGATGCCTACTGTCAGGGTTAAAAGCAGTGCACCTGTGGTATTGATTTAAAACCGCTATGGTGTGAGTTTAGGTGGTCAGCATGTTTCAGCCCTAGAAGACCCAAGTTGGATCGGGCTTTCGTCAGGACCTTACAAAGAAACGCTACTGCAAGTGAAGGAGTGTAAAAACAGAACCAAAAAGGATATAGGGCCAGAGCACTATCATAGGCCTCTATCAGAACCTGCTGATACCTGAAATGGAAAGAAAATAGCACATGTCAGGTAAGCTTAATGTATGTCTCAACAATATGAAATGCGTGCTAAAAAGATCTGCATCAACATTAATCCCAAAGGAAGAAGACACCTTACCCGCAAAGGCTGGGTACAGGATCTCACCTCTACCTGGCAACCGCTCAGGAAGGCAGCACCGCTCTACAAAATTTTTTTTATCTTTGATTTGTAGAGTGCAAAGAGAGAGTAAAATCGCAAATACGATCGTATAGTAGTCAAAAAACTATTCATATCGATCATCTGAAAATAACCAATAGTGTAAAGAGCTGTAGAATCATAAAGATAAAAGAGGGGTTAACCCATAAAGGTCACATTATATATGCTATGAGTCTGCTATAAGGACTCCAAGATCCTAGGTACACTAATCACGCAGCCCTCTGCCAAAATGAGCAGAAGGAGCAGGAACCCTCCAATGACTATGTAGATAGTAGTTGGCAGACACAGATACATAACATCAGGCAAGATCCCCAAACCAACGTGGTTTGCAGGACCTAAAGCAGAAAAGACACCCAAACGCTCACCTATCCGTCGGTACCGCTAGACCTGGAGAGCCTGCTGCCGGAGGTGAGTGCTGGTCAAAAAACGCGCTCTTAAATACCTCTTGCCGTGACTCCTTGATCGAGATCAGGTGGCGCTCACAGTACTCCATAGCGCATGCTCAGCGATGATGGAATTAATGCGCATGCGCGGAATACAAATGCTACATGTTAGCATAGCGCATGCGCCTCATAGGCCGCACCGAAATTAGTGTACACAAGCGCATATCGAATACGCCTAAAGGATGAAAGGCGCCATAGACAAGTATATGCACCGGATCACTCTGGAGTACAACCTGTAATGAGAGACTCGTCACAAAAAGTGCCCGCGAGGTACAGATTAGTGCGGAAGACATGGCTTGGCAGTTCGGGCTGGACTGTTCCCATGAGGCACAGGGTCAGACTGATTTGCATATGGCCATGTCTGAACTGGGGTGGCAGAGTGGGCTAAAGAACGGTGATGGATTAAACCCAGATCAGTTGACTGGGGGTGAGTGCTTGCAGTGTTCAACACTCCGTCCATCATTTCCTTTGGTTTTTGCTTTGTTCGCCATAAGTTGGCAGGGTATGCTCAGACGTGAGTCCCTTGCTCACTTTGCCACTGGATTCAAGCAAGCCTGGCTGAAGACGGCTGAAATGCCAGAAACCGGTCCTAGGAAGCTTGTTTCCGGTCCAGGGAAGACATGGCTTGGCAGTTCGGGCTGGACTGTTCCCATGAGGCACAGGGTCAGACTGATTTGCATATGGCCATGTCTGAACTGGGTTGGCAGAGTGGGCTAAAGAACTGTGATGGATTAAACCCAGATCAGTTGACTGGGGGTGAGTGCTTGCACTGTTCAACACTCCGTCCATCATTTCCTTTGGTTTTTGCTTTGTTCGCCATAAGTTGGCAGGCTATGCTCAGACGTGAGTCCCTTGCTCACTTTGCCACTGGATTCAAGCAAGCCTGGCTGAAGACGGCTGAAATGCCAGAAACCGGTCCTAGGAAGCTTGTTTCCGGTCCAGGGAAGACATGGCTTGGCAGTTCGGGCTGGACTGTTCCCATGAGGCACAGGGTCAGACTGATTTGCATATGGCCATGTCTGAACTGGGGTGGCAGAGTGGGCTAAAGAACTGTGATGGATTAAACCCAGATCAGTTGACTGGGGGTGAGTGCTTGCAATGTTCAACACTCCGTCCATCATTTCCTTTGGTTTTTGCTTTGTTTGCCATAAGTTGGCCAGGTATGCTCAGACGTGAGTCCCTTGCTCACTTTGCCACTGGATTCAAGCAAGCCTGGCTGAAGACGGCTGAAATGCCAGAAACCGGTCCTAGGAAGCTTGTTTCCGGTCCAGGGAAGACATGGCTTGGCAGTTCGGGCTGGACTGTTCCCATGAGGCACAGGGTCAGACTGATTTGCATATGGCCATGTCTGAACTGGGGTGGCAGAATGGGCTAAAGAATTGTGATGGATTAAACCCAGATCAGTTGACTGGGGGTGAGTGCTTGCAATGTTCAACACTCCGTCCATCATTTCCTTTGGTTTTCATTCCAATAACGTAAACATGATTGTTGAAACTTATAACCTACTAAGAGATAATTGTAAAAATCAAATGAGCATTTATAGATTATGTTTAATTAGAATCTTACAAGGATCATGTGAGCGCCTAGGAAAGTCAATATGGCCGACAGATCTCCCGGTATAATTCTTGAATTATAATTGTAGTCCTCTTTCGATGATTATGCTGCCTCGAGAATTCAATGCGATACTGGTTTGTTAAAAGATTAATGTGAACCTTGACAAACTGACATTGACAAAGCTGAGGGAGACAAAACGTATTTGTCAGTACTTTTTGTTGGTTAAAGCGATTAAATTATATTTGAAAAAGCCCAGTGAGTGCATGGAATTCCTTTGTGGAGATTGGAGCATATTAATGCGCGAGTCCCCCGTCCTCATGAGATTTTTGCACCCGCTACGCTGTGAGCCGCTGCTTGACGGCAACCAGATTAAACTAATATATATATATATATTCCAATATCCACAGCTGGGCGATGACAGTTCCTTCCCCACCGTTTCAACAGCATACGAGGACACGGACCGTGAATACGTTCAAATTCTTTGTTTTTTGTTTGTAAAATGCCGCCATAACGTTTTGGCTCCTCCGAGCCTTGATCACATGATCACATATATATCACACTAGAATTCGCAAGCCATAAAGCTTCAGCGAGGAAGAACGAGTCACTCCAGTTGCTGCAGTAAATTAATCCAAACGTTTAATGGCAAAACACAGACGCGTTTCGACCTCTCGGGGTCTTGGTCACATATATATATATAACCACCCGCCCAAATTGATACACAGCATCCCATATGATGAGCTTCTAAGACTAAAAAGAAATAGCTCCAGAGACTGTGACTTTGAGGTAGCCACTAGAGAATGTTTAGCTAGATTCACCTTGCGAGGCTACGATTCAACACTACTTGAGAAAACACTTAATAAAGTGAAAGGAATCCACAGAGGTCAACTATTGATGGATAAAAGCAAGAATATCTCCGAAACTACCGGGGAGGGGAAGTTCAAGATGGTTACAACATACTCACCTGAAGCGAATTACCTGAAATGTATGCTCAAAAAGAACAGGCATATTTTAAAAACAGACAATGTCATTAACAACGATATCCCAG
This sequence comes from Triturus cristatus, assembly GCF_964204655.1. NCBI lineage: Eukaryota > Metazoa > Chordata > Amphibia > Caudata > Salamandridae > Triturus > Triturus cristatus. The sequence continues at coordinate 1,700,333,930 of NC_140590.1, forward strand.
CATATGCATTGGTCAGCTTTAAAAAGGCCCGATCACTGAAAGATATGCTGGTTCAAAATCACCTTGACAAAATACCATAGAGAATGGATACCTTGAAAGAGATGCAAGGTTTTTACCCATGCGGCAAATGCAAAGCCTTTTCTAATAGTAAAAGAGTTTTGTTCTATAACATACCGGACATAGATAAAAGCGGACACATAACTAAATTTATAACCTGCAATACTGCATACTCAGTGTACTGTCTAACATGCCCATGCGGGTTAAGATATATCGGTAGTACGATCCACCCACTGAAATTAAGAATACTGGAATATCTAAGGGCTGTCTCAAAAAAAAAAAAAGATGCATCATACCCAGTAGCAAGGCATTTTGCCGATAAACATCTTAGCAATAGGAACTTGCTACAGTACTATGGTTTAGTCCCAGAAAAAATCAGAGGGGGTGATAGAATTCAAACATTAAGCAGGTTGGAGTCACGCTATATTGTAGTTTTGCAAACGAAATTCCCCAAAGGATTAAACAGTGGGGAAGAGCTGACAGTACATTTAGGACTATAGATGGCAATATAAACAATTGACCTGCTGATACACAACGCTATGAGGTGTAGTTTCCATAAATATGTTTTTTAGTATGATTACTGTCTCACAGATTGTGCATTGCTATAACGTTATTAAAAAGGGACCTTGGCCGATCCACGGCAAGATATGAATTGTACCATGGTGTTATATCATTGCTCAGGCCGATATACGGCGTGATGGGTTTTTATAAAAAACTGCAATATGCTGTAAGATATTTTGGTTTTAAAACAGCAACACATTATGTGGTTGAGAATGATGAATTGGCCTATCTAAGGTCGAAAAATAATTGAGTTTTAATCTAATTTGAGCACTGAATGAACAATAGCTGAAAAAAATGGTTTTTGAATATCAAAGGAAATTGTTACACCGTGGTTGGGTGCATATTATATGCATGATCATTGATGCAATACGAAAAATGTATGTTTATTAGGCATTGCAAGATGGCGTCGACTTGTGCCTGATGCGTTGGTCCCCTTTTCAATGTTAATGCACATGTGGAATAGTTTAAAACAAGGTCGCTTCCGGTGTGGCAGTAACACCGAGGAAGGCAGACCGCCGAAACGCGTTTGTTGCTGGATGAAATAAAACACCTTTGAATGTCCCTACGAGTGCAGATTTTCTTTCAATTCAAAGAAAAAGAGTGCCAATATATATATATATATATATATATATATATATATATATATATATATATACATATATATATATGTGTGTATGTGTGTCTGTAAGGTCTTGTTAGAGACAGAATGGCGTATATATATTTATATAGATATATACATCGAAAAAAATGACTATATATACGTTTACGAACTCCCCACCAGGGCCGCCGAACTCATGGTGGGTGCATCCATAGGGCCAGAGTAGGGCCCGCCAGTTACACAACTACTCCAAGAATGGTTGGAGCACTCACGGGGTAAAATAATCAGCTTTAATGGCCGCAGACGCGTTTCCGCTTTATGCCTTCTTCAGTGCGGTAAAGCAAATGTCAGATAATCAATCAATCAATCAGAGACATTTATAGAGCGCACTACCTACCCGTAGGGTCTCGAGGCGCTTGGGGGGGGGGGGTGCCGCTACTGCTCGAACAGCCAGGTCTTGAGCTTCTTCCTGAAGGAGAGGTGGTCTTGGGTCAGGCGCAGGTCGGCCGGGAGGGAGTTCCAGGTCTTGGCGGCCAGGTAGGAGAAGGACCTTCCTCCTGTAGTGGCTCTGCGGATGCGTGGGACGGCGGCGAGGGCGTGGCTGGCGGATCGGAGGTGGCGTTTGGGGGCGTAGAAGTTGATTCGGTTGTTGAGGTAGCTCGGGCCTTGGTCGTGGAGAGCTTTGTGTGCGTGGGTAAGGAGGCGGAAGGTGATTCTCTTGTTGACCGGGAGCCAGTGCAGGTCTCTTAGGTGTCCGGAGATGTGGCTGTGTCGTGGGATGTCGAGGATGAGTCTGGCTGAGGCGTTCTGGATGCGCTGGAGTCTCTTCTGGATCTTGGCGGTGGTTCCGGCGTAGAGTGCGTTGCCGTAGTCCAGTCGGCTGGTGACGAGGGCCTGGGTGACGGTCTTCCTGGTCTCTGTGGGGATCCACCAGATACACATGGTGCTGAATTCATTTCAATAATCCAGCTTTGTAATTGGTTGATCTCTGGCTAATCAGAGGGTAGCAGTCACTTCCGGCATGACGATGACACGTTGGCATCCTCATCTCATTGCAAATCAATTATAGACCTCAATGTCCAAATAACTTTCACATTTGATATTCTCCATTGGATGCCAGCCCCCATTTTTCACACCAGTCTTCCTGATGGTAAGTTCCTGTGTGTAATTAATGTACATTTTATTTTAAAAATACTTTCAAACTGTAGAAATATAGACGGGATAAAGTGATTAGAAATATCTATCCCAGACCTCTTTTTTTTTTTAAATGGAAAGACAGGAAATGCAGGTCAATTCTAACACATAGACTAAGCATTTAGAGCATTAAACTGACATTCTGCGTTTAAGGTGTCACCCTGGGTCCAGTGTCACATCATGCACCACTGGTGACAGGTGAGTTCATGTTTATGGATCCTGGAGCTCTGGACGCAGCCTTTTTGGCTTCTTTTTTCAAAAATCTTAACCAGCCTCACTCAACATCCTTTTCGACTATGGTAGTTTTCCAACATTTCTGAAGGGAACTTGTCATGACAGAATGTTTTCACTATTTCTGAAGTGCCCTAATTGTGGCAAGAAACTGTATAGTATGTCTTCCAGAAGACCATTGACCAGGACGTTGAAAACTGCTCACAGAAATGTCAAGGTGAACCCTGAGGGACAGGCTGGGAATCAGACTGTTTGGGCTACAAAAGAGCCATCACGAGTCAGGGTTAGGAAGTCATTTACCACACACCTCAGTGCACTCTTCATGCTCTACTGACTACCCATGAGCTGGATACAAATAGTGCAGAAAACCACACAGAAAACGTTATTGCTAAACAACGCCGAAACCTATGAAATCAAATACAGGTACTGCAACAACTTGCTCACATCGAGACAATGTTGTTCCCCATCAAGAACATCACAGGCACCATTGAGACAGCTACTATTAATGTTGAGACCACCAGCATCGGCGTCACCCCTAAGAATGTTGTCTCAATCTACTTAAAAGCTCTATCTTCTGCTTCACCATCACAAGACACATCACAGACTGGCTCTGTCTCCTAAAAGGAAGACCAGTACCGCATTCATGAGATTCTAAATATTCTTGGGCGTATTGACCCACAAGGGATGTTACACAAGTAGTCAGTTTATCTGCTACTGCTTCGCCAAGAAGATATGAATCTCTGCAGTTTCTCCAACTACAGCCACACCAGTGACTCCCCAGTTCCCACTCATATCTGCATGCAAAGAACTCCATGGAATAGCAATTCTAGATGTTAAAGATGATCTACAACCTAGAAGATCTAAAACAATAAGAAGCTGCAGACATCAACATGGAAGATTGTCTTCACACAGGACCTCCAGACATAGGCATTGCTCACCATCAACAGACTTCACAAACTCTTCAATTAGAGATTACTCTGCAACACTATTGGATTCTAAATTTGCAAGAGTGTCTCCAGTAGAAGGCATCAATACTTTTAATTATGTTTTGATAAGAGGAATTGCCAAACTGAACTTACCTATTGCGACACCTGCTACATCTACTTCATTGATTTTCGAGACAATCCATCATAGAGCTTCTTCAAGACATTCATTGTCCTTGGTTTCAGGACTATTAGAACCTGCCATGTAATTATTCTTAACACCATCTTCTGTGAAGTCAGCACCTTCCAGATTGCTAAAGGGATATAGAGCTCCGGATCAAGATCCTCTCTTTTAAAGATGACATCCACCTCCAGATTCTGTGATTATTTCAGCGGTGAAAAAATCACATCCAGGTGCTTGTTTATTCACTGATCCTCCTGAAAAGCAGAGTAAACGCAAGGACTCAGCAGGAACAAAGATATCTCATGCAGAAGCGACTACTTTGAAAACTGCAAGTGCATTTGCTTTTCTGGGATGTTACGACACAACTCAATAAAAGCCACTTCAGAGATTCGTAGAAAAAATGCCAAGTGAGGACTTGCAAGATTTTCAAGAAATCTTACAAGAGGACATGATGGTTTCAAACTAAGTCCTTTGTGCAGCAGCTGATGCTTTTGACCTGTCTACCCATGCATATTGCTTTGGAATATGCCTCAGGTGTAGTGCCCTGTTGAGATTAGTAGGATTCAAACCTGAAGCACAACAAAGGATATTATATCTTCCTTTTGCTGGTAATTCACTCTTTGGTTCCCATGCTGATGATAAGATGGACCGAATTATAAGAGCTAGACACACTGAAGGCTGTAGGGCTAGAGAAAAGGAAAGAATACAGAAGACGCTACAAGCCTTATGATATAGGATACTTTTCACAAAAGGTTCAAACCCCTCATTGGCAGCCTGACGAACAACAGCAGCAACAGCAACATCAAAGGCAGTCCTGTCAGCCCAGAAGGTCCTATAGAATAGTCCACAACCATCTGCCATTGTACGAAAGCCTCAACAAAAACAATGAGGCTTTTCTTTCCTCCTCTTTCTTAGTCACTCCAGAGGGGTGAACTATTTGAAACTATATCCAAAAGTGGCACAACATAACAAAAGACAAAGTAGTCTTAAATACTGTTCAGAATGGATATTCTCCCAAGTTCAGATCTCCTCCACCTGCTATACTATCAAATAATTATTCTCCTTTACATTAAGACTTGCTTAGCAAAGCTTGTTGCAAAAGGATGCAGTGGAGAAAGTACCTTTTTGCTAAAGGGGAATGGGAATTTATTCTGGTGCAAAAGAAAGGTCTAAAATGAGATTTCAAGCCCACTCTTGATCTTAGATCAACAAACAAATGGATAAGGACCGAAAGATTCAGGATGTTAGCTTAGACTAAATCTATCTGCAATTGAGTCAGGGAGATTAGATGTTTGCAATAGACTTGCACAATGACTATTTTCGTATTCCAATCATAGAGAAACACAGAAAAGTCCTGAGATTCGTCATAGGAAAGGATCACTAGCATCAAAGTTCTACCGTTCCGCCTCAAGTCAGTTGCTCACACTTTTACAAAGTCCATGGCAGTGGTAGCTGCACATGTACAATTTAAAAAATATATATATTGTCTAACAATATCTGGACAGTTGGATGATAAAAGCATAATCTCCAGAATAGCAAAGAAAGATTTTCAAACCATAGCAAACATGTCACAGGAGCTAGGTTCGAAAATCAACTATCAGAAATCAACACTCATTCCAGTACAAAAGATTCACTAGTTAAGAGTAACATTAGACCCCACTGTCCTAAAAATATTTTCTTCATTGGAGAGACTCATATCTATCCAACACAAATATCACCGTCTGAAGCAAACTTCTCATGCAGCAGTGCAACCAGTTTCTTCATTGCTGGAATTGATGGCATTATGCTTCTTTCTGGCACTGATGCCAGACTCAATATGACACTGTTACAGCAATGAAGATACAGAAGGTATGCTGTTCCTAATATCGAGATAAGGGGAAACTGGTTTTATGTGGTCATGAAGTGTAGGAGGATGAGGATTCCTCCTCTTGGAATATAGGGCCCTCACACGCAAGGTGTCATGCTTCATCATATGGGCTGCTCCTTGTCAGGTCGGCGCTGCAATACCTGATGGGCTCCCTATGAGGAGCTCTTTGGCGGAGATCTTTTATTCCAAATGCCGTTTGGTGCCGTGGGAGTGAGGGGCCTAATTAGTGTAGATGAAAGTGTGGATGTGTATAGCCTGAAAGAAATTTTAAAACAGGTAAGGCAGTACCAGCGAAGACTATTTTAATCAATGGGACTCCCACCCTGATTAAAAGAAACAAAGGTAAATGTCTGAGATTATGTCTCAGGTAGGGCGCTCTATTGTGCGGTCAGCATATCTCTTGCCTGGTAGTTAAACAATCTGGTGGCGATTCGTCACGACCTAATAAAATCAAATCTATCTACACGTGGGTGGTTGTATAGTGTGATCCACCCTTTTAAACCAACCTAGCACATGCTATGTGTAGTACCTGATAGCATATGACCAACCTTGGGTTTCTCTATCTACTTCATCGATACCCGGCAAGTATCTCACAAGGAGACTGTTACAGCAATCCCTGGAAGATCAGTGAAACCAAAATTCTGGAACTTGGGAAACAAGATGACTTTATCCCAACATGCTATCCAATCATTCCCTTGGTGGTGTGAAGCGACCGATCTTCTAAAAGCAGTTCCTTTTCGCAAAAAAATACCTACCAAACTATAATGGCAGATGCTTCACTTCTAGGATGGAGTGCTCATATGGACCACCTACAAACACAAGGGACATGGTTGAAGAGAGAGAAATCTTATCATATTAACCTGTTAGAGTTAATTGCTGTACACTAGCTCTAAAATAATTTCTTCCTTCATTCAAAACAAATGTGCACCTTGTTTTGACAGACAAAACAACTACAATGTATGGCCTGAACAAACAAGGGAGAACGCATTTGAGACAGTTATCGCTAAAAGTTCAAACCGTTTAGAAATAGAAACTACCAAAGAATCAAACAATTAAATCAATACGTCTGTCAGGCATTCACAATGAGCAAGCAGATGCACTAAGTTGTGTAATACAAAAAAAGGACAATTGGATTCTAAACAACAAAATCCCACAAGATGTCTTCAATGATGGGGTTAGCTTCAATAAGACCTTTTGCCGACACACACAACCAAAAAATGACCACATTTAGCCTCTAGATACTACCAGACAGGAACCATGGGGAATGTCCTTTTGATCAACTGGTCAGTGAGATTCCTCTATGCCTTGCCTCCCACCCCACTGATTCCGACAGAGTTGATCAAACTACAACATCCCAAGGCAAGAAGGATATCAATAGCCCCCGAATGGCCTCTGCAGAGGTGGTTCAGAGATCTTCATCACTTATCGGAGAGACCACACAGGAAATTGCCATTCATACCGGAGAGCCTCTACAAATTCAGGTCAGAGCCTGTACCTCTACCTATCATCAATGAACTAAGTGGTTTGGCTCCTAAATTCCTGCAATATGTTTATTTAGACCATTCACAGATTGCATGAACATATGGAAGAGGCGAAGTGACCATACACTATAACATCATATTCTCTCAAGTGGTAGAGATTCTGCATAGGGTGCATTCAGAATTACCATAACCCTGTTAAGTGCCAAGAGGAGGTGGTTGTTCCATATCTTCTTCACTTGGCAAGATCTGCATTATCTTTTTCTTTCATAAAGTTTCATGTTGCGGCAGTGTCTGCCTATAGAAATTCTCCTTCACAAAACTCTTTCTTCAAAATACCAGTAGTGAAGGATTTCTGAGAGGGGATTAAAAAGGTTACCCTACTATTCACACTCCCCCTCCCCTCTGTACTCCCCCCAGGAGTTAAATATATTTGGTTCAAAGTTAATGGGTCCCCCAGTTGAACCCATTCATAAGGCTACCGTTCAGCATTTATCATGGATGGCAGCCTTCCTTGTAGCCGTTATCTGTCTACAGAATCAGCGAAATCCAAGCTCAGTGCTTATACAGTGTTTCATAAATCAGGGTGCAATGAGATCTCACCCATCTTTTCTTCCAAAAGTAGTATCAGATTCCCTTGTAAATCTGGCAATATCCATACCAACATTAGTCCCAAACCTACTACTCCAGCAGTAAGAGCCCTTCATTCATTCAAGGTCAAAAGAGTTTTAAAATTCTATTTAGATAAGACAAAAGTAACTATGTGTGTACTATGATCTTCTTAGAACTGGTCTCTCCATTTCCTGATGAATTGTCTCTTGAATTAATTTCTGTTACCAAATAGCAGGGTGTCTGGTCAATGGGTTACTCTCAATTTTCACTGCATCAACAGGATTTGACTATTTCCACTATTCCATGTTGACAAAAGAATTTTGCAGTATGGCTGGTCAGCAGTGTTTGTTATGCCCATGACTGCCATTCATGTGTGACTGATTCAGGTCAGGTAAGGCAGCACCTTAGTTTTTCTAGCTCTAATTCAAGTGGGACTAGCCAGTTGTGTAACCTAAATAGATGGGATGCCCTGGCAGAAAGTGATGAGAGGCTCCTCATATCTCACAAATATAGATCAGCTTTGGGCTCAATGGGAACCCTCTGAAGGGTTGGGCCCCACCTTTGCCTCAGGGGCAGTAGGGGGGGGGGTGCGTAACGCCATTGGGTCTAACCTGTAACAGACAGTAACAACCAGATATAGTATACGAATCCCAAAAACATACCACCCACTGAAGCAGTAAGCCAGAAGAGCAGTGGAAGGCAAAAACGTGACCCAGGTATACTGCTCCATTGCCATGATCGAGAAAACAAGCAGTAAACGGCCCAGTAATTTGGGGATGTGTACGTTCCAGATCTCAAAATAGTATTGGTTGGTTAATAGGATGGTAATACCACCCGGAAATGATCCCAGTGATTGTCATATTTCTATTTCATTTTCACTTTGGTGGGACCGTGAGTGCCCCATTGTGCATTGTGGTAGTATTTTTGTCTAGTAGGTGTGTGGTTGTATATAAAGGGAAAAGCCTTTTTCCACAGACTATAAACTGGCATCAGCATAGCCAATAGGTCTGGTGCTGGTCACCAGCCTTTTGGCTTAGGCAATTCTTGTTTTGTTCTGTCATGGTTTTTGCAAAATGTTACTGTTGGGGACACAGTTGGGCCCTGATGAACCTGTAAAACAAATTGGCTAAAGGCAAAAATATTTATTTGGTCTTGAAAAGCACACATTCTGGATCATAGGAACTTCATTGAAGTCATAAACACCAGCACACTTTTTCACCACCTGTGTGGACCCTGGAGCACATATTCTATATATGTATAATCCATTTTAATATCCAAAATTGCGTTAATGCTCATCTGGTTTCAATATGAAGTACACCCTATAAAAGCTTCCCAGAGGCTGAAATTCTTTTTCTTGGACACATACAATGGCATTGCAGCATTTTGTGCAGAAAGGCGAAAATGAATGAAGAAGGGAAAAAGAAAATGCAGCTTGATAGGATTCATTGTAAAGAGAGGAAACAAGTTGCTGTCCCTTTCACACTCCATGAGGGTTCTCTACCCACAGTGCAGCCTACTGGTAGTTTGTGTCAGAGAGCCAGTTCTTTTACTGTAATATATGTATTGACTTTGTAAGCTGGTATTCACTTTCCAATGCGCCAAATTCATGGCAGAGGAGGCTGGTGGGATTGTTTATGACTTCAATGTAGATACCTACGATGAAGAACCTGGACTACAAGTAAGTAACCTTTTCTTCTGCATTGTTGGCTCTTCAGTGATAGTCTTAAACACTAGAATAACAAGCTTATTCAAGCCTTTAAACGTGGCTGTAAGCAGTAGCGATTGGCGTGCTTGACGAGTGGCGGGGCGGCCGGGTGGGAGTCAGGGGGGCAAGGGGTATAAGGGTCACGGGTGAAAAAAATAATAATAATAAAAAACGTACCTGCAGCCATCCCGTCGGGTTCTTCAGCCGTCCCCGTAGCGGTCTTCTGCACCTCTTCACTGCAAGAAGGCATAGGCTCCCAGAATACCCAGAGGCCAATCCTCTCATGCATGAGAGCAGCTTCAGGACTGTCGTGAGCGTCCTCGATTTGTGCTCCAGAACAGACTGCGAGTCTGTGCCTGCTCCCTCCAATCCAGCTGATTTGCTGGGTTGGAGAGAGCTTTCACTGTGCAAGATGGTTTGGCCAGCCAGACGGCTGGTCAAACTGTCATGTACAGTGGTCGCAGTGCACCACCACTCCCCTCAGTGCCAGTCACTCCCAGGTACCACCCCCAAGACTCAGCAAGGCGGCAGGAAAGGAAAAATAAAACGAGTGTTTATTATCGTTTTATTTTTATTTTCCTGACACTTTTGGGGGGGCAACCCTCTTCCGGCGTAGCGGAGGAGCCGCCGCTGGCTATAAGGCAACATGAAGAGAATGTTGTTTTTTACCAAATTATTTCTTAAATTAGGGTGCAAAATTAATCAGGTTAGATCAATATTAGAATTCTCTGTTTAGAGAGATTCTTAGTGTTACCTGATCCATTTTTGCATCAGCTTGTGCATCAGAGGTTACACAATAATATTTGGTGAATATATGAAGTGACTTCCTAGTTACTGTTTTACATATGTTGCAGTCATATACAAGGACCGGTGGGATCTTCATTTAGGCGATTCAGGGGACTGGGTAGGCTGTGAAGCACTGGATTTTAGTGCCCGTTTGTCAGCCCACTTTACACTTGGGGTCTCCCTGATTTATCGCCCCCCTGGCCCCTCTGGCCCCTTTCTTCTGGCATGTGGAGATGCTCTTACATCTAGAGCAGCCAGGTTTTCTCACTATTTGGTCTTAGGCGATCTGAATTTTCATTTGGATATGCCAGGGGTCGGCGAGGCCTCCGCTTTTCTGGACAATCTGCATACTGCCCAACTTGCCCAGCATGTCGTCCTCCCCACCCATCTGGCTGGCCATCTACTGGACCCGATCTGTTCCGATTTTCCCATTCTGGTACAAGAGCCCCTCCCTGTGTCATGGTCTGATCATTTTCTTTCTTACTTTTCCTGGTCCGTCTCTAGGGCTGAGGCTCAGGCTCCCGTCTTCCTGAAACCTGCGCTGGGGAGAGTGGACCCTCTGGAACTGGCTCATGCTCTGGACATTGCCAGACCTTCGATGTCCGGGGGTCTGGAGGATTGTATATCTGGGTTTACAGGCTGGATGTTTGGGGCTGTGAACTCCATTACCTCGTCTTGTCCTATAAGACCGGCCAGAATTACTCCCTCGAAACCCTGGTTTACTCCCACCCTCAAGGTGCTTAAACAGGAGTGTAAAATCCTGGAGCGCGACTGGCGTAGGAACAAGTATTGCCCGGCGGCCAAAAGCCGGCTTAGAACTGCCCAGAGATCTTATTATGCCGCCATCTCGGAGGCTAAAGGTCTCTTCTACACCTCCCGCATCGAGGCTGCCAGGAACAACTCCAAGGAAATATTTTCTATAGTCCAGAGTTTTATCTCCCCGGCGGCCCTGACTAGCGTGGCTCCCTCTTCGTTTGACTGGTGCAACACTCTCTCTAGCGCCTTCAGTGATAAAATATTGACTATTCAGGCATCTTTCCCCCCCTCTCATGTGTTCTGCCAGGTTTGATCCCTGTGCGGCCGGTTCCATCTACTTTGTTGTCCGCTTTCTCCCCAGTTCACCCTCTGGATAGTCTGAAAATCCTCAGAGGTCTCAAATCGGGGTCCCCGGCTGATACTTGTCCGGCCCGTCTTCTAGCAGCTGTTGCAGAAAATATCTATTTAGAAGTTAATCAGATTGTTAATCTTTCCCTTCAGACTATGGCGGTTCCTCAAGTCTGGAAGGAGGCTAAGATTTTGCCACTACTTAAAAAACCCACTTTGGACCCGCTTAATCCAGTCAACTACCGTCCCATCTCTCTCCTGCCAGCTAAGACTAAGATCTGTGAGAAGGTGGTGCTTAAACAACTGTCTGATTTTGTGGAGGCTGAGGCTCTCCTTCACCCTTCGCAATCTGGGTTCCGCTCAGGCCATTGTACTGAGACAGTCCTCGTCGAGGTCGTGGAGGCCATCCGGATGTGCCTTGATGCTGGGGGTAGGGCCGCCCTGATTTTATTGGATCTCTCGGCGGCCTTTGATACGGTTCCACACGATCTTTTGTTGATCCGCCTTGCTGAGATCGGTGTGTCAGGGGCTGTATGGGGTTGGCTCAGGTCCTTCTTGGAGGAAAGGGTTGTGCAGATCAGGCTCCCTCCTTGCTATTCCTCCCCCCGCTTGGTCACCACGGGTGTCCCGCAGGGTTCCTTCCTGAGTCCTCTGCTCTTCAATATTTATGTTACGCCTCTGACCCACCTGGCTGAAGCACTTGGTGCTAAGGTGATGGCTTACGCTGATGACACTCAGCCGCTTTTCACCTGGGACAAGGCCTCCAGCTCGGTTCTGGAGGCTCAACAGTGTCTTCGTTCCATCTTCTCTTGGCTGGCAGGGGCTCAGCTCAAGTGCAATGACCAAAAATCGGAAATTCTGCTTTTCGGCACTTTTCCCTCTGATTTCCGCCATCAGCTGTGGCCTCAGGAGCTTCCTCTCCCCTCGTCCGAGGGCCGGCCCACCAAGAACTTGGGCGTATGGTTTGAGGAGAATCTGCTGTTTTCCACCCAGGTTAAGAAAACTGCTGGCTGCTGCTTTTGGACTTATTAAAACTCTGAGAAAGTTCTTTCCTCTCCTTACGCAGGCAGCCAGAGTTACAGTCACCTGCGCTCTGATTCTTTCTCTCTCTATATTGGCTCTCCGGGATACCTCATCAAGAAACTGCAGGTAGTCCAGAACACTGCGGCCAGACTGCTACTTGGTCTCTCCTCTAGGTTGAGTGTTACCTCTCACCTGATCGCCCTACATTGGTTACCAGTAGCGGCTAGAATCAAATATAAATCTTTGGTTCTGGCTCATCGCGCCCTCCATGGTCAGGGTCCCCTCTACCTCCAGAGGCGTTTCTCCTTCTATGCTCCCGCACGGGCCTTGCGTTCGGCTTCTCTGGGATTGGCCCTAGTTCCCAGGTTTAGACTTCAGAGGATTGGAGGTTGCTCTCTGGTGGTCAGGGCCAGCAGGGCCTGGAATGCCCTCCCCCTGATCTTCCTCTCACTGAGGAGCTCGCTGCCTTCAAGAGGAAGCTTAAAACATTTCTCTTTGTCTGATTTCCTCTGTCTGCCTCAGGTTTCGCGCCGGGATACTCGTGAGTAGCCGAGCACGCAAGTGGAATATAACATAACATAACATATGTCTGCAATGGGTACATTTATGAGCCAAGCTGTATTACCTGCTTTTCCACTTGTAGATTGCGCTCTAGATTTACCTGGTAAAGATTTGTTTGACAAATGGTAGCATAGTGTGATACAAGAACCTGGTATGGTGTGAAATAGCAGCAGTCAGATAAGCAAAGGCTAATCCAAAAAGAATTTCCAGAAGCAGGAGTAAAGAACTCATAAAGCTGGAACACGCCCCATGCGCACATCAAAAGCTTACTCTCCAGTGGTGGCCGGCACTGATCAAGGGGGGCGAGCCGGCAGGTGTAATGTAAAGACTTTAAAAATAAAAACGTACCTTATCACCGCATCTCTCTGTCTCTCCCTCGCATCGGACTCGTGCTGGAACAGTAAGCAGGAAGCACCCAGAAATCACCCAGGCTCCACTGATCAGTCATAACACACAGAGATGTGAATGGTCTGAGCCCGCGTTCGGAGCTCAGACGAGGACGAGGGGCCTTGGCATGTTCTCCACCGAGGCTGTAATACAGCCTGCGTGGAGAACATACAAAGTGCGCATTGCTATTTGTCTATCCCGAGAGAGACGGTCAAACATTCATGCGCACTTGGAGTAGACTAACCACCCCTCCCCTGTCCTTCTCTGTGAGCAGGCAGCCCCCCCCAGCCAGGCCACAAAGCGACAGGAACAAAAAAAATTATAATAACACTGATTTATTATCATTTTATTTTTTTCTTTAGTTACACTGCTTAAAAGCAGTGAGGTGACGCTCCTCTGCCTTATTTCTGAACCTTAGTGCTACTGTAAAATCCATTGTTGATCTTCTCTGTGTCCTTAAGGCTGTCGAAATTGCAGCACATAGTCGTAAGCCTTTGCGGCGTCATTTGACTCAGTATGGGGTACTGGACGATGGGATGGTCGTAATTTTTGTGGTGAGTGCGGACGCGTCCCACCCTTACGAGTTGTTTTACTCTTGGGTGACGCTGCCAGCGAATGCTGATGATAAGACGTTTCACTCGTATACTCACACACGGGTCCCAGCAAATTATACGCCATACAGGACGCTGGAGATTCCCCTTTCAGCCTGGCAGCATAGCATTTGGTTTAATGGCGCCCTTCTCCATGCGGTTGCACCGGCTAGACTTGGCCGTTTGTCGATTCCAGGGGCCACATGGCCGGTGCTGGCCGGATTCACGCATCACCCCCGCTATTTGACTATTGCGGTGGATGAATTGCGTACACTCCATACAGCTTTCATTACAGTATATACGGTTTTGGTGCAATACGTTTCACGCAATGTGCAGGTGGGGGCACCTGCGGTTGCTTGACTACCAGCTGGTCATCCTGCGGTTGTTATTAGCCCTGTCATAGTTAATTCGGTGATGGGCAAGCGCCCCCAGAATAAGGACGATTTGCCTTATTGGCTTGCCGCGAAATTTGACCAACTGGAAGCAGTGTTTCCACACTCTACCGCTGTGGAGAAACACAGAATCCTCACCATTAGTTTGCCGAAAGACTTAGTCCCAGAAGTGTCCGATTGTGACAACTGGGGTAAGGTTTTTGCCGCGGTCTATTCGAAGTGCTTTGGCACTCCGTCTATGTCTGTGCTTCCCTCCATCATTAAATGTGTTCAAGATAACCACGGTCCGGAGGCAACTGTAGAGTTGGGAATGCGACTTGTTGGAGTATTCGACGTAGTTGCCTCTCTCGTCCTTGGTAATCTCAAGGGAGATGTGGTACAATTCCAAGTGGCTAATGGCTTAGCCCGCGTCGATGAGCTCGATAAGCCCAAAGTGTGGCCTAAAATTATTGCGGAAGCGTATAGAACAATTGGCCGCAGTAGTTTAGGGGTTAAACCAACTATAGTCATTCCTGACTTGATACAACAAACTAAGGTGAGCTCGTCTGTTAAAGACGATCGTCCAACTTTTCCAAAGCAGAATTGGCGGACAAAGAAACAGGGAAAGCAGCAACAGAAACAGGGGTCTCCTCCTGCGTCTCCCGTACAGCCGACTAGTGAACGCACATACAATTTGCGCGATCGCACTAGTATTCTTCACAGGAAACATCGGCCTCACAGTCCGGTGGCGGAGAACGTGGTAAAGGTCAGGGTGCCCAGCAAGGACCTGAGCATCCCCATCAGGCTGACGGTAAAGGCAAGCAAGATGAGTTTGCACATCAACGTCCCCCGTTTCAGAAGAAGAAGGTTGCTGCGCTAACAGCGAGGTATGCCACAGATAGTGCGGACGCAGCTTCGGAACCTGACATGGGCACTAACGCTGCTCGACAGCACAGCGGAGGTTACAGTAGTGCGGCAAGCACTGCGTCCATTTCTGGAGGCGACAGCAACTGACACGTTCATTACTGTAGCAACTGCTGACACTAGAGTGGCTCCCCCTGACAGACTATATGATATAGTACTCTTAATTGAAGGTGACATACAACACACAATACAAGGGATTTTTTGGGATAATCTGACCTCTTCCTATGACATTCTTTTGGCAGAGGCAGACTGGCCCCCGGCTTTCATTTTAGATGCTCCTAGAGGGGAGGAGGTAATCCTCCCGTCCTTTGCGCACCCAGTGCCAAGGGAGCACGCTGAAAGGTTTGCCGAAGAGTGGGCTCAGGTTATTGCACCGGCTTTGTATCGTACTCAGGTAGGCTGGGATAAATTATCCCCCAGCCATGAGATTCTCTTGTGGTCCATGCCTCAACCACGACCCCAATATCCCATGCGTCGCGAAGCTAGATCTCACGTCGCGGACATCCTGGAGCAATTGGAATATCAGGAAGTTATTGAAACATGTGTGTCACCAATGAATAATCCTTTATTCACTGTACCGAAACCTGATGGGTCATACCGCCTAGTTTTAGATTACCGGCATTTAAACTCTCATTGCCGGACGTGCGCGGTACAGAATACCCACTTTTCTGCCCTCGTTGATAGTCTTGTGCATAAAAGGTTTAAAACCACACTTGACATATCCAATGGCTTTTACAGCCATAACCTGTCCTCTATTAGTAGTCAGTGGACAGCGTTTACTTCTGGCGGCAAGCAAAACAATTTAAAAGATTGGCCATGGGCTATAAAAACAGCCCTGGCGTCTTTGCTGCGCGTGTAGTCTCTCTGTTAGAGAGCATTGACCCAGATGCGTACTCGTATGTTGATGATATCTATCTCACGGACGACGAGTTGTGGCCGCATCTGTGTCGCGTTGATCGCATTATTGTTATGTTTGCAGACTTCAGTTACAAATTCAATTTTGCGAAGTCTCACATTGCAGAGTATACAGTGTTGTTTTTGGGCTATGAGCTCAACAATGAGGGTCGAGGGTTAGCTCCTCAGTTTCTAGAGAAGTGCGCATGCTTGCGTGCTCCTACAACACTGAAAAAATTACAGTCTTTGCTGGTCTTTCTGAATTTCGGTCGTACCTACATTCCTGATTATGCCCAGCATATCAAGCCGCTATATGCCTTGGTACAACTTACTTTTTACAAATCGAGCTGGCTGCCAGAGCAGTCAGCCATTTTGCAATCATTGCAGGCTGATCTTCTTGGTTCAAAATACTTACTGACACGCGATAACCACACAAACCTGGTAATAAGAATTGTGCCAGGCGCAGTGGGTTTCACATAGTTAACGTTCAATGAGGGCGACACCGTCTCCATAGCCTACAAATCACACTTGTACACTTCGGCTGAGCTGCGCTTTTTCTCAGTCGAAAAAGTTTTGACTACGGTGCAGATGGCGATTCTTAAAGAACGAGCGCTATCGCAAGGAAAACGCATGTTGGTGGTCACACCGTATCCTGCCCTAGAGGCAGTGACGAAAGCCAGTGTACCCAATTCAAAAGCTTTGCATCCACGTTGGATACAATGGGCAACTTCTCTGACATCGCCAGATGTCACTTATATCTTTGACGCCTCATTACAGACGCAGGAATATGAATTTGTTCATCCGGCTCCTCTGTCTTTGCGCCCGCTTGAAGATTACCATTGTGTCATTTATACTGACGGTTCGGCGCAACCGGCGACGGAAATGAAGCATGCCTATTCAGCAGCTTGCGCAATTGTTGCAGGTACTTTCGTAAATGGTGAATTCCAATCTGATGTCGTGCATACGCAGTCATTGGGTGATTGTACCGCACAGTTGGCGGAGCTCCGTGCTCTGGTGCTTGCACTGGAGTTTGCTGATCCTCGAGCCACTACTCTTATAGTAAGTGACTTGTTTTACTGTGTTCAGTCCTTCAACGACAATCTATTCTTTTGGTCTCAAAATGAATATCGTGATTCCAAAGGTAAAACAATTAAGCATAAAATGCTTTGGGTTCGAGTGGCAGAACGTAAAGAACATCTGCCTCTCGTGAATGTAATTCACACTCTTGGTCATCAACGCGTTGGTGTCCACGCTGTCGGCAACAGCTTGGCTGACGAGGCAGCGAAAACAGCAGTGACGACATATTTAGTAGCAGAAGTTACAAGATCCAAAAGTAAGATCATTGATGACATCTTCGCAGCTATTCCTGCTACAGAGTAGGGAAGTAATTACCCGAGAGGTTTCCCTTCTTGTTACCATTATCACTTAAGTCCTGATAAAGTCCCATTAGTGAGAATTAACGACGTTGGTGACAGGTTGATTCCCAACGCGGACTGCAGACCATCTTTGATATCAGCGGCTCACAAGGGTATGGCGTCTGCCCATGTCGGCGTTGCAGCAACTGTTTCTCTGTTACAACAACGTTACTGGTGGCGCGGGTTATATAAACAGGCTTGCACTTATGTTCTTGATTGTGACATTTGCCAGCAAATTAAACCTTCAACTGCTGCGCGTCCACCACAAACTCAGTTGTACATATCCAATAAACCACTTGGGTGTGTTTATCTGGATCACTGCGGTCCATTCTACTCTGATACTACGTATATCTTAGTTGCAGTGGATTCGTGCACACGTTTTCTGTGGGTACGGCCACAAAGGAGTGCTGATGCCCATACTGTCATCAGGGATTTGCATGTCTTTGTGAGAAGTTTTGCGTGTGGTACCTTTTATTCTGATCAGGGCCCTGCGTTTGCCTCTAAGGCGTACAAAGAAGCCATGAAAAAGTTGGGGGTCCAAGTCAAATTTTCATCTCCATACCGACCTGAGGGTAATAGTGTAGTGGAGCGGATGAACCTTGACTTAAAGCAGTCCTTGACAGCTAGGGTTTTAGGCACTGGCCGGAACTGGTTAGCCCATCTGTATAACGTCCAAAGTGCACTTCATAGTCTCCCTAGAAGGTCTCTGGATGGGCGGACCCCATACATGATGCTCTTTGGCATAAAAATGTTTGTCCCGGACCTTGATGGTCTAGACATGGCGGCGTCTGCGGCACCCTTTGACGTAGATGATCACTGTGCTGTGTTACAGAGTCTACAAGAGACCAGAGATAGTCTCGCGAAGGAACACTTGCCCTCCACATCTGATGCTGCACTTCAGATTCCGGTAGTCGGCTGGCTACCTCGAGTTGGTGACCTGGTCCATGAGATGGTGGAGAACAAGAAGGAGTTCGGCCCCTCTTATGGTGCCCCGGTTCCAGTGCTTGGTGTGCAGGGTACAAGAACAGTAATTTTACCTCCACTTCCTGGTCGCAAGGATAACAGGTACATCTCCATTGACAATGTCAAACTACAGCGAGTGGCCGATTCTTCTTAGTTTGACTCCAGCGGTCTCTTGCCCTGCGATGCTTAGAAATTCAGTTTGACTCCGGCTCCTACCACCATGCCTGATGTTGCCATCGAGATGCATACAGTTACTGATCCTTTGTTGCTACCACCGGCTGGCTGGTGGTCTACCTGAAGATACTGAGTATGCTTATCCTGCAGACGTAACATTACCTGTTTTACAATCAACCGCAGTTACCCAGTCACATTTCTCCTTTGATACTAACTCTATGACTTCAAGGGCCCCATCAAAAGTTTCTATTTTTGCTGTTTGGTTTAAAAGACATTTTTTGATTCCCCCTTGGACTTACATTTGGCTGATGCTCATATGTATTTTTTTGTTTATGTCGATCGGATTTGTGGTGGTATTTTTTCTTCTAGTGAACGGACACTATCTAAAAGAAAGATCTACAATTAGACTAATTGATGGAACTTTGGCCCCCCACTCCTCCTCACACATCATGAAGAGAGACCAGACTTTTGTGAATATTACTGCCTGGCCTGTGTTAGATGGGATTGCGTGGGATGTTGTTAAATTACAAATTCATGGACCCACTGAGGTAATTAATGTTCCGAATGTATTTCGTGTTTCTATGGGTGATGTGGTTAAACAAAACATCCGCTCTGATGATTGGGACGTTCAGGCCATAGAAGCACTGTTTTCTGATTTGAAATATTATGCCGCTTTTGATGCTGAAGATTTGTATTTAGACACTGCTA
Organism: Triturus cristatus; assembly: GCF_964204655.1. NCBI lineage: Eukaryota > Metazoa > Chordata > Amphibia > Caudata > Salamandridae > Triturus > Triturus cristatus. The sequence goes on from NC_140590.1 coordinate 1,700,353,240, forward strand.
ATTACGGAGAGTTGTTTTGCTATCAACATTATGGCAATCATTTCCTACATAAAGCCAATACGTTTCGTAATTTTTATGAATTATACACAATGGGAACATTGTTCAACGCCAATGTTAGGCAGCTCAAGCACATTGGTGAACAAATTTGCCTATTTTACTGAGTTCAGTGTTTCAAAGCCTGCCGCCTTCTATTTTAAAATGGCAGCGGAATCTGCCTCGAAGGTTAGGCTGACACACACTAAATTATTGTATTCCAAATCTTTTATGGATGAGTTAGTGGTCATGGGTTATGATCTGTGGAAGGATTGATCTTAAATCTGTTTGGGGTTCTAAACCATGGCAGGTACAAAGAACATAAGCTTTGCATCGTGCCTGCCTCAACCCGAACCACATATTATTTTTGAATTCGACTATTTTTCAGACCACCTGTTTTGGATTGGCTGCTTCTAAAAAGCTGAATTTCCCCTCTATTTCAGATCTGGGTGCTTATCCAAATTGGGATAATCATACAGATCTGTCCCTCCATGCATTGCAGTCATACATTACTAATACATCCTTCAATATTTCCAAGTTCCACTCTGAAGGATGGTTGACTTGGCAGACGAGTTCAGATTCCTGTCAACATCGTTTTTTGGGTCTGCAGCCTGGGTATACGCAGGTTCGCGTAGACCCCCGCTTTGAATCTTCTCATTCTGTTACTACCTACTCAGTTGGGAAGTTATGCCAGTCTTGGCTGCAACACTCCACCTTGGCATCTTCTAAATTACATGACAAAATAGATTTGAATGATTTTGTTAAGGGTCCTGTGGGTGGCAGGTCCAAAAGATGGCTGTATGCTATTTATAACGAGGTTTGGAAGTTATCACAAATTGAAGCTGCTTCCAGATTGAGAGCTATTGATCAAGCCAAAATGGGAAAAGTGCTAGCTGTTATAGATAATAGCATTAACACCCTTTCTTCCAGAATTTAGACAATAGATAATATTGTTTCATCTGTTGTTGATGTCGTGCAGGATGATGTGTCTGTTTTGTATCATGGTCAGAATCAATTGCGTTCTTTAATGCAGTTTGCATGGACATTGCAAACGTTAAAAGCTGGGAAAGTCCCCTGGGACTACATGAATACTTTATCATTATTCCTTCCTTTTAATCTAACTGCGAAACAACAATTCATGTCCATGAAAGATGCAACATACTCATTACTGCATATTGAAAAATTAGAACCTTTGCCTTTCTCAGTGGCCGAATTGAACTCAGCTGTGTGGCTTATCCAGGGTTTAATCACATTGCCATTTCCTTTGTTTAAATTCAGTTCGTGCATGAAGCATTATGCCCTAGACCGATATGAACCGTTGGGTACTGCTTTCCTGCATGAAGTATGTTCACTCCCATTTACATACAGGCGCATGAGAGAAGGTAAAGACGTTTATTTGAAGGGTGAGGAATGCTCTTCCACACCTGATCATTCTGTAGTCTGTAGGCACATCCAATTGCATGGCACGTGCAATGTGCAAGCGCCTAATTTAGCATGCGTCCTGAAAGGGATTCCAGTGCCAGCTATTACACCATCTTTCACGTTGTTAGCTAATGGTAGTTATTTGCTTTTAAATAATGAGGCTTGCTGTGGGATGCTAGTGGGAATTCCTTACATTGTGATTGTATCACAGAGAGTAGTCTGCTGTAATAATGTCCTTTTCCTACCCCCGCATGGGCGGCTGGATGTATCCATCTGGCCTTCCATTCCAACCTTAAAAGCAGAGTTCAACAAGATGAGCAGAATAAGGGCTCTATTGTCTCAAAAAGAAGTCGCTCTGACTTCGTCCCGTGAAACATTTGTCCTTCACGTAGCCAACACCCGTACCAAGGTGCAGGCGCTTTTAAATACTGATCTCCCACTTCATTTTGGTGCCCTGATTCAAACGGTATTTAACGCCTCGTCAACAACTGGCTTGGCGCATTTTTTCAAAATTGTGGGCTCCGGCCTCGTGACCTCCTTCCAAACTATTTTTGGTGTGATACGGCCTTTTTTCGTTCTATTTGTTCCATCGTCTTTGGAGGGCTCCCGTTGATTCTCGCCCTCACTGCTGGCGTGCTGCTGTTGGTCTGCGTACTGCGCAATGGCTGCACACTTTGTGTCACGCGACAGCCTGTCCCGGCTGCTCCATCTTCGTAACCGGATGCTTGAATACTATGGAACTTTACCACTGGCTAACCTGAGCATAGCCTATGGATTATCCTTCCGGTTTGCCTACTTTACATGCGTACAACCTGTTTTTCATTGCCTAGATTGTCCTTTCGAATGGGCTCTGGATTTGTGCTTGTCAAACTCAGTGTCTCCTGCCCCGGATTATGATCGATTGATGAGTCCATTAGTGGCTCATGTGTTGGACTGTTCTGGTGTTAGGATTATGGCTTGTGGAGCGGCACATGGAGTCCTAGGGAATTGGGACATCGGAGCGGCAGCGTATGACTTCTTGGCACAAAGTTATTTAGAAGAACACGCCAGTTGTCCTCTGAATGTGCTAGAGGCTCCAGTGGTCGAAGAACATGTATGTTCATTTACCTTATTAGACTGGATGGCGGACACTTTTGCAAATTGTTCCAATGACTTCCTTTTGGAAGCTGTTGCTGCGTACTGTGCTTACACATTGATGGATTAACTTGACTATCGTCCAGCTTCCCTTGCACTAACCACACATTTTTTGTGTGTGTTCCAACATCTGGGCTCGTTGAGCCTTTGCATGATGTATTGACTTACCGTTTTCTTTTTTCCTTCATTATGTTATTTTTTTAAACGTTTTTTTCTCGAACTTTCACTCCTCTTTATTTGGATTTCCAATACATGCACTTGGTTCCGCTCTGTCGAACTTGAACTCTGCGTTCCGTTTTGTATCCCTATTTGTTTGTGGTCCGATCAAGGGGGGGTGTAGTGAAGGCAGCGATTTAGATGCATACATTGCTATGTTAGCAGAAGCGCATTAGATGTTAGAAAGCCATCTTGCCACTTTTGCTGCTTTTGCACACGACACTGCATAGACATGTTAGTATTTGAAAACTGCTTGCTTGCCTTTTCTTCACATGAGAACTGTCTGTTGTTCACATCCCTAGACGTGCACTGCGACCTTGGTCTGAACATTGTGTGCAAAAAACTCTGAGCCGCCAGACAATGTATGCTTTTGAGTTCAGGTTGATCGGCCCACTCTCTAGCCATAATACGCACACAGCTGCAAATACCTCAATGTCGAGAGCCTTTAATATTACTGTTTGCATGCGTAAGAAACACATTCTGGAGAAGAACATTTCCAGGCGCAGAGCAAAGCTAATCCTGTGATGTGATTCACCTAAGCTGATCTTTACGGTATGGGGTTCCCCATTCAAGCCTAGAGACCTTCTATTAGTATAATAATACTGGCCTACTTGCTAAGGGAAGGTGGCTGTATTCCACTGTCATTCGTAATATGATTTCTCCCTTCATTTTCTATGGTATTGTAACAATGCTGATGGTTTTAATTATAATCATTTGTCTGCTTATGTTAGCCAAAGTACTGCATCTTAGGACACGTAGTTTATAAATTAAACCTTTTAAACTTTACTGTGTCTCTGACTACTCTTGTTGTGGACTGATATGAGAATAATAACGAACAGGTATTTCTGATTCCCACCATTCCTGAGAGTACTCTAAGTCGCTTGTTCTGGGTTGTCTATACATTGGGACCTCCGAGAGAATACGGATAACGAATGGGACACTGATGCTGGTCGGATAGGGATTCTGGGTACTGAGGTGAGTTTTTGGTACACCACAATTCACTGAGGTCCTGGTTTCCTGCGCATAGTTCTGTGCATGAGCAGAATCCCTGCAACAAGACCGGCTGACAAGGAGTTGGCGGTCCCACCCACCATATTTTGATCAGACTGCCGTGCATTGTCCCATTTGTGTTCCAATTAGGGTTTGGTGAAGGGACATCAATAGTTTTTTATTAGAGTGCAGATGAGACATGAGATGTGGCTGGTGCTAATGTGTGTCCTTTGATGCATTTACTTTGCTGACACAATTACATTTTAATCAGTGCTTAATTTGTAAAAAAAAAATGTGGCAAGGCCCTAATCAGCAGGCTGCTTTAGCTTGCACCACCAATTGCGCCTGCCAGCACTACCAATGACTGTACCAACACAAACACTAACCATCACAGTCCTTCAAGCAGGACAATTCGAACTATTTCAGGTCCCCAAAGCTATAACAATGGCTTTGGTGACAGGAATTAATCATTTTTGCGAATATTAAGTTAATAAACAACTTATATTGTGCTAATTTGTAAATGAAACAAACAGTGCCACCTTGTGGCAGACTGTCATATGTGCCGGTGTTGACAATTAAGTGACGGTGCTCAGCACCGGAAACCACTGGCTCAAATTAAGCACTGATTTTATTGCTGATTTATGAGATAAGATAAGATAATTGTTTATTTATGCATGATTAATTAAAATCTTTACAAATATTGTAAAACATCAAAAGAGAGAAAAAATGTTTAAAAAGTCATTAATACATTACTTTAAAATATTATCTAAGATCAGTTAGAAAGGTTTTTTAGTTGTCATCAAGTCTCTTGAGTCTTTTTCCCATTAAGTCAAAGAACTTTACAGCCTGGCAATTCAGTTTAATGTGCTTCGGGTTAAAACACAGTTTCACAGCTTGTCTGCAAGTCCGCACGCCATGCTGGTTGAAGAATGGACGTAGTAGATGACGCCTTAAATAATTTAGTTTGGTGCAGATGCAGATTACGTGGACAATGTCCTCCTTGCCAGTTTTGCACAGTCGACACTGCTCTAAGGAATTCTTCCTCTCCCAGGGTGGCAAGTGTGGGAGTATAGGGTTTACTCCAAAACGTAGTTTCAGAAACCTTTCTTTAGTTTTTATTTTCATGCCAGTACTAAGGTATGCTTGTGGTTGTACTGGCCCATAATCACCCAGCGTTGTCCAGCCATGGGCTCTTTTCGCTAGATCATTCTTGTCTTCAATTGCTGAAATGATTCGTGCCGATTTCCTTGCGATTTTTTTAAAAGAAAGGTGATCAGTTGGAGTTCCCCATAAGTCAATCAAGCCCAAGACTTGAAGTGATTCGAGAAGATAGTCTCTGGCCAAAGATTTTTGATGTCTAAATAGCTCCCCCCATACATTGGAGCTTAAGGTGCCTGTCTCAGTAGAGCGAATCTTGTGCCAAGTCCCTACATACGCACTCCGCCTTCCTATTGTCTGTTTGATTATACCAAATTCCAACCTGATCTGAGCAGGAGAAACGTATTTGGGGAGATTGAAAATGGCCCTGTATGCTTTGGCTGTAACTATGTCCAATAGAGTGGCGTCCTTCCCATGTAGGGATTCGCTTCCGTAAGTGAGGGTCGGCTGTAATTTTGCGCGTAGTATTTGAAGGAGAGGTTGAAGTGTTAGGTCCGGAAGTTTGGCCTTTAATGATTTGATGGCCAGATGGATCATAGTCGCCTTCCCTCGTAGGGATTCAAGTTGTGGCTTAGACGTGGTTTTTGCGTCCAGGATTACTCCCAGATACTTGTAAGTATTTACCAGGTCTATTTTCTCTCCGTTCAGGTACCAACGAACTTCCCTTTTTTTCCCTGTAATTCACAGCCATAGCCTTGGTCTTTTTAAAGTTTATTTGAAGGGCATTTCTTTCAGAAAAAATATATGCGACGTCCAGGAGATGTTAAAGCCCCATCGGGGTGCGACTTATTAACACTAAAAGTCGTCTGCATATAGTAAGTTGGAAAGGGTGACTGACCCCAGTTTGGGCGCATGGTTGGAGGATTTGTCTAGTTCCCCCGGTAGGTCAGCCAGAAAGAGATTAAATAGGAAGGGGGCCAGTACACACCCTTGTTTTAATCCTTTTGTTGTTTTGATAGGCTTCGAAAGGTGTGTTCCTGTGGCAAGTTTAATTTTAATCCATGTATTGGAGTGAAGTAATATTAGAACGTCTAAGAGATGTTTCGGTATTCCCCAATGGCTTAATTTCTGCCAGAGTTTGTTGCGATCTATATGGTCAAAAGCGGCTGTGTAGTCGATGAACGTGAGATATAAGGGTGACATGGTCTCTTTGGCTTGTCCCATCAACAGGGACAATGCCATGATGTTAGTTGTGGTACCTTGGCCTCTGCAGAATCCTGTTTGAGTAATCGGGATAATAGATTTTTCAGCTGCCCATGTTGTTAACTCTTCCAAGATTATGCCTGCAAAGTATTTAGCCTCTACGTCTAGTAATGCAATTAGCCGGTAATTGTTTGGGTGCTTCTTGCTACCATGCTTATAAATTGGGCTAATTACTGACCCATGCCAGGACTCAGGGAGTATCTGGGTGAAAATTAGAGTGTTAAATAAGGGTGCCAATGATTTGCTCCAAAATTCCACGTCTTCCTTGTACAACATGGGAGGAATACCATTTGGGCCCGGTGCTCCCGAAGGTCGTCCTCTTGTTATTTGTCGTTTTACGTCAGCTGGGATAATTAGATTTTGCCATTGTTCGACAATTGTCAACACTTCTGCCGTTGGTACTGGTTTATCAAGTTTTGATGAGATTGTACGCCCATTGTTGTACTTTTCGTGGGTCCTTGTGGGTGCGTGACTAATTCCTTTGCCTTCAATTTTGGGCCATATGATTTCGGAACGAGATTTGTGTGTTACAGCACCCACTGTGGTGTCCTCATTGCTAAAATGTTTTAACAGATATTTTGCCCAAACCTCCTCTGGTATGTGGGAATTTTGACCCCGAAGGTCTGGGTTATTTTTTTTTTAACCATTTGCCAAAACTTCAAGCTATTTTTCTGCTTCCCTTCGTAATGGAGTTTTGCCCATAGTGCTTCATTCTGTTCCTTCCTTTTTTCCTATTTCATCCGTTTTAGATGTTTTTTTGCTGTCTGTAGGACTATGCGCAAGCTGCAATTTGTTTGATCCTTTCGCAACAGACTTAATGTTTGATTTATTAGCCGTTTTTGAGTCTTCATTTCCAAAGTTATTAGATTTTTATTTGGGGCTCCCTTCCCCTGACATAACAGGTTAGGCGAGTTTTTTTATCAGTTTCTCGCTAACTTTTGTAATGAAGTTTTGCCAGTTGTCCGACGCTTGGTGTGAGGGATTGACTGTTTGAGTAAAAAGATCTTTAGCTATCGTGCTTACTGACCCGATGTTGTCAGGGTAACATCGTAGCCGCCGTAAATTAGACGTGACTTCCAAGCAAGGGCCTTTGTATGATTCTTTTCCATATTGAGAATTGACTCTTATTGTGGTTTCTAGGGGTAGGTGGTCACTGTGGTCACTCATCCCTACTCTAAACGCTTTAGTCCAGCTAAACATATTTAAAGATATGAACATGTAATCGAGGTGGGAAGATTGTTTATTGGAGTGAAAGGTTGCGACTGGTGGGTCGTCATCGACATACCGCTCATTCAAGGCCCTTAAGTTAAGATGTTCTAAATTTCGGAGTACGTTTTTGAGTTCTTAGTTAATTTCCTAATTTTTATCAAGCCTTGTGTGGGTACGCCCCATGCAGCATTCAGATCTCGAATAAGGTCGTCATCTTGGTCCTCGCTGATTAAGGGCATGTTGAAATCCCCGGCCATGATGATTAAGTCGGTGTCCTGTTCTTCCCTTATCTTCTCGAAGGCTGCTCCCAGATCTTTTGCAGCCTTTTGCTTGTGTTTTGGATGTATGTATGTGTTAATTATATAACTTCTTGAGGCAGGTTCTGGAACCAATGTGAGATCTTTACCACCTGTATTGCACTGGAAGGGGATATGTAAGAATCTATTTCTTTAATTTCGCCTATTGATTGTAAAGAGGCAAAAAGCATCAGTCCACCTGACCTCCGTCCAAAGATGGAGTTTTTATTGGCCGGGATGCAGCATGATGCAAACCCTAATAGGTCAAATGCTTTTTCTTCCCAAGTTTCTTAAAGTAATAGGAGATCAAATCTGTTCAAATATTGAAGGAATTCGGAATCATTGCCATTGATGTTCCATGAGCAGATTCTGATTTCCCTGATCTTGTTTGAGAGATTAGCTGGTTGTTGCCCTTTTTGTCAAATTGCACCAGTCGTTATGCTAATTGTGCATTGGATTGACTTCCAATTGGGGTATGGTCCTGCGGGAAGTAACTACTATGAATTTGATTTGGTCCTATTTGTGATTTTCTGTTATCTTTGGAAAATGCCCTCGGGGAATTACTTCTGGCACCCCTTAGAACTGAATTGGTATTTTTAGGGGCTAATGACCTATTAGATGATAAAAAGGGCGTTGGATAGCGGGGAAGCTGTTCTAATCTCAACTCTATCCCCCATTGTTGGAATGTTGCTACTTCTTCCATGATTTTACTTGGTGTTTCAATGGAGTTCCAGGTTGCTTTCGTTATTTCCGGGCGATGGGGCTCAGTATTTGGCTGAAACTCTATTTGTACACGTTCTGGAGAACTAATGTTTTCTAGAGTAGTGACTGAATGCAAGAGTCTTAAGATATTACCCCTATTCAATATGTCATCCCTAACTCGGGAGACGTATTCGGGAATGAAGAGGATTGATGCTTGACTATGCAAATGGTGAGATGCTATTGGGTTTACTGGAAATCCCACATTATCTTGACGGATTGGTTGGGGAGAACGTGCTATGCTTGTTGTGTCTAGATGGTTTAGTTGCTCCATTGGAATGTTGTCTGCCTTTTGAGGCCTTGTGTTGCTGTTCGCATTCCTTTTTGGATGAAGCGGCAGCTCTACTTTGGTGACTGCAGCATTGTCTGCACTTTTTGTTATTCGAGTGTGTTCGACAGATGTTGACTCAACCTTGTGAGCGTTGTATACCGCTTGTTTTGATTGGATTTAAGGACCTTTCTGTTCGAGTTCTTTGAGAACAAGTTCCTAAGTTGAACTGATTATCAGTTTGTCGCAGGATTCTGAAGATGATGAATAGGTGCTACCAGTGGTCATATGCGAGGGTGATAATTGCTCTTTATGTTTTATTTTTTGTCCACGGGTCACTTCTGAAACGGGTAGATACAATTGTGTCTCTTTTTTATGCTTTCCGTGCGTTGACAACCTATTCCTTCCTTTCCTTTTTTTCTTTCTGCAGGTTTTATTCAACACTTGGTTGTTTGTTGGAGTTGAATTATCTGTGGATGTAGGAACAATTGTGGGAACAATAACCAACGAGTCAAAAGGAGGTGTTTGTTTTGTAGGTAAATTGGTTGTTAAACTCTGCTCAGCAGACGGCTCGGTCTCTCGGCTTATGTGTATCAATAAGGACTCAGACGGTGGGTCCGAAGTTTGTGGGATCGGGGTTTGTAGGGTTGTCAATTTCAAGTCATTTATTAAATCTCCCAGCATTGCTGGTAGCGATGATAATTTGTCCAAAATCGGGTCATAAGTTTGCAATTGTTGAGGATTTATTTGGGACTCGTATACTGCGTCTTGTCCTCTTTATATGTGGCCATTTAATTCTGAAATCTTCCGGTCAATTCCTGAAATTGTGTCCGCCATTGTCTGCAAAACTATGAGTTGCAGATCCATCTTTTGAGATTGAAATTCTAAAGCCGTGGTCGAATGTTGCAGAGTTTCCAGAATTGTTGCCCATATTGCATCGTGGCCCAGATTGTCATTTTTGTCGGTTTTGTCCAATCTTGGTGATGCGTCGATGGATGGGCTGCATCCAGCTGATTTCTGATTATAAGTTGCAACTAGTTCCTCCCATTCCTGCGCTGCTATGGAGGATACGTCATTGTTTGTGTAGTTATCTGTAAGTTGAAAGTCGTTGTGCTGTAATGAAGTGCAACGTTGCGGTGAAGTATGTATTACTGACCTGTCATTTGATACAGTTATTCCTATATTGCTATTTAAGTTTATTTGAGATGTCTGTTTTTGGATCAAGGAGATGTTCACCGATTGATGGTGCTGGGTACCATTTCCTTGTTTAATTGTTTTGACTTGGTGCAATGTTTGCATCTCCTCGAAGCCCAGGATTGCCTTCTTTGATTTCTTTGATTTTGGTGAGCTACTTAATGGTTGGAGACAGTGTGGGTCTTCCCTTTCTTCCTCCTTATGAGTCTTGGTCTCAAAGACCTTATTCTCAACCTGTCTTACTGGATATTGATATTGGTGGATTACTGCCTCTGTGGATTCAACTTTCTTTGGTAAATTCCAATTTTTAATAACGGAATTGTTGGTCAGCTCTTTTCCCGTATTTATATAGTTGGAGTTTGCTTGGACTGCCAAGGTTGCTAAGTGGGTAAGTGAATCCACTTTCCTATTGTTTTCCTTTAATAGAATTGGTGCTAATCTTGCTTCAGCTACCTCAATGTTAGATATGTTCAAAGGGCCAGCTTGCCCGAGCGGGCCTGTTGGGTTTCTATTGAAATGTTTTATGCAGCTTTGATTATGCTCACTTGGTAGGAGTGGTGCGTGGAGGCCCTTGATGCTCCCTGTTTTAGAAAAGATTGCTGATCCTGGATCTTTTAAGAAAGAAAACTTTGTATATATCTTCGGTTGGTAAAAATGTGTCTTTTTCTTCACTGGCGTTCCATCAATGGTTATGAGGTTGTTTGAAACCATTGTTGGCGATTTTAATGCCCGGGGCGGAAGCACCTGGGATAGTTCCTGTGATTGCTGCAGTCGTTGTGGAGCTGCCTCCAGGCAGGGTAATACAGTAGATGCGTTATAGCTTTCATGTTTAAGGTTTTGTGTAAATCCGAAGTGAGAGTTAGTTCGTAACTAGTTTTTAGTTCTTCGTTGATGGTTGGCATCGTATCTTCTCTGGTTTCCACAGGTTGGCTTCCTCCGCTTTTATTGGAACTTAAATATATTGGTGGAGATACTGACTCTAGTTTCCTTTTCCGAGATTTGGATATAGAGTTGATTTTGGGGTTTGATTTTTTATTCGGTGAATTGGAAGGTGGCTGCCTCACTCTGCCTGATCTAATTTTTTCCGTGTTATACACAACTGATGTATTTGATATTTACTTATGTTCCGTTATGATACGTAGGCACAGTATGTAGTTTGTTACTAGTTCAGCACTTGCGTTGTTTAAATGATGATGAACTGCGTTTTAGTATACAGCAGAGATTATTGCAGTTTGAAGCAGATTCCTACAGTTTTCAGCAAATTTCGACGGTATAACTCCCCATTAATTTGTGCCCTCTTGTTCCCCCCTTTTTCCTTGTTGTTTATTGAGTTTTTTCCAGTAGGCGCAATAATAACTGCAGGTTGCTGCTTACATGCTGACAGTGGGAGTAGGATAAGAGGGAAGAGGAGCTAGGTGACGAGCGGTGCTCACGGAGGGGACCTCAAGCTGACTGGCCTAGCCAAGCCGTCTTCCAGTCGACTCACCGGGCTCTTACTTTGCGACCGCCTCTAACTGCAGTCACGCTCGTGCGTAGTCTCTACTTTGCCCCCAGCAGCTCTACTCAGCCTTGCCTCGCCGCACCTCGTTGAGTAACTCCAACGCTCCCCCCTCCTGAGGGTAATACAGGCAGTGGTGGGTGATAGATCGCTGATCCCCCCCAAGCGGGGCTGAAGAGAGTGTAGCTCCCCCGATGATTTCCTATCAGGTCAGGTCAGGTCAAAGCAGGGCTGAGTTTGGTCCCAGGCCTCTATAGCCCGTGAGTCCCCGAGTAAGCTGGCTGGAACTCTAAATAGTCTAAACAGTATAATCAGGCAGCCACTGCTCCACCCCCCCCCCCCGCCTCACCTCTCAAGGCTGGCTCTGGTGGGAGTGGTGTGCTGTATTGCTGCTGCTTGGCTTCATTTGGCTTCGCTGCGCTGTGTACCTTTCTCACTGCACAGGGGTTTCCTACTTCACAGCGCCCCGACCGCTGTTTCCGGCTTTTCCAGCTTCACTCCTTCTCTCCTACCGCAGAGCTTGCCTAGAGGAGACACCAGTCAACGCCGCAGTCAAACCCGCGGTTGACTCCGGATCCACTGGACCGTGACAGCTCGGCTCGGCTCCTCGGCTCGCTCCCAGTCGACGCACAAGGCACAAGGAGCACAAGGAGTACAAGGAGCAGAGCACAGCACAAAGCACAGGTCCTCCGGTTTTCGCCCGCAGCGCAAGTTTCCTCCGCTTCTCCTGCAGCTCACGGGGCGCGACTCCCACTGCTCTCGGTCTCGCGGCTCCTCCTCCTCCTCTAGTGTCGGCAGCGGCACTTCTCACAAAGGGCGGAGACAGAACCAGATTTATGGCTCTTTTTTTATGCTGTCTTTCAAAATACAGTCCCTTTGTCGGAATTATCTACTATAGAATTCTTTTACTGTATATACTCTTCTTTGAGGGTACAGATTAACTCTGCTAATACAGTTTGTTCAAGAAAGAGGCCCTATTCCTGGCTCTATGCCTAAGATGTTGTTTCATTATTGGATTTCTTTGCAGAAGACAGTAGGTGTAACACACAAAAAGTTGGGAAACTATTGCCAAACACTTCTAAAAGAAAGACAGACCTATTGTCTTTGCTATTGCCTGCTCTTGAATGGCATAGAAGACACTGCTGACAACTCGTGTAAGCATGCTTGGTACTGAGGAGTAAGCAGTGGCTGGCAAGAGACTCAGGGACAGTATAACTTATCCTGTATTCAAAAGAAAATAATTAAAAATAATCAGTGTTTAGGTGTCTATACTCTTTATGCCTCACTGCAAATCAAGATACCAAGTAGTAGGCAAAGACTTGAAATTAATTTTAACTATTAGTGTAAGTGTGGTAGCTCTCATTTTTCTGAGATCTATTTTTTTCTAGCTTCAAGTTGTGTGCCATGATTTTACTGTACCTATTTATAATGTTTTTTTCCGTACATTCTATTGTACTTTTACTGATGTTTTGTTAGAAACTAAATAAATGTGTTAAACCCTCAGAAAAGTATAAATCTGCTCAAAATATCCTTGGGATTGCACCATGTCACTGTCAGGCTGGTTTTGTGCCTGTGCTGGAAATGCGAATAAACAGATGAAGTCTGACCTCTTCCCCCACCCAGCCTTTGAAAATTATTAATGCTATAAAATGAGTTCCCTTAAACTGGGTAATAATACTTTTTATTAATCATCTGTCTGCCATTTTGTCAATATTAAGTACTTGTGGTCTTTGTAACGGTTTAGCATAATTATTATTACCTTATATAAGTATCCTTGACAAGTGGGTTTGTTTTCTATATCTCCCTTTAAGTCAAGGGTTTAAATGCCCCAGGTGGACCCGTGGAAATGGTGATGGACAGTGGCGCAGCTCCGCAGAGCGTCCGCTCGTTCTTCCCAGAGACATGGCTCTGGAGTTTGGTGCCAGTGGGGTAAGACCTAGCTTTCTGATCTTTTGCTATTTAATTTCTCACTGGCATGAAAACAGTGGTGTTGGCACAATTTTCTAAGTAGGGGTGCTGCAATCAATGCTACATCTACAGACAGCACATTTTCCTTTGGAATCATCACTATATCTGCACAGATGTTCAGTGTTACTGATAAACCTATATAGAGCACAAACAATAATTAGAGGAATTGGGTTTTGGTGAATATTTGTCATTTGGACATCATCAAGGAAAATGTCGTGATTTTATTTGATCCTACTAAAATGTTTATTTCCATCATCACACTTCAGAATTACAAAAAAACGCTTCATTTGTGCTTTCCTGCTTTGTTGCGTGTTACAAAAAGCAACATCCTACAGCCTTTCCTTTCACACCAGCAAGATTGCCCTAGAGTTCAGTTTAAAAAATCGTCTCACTTTGCAGTCAGAGAAGGAAAGGTAAGCACCAATCCCTTTGTTAAAAGAATAAGCAGCAATTTATCAGAAGACTACCCTAACATTAGCACCTGTGTGACATGTGACCGGATAAAAACAAGATTTTGAACCATCTTTAATGCTCATTCACCTTAGGAAATGCAGCATGGTTATTTTGAGGGTGCAGCCCTACATCCAGTAGATATGCATGAACAGTTATGTCAGGGTATCTCTAACTTTCCACTTATTTGGCCTAATTTTCATTTCGAAAATACTGTTGGGCAGTGTTGGGACCCAGTTTCCTCCTCTATCCTAACATTAATACATTGGGCATGACTTCTATTGGATGATCTCAGTCCTTCAGGGGATCTCCTTCTACCGACAGTACATATACTCAGTAGGGTCTCAATCCTTGAGGGACAAGGAATAATTAAGATTGTTCCCAGGGGTCACAGACCGAGCCGGACAGGGAATGCAAACTGGCTCTGGAAATTGAGTTCGACCAGCTGCAGGGGTGGGGAGGGGAGGGGCATGAGAAACACTGCAGCTGCTTTTGGTACAGGGGGCTGGTATTGCAGCAATGCTGCAAAACCGCCTCCTGTACCAAAAATGGCTCCCACTGGTTCCAAACCACCCCCACCCTCCCGGCCCACCTGGAAAACACCTGGTACCCGCTACAGCCAATCCGGCCCTGGTCACAGAATATTATTCAAAATTTGTGGACCACTTTTAGGAGCATATGCAAGTAATGTGGACACAGAAGTTGGGTGACTATTTTGAGTAGACTAAGGAGTGTGATCATCAAACATGCTATTGTGAGAACCATGGCACTGAAGCAATTTCATCTAGAATACTCAGAGATGCAAAAATAAATTATTTACTCAATGAGAAGGAGGCATGTGTGTTAGTCGAGGCGGAGTGAAACTTCTGCACTTATTTATGGGGAACAGCATTTGAAATTTTCTACTGACCACAAGCCATTATTTTGTTTTTATCAACTGAAGAAGCTAGTAAAGCGACTCCATGCTTAGCGAAGTGAATTTATCATTTACAAGGAAAAAAACCTGAGAGTCCGGTATGTACCTGGGTTCCGACAACATTAATGCTAATTGCTTATCTAGATTGCTAATCCAGGACATACAGGAGTCAGTGGAGGATAAATGGGATGTGGCTAGTATGAAATCGAGTTGTGGAGAAGCGCTGAGCAATGAGAAATGGTTGATGAAAGCTGATGAAAATGAGGAACTGCAGTAAATCGGAAGGTCCATTTCAAAAGCATGGCTGAAGACTGCAGACAAATGTAGTGGCATCAGGAATTACACTTCAGCATGGTTGCAGTTGTCAGATTCTTGAGTATTGCGAAAAGATCACATAAACCGGTGGTCCCAGCTTAATTCAGAAGGAAGCTAGTACTGTTGTTGCATAAAGGTCACAGATGCAGGTCTAGGATGAATGTAAGGGCTAAATTGAATTTTTGGTGACCAGGGATGGATAGAGACAGTCAAATGTTTGTGAGTGTGCATTACGTGCACTATGAGTGACGAATCGCGAGTTGTTAGTGAAACTCCAGTTGTTCAACAATCATGGCAAATAATTTGTGTGGATATTATCGGCCTATATACCTGTT
This sequence comes from Triturus cristatus, assembly GCF_964204655.1. NCBI lineage: Eukaryota > Metazoa > Chordata > Amphibia > Caudata > Salamandridae > Triturus > Triturus cristatus. The sequence goes on from NC_140590.1 coordinate 1,700,368,604, forward strand.
GCTATTCAACTAGTGATCGAGGTGCAAGCAACAGAAGAGACTACATTTCTCGTAAAAGTGTTCCTGAGGGTAGAAATATCCAGAGGAAATAGTGTCTGAAAATGGACCACAAGTCATGCCTAATTTTTTAAACATCATTGTATCAAACATCAAGCACTGTCTTTTAGCATCAAAGAATAATGGGTTGATTGAAACATAAAACAAATGAAATGCTACAGCTAGTAGTACACTAATTTGGATGGAATGGAGAAACTCATTACTTTATTGTAGAGCAACAGGCATATGCCATATTCTTCTACAGTCTAATGGCCTTTTTGTTTGTTGAGAGATCATATGCCATGCTCTAAGATTTGTCCACTTTGGATGGGTAAGAGAAGGGTATCAACTGAGGAGTGCAGCAAAATCTTGTGACTTCAAAACTGGTGAGTGGGTTTGAGCAAAAGATTTTTTCCATCCAGAAGAGAGTAGTTCGAGTGTATGGCAATTCGGTAGGTGTAGGTGGAGCAAAAGTATTGAATGTGAAAAGAGCTTTCATCTGTAAGTTGAAAGAGGAGTTGGAAGAGGCAACAAAGAAGACATGAGCAATGGGGGCTGTGCCAGAAGAATGACCAGCATGGGCCAAAGACACAGAAAGATACCCAGAAGATATGTAGTTGATGCATGATTCTGTGTGATAGTTGCTTATGCTGCTACATTTTCTTGCTAATTATATTTATTTTTAAAAACAGTTATTGTCTATGTTCATAATGATTTTTGTTTTGTAATGGAGGATGATGTGGTACATTCTGTTATTAGCATAACATGGCAAATGTATTCTGCTAGGTTTTTGCATGGCTGTGGGAATGTAGGCGGCTAGAGGTTCTATTGGATTGTTCTTCTTTTTTTTTTTATATATATATCTTTATTCAGATGTTTCCACAATTATCGCCCCGCCCCCCGCCCTCCGGAGTCAGACAAATATACAAGCAAATTCCTTTTACACCTTACATAATAATCAGCAAAAGCATTCTTGCTCATCATACATTTGGTAGATTTTCTAAAAACACAGAAAAGTTTATAGCAGTTAGCTTTGAGCTAGGCTCCATTGTATAAGAGGAGTCCAAATCCTCAACCCCCTTCTGCGCCGTTGCTTGCCCTTCCGCTTGTAGATGGCAACCTCCAAATTAGACATGGCCAATAGCCTGGCTAACCACTGTTGGAAAGATGGTGCTATAGGATCTAGCCATGCCGAGGCAGTACATAATCTTAAAACCGCCATCGCAATAAAGATAAACTCGTTGCCAATACCAGGGCTGTCAGGGTCGTCGGCCCCTAATAAGATTGTTTCGCTAGTTAAAGCTATCTTCCTATGCAAAACAGTAGTCAAAAATTTCTCTATGTCTTGTTCCCTTGCCACTCCCCCACTTGGCTATTTTATCGGGGGTGTAATATAAAAAGAAGCAGGTTTTGTAGAACTGTGCCTGAAGTTTGGTAGAAATGAGTATGGTTTGAGAAAGAAGATAGGCACAATTAAATCCCTCGGCAGATATTTCTAACTTACCCTGCCACTTCTGTGAGATTTTCTCTAAATCATCCGGAAACATAGCGATGAGAGAGGAGTAGACTCCCCCTATAGTGTGGTTCCTGGTGTGTATAACTGTCTCCACTATGGATATTTTCTCACCCATTACCCTCCACCCTAATTTGTGTGTAAGAAAATCCCTGATTTGTAGAAATTTTAAAAAGTCCCGCCAATCAAAGTGATTCTCATTTTTCAGAGCTTCAAAAAATGTAATCCCGGATGGGGAGAAGAGGCATCCCAGCTGTATTATTCCTGCCTTGTTCCATCTGTTTATGCAGTTGTCTCTGAAGATAGTGCCTGGAAGAATTGGATTATCCATTAGGGGGGTATAATGAGTAATTTGCCCTAAACCTAACATTTTCCTCACCGCCTTCCAAACCTTAAACCCACTGTAGAGTGTTTTAAATTTGACCTTCTTATGATAACTGTCATGTAGATGTCTCCATAAATACCCTCTGCTTTTGCTACCAAGAATTAATTGGAAAATAGACGGTGTATTATCCTCACACATTTCCTATAGAGTAGCAACGATGCCCAATAATAAGCTTTTAGATTAGGGAGAGCTAGACCTCCTCTATCCTTGGGGAGAGTGAGAAATTTGTAAGCACACCGGGGTTGGAATATACCCAAATGAAACTAGAGAACATGAGTTCAATAGACTTAAACCAGTGACTGTTGAGTTTGAGACAAATTGCTCTAAACAAATACAGAATTTTCGGGAAATACACCATCTTGACTGCATTCAATCTTCCAATAATAGACAGATGAAGATTGTCTAAACGACGTAAATCTTTTTGCATTGAGCCCACAATTGGTTTTAGGTTTATGTCTACCATATTATCAAGATTAGAACAGATGGCGATTCCCAGGTATGTAGGTTTTCCACCACCCGAGGATCATCCATCCTGCTTTTTTTATTCAAAACAGTCTGTGTCTTCCCTCGGTTGAGCGCATAACCGGAAACTAAACCGAAATTGCTAGCTTCGCTCTCAATAACGGACATAGTTGTAAAAAGATCAGCAATTACAATGGCTATATCATCGGCGTATGCTAATGTTTTGGTTGGATATTCTTGTAATACAATGGGTATTATTTCCCTATTCCTTTCCAGTCTACGGATAAAGGGATCTATGTAAATTGCAAAAAGCAATGGTGAGCATGGACAGCCCTGGCGTGTTTCTCGGGAGATTGTTAATTCTTTGGTTAAGCTTCCATTCACCAATACCACTGCTCTGGGGTTGATATATAATTTTTGTACTGCCTGTATGAAACCTTCCTTGATCCCAACCTTAGACATAGAATTCCCCAGAAATTGCCAGGAGACCCTATCGAAAGCCTTCTCGGCATCTTGAAGGATCAATGCCATAGAGTCTCCCGCAACCTCCGTACCGTCAAATAGGGTAATCACTCTCTGAATGTGATTAATAGTTGACCGCCCTGGCACAAAACCATGTTGGCACTTAGCAATCACTTTGTGGACAATAGTGGCAAACCTATCAGCCAGAATTTTTGAATAAGGTTTTTGAATATGCATTGATTTTTTTTTTTTTTTGCAAAAACAATTTTTATTGCATAATTCAGGTACAATAGCCATCTGCAGTGACCAGCATATCATTGGTCTTCTAATAATATACTCCATTGCATAGTACAGTGCAGACCACTTCCAACTACCAACGCACCGCCCCCCAACACTCCCCAAATACAAATACTCCCTCCCCCCACCCGCATGTCAGTGTGCCATAGTCGCAGGTACCGTGATATGTCTGTCTCGGGATTGGCCGTGGGAGCGGCCGCGAGCCACTCTCCACCACCATGATCAGGCGCCAAGCAGCAAGGAGAAGAGAAGCCCTCCCGCCCCCACGTGTGACCCGTCAGCTGCCTCTCCACCGCTACTCTGCTGCATGCTGCTCCTGTGCTTCAATACCCTCCTCTGCTTCTGCGCCCCACCCCCGGAGGTCTACCACTAGCGCTTCCCATGCATGTGCCATGGCTAATGCCTTTTCATCATTTCCCCGCAGCGCTAGCTGCAGCCTAAGTGTACTCTCGCTACCCGCCCATTTTGTGAAGGTAGTTCTCCACCTCTCGAAGCTGGGGCCAGTTCTCGATTTCCAGTGCAGGGTAATTTCTCTTTTAGCCACCACCAGCCCTAGGTCGCAAAACTTGCCCGTGACTTTCGTGCGTGGTGTGTGGGGAAACCATAGCAGCAGGCAAACTCCCATTTCCACCCCCAATTCCCGCCCGTTACTTGGGTCAAGCAATCAATGACCTCCCGCCAATAACCGCTGAGGATGCCACAGGACCAAAACATGTGCTTAAAGTCGGCCCCCTCCTCCCCACAGCGAGGGCACTGTGGAGCGGGACCCCCAAAATATTGAAATAATTTAGCTGGCGTCAAATAGGCCCTATGCAAGATAAAGTACTGCACCAATTGAAACCTGGCATTACGTGTGCTCTTCCAGGCCCGTCTCTGTAACCTGGGCCACGTCAAGTCCGGGATGGGCTTCCCGATGTCCAATTCCCATTTATCCTTCAGCGCACTCAAAGGAGCTAGGTGTTCCATCGCCATTCTCTGATAGAGGCATGTAATGGCCTTGACCGTGCCCGCCGCCATGACCACATACTGACAGCCGGCAGCCGTCTGCGGTTCAGAGAGTCCCGTATTTGAATCTGCATTGATGAGGGTAATAGGGCAGTATGAGCATAGCTAAGCTGGAGGTTTATTCTTTTTAGGGAAAATAACTATTTTTGCCCTAGACCAAGAATTTGGAGGTTGGCCGATTTAAAAATATGTATGATTAGTTCTAATAAAATGTTTTTAATTTGCTCTAGAAACGTTTCGTAAAACTCGGAAGGGATACCATCCAATCCGGTAGCTTTCCCCTTCGGGAGATTTTTAATGGTGACTAAGATTTCATCTAGATTAGGTGCTTCCTCCAACATAATCTGATCTTCCTAAGCGAGCTTATCATAAATGCCGCAGTCTAGATATCTATCAACCTCGGTTAAGCCCCCCCTACCTTCTTCCGTGTACAGATCTCGATAGAACCGCCAAAAAGCCTCTCTAATAAGTTCTGAATCGGATAATTGGCCCTCAACGGGATCATATATTTGACGTATCAGATTGGATGTGGTTTGTTGTCGCATTCGCACGGCTAGCTGATGACCCACTTGTTCATTAACTTCATACACCATTTCTTTTCGCACAGTTGCTTTCATGACAGCTTTGTCAGTAAAGATATTGGTGATTGCCGCCTTAGCGATTGCTACCTGGCTTTGGGTTTTAGTAATTTCTTCTGCCGCTTTGATCCAGTTTGTTACTCTTATCATCTCTTCTTCAGCCAACCTAAGGTTTTCCTGTAAATCCAGCATACTCTCCCTCTCTAGTTTGTTAGCCCTCAAAGAATACTGCAACGTCTCTCCCCGAATCCCTGCCTTCATAGTGTCCCAAACTATATCAATTCAGGTACTACCAATATTATCAGCTAGGAAATTGGGGATCCATTCTCTCATATGGGCACAATAGTTATCATCTAGCAGCAGGGATCTTTCAAAAGTCCAGGATGTTGGTTCTATGTTTACAGGTGCCATTTCCAGGGTGCAAACTAGAGGGTTATGGTCTGATAGTATTCGGGGCAACTTCTCTGTTTGGCACTTAGTTTTGAGTGAGTTTGACATTAATCTATTCTAACACGAGTAGAATGTGGGTTAGAAAAGAAGGTATACCCTGGGTCGTTAGGATTTGATCTTTGCCAACCATCCACTAATCCGTGTACACAACACATATTCTTCAGAGACTTAAATACTTTAGGTTTGTGGCCTTTGTAAAGCCAATCATTTTTCAAAAACCAATCCGATGGAAGATTAATATTAAAGTCCCCACAGACTATTACAGGTAGAGGCCAATGTGCAAGCTGATTAGAGATTTCGTCAAATACAACAGAGTCACCACTATTGCTCCCATATAGGGCACACAGTGCTAGCTTCTGTCCCTTTCCATATTAGCATTCCGTAATAGCCCATCGGACAAATTTATCAGTTTTGGAGTGATTAAAAATATACCCACTGCCCTTGGCTAAGATTGGAACCCCCCGAACCCGTGCCCCCTGTGACGTAGCACACACCAACCTATACCCTAATGTGTTTAAAATATGGCTCTGAGATCCCTCTATGTGCGTTTCTTGGAGGCACACAATATTCGCCCCCCCAAGCTTGTAATCCTATTGCGACCTTTTGTCTTTTTTTAATGTCGTTTAATCCACAGATGTTTAGGGGTGGCATTTTTAACACCCCCATAGTTTTGAGATAAGTGGACTATATATCGCACCTAGTTTACCAAAAGTCCACGTGTTATTTTGCCTTTGCCTTTTAGTGTAGCCTAATGTAATTTCTCTCAATAGTTTTAACAACATGTCTAACCCACCCGCTCCCCGCCACCCTCCCCTGCTCCCCTCCCCCACCCTCCGCCATTCATGAAGGTTACCTGGCCACCAGATTGAAGACGCCAGCCCTGATTACTTATAACATCTGATTTCTTAACACAGTATGCTTCCCTTGACAGATCTAACACAGTAACAATTGTGTTAATTGTTTGTGTCCCTATTGAATTGTTCTTAATGAAAAGGTCAGATATAGTGTTCCACGGGGAGTAAGTTGCCGCTCTGCCATGGCTGTCCTGGATGTGTCTTGTAATGTTGGGTTTAAAAAACTTTTAATAACTTTGGATTCCACTGCTGCTCTTTTCATGATTTCGAGTTGATATCGCCACAACCACCTTTCATTATAAAGATTATTTTCTCTCATCCTGTTCCTCTATCTTCTAACTTGCCCTTTTCTTTGCTGGATTGTCCGCTATGCTCCTTAACTACTACTCTGGTGGACCGGTGTTTGCTTCTATTCACTTTCAATCTCTCTCCTAACTATTCTTATCTATCCTGCAACATCCTTCGCTCCTGGGCTAATTATTCTTTCCAAGAACTATTCATCTCACTTCTGGACTGTAACTATTACTTCTGGATTGCATAGTCAAAAGAAACTGAAATGAAATCATGGATAGCCGTCTCGCCAAGACCCCATCATCTTGGATCCTGAATCATTCATCTTTCTCCTTGACCTACCTTCATCAATATTGGCCCATCTGGCTTTGACCTTGCCTCCTTTTGCTGTACTGAATAGTCCACCTCACTATCAGCTGATCAGCTGTTCATCTGTCTTTTCTTGTCCTTCCACTTTTGAACTTTTCTTCTGTGTCCTGTACTGTTCTTCTCACTACTGCACTGTCATTCTCTCTCTGCAACCATTCTTCTCTTTGGATCGGTCTATCTCAGATCCCCAGTGCCCCTGAACTATCAATTGAATCCTATGTATCCTATATAGTGGTGGCTTTGAAGCCCTCAGGGATAAAAGGTCAATGGATAGCTTAAGTCAAAAAACCAAACACTACTAAAGGATCTCTAAATAATAAATGATGTCAGTGGTCTCTAATGTTTACTCAATTATCTTAGTGGAATGATGAATAACTGTTCCCATTGTGTGATTTTTATTAGTCATGCAGTGAGTTCTTTCAGTTTTCTACACTTGCCACCCAAGACGTCAGTGAACAATTTAATTGGTCATTTTTGTGCCAGACAGAGACAATCACAAAATGTGTAGAGCCTGGGACTGATTTAGGTTAGCCTGAGCCAAATATCTAAGAATAAAATTTAGAGTCTTGAACTGCTTTTTTAAAATATTGTATTTGTTTTTAATATAATATAATAGCAACTATGATATCTAAAAATATGCTGGTAGTAATACTGGTAAACTGGTATCAGTGGTTTAAGGAGTACCAGTGTATTAATGTTTCTACTACTTTTTCTTACACTACAACTCTCTCATATTAGTTTCTGTCTGTGGCTTTTTTCCGTGCCCTGTTGTGAGTTTGGTGAACTGACCCTTGAAAATATCTCCAATTATTTTCTGCAAATTTCCAAGTCAGGACCTTGTTCACTATTTCAGCTACTTGCTTTGCTCTGGAATTCTTTCAAGACCAAGAAAGAAAACAAACAGATCTATCCTATTTGGATTTACTTTGTCACATAGCTATGGATAAAAGCGTAATGCAGGTATCTGCAGACCAAATTTCACATGCAAAACCAATTTATGCTGAAAGTTGACGATCAAGCTAAGTCCAAACCCCTTTACACCATCCCACAGTTATTGTATGCAAGGGAGTATGTGTAGAGCGGGCCAGCGTTAAAAAAACATGGGTTTTGGCTCAAGTCAGATCTGCTAACTATTTAGCTTTGCTCCAAATCTTAACGTCTAGTGAAAGCAGCAGGTGCAAGCAAGAGGTCAAGCTTTATTTTGACTTATATACCTACATGTAGATGTGTGCTTTACTTCAAAGCACACTTCATACATGTCTGACTTCTTTGCAGGGGTGTATCTTCAGTGCAAATCTTAAGCAAGATACTGTTGGCTCACGTAGTGCAAGGCACAGCATCGCTGATCACATCTAGATTTAGGGCCTCCTTACAATGAGGCTCAGAAAGCCTCTGAACGCATTACGGTTTCAAAAACAGCAGCCTCATTACAATGGAGACTGTCAGTTTCAAAACCGGCCGGACTTTCTGTGTGGCTTCTGACGGTCTTAAGGATCCTTTCTGCCAGTCAGAACTGGCACGTAATCCATGTGCAACGCCGTGCAGGGATGAACACAAACTCCTTTTTTGTGTATGGGAGCTTGTGCTGTGGCTGGTTTCCAACCACAACACAAGCTTCCATACATAAAAGGGAGCTTGAGACCGCAGCATGTTCAGTCGCATCACAATTCAGTCCTGTATCCACAACGGTGTCGGGAGGACAAAAGTCCGCCCAACATCAAAATAAGGCCTATTGTGCAGGCACCACCAATAATTTCATCCGCAGGTGACTCTTACTAAATATGGTGTCGCAGTATTTTCTGCCTCTCACACAACACAAAAGTGACATTTATCACAAAGCACTTTATTATGTGAAAGACAGCAAAATTGGGCCCAAATTTTGCATGATTAGCGTTATTGTAAGAAGACCCACCAAAGCATTACATTTATAATTTAGCCCTAATATAAGCCCTAATCTACATTTCGCCTTCTAGATAGACAGCTAAGAAACAAAAAAAAACTCAGAGTGATGATCTGAGATTATGAATCAAGGAATTTGTGTAGTCTCACAACGTCTATGGAAAGACATCAACCAACTTGTTCACTGTGAGCCATTCCATTCACAGATAATATTAAATTAGCAATTTTGGCTATGAAATCTACTATCTTTATTTCAAAAGTGGAGTTTTGCAGAATGATTTTCTTCATGAATAGACTTCAGAGGTTATGACATATTATTTACCAGCATGTTTGATGCATGTGTGATATTTGCTACATCATATCAGTGGGAGATTCCGGCTACATCTCACTCAGAAAGAGAATACCAATCTTACACCACTATTCATTATAGAAATCTTTAAACATTATTTCAATATGTATTGAATATAATTTCCTAATCCAAAAAATGGAATTTAATTAGTTCTTCAGTAACCATCATTTTGCACAAACCTAAATCTTTTTTAGATTGGAGTGTGCTCTTCAATTTGAGAATTTTTAAAGATCATATGTGTTGTTCGTCCACTAAAAGTATCTCTTTTCTAAGCCGTGGGTTTTAATGACTTCATAAGGCTCTGTTGAGCAAAACCTAAAATACTATAAATAGAATTGTCCAGTAAGGCACGTGACAAAATGATCCAAATTATCTGCAGTTGGAAATGCATATCGAATAGCTGTTAGAACAAACTGGGCAAATGGTGCTGAATATAGGATCTTTACTAAGTCAAAAAAGGAGAGAAACATACTGGCCTGACTACGTCCACCAAAGCCAATGAAGACTTCTAATGAGTCTAGAGAAAAAACAGAGAATATTCAGACAGCTACTTTGCACAAAACAAGATTCCAATCATTTTACACCCCCACTGTTTCAAAAACATATTTTATCACAAATGTATGACAATGAAAGAAGGATAATTGAAACAGAAATATATGCAAGTAAAAGCATTCAATGAGAGAAAGCACATGCAATAAGTTGAATGAAAACACTAAAGCACAGATTGGACTAGAATTGGACAGGATCAAATTGTCTGAGCCTGTCCACTTCTGCTCCAATCCAGGATGTCGGGATTGAAAATATGGTTATATTAGCAGCTAAATGCTCAAAATAGTATAGGTGCTTGGTCATTTGCATGATGTCTCAGGAATAGGGAATCTTGATAATGACCTGAGAAGGGGGTCACAACTTCTCCTGTGATTTATTGTATAAAAGTGGAATACTTGACATTTAAACTTAAGATTGTTTATTGAAAGTGAACTAAAACCATTCATTTTAGAAAAACATAGGCGGGCCTCAGCCACACAATCTAAAAGAAAGTTAGTGCTGGGCTTTTTCACACGATTATCAATGCGTGTTTTTACAGCTTTATTTATCATTTTCTTTCTACTTGCTTCTCATTCAGTTCTACAAAATCCAACCATTCTCATGAACAAAATCCTTTAGAAACATGACCATATAATAGCATTTCAACAAACACAGTTTGGTGAATAATAATTCATGGCTTCATATTTTTGCTACAGATCAGTTTTAAAAATCAGCTTCCACTGGCTTTGATTTTCTATGCAGTCAGCATTATGAATTTAACAATACTGCCTATAAAAAGTCAAAAAAATATTGTGAGACACAAATGATGTGCCTTAAATATCATAATGTGAAACAATATTATGGTTCAGCATATCATAGGGAAGGTTATCATTTTTTAATATTGTGGTTAAATATGTTATTGTGTTTATTGTTGTGATGTAAGTTACTTTTTTAGTGTATTTTTTGTTTTCATATATTGCGTTTGCTTTTAAATTGTTCGTATTTTGGTGCAATATTTTGAAAAGGGAGATTATGTGTTCGTAGGGGAGTAGGGCAGGGAGTAAATAAAAAATAGTAATTTTTAAAATGTGTTATGTTTCAAATTCTTGTGTTGATTTGTTTTTCATTTATAAACTGTTAATACACATTTTAATGAATTTATTTATATTTGTTTTACTTTTTTAGTTATACTTTTTTATCCATTTATAATTGAAAATGGTATTTGTTATTTGTATAAAGTCTTAAAATAATTAATATTATTTCATTTTGTTTTAGTATTGCAATATTTTCTAAGATTTCTAATCTAATTTTTGTTTTCTAATTAGATCAAACTGTTTTTGTTTTTTTGCTATTTATTCTATATTTTAATTAAATATTTGAATGTAATTAATTTTCATAAAAGATTGCTTTTTAGTTTTTTAATTTCTTTATATTTAATTTAGTATGTAACTTTTTTATTCAATTTTATTTTAACGTACTGTAGTTATTAATTGTATGTATGTAGTAAATCTTTGGTATCTATTTTGGTAGTTATCCAAATGTCATTTTTTCAGTTAGTGTGTTATTATTTGGAATAACTAAAATATATGTATTTCTTTTTTTTTATAAAGTAGATTCATAATTTGTGGTTTTAGGTAATTTTTAAATTTAAAAGTAGAGCATTTTCCTTAATGTCTTTATGTTTGGAGAGGGAATAGTAAATTGTACCTGCTGAAGTCCAACACCTTCCCCAGTATGGTTAAGTTTGGAGAGGGAATGGTAGATTCTGATATCCCTCATCCCTACCCCTCTCCAAAGTTCATCACTTTTCCTAATGTGGTTAGGTTTGGAGTCAGACTAGTAATTTTGAGCATCCTAAACCCAACATACTCTTCAATATGGTTAAATTTGGAATTGGAATAATTAATTAGAACCACCCAAAGCCCAACACTTTCCCCAGAGTAGTTAAGTGTGGAGTGGGAATAGTAAATCTGGCCCCCCAACAACCAATGCTTCCTCTAATATGTTTAGTTTAGATTTAGTGTCAGAATAGTAAATTGTATCTCCCCAAATCAAACATTTTCCACAATGTGGTTCAGTTTGGAGTGGGAAAGGTAACTCTTAATACACCAAAGTCCAACATTTTCCACAATGTGGTTAACTTTGGGGTGCAAATATGAATTTGTATCTCTCTAAACTCCAACTTTCCCAGGTGTGGCTAAAACTGGAGTGGAGATAGAAAATCTGCAGTCCCTAAAGTCCAACACTTTCCACAACGTGGTTAATTTCGGAGAGGCAATAGTAAATCTGAAGCCCTCCAAAAGTTCAATAATGACCCTAATGCAATTGTAATATTATTGATGTGGTGCTAACTACCCCTGATGAGGCTTTGAAGCACTTTATGCCAAGCAGGATGCTGCTCTGGGACTCAAGATAGTGATTAGGCCACTGCTATTAGTTATTTTTCGTTATTGGGATTAGGCTTGTGCACTCAAGCAAACCATTTCATGCATTCACTGCTGTTTCTTTGTGGTAGATTAAAGTAATAGGAGTTAGGCATGAAGATTAGTAGGTAAAGCAGGGGGCGCTAGGTGGCGCTGGACCGTCATGGCCGTGCTTTAGTGAGGCTCTCGCCAGCCGGGCGACAATAAACCCTACAGCACCATCCTACAGGCCAGTTACCGACATTCAAACGACACCAATGGACGGCTAAAGGTCGCGGGTACACTCGGTGTGAGTTCTAGGTCCGTGGGTGTCTTGGCGGTGAAGATATTACCCGTTGCGGACGGGGCAGCGTGAGGAGCGGACCGTCGGAGCGGAGGCTCCCAGCAACGCGAGACCGGGGATCCATCGGGCCCTGCGAGCCGCGGGGGAGTCGTGGACTGTAGCTGACGCGGCGGACGCTCTGCTGGACAGCCGAGGTGGGCCCATTGAACTTACCTGGCGGAATAACTCTTGGAGATCTGGGCTCTCGTCTGAGGCCGCCATGGGCAAATCGGACGCAAAACAAGCGACGTTACAGTTCAACCCCCCCAAAAAGAAAACGCGCGCGCTGTCCGCGGAGAGTGGAGAGTCGGGTCCCAGCGAGGAGGAGGAGGTGGACTGGAAAACTATCCTTCTCGGCATGCAGAAGAGCTTAACGTCCATTGACACCAAAATTGACAATATGAACACGCACCTGGAGGCGGTGGTACACCGGCTGGACCAACACGGAGAGCGCCTGAAAGAGGCGGAGGGCCGAATATCGGAGCTGGAGGATGGCGCAGTGGCTGGTACGACTAAGTTGACGCAGATGGACCAGCTGCTCAAGGTCATTGCCGACAAAAATGAAGATTTAGAGGCACGCTCCCGTCGGAACAACGTTCGCCTGATTGGCCTTGCGGAGTCCAGCGGTGGGGGCCGTATGGAGGATTTCATTGAGCGGCTGCTGATCGAAAAATTTGGAAGGGACTCTTTCTCGCCACAGCTGGTGGTGGAGCTGGCCCACCGCTCCTTGGGGCCTCGTCCGGTCCCTGGTGCCCCGCCGCGCCCTGTCATCATCAAATTTCTGAATTACAGGGATCGGGACGCCGTACTGCGCCTGGCCAGGGAGAAACAACCGATCCTGCATGAAAACGTCACCATTTCATTCTACCCGGATTTTACCCAGGCAGTGCAGGATGCCCGTCGGAAGTTTACAGGAGTAAAAAAGAAACTACAGCAACGAGACATTCCTTACTCCATGCAATATCCAGCCAAGCTCAAGGTCACCCATCATGGCAAGCCCCTTTTTTTTGGCAATCCGCAACAGGTGGAGGACTTCTTGAAAGAACAGCCTTCTGCGGCCCCTCGGCGACGCGGTCATGTGACGGGATCGGGCTCCAGCTCTCCGACGTCTGCACCGGACTGATGAGTACCACTGTTCTGATTCATGTTTTGTCTCTTTCCCCCTTCATGTGTCTGTCTTTCTTCCTCGGCACTGCCAGCTCCCCTTCGCTCTTGCTTCCTCTCTCTTGAGTGACCTGTACTTTGACTGTGGAGCTGGGGAGGATCATGCTTTTGAGAGGGACCATTTCCGTTGGCCCAGTAAAGGATTGCCTTGGCCTTTCGCCCTCTATCTATGATGTGAGAGATGGACAGACTTTACTGTTTGGGGACCCGTATATGCTGTCACCTACTGTTAACAGGGTACTGGTCTGGTCATTGATGACGGGATTCGCCCTGGTACTCCCCCCCTGTCCCACTTGAACTCCTCCCCCACTGGGGTGATGGTGTGGTGGGTGAAAAAAAGGGGATTGGGAAAGGCGGGTCCGGCGCACCGGCGAGTCCCCTAGAGGGTATACCCCACTTTTGCATATATGTTTGTTGTAAAGGATGGGAGGGGGTCTAAATTCCGGCAGGATTGGGCTGCAGTGGTGGGAGGGGGTGGGATGGGGGGTGGGGATGTCCGACATGATTGGGATGTCGGAGTGGGTGGGGAGGTAGGTTTTCTAGGGACTGTTTTGGGGTTGTTGTTGCTCTTCAGCATGAGCACTGCGAACTTACTTGTTGAAATAGCACAGCGTGCCACCCTTTTTCGACCAATACATCTATGGCCTTGCTGCCAGTTGCGCCCCTGCACCCATAATTCATTTATCGGCACAAATGACCCGCACCGCACGCACTGAGCTGGGGGGGGGAGGACTGCTCACTGCTATTACCTGGAATGTCCGTGGCCTGGGGGATCCAAGGAAACTGAGGCGAATCTTGGGTGCCTTAGACAGGTTGCAGGCTCAGGTTGTATTTCTTCAGGAGACTCACATGGACCCCCTCCGCAATGCCACCTTCGCTACCAGATGGGCTGCCCACTCACTTCATGCGCCATACTCGTCTTATGCGAGAGGCACTACTATCCTAGTTAAAAGGGGAGTTCCCTATGTTCCCATAGGCACCACCACGGATCGCGAGGGTCGTTATTGTATGGCGTGGGGTAGGATAGGTATCGAGACCATCACCCTTGCCTGCTCTTATGGCCCCAACTGCGACAACCCGAGCAGTTTCATTGCTCTTTGGAACAAGATTAGAGAAGTGGGATCCACACACCTCATTTGGGGGGGAGATTTCAACGCTGTTTTAGACCCCACTTTGGATAGGTCGAACCCATCTATGCACCACTACACTAATACACACAGATACCTAAGGGACATCTGCGACACCCATGATGTCGTGGATACCTGGCGACACTTACACCCGACTTCTATGGAAGGCACGCACTGGAATAATGTACATGCAACTTGGGCCAGACTAGACTACATTATGGTGAATAGGGCCCTAGCCCCCTCCTTGGTGGAGGTGCGACATGTGGGCCGTACGTACTCCGATCACTCTCCGGTACTGGCCAAGTTCCGTCTACCCGAAATAATGGGTAGGCCTCAGACTTGGAGACTCCAGCCCACCATCTTACTTGATGAACTGTTTCGAACCGAATTGGGTCAAGAGCTAGAAGATTTCCTATCCCGTAACAAGGGAACGGTAGACCGGGCGGCCACTCTCTGGGAGGCGCTAAAGTTCACAATACGGGGCTTCTGCATTTCTAAGAGCTCCGGGGTACTAAGAACCTTGCGAGATACATTACGCAAACTGGAAACTACACTCCACACCCTAGAACATAGCCCAGACTACGCCAATAATACAGATGCGCAGGCAAAGTACCGCGAGACGCTATCGGACTACATGTCCACCGCTGAAAGAGAGGTAAACTTCCGGGGCAAGTACTTTAAAGCTCGTACGTACGGGGAGGGGGAACGACCCGGTAAATCTTTGGCAGGTGCGGTCCGCCCACCGCGAGGCTCTAATTTTGTGCTGGAGCTAGAGGGGGAGGATGGGACTCCCTTACGTGACACGCACTCGCTTCTGGCGGCCTTCACTACACACTATTCCACGCTATACTCTACTACTAGGGTCGGTGCACTGGACATGGACGACTACCTTCGGGAACTCACACTGGGATGGCTCTCTGACCGTCAACGGGAGTTCCTGGCAGAGCCGATCGGCCTGGAGGAGGTTAGAGATGCGATCAAACAGATGGCTCCGGGAAGGGCCCCTGGCCTGGACGGGTTGCCCATGGATTTCTACAAGGCGTATATGGATATCCTTGCTCCGGTGCTCCGGGAGGTCTACATGGAGGCGCATGAATCGGGCGCGCTTCCTCCGTCAATGCAGGAGGCACTGATTACCTCCTTGTTGAAGCCTGGGAAGCCGCCTCAGTGTTGCGACTCGTACCGCCCTCTCTCGTTAATTAATTGTGACGCCAAAATCCTGACTAAAATACTAGCTAACCGGTTGCAGTTGTTGCTGGGGGGCCTGGTGTTATCAGATCAAGCGGGATTCGTCCCTGGCAGGGCCACTTCCAATAATCTCCGGACGCTATTCTCCATCATGCATAATGTAGACCCGAAGTTGCCATTGGTGGCGGTTTTTTTGGACGCCACCAAAGCCTTCGACTCTCTGCAATGGGACTATCTCCACTGTATTTTGCGCAACATGGGCATGCCGCTGGGCTTCACGCGCTGGATAGATCTCCTATATGACCGGCCGGTTGCTAGGGTGGGGTTGAATGGGCACATATCGGACGCTTTTGTGGTGTCGCGGGGTACCCGGCAGGGTTGCCCACTATCTCCGCTGTTGTTTGCGGTGGCGATGGAACCTCTGGCGGCCCGGCTCCGCCAACATCACCGAGACAAGGCACTGCGCTGTCTTCAGCGAGAGGTCCTCATCTCCCTATACGCGGATGACATCACGCTCTAC
Source organism: Triturus cristatus (assembly GCF_964204655.1). Taxonomy (NCBI): domain Eukaryota; kingdom Metazoa; phylum Chordata; class Amphibia; order Caudata; family Salamandridae; genus Triturus; species Triturus cristatus. The sequence goes on from NC_140590.1 coordinate 1,700,384,826, forward strand.
ATACGTGATCCCGCTGCCAACCTCAACCCTATCCGCCGTGAGTTTATTCGCTTCGCGGGTATGTCTGGTATCCATATCAATTGGGAAAAATCCACTATATTTCCACTGACTGCGGCCGCTCAGCCTTTCCCTCTGGACTACCCTCTACGGTGGGAGATGGATGAGGTTCGCTACCTGGGCATACTTCTCTCCCATGACCGAGAAGAGCTAATGCGGATGAACTATGGCCGTACGTTTGACTATATCCAGGCATGCGTGTCTAGATGGATCACGCTGCCCCTCTCCTTTGCGGGCCGCGCTTCCTTAATTAAGATGGTGGTTCTTCCGAAACTCCTGTACCTTTTCATGAATATCCCATATTACCCTGGCAAGTCCTTCTTTCGTCTCTTGAGGTCTGAGCTCATTCGCCTGGTCTGGGGAGGGAGGAGGCCGCGTCTTCGTTGGGAGGTGTTGACTCGTCCATTCGTGCAGGGAGGGCTCGACCTCCCGGACTTTGAGATGTATTATCATAGCGCGCAGGCCCACTACATTCATCACTGGATTCGCCCCACGCCCTTCCTGCCGCAGACGGCTGTGGAACATTGGCTGGCTGCTCCTATCCCACTGGAGGGAGCGATACTCAGTACACCAGAGACACATACGGCATACCGCTCCACGATTTCGAGTTCCATTCTGGCGTGGCGATACATTGCGAAAGTGGCACGCGCACCGCTGCTTTATTCTCCACTGCTTCCCCTGGCTTACCATCCCCGGTTGCCCCTTTTACAGGAACAACTGTTTAAAAACTTTATGGCTAAATTCCACATTACAACATGGGGGGACCTCTATCATGACGGACAATTCCGTTCCCAATCTCACATGTTTGCTCACTTTGCACCCACTTTCATGGACACCTTCCTATATGTCAGGCTTCGTAGTGGTATTCGAGCAGTGACAGGGGAGTTTCCTGGTGAGCCACCCACGTTGGAACCCTTGCATCGGCTACTCAAGGCTACCACTCCGGCACACGCAGTCTCTACCCTATACCACTCGCTACGCACTACTCCAGACTCCTTGCCTTGCAGGGGGCGTACCAAATGGGAGGAAGACCTAGGAATGCCCATAGATGACGAACTCTGGAGCTATTGCTGCTTACAAACTGAACAGATCTCCTCCAGTAGCAGGTTCAGGGTGATTCATTACAGGTTCTTACATAGGCTCTATTGTACTCCAGCACACATGCATAGGGTGGGCCTTCGAGAGGATGATCTATGCTGGCGCTGCCGTGCTCCGGGGGCGGACTTCCTTCACATGACGTGGGGATGCCGGGAGATTGCCGACTATTGGCAACAAGTGTATTCCGGCGTTTCGGAAATGATAGATTTCCCACTGGCACCCTCTCCGACGCAGGCACTCCTGGGCTATACAAAAACTATACGAAAACCGGTGCGCAGATTTGCCACTATCGCCCTTCTTATGGCGAAACGTCTGATAGCCTGCAGATGGGGACGGGGCAGGGCTCCCAAATTTAAGGATTGGATTGGTGATATGGTACACTGTCAGGATACTTTACTTCGATATGCTGAACTTCTGCCTTCCGCTTCTAAGCCAACTGACATCTGGGGTCCCTTACAGGCATATCTGTTGTCACACCCACAGCCATAGCGGGCCTTCCTACCCGCTTACCCCTTAACCTTCCTAGACACCGCTCCTACGGTGGTGGCCCACCTTCTGTCCCTCGGCCAGGCAGCACACGGAGGTGAGACGGTCATTGTGCACGATTACGAGGCACCTCTATACCATTGCTGCATGTTATTGTGGATAGACTGTTTCAATGCAAAGTATTCCGTGGTTGACAGGTGGTGGTCATTCATGCTGGCATGCTAATTATCCTGCTTCTTATGCCGCAGCCGGCCCCTGGAGGGTTGTAGGCAGGCAGCTGTGTTTAACATTCATTTTCCTTCTCGTATCAAGCCGCCGGCCACAGGTTGGTTGTAGGCATGGGGCTGTGTATTTCGTATTCATGCTGAATAAAGGTTTTGAAAAAAAAAAAAAAAAAAAAAAGTATGATAGGGGCTCAGATGCAGCCATGCCCCATGCTTGCTCTTTTAGGACTGATTCAAACTGTTTATATTAAATATAAGAAATTCTTAGCAATGGGACAATTATACTAGCTAGGAGACAGGTGGCAAGCAGATGGGGCAGAGGCCGGGTCCCCAAGTTTAAAGAATGGGTTACTTTAATGGTTACATGGCAGGAGCAATTACATGGTTATGCAGACCTCCTTCCCATAAGATCGCGTCCACGGGACATTTGGGGTACTTTAACCGCTTATCTGTTAACACAAGAAGAGAGGAATAAGGAAAGGAACGCTGACACAACATTGGGGGTGGGAGGCGAGCTGGGGATTGAAGCTTGTGCCTGAGTAGCGCAGATAGGTGCCCGAGAAGGAGTCCGCCATACTGCCCAGATGCGCTCGCCGGACTGGGGAGTGGACTAGGGCTAATATATGGATTTTGGAACAGGAGGACACCCTGAGGTGCGGAGAGTGGAGGTTTCACATGCCGGGGTGGATGGAGTTTCCGCTGTTGCTTTATTAGTGGCAGATTGGAGATGGATGGTGGACTGCGTTAAAGAACAATAACATGTACTGTACCTGATTGGACTTTCTCCTGCGATTCCTGTGGCTGTATCGCCAATATTTAGGGGCGGGAGGGGGTGGGCATTTAATTCATCAATGTTGGGGTATGATGAAGGGGGGAAGCTCTGTGTATTGCTACAGTCTATGTTATGATGTGATGAATACTCTGATGTACCATGCAATATTTCAATAAAGGTTTTGCAAACTGTAAAAAAAAAAAAAAAAAAAGATTAGTAGGTAAAGCAGGTTATCTGAGTTCATACAGATGTTTGGTGGGGCTAATACATGAGCTAGACGATGTTAGGTCATCTTAGGTTGCCGGAGTATCGCTTTCCAAAAAAAAGAGAGGTTATGATGTTTGAAATGAGTTGTGGGCAATTTGTAGTAATACATTAATCAAGATCAAGGCAAACATGCATGTCACTTAGAGAAGTTGTTTCTAAACAGACAATGGAAATGTCCAACACTTTCCTCAATATGGTTAGGTTTTAAGTGAGAAAAGCCCATCTGAACTACTCATAGTCCAACACTTTCCCCAACGTTGGTTACATTTATAGTGGGGGTAGTAAATCTGAATAACTCAAATCCAACACTTTCCCCAATATGATTAATTTTGGAGTGTGCATAGTAAATTTGACCCTCCTGCAAATTCCAACATTGTGGTTACATTTGGAGTGGGAATAGTAAATCTGAAACCATCCAAAGTCCAGCACTCCCACCCGCCCCCCCTCCATGGTTAGGTTTGTAGTGTGGTAAAGTTTGGGAATAGTAAATCTGATCCTTCTCAAAGTCCCTGAGTGTGGTTAAACCTGGAGTAGGAATATTACATCTGAACCCCACCCCCAAAGGTCTAGAGTTAGAATAGTAAATTGTATTTCCCCAAAGTCAAACATTTTTCCCAATGTGGTTGAATTTTGGAGTCAGTTCAGTAAATCTGAACGCATCAAAATCCAACATCTTTTGATATATCCATTTTAATAACTACCACAAGTTGTTTCAATTTACATTTTATATAAAACTGTTTTGTAAATCTTTTTAAACATAGGAAATGTTATGACATATTTACATGCTATTCAGTAATATATAAACATTAATAAATCAAAACTAAGATTATTTTGTTTCAAGAGTAAAGTCTTTTTTATTTTTATTTTTTCACCGTTTTTTTTTATACTTCCTTTTCATTAGGGCCTGATTTAGATCTTGGCGGATGGGTTACTCTGTCACTACGGTGACGGATATCATGTCCACCTAAATATAAATCCCACAGGATATAATGGGATTTATATTTTGGTGGATAGGACACCAGTTACCGTTATGACCGAGAAACTCATTCACCAAGATTTAAATAAGGCCCTAAGGGACCGATTACGAGTTTCACGGTGCGGCAGCTGGACCACCGCACTGCCAAACCTGCGTGAAAACCGCCTGCCATATAATGACTTTCCTTGTCATTGGCAGGCAATTCCTTTGGCGTTACCACTGTGGTGCCTATGAAATAGGCACTACAATGGGAACGTCAATAGACAGTTCCACCACGGTATCGACTTAAAAGTCCATGCTGTGCTGGAACTTCCGTGCATGCACAGAAGGGGGCACATGTTCTGACCCCCTGTGTGCATCCTCAGGGCGTGAGGCACAAGGGCGCCCTTTGTTTCCTCTCTGCCAGGGTTTTCATGGAGGAAGAAACACCAGGAAAACCCAGGCGGAGAAGAAACTCATAATATGCTTGGCAGTTTTGCCAAGCATATGGATGCCTCTGGACCACCGCGCCACCACCAAGGAACGGTGGTTCCCTGGCGGAGTCAGCAGTCCAAGGGCGGCACCACCACTAGGGTCGTAATGTGGCCGCCACCCCACCATGAGCCTGGTGGTCGGAGGACTACCAGACTTGTAGTTAGGCCTCTGGTGGTCGTGGTTTCCTATTGCTTGTGTTTAATTCTGGTAGGACTATTTTAAACGTATTTTCAAAGGATTTAGTGGTTGTAGGAGTTGTTCCGAGTTAGTTTGGCGAGTATTTGTGATTGGATGTTATTTTAATGTATTTTTATTTAATTAACATGTCTTTGTATATGCTATTGCTGTACACCTTATAGTATAATGTAATATTTATTTGTATTCAGTATATGTGTTCTATGTGTTACGATTGATTTTAATTATTTCTTTACTGTGCTTTTGTTTCTCCTGGGGATGTAAGTGTTTTTGGGTGGGTTTACTTTGGTTTTTTCCTACAGTGTTTATTTTTTAACCTGGATGCGTTATAATTATCTGTTCAAGGAAAAAGACATGATTATTTTTTTAACCAAAGTTGTTTTTTACTCTTTCCATAATTTGTTGGGTTGTTAGTAAAGAGTCTTAGTTTGAATGGTAAGAGTTCATGCATTAGTTTAGTTTGTTTATTTTTGTTAACTTTGCTAACCAGTACTTTCTTTTATAGAAAGCATGCTTTTGCTCAATTAAAGCTATCCTTGTAGTGATGATGACCCGTTCATTCACTTGTGCCGAAGCTCATTTGACGCTTCTGAAAATTGGAAAGGACTTTTAGTCATTAAATTGTTACATTATTGGAAGTCAAAGAAGTGTACCTACTAGAAAGACTGTTGAGATATTCCATTGTCATTGCTCTCCTTTATATACACCGTGCACTGTTTATTTTACACTCAATGTACGATCACCTGTGCTCCGAGCACATATATGTTGAATTATGATAAGCATTGTAAATACAATAACTTCCTGTGATTTTACTTAGTGGGTCCAGTCTTTTGCTTATTAACTTTATTTGATTCTCTTTGTCTCAGCAATATCCTTGCTACCATTGATGGATTCTTTTTGATTGACTTTTTTGGAATATCAAATGTGATTATCTACACTTCTTATTTATTCTACTTGGATATTCGTGTGTTTGCCATTTAAATATAGGGTCACAACAACACAATATTTCTGCATCTAGTGTAATTGCTTGTTTTTAAAGATAAAACTGAAGGCTCCTTTGGTGTTGAGAAGAAAAACTACAAAGAGTAAAGAATACCATATATAGCTTGCTTTGAGCAAGATCTAACCATTTCCCAGGGTGCCCAGGTAAGGCTTCTAAGCCATATTTTGCGGCTGTCAGAAATATTGCTCATATCGTCTATAGTACCAGTTTTGTTCAAGTTAAAGCAGTTGTTAGCAAGTCGCCCTTAGTTTCATAGGAGCTAATTACGGAGAGTGGTTTCTATTATACCCAAAGCAGAGACTCAGATATTTATGCGATGATGCTTAATATATGTATGATTAATTTTAGATCCTGAATCATCCAAAAATCAGGCATCCTGCACTTTGGACATAAAACTAAAATACTGGATTTTTGGTGATTGATCACTAATTTATTTCCAATAGCATCAAGGGTGCATTGCAGTTTGGTGTGATCTAGTAACACTGTGTTGTCTGCATAATGGCTACCGAGGATCTGCCCAGCTTTGTCATACATGCTCTTTGGCTTTCTAGGGCAGACACTATGTCTTCAATAAAAGAGGTCAAACAACAGGGATGTAAGCATACATCCCTGTTTCAAGCCTCTATTTTGCATATTACTTTTGACAGGCATGTTGTCCTCAGTTTTAATTTGCATCTTGGCCTTTAAATAGGGCCTAGATTATAATAGAGTCAAAAGCAAACCGCAGTTTTCATTCAGCCCCGTTCTCAATACATCCAGCAGACAGGAAGCAGAAAATTATATTTCCACGTGTAAGAGAGCAATGAATCTGTAGTTATTGGGGCTATCTTTGTGACTGCTTTTAGTGGTGGCATAGAGTATGGACCATTGATGAAGCCCCAGTCTCCAAAAACATCCAACCTGATTGAAAGAAAGGCGTGGAAGAGAATACTTCAATAGCTAGATTATGAAGAAAATCACTGAGCTCTTTCACATTCCTCTTTCACTGGCTCCCCATCTGCAGGAAGAACTTCTTTCCAGATTCTCTGCATTACACATAAAGCTACAATTGGCAATTGATCAGCTGTCCTTTAAGTACCGGATTATGGAATACCATGTATGGCATTAGGTTCAGAGAATCTGGATCGTTCCCCTTCTGATGATGAGGAGACAGTGAAGGGGATTTTTAGGTAGGGGGTATTTTGTTTCCTAGTTTAGGTGTAGGAGTTGTCTCACCACTGCATTCGGAGTTTCATTGCCTCCCTTTTCTGATGCGAGCAGAAGGTGAAAAGAACATAGAGGGCCTGATTCACAAAGGTAAACTTACACTTTTGTGTACATTTACTTTTTTTTTGCTATTCACAAACTCCGATTTAATAGTAAGCTTACGACTGCGGAGAGTAAGCAGTCCGGGCGGAGAACGCTGCAAAAGATGGTACAGGCCTCTGCCCCACCTGCGGGTACCCCGCAGTCGTAAACGTAGCATTAGGAGTTTCTGAATAACAAAAAAATAGTAAACTGATGCAAAAGTGAAAGTTTACCTTTGTGAATCAGGCCCAGAGTGCTTTCTGAATTTCAACTGCATTTATGTTCATCAATCCTTCTAGGTTCCTATTCCAGTTGCCTTTGCAGGTCCCATAGATAAAATATCCGCATGAGCTGTTTGGCATTATGTTTGGAAAAGAAACTTAAGCCTTCACCTGAAAACAACTTTGAATTTAGTGGGCTCCCAAGGCTGCACTGCTACTCCCAGTACTCCTCAAGGTGAACAAAAGATTCTTTAAGATATGATCTACTTGGTAGGATCGAATAAAGAAAAATTGACCCCTGAGATTCTTTAAGTTGCCACTGTGTCTTCACCAACGAATAATGTTGGGTCGAGAGGTGAGGAACATGCCTTTATGCAAACTTGATGTCTCAGGTCTGAACCGATGCCAGCAATAGATCATGGAGGTTGGGCCCTTTTTCGCCGCCGGAACGTCACTTTCTTGATGTTCCGGTGGTGCAATGTGGCGGGGCATATTTACAAGGCCTTGTAAAAATTAACCCCTTCCACGCAGAACACTGCGTGAAAGGGGCGTTCCATGGATGTCGTTGTGCCCATTGTGCGACAGCGCTGGGGAAAAGGGCAGGAATGCACCGTATCTTTTAGATACAGCACATTCCTTCCCTTTTCTTTTGTCACAGGACAGCGCTGCAAGATTCCTTGTGGCGCTGCCCTGCGCCAAAACCTCATAAATGATGTCCTTAGTCTTTAAATACGACGAAGGGCAAATCTAGATGTGCTGCCAGAATATCATAGTGAGAAATATAGGGGCACATGCATCAAACTCCTCATTTGCGATTACCAAATAGCGATTTTTAAGGAATCACTATTTGGTAATCACAAATGCCAATGCATGTAGGAATCGCAAAATAATTTGCGATTTCTTAACATTAGCTAATAGCGATTCAGAAATTGTGAATAGCTATTAGCTAATATGACTCCATTCCTACAGGCCCATAGGAATGAATGGTAATACATTCACAAATGCAAATGCAAATCCAAGAGTGCCCGGGGGCCTATGCCCACCCTGAAGCACCACCCCATGCTCAAATTACCATCAACTTGAAATTGATGGTAATTATCGTTTCCTAAATGCACAGTTCGCATTTAGGAAAGGCTACATGCATTGCCATTAGGGAATCTCTAAATGCATTCGCAACTTGGGTAATCTCAAAAAAGTATGATTACCTACATTGAGAATGACAAAATTTACTTGCATTGGAAAAGGCCTTTTTCCATTTGCAAACGGGCGATTCTGCGAATTAGCCCGTTTGCGAACAGAAAAAGACTTGATGCATGTGCCCCATTATGTTCTACATATTCTCTAACAGAACATTGCTCCAATGCAGTTAATAAAAGAAATTCTTCACTCAATCGGAAAACATTTTATAAATTATATTTAATACACAATATTTCTGTCAGACATTATTTTTTTATAATGATATACTGACATACAATCGGTACTTTGTCCACTTATTTTACTTAATGCCACAAATTTCGGGGGTATTTCCATCCTACTCACAGACGTTTGCACTTGAACTGCACAGAAGTAACTCCTTGAACGAATCCATAGTTAGCATGTGCTTTTAGAAGGTTTGTCAATACCCACAGATTTGTACATTTGGGAGTGGTCACTAACTTGGGCAGGCAACCTCGACCTCAACCTGAAACACCCACAGGCAGTCCTGCTCGCTGAAATTCCTGAAATTATGCAAATTATGCCGGTTTAATTTAAATCTCAGCCAGGCCTAATAAATTACTGGAGAAAAGCCTAATTTGTTTATAATCCCATGTTTGGAGATATTTTAGCTAGTTGTCATGTTGTGCCAATGTATTTGGAGTAGATTTATCACCCCAAATGTTCCTTAAAATTAGTATGCCTTATGCAAAGTTATCAAAAAACCGCAAAAGCAGGAGTGAGATAAAATGATGGACTCAAAGTTTTCCGAGCGATCATCAGTGGCTGACTTTATTTCAGGCATTCCTTTTATCACTTTGCTCTTTTTTTCAGCGATTCCCTAAGTGCAACAAGTATGCCCAGAAGTAGGTCTTGTAGGTGCTGTGCCACAGAATAACAGCTGCATCTCACTGATGAGGCCCTCACTGATAGACGGATACCAGTCCAGGGTAGTTTGTTCACCTGTCTCAAGGTCACATGGCCTGGTTCATCAGATGGGACTATTTCTGTTGGAGCAGGACCAAGACTGATTTGCAAAAGGATGTCCTCTGTCCAGAGTGGTCGGAAAGTGATGGACTGGAACGTGGCCCGAGCGATGACCAATGGTTGCAATTGATTCAGGCATTCTTTCTATCACTTTCTTGTCCTTTGCAGTAACAGCAATAATTCCATTAGTTTCCCCTGTCAATTCCATATTACAAACACTTTCGGACCACACTTCAGAAAGAAGCTGCAGCGGATCATGTTCAGGATCAAATTGAAACCTCTAGGGCCTCATGTAGGTAGCCAAATACCGGTCGGTAACGGCCGATTTTCGGTAATTATACCGTTACCGACCGGTATTTTGGCTATTGGTATGTAGGGGGACAATTATTGGTTTCGGAATTTACCGAATCGGTAAAATTACCGATTCGGTAATAATACCGAATCGTTAATGTTACCGAATCGGTAACTTTTCCGAATCGGTAATTTTACCGATTCGGTAAATTCCGAAACCAAAATCGAGATGTAGGGGGAGTGTGTGGGTGTGTTTAAGAGTCGGTATTTACCACCAACTTATAGTTGGTGGTAAATAATCAATGTATGTGTTTATGCATTTTAACGCGCGTAGCAGTGTGCAATGTGGCATACATACATGCCCTTAGGGCATGTATGTGTGCCACATGTGTACACATGGCCGAATCAGGGGTGCAACAGGGTGTCAATGTGACACCCTGCCACCCTTGCATGTGTTCACCACATTACCGAATCGGTATTTACCGATTCGGTAATGAGGCATACCTTCCCATCAATGGGAAGGTATGCCTCATTACCGAATCGGTAAATACCGATTCGGTAATTACCGAATTGTAACGAATCGGTAAAAAATACCGACTCATTACCTACATACGAGTTACCACTTCTAAAATACCGATTCGGTATCGTTCGGTATTTTAGAAGTGGTAACTGGTATGCTACCTACATGAGGCTCCTAGTCTGGTTTGCCCCAAGGGGTTAAACAAGCCATGAAGTACAGTACATGTGTTTTTTTATTTTATTTATTTAGTGAGTTTTTAATAGCACAATTATGAACCTTATGGGTATCAGAGCGCTGTATATCGAGAAGGCAAATAGAAAGCAAACTGAGAGTAGCTAGTATGAGAGGGTTGATGTTTCTGGTGTCTCTGGCCCAACATTTAACTTCACAGGTTGGCCTTCAGTGGTAACTATCCTTTCAGATATGTGGAGGATAATACAGTTGTGGTCTGGCCAGTCACAAGGTAGGATAGATTCACCAGAGGGTCTTTGTGGCGTTCCAGTGGATATTGAAGTCACTTAGCTAAATCTGTTTGATGTGTGAGCTGTTGGTAGATATAATCTCCACGATTTGTTCTAAAAATGTGTGTTTATTACCAGGGGGTGGTAGATCATGTGCAGCATATACAGTGTGTTGTCATTGGTTGAAATATTGATCCCCAGATATTCGCATGAGGACGAAGCTTGAGTGTGAGTTTGTTTTATCAGGAGATTGTTCCAGTGAATTCAGGTAGTACCCCTGCCCATACGGCCTGAATTATCCATACGGATAATGTCATAGCTGGGTGGGACTAGCAGGTCCAAAATGGGGTATGAGAAGTCATTAAGCCATGTTTTGGTGAGAAGTAGGAGATCCAGGTCATGAGTAATGATAAGGTCAGAAATGCCGGCAGATATGTTGATACGGAGAAGGAAAGGAAGCCACCTATAGTAAAAACCAGAATTATTTTACCTTTATTAGATCAGGCAGAAAAACTCCTTCTTGCACATACCTGCTCCTTCCTATCCTCAGAGCCTCAGTTCAGGATGCAGAATTAAAAAGTCTTAATACTCAGTCTTTTACCCCCCACATTCCCTCCCATCAAGTTTCAATACTTCCTCTTTATGCACTTTAATGATACGAGTATTATTATTGCAACATGGTAAAGCATTTTAAACATTGACGCATAATGAGGGTACTCTAGTGCTAGAACCTGGTCAGTCACAATTAGTAGTGAACTTGTAATTGAATTTAAAACCCCATTCAGTAAAGATGATGCGAGAACTGTCTTCTGGGTGCCAGGGCAATCAGGGGTTACTGGGCTCCCATTATGACACTTAGAGCTGTTTAAGTCTGGCACCCTGAGACTACAGTACCATTGGATTCAAACCGGTTGGCCAAGAACCTCTCTTTACCCATGTCAGGGACAGGAAGGTAGTGTAGGGTTAGACACCCACGGGCTATTTGCAAAGGTAACTTACACTTGGGAGTAATTTACATGTGTTCACTCTTACATTTTTAATAACTTTACTACTTTGGGCTACTATCAAAATCTGAGTGTAAAGTTACTCAAAAGTGCAGACTTGTATGTCTCCACCCCCTAAATGAGAGTGGAGCCAAATTTACGAGTCCAGCACCACAAATATCCAACCACTGATACTGCGATGATCTCCCATGAAAACATAATGGAGGTAGGGACCTAAAATTAAACTCCATAGCAAATAATGTTGTATTAAAATATTTAAATTAGTCTAAATTATAAATAAATATAATTTTTAATGTTGAGAAATATATAAAATAAAATAAAACATTTATTATTTAATTTATAAAGTATTCTAACAAAACTTTCAATTTAAAGATTAAAGTAACATTACATTTTAATGAAATATAATTACATTACTTTTAATTAATTCTGTACACCACTTTTATTAACTATTCATGCATAATAAAAAATATATTTTAATTTTATATACTCATAATAATTAAAGGCTTCACTCAAAAGTACATTAATACTGTCAAATGACTTTTTCAGCCTCAATGACGAGTCAAGAAAGCAAGCAACAGCATATGTTGAACGTACGCCTGGAGGTAACTGTAAAACCATTAAGGCGAGCCTAAGCTGGGCAAATGCAAGGATTTCAACAAAGGCAATAAAAACAATCTTCAAGGGGTCTTATAAAAACTACAGAAGAAAATAATATGCAGGAGATCCCGCAGAGAAAAATTATCACAAGTGCAGGGACATAATTTCATGCTCCATGTGCCAGGTTTAGGGAATGCCAACAACATGTGATACTGATTGAACCTAATTCTGGTGAAACAATGGTGGACATCAAAAGTGCTAAGCAGATAAGGATCGATCGCGCACCCTGTTCCAGTTAATGCATGTCCTTAGACCAGGGGTTTCTCCAACTCAATTGCCTCCTGTTTTCCTTCATAATAAGAAGTTATCCTGGGTCCATGCAATATCAGCTTTTATTATATAATAGGGCAACTCAAACAAAGCAGGCCTATCTAGTTTGGCAAAGGTGTTCCTGATATACGTCAGCCATCAAAGTGACCTCCACCCATAAAGCTCCAGGCAATTTTTGCTTATCTCTCTACCTAGGCGGTTTTCAGATTGCTCCCACATAGTAAGCCACCTATCAAGGGGTGGAGGGTGATGAGATCCGACAGATACGGCAACCCTAATTCCTCTTGAACCAAAGAAGCAGGGCCGCTAATAAGCACCTACAGAATCCATTTCAACCACTTGGAGCTCCCTTATGTTGACATAACTCCAGACGTCACTACCATAGGTGGCTACTGAGGCAGATTTGGCCTGGTAAATCTCAATCAGGGCACCAAGTGGCTTGCTACTGATTCTAGTAGAAAAATAAAAGAGTGTTCCTATAGTTCTTGAAAGAGCTAATCTATTTTATCTGGAGGCCCCATGTAGACCGGTCATTAAAAGCCAACTCCGAAATAGGTATAAATCTGGACAGCCTGTTGCTCTGAACATAAAAAGATCTCAGCTTGTTTTTTTTGGGACCCAGCCCCATTACCTGTGTTTACTGTTATTGATAAAGAGATCTAAACTATTCAAAGCCATCAAGTAATGTCATGTCTGAGACCCAGGGTTGTTCTTGCCAATAAACAGTATCATCTGCATGTAGCAATGCAGGGATTTGGCAGGAGGCAATTCGCGGGCAGTTCATCGGCTTATCAAGCAACCTAGCCCCCAAGTCATTCACATACAATGTGAACAACAAAGGATCCATTTTACATCCCTGTCTAACTCTACTCCTCTCACTAAAGGAGCTAGTGCAAGACCTATCCATATTATATCGAAAAACCACCCTCATGTATCTATGTAATCCACTGAGAAAACCAATGATGGCTGTGTCCAAGTTCATGTCCTGCAACCTCTTCCACAGTTTAGATCTATTCACCTTATCAAAGGCAGAGGGTAAATCTACATTTGCAATGAATAATGATCCTGATTTTGGCACAGTGTTCTTGCTGATGAGCATGTAAAAATGTAAACACTGGTCACAGGTGTCCAAGCCCGGTCGGAAGCCTTACTGCAAATCAGATAAAACGGACCTTCCTCAGCCCATAACATGGCCCTTCCTAGGATCTCCCTGCCCATTATCTTGACAACCGAGTCTATCAGGGAAATGGGCCTGTATAAATAGGGAAGATCATTAGAGCCCTTTTTATAGATTGTAATATTAATAGACTGGCAGTCTGAATGTAGTAACCCTGTATGTATGCCCAGATGAAATAATTGGGTTAAAATCTTGGATCTCATGGTAGGCATTAACAGAAAAGCAACCTCATCAAATGTGTCCCCCAAGCAGGAGTCAAATTCCTTACCCTTAGCAACTACTAGGCTCTTCAAGAAATCTTCAGGGATGATTTAAGACCATTTTAATCTTCTTACCTAATCAGTCACTTTACCATCCAGCTGGGATATGGCACTTTGTATGGGGACTTGTACGGACAATCTGCTAATGTCAACAAAAAAAGCAATAATGATGGCTAAAACCAGTGATGCTTGCATCAAAGGGACCAAACAAGTTGTGTAACGGCTCAGAAACAAAAATAAAATCTAATGTTGAATTCTCTCCATGCCCAATGGAAAGTAGAGGAACAACTACCATCCAAATTTTGAAATGATTTAGTGATGGCGCATTCCAAATTGATCTCCACCAAAATATTATTCAAGCAGGCTCCCGCTTGACTTTGCTCAAGATGTCTTTACTGTGCCTATGGTCACATGAGGTAAAAGAACATGGGCCTGGAAGTATTTTAAAGACTCCCTCTAAAATAAGACCTCCTCTTAAATCATCCTTTAGCCAAAAATGTGTCACAAAAAGGGGGACCATTAGTTGAATTATTAAAATTTAGCAAAATAAAAACACCAACCACTGTTGAGGAAAACTAAATTGATTTGCAAATTAGGGGAAATTGTCACCAAATTCTCCACCATCCAGTCTAATGAGAGAGAGACTAAGGTTAACAAACCGTCTTTAGGGCGTCCCCTCAATGAGGGCATGCGGGTTAAAAAACTGCTTATCTCCATCCAGGAAAAAGGATCCCTCTGTCTCCCAAGTCTCCTGGAGACAGATTATGGTGAACATTTTGAGGTATGTGAGCCAGCCCAGATGGAATCTTTTACCATTTACTCCAGCCACATTCCAACAGTACTATTATTCAATGGTATATGGCTTCATGTAATGGCAGTGGGAAAAATGATCTCATTCCCTCCAAGGGCATCCAACCCAACAGAAATATCATTGAGCATCTTATTGGACCCAGATTCGGGGGTACCAGACTCCAAAACCCCAGAATGTGACAGCTCAGATAACATACCATTTGAAAACAAACACTGACCATGCCATGCTTGGGTTGATCACATCTGTGGGGCAAGGGAGTCAGTCCTATGCATCCGCACCCAGGGTTTCAAACCTATTTGACGTTTTCATAGTGAATGTATTAGCCTCAGGCTGCCTTATATTCCTATTATAATGATGTTTGGAACATACACTAGACCATGACTAGATTGGGCAAGGGGAAACATAATAAAAATATCCCAAGGGTAGGACCTGTATGATAGACGCACTGGCTATCAAGCTAGCAAGGTTCAAAGCTGTGAGGACATCACTCTAAAGGTCAAAGTTGATAACAACACAATACCCAACAGAAGTTTTAGGAGAGATCCTCACCCAGTCGACCCTCCTAGCCATAATGAGCCTATTAGCCAGGTTGTGGCCTTCAGTGTCCCAGAGGGACACCCAGTGGGTCACTCCGTTCCTTAGGGTATAATAATCTTTCCCAGTACCGTGTTTTAATACGGGGACCCTTGTGAGTACCAAAACATAGAGAGCTGAGGCAAATGGAAGATTAAGAGAAACATACAGGGTAAGTGGGCCATTGTTACTGTTTACCAGACCCCCCTCTCGGAGGGGGCCTCTCAGCATTCACACCTCTGGGGCCCTTCTGGAGAGCCGATATCTCAGAGTACCTGTGACTACCAGAGCTCATGGTTTGATTAACTAAGGGATCCCGACAGCCCGCCCAGTTAGTAGAAAGCATTAAGGGGCTGCCTTTAGGTGGACTGTGTGTGAAAATGGGGCGAATTACAGGCTCCCTCTCATTCTTTGAGTCCTATTGACCCAACCCTTCTGGGACAGAAGTCACAGTGTTCACAGTATGCCCCAATGAAGACAAATTGCTTTTTACAAAACTGTATTAAACTTTTTAAAATAGTCTCAATTGATGAAAGTTTCCCCAAACATTCATCTAAACATTTAATAACCACAGCCTCAATCATACTCTGCAGCATGGGAGCAAACTCCTCACTAACATTAAAGTTAGTAATGCAGTCACTAGATGGTTTCTGGCTGTTACCTATCACAGGGGTCTACAGTATCAATCTGCCCTTTGTTTTAGTCCCAGACCGTTCAATCTCTGTTTCTTCCTTTTTGCCTTTTTTGCATTTTAATGCTGGGGGACCACAGTCCACAGGGAAATTCCTGGACTAGACAGCTGCTACTGGTTGATGAACATCTGCAGTAGCAATCAAAGTAGCAGTTGTTTCAAATGTGTTGAAACCTCCTGCTACATCCTGGCTCACTGTGTTATGGCCCAACATAGGAATATCATCAGGAGTAGCTACAAGGGTTGCTGTTAGATCAGTGGGTGCAGGATGAACACCAAACCTCTCCTCACAAGTACTGATTTCATCGTTGATTGCCCCGTCAACTTGGTTAGGTAAGAAAGCATTGATGATTTAGAAAATCCATTTGTGGCATTATCCTTTAAAGCTTCCCTTGATTGTAAATTCCCTGCATCTGTGGGGATAGTTTTCCGTTTGCCCAACTAGTCACAAAGAAGAAAAAAGAAAGACCCAGAGAGAATGACTTGAATTGGGGCCCCCACCAGCTCTTCGTGTTGCAAATATACACCATAAAAGGCACCGCAAAGGGAGTGTTAAACACAAAGTCAGAAGATCTTGCCAGAGAACAAAGTACTGAGTCCAGTCTGTGAGACCAATAGCAGTCGGCCCAGCCCAACCTCTACCGGCCACAGACAGGCGCACGCAGGCCCGCCCTTGGCCCGGGCTTTTCCCAGGTACAGCCTGGGCACTCCCTCACGCATTCCATGGTGCAAGACTCGAGAGGCACTTGTGTGGCACTTAAGGGCCCACTAGCTGCAGGTGATCGACATTGCAGGGCTCCTCCTCCTGCCTTGATGCTGCCAGGGATAGGACTCCCCAGGAATGCGTGGATGAAGCAATTACTTGTCATGATACAGAGTCACCAGCTTAAGTGATGCAACAGAAGATATCAAAGCCTCCTCTTCCCCTTTCAAACTACCCTTTCTGAAATGTAAGTTCTGACTGTGCCATGTTTTTAAGTGCTTCATTATGCCAGAAGGGCCAAAAGAGTACATCTTCCTGGTTCTCCTGCTGAATTCTTTGTGCACAAAGTACATGGCACCACTTTAGCAGGTACTTTCGTTTCTCGATTCATCCCCCTCCCTCCCAGGCATGCAAGTTTACCCCTTTCTTCCTGGCCTCGCTATATTGCTATACACCATCCCCCCTTTCAATCATTCAGGGGCAACCGTTTATGGTGCATACAGGCCACAGTTTATTTCAAAACATGGACCATGCATTTTGCAACTTAGTGGCTGGTCATTCGAGACCCATGTTTGTGTGTTACATCTCACACTTATCCATCCAAACGGTCAAATTCTGGCGGATAGCACTGACCCTGCATGATGGCCCCTTTTGCAGGTGTCTCGGGATTCTGCGGGTTCTAGGCTTCCCTTGCTACCCGCCAGACCGGGCCCGGGCTTCAATTGCCCTTGCGCTTTCCTGGACTCTTGTTGACAACTCGCATGCTCCCCATGTCCCTGCCGTGTGGCATCCCAAGGACAATGTCTGAGCACCTCATCTATTCTGGCTGTTATTGTGTGCTGTCACCTGCTCCCCGTGTCCCTGCCATGAGGCATCCCAAGGACACTGTTTGAGCAGCTGTTCTACCCAGGTTACTCTTTTCTCTGGGTCTCTTTCTGAGCTGCCTCCGCCTATCCCTTCTCCACTGTATTTACAGCTGCGACAACCGTACTCCTTTGGTGTGGGTGGGTGGATTTCAAGGCGATGAGGTGATGGTCAGCTGTGACCAAGAGGGGGCTCCTGCCCTCTTTTGGCCCCCTTGGCCTCCACGCCCTCCTTCCTCTGTTGGGCGGTTCATGATTTCAAAAGGTGCGCCCAATCATCGCGCATCTCTTTTAGCAGGCTTTTACCCGCAGTGCTTCTGGTGTTCCGGCTGCCGGTAGGAGTTTCCTGCGGGCCCCTATTAGGTCTGGCTTTGACTCCCTCACCCGCGTCTTGCATAGAAGGTGAAGGATTCTGGTGCAGTCCTCAGCTGTGCCTCCTGCACCAGAGGCTCACCAGCTGCCCTCTCCTCTCCTCCAGATGCCATGTTTTAATTTTGACGAGTATTCCATGGGAATGAGTGGCATGTGGAAACATCGGACAGCTGTGCATCCAAATAACATAGCTCATACTGAGGTGGAGAGGAGTCAAGAGGCAGAAGGAGAACAGACTGCGCCAGTGGAAGTGCGACGTCAACAGCAAGAGAAGGATGATGACGAGATGCAGCATCTCGATACACTTTCCCGGCACTGCCTTAAAGGTATGCCCTCTGGAGCAGGATTCACGAGAGCACAACTTCAAGTAGTGACGCTCCTCTGCTCAGTGGTGTAACATTAGCCCCTGCGGTGTAGGGGGTGGTGCCCTACCTCCAGGGGAGCCCCTCAGGCACTGTGCACAAGCTGCGGGCCGCTGGCCTGAGAGCTCCTAACTGGGTCTGGAGAATGGGGGAGCGTCTCCATGTACTTTGCAGGAGGACCCCCTGAAGGTTCGTTACACCACTCCCTCTGCTCCCTCAACAATGGTAATAATATGAGCTTTTTTTATGTGTATTTGTTTTAACGAAAAATGTTTAGCCTAAAGCAGGATGCAAGAAGTTTGTGTAGTAAAATAAAACCACATGACTACTAGGAGAGTAGTTTTCCAGTGTAAAGTAATTGCTGCATGCAAGCTGTGTGACAGAGAAGGTGATTTTTTCATGTCAATGTTGTAATAAATTTGTGAATGTGCGTTTATTAGTAGAATTGTTATACATTACCTATGTTATTGGACACATTTATTTTCACTACATAAGTATACATTTCCAAGGTTCCTTGGATGTGGAATAGAGCACCCTGACAAGGTTGTGGGAATGCCTGACTGAATGTTACTGATTCTCTAACTAAAGAGTCTATGACACGACAAAGCCAGAACCTTTTCCAGCATAATTTCTTGTTCTAAAACATGAGGCATTCATCTGGTTAAAGCATTCATTTTATTATTTACCCTTCCAGAAAGGAAAGCAAGGAGAATAATATTGACACTGAAAATCAATGGGCCACTCAGTTGTGGGTTGTGAGAGACTTTGCTGACTTTAAAAACTGAAAATGTCTGTACTCAGGTTAGATCAAAACCACGTGCTCTGCAGCAGCAATGGGAATTTGTCTACTATTGTCTCCTATAACTTAATATTGTTGGCCTTATACATTTTTGAGGTCTATATACCATGTGATCAGTTTCTGTGTGACACAGTGACAAGACCTATGCAAGACTGCTTTAAGAGTGGAAGTGGCAAAATAGGATATGAAAGACATATTTTCAAATCATATTAAAGCTTCTCTCCAAATTGCTTCCATTCCAAGCTGTTTATCGGGGTTAACGCTTTTTGAGAAGTTCAAAGAAGTGCTATATAGAATCACAAACAATCTGAACTTTGCATACAAAAGTGGGCCTTGCCAGTCTGATTGTTCTGGCCTTGATTACTATTTTGGTTGAAAGAAATGCTACACGTGCACAATCGGCTAATACCGATTCCGAGGGGTTCAGTAAATACCACGGGCCTTATTCACAAGCCCCTTGCGCCACCCGTATGTCACTTTTCCTATGTTACTAATGATGTAAAAGCGGCGTAAGGGGCTTGTAAATAAGCCCCTACATGTATTAATTACCACAGATTACAAGGTTTTACCATGTACCACAGAACCTGTATTTGCACTACTTACCGCATGTGGTAAATACCACACCCAATAAATACCACATGCACAAAGTGTCAGGAAGTGCCCATTTTCAGGCACTGGAAGTTCGTGGAATGAGAATATGAATCCAGAGAGCGAAGAAGCAACCAGAGCAACACACAGAGGACCTCAGGACACCCCCAAATTACACTAACAACTCTTTCCCGTGTGGGAATCCGAAGGCATTCATTATGCATGCGCGTAGCACTTTAAAACAAGACAAACAAAGGGGCATATTTACAAGGAGTAAATGCCTCCAGAACATCACTTTTTCTGACATTCTGGTGGTGTTAAGTCTTTCGCCTTATTTACACGGTGACATTAAGCGACTTAATGTGGGTTAACGACGCCTTGTAAATAATTCCCCTATACATGCAGCACTTAACAGGAAAGGGGTGTGCAATGAGTGGGTGTTCAGCTGCAACACCTATTGCTTTTTGATGCTGCCCCATATTTACAAGGTATGTGGCAGTGCCAAAAATATCATCTGGGAATACCTGGTCTTAACCAGGAGTGCAAGAAGAAATGTTTCATTTCTCCTCATGTTTTGCTCTTTCCATGTGCTTCATTCTTCAGCACACATAGAAACAGCAAGTCGCCTAAAAAGTTTGTTTATGTGCAGGAAGGAACTTTGCAATATGGTGCAAGGGGCCTGCCCTGGCACTAGGCAGCTTCTTAAGTGCCAACGCCAAGGGAATCACAGGGGTGCGCCTCATTTTTGTAAATATGGAGCATCCCTGCATTACACTTTCTTGGCTGAGGTTGCGCTGCCGGGACTGGACAGGGAGCAGGCTTTGGACTTGGGTAAGGACGTAGAACCGGGTGAAATACGAGCTGCCATCAAACGCATGGCCCGCAACAAGACACCGGGGCTAGACGGATTGCCCATAGAATTCTATGGGAAATACACTGACTTGCTGGTTCCGAGGCTCCAGGAGGTCTATAGGGAGGCCAGAACACTAGGACGGCTACCCCAATCGATGCGCGAAGTGCTGGTGATCCCGTTATTGAAGCCGGGTAGGGGAAGTGAGAATGTGGCCTCATATAGGCCTTTGTCGATGTTATCCACCGACTATAAAATATTGAGTAGTGTACTGGCGGCCCGATTACTACAATATATGCCCACCCTGGTCCATGAGGGCCAAACTGGTTTCATACCACAGCGCAACACGACTGCGAACATCCGGAGACTGGTGCAGTTGCTGCACGATGGTCACCCAGAAGCCCCGCAGCCTATGGTACTCTCGGTGGATCTCGAGAAGGCTTTTGATAGCCTAGAATGGGGATATTTGTATAAGGTATTGCGAAGGTTTGGATTAGGGGAGGGCTACCTCCAATGGACAAAAGTATTATATACTTCGGCAGTGGCTAGAGTACGAGCGGGGTCCTTGGTCTCACAGAGATATCTAGTTGAGCGCGGGACGAGGCAGGGTTGCCCGCTCTCCCCGCTACTGTTTGCCTTGGCGGTGGAGCCCCTTGCGGCTAAGTTTCGGCCCGGCCGATACTACGGGGGCTTAGATGGCAGAGACGGGCGACAGCATATCTCGCTTTATGCGGACGACCTTTTGTTATTCCTCGAAGATGCTGGCGGAGCATTGACGGGGGCGGAGAGCTTACTATCGGAGTTTGGGGACGTATCAGGTCTACGAGTTAACTGGGCTAAGACGTGCCTGTTCCCGGTGCGACAGGGGGAGACTATGCCGGAGGTGGCTCGAGCGGTCCGCTGGGAACCCACCTGCCTGAACTACCTAGGGGAACATATTTATCATACGACGGCAGATATACTGGAGGGGAATGTGGGCCGCAGCGTACGGGCCTTGAAGGGGAGTATGGCCTTTTGGGCCACCCTCCCGTTATCGGTGACAGGCCGCATCTCCCTTCTGAAAATGGTGGCACTCCCTCGCTTATTATACTATTTTAGGACGCTTCCGGTGTGGATACCCAACTCCACTTTCCGGTTGCTGAAATCGATGGTGGTGTCTTTTCTGTGGGGTACGGGCAGGCGTAGAGTGGCGCATGCAACGCTTATACGGCCCAAGAGCGAAGGAGGGCTGGCGGTCCCCGATTTTGAGCTATATTACTTAGCGGCGCAATTGCAGATCTTCACCCAAAATGTGGCGCGGGTGTTCCGCGGTCCAGAGACCGGACGAGAGGGGGGAACGCCACGCCACGTCCTTTCCTACATCACCCTGCAGCAGAGGCTGGACGCCCGGGACCTCCTCACGGAGGAGTTAACCTTTAGGCTCTGCTGGAATCGCTCCCAGAGACGTGCGGGGGTGGTACATCCGTACGCGCCGGAGATGCCACTGGGGATGCTGACTGCGTTACCACACGGTGGAGACTGGTCGCAATTACAACTTTGGGAAGAAGCGGGACTACAGATGGTAGGAGACCTTTATGAAAACGGGGTTTTGCTGCCCTACCAGACTCTCCAAGAGCGGTTTGAATTGCCTAGGGGAGGCTTCCTGCTGCACGCAGCGATTACCAGAGCGATGCAGGCACATTGGAGGGAGGGGCTGATGGAGCCTAAGACTTCGATGGCCTGCCAGTATGCTATGATGGCAGCAGGAACTGTTAAGGCGGTCACGTGCCTATATTCTAGAATGCTCCTTGAAAACCTACAGCCACTAGCTGACCTTCGGGGGAAATGGGAGGGTGACCTAGGCAGAGCTATCCCTGAGACGACCTGGGCACAGTTAGTGAGACGGGCTTGGAAGAGCACGAGAAACGCAAGATTCCAACTGGTGCACTTCTACATACTCCACAGAACATACCTGACGCCGGGAAAAATCCAGAAATATTTTAAAGTTGAGGAGGCGGCATGTCCCAGATGCCTGAGAACGGGGGTGGAACTGGATCATATGCTGTGGTCTTGCCCAGCGCTGGGGCCCTTCTGGACAGAGGTGGGAGATACCCTGAATGAGGTAACAGAGAGGGGACTGGAGTTTGATATGGCCGCTAGTATACTGGACTGGTTCCCGCACACGCCCAAAACTAAAATCACGAGCAAATTCGTAGACATGGGCCTTATATTAGCGAAACGAGAAATTACGAAGCGGTGGAAGGCAACAGTGGGGCCCACTAGCAAGCGGTGGAAGGGGGAGCTTATTAAATGGGCCACCAGCGAGGGTGCGCTGCGGTATCAATGGGCTCATAGACGCAGCGATAAAAAGGCGCTAGAGGCAGCAGCTGAGTGGGAGGTGCCTGTGCAGGCGCTACGAGATTATGAACCTGGCGCGGAGGGAGATGACCGCCCCGGGGCTGAGGGAGGGCCCCCGGAGCAAACTGGGCACATCACATAACTTGACACATTGGTATTCCTTGGGCTGTACGACATTAGAGGGCAGGGATTGTCGCATGCGTTGGTGAGGAGGATTGAGGGAGGGGGAGGGAATCTAGAAGTGTTTTGCTTAGGGGTTAAGGGTAGAGTTTTGTTATGTAGATAATTGGTTTTATGCGTTGTATAGTCCGGGAGGGAATTCTACGAACCTGTCTTAGGTGTTGTATAATTGGGAGGGAGGCGTACGCTTATTTTGCAGAAAGTATGGTGAAACAAATTGTGTAAGGTTTTCTATGTGGATGTGCAAAAACCAATAAACTATGTTTAAAAAAAAAATGGAGCATCCCTGCGTTTTGAAACTGACAAAGCGCGGCATTACCAATTTTGGCTTAACACAGCGCCCACCAGTTTTGAGTAAATATGCCCCAAAAGCTATTGTCATACTCTGATATCACTGAGTCATTACAAGCAGAAACTTTTCACATCTTCAATCATGGGCCCAACAGGGAGAAGCAGTAGACTTTTGCAGAGCCAGAGCTGAGATCCTTGTGAAGGAGGCGGTAAGACACCATGACCCTCTAATGTGCCATTTCATGCTGCAGATACCAACAAAAAGGCACAAAGACATGCCTGTGGAAGGAGAAAATGGGCAAAACCAATACAGTATCAACACATCCACATGATGTTGAGAACATAAAAATCAGGTTCCAAGCCTTGAAATGCTAGGTACCTATATGAGTTTCCAAGCACAAACACCAAATCATGGCAACTGATGGTGGCTCCCCACTTGAGCTGTACCTCAAGCCGTAGAAAGAAAGAATTATGACCATTCTAAACATGTCTGGAGTAGAAGACATGATAGAAGGTATTGTGGTCAGAGAAAACCAAGGTAAGTACCATATAAGTCATAATGGAAGTGCACATGGTTGTTAAAAAAAACTTGATTCGGCCAAGAATCAATATTATTGTGAAGAGTGACCGATATAATCCGTTACACATCTTCACATTGATCCATGTATATGCTGCTAAATGGGCTAACGACTATTTAATGATCCTGCTGACATATATTGAGTTTGGATTACAACAATTATAATGCATTGTTAATTTGTACTCTTGATAAGGAAGGGTTGATATGTCTTACCAGTACTTTGAAGGTGTTGTGCCACCAGTGGCATCATGAAACCCCCGCTTTAGCAGTTTAAGTGGGGGTTACCACTAAAAGTCTCATTAAAAGTTGTTCATTTATACATTTGTTTCTTCAGTCTGCATGGCTGCAGACAAAAATGATCTCATGGAATGGTAGGGCAGGATTGATCGTTCCGGATCAGGATCTGGAATGTGGGCTAAGTTCATTAAAGCAGAAAAAGAAAGAATTTATGCAAATGTGGACAAAACAGATAGAAGGAGCAGCAAATAGTGGGAGAAAGGCAAGCAGGAAATACGAAAAAATGGCAACAAATATATAATTGTAGTAGAAACGAGATAGGGGCAAGAGTTGGAGGAGGAAAAGGTGAAAGTAAGGAAAGATGGGAGGAAGGCAAAATGAAAAGAAGGAAGGAAAGGAGAAGGGTGAAATGGAAAGAAGGGTGGGTGAAAAGAAAAAAGGAAGGAGGATGAATGCAAGGACTGATGGTTGAAAGGATGGATAGATGGAAGGGTGAAAGGATCAATTGGTTAAAGGGAGGGGTAAAGAATTGATGGAGGGATGTAAAGACAGATGGAAGGATGGACAGAAGAGTGAAAGGATTAGGGGTTAGAAGAGTGAAAATATGAATCCATCTATGTGTGAAGAAAATTGTCAATGGGTGGATGGATGGTGGATAGGCAGATAGAAACATGGAAAGGTGAATGATGGAATAATGTGTGAACAGATGGACCAATGGAATCCCAATGGATGGTTATAATAACAAAAGGATGATGAAAGGGTGAAAGGGTAGCAGGATGAATGGATAGATGTGGGAATTTAAGGGTGATAAGAAGTATTCTTGAAAGGGCTCACTTGGTTTGCATCACTTGCAGGTTTGGTTCAAAGTGGGGGCTATTTTAGTTTTATGGCTACTCCCTTGTGTGTCACCACAGTACAACTAATGTTCATTCTGTATCACAGCAGTTCAGTATACATGTCTATATCACCCAGCATTTGCTGTTCTTCACTTTACGGTTGCAGCATACTTGCTCCTGCCTATGTGAGGCCACCAAGTGTATATTAGAGCAGTTCATTGACCCTAGGGTGTCAGGAAATTGTGCTGTGTAGCATAGATGTTTGTTTTGCTGGCACTGGCTATGTGGGTGTCCAAGGGGAACCATGCTGCTCACTCGTTCTCTGCAAAGCATCCAATACTTAGCAGAGTATTTTGCTGAAGGTTGACTCAGAAATGCCTTGCACCAATCATACTGTCTGCTATGTGGTGCCTGTTGCAAAGATTTCTAGTGCTGCTAACATTTTCAGGAAGGGGGCGTCTGGCAGTGCATCCCTGCTTTGGGCTTCAGGGTATCCATAATGATGAAAATATGATTTGTATGTTGCCCAAATCAAGCCTGTATGTCCTCTGGATCTCGAGCCGACTCAAGTGTATAGCTTCCAGCCTTATTCTGACACTCCTGGTGGCCTAGTTTCGATCCTCGTGCTGAATGATTCATTGTAGCAGCATTGAGCTGGCACAGCATGATAGAGTAGCCTAGCAGTGCTGCTTCCATGGTGGTGTCCTGCGGAGTGGAAGTGTGAGATGCTGCTGTTACCTCTGTGAGCTTCACATATCTACGGCTGTTTATGTAGGCCTGGCCCTGTGTGCAGGGTGTTTTTGATTTGCATTATTGCGTAGGTTATATTTTTCTAGACTGTTTTACAGCTTTTTTTCCATTCCTGGCACTTTCAGGAATTTTTACCACCTCCTTTTGGCTGGTGATATTTTAAGGTGGTATTTCCACTGGTTTTCAATGGCTTCTCATATTTGTAATTGGGTGTTATTACAACATGCGTTATTTTTCACATGTGGCAAATATCACATGCAGTAAATAGCACATGCGTTAAATAACACTTGTCGACCACATACCTGCGGTTTTCAACACGTGATAAATATCACATGCCGTCTTTAACTCATAATCAGAAGAGTCGGTAAATTCATGAACTAATTACCAGGCATGCAGTAATTACCACTATCCCTGATTGATAATCAAGGCCATAGTGAGTTATTTTATATTGTGTCGGAGAGGATGATGCCTTGTTTCAGGTTTAAATCTGGTCTGTGCATGGGTTGCGCCCACCACTGTAGCTTTGCTGTGGTTACAGTTTAATTACATTTCTTCATAGTAAGATTCTCACTGATAGTCATGAACGTAGAAGTCGTTCAGTCACCTCAATGTTGATCAGTCCAGTGAAACCTCCATAGATCTGTGAAGGGTCAGTTCTAACTGCATTTTTTCTGTTGATAAAATTACAGATGTATAATTATAATATATTACCACCTATATTGTAGAAATATGGTATTTAATAAAATAGCCTATAATATACCCCCACTATAGCTGTGGTAAAAAAAATTAAGCGATGCGATCTATCAGGTCAAAAGTGTATCAGCTGGACATTGCATACACTGTACCTTTAAGAGAGCCAGCAGCTTTCATTACCCAGCATGCACTGTACTGGCAATTCGCCTCACAGGCTCAATTCATTTTGAAAGGGAGACTATGACATCCCAAAGGGCATATTTGCACAGAATTGGATTATATTCACAGCCAGGCAGGAGGCTGGGCTGGTCGTGATATCAGTAAGAAGGATTAGAAGTAAGTAATACTGCATTCTGCATCATAGGATTCTCACTGATAGTCATGAACATAAAGTAGAGGAGCAAGTATATCCCTACTAAGCAGCAGTCAATGGAAAACATTAAATTATATACAGATAAGACTTGCGGAAAGACAAGAGTATTGGGTGGGTTAATTGAATACATCGGAGTATTGCCTGACCCACCAGAGTATCAGCTTGAGACTCTTCATCTAGACAATAATGGCTAGAGAAAGTATGAAATAATTTTGAAGGAGCTGCTTTATATATTTTTGCAACAGGGGCCTTTGTTGATCCATGTGGCTGATGTCACTTTTACTCTAGCGGCTTGTGCTCCTGGCTTACAAGTAAAGATGTATTTGCCAACTGATAGCAACAGGTAAGGCAGGTTACTATCCAAAGCATCCTCCATGCTTATCCTGTTCAGAGAGTAACACATAACAAATAGATGTGTTGTCTTTATAATGGATTGAGTTTTGTCTAAATAAAAGTTTAGGACTCCATATGTCGAGAATTAAGAGATCTCTCTGCTGCGGGAGGATGATTAGAAAAGAAGAGGTGGAGAGAAATAGCTTGATTTACATGTTATGTTATCAGATTCGTAAAGCGCATGGCTGCCTTAGCAACGGGGCATCCCAGTGCTGAATCTGAATTTGCCAGACAATGGAGGAAATCTGGACAGGTGGATTATTCAGGAAAGAGCCAGGTCTTTACTGCCTTCCGGAATGCCCCACGATTCTGAATGCTCCTAATAGTACCTGGAAGGGCGTTTCAGAGGGAAGAAGCTAAGACACGGAATGACAGACCTCCCCCCTGTTTTTTTCTGACACCGGGAACAGGTGCCAGATGTTGTTCAGAGGAGCGCAGCGCATGGCTCGAAATGTAAGGGATAAGAAGATTGGCTAGAATGGGGGTGGTTTGAGCATAAAGAATTTTGTGAGAAATACGCAATGTTTTAAAACAGATTCTCTTCTCTACCAGAACCCAATGCAGCTTACGTTTATAGTTAGAGACTGAGCAGAATTTAGGGAGGGTGAATAAAGTGCAGGCCGTGGCATTCTGCACCCTCTGAAGATGACTAATCCTGGCTTTATTGGCACCAAGTACAGGGAATTACAATTAGTCCAGTCTGGAGAGTACGGTAGACTAGATGATGGTCTGGCATGTTTGAGTATCAAAGAACCCGAGTAGTGGCTTAAATACGAGTACGAAACATACACCAGCCACTGATGTCATCTCTGCCTGAAAGGTTAGAGTGCAGTCAACCCAGAAACCCAGATTTTTTACAGTCTCCTTAGACGGTGGGAGTCCCAACGCAGCGGGCCACCAGCGATCATTTCATAAATGTGTGTCTCTTCCCAGGAGAAGAATGTTGGATTTGTTAAGTTGGCCGCCATCCAGTCTACGATGGCCATCATATCATCCTGGAACTTAACCATGTTTTGGTCCGAGTTGTTAGACTAAGAGATCACAAGCTTAGTATCATCAGCAAAAGAAACCAGACGAGGCCTCTACTTTTTGCAACCCCCGCTAGGGGTTGTATGTATATATTAAATAGCATAGGGCTCAAAGCTAAACCCTGCAGGACCCCATGATGTATGGTGTGTACCTGAGAGCCATAGGGAGGGGAGATCACTTGAAAGGATCTTTCTGATAGAAATGATGTGATCCAATTTAGAGCAGCACCTCCAGTGCCTATCTCCTGTAGGCGTCGCAGCAAAATCTTATGCGATACAGTATCGAATGCGGCGCTAAGGTTGAGAAGGATCAGAGCCATGGTATTGCCCTCATCCAAGGAGCTCCGCAGGTGTTTGTTATCTGCCAGCAGGGCGTATTCAGTGCTGTGACTGGGTCTAAAGCCAAGCTGCGAGTGGTCCAAAATTTCATTGGATTCAACAAATTCAGTTAGAGTAGTGTTGATGTAAGACTCGGTGAGTTTAGCCACAAAGGGAAGTAATGAGATAGGGAGGAAATTTTCTGGCTTAGAGTCATCAAGGGTCAACTTTTTTAACTATGGAATGACCTTGGCATACTTCTGCTGATGCCAGAGACAGATTTATCAGCTCACAGAAAATAGGTAAAAGCTGGGGTAGAAAGTTCCGGAACTGATCCTGTTTAAGTAAGTCTGCTGGTGATCCTGATTTAATTTTGTTACAAAGGATACTCAATACTTCATGACATAGTGCCGGGAAGGAAAGTAAGACGGTGCCAGAGAGGCTAAACAAGTCCTCAGGACCTTAATTACTGGTAGTGGGGGGGGGGGGGGGGGTGGAGGGAGAGGGAGATTTTGTAGATGTCCTCAACCTTCTTGACAAAAAAGGCGTCTAGAGCCTCGCAACTGGAAGTCTGACACAACTTTAGGCAGTAAAAAGGTTGTGTCCCTCCCCATTTATAGTGTTTACCACTGTATACACTCCCCCATAAAGAGGGCGGACAGGACAGTCACCAGTTTTTAGAGGAGATCCCGCATCTGTCAGAGTATTAATAATTTCCTGACTCACCCATGTGCCTCATCATGTAAATTCAATACCTCTGTGTTTTAAGAAAAAAGTAATTTCAAAATATAGTATCCAAAATGGATAATTACTGTTGGTGTTTCACTACTAGTTGCCTTCACAGGTTCTCTATATCACTGCCTCCAATATGCAACCTCATTTTGCAGTGCAATATCATTCCTCTCAAGTCTTTCAGCATTAGAAGCAGAATACACTCGTTTTACCTTCTTCACTACCATCTTTGTTCATATAAATCTTTCTTCTCGCCACTCATCATCTCAGCTGGCTTACTCAAATTGTCTATCCGTCCCTCTCCTTGTATTTCTTTCTCTCTTTTAGGCCTTCTTCTCTCTCCTTGACACTGTCCTTCTCTCTGTGGGCACTGATTATCACTCTTTTACACAGATCCTCCCTTTCCTGGATCATTGTTTCTGCTGAACTTTGCTCTCTTGCAACAACCATTACTCTTCTGTACAATTCTTCTCTGTCCTGTATATTTCTCTCACCTGGTACATCTTCCTCTACCTCAACCCATCCTTCTCTTCCTTTTGTCATTTTCCTATTGTCCTACATAAACATTTTCATTCTTAATCCATTCTTCTCTGTCCTGTACTCTCATCTTTCTTGATCCTTCCATCTCTCCTGGCTTGTATTCTCTCCTGAACTTGCCTTTACTAACTTTCACTGCCTTTCTTTTGTGTGCCATCATTCACTCACATGGGCTTTGATTCTTTCTTGGATACTCCTGCTAGTTTCTGTCTCTCCTGGGGCTTCCTTCTATACTAATGTATGGTCTCTGTAACCTGGCCCTTCTTTCTGTCTATTGGACTGTCTTTTCACTATGGCCATCCCTATTTCTTATGTATGACCTCCTCTATCCTAGGCTGCTCTCCTTTCTCTCCCTTCTGTACTGCATTTCTATAATAGTCTATGGCTTTCTGTTTTTAGCACTGTCTTTCACTCTGGTGGACAATCCTGCACCCCTGTTTCCTGATGAGTATCCTAGGACCTTCCTTCACTTTCCTGGCCAGTTTTCCTAACCTGAGCCATACTTTTCTCTTCCCAACCATCCTTCTCACTTACATATGACTATCCTCTTACCTGTATAACTGTCCTGGCTGGATAGCATGTGAAAAGCCTGCAGAAATATGAAATTTGGTAAAAACAAACATTTTGTGCACAAAAGTCCAAACTGATAAAAGATTGGATATAGATAAGACTAAATTTTGATCAGATTTCAAGGGATCATCTACTTTGAATGAATTTAACATCCCAAGGGTCTCCCCTGGATGGATGCTTAAAAGATATAGAATAAGGCTCTCTGGAGCTCCCTTGTCCCCAGAACAAATTATGCTTACTAAAACAGAACATGGGTCTAATCACAAGCGGCTTGATTGGATCCATTGTATCTTTGCTTCGTTAATGTCTGTATGCTGGGTGGTAGGATTCTGTGACTGTAACTCTCGATCATTGAAATATGGTGTGATTTGGCTGGTGCATTCCTTCTGTAAAATGAATAAAAATGTGTTTAGCAAAAAAAAAAAACAGAACATGAACAAAGCTGGAAAGGAACAGAGAAAAACAGCTGTTCATGGTCACAGAAAGGGGGTGTAACTCAAACAAATGTGGGCAATTCAGTAAAGACATTATTGCTGGGGTGAATTACACCATGCCATTCTCATGCTGAATAACCTTAGAACCTTTCAAAAAATGTCAGGGAGCAATCAACGCATTTTTTAATAGTTCTGTCTTACCTCTACCAGTTTTAACTCTTACCATATGCAAAAAAAACACTGTCTTATCTAAAGAAGTCTTATTTTACTCTCTAGTGCTTCTCCTTCTCCTTTGCTTCATGGTCTTTTTTCTAATTGTGTGCCTCTGCTGATTTCATCCAGCCAATCAGGAAAGACGAGCGTGGCGGTCACGCTGCCTGACACCATTACCAGGTGGGACTCCATGACATTCTGCACTGCCAGCATTGGTTTTGGCCTCTCCACTACAGTCTCAGTCACTGCCTTTAAGCCTTTCTTTGTGGACCTCACGCTACCCTACTCTGTGGTACGAGGGGAGAGCTTTACCCTCAAGGCCACAGTTTTCAACTACTTAAAGCAATGCATTACGGTATGGGGATTTTGTTCTATTTTTGCACACCATTTCATAGAATAACAATATATAAGATTTAAAAAAGGATAGTAAGAACAATTAATTGTTTTCTTCTTTCTACATCATTTTACATTTTCATTTATTTTCAGGTATTAAATATTCTCCATGTTTTCATATACTAATATGGCATATCAATTGGTTTGTAAACTTTCTGTGAATAATCTTTCTTAAGATTTGTTTTACTCATTTACGTATTTTGAATAATCTACACATTTTTGTAAATAATGCTTCTATTGACTTTGCTATGGTTTGTATATAACTTTTTTCAGTTAGTTTGATAACTTTATGTGCAAGTTTTGTAATTTGTGTCCTTTTTATTTTTTATAGTTGTTGATCATTGTTTCCAAATGTTTATTGTTTTAGTATATTTGCTTTGATCATAGATGCATATATCTTTCTCTAGTCTCAAGTCTGCATTGTCTATAATTTTCTATGACTTCAATATTTTGTAAAAATTAATGGTCTGCATATCTTTACTGTGTAATTACTATCTTGCAGTATTTGCATTACTAATGTATATTTCTATTTATTTTCCACGTTCAATATTGCACTTTTTATTGTTGAGATAATCTTATATTTTTAATGGTTTCCCTATGTTTTTGATTTCCCTATGTATGTTGCATATTGTTAATCGCATTTAGCTATTTTTGTATTCCTATGCTTGGCTCGGGGTTGTGTTAATCGTCTCATCTTGTTTATCATCCTAAAATATTTATAATTTTCAATTATTCTTGGATATGTGTTATTTGAAGACATGTTGTCACTTTAAGAATACTTTTAACTGTTTTCAAACAATTTGCTTTTTCAACTAGTTCTGGTCTTCTACTGAAACATTCCATTGCTATCCATCGGGTAATGAACTGATGCCTAAATTTGCTTGGTCTATGGTTGACAATAACTATAAATAAATAAACCATTTTGTCTCCAACAACATCCATCGATGTTGAGGCAAGAGTTGTGAGGCACACGTCAGAGGCAGAATCACAAAATGTGAATGTTCTTGCAACAATGTGTTGGAGTAAAGTGGAGACAATGCAGCATCAGTTGTAAAAGTAGACTGAATTACACTTGCAACTAAAAGAACATGTTGAGTCAAACACTACTGTGGGTGATTGAGGTTTGGGCTTATGTCCCCTCAGAGTAATGGAGACCAAACTAACTGATGCTCAAAATACCATTTTGAATACTGTTGAACCCAGCTTTTTTGATTCTTTGTGACCTTCCAACAGCTTTCAACACCTTTGGCCACCCTAAGTTGTTGGATCGTCGGGGCGGGGGGGTGATCAGGTGCAATAATCTTGTATGAATTCTTTTGTAGCTGGTAGGAACATCAGAGTGGTAATTTGCAAAGACAATTGCATGTGCTTTTCCTTTTCATTATTAATATCTGGCCTCTTCGCTAGCTTTTAGTCAATCTTTATGTTAATTTTCAAAATTATGCTGATGATACTAAGGTAGCATTTCTGTTACCTCATTTTTTCTTCCTGAAAAAGAGAACTGGATCAAGAACGAAATCACGTACTCTTGATGTTTTTAAGTGGGGGAATTAGACATCCAGATTAAGGGTAAAGTGAAGATATTTGCCACTTTCTTTGAATAGAGAGTTGAGATGGGGCCTTATGTGGATCAATGGCGCACTGACTTTTTGGAAATGGAATGAAATTTTGCAAATCATCCTAAGTACTAGTGGTTGGTTCACAAAATTCTAAATTGTATTGGGACATAATCCAAGATTCACGAGGTAGGTCACAAATTGTGACACACTCAAATTGAATGTCATCACAGGGATGGTGGCCTGCTGGGGTCATATCTGTGATTGTGTTTTAAATAAAGTCAACTTTTTTTAAATACATCCTGTTTTCCTATAAGAAAATGGGGCTGCATTTAAACAGAAAGTGGTCCAACGGACCACTGCATACTTTCCAACAAACCTTTTTATTAACCTTTACCAAGGCACAGAGGTCCCAAATGGGACCCCTTCCTCTTTGTCAATGGGTTACTTCCTCCTTTGAGCTATTGGTCAAATGTAAGTGTTTTACAATTTCAATTTAAGAATGTCAGACATTGATACATATATTAATGAATCCATGTTTAGAGGGACACCCTAAACATGCCCCTTCCAAATAGCGATTCAGTAATAGTGGATGCATCTATCACCATAGCAACTTTAGAAGCTTTAAGAATAAATATAACTTGGTCTCTTCTTCACTTGCAAATTGAAGTGCAGTAGGTTTTGCCTTCTCTTTTGTGATAACATAGAATATGTAGGGTTATTGTATAATGCAGGAATACGATTCCTTTTCATTATTCCTTCAAATCTGATATCCTCTTTGTTTTTTATTCACCTCTAGGTCCAAATTACACTGGCGCCATCCTCTGATTTTCAGATAAGCCAATGCAGCAACTGTTATTACAGCAGCTGTATCTGCACCAACAAGGCCTTCACCTTCACCTGGAGTATCACCGCTACAACACTCGGTAAGGGTATGATGGTTGAACAGGCAGGGGTTGGTGATTGTTCAGAAGGTTTTAGAGACACAGAAATACTGGGTCTTAATCTTATACACCACTGTGCTTTTTCATCAGGTTTGGTGAATTTTCTAGTGACTACCACTGCTGACAAGATATGTGGTGGCGCAAACACTCCTCTACCTAAGACAGGAATGACCGACTCCCTAAAAAAGCCACTTCTTGTCCAGGTTAGTACACTGGTCTCTGATCTTAGGCATTTCTTTCTTAGGCATGCTTTGCTGGTTCCATGCCTGAAAACCCTTATCCATCTAATTTGTGAGATTCAATTACTGTGATATCTGCTGCAATCTAAGTTGAAATTTCAAATTGAAAAGTTTGAAATGTCCAAAAAGCAAGTGAAAAACACAGAATTTGAAAGTGAATGCAGTTTGTAAGATAGTTGTATGTCCTAAATATTTTTTTAACAATTTTTTTAATAATACATTATTTTGTTTTGGTACTTATCAGTGCTGTACAGTGATCCTAACCTCACCCCCTAACATTAATGCTAACCCTATAACTGTAAAAGGCTCTTTCCTTTGCAAACATCTGTAGATGTAACGCTAACCCAATCACCTATCACCAAATCTTACTATCGCCCTTAGTGACACACTAATCCATGTCCTAAATCTAACTCTGATTTTTACACTTATCCTTATGCATTGGTTACCCCCTTTTTTTTATTCAAACTTTCGTGAAAACATTTTTCAGAACATTTACTTTCAAACTATTGTTTTTTCAAATGTTACATCTCAAACCTTTGCACTTTAAAGTATAATTTGAAAGTTTATCTGATTTCATATACCGTTATCAGCAACTCTCTAAACTCCTCTCTTCAGAGTTACTGTGTTGTCTCCAAAGTTCTGAGTTCTCAGAATATGGCCCTTAGGCCCTCATTACAAGTTTGGGGAATAGGGTGGAATATACCTGCAGTTCTGAATTTTTAAAGAAGGCAAATGAGGCATAAAATGCAGAACTGTTTTTGACACAACAAATTCTGCATGTTTTCTGGACTTTTGACGCCAATTAATGTGATTAGGATTGATCAAGGTTGTAATAGTTATCATGCCTCTTGTAATTCTGAACCTTGTGCAAATAGGAGTTTGCGCAAGGATTGGAATTTAGCTCTTTACTTGTTATGTGGGCTATAGCCTCAGGATATACTGTGTTAATCCCACATGAACTTTGTGGTTTGTTCCCTGTCTCTGGATTTGTTATGTTAGCTTGAAACTTGAAGGTCTGGAATTTAGTCTCAGGGTTTTCTCTGCTAACATGATACCCTTAAATTCTCACTGTTTGACAAGTCTCAAGATTTTGCTATGATATTTTCACACTGATGGAGGCTGAGGATTTGGCTACACTGCACTGTTGCTATATTCAGCAGGATTTTACCTCCATTCTTAGATGTTTCTATATTATCTGACTACAAGCCAAACCCCTTAAGGTTGAAAATATTGTTCTGATAGTGACCAATTACAGAAAAACAGATTAATGTAGGCTGGGAGATTGGCAATTACTCACACACCTTGCTGTGCACAATTATATCACTGTTGTGCACAAAAAGGTATTACATTGTTTTCTCCAAGAAAATCTCATAGCATGTATTTGTCAGAGTTCAGGAACTTTGTAAACCATTTAGGAAGAGTATATAAATGTTCTACATCATACTTTTCTAATTAAGATCCAGCTATACGACCATTTCCTTTTGCGACTCACAATTTGTGAATTTCAGCGAATTGCAATTTGCAAGTCGCAAAAGCGAATGCACTAATGTGTCTCAGACTCATTAGTGATTCCCAATTGGGTCGCAAATGATCTGCCTCATCAATATTCATGAGGCAGATTGCAATTTGCGACCCATTGGGAATGGGCAATAACACAGGGATGGTGGCCTGCTGGGGACAGCAGACCCCCATGTATGTGTTTGCTTTTTCAATAAAGCAACTTTTTTTTTTTTTTAATGCAGCCGTACACAGGGCCGTACTGGCCGTAGTGGGCACCGGGCAATCCCCCGGTAGGCCGCACGGGTGGGGGCCGGTTTTGGGCCCAAGGGGGACGTTTTTGTTAAAGGCATAGCTGCAAAATCAGCCCTGTAGCAAAATCGTCCGAAAACCGGCCCTGGCAAAGAGCTCGTCGTCACCCCCAACCTCCGGGGGGGCCGGCCGAGCACTTTGCCAGGGCCGGTTTTGGTTCCCAGTCCGGCCCTGGCCTTACAGGAAAATGGAATGCATTTCAAAAATAAAAATGAAACGTTTCAGTTTTTAAGAGAGGCAGTGACTACTGCCTGCTCTTAAAAAAACATTTTGCTTCTAATCACAAAGATGAAGGGGTCCCATCGAGACCCCTTTCCGTTTGCCGCTGGCTTACCACCAGTTTGAAATTGGTGGTAACTGCAATTGTTTTACAACTGCATTTGTGGTTGCAAATCAATCTTACATCCCTCTGCGACTCGCTATTTAGGAAGGGACGTCCTTGGCATTCATCTTCCTAAAGCAACTCGTAAAACCTATTTTATGAGCCAGTAATAGGATACAGACTCGCAAAAAAGGTTTCATTCATGATACAATCCTTTTTAGTGGTCGCAAACAGCCCGATTTTCCGTTTGCGACCACAAAAATGGTCGAACATGTGGCTCAGAATCTGTATTTGTAACATTTCTTTACAAACAACAATTATTTACATTACAAATAAGTACTTCTTATCACAGGCTATCAAAACAGGGTGATTTCTTGATGGTAGAGGAGAAGTTGGGCAGGAAAAGTGGAGAATATTCCTATTTTTTATTTTACTGAATCTTCCAGCTTCTAAATGTCATACTTTTCCTGATATTGTGAAGAGGACGTTCACTGAGTTATACCTCCACATGCACATTCCAATGGTAATTAAAAGCAAAAAATTGGATTTCACCTTACTCAATGAAATCTTAAGCTCAGCAGAAATGAATTATTGGTGTTACATTTTCTGTAGTATACATTTGCCTATAATTTGACTAACTATCTCCTTCTCCACAGCCTGAGGGCATCCCTGTGGAAAAGACACAGAGCACTCTTCTCTGCCCAAAAGGTAAGGCTTGCAAATGTCACAGAGAATCAGTCATGGACTGCTTAATGGAATTGGAAGGCTACATCTGATGGAGACTTCTAGCTGCAGATTCCTTACCTTAGAATATATCCCCGGCAACAGACTGGATAGAGAAACTTTTGAGCAATCCCCTTGTGTGCTGGTAGGTGGGATCTTTTGGCATCCTCAGTGCCAGAAGTGACATGCAGCGCCACCCCAGCGCGCTCAGTTCCCTTTTATCTGTGCCATCAGCATCTATCCGA
The DNA here is from genome assembly GCF_964204655.1 of Triturus cristatus. Lineage (NCBI taxonomy): Eukaryota > Metazoa > Chordata > Amphibia > Caudata > Salamandridae > Triturus > Triturus cristatus. Next base: position 1,700,422,049 of record NC_140590.1, read on the forward strand.
ACGAGCTCCCCTCAGTCACTTTTTAACTGGATTCTTTCGACTAGTGTGCTTTTTTCCCATTTTCTTGAGGCAAGGATGTCCCATTAAAAAAATCTTCTGGGTTCAATCCTTCTGCAGCCTGTCATCTACAGATGTTGTTAACGGATTCCCCACTTGGTCTGTATGTGGTGCCTGGAGAGGGACCACAACTCCAAATCATCTGCGGAGTGCAGGACCATGAACTACGAGACCATCCATGAGCAGGCAATTAAGTTCTTAGCCACTCACCATGTGATTCTGCACCACTCCAGGTCCCGTTCATGTGGGAGGTCTTGGGTCTGCTAACGGAGTTGCTCAAATCAGTGTTTCCCATCACACTCTCAGACCTCTTCAGGTAAGTCCAATTAGATGAAGTCCAAGAATTCAAAGTGGTCTTGGACTTCTCTGCCTCTCATCCATTCCTGGACAACGCAAGATAACAATGCCACAACTCTGGGACCCACTCTCACGTTGGTACGGTGCAGATGGCTTAAAAAACTGGGTCAGCTCTATGCTTCCCCGAGTTTACCGGACCTGGAGAGGCTGCCGCCCAATGCCAAGAATTGTATAAGGCCATGAGCCTCATCTTTGGATGGCTGAACCCCTCTGGGGTGTCCTCAGACCACATGGGTTCGTGAGGGTCTTGAACTGGGGCTCTGCTGCCTGGTAACCCTCAGCATCCCTCAGGATCCATTTATGGATGCGGATCGGTCTTGGCAGGCACTTTGCAACCTCCATCAGGAACCGTTCCAGTGACCCTGGCTTTGGCACCTCAGGACCTATTGTGATTCCTGACTCTGATAATGAGTCAGATTGGCGTCGCACGATGTCTGTTCCAGCACTGGCCAGGCCCACACAGCCTGAATTGGAGACAGCTCTATTACCCTGTAGGGCTCACTGAGGAACATGAATGAATATGAGGATCCCTATACTTACATTTAACCCCTAGCAGAGTCCATGGTCGATGACAAGTGGTACGAGAACCTCTCTCCTCCTACAGTGGCTTTGGGGGAAAGGGCTTATTTTGTGATAGTAGAATTGAGGGTGGCTGAGGTCCTGGACCTAAAGCTGCCAATGGTTGAGGTCATGACCAGCGTCTTGCCAGAGTTGTTTCAACCCAAATTATCTCCAACAGAACCCTATTACACTTTAAGGAAGCCTTCACTGATAACCGGCTTGGGGCCTGGGGCAAGCCCTATGCAGGCACTCTTGAGCACAGGACCATTGCTCCCTGCCATTGCCCCCCTCTTGGGGAGCCAGCCTTCCTCACCCAGCACCCCACCCCTGTAGGCCCACTAGTCCAGATCTCAACCCACCCAGATCAATCCTGGGGTATTTTCTACCACATCAATGAATAGGGAATCCAAGAGGCTGGATAACTTTGGTAAGAGGATTTTCTCTTCAACCAGCCTGGCACTTTGGTCCATGAACACTGTGTGCTTATTAGGCCGTTATTCCAATACTGTGAGGAATGCAGTTGCACAAGTGGTGGCTTGGTTCCAGATGAGGCCTGGACCATACTCTCCCAAGCTACTGTTAGTGGACAGGATGCAGCGAAGTTCTCAGTCAGATCCAGGTTGAGCACTCCAACTCCCTTGGTAGAACTATTGCTTCTTTGGTGGCACTCCAACGTCACACCTGGTTGAGAATTACTGGCTTTTCAGAGAATGTCCAGGCATCCCTAATGGACATGCCCTTTGATGGTATGCACCTGGGACAAGACAGATTCTGCCTTGGAGAGATTCAAGGACAGCAAGACCACCACTAGGTAGTCTGTAGCTCTACAACAGATGCATTCTGCCCCTTCTGTGGTTACGGTAGGGGCTATCAACTACATCCATTTCCCCTTAGCCAGCTCGGCCAGCAGTCGCAGTCCATTGCTGGGGTGACGTCTCCCACAAGCCTCATGGGGCCCAAAGCCAGAGGTCCACCCAATGTGCCGCCCCCTTCCCCGGCAGCCACACAGTCAAAGCCTCTTTAGTATGCCCTTGATCCAGACCAGCGTAGGCATCCACTTGGTGGCAGAGTCTGACACCATCTCCCCAATGGTGGAAGATCACTACAGACAAATGGTTGCCCCAGATTGTGCAAAATGGTTATGCCCTCCCCTTTAAATAGACCCTAATTCCACTACCCCCCTCTCCCGATTGGCTGATGGAGAATCACCTTGCGCTCTTGCGGCAGGAAGAATTGGCCTTTTTTTGCCAAAAGAGCCATCGAGAGGCTGCCAGCATTAAGTTGTGGTTGCTATTCCTGCTACTTTTTGGTCCCAAAGGAGAATTGAGGACTCCGCTCTATCCTAAACCTGTCCCTTCTTTTTTACTTATAAAAAAAAGAAAAACTCAATATGCTCATCCTGGCTCAGGTTTTCTCTGCCCTCGGCCTAGACACTGGGTGGTAGTGTTGGACTTGCAGGACATCTATTTTCACATTCCCATTTTGCCTGTCCACAGACATTACCTGTGGTTCAGTGTGGGCCACTAGCATTAGCAGTTTGTTGTGCTCCCTGTTGGCCTTACCAGTGCCCCACAGGTGTTTACTTCCTTGTGGCAATAACATCTGTTTGGAGTGTTAGTAAATGACAAGCACTTTCAGTCTTCCCAGGCAAGTTGATTCTTAGAGCAGAGCATCATTTTCTTCAAAGATAGTCACACCTTTCTACATCTGGCAGAACGCCACCTTGCCTACCTTTCTCCCCTTACCAATTTAAATAAAGAAGAGGAGAGACTCCATTGCCTGGATCCAAAAAGAGTATTATTGTTCTACATTGATCGTACCAAAGATTTACCGGTGGACAATTAACTCTTTGTTGGCTTTGCACGGGCAAAGAAAAGGAAAGCAAATCAGAAGAAAATCCTCTCTTGATGGATCATCCTCTGCATTCAAATCTGCTATGCAGTGGCCAAGAAACAGCCCCTGAGGGCGTGAGAGGTCATTCCACCTGAGCTGAAGCTGCGACCACTGCATTAGCTAGAGGGGTCCTAGTCTGGGACATCTGCCAGGATGGTACATGGGCATAACTGCACACATTCATGAAACCCCACAGCCTCCATTGTCAGATCCAGTGAGATGGGCATTTTGCCAGTTTAGTTCTCTAGGACTTCTTAGTTTAAAACAGTTCACAGACCCACCTCCAGGGACAGATTGCTTTGCGATTTGGTCTCTAGAAGATGAATAAGTAACTTACCTTCAGTAACGCCTTATTTGGTAGAGATTTTAACTAACCATAGATTCCTTACCGACCCTCCCGTTCTCCCCATTCTGCCGCTTGTCTTGACATATGAAAGAGAATATTCAGGACCCTACTTTGCCACACTAGTCATTCCTTCTCAGCTTGGCTCTGTGGTTCTATTATAGAAAAACAGTTAAGAACTGAGTTGACACCTATATTGGATGCCACTCATGCCACTTCTGGCATGGACAACGCCAATGAGGCCAGGAGGAGCTGACTGACGCCAGCTATCAGCATGCAAGAGGATTGTTAAAAAATCTCCAGATGCAGTCTGGTGCCTGGGGAATATTCCAAGGTAAGGAATCTGTGGCAAGATAGAGTCTCAAGCAATAAGGCATTACCAAAGGTAAGTAACTTGCTCAACAGTAAAATACTTCATGCCGTGCTGTTTTTATTCAGAAAGGAGGTGCTGCAGAATATGCAATCATAGATATACTCCATGTCCTATTGTTGTGATTCTTTGAGTTTCGGATTTGCACCTGTTGTGAGCATAGTACATATAATATATGCCTACTTTTAATTCTCGATACACCACCAGCAATAAGCTGGTAATAAAGCGCAGAGACAAATGGGTGCTGAAATGGGCACAGAATCATTTATAATTATTTCCCTCAAAACGTTAAAAGAAATGCAAGCTTGAGGACTCATTTCCTATCATCTATCTGCACAAGAAATTACATCATTGGATTTCCTTCCTTTTATCTGCACAGGAAGGCACATCAGTGGATGTCCCATTAACCATCTGCATAGGAAGTGACATCACTGAATTCCAACCCAAACTGTCTTTAAGAAAGGAAGCCAAGCAAGACAACTCACTTGCCATTATCCATCTGCACAGGACATGACATAGCTGGATTTTCCATCATCCATCAGCATAGAAAGCTACTCAACACACACCTGACCACCACTACACCACCACACTGCCTGTCCTTCATACTTCTCTACAGTAGCTCCGTCAGTAAACATGCCATTGATATTTGAGATTTGCTTCATGACCGCTCGACGGACCAGCTTTTCCTGACTGAAAGCTGGCCAACTCCTTCGTTGGCCCCAGTCATCACAACAGCCACACGTCTCAGATACAAGATCACAAAGCAGGGCAGGACCAACCGACCCTGCCAGTGGAATCACTATGATCCATCTGGTGCTCCACACCTAGGAAAGCACCACCTACAACATGAAACATGACCTTTAAGATCATCACCTCCAACTACACCCTTAGCGGTACCTTTGTCTTCCGCTGTACGGGACCACAAACCAACTTCAGCTTCATCATCTCAGACTTTGTCACCCCTCCTAATCCTCAACTCCCGCACCTTTATGCTCCTCAGTGACCTTTACTACCATATGAGGACCTCACTGACCAGCCTGATGAATCTCCTCAAGGACCTGTCCAACCTCGGACTAAACTGGCAAGTGGAAGGCCCCACACACGCCACAGTACAGCTACTGAAACCCATCTTCACCGGCTTCAGCGACATCATAGTAAACCATGCCCACACCAATCACCTAGTCCAACCACATCCCCATCAATTTCAGCATGCCCATTGCACATCACTGCTTAAACACCATACACAAATCTTCACCACAGGACTAGAACAAGAAATCAGAATCATACTTGTCCTCCCAACTCCTATACCACCAGCCTCAAGAAAACAACATTCTGGCCAAACTTATTGCCTCGTGACTCCTCCCTTTGCTGCCTCTCATAATGCGGCCAGATCAGTTGGACTTTGTTCCGGGTAGGGTTACAATGTACAACTTATGCACCTTCTTTGCCATAAAGCAAGAGATTGATCCAATGCTGCAAGTGGCCGCTATCTTCTTAGACGCCACCAAGGCGTTTGACTCCACTGAATGGCCGTATCTATTTGCGCTCTTGGACTGCCTGGGGATCAGTCCTAAATTCATTCCGCTGGTTGCCCTCCTATATTCAAGACCCACCACAAGGCTCTGGATTACTGGGGTGATATCTCCCCCGTTCCAGGTCTCTCAGGGGATGAGGCAGGGGTGCCCGCTCTCCCCAATCCACTTCACCATGGCCATGGAACATTTGCCGGCCCGCCTCAGATAGCACCATGCACACCAAGGTTTAGCTTTCACACCTCGGGTGATAATTGTCTCCTTGTATGCGGATGATGTTACTCTATATGTGAAACGTCCGGCTGAGACCCTAGATCCTTTGATTAGAGAATTCCTTTGATTCAGAGGGTTATCAGGCATATTCATTAACTGTGCAAAGTTGGTTATTTTCCTGTTAACGGAGACCACTATGCAGTTTTGATCCGAGTTCCCCCTTTGCTGTGGGGAGGATCCAGTGAAATACCTGGGAATATGGCTAAACCGAGATGTTGATTTACTATGGTAATCCAACTATGGCTGGCTGATGGACTGGCTGGAAAGTCATCTGAAGCAGTGGACAGGAATACCACTGTCCTTGGTGGGCTGTCTGGCCATTGCTAAAATTGTTATTCTTCTCAAATGTTTTTATCTATTCATTAATCTCCCACTCCCTCTTAACAGCAATTTCAGGCAGAGACTACCCTCGGACATGATCACATTGACATGGGCGGGGAAACAACCCAGGGCCTCTTGGGAGACATTGACGCTTCCCTTCTCGGCACGCTAGATATGGATAGTTATTATAGTTGCGCACAGGCCCAATTTAGATTCCACCGTGTGTACCCCACACAATTCATGGTGCACACTGCGCCAGAATATGACCAAGCGGCACCATATCCATTACATACGGTCCTTTACAGGGCCCAATCTAGGCGGCGGGCCAGAGTGGACATGGTCGGCTGCACTGTATGCGTCTGGCATGAACTGCGCTGGAGAGCACGGTTGGAGGTGTTATTCGCCCCCTCTGTACCTCTAATTAAACATTCTTTTTCTCGGGATGCAGGAGCCTGTGATAGATTGAGGAGACTTCAGTTTACCACAATGGGAGATGAATTCCCAGAGGGAATATTTATTGCACCCCAACAAACTCTGGAGAGAACAGAACTCAGTGTGTTGGGCAGATTTATCCATCATCAGCTCCGGGCTACCCTGAGTCCGGCTTTCCTTCATATCCAATAGCTCCACCTAGACTTCAGGTACTGGGAAGATTCTTGAAGAATTCCTCTCCTCGCAAATTGATAATTACTACTACTGTATACTGAAATGTAACGTACAGTGCCAGTGTGTGTTCCTAGGACGTGACAGGAATGGGAGATCCAGCTGGGTTCAACTGTATCGGAGTAACAGTGGTGATTCTGTTTTGCTCAGGTTAAAGAACTGTTCCCTAACTACAGGCTGCGCTTGATTCATTTAACATTTTTGCATAGATTAAATAGGATGCCGGAATGGCTGCACAGGGTAGGTCTGATTGAGGCTGTGCGATGCATTAGGTATATGGCTCCCTGCGTGACCTTCCTGTACCTTTCTTGGGACTGCCCCGACATTAGCTGTTACTGGGGGACTGACTATCGTTGATGCAATAGAAGAAATGGTAGATTTGCATTTGGAGCACTCCCCTTTGACTGCACTGCTGGCATAAGTAGGAGCGTCCCTGTAGACAAAAGGAAATTAATTTCACTGCTCCTGCTGCTTGGTAAACAACACATAGTGATGTGCTGGGTTTGGCCTCAAGCTCCTCGGTTAGAGGTTTGGCTTTGGGATGCAGTGTTCTGCCAGGGCCAACTGACAGCTTATTGGGACATTATGCCTGCCCAGGCATGACCCTGAGATTTTTGATGCCCTTTGCAGACCTACCTGCGGCTGTGAATGCAGGATGAGAGCTGGTCTCCCCCCCAGTTCCCCCGCTGGTAAGCAGACCTGATGACAATGGAGCAGACTGATGGAAGTTGGCAATGCATTGCTTGCACAGCGTAAACTGAGGAGCTCAGTCTACTCCCCCCTCCCCCTTTTTGGCAGTTTTCTTTGTTATGAACCCTTAGTTTGACTTATACACGTGTGACATGGTGATATTGTGCTCTTATACTAGAAGATGCTGTTTAAAGGCTGTATGGAGCTCAGGCTCTTCTCATAATACTAAGATGATGATGCTTTGCTGTATTCTCCTGATTGTACTGACCGATATCTTCAATAAACATAAGTTAAAAAAAAACACAAGGCACTCACAACACTCATCTGACATGAAGATAAAAAAGGGGGAAAAAACTCCTCAATTTAAGCCCCAATTTCAGAAAAAGAAGGTTGGGGCTATAACCGCACAATATACCACAAACACTGAGAACTCTCCTGCTGAACAGGAGGTGGGCGGTGACTCTCCTTGACAGCACGGCAGAGGTCACTATAGTGTGCCAGAATCTCCAGGAGTTTCTGGAAGTAATAGCAACTGATCAATCAATCAATCAGAAATGTATAAAGCGCGCTACTCACCCGCGAGGGTCTCTAGGCGCTGTGGGGGAGGGGGGTGCAGCTCCGGTTCAGTCAAAGAGCCAGGTCTTGAGGTTCTTCCAGAAGGTGTGCAGGGTGGGGGCGCGTCTGATGTTGATTGGGAGCTCGTTCCAGGCTTTGGCTGCGATGTAGGAGGAGGCTCTTCCACTTGCTCTGGTTCTGCGAATGCGGGGGTCTCTGCCAGGGCGAGGTCGGCAGAGTGGAGGTTCCTTGTGGGTACGTGGAAGGAGACTCTGTCGTTGAGGTATTTGGGTCCGATGTTGGAATGTTTTGTAGGCATGGGTGAGCAGTTTGAAGGTTACTCTCTTCTCAACAGGGAGCCAGTGGAGGTTGCGTAGGTGTTGGGTCACGTGTTCTTGCCGTGTTGTGCCGAGGACGAGCCTGGCTGCGGTGTTCTGGATGGTCTGGAGCTAGTGTAGGAGAGTTCTGTTGATTCCAGCATAGACGGCATTGCCGTAGTCCAGTCTGCTGGTTACGAGTGCGTGGGTGATGGTTTTTCTGCATTAAGGGGTATCCATTTCAAGGTCTTACGGAGGATGCGAAGGCGGTTGAAACTGGTGGAGGCGATGAAGTTGATCTGAGGGAGGAGTCCAAGGATGATGCCGAGGTTCCGTGCGTGGTTTGTAGGGGTGGGTGGACTCCCGAGGGCGGAGGGCCACCAGGTGTTGTCCCAAGAGGAGGTGGACGGTCCGAGGATGAGGACCTCAGTCTTCTCCGAGTTGAGTTTCAGGCAGGTGTTTTCCATCCAGGTTGCGACGTCCTTCATTCCTTCCTGGAAACAGAGTCTGGTGTCTTCGGGGTTCTTGGTGAGGGAGTGGATGAGCTGGGTGTCATCTGCGTAAGATACTATGTTGAGCCCATGCTGTCTGACGATAGGGGTGAGGGGGGCCATGTAGATGTTGAAGAGAGTGGGGCTGAGAGATAATCCCTGGGGTACTCTGCAGTTGATCTCTGTAGGTTCGGAGAGGAAGGGAGGGAGTCTGATCCTCTGGGTTCTTCGGGCAAGAAAGGATCAATCAATCAATCATTTGTAGAGCGCGCTACTCACCTGTGAGGGTCTCAAGGCACTGGGGGGGTGCTGCTACTGCTCGAATAGCCAGGTCTTGAGAAGTCTCCTGAAGGTCAGCAGGTCCTGGTTCTGTCGCAGGCGGGTGGGGAGGGTTTTCCAAGTCTTGACGGCGAGGTGGGAGAATGATCTGCCGCCGGCGGTCATATGCCGGATCGGATCCAGTTGAGGGCGGATCCTCGTATCCCAACTTCATGAAGTCTGGCTGTGAGGGTGCGATGTGAGACATGTCGAAAGCTGCGGAGAGGTCTAGTAGAAAGAGGGCCACAGTGTGGCCCTGGTCGAGTAGCATGCGGATGCCGTCGGTCGCGGCGGGGAGTGCGGTCTCAGTGCTGTGGTTGCTGCGGAATCCAGAATGGGAGGAGTCTAGGATGGAGTTCTCTCCGATGAAGGCGGTCAGTTGAGCGTTTACGAGTCTTTCGTTGACTTTGGCAGCGAAGGGGAGAAGAGAGATCGGGTGGTAGTTTTTCAGGTCCGTCGGGTCGGCTATGGGCTTCTTGAGGAGCGGCTTGACTTCGGCCTGCTTCCAGTCATCTTAGAAGATGCCGGATTCGAAGGAGGTGTTGATGGTCCGTCCTAGTTCAGAGGCGATGGCGGCGGCAGCCCTGTGGTAGATGTGCGGCGGGCAGGGGTCTGTGGGGGCTCCTGAGTGAGTGTTCATCATGGTCGCGGTGGTGTGTTTGACAGTGGCAAGGTTCCAGTTTGTGATGGTCGGCTCTTTGTCAGTGGGGGGGGGGGTTGTGTCTGGTGTTTGTTCGCTGAAGTTGTCGTAGGGGGCCTTGATTTTCAGATGGAAGTAGGAGCTGAGCTTGTTGCAGAGTTCCTGGTAAGGTGTGACGTCTGTGGCCTCACTGGGGGGTTTGTTGAATTGCTGTATGACGTTGAAGAGGCGTTGATTGCATTGGTGTGGATTTTGTTCTTGATGAAGGTCCGCTTGGTGTCTCTTATGAGCTGGTGGTATTCATTAAGGTCGTTCCTGTAACTGTTCAGATCTTCTGTGGTTTTCTGGTTTCGCCAGGTTTTTTCGAGGCGTCTGCAGGAGCGCTTGGCTTCTTGGAGTTCGGTGGTGGACTAGGCAGCCTTTAGGGGGCATTGTTTGGTGGGGTGTCGGAGGGGTGCGATCTTGTCGGCGTAACTGGAGATCCAGCGGTGCAGTTCCTTGGCTGCCGAGTTGGCGTCGGTCTTGGCACAAGGGGGGTCTAGGAGAAGGGTGGTGTTGAGGTGTTCTTCTGTGATCTTGCTCCAGTTCCTTCGTGGTGGGCGTAGGGTGGGTTTTGGTGCAATGGTGGTGTTGAAGGCTTTGTTACATTTGAAATCCCAGACAGGTATGTAGTTCCTCCACACAGATGATATCATTTGGATATTTAAATTCCTGTTTGAGCTACAGGTGACAACAAGCTTCCAGAGGCCTTTTATGGTTTCCAACTAACTGGTCCCACCTAGACCGGACCTGGTTCCATCTGCTGGCCTCTAAGGGAGTGAGGCCTGACCCCGAAGTACTGTTCCCAAGGTCCTCGACCCTTGGCTTTGGTCAGAGTGTACTCCTGCCTGCCTAACTGAAAGCATGACAAGACTCAAAGCTGAGCATCAATGCCAACAACCGTTGTTGACAGCTTCACTAGATTTGACATTGGGCACCACCTGATAGACAGCTTCAATGGGCTCAGTGCCAAGCAGCCTCCAAACAACTTGAGACTTTGCTTAGTGTCATGTAATTTCCACCCTATGGTTGGAATGGCGCATTTGTGGACAGCATAACCGTTGTGATGGTACCATACAGATTCTATGCACCCCTCAGGATATGTTGTCCGATAGCCGAGCTAGCTCACAGCAGCCACCACGAGTACCCCTAAACCGAGGCGGGTAGCAAATTGTTCTGCCGACCACTAAATTGGAAAACCACTGAATATGACAAGTCTGATCCCCCAGAGATCGTGGTAACAGGTTTTGAACCCCTTTGCCCAGTCACTTGTGCCCTCTTCTTCTTCTCAGAGAAATGTACAAGGAATACACAGTGGGACATTTTCAATGTTTATTGAACCAAAGTGATTCTTGCATAAAACATATATGTGCTGCAATGATCAATAGACAGAAGCAAATGAAAGTGATTAGAAGTACCAGGACAGTGAACAGAATAAAAAGTTCCGCCATCGTGCTAAGTAAATGTATATATGAAGGCATTATAACACAATATAGAAATCTGGCATTCTTCTACTATGCAGTCTCTAACCTAGGTGTCTAGGGCATGTATATGTGTTCTGCCAAGAATCGCGGGTCTGGATGATCCAACCCTGGTTACCTGAAAGAAAGAATGTAAGTCCTCGTCTTGGTCACAAGCTGGACACCCTTCACAGAGATATCAGCAAGCTACTGGGTCAAAGCTTCAGTGTGTAGAGACCTCGCCAATGTCAGAAGAGCAGCCCTCTGACTAACCCCGGAAATACTTGTTTATTTAGAAGGAATAGCATCCTTGCGAATCCTGGTCAAGTCAGCATTGTTATGATATAGATAGCCATGTTGCCTCGTTGATAAAAAATAGAACGACATTTGCACAATGCGTGTTGAGGCCTTGAACATAGTGTCCAAGGAGTCGCATAAAGGCCTCTCGAAGTGGAATCTGTAAGTGATGCAGTTTCAGAGAAACTAATCCAGTGTTGTCACAAATGCAAATGTGTGTAAAAGGTTATTGTGTGAAATGAAAGGGCAATGTAAGAAATGTGCACATGGTGGAAAATGGCAGCGTTCCTTCATGCGTCTAACTAATATACAAGACTGGAGCAGCTTCTCATCATCGTTGTGCCCTTCCTCTGATCCAGTCGGTTTCATGGCCCCACTGAAGACTTTCTAATGCCATAAATGTTTCTAGGATTAAAGGTAACTTTGTGACTAGGATGAATCTTGTCCTTCTATCTGACCCACACTCCCTCTCAGTTTGCCTTAAACCTTACCCTTGTCCCCAACCTGTAAGACCGGTTGCCTGTGGTTGGCGCTTTGTGCTTTTAAGAGCTACTTTTAAATACACACTTTAAAAATTCATACATGTGATGTTACCCTTAGGATCTTTGTGGTTTTGCTGTCATTTTATTTATTAAAATATTCAATGTTTATCTAAATTGGTTTGTTTTACTTCATTACTATTTGAGTACTGCATAAATACTTTACATATTGCCTCCAACTTAAGCCTGGCTTTTCTATACCTTCGTTACCAGGGGGTCTAGCACGGGTTTATTTAGTGACTTTTGTGATTCACCCTGACAAAGATTGTGATTATCAATTGAGGTGGGCTCTAACACCCCGCCCCTAATCCTCTAATTTCCTATAGATCCTCTGTAGGTTGTGAATAGACAACACATGCACTCAGGAACTGAATGAATGTTCTCCCTTCTTAGTGTTGGTTAAACCTCAATTGCACTCACATATATCCACAAATGCTTAATTTTTTGCCATTACCATGTGATTAAGTCCCATGATTTCTTCTTTTATCTTTCTTCTGTTTTTCAGGTTCTTCTGATTCTACTGGTATACCTCTCTTGCTCCCTCTAAACGTGATCGCGGGTTCTGCCCGAGCTGAGGTGGCAGTCCTGGGTAAGCACTTCTATGATAATTTTGGAAATCACACACCAACAATTTGCCGTTTAGAGGCAGTGGAAGCTTCAGTTTTAGAATGTCATTTATTTATATATCTTCCATGTTTATTTTCACTGCTGAATACAAATTGTCCCAATAGCATTCTTCCTGGAGGGTTCAGTTGTAGGGCAGATGGTGTAGTGTTCCTACATGTCTATTGAGTCCTTGGCATGGGTATGATATGACTACCGACCATATTTGAAAAGCACACATTGCCATCTTGAGACTTGCGTCACTCTGGTGTGGCTTTCCCTACAGAGGACCTCATTCTAAATCCTGTTTTAATCCTAACTGGACTCAAATTGGGGTTGTCAACAAAATTAAAATACTTGTTCTGCTTCAGGGAATCCTCACTGATAACCATACGTGAATAGTCCCACTCACGTGCGGGAATCCCAGAGCACTTTTTCCAAAGTCACAATTTGTGAAGTATCTTTGCCTTACCTTGGAAAGACCAAGATATACATGTGATACAACATTATAATGTTGGAAACTAAATACAGGCTATATTGCCAATTCCATTAATTTGCTATAAGATATGTCAGAAAAACATAAAAAGGTCACTGAAAGAAAAATGAGATTTAAAAAAAAAATTTCACAAAGCATTTTAGTTTTCTTGGAAAGTGAATGATAGGGAAAGATATGGCAATGTGACTGTATAGGCTGCGGCAATGTAAAAAAGACAATAGAACATTGTGCTTAGAGGGCAGTTGGCTTAGTTATTTTTTCCAATTCCCGCTGACAGGATCTTGGAGCACTCAGCATGGCCTTTTTAAGCCTTTTTAGGGCTATTTTTCTCTTAAAATCACTTTAGAACCTTTTAAAAAGTGGTTCACTCGACACTCTACATCCTTTATGGTGGAGAGTAATTTTCTGTAATTTCTTGAGTGGAAATATTTTTCATTTTGCTCAAAATGCCATCTCTTTTAAGAAACTGCCAAGATTTTGGCAGAAAATGGCCAAAAAGTCAGCACAATTGCTTCCACGTTGACCTCTTATCAGCCAGAAGGTAATCGTTTGACTAGGCCACTGCGATAACCTCTCTATCTACAGTCGGGCTTTCTGCTCATCACGAGACAGCATTTCAGTGCGTGTGCGCAGCACATATGACACAGGTTTTACATCAAGGCACAGACCTCGTATTTTGATTACGTATATGCCTTAAATCTATGGACTTGACATAACTCGACTCCCTAAATATATCCCCAAGATGGACAGTCAATGCAACCCACCATTCCCTTGACCCCAGATTTTACAATGGTCCATAGGAGACACCATTAACCCTTGCCATTACTTTGATTAATCCTGTGGCTTCCTGATGAAGGCAACAGGCCGAAACGTGAATAGAACATCATAACATTTTCTATTTCTGTCTCTTGGCCACAATAATGTACGCTATTTGTAATTATCAATATATTGTATACTATCTGTTCCATTGTGTACTAAGGTCAATTAAATATTGTGCATTTTCACTATATATTATTAATTAGCAGGGTGAGGAATTAATGCATGTATGTATGAACATGAGTATGTCTGTTGATTGCAATGTACGTCATTTATATTATTTTTATATTTGTATTGTTAATTATTGAGCTTATAAACACAGTGGTACTGTTTTTCATTGATTAAATAGATTTCTTATTTTTTGCTATCAATAGATGTTTTTGCTGTGTCATTTTTTGTGCCCTCAATTAGGATTTTTAAATTTACTTGCTTAAGTTACCCCTTGAAACACATTGTTATTATCTATTCTCTAAGCAAGTTATTTTGTTGCAGGGGCACCCTTCTTTTCTCAATTCAGAATATGGCCAAAACACATCCTCACCTGATCTACAGCCTATGTTACCAGATTCTTATTGCCCCCAGAAGATGTAGTCACTGCTACTCCTTCAGGTACACCTTGAGAGAGCGTGAGAAGATTAGCTGACACAATACCAATAAGAAATTAGAAAAAGTCATAAATCCCTGGCTGGAAAGACATCCAAAGGGCAAGAAGAGTCTAGTCCCTCTCTCAGTGCCCCCACCTTACCTCTGGGAACTCCGGTACTTGGAGATCTAAAACGACAAGGCAAAATGAGAAATGGCTTCCCAGTTCAACATTGGGTACATCGATGTTGAGAATAGGTATGGCAGCACAAACTTTCTTGCCATCGAGAGCAGAGTTGACGTCGTGGACTCATAGGGCATCCTGGAGAAAGAGACCATCAATGTCAAAGGGTTTGTCAACTTCAAGACAGGTTTGATGTGGAGATGTTCTTTTTTTTACTGCTCTTTATTTACATTTTCCTGTTTCAGTATGCATTATATGACAGGAGCACATGAAGAAGATCTAAAGACAACTTTGACATATCGAACAGATGTAGCAGTTTGCCGCTACCGGCTGTGATCAAAGTTATCAAGACATTCCAACGCTGCAGAAAAGAGACAGCAGAGTGGCTTTCGAGGATAAAGTGCACAGGTTCCATCTGAATCTGACTCAGAGTATTCCAGGCGTTACTCACTTTCCAATAGTCACTATAACTAACTCCTCCACCTAGTCAGCCACCTGCACAGTTTCCTTCTCTGCCTTCACTGGTAATTCCTGTGAAAATTCCTCCTGCCATGCCTAATGAACCTGTGCTCCAATGACTCCACTGACACATCTACTAAGATGTGAGAAACCAGGGCTTTTTGCAGTGTCTCCCCACTTTATGCCCCCATTTTGACTGCTAAAAGCTGTTTTTCTGAGTCTGATTGTACTCTGCGCTAAGTTAACCAGACCCAGAGCCAGTGCCCTGTGTAAAAGGAATATGGTAATTAGTTGTAATTACAATTGGTATGGCAACCTAGCAGTAAACCCCTAGTATATGGTAGGGCATGTAGGTTTAGAGACCCGGCAGACTTAATGCACTGAAGTATGCACTGCTGTGCTACCTGCTGTCATTTTAAAGGCTGTCCTGCTTTGCAGAGTAGCTTTAAAATTACATTATATGCACATTAGACTTTGGAATTAAAGGGACTTCCAAAGTCTTAAACTACCTTACTTGTACATATATGTCACCCCTAAGGACTCCCCTAGGTGCCCCAGGGATAGGGTGCCTTGTAACTATATGCAGGGACATTATAAAAGACATTTATATGCTTTAGGGAGAGAGAAACTGCCTATTTCGCTTTTTCCCATTGTAGCACATTGGATCGATAGACTAACATGGGAATACTTTAATAAAGTATAACTATTGATAGGAGTGAGCTAAAAGTATACTTCTAAATATTAAAAAGATAGATTAAATCCACCAACTTGCCAAGGTTAGATTTATTATAACTATCACAGAAAAGAAGGAATGGAACTTTCTTTTCCGATGAACCCAAACCCAGCCTTCCAGCTTCCTCTCCTGATTGGCCAGCCTTTGACAGGCTGAGCCAAACTGCTTTGATGAGGGCTGAAGTGACCTGCATAGAAACAAAGGACATGTGGTGAGAGGAGATCTGCAGCTGCAGAACCAAAGGCATGATGGGGGTGTGGTAGCCACACTGGTCTTCCAAGAGGGAATAACAGTTAGGGGAGGACACAGGCTCACCCCTACATCCTGCACCCCCAGCCAGGCAGGAGCCCCAATAAATGACAGAGGGGCTGGAAGGAGAATGTCAGGGTAACTTAGCCATGCCAGTGGGTTGGCTTTGCCAGATCTGAACCTCCAGGAGAGAGTTTCTCCATGTTGGCATTTAAAAGAACAGTATTTTCTGGGACAAGAATATGCCACACTTTGGAGGAAGATGGCATACTTCAAGGTGGCACCCTGTACCCCATTTGTCAGGGTTGCCCCCTGCTTGTCACCCAAGAACACTGGAAAGATATGGGAGAGCTGTCCAGCAACTCAGATCATTTCCTGAAACTACAAGAAGAAGACCGACTGTCCTGCTGTAACCTTCACCTGCACCAAGAGAATTGCAATCTGAATGACTGCACCTGCTGCACACATTGGAACTACAGCCCTAAGGACTTTGCCTGGCTTTGAAAAGTGAAGGAGTGGACTCACTAAAAGCAAGAGATTAGAGGGGAGGAGCCAAGATGGCGACCGGGACGGCAGCGTAGACTCCCGGCTCCGTGAACCTCCGCATCCCGCACGAATATCCTGCCTGAGATCCTCAACCTGTGCTACGTGGTCGTGTTTCTGAAGGAGAGGGGCTCCCGACTGTGTGACTCCGAGGTTTCTAGCAGTGCTATCGCCGGAGAAAACTGCATCTGAACCTTGCGGCCTGTGCGACCCTGGAGCCGGGACATCGAGTGGGCGCCGTGGCCGGGTGGCAGTGCGACAACAGCGGCTGGTGGTGACTGGGTGGAGTCGGCCCACCGGAGCGGTGCCAAACTCGGCCTGCATCTCGGCGTGGTCATTTCTACTGCCCAGTGTAGCTGACCGAGTGCATGACCGGGGGCGCAAATCTTGGATCCTCCGGTGGCTCCCCCTGCCTTGCTGGTGAGCTGCCCGGCCGCCGTCCGTATCCTGCCCCGATCATTGCGGGCCGCCCCCGGATTTCTACGGGAGCTGGTCCGTGGTGGGGACGACTGTTGCCCGTGACCACGGATAGTTTTTTTGCCTGCCCCCGGAACCCGGTCACCCGCGACGTGGACATCGCGACGCTTGTCCCGGGGTCCCGGCCCCGGTGAGGGTCGGGCATACTTGGCGGCCATCTTGGGTCGATGAAGCCTACCATCCTGTCCGCTGGGCCGCAGCGGGCCTGTGAGCGTACGATTTTTGAGAGTGTGGCGGCGAGATCACAAAGAGCTGAGCTGGGGTACGGCAACCTCCTCGAGGCTATTGGTACTCTTCATTCCTCCTTGGTTCATGGTTTCGTGATCTTGGGGAGTAAGCTCGATGGTGTGGCGTCGGAGTTGGGGCAGTGGCGGCCCGCCTGTCCGCACGAACACGGAGTCTACCCACACTGCGCGCAGGAGGACGCTGTGGCGGCCACCCCTGAGGTTAGTGTACGACTGGACGCCCCGGCCAGTATGCTACAGTGTGTTCGACCTTCTGAGAGCCTGATCTTTCCCGGAGGCGTCGGACCTGAGTGGGATGTGGTGGCCTCATCCCGTGCATGCCCTCCTGCGACCCAGAGACAACTCCAGCACCTAATGTCTGCTTTGGCTGCTTCTGCTTTCCTGAACCTTGCGTGCAGAGCAGATCCTAGGGCAGCACTGGGAAGCCTGTTTCCTCAAGCGGCGGACTGTGTTGATGCTCAGAGACTTCCGCCCCACCTGTGTGCGTCGCTTCTCTGTTGTTGTTGGACATTCCTCTGCCTAGGAACATTGGGTATGGTGCTGGGTCGAGGGGTTGGCATGGGCAGAATTCCGAAGAGTGGTCAGGGATGAGGCTAGCCCCTCGGGGGTGGTCGCCTAGTGGACGGGCGGGCTTGGGGTGGTGTGCTCTCCTGACATGGCTACTGGCACAATAGGTGCATAATGCTCCCCATCGAGGTTTGAGAAGTTTGTTTTTGTGCTGTTCCTTGTTCACTTTAGGGGAACCTTACCGTGCGGGAGGGAGAAGCCGGGGGTCTGTTATGAAGGCCCTCCTCCAGTTTATAAATACTTTCTCTACCCCCCCGTCTGGTGGGGGTCCTTTCCTACTTCTTTTTCCCTATTCTCCTACATTTCGGGTCTGGTTCCAGGGCGACAGGCACACTGCTGGGGGGGGGGGGCCGTACTCATCTGCAGAGGTGCAGGGTGGGGGGTTGGGGGAGGGGATTCTGTATTCTTTCACCTTTTTTCCATGGCCTCCTTTTTCTTCTCTGATTCTTTTTGTTTCTCTTTTTCTGGGATCAGCGTGATACACCTCCCTTTGCTATGCCTCGTTGCCGTTCCATGTGTTCACAACTTCCGGGGTGTTCTTGGGGAGTTCTGACGGGTGACTGCGGGCGCAACTGTATACTATGTGTTTCCTTATCCTGATGTTCTTGTGTTTGCGCCATTGACCGAATAGATTGCTGTAAATCGCTAACGTTCATTACTCCGCATATCCGTGATCGTTGTTTTTAAAATTGCTTGTCACCTGATCCTTCTGCCTCGTTTCATCATAAAATGAAAACCTCTTTCTCCTGGTGCCCTACTTACGCTGTTCACAGTATTAGCAGTACGATTTTGCTCCCCGAAGTGCTGCCTGTGTTTCTACTTGTTGTTATTGCTCTGATTGCTTAGCGGCCGGCCCTGGGGGGTTGTAGGCCCATACTTGTTCTTCTTGAACTGTCAATAAAGGTTTTAAAAAAAAAAAAAAAAAAAAAAAAAAAAAAAAAAGCAAGAGATTAAAAGAACTCCACCTGCATTATCTCCAGCAAAAATAAACCAAATAACCACGTTCGATTGGACTTGAAAGGATTTGGTCATATGCATTGTGAATGACGTTGTCTCAGAATCCCAAGGACACTTTGAAACCCCAAAAGGACCTTCTGGAAAAAGATCCAGATTTTGAGAAGATCTGGAGAATTTTTGTCAAAAAAACTCTATAAGGTGACTAGGGGTGGACTGTGAACTCTGCTCCACCAGCGGAGTTTGCAGAGTTTTGCTACTCTGCGCTCTGTTTTAAGTGCAGCAAAAACTCCGCCCTCCACAGCGTGGTAGGGTTTACTGTCGCCAACCCCGGGGACGGATTGTGAGAGAGTAACACAAGCATACGTTCCAAGCCTCGTTTCACACCCTGAGGAAACGTCCCACCTCTTAAGTCTCTTATTGAAATCACCCAATGAGAGGGGTCACATCCTGGAAGTGAAGTTATAGAGGCTGGGTGAAAGAGTATTTTGGAAGAGGTGAGTTAAAGGGCCCTGTCTGTATCACCGTTGGGCTTGTGATGTCTCAGATCCCGGGGAATGCTGGGTCTATTAAAAGGAAAGTGCAGGGGAGCTTCTTCTGTGTGCGGTACTGAGAAGGGTAGTGTGCCCTTGATCTACCCTACTGGTGTGTCATGCAACGAATATTCCTTCCCACCCAAAACATCATCTGTGCAGCACGTTATAGACACCCCCTCATTCAATGAATATCTCTCTGTACAGAACATGGGAGCAAGTTGAAACTCTGACCCAGTGCAGGACTTTGGAGAATTTGCATGCCTGCACTTCTGTGTTCCAGCTTGCACTATGGGCGGGAAAAAGAAGCAAGCTTTCAGTGTCTTCTGAGGGTGCGCAGCACCAGTGGCGGATGCTGAGGAGGAACACTTCTCTGGCTTTCCCCAATGTTTCGCTCTTCTACGGTTTTTACCTGCAGGGGCAGTGGAGCAGCAGGAAAGTAGCTGGTGTCCCCGATGGCTGCTGAGCACCTGTAGGGGATGCAAAGGCAAGTTCCAAGTATAGGTATGAATGTATTTTTTTTGTTATAATATCTTTATTAGTTTGAGAGAAGAAATATAAACAATTAAAATACCATAATAAGCAATACAACCAAAAAGAGAGTTACACAATAAATAAATAGATAAATAAGCATTCATCAGTATAGATATAATCAATATCATATATATCACCGACATATCATTTAATATGATGGAAAAACCAATAAAGCAGCAATACGAGATAATGAAGGTATTTTTTCATGTATGAGAAGAAAGGTTTGCAGCCGGGAGCTATATCTCACTCGTGCTGTTGCTTGCCTCAAAGGCGCCTTCAGGGCAAGTGTTCAAGTCCTGACAAAGGGCGATCAATGATAAAATTGGGGGGTGTTCTTTATTTTTTTAGTTGTGACATGCCGCTTGTCACTGACAAAGCTCTCAGGTAGAGAAACAAGGGAAGAGGCGTATCGTAAAACAAGCTGTGCATGCAGAGCACGCAGACACACACATAGCTAAAATAGAAACAGTCATTTGAATTGACGTGTGTCTGACATTTAGCAGCTGGGTCTGCATCCACTGCTAATGACTGTTATGCTGTCATGTTGGGGAGCTCTTAGAACTGCAGATGATTTTAAGCACCGAAGTATGTGAACCAAATCTTAGTCACAGCAGGGAGGGATAAGAGCAAAGCATACAAATTTCGATAAACAGTAAAGCTTTTCTGAGTTTGTATGATATAATTGAAAATGTAATGGTTGTTTTAAATGTACTGCACTTCAATCACCTGTGATGTTACTGGTGGCAAGAGAACAACCAGCTGGTGATACATTCTTACCTAATTTGTAATTTCTGGCCAAGCAGCTACTTACTCCACGGTGGGCGGAACTCCATGGAACCTTGCGGAGTTTTTATGGAACTCCATGGAATTCTATAGAGGAAAGCTCTGCAAGTTCCACCCACCCCTAAAGGTGACTGACCTGTTGACGAGAGTCAAACGGCTGATGTCAAACCGCAATTCAGCCTGAGATTTATGTTTATACCACTGAAGCACTGGATGTTTTCTTCGTCAATGAGATTTCCGGAGTTGAATGAGGCATTGTGGTGAGCTAAGTTGCCACCACTGAACCCAAAGCCGACCAGATGAGGAGGCTCGCGCGATGTAGAGAGAAAAAGCTTCAAAAAAGTGACTAAGTAAAAACTTGACCTAGGTCAAATTCGAGGTATCACTGTCACCAATACCATTCCGTGGGGGAGGCATCGTTTACATCAAATACGCTACAACGCATTCTATTACAAAGCAGTTGTTACAACGACTGCGTTGTTACAACACGAACCATGACATTGCAAGTCATTACTACGACTTGCTGTAGGGGGCAGAAGGTGTTGAATTTACAATCCAACACCTTTCCTGCTGTTGCACAAACTGAAGTAGGAATAGTAAATCATACTATTCCTAAGTCCAGCGGACCCCCTACAGCAAGTCGTTGTAACGACTTGCGATGTAGTGGTTCGCGTTGTAACAATGCGGTAGTTGTAACAACTGCGTTGTAATGGAATGCTTTGCAGTGCATTCGATGTTAAGGGATACATTCCATTCCAGGTCTCCCATGTGGACTTATCACAATACCACATCCTCTGGCCATTCCTCACCTAGACATGCAGATTCTTCTCCAGTGAGGTTATCTGCTCTGGATGACATCAATACCTTCCAGGAGGTCCTTATAAGAGATGCCAAGAAGTTGTCTTCATCTGTAATGTTGAAGACATTAAACAAACATACCGTCTCAAGGCCATGACATTCTCTGGTCCCAGGCCTCGTTGAATTGGCCATGGATCTTTTCTTGACACTGGCCTCTGTCAAGGTGGCTTCTTCTTGAAGTATTACAGACCACCTGAGCAGGATCCTTTGTTTGATCCTCCACCTGACTCTGTGATAGTGTTAGTTGCTCTCATGCATCACTCCACAGCACCATCAGACAATGAGAGTAAAAACCTGGTTCAGTAGGAAGGGAAGAATGTGGCACATCCGCCGCTACAATGAAAGCAGTGAGCACTTGTGCAGTTCTAGAGAGGTGTGATAGGTCACTCTGGACTTACTGCAATTCTTCATAGATGACCTTCCAAGAGACAGACATGAAGACTTCAAACAGATCATAAATAAAGCAATGATAGTTTCCAACCAAGTCATAAGTGCTGCAGCTGATACATCCCTTATAGCAGCCCATGGATATTGTCATGGTTTGGCTTTTAGTCGTTGCACTTCGCTCAGAATCACATGACTTAAACCTGAGACAAAACACAGGTTTTGGATCCCCCCTTTTTGGGGAACACATTGTTTGCATTACATTGTGACTACAAGATGTCTCACATAAAAAACAGAACAAGACACTTTATGTGCAGTTGGATTGGTGAACCCCAAAGGGTTCAAACCTCTAAATGTCCTCAAATTCAACAACAACAATATCAGAGGCATCAACAGCATAGACATCAATCTCGAGGCAGAAGAGGTCACCAACAGTCTGCCCCAGCCACTAAACCGGCCACTGGGGCAAACAATGAGCTCTCATTTCACCCTCTGCCATTACCCATTGCTGTGGGGGGAAGCATTACATCTTACCTGGTAGAGTGGAAAACCATAACTAGCGACAAATAGGCTCTGAATATTCTGCAAAATGGATACTTTCTTATATTCAAGTATCTTCCACCAACAGTTACATCAAAGAAATCTTTCCCTTTTTATTGGGAGCAACTTCAGCATGAGGTCTCCATCCTCTTTCAAAAACAGGCTGTCAAAAAGGTCCCAATTCCTAATGAATGAATTGAACTTGTTAGACCTGGCTTGTCCAGCGAGTTTATCCCTAGACTTTTTAGCCTCCTTATTTTGACCCTATTTTTGTTGGTTTTATGACTCCGGGCACTTTACCACTGCTGGTCAGTGCTAAAGTGAATATGCTCTCTGTGTTAATTGTTATATCAGATTGGTATGTCCACATTTGGCTTATTTGATTTACTGCTTAGTCCCTAGAACAGTGCACCATAAGGCCTGTAAACCAAATGCTGCTAGTGGGCTTGCAGCACATATTGTGATACCCACACAAGCAACCTTGCAAAAGGGTCTCAGGCCTGACAGTACAGTGCCTGTGTGCAGTTCCTATTGCCATGTCAGCCTGGTAAGGTCACCCACTTGCCAGGCCCTATACTTCCATTTTGTTATATGTGAGTCACCCTTAAGGTAGCCCCAAGGTACCCCTGTGGGCAGGGTGCAGTGTTTGTGAAAGGCAGGACATGCCCTGATGTGTGTGGCATGTCCTGATTGTGAAATGCTGCCAATTTCGTTTTTCACTATTGAAAGGCTATCTGTCCCAAAGGATAGAATGGGAGTTTACTTATAACATCTTAGAAGTATAACCGCCCACAGGAACAAGATGTGAAAATTGAGTTTAGTATGCCGGAACTCAGACTCGAAAGATATACCTTTTAGTAAAGCTGATTGTTACATTCTGGGTTTGAAAATACCACTTTTAGAAAGTAGGTATTTTCTTGCTTAGCCATTCAGTGTACCTCTGCTAGGTTTGTGTATTGATTGTCTAGCTTTGGAGTGACAGGGGCTGGAGATGTGCCTTCTGTTAAGACAGCCACTTGGGGGGCTGAGGTGTGTCCTGCCTTTCCAGGGTGAGTCGGGCTGAGCTGAATAGACCTGGGCTGCATTCAGAGTAGTGGGAGGAGATTTCTTTCACACCTTACTGGGCCTGGTCTACCTCGAACAATGCTGTATCTACCTCCTGCCAGGAAGCTGGGCCAAGGAGGAGAGAACTGGTTTTGCTGAGCACAGACACTCTCTGCCTCGAGAGAACAAAGGATTTTGTACTATAAAGACCACTGAATTTTAGATCACTTTTTAACTTCAAGAGGAACCTCTGCCAAGAAGAGGATCTGGAAGAAGCTGGAAGAGGAGTACTGCCCCTTTGCTGTGTGCTGTCTGGGGTTGGGCTGTGGTAGCTGTTTCTGCCAAGGAGAGGAACTGTGTTTGTATCCTGCTTGACAAAGTATCTCCAAGGGCTTGAAGTAGAGCTTGTCCCCTGTTCGAAAAATCTCAGGAACAGAAAAGACGTCACCATCCTTTTGGGCACCGTCTCTGGACCCTTTGGTTTCAGTCACCGCTGAAGAAAAGAGCAGCCGACTCTGCCATTGAGTCAGTCGCTGGTTCCATGTCCTGAAGGCACCGCCGCACTTTGCACTGCATTTTCAGTCTCACCTATGCTGCTGAGCAACCGCCACCAAGCCGTTGCTTGCACCGCATCCTGTGGGCACCGCACGCCACACCGTCTCGCTTGACTCTGCCCGGATGTCACCGACATCATAGCTGCCTGACCCGAACATTGACCGGCACCATCACCAGCACCGTGACCTGTCAGCACCACATAAGCACCACTTCACTCCGCATCGTAAGCATAGTCTCACCAATGCCGTTGGACGACCGCCACCGAGCTGCTGCCTGCACCATGCCGTGAGGGCACCACACGCTGCACTGCTTTCACTTCATATCGCAACCACGACAGTCGCACTGACCGACTCATACCAAAGGGAGTGACCGCAACAAGAAAGGTACAGTCCACGAGTCTGACGACGCTTTAGCTGACCCGCACCCACGTGGTCGGCTGGAACTGTTAGACTTTGCCGTTTTCAGCATTGCAGTAGCCCCAGACGGAGCTACCAACTCGGAAGAACTGTGTTCTCAAGTTATGTTTGCAATTTGAAGGTTAACTTGCAAAGTACCTATTTTTACAGTATTGTATGTTGGATCTTTGTCATATTTGGTATTGTTGGTTTAGAATAAGTTTTGCTTATTTTTTTTCAAAACTGGTGTGGTGTCCATTTGTAGTTTTTGTAGTGTGTTACTGTATGCATGCACAAATGCTTTACACACTGCCTCTGAGATAAGCTTGTCTGCTTGTGCCATGCTACCAAGGGGGTGAGCAGTGGTTACTTTAGAAGTGTATCCCCCTTACCCTGACTAGGAAGCAGGGTCCCTACTTGGACAAAAGTGCAAACCATTGGCAACTAGAGACCCCCTTTTCTAACAGAACTGTATTCCCAAACCACCAAAAACCAAGTTCAAACCCATACAAGATCTGAAAAAAGTGACCAAGTAAATTTGCAAAGAAAAGTTCTGAATGTTGGTGCTGCATCAGATCTACCCCCAACTCCTTCTGGGGGATTGGGTAGTCGAGCATGTATATCACCTACCTGTAAACGTGACAACATCAGCCAAAGCATGACTAGTACCCTGTAACAGTAAAGCGAATGTACCTGTATGAAAAATTCTATAAAATACTTTGAAATAAAAAAAAAAAAAGATTCCATTGGGTCATTAGTAATGCAACAGGAAGAAAATGCCATATTTAAATCAACGAACAACAAGTTAATAACAAAAAGAATAATTTTCCATTGGTTCAAGCTGAAGAGAGGGCACAGGCTTTTACAAACTAAAAGAAGATTTAGGGCTCTGAAGAGGTGAGGCTTTGATACGCTCAGAATATACTTGTTTGTTCGAAGGTATGCATAAGCGGGGAAGAGATATGGTGTGCAATTTGCTATTCCAGCCCATTGTTTCTGATGGATACATCTGCCAGTGGATTCCTCACCTTGTGAATATCCCCTGCGCCAGCATTCCATGGAACTTTTTTCCCCAGCCCTCTACGCCGACGTGGACGTCATAATGCTTCGGCTCCGCTCGCGACTCCGTATGACGTCACCGGAGCCATAAGAGAGCCACGTCGGCGTGATGACGTCAGATCCCTTTTTTCCGCGCCGTCGACGCGTAACGGTTTTCCAGCACTCTCCTGCTACTTTGTAGTCTTGTAGTGGGTTACTGTTGGTGAATTCACCATGTCTTCGACTAGGAAGTCAGGTTTCAAACCTTGTAGGGAATGTGGGGGCCACATGTCAATGACAGACCCCCATGAAGATTGTTTGTGGTGCCTTTCTGCTGACCACGACGTGGAGGACTGTTCCAGCTGCAGAAGAATGAATCCCAAGGCCTTGAAGGAGAGAGAGGCGAAGCTCTTCATGGCCAAGGCAAAGAAGGAGAAGAGAGGTAGGAAGAAGGAGAGATCGAGGCCGAAGTCGTCGACTTCGCATTCTTCGAAGTCGAAGAAACACCACAAGAAAAGAAAGCATAGGAGGAGGAGCCTAGCGCGCAACCAAGATGGCCGCGTAGGTGCGAGGCTCCCGAGGACCTCCGCGACCTCCTGAATTAATCCTGGCGATATCCTGTCCTTGTTGAGGGGACTGTGTCGGGGAACCCGAGCTGAGGCGCCACCCGTTTTTCGGGCTCGAATTGGACCCCAGACACCGGTGGGAGCACCGATCGAAGGTTGCGGCCTTCTCCTCGCCGGCCCTCCGGATTGGAGTAGTGGGGCGATCCGGGGACAAAGTGAACAACAGCGGCGGGCAAGGCTGGGCGACTCGCGTACCCCGCACTTTCACTTTCGCTTTTGCGCCCTCCTTGCCCTCAAGCGAGGTAGGGTTGCGGAGCGGGGTGCGGTGGTGTGGTCTTGTCTAAGTGCCCGGCTGACCCGCCGGCTGTGGGTTGACCTGCGGTTCGGTGGTCGCCCCCGCTTCCCCCCGGCGCCCGTGAATTGGTATAGCGGCCCGTTCGAGGAGATTGGCACGACGGTGGGAGAGCAAGCATGTCCACCAAACAAGATGGCGACCGGGCGAAGGTGAAGACGACCCGCCGTGGCACGGCGCACCAAGCTAACAGTATGGACCGCTACACTCTCCATAAGGGTTCTCCGGAGACATCGCGCACACCCCCGGCGGGCCCGACGGAGGCATCTGCTCAGCCTGTGGATCTGACCCTCCGGGACGTCATGGGCGCCATCGCAGAGATGAAGGCCTCGGTGGACCAGCGTTTCGACACCCTAGCACAAAAAATAGACTCGGTCCTGGTGGATGTGAGCCTTGTTAGGGCAGACTTGTCCAAAACGAACGACCGGGTTGATTCCCTGGCCCACACCGCAACGAGCCTCACGACGGATGTGGTGGCCCTCCAGGAGGAGGTGCGCCGGCTTGGCCAGGCGAGCGCCCTGATGGACCGGCGACTGGAGGATTCCGAGGGTCGGGCCCGGAGGAATAATGTCCGTATTGTGGGGGTGCCGGAGGGACGAGAGGCGGAGGCGGCGGATCTTTTTGTGGAAGAATTGATCCTTACCCATCTCCAGCCCCGGGGGCTGAGTAAGCTTTTTGCGGTGGAGCGTGCTCACCGGGTCCCTGGGGGCAGACCTAAGACCGGTGCCCCGCCGCGGCCTCTCATTGCCCGGATTTTTAACTTTCGGGACAGAGATGCTATCCTCCAGACCTCCAGACAACAGGGACCGGTCAAGCTTGACAACATGGATGTGCATTTCTACCCAGACTTTACTCCGGCGGTTCAGAAGCAGAGACAGAGCTTTCTTGGTGTTAAACGTCGCCTACGGGACCTGAACCTTAAGTACTCAATGCTTTTTCCAGCTAAGCTGAGGGTGGAGGTGGATGGTCGCACGCACTTCTTTGACCGGCCCGAGGCGGCTGGGGACTGGTTGGAC
Organism: Triturus cristatus; assembly: GCF_964204655.1. Lineage (NCBI taxonomy): Eukaryota > Metazoa > Chordata > Amphibia > Caudata > Salamandridae > Triturus > Triturus cristatus. The sequence goes on from NC_140590.1 coordinate 1,700,449,271, forward strand.
ACTCTGCCTGGAGATCGGGGCCGGGGCGCGGCTGGCGAGGAGGGCCCGCCGGATCAGAATTGAGGGGTGACTGAATAGGCCTTGCTCTGGACGATGTTCCTTCCCCATTTATTGATTGCATATGTTCCCCTCCTATGGAGGTCGTGCGGGGTCTGTTGGGGGCTTCCCTCCTCCTCTGGGGGACTAGTTAGTTTTTAGCTATGGGGCGACAGGCACACTGCACTTTGGGGGGGCTGTCTGGGCTCATGCAGGGGTGCAGGGAGGGGGGAGTTCTGTTGGGATGGGGGGGTGGGGGGGGTGTGTTGTTTGTTTGCACCGCAAGGCAAGCCCGCTACTATATTGTTGTTTTTAAGATGCTCTGTGGGGGACGACCGATTGTTTCGACGTATGATGGGGGGTAGGGATTTGACTGTGTTGTCATGGAATGTTAACGGCCTGGGGGATAGGATTAAGCGTGGTGTGGTCCTGCAGTACTTGAAACGTATTTCACCAGATGTTGTCTTCCTGCAGGAGACACACCTTATAGGTAACTCCTTTCAGGCAATGAATCGGCGGGGCTATCGTTTGGCGGCCCATTCTGGCTTCACTTCGGGCTCGCGGGGGGTGGGTATTATGATCAAGAACTCGCTCCCGTTGGAGATCGATGAGGTGCGCCATGATGAGAGGGGACGCTACACTGTCCTGGTGGGAAGAATGGAGGGTAGAGTGTTTATTTTGATATCAGTGTACGTCCCGCCTGGGTTACAAGCCACCACATTTGCGGACCTGGGGCACCTCCTCCTGGACCTTCCGAGTGGCCTGCTGGTGGTTGGAGGGGACTTTAATGCGGTAGCTTCTGGGTCTATGGATCGCCATCCCCCCAGGGACCTCCCCCGGGCACAGGCGTGGCTGCCCGGCCTTTTAGACACGTTGGGCCTGGTGGATTGCTGGCGACTAAAGCATCCCGCACAGCGGCAATACACCTTCCACTCGGGTGCCCATGGTAGCCTCTCGCGGCTTGATTACATCCTTGTCCCGGCGGTCCATGCAGGGAGGGTGGGGGAGGTGCGCCATCTGGCGCGGGGTATCTCAGACCACTCCCCATTGCTGTTACATTTCGATGTCTTCCCGAGGGGGGATGGCAGGGTGGCTCCAATCAATGCATGGTATTTGCGCGACCCCACCATTCGTGCCGATTTGATCAAATCCTTACAGCGTTATTTCGACGAGAATGTGGGGTCGGTCCCTTCGGCCATCTCCCTGTGGGAGGCTTTTAAGGTAGTTCTTAGAGGGGAGGCCCTCTCCTTTATCTCCCATGCCCGGCGGCGCGAGCGGGAGGAGGTGACCCAGGTAGAGGCCGAGATTGCAGAACTGGAGGGTGACCTGGGGAGCGGGGTAACAGATGCCAAGCTGCATGTTCTACACCTAAAGCAGGCGGCCTATCGGGCCCTCGTCACGGAGGCGGCCAGGGGCCTCAGTCGAGAGCAGCAGGGGCGATTGTATGATGTGGGTGATAAGGCTGGCAAATTGATTGCGTGGTTGGACAAGAGGGAGAGAGCGAGTCGCGTGGTTCCTTTGATTGAGAGTGCGGATGGTGCGTGTGTCACCGAGCCGGAAGCCATTGTCTCCTGCTTTGCGGATTATTTCCGCGAAGTCTACTCCCCGGTTTCCCCCTGCTCGGAGGAAGATTCCCATGCCCTGCTTCGGGACATCGCACTGCCCTCCCTTACGGTGGAGGACAGGGATTCGCTGGACGCTCCTCCCACCTCGGACGAAATTGCCTTGGCTATTCGCTCGGTTGCATCCGGCAAGGCCATGGGCCCCAATGGTATCCCCATCGAACTATACAAGCTACGCCCGGATGTGTTGGCGCCCCACCTGCGTGCGATGTTCCTGGCGGCACACTCGCAGGGTTCCCTCCCGCCGGACCAGCGTCTGGCTACAATCGTGGTGATCCACAAGGAGGGGAAGCCCCGTGAACGGGTCGCATCCTATAGGCCGATCTCGCTCTTGAACGCGGAGCCCAAAATCCTCGCCAAGGTGTTGGCTAACCGGTTGGTTGGCGTGGTGGGCGACTTGGTCCACCAAGACCAATCTGGCTTTATACCACACCGCAACACGGCGCTCAATCTACGGCGCTTGCACGGTGTGCTCGCGCGTGTCCCATTTGTGCGGGAGCCGGCCATCTTGGCGTCCTTGGACGCCACCATGGCGTTTGACACGCTTGAGTGGCCATACATCTGGGCGATGCTGGCGAAATTTGGATTTGGACCGGGCTTTATTAGCTGGGTCAAATTGTTGTACTCGGGCCCCTTGGCGCAGGTGGCGGTGAATGGGCGAGTCTCGGCCCCGTTCGCGCTGGGGCGGGGCACGCGACAGGGTTGCCCCTTGTCACCTCTCCTGTTTGCACTGGCCCTGGAGCCCCTGGCGGAGTGGCTGCGGTGGCACCCTTCCATCCGTGGTCTCCGCTGGACCCCCGAGCATGAGGACCGTGTGTCCCTCTATGCTGATGATATCCTCCTCTATCTCGCCTCCCCGCGTAAATCACTGATCGTCCTGGTTGATGTTTTGCGCTCATTCGGTCGCAACTCAGGCCTTGTCATCAACTGGGCGAAATCCTGTGTATATGTGCTTTCCGGGGAGGCTCCGGTCCTACCACGGGACTGTCCGATCCAGATTGCATCCCAGGGGTTTCGGTACCTGGGGATATATATCACTCTTGACCCGGAGGCCCGTTATGAGCGGAATTTGCTGCCCCCCCTCCAGCGCTTGAAGGAGGACGTGGTGCGCTGGCGGCGTCTGCCGCTTTCGCCGCTCGGCCGAGCGGCCTTGTTTAAAATGATGTCCTTGCCGCGCTTCCTCTACGCCCTCCAGAATACTATGGACTTGGTTCCGGCACGCTACTTCCGTGAGGTGGAGGGCCTCCAGCGGCGCCTGTTCTGGGACGGGAGGCCGCGCATTGCTCTGGCTAAATTGACGCTCCCGTGGTACGATGGGGGGGTCGCCCTCCCGGACATTAAACGGTATTACTGGGCCACCCAACTGGCTGCAATTAATCATGGCCTTTACGGGCCCGCCTTGAACCCGGCGTTTGAGATGGACAAGATGCTCCTGCCCGGTGGCGACTACAATCGAGCGCTTTACTCTGCCGCGCCCAGCCCCCGTCTGACGGGACCGACGCGTGTCATGGTGCGTGTCTGGCACGCGGCTAATGCAGCTATGGGGTGGAAGGACCGTTTGACCCGGGCGTCACCGCTATATGCGTCAGAGAGGTTGGGCTCCCTGTGGACATCGAGGGGCTTTGAGAAGTGGGACACGATCGGAATCAGCACTGTGGGAGATCTCTGGACGAGGGGGGGATTCAAGACTTTTGCGACGCTGCAGACGGAGTTTCAGCTGCAGGGCAGTGAGTACTTTCGGTACCTACAAGTCCGCCATGCGCTGGGCTCCGTCTTCCCGGATGTCGCGTCCATTCCGGAGTCTTCCCCCCTGGAGGACAGAGTGCTGGATGGCCATGTCCCAGACAGCACGATCTCCCTCATATATAAAAAACTGATCAACGACAGATCGTGCCTGCTGACTAGTCTCCGCGAGGCCTGGGTTGCCGACGGGCTAGAGCTGGACGACGAGGATTGGATTTCCGCGGTGGCCTCTCCAAAAGAAGTGGCCATCCCGGCTCGCCTTCGTTTCGTCCAGCTTAAGATCCTTCACCGGGTTTACGTGACGGGGCCAAGGCTTCTACGTATGGGCTTTGCTGGTGACGGAATGTGTAAGCGTGGCTGTGGCGCGTTGGCAACTTTCATGCATATACTGTGGGAGTGCCCAAAGGTGGAGCGATTCTGGCGTGGTGTGCATGAGGTCCTGCGTGTGGTTACGCGTGTCGCGCTGTTGCCTGAAGCGAGGAGATGCTTGCTGAATGTGTGGGCACCAAATGACTATTCGGTCCCGCAGACGCGGTGGGTGACTCTGGGATACATGATAGCTAAGCGTGACATTGCTCAATTGTGGGGATCCCAGAGGCCCCCTGCGGTGTTGGCCTGGAAAGAACATATGGATTGGTGTATGTTTCGTGAAAAGGTGGTGTATGTGGCGAGGGGTAAGCCTGGGGCGTGGGTGAAACTCTGGGGCCCCTGGAACGCCTACCGCGGGGGTATTTGTGAGCCGCCACAGCTACCGGCTGCCTCGCCTGCTCCGTCTCCCTAGATGGCCCCCCTCCCTTGGCCTTGGGCACGCGGTCCCCCAGTCCCTGATCTATTCCCATTCCCCTCTCCAGAGTTCTGCTGCTGGCTGGGATCCCCCACTTATGGAGCACGTGCTGTCACTTTGGATCGCGGGTTGCCTTGCGGGTGTGGTTTTTTGTGTTGTTTTGTTTTGATAAAAGGGAACCGTACTGTGGGCATGGAGCTATGCGGCCTGCAACATTGATTTCTCCTGTTTTGCTAATCTGCACTGCCAACAGACTCTTACTGTATGTATGCAATATGTTTTTGTCACTCTAGCGGCCGGCCGAGTGGTTGTAGGCCCATACCTGTAACTTTTTCAAACTGCAATAAACGGTTTCAAAAAAAAAAAAAAAAAAAAAAAAAAGAAAAGAAAGCATAGCTCTCGGCGCCGGTCTTCGAAGAGCAAGGCTTTGAGATCGGCTTCGCCTCGACGTCGAAGTAAGGATGTATCTCCTTCTCCATCTCCTAGGAAGTCTCCAGAGAGATATTCTTCGCCGAAGCGGACACTGGCGCGGTCCCCGGAGCAGTCTCCGGCGCAGTCACCGGCGCAGTCTCCGGCGCCAGTGGAGTCTTCAGCTTCTGATGTCGAGCAAGAACAGGAAAAGGAACCTTCTCCAGAGCCAGCTGATCCTGTGGCTCCTGTCGAGGACATTTCGGCTCCGGTTCCAGGTATTCAGGATCAATCCCTTATCCGCAGTTCCCGACTCCGGGTGCGGATTCGACGCATTTTCTAAATGCTATGTATGGGATTTTTCAACGGGCTGCCTTCCCATCCGGCGCATCTTCTGGTCCCGTGGGTCCTATGGCATACACCTTGGGAGTGCCGCAGCATTATGCACAGGCCCCGTTTATGCAGTTTTTGCCGATGGCGCCTTCGTGGCAGTTTCCGGCGCCTGGGGATTCATCTCGACTTCGATTGGATTGGCCTTCTGCGGAGCCCTCCTCGACGCCGTTGCCGACTCCCTCGGCTCCGCATCCGGCGCCGCCGACACCGACTCCGGCACAGCCGACTCCGACACCACCGACTTCACGTTCGGTTCCACCGACTCCACGTACGGCGCCGCCGGCGCCGATTCCTCGGATCCGCTCAAGGAGAGAAGCTCAGAGAGTCTTGGAAGAGGAGCGTTATAGGGAGGAAGTGGAAGAAGGTGAGGTGGATACATCTTCCGACAACTTTGAAGGGATTCAAGAGGCTAGTGGTCTGGATACAACTCCGGAGTGGGAGCATTCTTCTACTAGATCCTCTCCACCGCAGGAACTGGTTCCTTATCATTTAGTTATAAAGAAGGCTGCAGAGTTGCTGGACTTGCAGTTGCCCTAATCTGAATATAAGCCAAACCTTCTGACTGAAGTACTACATTCGCCAGCTTCAACTAGTGAACCCCTGTTGCCTTTTAATGAGGCTATCTTGGAGCCAGTTATGGATGTCTGGCGTAATCCACTCTCTCTTCCCCGGCAGTCTCCAGATAGGTGGCAAGGAGATATAGGGTGGCTCCTGGGGATTCAAGTTTTCTATGTTCCCACCCTTCTCCACAAAGCCTGGTTGTGCAAACTTCATGTTCGAAGCATTCTTCAGGCGCCTTCCCTCAGACTCCTGTGGCTAGGGAGTCGAAAACGACTGATCGGGCAGCTAAAAAGGCCTTTTTTTCAGGGAGCATGGCTCTTAAATCCACTAATGCCACCTGCTTGTTAGGACGCTATGTTCATGCTCTTATGGACTCAATGAAATCATTAGCCCCTAAGTTGCCGGAAGGAGATAAGGCTTCTTTTATGGAGGTGGTCACTTGCAGGCTGCTGCAAGGCAGGTAATTCAGTCAGGGCTTGACACGGCTGATTCCGTAGCAAGGATAATGGGATCGTCGATAGCCACTAGGAGGCAAGTGTGGCTTCGTTCTTCTGGCTTTTCTACGGATGTTCAGGCCACTTTGGTAGATTTGTCTTTTGACGGACAAAAACTTTTTGGCGAAAAGGCTGATTCCGCCTTACAAAGATTTAAAGAGAGCAGGGTAACGGCGAAATCTTTAGGGTTGCAGACTCCTGCTAAAGGATTTGGTCTTAAGAAATTCAGAGGTTTTGGCAGGTCCTCATTTCGCTCCTTCCGGCAACCTCAGCAGCAGCAACAGCAGCAGAATCCCCTCTATAGGTCAGATAGAGGAAGACAAAGGGGCCGGAGAGGTTCTGGCCGCAACCCATCTTCATCTTCTGCCTCCTCTGCTCCCAATGAAGCTTCAGGGAAGCAGCCGTAGGTTCCCCAACTAGACCATGTGAGATCTGTGGGGGGTCGGGTGTCCCACTTTCTGCGAGGTTGGAAATCTGTTACAACCGACCTTTGGGTTTTAAACCTCGTGGAGACTGGGTACGCCCTTCCCTTTCGGGAGTTTTCTCCCCCTTACCCTCCTTGCCAGGGTTATTGCTCAGAAGACCATCTACTTCTTCTGCAGAAGGAGGTGCTAGCTTTGCTTCAAAAGGGTGCGATAGAGGTGGTTCCAGAGCAGGAAAGGAGTCAGGGATGCTACTCCCGGTATTTCCTGATTCCCAAGAAGGACGGCAGATTGCGTCCGATACTGGACGTCAGAGTCTTGAACTTTTACCTGAAACAGGAGAAATTCAAGATGCTGACCCTTGCACAGGTTCTTCAAGCGTTGCAGCAAGGAGACTGGATGGTGTCGATCGACTTGCAGGACGCGTACTTCCATGTCCCAATCCTGAAGTTGCACAGGAAGTATCTCCGTTTTACGGTTGGGTCGCAGCATTACCAGTTTGCGGTCCTCCCGTTTGGTATTACTACAGCACCTCGAGTCTTCACGAAGGTGATGGCAGTGGTGGCTGCTCATCTCAGGAGGTCGGGATTCTGATTTTCCCCTACCTGGACGACTGGCTTCTGAAGGCAGAGTCCTCAGAGATGGTGCAGCATCATCTGCAGGTAACATCTCAGCTGTTATTCGACTTGGGTTTTTCGATCAATGTGCCCAAATCTCACCAGGTGCCCTCTCAAAGCAACCTGTTCATAGGGGCGGTACTGGACACTACTGTGTGTCGAGCATTTCCTCCACCTCAAAGAATTCTCGACATTCAGGAGATGGTCCCTTTATTCCACAATGGAGCGGTTGTTCCAGTTCTGAAGGTCCTTTGTCTGCTCGGTCTGTTCGCTTCCTGCATTCTGTTGGTCAACCATGCACACTGGCACATGAGGGCGCTCCAGTGGTGCCTCCTCAGGCAGTGGTATCAGCACAACGGAGATCTCAGGTAATCGATCAGGATCTCCAGAGAAGCTGCAGTGGATCTATCTTGGTGGAGCGTGGAGGGCAATCTGTCTCAAGGGAAGCCCTTCCATCTGCCTCCATCGGCGGCCACAGTGATAACGGATGCCTCCACCCTAGGGTGGGGTGCTCATCTGGGGGATCTGGAGATCAAGGGTCTTTGGTCTCCAGAGGAAGGGTTGCTTCGCATCAACCTTCTGGAATTGCAGGCAATTCATTTGGCACTCAAGGCCTTCCTCCCTTCCCTTCGTGGTCAGTCTGTTCAAGTCCTGACGGACAACACTACCGCGATGTGGTATGTCAACGAGCAGGGGGGAGTGGGGTCGTATTGTCTCTGCAGAGAGGCTCTACGTCTATGGTCCTGGGCTCAGGACCGTCAGATTTGTCTGATGGCAAATCATCTGGCCGGGGTGCTGAACGTACGTGCGGACAGTCTCAGTCGGCAGTTCTCCGCCGACCACGAGTGGAGGCTCCATCCGGAGGTGGTTCGTCACGTCGGACGTGGGGGGCACCTCGGGTTGACCTATATGCCACCCGTGAGAACGCGCACTGTCCGTCATTTTGCAGTCTCCAGTATCCGATGCAGGGAGCGTTGGGGGACGCGTTTCAGTTGAGTTGGGGCTCACAACTTCTTTACGCGTTTCCTCCCATACCCTTGATTCCTCAGGTTCTGAGGAAGATTCGCCAAGACCGGGCCCAAGTTATTTTGGTCGCCCCGGATTGGCTGAGAAGGGTGTGGTATACAGATCTTCTCCACCTCTCCTCGTGCCCTCTGCTCCGTCTCCCTCTGAGGGCAGACCTCCTCTCGCAGTCGGAGGGGCAGGTTCTACACCCCCACCTCCAGAGCTTACACCTTCATGCCTGGAGATTGAACGGGGCAATCTGAGTTCTTTCTCTCTCCCGCCTGATGTGGTGGATGTTATTTTATCGGCCAGGCGACACTCCACCAAGTCCATTTACTCTTATAGGTGGTCTAAGTTTGTTAAATGGTGTGGAGAGAGATCTATTGACCCTTTAAAAGCCCATCTTTCTGATGTGCTCCAGTTTGCTCTTTCCTTGGCTCAGCAGGGCTGTGCTGTGGCCACGGTCAAGGGCTATCTATCGGCCTTATTGGCTTTTCTATGTCTTCCTGATCAACCGTCATTATTTAAATCTCCTATTGTACTAAGGTTTATCAAAGGCCTTACAAACAGGTTTCCACCTACTCCTTTTGTAATGCCACAGTGGGACCTTAATCTTGTTTTAACTTTTCTGATGGGGTCTCCGTTTGAGCCTCTTCATAGATGTCCTTTGAGGCTGTTGTCCTTTAAGACGGTCTTTCTTGTAGCCATAACCTCGGCAAGGAGGGTGAGTGAGCTTCAAGCTCTTAGTTCTAAACCCCCTTTTTTAACATTGCATGCTGAAAGGATGGTTCTCAGGACCAGGGCTGCTTTCTTGCCTAAAGTTGTTACTCCGTTTCATTTGGGGCAGTCTATTACTCTCCCTGTTTTTTATCCACCTCCTCATCCCTCCAAAGAGGAGGAAAGGCTTCATCGTCTGGACCCAAAAAGAGCTGTGAGCTTTTACTTGGATAGAACGAAAGACTTTCGTCTGGACGATCAGCTCTTCGTGGGTTATGTTGGACATTCTAAAGGAAGAGCGGTGCACAAACGCACTTTGTCGAGATGGATCATTCTTGCCATCAAGATCTGCTATGCCCTGGCTGGTAAGGTTCCTCCTGAGGGTATTAGGGCTCATTCAACTAGAGCTAAATCATCTACATCTGCTTTGGCCAGGGGTGTTCCTGTGGCAGACATTTGTAAAGCTGCGACTTGGGCCTCCCTCCATACTTGCGCTAAGCATTATTGCTTGGACTCTGAGATGAGGAGGGAGGGCCACTTTGCGCGCTCTGTCAGGATTTTTTGGTATAGGAAGGTGGACACCCTCCTCCGGGAGTGGGACTGCTGTGGGAATCTATTCACAAGGTGAGGAATCCACTGGCAGATGTATCCATCAGAAGAACAAGTTACTTACCTTCGGTAACGCTTTTTCTGGTGGATACAGTATCTGCCTGTGGATTCCTCAATGGCCCACCCACCTCCCCGTTGTCCACCTTTCTATACCTTAAAAGATGTCTTGCTTGAGATGTTGTTATGCTTGATGGTATGTACTATGTATATTTGACTGTATATTGTATACTATGTATACTTTAATCTGTCGTTGGTCCACCTGTGCGCCTTGGAGGCGCGGAAAAAATGGGTGGAACTGACGTCATCACGCCGACGTGGCACTCTTATGGCTCCGGTGACGTCATACGGAGTCGCGAGTGGAGCCGAAGCATTATGACGTCCACGTCGGCGTAGAGAGCTGGGGAAAAAAGTTCAGTGGAATGCTGGCACAGGGGATATTCACAAGGTGAGGAATCCACAGGCAGATACTGTATCCAGCAGAAAAAGCGTTACCGAAGGTAAGTAACTTGTTCTTTAGGATCAGTACCCAAGGGTTGTTGGCAACCCATACCTCTTCTCAAGGAGAGGTGGTGTATCATTTCTTCTAGTCTCTGATACCTCCATAACCAGTTCACCACATTCCCTGGCAATAAGGTATTTACGGATGCCTTGTAGTAACTCTCTAAAGCTATACTTTCACTGGCTTTAAATGCATGGTAGTCATTGGAGCACATCTCATGAGGCTTAACATATTAGTCTACCTCTATATGGATGATTGTCTAATCAAAGCTTCAACGTATCAGCAAGAAACTATTGTCTTGATTCGGACTCTAGAGCAGATTCCCAAATAGGGCAAGCCTCTTTGAGAAATCTTTGTTTAGTGTTTGTTTTCTATTGATATCTTCCCTCATAGCTTAGGTTATGAGCTAGTCAGTCTATTCAGTGCGTATGAATATCAATGGAGATCTGAAGTGAAGGAATGCTTTTTTACCTGTATTCCTAGTTTTCCATTAGGGAATATCTCTTAAAATTATAAGCAACCCTCCCGATGAAGGAGATAAACTTTGGTTTATAATACCATGTTAATTACTGCATGAAAAACAACTGAGTAAACTGCTATCTACGGGGCATGATGGGGCACTGGAGGTCTGGGTGCCCCTAAAGGCACTGTGCTCTTTTGTCTTTCTCACATTGTCCTTGATTTTCCTACAATTCACAAGAATGTTTCCAAAATGCCACTCTTCTTTCATTTAGTGAACCTTTTTAAAGCTTATGTATTATCATCCATCTTCCAAAGTAAATGAATGTAATTGGCAATAGAGCCTGTTTTTAGGCTGCTAAATTATAATTTTGTGTACATAGACTTCATGGCATTTCTGAAGTAAGGTGAGGATAATACACAAAATGCGGCTGTGGAAAAGTGCTCCGGGATGCCCACACGTGACAAGGACTATTCAGTGTTTATGATTTCAATACAGATTTGCCTGAAGGAGAACTAGGATTACAAGTAGCAAACCATTCCTTGTGCAGACCAAAACGCACATGTACACATTTTCACAATTCACGTTCCCCCCCCCAAAAAAATTGGCAATGGGAAAGACTGTACAAAAAGAGGCAAATATGTGGTAATCAGTGCACAAAACTTTAAATCCTGTGTTCTGAGCTGGGAAATTCAGAAGTTCAAGGGAATACAACACCCAGTAAATAATACAATCCTACAATAGCACTATTTCCTGGATTTGGTATTGCCTCACCAATAAACGTGAGGCTCATAATAAACCCTGTATGTTAGCAGCATTCATGAGGAATGAACCCCTCACCGCTATATTTTCCAAGCTTTTCCATGTAAGATATGACATGTCGACCATTATAGCTTTCCATTGCAACTGCATAGGGGCATAACACAGGCTCCTGCAGCCCCTGCAGTGCATGGGTGACCCAAATCCTTTAGGGAGCCACCATCCAACCCAAGGCCAATGTGTATCAAGGAGATGTGGGAGATTGTGGAGCCATTAGTCACATTCTGCATGGCGATCCCACCATCTTGCATTATGCCTCTGCAACTTCATCTACTCCCAGTACCAGCTCAATTTGTTTAATCTACATTAAAACCTTCAAAGAAAGTAGAATTAGAAGAACAGGATTAATGTATGCATAATAGGAGGAATGTCAACTGAAGTCTAGGAAACAGAAAGACATATTTGTAAATGTCACATGCCCTTCCAACTGCTGTGTAGTTCCCAACCTGCCCATCTCTGATAGAGACTTCTTGACACATATTCCTCACATTTTGAGTATTCCTCAGCCATCAGGCTGGGTCCAGACACTGGCAGTTTACTCAGTTGTTTTTGATGCAGTAATTAACATGTATCCAGAAACTTTTCAACAGTACCTCTGCACGCTGGAAGGTGCCACACTGATGCCATTCTGCTCTGGACATTACTTGAGGGACCTATATTGGTGCCACTCTTGCGCGCTGATGTCAGTTACTTTCTTTTTACTTCTCAAGATGTGGATCCAGAGCTTCTCTCATTTTTCAGAGACTGCTTTTACCATTATTCTCACAAATTGTCAACTCTGTGCAAGGGATATCTCCCCCTAAGATGACAGGTTTTAAGCCTTGTAAGGACTGTCGCAAACAGATGTGTGTGACAGATCCCGACCAGGTTTGCCTGTGATAACCGAGGTCAAGCAACGATTTCAAGACCGGTGGAGACTGTGCATCAGTGAACCAAAAGGCCATCAAGGAATAAAAGGCAAACCTTTATGTCATGCAGCTCAAGAAGATGCAGCACTGGAACGTTCCAAGTCCCATTGCAAGTCCAAAGCGCGTCCACGGTCCTGCTTTCATAGTTGATGGAATGACTCTCGAGGCCAGTCTTCATTGTGCTCCAAATCCCCAGACAAGCACAAAAAACACAAGAAGTTGAAGTGGAGTTCCCCTCCTTTGCCCTCTCCAGATGAAGAGTATGGGCGGTGCCAATGGTCCTGTTCCCACTTTCCAAGTCGGCCAACTTCAGAGGCGATTATGCGGCTGGTTCTGGCACAACTCAAGTTTCTGGGTCCTTCACCCACCCTGTGCCAGATTTAAGAGTTTAGCTGAGATATGCTTTGGCTTTTTGGATGTCTACCTACTCCCTCTGGCAGGTCTTTGGGCCCAAAGGAGCTCAGCGGAATAGAACCTGGATTAGTGCTGGCGTGTTCGCTGTCGGTGAGCCACTTCCACCCTTGACTCCTTACCAACACTGTCCCCGGAGCCCATACCCACTCTGGGCATGTCAGCACCAATAACGGCTTTCCTGCCCAAAGAAAGGGCCCCAATTGTCGTTTATGATGCTGGCTCACCGATGTTCCGAATTCCACCTGAGGGGTCTTTACCACCAGGCAAGGCAACAATTTTGACATTCTCTTTTTGGAACAGACTCTGATGATGCCAAATGGTATGAGGACTTGCAAGATGATAGTGAGCTGGACGCTTCCCTAGAGTCAGCCCTTTTCTCCAATCCTGGCTTAGCCATGGAAGAATCTGCATCCTACTCCATGGTTGTGTGTAGGGCGGCCAAAGTCCTTGACCTCCACCTCTCCACTATAGAGGGGAAAACAAATGTCCTGACGGAAGTCCTGCAGCCTGGCCAGACTGCTTCTGAGTGTCTCTGACTTTTTAATGTGGCACTGACAGAGACCCTACTAGGGTCTTTCGCTAAGCCTTGCACCGGCCCTCCTTTTAACTGGCAAATTGCCAGACTCCATCGCCCTGCTCCAGGTCACCCGGTCTTTTTGTCGCAGCACAATTCTACTGAGAGGCTCGGTGCAGGCCCCCACCGCAGACCACCCCCAACAATATTCCTACCACTCCCCTTGACAGGGAATTGAAGCGAATAGAGACATTCAGAAAATGCCTCTTTTCATCTGCCAGTTTGGCCTTGCAGTCAGTTAACACATCCTGTTTGCTGGGCCGCTATACTCATGCCCTTTGGGAGTCGGTGGTGCAAGTCCTCCAAGGTGTTCCTATAGACCTTCGCCATGTGCTGTCAGGATGGTTGTGATGCGACCAAGTTCACAATTTCTTGTGGATTGGACACCACTGACTGAGTTAAATGAGTTACTGTCACCAGTGTTGCCATTTCTGCCATGCGTGGCTACAATCAACTGGACATACCGTTTGATGTAACTCACTTGTTTAGGGACAAGGCTTATTCTGCTCTTGAACATTTCAAGAAGAGTAGGGCCACCACTTGCTCTCTGGACCTTTCTACCCAGCCTCACCAGCAGCACATTTAGCATTACTTTTGTAGCTTTGGATGAGGCATTCCTTCGTGCAGCCTGTCCCTCCCCAGCAGAGAGCCCAATAGTTTTGCCAGAGAAACTGTGCTGCCGACCATCCCCGCAACCAAGGTCAGCATGTCACTCGTCCACACCCCGCCAAACCTATTTGGTGTACGGTGTCACAGCCAACCAGTTGGAAGCAGAATCCACCAATTCTATGTGGGTTGGCAAGAGATCACATTGGAAAGTGGGTCCTGCAGATTGTCTGTAAAAATTATGCCTTACTTTTACTTTCCTTCTCACTGCAAGTCCCACAATCATCGCAGCAACTGACGGAGGAGCATCTCTCCATTTGGAGACAGAGAGTGTAAGACATTTTAGCCAAAGGGGCCATAGGGAGGGTGCTGATGCCAGAAGTAGGATGCAGTGCTATTCTCCCTGCTTTCTGGTGCACAAGAAGGATGAAGCACAAGAAGGATGGAAACCTGAGCCCTCTCAACGCCTCCCTCTGTAAGAACTTTAAAATGTTCACCCTGGACCAGGTCTTATTTGCCCTCAACCCTGGTGACTGGATGGTGATGTTGGTCATGCAGGACGCCTATTATGATATTTCGATCCTGCCAGCCAATCAGCACTTTTTGGTTGGACAGGAGCCTTTCCAGTTTGCTGTGCTCCCCTTTGGTCTCATCAGTGCCTCTCAAGTGTTCACAAAAGTGATGGCTGTGATGGTAGCTCATCTTCAAAGGTCTGGGGTTCCAGTTTTCTACTGTGTTGCCGAGTGGTTGTTGAAGGCAGGCTCACCCCAGGCAGTCATCAGGTGTCTCCAGACTATGACTAAACTCCTGTCATTTTTAGGACTCAACATCAACTTCCCGCTGGCACACCTAACTCCTTCTCGGAGGCTCCCCTTCATCAGAGTCATTCTTGACATGGTTAGATTTCGTGCCTTTCCCCAGGAAACAAAATCGAGGACACTCAGACTATCATCCTGATCTTTCATCCTCTGCCCTAGATTTCAGTGAGTTTGACTCTGAGGCTGCTGGACTGATGGCTGCCTGCATCCTCCTGGCCGAGCACACCAGTTGGCATAAGCGGGTTGTGCAGTGGGATCAGAAGATCTATTGGGTCCAACATCAAGGGGATCTCTGTGACCACACTCAGATTTGGGAGTAGACTGCAAAAGATCTGCTGTGGTGGTTGCTGGACCAAGATTAGTTCAGCGGTAGCCCCTCTCTCCTCCATACTCAGAGCTGATTCATGCATTGCTTTTAGGATGGGGTGGCTTTCTGGTATAGGTGTAGATCAGAAGCCTCTGGTCACCGGTGGAGTAACAGCTTCACATTAACATTCTGCAGTTTAATAATTTTCCTGGTGGTGACCTACCTGGCAGGATCATCAAATGCCAGGCAAACAAGCTCAGCCTTAGGCACTTAGCGGATCACAAGTGTTGCACTGGAAGTGGTGCAAGGTCTCTTACGCAAATGGGGAGAACCTTGGCTCGATCTGTTTGCCACTGCTGAGAATGAGCAATGTCAGCACTTCCAAACACTGGAGTTTCCAAAGCGTGACTTGCTCTAGGACGCGTTCTACCTTGAGTGGAGCTTGGACTTCCTGCCTGCCTTTCTGTCGATAATAACTCCTGCCCTGAGTTCTCAAGAAGATCAAGACAGACCGGGCTCAAGTCATCCCAGTAGCTCCGGATTCGGGGTGGATAGTATGGTCTTAAGAAATCCTGGACTTGAGCATATGTCCCCCTATCATGCTGCCTCTTCTGGAGGACCTGCTGTCGCAGCAACAGAGAAGGGATCTGCACCCGGGCCTTCGCAATCTCCACCTTTGTGCGTGGAGACTAACGGGTGACAGCTGAAACTTTCCACCTTCCTCCAAGGGATGTTGATGTTATCCTGGTAGTCAGAAATCCCTTGATGAAAATGATATATGTCTGTCGGTGGTAACATTTTTTATTTTGGTGGGCCACATGCCAAATTGACCCACTTCAGTCCACAAATATTATGGTTTGCTGTTTGTTCTCACTTTGCCCGGCTAGTCCTTGCTTTATGTACAGTTAAGGGTTACATTTCGACCATTTCGGCCTTCCTGCGGTTCATAGATTAGCCCTCTCCATTTAAATCACCATTGTGAATGTTTTCTATTCAAGGACAACAACATATGTTTCCCCTTCTCCCCTTGTGACGCCGCAATGGGACCTTAATCCAGTCCTTACTTACCCAGTGTGCACTCTGTTCGATCTGCTTCACGGCTGCCCCTTACTGCTTCTTACCATCAAAACTGTGTTACTCATTGCCATTACCTCAGCATAGCAAGTGATTGAGCTTCAGGCTCTCTGTGTTAATCCACCTTACAATACCTTCTTTCAAGAAAACTGGTGCTGCGGACTCATGCATCTTTGCAGGCAAACCATCATCCTGCCAGCATTCTATGCTCCGCCTCATCTCTCTAAGAAGGAGAAGAGACTTCGTCACTTGCGCTCCAGAGAGTGCTGAACTTTTGCATTAATCGTTCCAAAGGCCACCAGGACGACGATCAGCTCTGTGTGGGGTTCTCTGCAGCAAAAAAGGCACGGCTGCACAAAAGACAACCATCTCCCCCCACTGGATCATCTTTCAGAAGGACTTCACACAAGGGCCAAAGCTGCTACCACTGCATTAGCATGCAGAGTCCTTGTCCTAGACATCGGCCATGTGATACGTGGGTGTCGCTCTGCACTATTGGGCTCAGACGCACATTACTGTTCCCACAATTTGAGATGTGCAATGACAGGGTCTTTACAGGACATGGTGTTGCACTATTGGCTGGACAGTCAGGTTCGCCAAGAGGGACATTGTGCTTGCTCAGTCCTGCAGGTCTATTTGGTTTCAGTCCTGTCACAGACCCACCACCAAATAGGTAATGCTTTGGTATCTATTCAAAAGGTGAGGACTTTGACGCTAGAAGTCTATATCTGAAGAACAAGTTACTTACCTTTGGTAATACTCTTTCTAGTACACTCTAGCTAGCAGCAGATTCCTCACTGACCCTCCTATTCTGCTCGTTCTGTGATTGGATTCTATCCATTAATAAGATCCCAAGTCCAGAATCTACCAGTTTGATAGAAAGTCTTAAAAGCAACTGACCTCAGCTTCCAGGAGTGGTGTCTATATAGGCCCTGCATGTCATTCCCGGAGCGGAACGGCATCAGTGCGGGGCCGAAAGGCACCACCTTTTAACATGCAGAGATGCTGCTGAAATGTTTCCAGATTTGGTCTGACACCTGGGGAATGTTCAAAAGGCAAAGAATATGTGCCTAGATTGAGTCTGTACCAGAATAAGTATTACTGAAGGTTCTTCTTATTACTGAAGGTTCTTGTTCTTGGACTTGTTCAGCTAGTCCAAACTAGTTAGGAGGGAGACATTTCACTGCTGTTGAATTTCATCTGTTAAGCCTCTTTGGTAGATGATTGGTTAGACTTTTTACTTTTCTTCAGTGATTTTATAAAGTGCTTTGAAGGGGATGGATAAGCAAGGGAAGAGGAGTAACAGTTAAACCATTCTGGACTAAATGCTTAAAAAAAAGAGGTATGGAAAACAGTGATGGGCGGTGTAGCACTATGTTGTGCTTCAACACCCAGAGCCGCTGAGCATGGGCCTGAAAAACAGCCACTCGGTTCAGTTTTTGACAATCAGTGGCAGGCAGGAAGAGGCCTCTGTGCAACTTCTTTTTAGCTCTTGACCAGCAGCTCTCTCATAAGCCAGGGACGGACTCCTTTACCAATCACCACTGCAAAATGTAAACATCCACAAAATGCCTTGGGCTCATCCAGAAGATGAAAGGCACTTTTTTCAAGCAATAGCTGAATTGGGCCAGACTCAAAGACCCTCGCTGTGTATTTTTTGTTGTACAGGTGACAGTTGTTTCACAGTTTTTTGTCACCCCTTTTGAAGTGAAAAGGCATAGAAAATGAGACCCAATGGTAGGTGTTTTTTTATTTTTACAAAAGTTGAGGAAAGTTGAGGCCTTGCCCCAAATTCTTTGTATCTCAGTGGTAGCAATGTGAGGCGCACCTGCTAGGTGAAATTTATATAACTAAGCAGTAAACAATTTGCAATGGTCCTCCTTAATACTGCTATGTTGGCCACGTGGACTAGACATCAATTTACAGACTATCCTGTATTTAATTGGCAGCCATTCAGGAGACTTCAAGACTGGTGTAATGTGCACAATGTTGCACCTTTAATGGAGAATAATGATTCAGAGTCCTATCAGACTCCAAGATTCTGGAGCTTACTTGTGGGAGTGGGAAGTACACTCTTGGCTTGATGCCTCTCCTAAAGAAGCCCCCCTGGACCTCCGGGTCCGAGAGGCAAGATTTATTTTTATGTGCATAAGTGCAGAGGCCGTTATGGACCATACGCTGATGTACTTGGGCAAGTCAGTCACTGACTGATCAGGGCTGGTTTGTTGGATGATAAAACCCACCCACAAAGTCAGCGTTGAACATCTCGAAGACAACACTAATCTGCTGTAGCCTTTTTGGCCAAGATGTTAAAATCTTGTATCCTGTGATCGAGTTCTTGCCCTTCAACTTACATGTTGACAATTATATAGAAATAAATAAACAAAATAGACAGTCATACTCCTTAAGGTATTCTTAAATCTCAAACAGTTTATCTGGGTATTGGGTGCTGATGGGTATCGTCTCCTGGGCACAAGATGTTGAATCAATATCTTCTTTAGATGCGTTTTCCCATCAAAGTGAAAACGCCCCCACTCTGCACTCTCTTGGTGTTTTGGAAAAATATCTAGAACCATAGCCCTTCAGTCTACCAACTCAAATTTAAAACATAGTCAACTGACCGCGTCTTATGAGTGCCGCTACTTATTAAGTTCTGGTATTTGGCTCAACAAGAAAATGATACCCTACAACTTGTAGGTATCTGTTTACAAAGGGGAACTCAAACCCACTATTCTGAGACCTAAAGTGGCTGATGACAATCCCAGAAGTAGACAATGCATGTAGAGTTAGTATAATTAAAAGAGATGCTGCATACAATACACATCCAAGACAAAAAAATCATGTCTTTAAAGTAGTACCTGGATGAGTAGTCTGTGTGTGCCTGACCAGCTTAAAATAGAACATGTAGGCCATTTAAATAAAGTAGCTTTAAGCAGTGAACCTTTTCAGTGTTAGCACCTCAACAGTCATAGATAAGGGGTATTGCTCCTAACAATACTCCGTGCCCCATTTGCTGCTAGTTGTGACTGAAGTCTCGGGATGGCTTTTGATTGCCTGGCTCTTCAAGAGGCTTCTTAATTGTCCTGTTAAAAAAGGGCAGTCAATGAAGTGCAGCTTTTCCAGTGCAATGTGAAACATAGCTGGGAGGAACATCTGGGGAGATGGGGATAAGGGCCACCAGTAACTGGAACTGGCATCTGAGGTGTGATGACTCTCTACTGGATCACCACCCACATTGATTTGTGTCACTGTCAGAAGGACAAAGAGAAGGCTAGAGGTTCTACTGCATCTATCCCACAGACGCTGATGAAAAGAGGTACCAACTGTGTACTTCCTGGAGTCTCTGGGTGACTACCCGTGCTGAGTCATGTGTGCCTTGACTCCTCTGTGTATGGAGCCTTTGGATTGTCCAAAGAGTAGGAAAATCTAGGGTGCAGTGTGTTGGTCTCTCTGAAGTCTACAAGTAAGAGGAACCTTGTCCAGTTGGCTCTCACATGGAAACCCCAGAGAATAGGTATGCGTAGCAGGATTACAAGAGCAGAGTCACTGGTTTGTACCCCTTTCAGTCTGAAGTAAGTGTCGCTTTGCTGTCATTGCACCACCCCCCTTAAAAGTGAAAGACAAAAGATTTTGATTAATAGCTTTTTAATGCTGTTGATGAACCAATGACATGTCTTTCGGGTGTTGCCACCTGACTCAGGATTCTTTTTCTCTCTAAAGGTGATATCATGGGGTCGACGTTGCAGAACCTTGGCAATCTGATTCAGATGCCATACGGCTGCGGGGAGCAGAACATGCTGACATTTGCCCCCATTATCTACGTGTTGCAGTATCTGGAGAAAACGGGGCAGCTGACGACAGCGATCAAGACCACGGCTGTGGGATACATGAGCAGCGGTAGGTGATCATATGGAGCAAGGTACTTCAGAAGCAAATTGGCTGCAGGGAAAGTTAAAGCAGTAACGATAAGGGATGGATAGATCTACTGTGGGACAGAAGTCACCAAGAGTCAATGACATTCCAAGGAAATCAAATGAATGTTTGTAAGTTGAAGGGATCACCAGACTATGATCCAGCCATCAAAACTGGTCAGGGTGAGCTGTGAGTGCTGCTTGGAACACTTTAACTATGGCCAAACTGTTCATTTGTGGCTGATTTACTGGGGCTGTTGGTGGCAGGTCATCCATAATGAGTGAAATTTTAAAATAGGTTTCTTAGTAATGTTAACATCATTGACTGTAAAAGGTTGTCAGCGTGGCTTCAAATATACTTGTGGAATATGGTATTTTCTGTCCCAAGAGTACCTCAGGATTATACGCCAATGTACATGTTGGCAATTGTCAATGTATATTTTTTATAGCAACATAGATCTATTTGCTACCTATTCCCCCGGTTAGGATAGGGATTTTTGCTTTGAAGAGATTGAGGTCCTCAGTCATCTCTGGGGATGAACAGACAATGTCTTTTTTGCAGGTGGTAACCAAGTATGTCTTGTAGCAGTGTAGGAATTGAGCTGTACACCCTGTTTGAGTTGAAGAGCAGACCTCTCTGCAGTTAGTTAGAAACTAGTTTCTGACAAAATGATAGCCTTCTCTCCTGGCGGAGAAGCGCCTTGATATGAAACCTCACAGCACTGATCTTGCATCCATCAACTACATTTCGGTTTTGTTGTTTTATTTTTTCAGGGTATCAAAGAGAACTCAACTACAAACACAAAGATGGTTCCTACAGTGCCTTTGGGGAGAGCGACGGAGATGGTAACACATGGTGAGTCTCAAGCAATAACGAACCCTGTGGAGTCACTGGCTACCTACACTGGCTACCTACACGGTTTTTAAAATAAGTGAATCCCAAATGTATTGACATTGTCTGATCAAAGAAGTAGGATTCAAGATGATGACGTAAGTCAAAATGACATCTAATGACCCTGGTCTCAATGATGGAATCACAAGTAATCATATTGCATGACATTGGATGCTGCTCATGTGAATATAAAAGGGAGCTTAAAACACAAGTGACATCATGAGAAATAAATTATATGGCACAAATGAATAACTTTGGAGCACTATAGCTAGGGGAGTAACTTGGTCATTAAGATTGGGGGGTGAACTTCAGATTTTCATGCTGGCAAATAATGTTAAAATGCATACTTGTCATATCTAGGGTGCCTGAGAGGGACTTAAGGGGCAGTGGAAAGGAAAAGGAATGCAGATTGGTAGATGTAGTAAGTGAGAGAAATGCAATATTTTGTAAAATAACCAACATTTTGAGGACTTTCAAAACAGAGATGAGACAGAATGTTCGGTTGATTTTGTCAGTGTGTACATGCAAAGATCCCAGGTGAAATCTGACAGACTCCTCACCATCCCAGACTGAAAGCACCTGTACCCAACTATTGATGAGAAAATACAATTATTAGGGGGCTGTAACACCCCAAACACGCCCCTGAAGCTACGCCCGGACTATAGCCAACCTTAACCTCACCACTCCATATTTGGGCAGCACACATCAGTTCATTGCAGTGTTGTCAGTCAGTTAATCTAACAGGTGCTGCAGGCATGTATTTTCAAGGTGCTGTCAGGGCCGGACATTTCCCTTGTGGGCTGGGGTGCTTGGAAGCTGGCTGTGAAAGCCCAGGTCGGCTACTGGATCCTCTCACACTTTCCCTAGGACCCCCGAGGATAACTGCAGCAGGCACAGGGACTTCAACAGAGAGACAGAAAGAGATGGAGGGAAGAGGAAGCGAGAGATATGAAGCATCCAGAGAGGTAGAAGAAAGAGAGGAGAGTGAGAGAATGGATGGATGAAAAGAAAGAGGTTGACTTAAAAGGCTCAATGCAGAATTTCCGTTAACACAATAGGATGACTTAGATACAGCTACAGGCTTCAGTTTTCCATAAAAATCCATAGGCTTCCACCGAAATCAGTAGGGTTGGCTAACATGAGCAACCGACTCACCTCAAAGGAGACTGTCACTGTGTTTCAATAAATACCTCCAACAAAGCAGCTGTGAGGGAGTGGCAAATAGTAAAGTAGAGAGCAAAAAATGTAACTCATGAGCTGTCACAAACAACAGTACGATTACAATACGTTAGTTCACAATTGAGGACAGAAATATCTGTGTTGCACTTCTGCGGCAATATTCATTATTAAATATCCTTTGAGTGTACTCTCCTACAGGCATACCCAGGAAGACTATTTCTGAAAAGAAGGAAACTAACAAGTGACAGAAAATTGTTAAGACATACTAAACAAGTACGAGCAAATGCAATTGATCTACCATTAATGTGCTAGAGCAGGAATATATGCCTGTGTTTTTATATGTCAGCAAGTTAAATCGAGTTGTTTTTGCCAATACTTGTTTTATATTGTAAAAATTAAGACGGTCCCCATATTGATTTTAAATGCAATAGCCATCTTTGAATTGGAAAAACAGCACAATACTGTTCCAAGATGGCCACCACGTTTATTCTAAACATTGTTTCTGGCTTGAAGAGGGATACATAAGGTGAAGGAACCACCTTGAACTGGTTCCAGTATAGCAGGTGTGAATTACAAAACATTTGTGAGATAGAAATATAAGAGAAGGACTGACACTGCCAGTCAAGATTCCAGAAGTTCTCACTGACCAGTCTAAGTGACACTCACATGCTGTCGGGACAATATTCTGAGATGCAGGGCTTGTAGTCTTGACAGCCAGCTTCCCAGACGCGAGGGGGTGTTACCTGAAGTCAACAAGATGCTAAAGAAGCTGTAGATCTGCTTGGAATAGAATCATGCCTGGCCTGCTGAGAGGAGGGTGCTGGAGGCATACTTGCATGGAGAGTCTACCTTAAAGAGATGGCCGGCTATAACTGCCGGGAGTGGGGCAGCCCAAAGGAGCCTGACTGAGTAAATCGTCCTGGTGACATCACATTCTTTTCACAGTGTTACTGCCTGGAGTTTGTGGGGGCTCACCTGTCCCAGTGTGCCACCAAAGCATCCATTAGGCCTGGGGGGTTGCCTTGGCCTCTTCTCTGGCTTGGGAGTGATCAGGAGGTTTGTTGGAGAAAGAACAGAAGGGCAGGAATGAAAGTGACCTATAATCCCAGTTACAACTGTGCCCATAATTGTGTGCCCAACACAATCGTCATGCAAATCTGGAGGAGTTGAAATTGCATCCCCTGTGTGAGAAAACCTGAGCTCTGACTGCCTCGAGGGAAAAACTTGCTGCTGCAATGCTGCTGTGCGCCTCACAGAGCCAGGGACACATGTCAAACTTTCTAGGGATTAAACCCCTTTGAACTCCTGTGGGTGGGCAGTACTCAACTTTGGGTGGTGTTTTTATGTTGGGCCTCAGAAACACCTTGACTGCAGTGCCTGCTCAACATTGGAAGAAGATCAGACATCTCCGTGAAGTTGGGGAGGGAGCGGACTGCAAACTGAATCCACCAGCAGCAGCCATACTTCGGCGTTGCTTGGTAAATGTAACTTGGGTATGGCATTGCCCTTGCGACACCATGGGGTATATTTACAATGAAATGGCACAGCACAGTGCCACAAGCAAATCTGCTGCGCCGAGCTGCGTCATTTCAAAGATGCAGGGAAGTGCCGTCTTAACAAGAATATAGCGCATCCCTGTGCTGACCCCTGTGCGAGTGCTAAAAAAGCTGCCGAGCGCCAAATCAGGCATCCTTGCGCCATGGTGCAAGGGTGTTTCCTACACATAAACAATCATTAACGGAAATTTGATCCTTCAATGAGTGCTGCAGAATGCAGTACACATAGAAAGAGCAACAAATGAAAAGAAATAAATTCTTTCTTCTCATTGCACCACTCTAACGCCTCCTTTTGAATGGCGTTAGTTTTTGGCCCTGCCTCAGATTTACACATCCTTGTAAATCTGGGGCAGTGTCAAAAAGCAATGAGTGTTGCGTGGGTACACCCACAGCAACACCCATTGCACACACCTTTGACGCAGAAAACTGCGTGAAAGGGTACGATATTTACAATGCAGAGTTAAGCCACGCAAAGTGGCTTAGCGCTGCATTGTAAATGTGGATCAGGGCATTGCGCCACCATAGCGTCGTAAAAAGTGCAGCTCCGGTGGCACAATGCCCTTGTAAATATGCTCTCATGTGTGCCGCAAGGGCAGTGCACTACCAGGATAAATGTGTCCCTTAGGGGCTTATTTACAAGCCCCTTGCACCACTGGTATTTGACTTTTTCTCCCATATAAAAGGTGATGCACCGGCAGCGCAAGGGGCTTGTATTAAGCCCCTAAGAGCCCAATTAAGAGTTTGGCAGTGGAGGAGTGGACCACCACAGCAATGGCCCACTCCCACATCATCAAACCAGTGTGCCCACTGCCCACCAGATTACGAGTTTCCTTGTGACTGGTGGGCTTTTTTTGGTGGTCCCACAGCGGTGCCTCTGAAATGAGCACTGCAATGGGAATGTCAAAAACAGTTCCTGCATGGCATGGACTGTAAAGTCCATGCCTTGCAGGAACTCGGGTTCATGCATACAGGGGGAGAACATGTTGTGCCCCTCTGTATGCATTTCCATGCAAATGGTCAACTTTGTTTCAGGACCACCATCCTTTTCATTGAGGAAAGACCTCCATGATACCGCTGGTGGTCCTGAAAATCGTAATATGCATTGCGGTGCCACAGCGGCACCCCCAGCATATTACTGTGGCCCTGATGGCCACCACCAGGGAACGGCAATTTCCTGGCAGCTGTGGTGGTGCAATGGCGGTCTGACCGTCAAAGTTGTGATATTGTATTCAGACCGCTGGTACAGCGGTGGCTGGACCACCACCTCTGCGCCGCCGTGAGTATGGCGGTTGGCCAGACTAGTAATTAGTCCCTTCGTTTATTGTACACCAAAAAACTCAAGCCTGTGGATAAGCCCTTTTAGAACTTTTATTCTGGCAACGAGCACCCTACAGTGCGAGGTGAAGGTAACACTGACTGGAGCAAGAACCGTGGAGCTGTGGAATCAGCAGGTCTAAAAGTGAAGCACTTTCCGTGGTTTATTTCTCTAGACTTATTATCAAGATGTCTGTGGCCTCCAAGATCAGTCACAAACTCATGGGTAGCAAGAGCCCTGTGGCATGCGTGAAGGTGAAGTGGCTACTAAACGTATATAAGCTCAAGCTCTCCTTCCTGCATGGGATGTGGAGGTGGGAGGCAAGATGGGGATTAACAAGCCCTTTTCAGAGTGTATGCCTGCACAGACTCCTTGGTGGACTTGTGACAGGTCACTTAAATACTTGCACTGTTGCGTAGCAACAGTGGCGTAGGGAACCCCCAAATTTAGCAGCTTAAACAGGGCTATTAGGCCTAATGTGCTGGTGTTCTGTTTGATCATTAATTGGTTGTTTATGGGCCTCTTCTTTATGCAGATAACATGCTCATAAGTAACACTGTTAGAGAATAGAATGAAAGATTACTGTGGGCCTTGGTCTGGTATACACAATGAAGGAAAAAGAGAATTAAAATAGGGGAAAACACAAAGAGAGAAAATCAGCTAAAAATAACAAAAGTTAGAAAAAAGTAAGCACAAAAGAAAAAAGAGATGTTAAGAGAAAGGGGAAATAAAGATTGGTAGGAGGAAGGAAGCATGATAGGAAGGCAGGAAACATGTAAGAAAAGAAGGAAGACGGTGTAAGGTGAAATGGAAGTTTGAAAAAAACGAATGAATGTAATGGTGAAAGGATAAATGGATGGAAGGGTGATGGAAGAGTGAAAGGATGGACAGCGAAAGAGTGAAGAAAAGAAGAATGGACATAGCGAGAAGAGTGACTTGGAGATTATTTATGGGTATAAGGATGTGTGGATGGGTGCATGGGTGGTTAGATGCTTGCGTGAAAGTACATTTGGGTGGGAATGGATGGGTGGGTGGAAAAGTGAAGGGATGGACAGATGGGTGGATGAATAGATGGAAGGTTGGGTGAATGAACAGGATGGTATGAGGGTGAAAGGTTGAAAGGAATGTATGTCAGCTGTATTGACTCAAGTGCTCTGAGTGATTAGCGATATGTTTCTAGTGGTTGGAGGGGGTATTTTTGTTTTATAGCTACCCCCTTGCAGAGTTATGTATTGACAAAATCCCCAAAACAGAGCATGCACAGTTAGCAGTGCTCTGCAGAGCCTGAGCTGTCATCATCCTAGCAAAAGTCTTGGTCCCCTAAATGAGAGGATATATGGAGGACTGGCACACCCTAGCTCAAATTCAGCCCGGATTGCTTAACTCTATTTATTTCACTCTTTTGCACTGCTACTACTGGGTTCCAGACCAGCCACTTCGCACTATGCCCCAGTGTATCATGCATGATTGCCCATCTTCACACAGACACATGGTGAAGACCCTATCTCACATGGGAATCATTTGGCAAGCTCAGAACCTTAAACTTCTACCTTACACAACAGGTGCCTAGGTAAAGTGAATTATCTGTGGTAGCCTCCTGAACCCTGCAGATTTTCAAAGATATTTGGAAATGTCACATCACCCACAACCTATCATGGCATGCTTCATCATTGGTGACCTATCCACACCAAGGAAGGTAAATTTGACTTTGGTGGACTCAACCATTCCTGGCAGCTCCTTATAAATTGTCACTGGATGAAAACAGAGATCCAAATAGGTTATACAAATATATTAGGGTATACCCTCAAGGTATTGCTTTTATTTGGTTGATACTCTATACATGATTAAAGGAAGTTTTTCTTTGGATCTTTGATAAAGGTCAAAGCTCCATCCATCCAAAATGTATTACCAACATGTTTCGGCCGAAAGAAAAATGGCAAAAATGTAACGGCCTTCTTTAGGGCTCCTATCATTCCTGCCTAGTATGCATTCATACCATGCAATACACGAGGGCATAAGGGCCTTATACCTGTGCCTAAAGGTCACTCTTGTACCCTGTTTAAGGACTGGTCATTGTTTAATAGTCATGATGGGGCACTTCCCTGTAGTCAAAAAAATTCATAGAAGATGTGTAGCAGACCTGTGTTACCCCTCAGCTGATCATTGTTGAGCTTAAAACCATGCCTTCAATTTCTGAGCAAGAACTCAGAACGCAACAGTCAACCAACAGGCACAACAATGTAATGTCCAACCTAGTGCTTATTTATATGGAAAAAAGTATTTTAAAGACACTGAAGAACTATATACTGCACAATTGGTGGAAAAAATATACAGGACTGAAAACTATGGGGCCTCCAACCGCTGGTCAGAAGCTGACCGACACAGTTGTAGTCTTTCCGACTGACTCGGTCGGGTTAAGGTCCGACCGCCCAACTACATGTCGGCGGTCGGAGCATAAACCGCTCGGTCAGTCTGGCACGTTTCCGACCGGCTCTTGAGTATTCCGGGCAGTCAGAACCACACTGTAATCCCCTATGGACGGCTTTTTTGCCGTCGGGATTACACAATGTCGGTTTCCGATAGCCTTTCCGTGCTGGCTTTTCCGACATGGAACTGCTATCAGAAGCGACTTTGGGGGCCCCTATCAGGGCCGCCTTGCATTGTGGTCTGAGGGGGCACCCATGGCGCACCCCTGTAAATCCCTGCACTGTGTGGCAGGCACCATGGGGTGCCTGCCACAGGGAGAAGGGTTTTCAAACACCCACTCATTTCCCTGTGGGAGCTTGTGTTAAGGCCGGTGTACGGTCATAACACAGGATCCCATAGAGAAAAGAGAGCATGCGACCAAACAGTGTTCGGTCGCATCGTAATCAGGCGGTCGGAACCACGGACCAGAAGTTGGTTGGTCCCGAGCACGAGAGGGTGTCCGTCGGAAGCAATTCCAACCGACATCGTAAGCAGGCCCTATGTTGCAATAGAAGTGAGGAACTACACCTCTTACTCCTGGTGTCTTTCTGTTAGCTGCCTTTCCTCTTGATACGTTTGAGATCATATATCTATAGTCCCCAACACACTAGGGCTTTTCGGCAAGTATTATACACAGGTGCAGATGACTTAATTTCCCTCACATGTTAATTGCACAACTTCATTCTCAATGCCTTTTTACCCCTTATTAGAGAAAGGTCTTAGCAATAGCGGCAGACTCCTCTGTGTGCACTCAGTCTTTAGCCCTTGCGCAGGCTATGCATTACATTTGTACCTATGGGGTTTTGTAGCATATGAGGCAGTGCATTGGAGCAACCTGGCTTCCACCCTCCCTGCTGCAGCTTCCCCCAGGTACAGGCTGCGGCAGCTGCCTCACTCAGGATCATGATCTTGGAGGTAATTGGTAGGGTGGAACTGCTCAGCAATGGTTCAGTGACACAATACCGAAACTGAAAATATTGTCCTAAAAAAAATATCGTGACAGAAATATCGATGTCAAAAATCTTATCATTCTATCTTTATAATGTAAATGACAATAATACAGGATTCAAAATATCATTATAACTCATATCTTTGTCAAAAGTATTGTTTTTTAAATATATATAATTATAAGACATTGAGGGCATGATTAGGATGTCAGTAAGCCTCTGACCGCTCGTCGGAGGGTTACTGACCGACATCCTTGGTTTGAAGTCTGACCACTGTATTTCAACGACTGCGGTCGGAGTCCAAACTGGCCGGTCAATCCAACTGGCTTTGGACGTGGTCAAGGAGCCTGTCAGCCAGTCGGAACCGCCACATAATTCCATACGCTCTGCGTTTCTGCCATCGGGATTATGATGTCAGTTTCCTGACAGACTTTCCATGTTGGGCTTTCTGACATGGAAAGCCTGTCGGAAAGCGACTTTGGGGGCCGCTTGCAGGGCCCACCTCCTTCCCCAGCCTCCGGTTGAGGGCCGGGGGGCACCTTTGGTGCCACCCTGTAAATCCTTGCACCGTGTGGCAGGCAACTTGAGGTGCCTGCCACACAGTGCAGGGATTTACAGTAACTCCCATCATTTCTCTATGGGAGCTTGTGCTGCTGCCGGTTTCCGACCGCAGCACAGGCTCCCATAGGGAAATAGGAGTTTGTGACCACACCATGTGCAGTGACATCGTAATTGCTGTTTCGGACTGCCGACCCAAGGTCGGTCAGTTCCGACACCGCAGAGATCATAATCAGGCCCATAATATATTAAAAAGTAACAGTAAAATAATACAATTTAAATATATTTAATTAATATTAAAATAAATATATCTATTTATACTTATTTACAAAAATAAAATACACATATATGCTACTATATATATATTTATTTATTTACATATATCTATTAAAAAATAATATTGAACGAATATTCTCAATGTTTTTGATAATTTCATCATTTACTTTAGATGTAATGAATATATATATATACATATATATATATGAAACTCCAAACTTTTCTTATACAAAAAGTAAACACGGACTCCCAGGAGATTTGCAGTTCTAAAGCTTGTTTAATAGACTGCACACAACACAACGCGTTTCAGCTTTCGCCTTGTTCGCGTGAACAAGGCGAAAGCTGAAACGCGTTGTGTTGTGTGCAGTCTATTAAACAAGCTTTAGAACTGCAAATCTCCTGGGAGTCCGTGTTTACTCTTTGTATAAGAAAAGTTTGGAGTTTCATAATTGGGGCTGCCGATTACCCCTACTCGGACCGCCCTATCTGACAGCCTTCTCCATTATCGGGATTGTTGGTGACATATATATATATATATATATATCCAAAACCAAAGAGTTGCCCTCTGTAAGGAAGCCACACACCAGAGGTACGTTTTCACCGCTTTTATTGAGGAAAGCTGCAGCAGGAAATCAGGACACTTCCAAGAGTCTTTAAGCGCCCGACGCGTTTCGTGCACCTCTGCACTTAATCATGGGCGAACACGGTCTTTGGCAGTGCATGACGGTTTTATACAGCACCTGATAGTCGTTGTAGGGCCCGCCTCAGTGGGAGTTCGCAGGCGCATTGCCTGCTGGCCTTCGTAGTGCTGTACTTCTTTCTCAAGTGAGCAGTATGCTCTGCCAACAATTCGACCTTCAATTCAAATCCAAGTGGGTTTGGAAAGAGTCACTGTGAGACATACTGCACTGTAGAACTTTCTTCGCGGCTCCTCTGGTCTCTTGACAGCGAAGCACCACTGGTTGCCAGCTTGAGATCGCTTCGCGACGGGGCTTCCTCTCGACCGGACCGGCCGAAAAATATCCAAAACCAAAGAGTTGCCCTCTGTAAGGAAGCCACACACCAGAGGTGAAAACGTACCTCTGGTGTGTGGCTTCCTTACAGAGGGCAACTCTGTAAGGAGATAGGCTAAAAATTTCGAGTTATAAATACAGTTACTCAAATGACGCATAAACCCGGTGTCCCTAGTATGAAACAACCATGAATCACAATAATAGCCCACTGGAGGGCTTTAAGCGTTATTCAATGAGGTTGTAACTTTATTCAAATTTTACATGAATATAAATGCCTATTGTTTAAAAAGATCGTTAGGTGGAACATACACCAAATATTTTCTGTCGTGGCAATCTGGCACAGTTATTGTTTAAAGGATTTCAACAGAGGACATTCACAGTTGTATATAAACATAGACAGGAGAAAAAGATAATGTTTATAACTTATACGCATTAACTCATGGTTGGTTTTGGGTTATTTTGACTACGAGTACCAGAATCCTTTAGGGTAAAAACATTCAATGTTGATTGACAATGTAAGAATCACATGACTTCGCATCACCTTTCTTATTGGTGGGTTTGAAGGAGCAACACTAACCGTGACCAAGCTATCAGTGGATAGCGAAACGCGTTGGTTTGTCCCTCAACTTTGAAACGAAAATAAGCTGAATAAAAGATTTTGGGGATCAAGAATACAGAGCTTTGTGAGTGCGCGCCAATTATTTCTTGGAAGAAATGTGATGGTGAATAATTCTTCAGTGTGGCTCTACTGAGGCGTCGCACCGGATTTACAGAAGCGCCAGGGGTCCAACATCACGGAGCCAAGTCAGTGCATATATATATATATATGTACTCCCATTCGATAGTCTTTCTCTCGGACCCCAATTGAGGCGCACACTGGAGGATTGTAATCTCTTTAATTTATTAGCCACGAACAAAATGAACACCCGACAGACGCGTTTCGGCTACACGCCCTTGTCAATGTCGGTAGTGTCAATGTTTAAGCTAATTTTTAAACAAACAAATAATTCATCAACATAGAAAGGGGAAGGCAGTTCATTCTTGTGTTATGGAAAGCAAGGAAGGATTAACAATGTTCAATGCTTTGACTCTTGACGGCGGCCATCTTACGATGTATTATTTAATCATACATTTCATTGCCGCCTATACATTATAGCTGCTTGTGTACACGTTTGACATCTTCCTCATTTTATATAAGTACAAATATTTACATAATGTACAAACAATTGTCTTCTTTATAAATATACAAATGAACAAATATGTACACTCTCTCACCCTGTATAGGCAAAAGGTGACATTAGTTTGGAGCAATTTTATTCTGCCCTGAATGGGCTATTTTTAACATATTGGTTAAGGGAATCTCCTACCAACATTATATTCTACTCCCACCTATCATTCTTCTCTGTATATTATAGATGGTACAATCGTTTAAAATGTCAAGTATGCCCACTAATGTTATGCTTCATTATCCTGCTTTCATTTTCTACAGATCTAAATAATTACAAATTAACAAGTTTCATTCTTCCACATACATATTTTAGCAACCCCATTTGGTATTCTCATGGAATGTGTACCCAAAGTTCTCCTCATTATTCAGGCAAGAAGGGCTTTTGGTTTGCATCTCAATTATATATTTTGATTCTAACTTCCTCAGTTTTCTTACTCTGTCCCCACCCCTCTCATCTTTGGGGATCTGATCCATGCAAAAAAACTTAAGGAGGTTCTGGTTGGATTTATGATGCTCTTGGAAGTGACGGGCCACAGTGTATGTCACATCTCGGTTCTTAATAGCACGCATGTACTTGAGAACTCTTTTTTTAGTGGGATGGATGGTGCTCCCTATATAGTTGAGTTCACATGGCCAAGACAAGCAGTATACAGCTAAATCTGTATTGCGATTCATCAGTTTGTTAATTTTTCTTTTTGTCGTTCTGCCCGGAATAGTGAATTATTTTACCTTTTTGCAATTTTTGAATGCCTTGCAGTTCATGCACGGGTAAAATCCTGTTACAACTTCCTTCCTTTTTGGATTTTTGGAAAAGTGACTCCTTACGAGTTGGTCTTTTAGGACCGGACCTCTCCTGTAGGTTATCAGGGGGTTCTTTGGCATGTGCAGTCCTATGACTAAGTCTCATTTGAGTACCTTCCAATTTCTTAGGAAGATTTGAACAATCTCAGTGGATTGGACTGAATAATCTGTTATCATCCTTACTTCATTCTTGTTCTTTTGTTCTTTCTCTGAAGTTTCCCTATCTCCCAATTCTGTCTTACCAGATTTTCTGCTTTTCTTGCTGCCCCTTTTAGCACTCTTTCTTTGTATCCCCTCTCCCTGAGTCGGTTAAATGATTCATCTTTGGATTTAAGGAATTCCTTGTCTGTTGTGCAATTTCTTTTAATTCTCACAAGTTCTCCATAAGAGACCCCCTTGATTATGCTATCGGGATGGAAACTTCCAGCATGCAATGTACTGTTTCCAGCTGTTGGCTTCCGATATAATGTTGTCTGTATGTTGT
Source organism: Triturus cristatus (assembly GCF_964204655.1). Lineage (NCBI taxonomy): Eukaryota > Metazoa > Chordata > Amphibia > Caudata > Salamandridae > Triturus > Triturus cristatus. The sequence goes on from NC_140590.1 coordinate 1,700,481,787, forward strand.
TATCTTCTATGTAGACAAGTAGGTCTAGATAGGGTACTTGTGTTTTGCTGATGCATTCAGTGAAAGTCAGATTGCAATCATTGTTATTGAGGGACCGCTACATAGATTTCCACCTCTTCTCGTGTCCCTTTCCAAATAATGAAGAGGTCTTCTATGTAGCGAGCCCACAACACAATTTTGTCTAACCACTGCTCGTTGTTCCCTGCCCTGGCCACGTGCTTCTCCCACCAGCCCACGAATAAATTTGCGTAACTGGGAGCGAAGCACGTGCCCATAGCAGTTCCCTGCTCCTGATGGTACAATTCCCCTGCGAAGAGAAAAATTTTATTCTTCAAACAGAAAGATGTCAATTCCATGATCATTAAATTGTGCTCATAAAATTTTGCATTCCTTTTTTTCAAAAAGAACTCTATTGCTCGCAAACCCTTGTCATGTATGCTTGTATAAAGACTTGTCACGTCTAAAGTTACAAGCAGCATGTCCGATTCCCATTGAATGTCTGAGATGATACGCAAAAAGTCCTTCGTATCTTTTATGTAGGAGCTCAGGTCTCTAACTAGTGGGTTCAAAAAACAATCTATGTGTATATAGAAGCATTCTCCAACAGGCTATTTAGTGAGGACACAATTGGTCTGCCTGGTGGATTTTTGTTGCATTTATGCACTTTTCGTAGGTGATAGAATGTAGTGATTTCTGGTGCTTCACAATGAATAAATCTGAAGTCCACATCTGTCAGTATTCCTTTATCACGCCATTTCACTAGAATTTCATAAAATCCACTTATGCTATCTTCATATGTAGATCAGGTGACTATCTTGCAACATTCTTTCTCTTCCAGGGGATCCTCATCAATAGTCATAAGCACTGAATATTCCCGCCCATGTGCGGGGACCCCGGAAATAATAAAATCATATATATAAAAAACATACATATATACAGCTCTGTATATGTATAAACATATATTATTTTTTCCCCAAGCAAATGCAGCCCCTAAAAAAGAAGGCTAGGCAATGTATAAATACACATCCAATAATACATATAGGTATAATAAAACACCTAAATCTCTTTTTTTTTTTTTTAATGAGGTAAACACTCATGAGAAAGCAAAAAAAGAGAAAACTGTGGGAAACACATATCCACAACACATTGCTAGCCTGCAGGCTGCATTGCAATACAATACCATAGAGACTGAAAAGCCCTGTATAGGTAAAAACTGGCACCGTGCCTTTAAGGCAGCCCTGGCTTCCATATCCCATCATGCCTCAGGGGTGACAGTTAGGTCAGTTGTTCTTTCCGGCTCCTTCAGTCAGGACCCTGGAATTCAGCTCTCTTTTTTTTGACTTTTTAGTCAAGAATTATTTGCATTATAGCAATTTTTTGGACTTCCTCTTATTAATATCTGAGAAGAAGTCAGTATCCTGTATTTTTCTGACTATTTTTCTGCTATTTTTGTCAGAAATATGCCTTCTTTATTTATTCCATGTCCATCTTGTGGAAAAAAGAAGGCCTCTTCAGACACACATGACGTGTGTATTGTCTGCCTGCCGGATTCTCACTCTCCAGCAACATGTCATCATTGTAAAGACCTTTCTAAAAGGACTTTAAAGGAGAGAGAGAGGATTAGACTCTACGGCTTGTCAGAACGGTCGACGTCGAGGCAGCTGGTCCCTGTTTGCTCCCCATCGGCGTCGGGCTCGGCGTCGAAGACTCCAGCGGCGGGATCGTCGCTGAGAGGTGAGGAGTCCAGGGGTAGTCATGCTGCAAAAAGAAAATCGTCGTCGACTTTAGAAACAGCGGCGAAGCGGATGCGTTCGTCGTCGACGACTTCGACGTCTAAGAGATCGGCGTCGAAGGATCGGCGTCACAGGTCGACGTCTAAAAGGCATCTTTCGACGTCAAGGGAAGATCGACCGACGTCGAAACAGAGACATCGCTCGACGTCGAAGGAAGGACATCATTCGGCGTCGAGAACTGCGAGACAGTCGACGTCGCAAGAGGTTCGTAGGCGTTCGACTCCGAAGTCTACGTCGACGTCGAGACCAAGATCATCGTCAAGACCAAGTTCGCCGTCGAGGAAAGATCGATCGTCAGCGAAGAGAATGGCGACGTCGAGGCATTCGTCGTCGGAGCATTCGACGTCGAGGCAGGCGTCTCCGTCAAGACCGACGTCGAGGCAGGAGCCTTCGTCGGAGTCGACGTCGAGGCAGGTGCCTCCGTCGGAGTCAACGTCGAGGCAGGTGCCTCCGTCCTTGCAGGTCTCCAAGGCTTTGGAGAAGTCCATAACGTCGAGGCGAGATTCCCCGTCGGGGTCTAGACCTCCGTTCAGACCAAGTCCTCCGTCGACGACGAGGTTCTCGACGTCGAGGCAAGAAAAATCTCCATTGCTCCTCGAGGAGTCAAGTCCCAGGTCTCCGGTGATGGACCTATCGCCGTCGAGGCGGTCCTCTGCAGAGGGTACTCAGGAGGTGTCGCATGTTCGCCTTACGATCCGGCCAGTTTCAAGGCGCAAATCCCCTCATAGACTGGTATATACAACTGAATCACCACGTCTTATATCTCTCTCGCCATCAGGATCGGAGGGCTCGAGTTCAAAGTACGAGTCACCGGAAATTGTGAATCAATCTCCAGTGCCTGCAAGAGAAATTAGTCCGCTGGAAGAGGGACATGCTGTACCTCAAAGTCCCGCAAGAGAGATACCTCAGGACTTGGCTATGTCTCACGCAGTCAAGGCCTCACTAACAAGGTTAAGAGACATGGACTTCCCAGCGAGACCGGTCAGATCACGTTCTCGGGGAAGAGATTCTCGACGTCGCTCTCGAACACCAAGGAGGCGATCCAGATCCTCCTCCCACAGGAGAGAGTCGACCAGATCGGAGAGAAGGCGCCGTAGGACCCCTTCTTCCTCCCCATCAACTAGATCATCCAGAAGGGATTATTCGCTGACACTCTCGGAGACACCACCCTCCAGGGTATCTCCGGTGGATGATATCTCTACTTTTCAGGAAGTATTGTGTAGAGGAGCTACAAAATTAAATATCCCTATGCCGGTTCAGGAGATCACCTCCTCCATAATCTTTGAAACTCTTCATGAACGAGCAGTGTCACGTCCACTGTTGCCGTTAGTCCCTGGTTTGCTGCAACCAGTAATGGATATTTTTCTCACGCCAGCGACCACCAAATCTGCACCGGCGCGGATTCTGAAGAAGTACCGTCCTGCCCCGGAAGATCCTCTGTTCCTAAGATCAGATCCTCCACCGGACTCTGTCATCACTGCTGCTGCTAGAAAGACGCATGCAGTAGCGGGGTCTTCAACGGTGCCCCCAGATAAAGACAGTAAGACGCAAGACTCTTGGGGGAGGAGAGTTTGCGGTTCGGCATCTTCTAGCCTAAAGGTGGCCAGCGCCTCAGCGCTTCTGGGGCGCTATGATAGATCTTTATGGGACTCTCTCCAGAGGTTCATTGAAAAAGTTCCATCAGAGGATAGACGGGACTTTGAAGAAATTTTGCACGAGGGGAGTCTGGTTTCTAACCAGGTCATAAGTGCAGCGGCAGATGGGGCAACACTAGCAGCACATTCATATACCCATGGAATCACAGCCAGAAGATCATCTTGGCTCAGATTGACGGCCTTGAAGCCGGAAGCGCAGGCGAGAATTCTAAATCTGCCTTTTTCGGGCAATTCACTTTTTGGGTCTCATGCGGACGAAGAGATGGCCCGTATGAAAGCAGAACTGGAGACCATGAAAGCCGTGGGGCTTGAAAAGAGGAAAGAGTTTCGACGCCGCAGGGGAAATGACAGGCGTAGCTACCAACAGAGGATTCAAACCCCTCAGTGGCAGAAGAACCAGGACCAGCAAGGTCAAAAGAAGCAGCAGTACCAGTCCCGCAGACCATCCAGGGGACGCGGTAACAACAGGCAGTCAAACGCTGGAAACAAGGCCCCAGGGAAGCAATGAGGAACCGCTTCCTCCGATGCTGTCCACCGCTCCGGTGGGAGGAAGTGTTGTGCATCATCTTCCAGAGTGACAATCCATCACAAAGGACAAGTGGGTTCTCAATATACTGCGGCATGGGTACTCGCTTCGTTTCCGAAGCCACCCTCCATCGATTCCTCCTGTTCATTCGGCCCAGCATCTAACGCAACTCAGGGAAGAGGTGGCGTCTCTTCTGCTCAAATCTGCAATAGAAAAAGTGCCCAAAAACCAAAGAGGAAAGGGAGTTTACTCCAGATACTTTCTGATTCAAAAAAGGAGTGCGAAGGTAGAGTTCAGACCCATTTTGGATCTACGGATACTGAACAAACACATAAGGAAGGAAAAATTTTGCATGCTGGCGCTCCACCAAATATATCCTCATCTCCGGTTGGGCGATTGGATGTGTTCGCTGGACCTTCAGGACGCATATTTCCATATTCCCATCCAACGGAATCATCGGAAATTTCTCAGGTTTGCGGTGGGGAACTCTCACTATCAGTTCAAAGTTCTTCCATTTGGCCTGAAGTCAGCCCCTCGAGTATTCACAAAATGCGTGGCAGTAGTAGCGGCTGCTCTGAGGCGGGCAGGAGTCTTCGTCTACCCCTACCTAGACGACTGGCTAATAAAGGGACCATCGCCTCAGAGTGTTCGATCGCAGCTGTCGCTTTGCCTGAACTTATGTCGCAAGTTGGGTCTCAGAGTGAATGCCAAAAAGTCCAATTTTTCACCAACACAGAGGATCCACTACCTGGGTGCAACTATAGACTCCGTAGTAGGAAAAGTGTTTCCTTCGGAGGAAAGACAGTCATCCATTATCCTCAACGGCAGGCAGATTCTATCCAACAATCTGTCGTCGACAAGACAAATCTCATCTCTGCTGGGGGCCATGGCATCCTGCATTTTCCTAGTGCCCAATGCCAGGCTAAGGATGCGTCCTCTACAGCAAAATCTCGAGGACAAATGGGATCAAAGGAACTCCCTGTGGGAAGAAAAAGTTTGCCTTTCCTCAGCGGCCAGGCAGTCAGTCAAGTGGTGGCTGAAGCCACTGAATCTACAAGTGGGGATCCCCTTCCATCAAGAGCCCCCAACTCAGACCTTAATCACCGACGCATCCCTTCAAGGCTGGGGTGCGCATTTCGGGTCTCTGCAAACTCAGGGACGGTGGTCCAGCAGCGAGCAGTTGTACCACATCAACATGCTGGAGCTCAGGGCAGTCCACCTAGCCCTCAAAGCGTTCCTGCCTGCGATCACGACGAGTACCATTCTAGTACAGACGGACAATACCACCACAATGTACTACCTGAACAAACAGGGGGGTACTCGATCCAGGACGCTCTCGCTGGAAGCTCAGTCCCTGTGGCACTGGATCCTAGCAAGGAACATCTCATTGAAAGCGGTGCACCTACCAGGAGAACTCAACGTGCAAGCGGACTTACTCAGTCGTCATTTTCAAGAACCAGAAGACTGGGTAATAAACGACAAGGTGTTAGAAGACATCTTCGGGGAATCGGGGCGTCCGCAAGTGGACCTCTTCGCGGACGAGCACAACACAAAATGCCGAGGCTTCGCCTCAAGATACCATCGACCAGGATCCCTAGGGAATGCCCTTTTGATCAATTGGTCAATGACATTTGTGTACGCTTTTCTGCCTCTCCCACTAATCCCCAAGGTGGTGACCAAGCTGCAGAATTCATCTGCCAAGATGATCCTCATAGCACCGGACTGGCCGAGGCAGTGGTGGTACACGGATCTCCTGCACATGTCGATCCGCCCCCACAAACGGCTGCCGTGCAGGCCGGACTTGTTATCCAAGATGCAGGGGAAGATTTACCATCCCAGCCTTCCCTCGCTGAGCTTAACAGCATGGCTCCTGAAGTCCTACAGTATGGACATCTGAACCTCCCTCAAGAGTGTATGTCCATACTTAAGGAAGCCAGGAGGCCTTCGACAAGACATTCCTACTTTTGTAAGTGGAAAAGATTTTACATTTGGTGTGCTCAGCATCATTATGATCCAACAAAATGCCAGGAGGATGTAATTTTGCCCTATCTTCTTCATTTAGCGAGGGCAGGGTTGAAATTTTCATCCATAAAGGTTCACCTAGCAGCCATAACAGCATACAGGCGTTCGCCTTCGCAGCAGTCATTTTTTAAGTTGCAGGTGGTGAAGGATTTCTTGCAAGGTCTCAAGAAAGTCTATCCCCCTGTTAGACCTCCCTCTCCTTCCTGGGAGCTAAACCTGGTTCTGTCAAGGCTCATGGGTTCTCCCTTTGAGCCTATTCATAAGGCTAGCTTACAGCACCTCACATGGAAGACAGCCTTTTTAATAGCCATCACTTCAGCACGGAGGGTCAGTGAGATACAGGCCCTCTGTTCTAAAGAACCCTACACTACGTTTCATCTCAATAGGGTAGTGATGAGGACTCATCCTTCATTCCTGCCTAAGGTGGTATCGGACTTTCATGTAAACCAAGCCATCTCCTTGCCAACCTTTTTTCCCAACCCCTCCTCTCCGGCAGAGAGGGCGTTGCATTCTTTAGATGTCAAAAGGGTCCTAAAATTCTATCTAGATAGGACCAAGAATGTCAGGAAATCTGATCAACTGTTTGTGAACTACGGGGTTGTCCGTATGGGCTTTGCTGCTTCCAAACGTTCCATTGCTAGGTGGATTGTTTCAAGTATTACATTGGCCTACCAACTGGCTCAGAAACCATTGGGGGCGCGCCCTAGAGCGCATTCAACAAGAGGAAAAGCGGCTACCGCTGCTTTTCTCAATAATGTCCCATTCTCCGAGATCTGCAAGGCAGCCACTTGGAGATCTGTCCACACCTTTACCAGACACTATTGTCTGGATTCGGACACCAGAGCAGACACTCAAGTAGGACAAGCCTCCTTGAGGAATCTGTTCCATACATAATCATTTTCATGATTTTCTTTCTCCATGTGTGGTACAATCTTTTTTCATTTGCCTGCAGGTGGAAGGTGAGCTTGCTACTCTATTCAGTGCTTATGACTATTGATGAGGATCCCCTGGAAGAGAAGGGTAAGTTACTTACCTGTAATCCTAGTTCTCTTCCAGGGGTATCCTCATCAAAGTCATAAGCAACCCACCCACCTCCCCAGGCAAATGAGAAGAAGTGTATTATTCATTATGGAAAGGATATATCTTTGTGTTTAGGACTACGGTCCCGCAAAGAACAACTGACCTAACTGTCACCCCTGAGGCATGATGGGATATGGAAGCCAGGGCTGCCTTAAAGGCACGGTGCCAGTTTTTACCTATACAGGGCTTTTCAGTCTCTATGGTATTGTATTGCAATGCAGCCTGCAGGCTAGCAATGTGTTGTGGATATGTGTTTCCCACAGTTTTCTCTTTTTTTGCTTTCTCATGAGTGTTTACCTCATTAAAAAAAAAAAAAAAAAAGAGATTTAGGTGTTTTATTATACCTATATGTATTATTGGATGTGTATTTATACATTGCCTAGCCTTCTTTTTTAGGGGCTGCATTTGCTTGGGGAAAAAATAATATATGTTTATACATATACAGAGCTGTATATATGTATGTTTTTTACATTTATGATTTTATTATTTCCGGGGTCCCCGCACATGGGCGGGAATATTCAGTGCTTATGACTTTGATGAGGATACCCCTGGAAGAGAACTAGGATTACAGGTAAGTAACTTACCCTTATCGGATAGTTGTCTCCACGCTTCTCTTTGATATTGTTTTTTTGTCAATTTTTTTTTTATATATTATATATATAATTATATATATATATATATATATATATATATATATATATATATATATATATATATATATATATATATATCAACAAAGATTGGAGTCCCAAACGCGCTCTCGGAGTCAAGAAATCACCAGGGAAACGGGAGGTCACTTAGACACAGGTAGGTTTATTAACGTCATAAACCTGCTGCAACGCGTTTCACCCGCGAACGGGCTTGTTCACACAGCGTGTTCAAAACAAATGCCACATTACATACTGATTCGTATAGACATAGTTGTCATAGAGAGAGGACTTCGTGACTCCCACTCAAAGGTACATGTATCAACAAATTGAGTTACACACAGCGCCATTTTGCACTCTGTTAGTACTGCTGGTCAGTATTGTTAAATAAACATTGAATGCATTTCAGTCTTAGCAATTCGTAATTATACACAGTGAAAACCGATACTCTAAATAGTAATACAATAGTGTAGCAAGGTAAAGCGATAAAGTAAGAATGACACAAAACCTTAAATTCATGGTCAAAATCGCGTAATAATTCGTGAATTTAAGTGTTAAGTTGTCCTCCGCTATGTGTCATTGCCCGCGTGGGATCTATTGTGGCACCTTGGAATCAAGCAAAGTTACTTTTACTTTGTACAAATAAAAACTTTATACAGCCTCGTGTTCAATACACAATCTATTGTAGTCGCCTAATAGTGGCAAGAGACTGCCTATTGTAAAAACGCTTTACCGCCCCTTACACACGCATGTCCATGGGATGTGTAAGATAATACTAGGGGGCGCTGACCCAACAATGCAAATAAGACGATGTAAGAATAATAACATGTAAAACCAAAGGAGTGTAATGTTCGCCCAATAGTGGCACAACACAGAATCTATCTATTCAGTCATATATGTAAAATGTGTAAAGATGTCTAGGTGTATGCAAATAGTGCAACCAACAGTGTCCATCCAAAGGGATTACCTTGTGGTGACGGGGATCAAGACACCTAACTCACGTCTCTCAGATAGATGTGGTCTCAAAGTAGGTAAGTGGCAAGTTGAGTTGCCCTGTTAAATTCCTTAAACACCATCAGTGTAGGCCACAATCAAATAATATAGAAAAACTGAATCATATTAGAGAGGGAGAAAAGAGTGCATCTTGGTTTACTAAATGACATGAGGTCAAATAAGAGGTTAGAGCACTAACATATCTGATTAGTACATATAAGATTCAATTCATTGTTAAATACTCGGAACCTCAACTTAAAGTCAAGTGCTTGATGGTTGTCAAAAAGGCCCAATGCCCGGAAGTAAAAGCGAAGAAAAGGGTAGGGACCCCCTTGGATCCTCTAGGCAACAGTCCCTTCCTTTCCTCCTGCAGACAGAAGAACAAGACAAAAGAGAGAAAAGAAGCACAATGAGAGAAAGCAGACGGAAAGTCATTGGTCATTAAAAACACATGGTTAAGTTCAAAAACAAGTTCAACTGGGAGAAACATGTCAACACATTGCATATTCTGTTCCTCTGGAATAATCTATGTTGCTAACCAAAACGAGAACATTCTAGTTAAGCCTCATGGTTATGGTCATGTAAAAAAGTTAATTAAAACACATGGAGAAACACATGGTAAAAAACGTATAGGGAGCTTTTAGGAAAAGAAGAGGGAATTGCAATACTTTCTGCATGACATTCAATCAGATTGTAAGTGAATTGCCATCTCTTCATCCATATTGTGTCCATTTGGAAATCTGGTACACATCCCAATGATGTGTCTTGATTCCCTTTGCCTAAGACGTAGGGTGCGGTCCCCGCCTCGTTTGTTCGGTAAGATTTGTTCTATCCCATAATAGGATAGTTTTTTGCAATCTGAGAAATGGAAACTTTCGAAGTGTCGAGCGATCGGATATTGTTTGTCTTTGTTCGTAATCGCTCTCATATGTTCCAGAATACGTTTTTTCGCCATGTGTGTTGTACTTCCCACGTACCTTAACTTACATGGACATTCTAGTACATAGATTACAAAGGTAGTATTGCGCGTTAGAAATTGGTTAATGCTGATCATAGTATTAGTACTGGTGTTCCAGAATTCCTTCACCATGCGACTATTGGCACAGGCCTTACAGTGTCCGCATGGGAAGAAGCCTTGAATGTTGATGCCTCTCGGGACAGTACTGGATATTAGGTCACTATGGATCAGCAGGTCTCTAAAAGTGCGGCCCCTCCTATAGGTGATTTTCGGTCTGTCTGGTATACTGTTACCTATTATGGGGTCATTTTTTAGAAGCTTCCAATTTTGTGTCAGAATCTTTTTTATAGGTTCAGAGTTCCCATTGAATGTTAGAATCATACATGCAGAGTTAGATTCATCATCGTTATCTGAGTGTTCTCTCAATTTGTCTTTTAAGAGAGTGTTTCTCTCAACATTGGATATTATATCCATTGCCCTTTTGAGTACCCACTGCGGGTAGCCTCTTTCTCTGAATCTTTTCACCATTGTTTTTTCTTCATTCTGGTAGTCGGTCAGATTACTGCAATTTCTTTTAGCTCTGAGAAGTTCTCCGTACGGAATGCTCCATTTCAAATTATCTGGGTGGCTACTCATGGCATGGAGCAGTGTGTTGCCTGCCGTACTTTTGCGGTAGAGGATCGTTTGTAACTTGTTCTCCACAACTCTTACTTCGGTGTCTAGATAATTGACTTGCTTGTGACTGATGGTACTTGTAAACGTCAGATGTTTGTCATTCTGGTTCAGAGATTGAATGAAGAGACTCAATTCATCCTCTTCACCCTGCCAAATGAAAAAAATATCATCTATATACCTTAACCAAAGAGCAACCTTGGCTAAAGTATCGCAGAAGATAGGGCTCTTGTGAAGGTCCTCCTCCCATGCTCCCATGAAGAGGTTCGCAAAACTAGGGGCAAAGCATGTACCCATTGCCGTCCCTAGAGTCTGCTTGTACATCTCGTTGTTGAACATAAAAAAGTTATTGCATAGGCAAAACTTGATCATGTCAAGAATCATGGCTGAGTGACTTAAAAAACGTATATTCCTCCGTTTGAGAAACCTGGCGCATGCCTCAAGGCCTTGTTCATGGTCAATCACTGTATATAAGGAATTGACATCCAAAGTGACCAGGATGTAGTTACGCTTCCATTCGAATTTCTCTATTTTGCCTAAGAAATCTTTGGTGTCTCTAACAAATGAGGGTAATGCGTGAACGAAATCTCTCAGGAAATGATCTACGTAACGGGAAACGTTTTCTGATACACAGCCTCTCGATGAAATGATAGGTCTCCCTGGCGGATTATCCCTATTCTTGTGTATTTTCGGGAGTAGGTACATGACTGGCAGTATAGGATGGTCTTTTTTAAGGAAACAATATTCCTCCCACTCAATCAATCCTTGATCTTTCCATTCAGATAATTTCTCCCAGATGTCATTGATACTTTCATTGTACTCAGCCCTGCTGGTCGGGGTATATGTGGTACTGTCGCTGAGTTGTCTTAAAGCTTCTGCGATGTACATGGTTTTAGTTAGAATTACGATATTGCCCCCCTTGTCTGCGGGTCTTATGACAATGTTGTCATCTTTCGCCAAGTCCTCCATTGCTCTTTTTTGGGAATATGACAAATTATAACTAAAATTTCGTAATTTCTTGGGCCAATTCTTTTGCCTAAACTTGAGAAGATCACTGCCTACAACCTCCTGAAAAGTGTCAATATTATCATGGTTCATTTTGGGTAAAAATACAGATTTGGGCTTAAATTGGCTACACGCTGCTTTGTCATGTTTAATTTCTAGCTCCTCCAGTATGGGTAACGAGTCTGCACTCATTTCTGAGCCATCTGGGTTGTTCTGTAATTCATGAATCGTTACCATAGCATCTATGTCACCAATTGAGAGATTGGATTCTTGTGAGGGTCTTTCTGGTTGATGGAAGTCACGGTTTTTAACTGGCTTGAGTTTATGCCACTTCTGTAATTTCAACTTCCTGCAGAATTTAAAGATATCAATCCTACTATTTACATAACTCATAGGGGCAGCTGGACTAAATGATAACCCCAGACAAAGAGTTTTCTTATCTCTACTGCTAAGGACTTTAGGAGTTAAATTGACGATAGTTTGATTTACCATTTTTTCTTCCATCAATAGTTCTTCTTGGAGCGAGTTTGCATTTTTCCCATGTGCTCCGCTGCGTCTCTCATGTTTCTTCTCCCTGTTCCTCTTCCTCCTCTTCCTCTTGTATTCCTTCCTCTTCCCCTTCCTCTTTCCCTCGGTGCAGGGGAATCGTCTCTCTGATCTGGTCTGGACATTGATCTCGTGTCTTGTCTGCTCCTCTTCAAGAGACGGTACTCGTCTAAAAAAGTCGATTTTGGACGTGTTGCATTGTCTCCCGTGTCTTGCAGACTTTCGGTAGAGGAGGTGGTGGCTGACAAATCTGTGTTTGTATCACTGGTGTCGGTTATGATATTGATATGTTGATTGTAGGATTCAGTCGGTTTGGTAGCAGGTTGCTTCCCACTGTTTTCATACAAGTAATCATATTTTTTGCTATAGGTCAAAATCCTGCCTGTTTCATAGTCGCCGCAGTCACGGTGCAATTTCCTTTGTTTTCTCCTTTTAATATCCTCTTCAAGAGACTTTAGGCGTTTACGCATCTCTTCCAAGAAAGTCTTGATTCATTCTTGTTCTTTGTGTTGATTCAAACTCTCTCTCATCGCTTCAATCTCTCTCTTGATGTTGTCTCTGTCTGACCAGGCATATTTAACCAAGATGGCCAGCATATTTTTAGAGCTACTAGCTGAGTTAGCGGACCATTCTTCCAGCATCTGTGGATCTGGAGACTCGTATGATGGCGTTATGTGAATTCTGAGGCCGCGCGGTACCATTGACTTTTCTATATAGTCTTGCAGTGACGTGGCCTCCCACCACTTGGACATCTCCTGCTTGTGTAGTTTCTCAAATTTGGACAGTGTGTCCATAATTGTTTTCTCCGAGGCCGTTATTGTTGGTATAGGACGGCCTTTGCCAGGTGCTCTGGCAAACAGAGTTGCTGCCGCCTCTCTTCTCTCTCTCTCATCATCCATGTTAAAGGTTCTCGGGAAAGATTTCCCTGTCTTTGTGACCCCGTAACCCTGGTAAAGAGTACTCCCCCTTTATTAATAAAGGGTTCCCCTTGCTACTCGAAATCCGGCACTTGAGGAATCACTGTTGCAATATTCTCTACGTGCCTGGAAAAGCGTTACGGAATTTTACCGCACCCTTACACGAAATAGGTAAGTATAAATGTTCTTACCTGCACGGTATCGTCCTGTGTGCAATATTCTTGAAATCTGGGTGCAATAGTAATCCGATCTGCAAAGTAGCGGCGAACTTCTCTGATTCAATTAGTCCACGAAGTTACTCTCTCTATGACAACTATGTCTATACGAATCAGTATGTAATGTGGCATTTGTTTTGAACACGCTGTGTGAACAAGCCCGTTCGCGGGTGAAACGCGTTGCAGCAGGTTTATGACGTTAATAAACCTACCTGTGTCTAAGTGACCTCCCGTTTCCCTGGTGATTTCTTGACTCCGAGAGCGCGTTTGGGACTCCAATCTTTGTTGATAAAATTGCCGGTTGTCTCCGCCGGTCCGCGCCACCCCTCCCAAAAGGGGCTTGAACTTCAGAAGGAGTAACTTCGTGGACTAATATATATATATATATATATATATATATATTACCTACTGGCGGTCGCCAGTAGGTAGTTATAGTTAGGACCACGTTTCCATAGGAAATCCGCAACATTCTATTTTGAATAACTTTGGCGCCGGTTGACGAATCCTTGCGAATTTTTCAAAATAGGTGGGGCGCTACGCTCCGCTCCTACCCTGAAAGTCTCGGGGGGATTCGTCAAGCGGGGGCTGAGATAAAAGGGGGGTCCCAAAACGCGTTTTTCCCATGCATTTTTCCATAGGACCTTTAGACACAGCTACAGCCCGAACGGCTGAACAGAATTACTTGAAATTTGGCAGAGAGGTAGTCCTCAGGTCAAGGAAGTGCCTTTTGTAGGTTTGGTGTAAATCTGTTCAGTAGATCCTGAGAAAATAGCATTTAAAAGCATATATATATGTGGGCGGAGCCTAACCACACATCTCATCCTGAGATCTGATTGGCTGTCAGCACTTCATCCAAGAAGTGTTGGCAGCCATCTTGGGACCAATATACATGATAGCACCTCATTAAAAAGCATTGCAGTTAATAGAAGGTTTTAAGACTTTAGTTACATTATAAATCATTTGTTGATGGTACCATACCCATTTTAGGAATTGTGGTATGTTCTAAGGTGATTTCACCATGTGAAAAAGCCTTCTGCTGGGATATCATGATTGAGAGAAAAATATTTTCTCATGCTTTTACCACAGAGGTTTGGAAGGTGATCTATAGGCTAAACTGAGAGCTTATTTTCTGTAAATTCACATTATCTTTCTCAGTCATGTGAGAATGGAGTCTGACATTCTCAGTAAAACATGTACATCCAACAAGGGCAGAGACTGTCAGTTGATTCCTTTGTGTTCTACTGCAGCTTCCCAGAGTGTTCCAAAGAACTACTAGAGCGCTAACAGTCCTACTTATGATAAACGTATGGCACACCTGAAGCCATCTTGCTTGGATTAAAGTGGTAACTCTTAAAACATTTAATTTAAAAAGGAACAAAATGAGGGGGTTCATTTTTCAATAAAAAGTATGATTAGTGCTGGCAGAAAGAAAAATTAGGGCACATTTTGAGTGACTTCTCAAATCCTCTTCTATTTCATTAAAAAATTCTGACATGCAGACTGAAACATGCACTTTCAATACCAGCAGCAGTTTTCCCTGGTGAGCAGTAGCTTTACTACAGTGATCTAATGAGCAAAAAGAGTGCTAACATTCTGAATTTATGGCAAATGTGTGACACATCTGAATGCCTTCTTGATGGAATCAAAGTAAAAAACTGAAAGTATTTCCTACTGAGGAGACTGCAGTAAATGAGGAAATTAGGAAACTTCATAACAAATAAGTCTCCCAAGATGGCCACCAGAGACAAAAGAGCCCAAATGTAGCCCAAATATCACCCAGATGTAGCCCAAGTATAGCCCAATGACAGAATGTCCCAGAATGTTCTTAAAAACAACTAGAGCGCTTACTGTCTTCATTATGACAAAAGTATGGCACACCTGAAGCCATCTTGATTGGAATAAACTGGTAACACTTAAAACATTTAATTTAAAAAGGAACACAACGAGGAGGTTCATTTTGCCATAGAAATTATGATTAATGCTGAAGAAAGAAAATGAGGGCACATTTTGAGTGACTTCTCAAATCCTCTTCTATTTCATTAAAAAAATTCTGACATGCAGACTGAAACATGCACTTTTAATACCAGGAGCAGACTTCCATGGTGCAGTAGTTTTACTACAATGATCTAATGAGCAACTAGAGTGCTAACATTCAGAATTTATGGCAAATGTGTGACATATCTGAATACCTTCATGATGGAATCAAAGTAAAAAACTGAAAGCATTTCCTACTGAGGAGACTGCAGTACATGAGGAAATTAGGAAACTTCATAACAAATAAATCTCCCAAGATGGCCACCGGAGACAAAAGAGCCCAAATGTAGCCCAAAATCACCCAGATGTAGCCCAAATATAGCCCAATGACAGAAGTGTGCAAAACACTTATTATTTTGTGTTTTTGCAGTGTTATATAGTGCAGACTTGTCAGGTATTGGAGTGCTTTACATGAGCATTGGTTACATCACACAAGAACACATTCATTTTGGTTGTAGACATGTGGAGACTAAGTGATTTGACCAGAATCACAGAATGTCGAGCTGAAGCAGAAACTTCAACCTGGTTCCCCAGTTGCAAAGTCTGCAGTTCTGGAAGTAACACCACATCATCTCCCCTAAGTGCAACATTTAATCAAGTGGTCAACTGGATAAAAAAACATAAAGATAACAAATAATTTAAAAGTGCTTTGTCGCTATTTGAAAACTCAGAAAATATGTCCTTATTTTAGCCTTTTAGAGCACTAACCATAATTTTGATGCCAATAAGACCCTCTCATATATGTAATTTCTAAAGGAAATGCTCTAGGTATTACAGTTTTGATTACATCAAGATGATGTCAGGCGTTCCACACTTTTGTAATAAATATAGAATGTTAGCAATCTAGTTGTTCATTAGGATACTGTTGAGAGGCAGAGGCCAGGGGCACGGACTCTGAAAATTGAAGGCAGGTAGGAGGGTGCAAAGGCAACAATGTAACCACACTGAGCAGGCAGGAAGGGCCGTGGACGCACAACAGACTATGGAGGGCAGTGGAAAGGGGGGCAGGGGCAACAAACCAACAATACAGGACTTGCAAGAGAGGCTGTTGGAGGCAAGATCTATTACGGGTCAAGGAAGCTAGGGGCGGTCCCCAGATCCCCGGGAGCCACCACAGAACTGAGCAGGAGAGTGAGTCAGGGACAAAAGGGGCGCCTTAATTTGAGCCGGGGTGCCTAGGAACGCTTGCTCCAAAAATGAAGAAAACAGACATATGAGACATGGAATTGGAGGCAGAATACAATGGCAGTTTAATGAGAAGATGCAACTTCAAAGAAACCGCAGAATAGAGACATAAAGTACAAAATACAGAATCCAGATAATCATACAGCTGTCATGATATTCTCTGTATCTCAATTAATGTACTGACAGAGAGAGAGAGAAAACACATCTATAAATGCATCATGAGAAACAAGTTACACCAAGGAAAATGTTACCTAGGAACACTCACATTTACTCTTAGAGCAAGCATTCCTGCAATTACAATACAAAATCTTTTAAATGCAAAAGTAAAGAGAACAATGGTTAAACATAACATGACATTTCATGTAGGTAAAATAGAATAAGATACTTCAAGCAAAGCAGAGCAAGACATTTTAAGCAAAGGAAGACAAGAGCTCTCAGCTCTTGGGGAAAACCTGCACTGCCTGTTAACCTACATACAGACGGCGAGGTAGTCCGTCGATATCTGTGGGTGCTCCCTTTTTATATCATTTTGTGGGCTCCTTTGCACGCTACATCTACCTACGTATGCTACCCAAAAGCTTCGTCTGCAGATTTTACCAGACATTTCGTCATTTACCCACTTAATGCTGACAATGGACTGGGTGAAAAGGTCAGTCTCTCAGGCCAATCGCTTATCGTAAGTTCCATAGAGCAAGCAGAAAATAATGGGTATTGTACGGGAATTCAATATATTCATGTATAAAATCTCCTCAGTTCTCCTAACTTGACGCTCTGCGGTTGCCACTTCCTTAAAAGCGGGAAACCTGCCCAGGAAGCAAGTACCAGTCCAGGATGCAGCCTACTGTATGTCGACAGCTTCAGGGGGATGTTGAACTTTGATACCGAGCACGGAGCACTCGGGTAGGGTGGGGGCTACTGGTTTGGAGCAGAAGGCCTCGCAGACCTGCCTTCAGACTGCTATACACTAAAATTGCAGAGCTATGGTCAATTTAACAAAGAGGCCTACATATTGAACAGAAGGGCCTACACAGGGGTTTTATACTGGCTGAGTGGTAAGGATGTCTCAGGATAATTATATAGCAACACAGGACCCGCTGGTCAATTTAATACGGCCTACAAATGCAGCTGGCAGGGCAAGGACAAGGGTCTCATACTTCAGGTGTGGACAGAACGGGCCAGGGGCCCCCTGTGATACAAAATCTACCCTCCTTCAAGCCTGTGGCAATGTAATAGACCATTGTGGGCAGAAGGAAGAGGCAATGGTAGTACAACCATACATGCCAACAGACCCGATTCAGCCAGGAAACGTCCAATGTTTTTAAGCTCAAATGGGCTTTATTTGATCTGTCTCCTGTCTACAATATCCTCTTTTTCAATGTAACTCAAAGGGGAAAATCAATACCCCAGTTTTTTTTCAAAATCTCCCTCTTGCCAAGTTCAAAATGTTCGCAAGTATGGTACATTGGATCATGGAAGGAAATGGGATAGGGACATGGACTTGGATAACAGAGGACAGGAGGGACATGGAGAGGTGCACCAAACTGACCCTGCAGGGCAGGCATCAGGGTTTGCAGCAGCACAATACACCACACGGGAGTGCAGCACAACAATCCATAGAAAGCAAGAGGGAGGGGACAGGACCATGCACATGGACAACAGAGAACAGAGGGGCAAGAGGCAATGGTAGCTAGCTGACCATAATGGACAGACAGGAGAGAAAGCTGCAGCATAACAGACCATAAAGGGCAGGAGGGACGGATCAGGGGCATTACAATGGAACAGACAAGCCAGGAGGGAGGGAGTAGGGCTGGGGGCAAGGGGGCAGGGCAGGAGCAGCAAGATAGCCATGGAGGTCAGGCAGGATGGGCACTAGAAGCAAGACACACCATGAAGAGCAACAGTGAGACTGTGATGGCATACACACAGACCATGGAGGGAAGGTGGGAGGGGGTCAGGGGCAGCTAACTGACCACACAGGGAAGGTGGGAGGGGCCATGGCAGCACAGAAGACCATGCATGGCAAGTGGGAGGGTTAGTGGCAGCACAATGGCTATGATGGGCAAGAAGGAGGGTGGAGGGGCATGCACAAAGGACGATGGAGGATAGAAGGGAGGGTCAGGACCTGTGCACAGACAAGAAAGTTCAGGGGAAGGGACCTCACAACAGACCACACGGGGCAGGCAGGAGGAGCAGCTGCAGCACAACAGACCAGGGAGGGCAGAAGGGTGTGGCAGTACAATGGACCATGTAGGACAGGAGGAAGAGGATAGGGGCATGGCATGTGGACAGGCAGGGTGGAGGTGACAGGGACAGGTTACAGTCATCTGACAATGCTAGGCAGGTGGGAGGGGAGTGGCAGCTCAACAGAACACTCAGAGTAGATAGGAGTGGCAGGTCCATGGGACATGGTGGGCAAAAAGGATGGAGCAGGGGCATGCACAAAGACATCGGAGGGCAGGGGGAAGGAGAATAGGGGCAGCAAGCTAAGCACAGAGTTTAAGCAGGAGGTCAATGATGGGGCATAGAATTGGGCAATGGAGGGCAGGAGGAGTGGACTGGTACATCATACTGAGGGCAGTGGCAGCACATCAGACCATGCATGGCAGGAGGGAGGAGGCTAGTCCATGGATTCACACAACAGAGGATAGGGAGGAAGGGGATGGGGCAGCAAACTAACTGTTCAGAGAAGGCGGGTATTAGGAACTTTATTGTTTTTAAAACATTGTGTCTGTGCGAACTACTTAAAATATGAACAAGTATGCAGCATAATCTCACTTTTATTCAGGAAGAAGAGGACGTTTGTGACTGTGACTCCGGGCTCACTTGGCAGAAACACCCCCTGACCCTCCACCCCCTATCGCAAAATGTAATGCCCGTGAAAAGGGTAGGTGAACACAGTGTTATATAGAACATAGTCCTGAGAGCACGATTGAAAATGAAAACTAGATATAGTGTATGGTATAAACTATGCACCAAAAAGTGTGATATAAGATGAACCGGGCGTGAAATATAATATGCAATACATTGTGCGCAATGACAGATTCATTGGAGAGCGCGAGATAGCACAGGCACTAGAGCGTGCTATGCGATATGCGCCTTGGAGTGTAATATGCACAGGGCAGTGTTGTGTAACCTAACTAGTCTCTAAAGTTGTAATATAAAATATGTGCTGGGGAGTGTAAGGTTGCATATGCACTGTGACAAAGATATGGATCCCAGATTGTAATATGTATGGCATAGCACTGTGCGTTATAACATAGGCATCGAGAAAGGCACGTTAGATGGGGCAATATAACCCGTGCGAAGACAAGTGTGGCATGACATATTCACGGGGTGGTGTTACAGTGCACATGGGCTAGAGAGTGTCATAGCATATGCACTAGCTAGTGGAATACAACACAGAGGTGTGTGGCACACGGCAGGCAATGGTGGGTGTAACACAGCATTGGGCTCTGTCAGGAGCGCGCTGTGACTCTCAAGTGATGTTCGTCCCCTTTCCAGAGAGTAAAATAAAAAGTATTACACATCCGGCAGTGGATGTGTGTTTTATTAACCGTGAGGGGGGTTTCTTGCATAGTTTTGGTCGAATTTTTGTCGAATCCCCTTTGAATGGCTTGGTGTGCATGTGTATTAAATGTGCCCGTCAATAGCTACCCAAGTTTGTATAAATAAACGACAAGGGTGTCTACCGGGATTAGGCACGGTAGGGCATCAGACATGTCAGAGCTTCACTAGTGGTGTAAATACATTCCACGTGGATTCATTGCATGCATAGTCGCCTTTTAATGAATATCACGCAAATCGTCATGGTGATAGGTACGTACGGTTTGTCCAGCATGTCCTAGGTGTGTCTATAAATATATATTTTTTAAAAATAATAAAAAACAGTGGCCGGCCCTGGGGATTGGGGTCAAAAAAATATAATTAGGAGACTGGCCCTGGGGGATGGGGTCATCAGGGCCAATAAATTAGAATAAGAAGGGGAACCAAACAGCCCCCCTTCTTAAAAAACTAAAATAAATAAAAGACTGGCATCGTGCCGGAGGCCATGTCCCCTCCGTGCAGCACTCTGCAAACGCGCCCCCAACAGGTATCTCCAGTATGCGCCAGGGAGCTGCGCTGCAGCCAGGTGTTCTGAGGCCAAGCCCCTTTTTACACCTCTCTGCAACGCAGCTCTGTGGCGCTTACTGGTGGTACCTAGTGGTCTAGTTTGACCCTAGGGACCCTTAGGATTCAAGGGGACTTAATCTCTCAACTTAGAACAGCCACAGGGCGCGTTTACACAGTGGTGAAGGGAGGGGACGGGGCCTGAGGTGACGTGTGCAAACACGCACTATGGCACGTTTTAAATTGGGGATATAATTTCCCTTCAATACTGAGGGCCCCTGGGGGCTAACTAGCCCACCAAGTGCTTCCAGTAAGCGCCACTGAGCTGCATTGCAGAGAGGTGGTCCAGGCCGTGTCACTTTTTACACCTCTCTGCAACGCAGCTCTGTGGCACTTACTGGAGGTACCTAGTGGGCTAGTTGGACCCCAGGGACCCTCAGGATTCAAATGAACTTAATCTCCCAACTAAAAATGGACACAGGGCGTGTTTACACAGTGGTGAAGGGAGGGGACGGGGCCTGAGTTAACGTGTGCAAAAACGCCCTGTGGCCTGTTTTAAGAGGTAGTTTTAATCCCCATGCCCTCTTATATACTAGGGGCTTACAGAGGAGGTCATGCTAATCACAGGGGGACCCCAACGCATAATGTTCCCTAGTGTATGTATGTGTTTTCACTGTATTCTAAGTGTCTTTTAACATAGCACTGGCTCTAGGACTGGTTAGTCAGGCTCAGTTACCACCAGTATCCGTCTGAAAAAGTTGAGGGTACAGGATGATTTTGCATCAAGGCTTCTTTCTGCTCTTCTTTTTGTTCTTTCTGCACGTTATCCTTCTTCCTGCACTTATCTTCGTATTTGAGGACTTCTGTTGCTTCTTTCTGCACTTCTTTTGTTTCTTTCTGTGCATTTTTTCTTCTTTCTTCACATGTCCTATCTCTGTAGGCATAGTTAGAAATTAGCATTTAAAAAACCTTTGAAATTCACTGAAAAAACCATAGGTTTCAGGGGTGTTATAGTTAGCTGGACTTTTCACTTGTACAAAACCATTGAAATTCCCCCGTTATAGTTAGTTCAGCTAACTATAACTCGGGCGCCCGCAATGCACTGCTGATGACGTCACATATTACATCACTCATGACATGGTCAGTGACATCACTCATGACATCACTGATGACATCTCAAATGACATCACTGATGACATCACTGATGACATCATCCTTGTGATAGAGTGGCAGACCTCCTCTCACCCTAATATAACCTTTGATACACACATTCAAAAATAGAGACTAAAATTTTCAAAACAATGGACATACCAATACCAGTTACAACAACCTCTTCAGTAATTCTAAGATCCACATACACATCCACTCATTCACCAACAGTCCTATACAGTCACTCATACATGTACTCACTCATCATATGTACTCATACACCTATACATCCTGTTACACAATGCCACTCATCCATAGAGTTACTCACACACATAGTCACTCATGCTAATAAAGAATCAAACATACATTTACTTGCATATACAGTTATACACACACCACCATACTTACTTCTACGGAAACTTACACATACTTAGTCTTTTAAACAATCACTTATAGAAACACATACTTATTCATACAGGAACTCTTTCAATCTCTCACTCTCACATATACTCACATATATACACCAATAGTCACATATACTAGTT
The DNA here is from genome assembly GCF_964204655.1 of Triturus cristatus. Classification (NCBI taxonomy): domain Eukaryota; kingdom Metazoa; phylum Chordata; class Amphibia; order Caudata; family Salamandridae; genus Triturus; species Triturus cristatus. The sequence goes on from NC_140590.1 coordinate 1,700,503,836, forward strand.
TAAAACATATGTAGTTACTCATAAAGACACTATTGAGACAGTCATTCACTCACTAACACACCCATACACACACTCATCCACCCATACAGTCCTGCACACATGCTGTGTTCAACACATACAAACAGTGAGTCACTCATTCATGCACCTATGCACTACGTAATACCCCCCACCGAACCATGCAGACACTCAGACTGATACTCAAAAAACCAACTAATAACCTATATAGACACCCATGTAGCTACTCACCAACCCATGCAGCCACTTATACACAAAGTGAGAGACTGATACAGATATTTACATATTTAAACATTACTCACTAAGCCATGTATTCACTATGATACACTTAATCAGTCAGATACACAATCAATTTTTCAAAAACAAATCATCCATTTAGACACTTATATACCCATTTATTCTTCCATCGACCTTGAGATATACATATATAAAACATATTTAATTTTCAGAAAAACACACATTCACTGGATGATGTCATCAGTGATGTCATCAGTGATGTCATTTGAGATGTCATCAGTGATGTCATGAGTGATGTCACTGACCATGTCATGAGTGATGTAATATGTGACGTCATCAGCAGTGCATTGCGGGCGCCCGAGTTATAGTTAGCTGAACTAACTATAACGGGGGAATTTCAATGGTTTTGTACAAGTGAAAAGTCCAGCTAACTATAACACCCCTGAAACCTATGGTTTTTTCAGTGAATATATATATATATATATATATATATATATATATATATATATATATATATATATATATATATATATATATATATATATATATATATATATATCAGCCTCCAATCTCCTGTAAAATGCGCCAAGAAAATACCACTCGCAGAGGCAGGTTCCTCAAATTTTATTCTCGAACCACAGGCACAGACGCGTTTCGGCAACAGCCTTTATCGATGTGTGCCGGTTCGCGCCATTACCACCATTTAAATACACACGTTTACATTTCAATGACAAAATCAAAAAAGGACAATCCATATTAAAAGCCGCGTACTGCCGTTGCAGGTCACACCGCCATCTTGGAACTATTTCCGGGTCCCATCAAACCCAGTAAGCGTTTACAAAAAGTATTACAACTTATATTGAGCTTGCACACATAAACATTATATACAATTCATCAAAACCTGGATGGATAATATGTGCTAAAGCGGGCTGGTTCAAGCTACTTCATATGAAAATATATAAAAATTCATAATACATGAAATCATGTGAACCTACACCCGACTCTCGGGAAACGCTAACCATGGGATGGCCCCCTCCTCCTTCCAAATAGAAAATATCTAGCCCTGAATGGGCACTTACATATTGAAATGTCTGACTAGGTCTCTATGACTAATAAATATAGTGATATGGCGGTTATAAGCAGCAAAATAAATCAAATTCAAAATTCATCAGTCGACTCTTCACAGCCGTGAAGAGCTCAGCATGCAAATCTCTTTACAGTTCATTCGGAGACGATACCCAAAGCACCCAATGTCAAACATAAACACAAACACCTTTATCATGTATCAAGATTAAAGAAGGGGGATCTAATCACCTAAGTGTATGGCTAATTCCTCACTGCTATTGAGTCCTAGGGGGGCCTTTGTCTAAAGGTCAATAATATAACAGGATTCCAGCCGTCTAAGGCTGTGAACCCTGTCTCCACCCTGTGGGTTGACCGGCACTTGATCCAAACAGTAATAGCTAAGAAGATCTCTATTACGTTGATGTTTAAGATTAAAATGGCGTGCCACCGGATAGGTTTCATCCCCATTATTGATCGCCTGCATGTGTTCCAAAATCCAAATTTTGGTAGGATGGATAGTACTGCCTATATATTTTAGGCCGCAGGGACATGTTAGGCAGTGCACAGTGTAGGGAGTCATGCAGGTGAGAAATTTCCTTATCTTTCTGGGACCATCCATAGCCGGTGTTTCATATGTAAGAACCCTCTTGCTGACTTTACAGGCCTTGCATTTTCCACAGGGAAAAAACCCATTGAGTGGGCCTAGGATAGGTTTATTAGTCTTTTTGTTCTGATGGTTATGTACTAAGGTGTTCCTCAAAGACCTGCCCCTGCAAGTGCTATTTTCTTGGCGCATTTTATAGGAGATTGGGAGCAACAATATATATATATATATATCAGCTCCAACCTCGTCTCCGCAAGAAACAAGGACGACCGCACAAAACTTTAGGGGAAATTAAGTTACCTTATTCCAACTGAGAACTCAGAAAGGGGGACAGGACGCGTTTCGCCGTTGTGCCTTTTTGCATTGTAGAGATATATATATACCCAATGCATGCACAATTAAAAAAATTAACAATTTAATTAAAAATGAAAAACTAAAAAACATAAAAAATTAAGATTTTTCTAAAAATATTTTACATATTAAAACATTAATAATTATAATTATTATAATTTTAAATACACAGAATCAGACTATGTGACGATACAACGCATGCCATTATAGTGCATACCGTTGCAGCACAAAACTTTACTCCGACTTTCTGTCGGGGTAGCGCTGGAAGTTGGAGTAGATTAATTTTCTATTCCAACTCCAGTGTGTGCAACAGTAGGGAAGGTGTTGGAGTTAAATCCAACACCTTCGTCCCACTGCTGCACACCTTTTAAGTTGCAACGGCATGCGATGTAATTGCATGCGTTGTAACGGTTGCGTGGAAAAGGCTGTTTCCCACAGAAACATAACAATAACAATAGAAATAATAGAAACTACACTATAAAATTCTACAAATAATACATATACTTTTCCCACTCCAATTTATACAAAAGTAGGGAAAGTGTTGGATTGTGGTGGGGTAAAATGTACAATTCCCACTCCAGTCAGTAGAACAGTAGTAAAAGTTTTGTATTGTGGAGGGCTAAAATTTACTATTCCCACTTCAGTCAGTGGCAACAGGAGGGAAAGTGTTGTATTACGGAGGGGTAACATTTACCATTTACTTTTCCCACTCCAGTAAATTCAACAGTATGGAAAATGTTGGATTGCGGAGGGATAAAATTACTATTCTCACTCCAGTCACTGCAGCCGTAGGGACAGTCTTAGATTGCGGAGGGGTAAAAGGTACAATTCCCACTCCAGTCAGTGCAACAGTAGAGAAAGTGAAGGATCGCGAAGGGGTAACATTTACTATTCCGACTCCAGTCAGTGCAATAGTAGGGTAAGTGTTAGATTGCAAAGGGGTAAAGTGTACTACTACTACACTCTGTGCAACATCAGAAACAGACAGTTCAAGAAAATAAAATATTTTCAAAACTATACTAAATAACAAAAATCTAAATGTTTAAATATAAAATAGCTATATATATTATTTAAAAAAAACAAATTACATATTTATTACAATGTTTAATACATATAAATTAATACAAATATTATTTAAATTGAAGTACCAGCTATAGTCTCAAAATAGGAACACCCAATAAATACAATGTTATTTACAATTAAAAAGCACAACACAATTAACACATACAATAATAAACAACATAATTATAAAAAGAATTAACTATTTTTAAATGTATCACTTAAATAACTTTCCACCCTATATTTCTAGAAAGTAGAAAACACACATCTAAAATGTGTTCCTAAAATAATAATATTTACACATTTTACATAATTAAATATCTATAAAATATTATTAATAATTAAATACAAATATATAATTACCTTCCAACACTTTATATATAGAAAACAAACAACCCATACCTAATATGTAAATTTGAAAAATCTTAATAGCATAAAATACATAAATATCGATTAAACATTTAATATGAATAATTAACTTACAATAAATGAATTGTATTTAGTTAACTTACCAACCTTTACCCCTACAAATGCAATAACTCACACCTAATACATAACTTAAACAATATCTTATTCATATAGTTTACATAATTAATAATCATTAAAATAATTAGAAATGTACAATATTTATTCATTATTGTAGTTAAATTCCTACACCCCCTTTACCCATACAAAAGCAAACACCCCCCAAATGTATCATTGTGGCTTGTGCTGTGGGCTACGGCACATGCTGCAATATGAAATATGAACTTTTTAAACTTCTCTGCACCATGTGGCAGGCTCCATGCTCTACCTGCCACACAATGCAGGGATGTTTAGGGGGCACCAGGGGTGTCCCCCATACCCCTTAGCGGAGGGCCAGGAAAGGGAGGCCTACTGGGGGCACCAAAAATCACTTTCCGGCTGCCTTTTCATGACAGTCGGACCACCATGAAAGGGCAAGCTTAAAGTGAAATTGTAATCCCAATGGTGGAGCTGAGGCTGGCTCTGCTGTCATTTGGGTATTACTTTTCCGACCGTTGACCCGATGGGCTCTTTGAGCCCGTCGGAAGGAGAGCAGAATTTCCCCGCGGGTTTCCCTCCGACCTCCTGTATGGCAACACGGTGGTCGGACGGAAACCTGAGAAGTTGGGCGGAGAACCTCCGATGAGCTGTCGGATGGCTTTCCGCCCGACATCATAATGAGGCCCTATATTTTTGTAAATGATAATAATGATTTCAATATTGTTAAAATCAATATTACTTACCTTAAAATCGATATTCTTGACAACAATTTTCTTGCCCACAAAATTTCTGTATGACAATATTTCAAACTCGATATTTATGTCTGACGATATTTTAATTTCGATAATTTGTCTGAATACCCTCAGCAATTACTGCTCTCAGCAGGAACTGTCCTATTGACCTATGGTGACGTCTTATGATGGCAGTTGATACCGCTGAGCTGAACACCTTGCGATGGTGTCTTCTGACAGGTTAAGCCACTAGGCAAATGAAGGCTTCTCTCTTAGTTGTGACTGACTCCATTCTTACTACGTTGGAAGTGGCAAGACAAGGTTCTTTGCCAAATGCCAAAAGTAATTGTTCAGTTACTATCTTAAATAAAGCTTACCTGGAAACTGTGTAGAGCAACTGTGGAAACTCTACACAACACTTGTCACCTCTGATTTTGCCCTCTGGTGAAAGTCCGCTTTCTCTTGATGACTATCGAGCTGGAAACACAGTGATGTGCACTATCGCTGTTCCTGGCTGGCATCAGTTTTTGGGAAAGAGTAATCAGAATCAGACAAGAGGGCAGGCCCTGCCTAGGAAGTTCCTCATCTTGAACAAAAGAAATATAAGTCCCAATCCCCTCCCCTACCATCAACTCATTGGCAGTGCTCAGGAAGAATAATCAGCAGTTCTCTGCAAATGAAGACCTCATGAAATTTCTAAAGGTAGCCCTATCTCCATCCCCCTCACCTTAGTGTCTGAGTCTCCACCCTCCAGCCACACCAACGTAGACACTCCCACTGTCTGGGGTAGCATATCATATCCTCCATCTTGTACCATGCTAAACCAGGGGCATCCATAAAAGGATTCCACTGGCCTCAGTACTCAGACTCACACACAGAGTCTTACTACCATACATGCGCACTCAAAGTACACACGGAATTTGTTGGGTTTCACATAACAGCTGAACTTTACACAAGTGAGTCCAGTAGATCACGCTCTTCCTGACACAGAGAAAATGGTCTGGTCACACTATGGAGCCGCAAAGCAAAGTATGTAGCCACTATTGCTTTACATTATGTAGCCAGGGCGTGGACAGTAATTCACTGCCTACTATAAGGGCATGTTTGCTGTGCCACTCCAGTCACAGTACAAGTCCTGGACCTCACTTTAAAAAGGACAGACCTAGACCCCTGTACAAATGCTAGGTTACCACGATGCCATGGACAACGTGAAAGTCAGTATACCAGTTTCACATACACTCAGGCATTCAGGGCAGAGGAGCACAACTGTTTAGCAAGCAGCGACATTCATTCACAATATAGATCTCTTAACTTTGATCTGACCTTTTATCACACTCAATAACTATTTCTCTTGAACTCTTTCACCTATTTATATCCCCTGATAGTTAGGTGTTTTGTTCTCCAGCCTTTTCTCAGTGACCATCTAATTGTTAATCATCTTTCTGCATTCTAGGCTCACAGCTTTTGTGGCTAAGTGCTTCAGCCAGGTCAAGGAGTACATATTTGTCGATGATACAGTGATTAACGATGCTGTGAACTGGCTGCGACTCCACCAAAACATGACAACAGGCTGCTTCCAGAGTGTGGGAAAGCTCTTCCATTCGTCCATGAAGGTATGGCACCATTACATTCAACCCATTCGTAGCAGGGGCGGCTCCTCCATTATGGCGGAGGAGAGTTGCCTCAAACTAGTTTATTATAATTTTTTTTCCAATTGCCAGCCTTAGGGCGGGGGCACAGCCATCCTGACGGAGCGTCACTCAGCTGCAGGAAAGAGGTGTGGTCGGGGACTGTAAGTGTGCATGTCGGTTTGGCCCGCCACCATTTCTCCAACCCAGCTGTATTGTACAGTCGGGTGGAGAAATAGCCCAGGCTCACTGTGCCTGAGCGAGCGTCAAGTCAGCTCGCTCAGGACAATCATGGTGCTGCTCTCCTGCTGGAATTACCAGCAGAAGAGCAACGCCATGACTTGCCCCTGGAAGACTGTGCAGTGTGCCCAGCATCACTGAGAGGAGCACTAAGGTGGCGGCCGCAGCGGCAGGTAAGTTCTTTATTATTTCCCCCTCACCCAGCATTCATGTTGCCCTACCACTTTGACGTTAAAACAGCTGCCACTAATTCATTGTCTAATATCTCTTTATGATGAATCAGAACCAATTTCGGTAAGCTTCTGTGATGTTAGATTTTGGGAGTATTTTTCATTTCTCGCCCTTGATGTCGAATGGCCTTGTATGCTGAAGTGGAGGAAAGGGCTTAGGAGCTCCATTAGAGTGAGGCGGAACCAGGAAAATTGGTGGATTCCCTGGTTGGCTCATTCTCATTTACCCTTCCTCATTATGAGTTTGTGAAATCCTCTGTTGCCAGGGGAGGAATCTCAGCTAGCTACGCCAGTAGGCTAGGCAGTAGTAATACAATAGCCCCATTTCAATGCCTTTTTAGGTGTAGCCTGCGAGAGCGCATGCGTTCTTGCTTGCGAGACGTATTGTTTACAATAAAGCGCTTGGGGGCCCACCCACTTCTTCCCATTTGTTGGCTTTGTTGTCACTCTTCTTTCCTGACTCCTACTTAGCCATCCCATGCCAAACCTCACTTCTTTTCCTTTCTGTGTAGTATGGATCAAGCGCAGATTGATTAAACTTTAACTAGTGCCCATCCGCTGCTTGTGCTGTGATTGTGGTACTGTTTCTTTTTCCCACCCCCCTGCTTGAGCGTGGTGCTCCTTTCCCTTCCCACTCACACCTTCTCCGTGTTGCTTCCCCTGTCTAGTGCTCTCTCCTCCGCACTGCCCTTGTGTTGCTTTTCTACCCCTCCCGTTGTTTCTGCTCCAGTCCTCCTCCCAACATCTACCTGATGTGGCTTTCTCCCTCTGCTGTTGATATGCTCTCTATTCTCCACCACACCTCCCTGGTGTGGCTTGCCCCCAATATCACTTTTTATAAACATATTTCACAGCAGCGCAGTCTGGTGTGCAACATGGCTTAAAAAGAAAGGTGCTATGATGCAGTTCAAAATGACAAACAGGAATCATGCTTACCAAACACCATGGACAGGGGCACTTCCTACACCAAAGAGATGATGACAAATTAAGGTCTATTTATAAGCATTATGATATCACTGGAGGGAGCTAGCCCTCTGGGTTATCTGTGGTTAGTAGTACATTTGTGCCCATCTCATGTAGTATGTTTTATGGATGTGTCTGCTTCGTAGTTGCAAGACAAGTGAATGTGTATTGTAGCCCGTTCACAGGGTCACTGCTGAAGACACAGAGGCCTTTCTGCAGGGACAGACAGAGGATTTCTCATCGTGGTATGAAGAGATGCAAGAGTAGGACTGCCTCAGTATCCTCTGCTACAAAATGAGATTGCAGCCAATCATCATGTGGCTGGACCAATGAGATAGAGGCATGAGATGAAAGCATGATTACACCCTTCAGTCCACCTTCCTCCACTCTCTATGTTGGAGTATATTTGGGAGACTTGGAAGAATTAGCCCTGCCCTTCTATTGATTTAAAGGGCTCGAGATAGGCGGGGTTTTAGTAGGATCCAATAGGTAACAGTTTCTCATTCCAGTCTGCTTTGGGAGAGTCACAGCTTCGGATTGGCTGAAAGGGGCCTGCAAACAAGGTGAGCTGGACAGGATTTACAGCTTGAATCTATTCCAGATTCACATGGTGTGTGTTATTCAGAAATCGGTGATGTGATCCTGAATTGTTAGACATAAAGGATGTTTTGGCATGCATGATAAGAGGAGTCAGTGTGACTTGTAACGCCATCCATCTGCACACATAAAACCATCTTTAGCGTCTTTCTTGCCACCATTGCTTTGGATGGTGATAAGTACTTTTTGATTGAGTCGAGAGACGAATACCATTACCAGAGAAAACTATTAGTTTGCTCTCTTTCAGGCATGGCTGGCTCCACATCTGTCCAACATGAGGGTACCCTTACTTTTATGCTCATCCATTCTTTGTTGTTCATTATCCTCATAGTCAGCACGTTATGACAGATATATTAAGATCACATTATGAATAAATGACAGTTTTTTGTAATGAATAGGAGGTTGATACAGTATATTAATTAGGTGCTAATGATTTTGTACCATTCTTTGCATATATTTTATCTTGTTAAGCGGGTATGTATGTAATGTTAAGAAGATCTACATTGCTTAATAAAATATGGAGTACGTTAACATATTGTTTATTTTAACAGATTGAGCAATTTCTAGGGACTGAAGGTGTCTAAATACTTTATCATTGTTTTTTTTCACTCTTTCACCATTTTCATATTACCACTCCATAGTCAGAACCTGCCATGAGGTGCTCATGTGCTCCCGAAAGTGCTGTTGACTGATTAATGATTGCTCTATTGTCATACACTGCTACGCAGTATGTTTTCGTTTAGTGTTATGAGGTCGTGACTGAGACAAGGAAAATGGACCCTACAGATTTTAAACTTGTTGACCTCCTCCCCCTTGGCGCCCTATTCATCTTCTATCAATTGAAGAATCATTGTACAATTGGATTGGATCAATCAATTTAAAATATTATTGCTTTTAGACTATCACAATGGCAGTTGATCAATTAAGAACATTTATCTGCATATTGCATACTTTTATCAATCAATCAATCAAACAGCATTTATAAAGCTCAACACTGTCACCCCTAGGGGTATCTGGGCGATATGTCTCCTTCGAAAGCAGGCCTTGAGTCACTTTCTGAAGTCTGCCACCGAGGGGGCTGTACAGAGCTGGAGGGGAAGGCGTACAGGTTTTTGCAGCAATGTAGGAGAAGAAGCACCCACTGCTGAGGCTGAGACGGATGCAAGGTGTGTGTGCAAGGGCGAGTGAAGAGGAGAAGAGAAGCACTAGTGTCTGGAGGGTTGGTGGAATTGTAGACGATGGTTGATGTAGGTAGGTCCGAGGTCATGGAGGGCTTTTAGGCGTGCATGAGGATCTTGAACTGGCATCTCTTCTGTCAGGTGGGGGCAATGTGGGTTTGTTTGGGGAGGACCAGGATGAGTCTTGCTGCAGCGTTCTGCATGGTCTGGAGTCTTCTGAGGAGCTGGGTGGAGATGTCGGAGTAGAGAGCATTGCTGTAGTTGAAGCGGCTGGTGATGAGGTCCTGAGTGATGGTCTTTCTGGTGTTGGATGGGATCCAACTGAAGATTCTGCAGAGCATTTGAAGTGTGTGGAAGCAGGAGGAGGCAACTCATTGACTTGTCATTTCATGGTCAGTTGGCTGTCGAGGATAATGCTGAGGTTCTGTGCATGGTCGGTCGGTGTGGGCATAGGTCTGAGTTCTGCAGGCCTCCAGCTGTGGTCCCATGCGGAGGTGTTATTCCTGAAGATCAGTACTTCAGTCTTGTCGAAGTTGAGTTGGAGGCAGTTGTCTCTCATCCATTTGGCTATGTTGATCATGACGTTGCCGAAGTTGGTTTTGACGTTGGAGGGGTCTTCGGTGAGCAAGAGGATCAGTTGAGTGTCGTCTGCGTAAGAGATTATGATGAGTCTGTGGGATCTGACGACGTCTGCAAGGGAGGGTCATGTGGATGTTGAACAGGGTGGGGCTGAGGAATGATCCTTGTGAAACGCTGACTATGATGTCTTTGGGTGCAGAGGTGAAGGGAGGCAGTCGGATGCTCTGTGTGTGTCTGTGAGGAAGGAGGCGATCCACTTGAGGGAGTCTTGCTGAATGCCTATGTTGTAGAGTCTGGTGATGAGGGTGTTGTAGGAGACCGTTTTCGAACACTGCAGAGAGGTTGAGGAGGATCAGGGCCAAAGTTTCTCCCCAGTCGAGGGGTGTTCTGATGTCATCTGTGGCAGCAATCAGCATGGTCTCAGTTCCGTGGTTGACACAGAATCCTGATTGTGAGGCGTCCACTAGAGGGTTTTGTTCCAGGAATTCGGTGAGCTGCTGGTTGATGACTTTCTTGAATACTTTGGCCTGGTAGGGTACAGGGAGATCGTCCGATAACTTATGTGATCTCTGGGGATGGCCGTGGTTTTTTAGGAGGGGTCCGATGTCTGCATGTTTGATTAGTTTTGATTTGATTTGTGGATTTGTTTAGCGCTTGAATCATCGCCAGAGGGGTATCTCAGCACTCACGGACTCACAAAAGGAAGCTGTCACATAGAGGCAAATCTAGAATAGGGCAGTTTTCAGAGCCTTCCTAAACTTCAGATGGTCTGGGCACTGCCTTCACGCTGTGGGAAGTTGGTTCCAGAAGAAGGGGGCTTTTCCCCTGTCCTTACTTTCTTGACCGTGGCTATCTTAAGAAGGGATTTCGAGCCGGAGCGGCGGTCCCTATGTGGGATATATATGAAGTCTCTCCGCCAAATAGGTAGGTCCATTACCCCACACTGCCTTGTGTGTCAAACAGCAGATCTTACATTTCACTAGTTTGCACACAGGTAGCCAGTGGAGCTGTTGGAGAAGGGAAGTGAGGCTGTTCTGTATGGGGCATTCAGGGTTAAATGACCTGCCGTGTTCTGTACTACCTGAAGGCGGTTTAGAGAGGACTCGTTAGCCGCAATCAACAGGGTGTTGCAGTAGTCCAGTCTGCTCAACACCAGAGTTTGAATGAGAGTCTTTCATAAGGAATCGGGAAGAAAGGGAAAACTCTTTTCAGTAGGCCAAGCACATGGAAGCATGAGCCAACTGTATGTGTCACATGCTCTTTCATGGTTAGGGTTTGCTCATGACGCACCCCTAAGTTTTTTGCTGTTAACTATGGTGTTGGAGCCATTCCCAGCTCTTTAAGCCACCATTCTGGTGTCCACATTAGTGGAGCGTCTCCAAAAACCATGATTTCAGTCTTTCCGGCATTCAAGGTGAGTTGGGTGTCATCTGCATCGGGATGAACCCGTAGTTCCTTAGTAGTGTGGCCAAGGGAGCCATGTAGATGTTAAACAAGGTGGGACTTAAACAGGAGTCTTGAGGCACTCCCTTGGTCAGTTCTTTAGTTTTGGAACGGTATGGCCCCAGATTAATGATCTGGGTATGGTTAGGAAGGAAACTAGTCATCCACTGCAGTGCCACTCCACCAGTCCCGGATTCCTTCAGTCTCATGAGCAAAATCTGGTGGTCGACCGTATTGAATGTGGCGAGGGGGTCTAATAACACCAGGAGAGTAGATTGACCATTGTGTAGTGCTAACCTGATGTTATCAGTGACGGCCACCCGGGCTGTTTCCGTGCTCTTTTGGCCGGAAGCCTGATTGGGATAGAGCAAGGCAGCCAGCCGATTCGATATGGTCCGACAGATGTTTATTAACGTGTTTTTCCAGCAATTTGCTCAGGAAAGGCAGGAGGCAGGTGGGGTGCAGATTTTAAAGATCTTCCATGGAGGCTTTGGTGTTTTTCCAGATCGGAATGATCTGTGCCGACTTCCATGCCAATGGTATGTGGCCTTCCTTCAGTGATAAATTCAGTAAAGAGCAGATTGGATCTGACAGCTGTTTAACAAGACAGGCTGAGATTCTTGCAGGTAAAATGTCGAGCGGCGAGCCTGATTTTACCTTGCACATTAAGGTTTCTGCCTCCTCCTGGAATATAGAGGGGAAACTCAACAGTGAGTCTGTCCTTGGGCTTGGTGAGGATACCCTTGCGGTGTCTGCCAACTGTGGACAGCTTGCAGAGGTAATCTTATTATAGATAGTGTTGATTTTCTGTATGAAAAAGTCAGCTATTTTATCGCAAAGGGTATGAGAGAAGGCTTCCTCCAGATCGCAAGCTTTGGGGTTAGTAAAGGCTTTCAAGATCTGGTACAGAGCTTTGGGAGTGTTCTCTGCTTGGCTTAGCTGTTGAGCAGTATGGGTTTTTCAGGTCTGCGTTATGTTTTTTTGATATTGGGTGAGGGCTAACCTATATTTCTCTTTGTCCTCAGTAAGATGGGTCCGATGCCATCTTCTGTCCAAATTTTTGCATAGACTTTTATCCTTATGAAGCTCATTTGTAAACCAGGCCGCCTGGATTAGCCTGGATTTATTTGATCGTGTTCTGAGAGGGGCGATCTGCTCAATGGCGGCTAGGGCTGCTTCATTGAAATGGGCTAGGCTCTCCTCAATATTACTAGGTGCGGTGACCAGTTGGGTGAGGCCAATGTTGTTTAGATTCACTAGGAGGGTGGTGGATTTGTTGTTGTTGGGTGTCTTGGATGTGGAAGTTGAGGTCGCCGAGTAGGATTTAGTGGTGAGAATCGATTGCTAGGGGGACGTTGAGGTTGAGGATGGCATCTCAGAAGGTTGCTCAGGTCCAGGGATTCTTTCAGTGAGGGGGCCTCTTATCGTGGTCTTCACGTCAGTTTGTAGTAGGAGGTTGAGGTGTTCCAATAGACATGTGGGTTCGTCGTTCATGATGGTGCATCTGATGGTTTCCTTGAAGATGATGGCAATGCCTCCACCTTGTTTGTTGCCGTGATCTCGGTGTATCATCTTGTAGCCTTGGTGTATCATCTTGTAGCCTTTGAGGTTCGAGGCACGGTTGAGCCATGTTTCGGTGATGAAGGCAACGTCGTTGGGGAGGGTAGTGATGGTGTCCCAGATTTCCTTGGCATGTTTGCAGAGTGAGCGGGCAATGAGCAAGATGCAATGGAGTGGTTGCAGGGTGTTCTTGGTCTTGTGGGCAGGAGTGATGCAGGATCTTTCAATGGTTGTGTTTCAGGAGTAGTGGCAGTTTCGGCAGGTGAAGGGTCCTTTGGTGGATCGTGGGGAGGAGACACAGCTCTTGCTTTGGAACTGGGATCCAGTTCCAGGAGTTCCTTGGCAGTGTACTGATGGGTGGCAGGAGGGTCAGGGATACTGGTACTCGGTGTTGTCCAACCAGCAGTGCATTGGTGGCGCGTCCGTGGTGAGCGTCCACTGTGTGACCGTGCGGTGGCCTCCAATAGAGGTCCTTGTAGGTGGTCCTGGGAGCTGGGAAAGGACCTGGACTGGGCAGTGAGGGACCGTGACAGCAGGCAGCTCAGTGACTGCGCAGGGACAGCAGGCAGCGCAGGGGCAGCAGCAGGCAGTGCAGGGGCAGGGACAGCAGGCTGCACAGGGGCAGCAACAGCAGCCGCGCAGGGGCTTGGACAGCAGCCCATACAGGGGCAGGGACATCATGAAGTGCAGGGGCAGCAGGCAGTGCAGAGGCAGGGACAGCAGGCACATTACCTTATTTGGGGTCCGGCAAAAGAGGTGAGCCCAGTCCACCCACTTCCAGGCTTTGACAGGCACGGATGGGCCCACCCTTGGCCTGGGCGCCGCCCGTGCACATCCCGCGATGCAGGGGATGGCATGCAAATTTGAAGCCAGAAGATCAGGGGCAGAACCAGCAGGAACCAGTCCGGGCTCTCCTTCCAACAGATGAGGTTCCTGGGAGCTGTAGTCAGGCAGTGGGTCTAGTTGGAAGTCCCGCGATGTGGGAGACGGCATGCAAACATATGAAGCCGGAGGGGCAGGGGCAGAACCAGCAGCAACCAGTCCGGTCTCTCCTTCAGGCAGGGAAAGAGGAAGTGTGTACTCCTTCTTCTCTGTCCCTAGATTGGTTATTGTTGCCAGTATGTTGTGTGCCTGATGCAGGTCAACAAAGTGTTCACTGGAGGAGGAAGACTTCTTTGCGGTCACCTTACTGGATCCAAGCATTTCATCTAGGTCAGCCCCCTGTGTCCTGAGAACAATCACTGTGGCCAGCCTAAGGTCCTTGCTATCAAATGGAAAAAAATGTGCAGACTATCTATCCCAGGTCCCATTGATCAGCTCTGCCAGAAGCCAACTGAGGCCTGGCAAGAGCCGTTGGCTGGCTGGCTAAGTGGCTGTTTGGAAACTATATACACATCTCACATAATAGGATACCTCCTGTGACGGAGGCCCAGAGAGACGGGAACCAAAGTGATATGCAGGCAGCAATAGGACTGCACTGTACCTAAAGGAATATATGTTAGCATTGATTGGTTTCCTCCACAATTTCAAGTGCTGCCTAGATTATGGTTAGCTAGTTGGCCTGACACCAGATACCACTGCTTTGGATATAAGTTGACCTTTGAGCCAGAATATCTGTTCAGCTTTGGCTTCAAGCAGCATCCCTCTGCACCCACCCAGATAAAGGACTGGAAGAGGAGAAGCTTGGCCAGGATCACACTCCAAAACTGCAAAAACAAGCCTGCTGTAGAAGGTGGATTGCCTTGCATTCTCAGAAGATACGTGACTTCCCCCCAATAACACCTATAGCTCAGCTGATGTGAACCCCACCATGAGGGCCAGCTGCCTGTGTGGAGCCGCCTGAGATCAGAGAGTTACAACTCGAGCCCAGAAGCCCAGAAGCCCTTCAACATTGGAGAGATTAACATCCTACACCTTCTCTGTTGCTTCCCCTACATCTGCTAAGCTGGATCACAAGACGAGAGGGGAGTTCTCAAAAAGCTGAAGAGTGAACTGCTGAAATTAGCAGTTTGCCATGTTGCTATTCACCCTGTAACATGTACTGCTTTGTCCGTATGCACAAGGCCTGTGGGATCCTCTTCACTTTTCTACACCTGGTTACCTGTCCAGGCCACAGAGGTCCTATCCTTTAGCTTGCCGCTGCCCGTTCTGGTACCACCTGTGTGAGCATGTGCTCCTAGGATGCTAAGGGAACTTGGTAGCATCACCTCAAGCTCCCTTGGTACTGAGCCCAAACCTGTGATGATCCCTCCCCAAGGTAAGTGCCTGAATTGGAAAAAGTGCCACCGAGTGCTCTGAAAACAAATATAACACTCAAAGCAAACTACATTCAGAACAATCTGTGATATTTAGGAAACTAGACCCCTGCAATTATTCCTCACCTTTGCACTTCCCCCTTCGATGAGTCCATCCAGATTAATTCCCAACCAACTAGAATCGGTTAGAGCATTTCTGAATTTGGGTAGAACCATGAGTAGCTTTGCATCTAGTGCATATCATTAAGCTATTGAATATAATGGTGAAGTTTTAAAAAACTTTTGTTAGTTGCACTGACAACACAATAACATTTGTGTACTTTTTTCCTGTTCTGAGTTTAAATCTATAAACACTAACATACTCCACAGAAAGGTAAGCTGTCATTATCAGTTTAGAAAGATAACACCAAGAACACCCACAGTAATGAACTGAGAGAAAATGTCATTGTTGACTTAAGGCAGACGCCAACTGAACACAAGGTTCACGTGTAAGTAAAAGTGGTCTGGTGTTAGACTGCGTTTTGGTGTTTAGGAATGTGCTTGCTTGGTTGGGAGGTTTATTGTTTACAAGCTTGATTTGACATTTCTCCTAATTATTTTATTACGTGGTGGGGAATGATAAGAGAATCATGTATGACCTCCTGGCAGTGTTTTTTTTCTGTCACTGATTGAACGAGCTCACACCTATCCTTGCTCAGACGTCAGTAGAACATGTACCACATGGCCCAGGATTTAATGAGAGCATTGGAAAGACGTACATGTGGGGAATATGTTGGCACAATATTCTTTGGAGAGTTTTGAAAGTATGACGCAGCACTTTCCACAGCCAGGCAATCCAGTTTCAGGTACAACACCTTCTGCCATATCAGACACAACTGCAGCACACTTCCTTGAAGGCATGTTTTGGGAGAAAAATGTTCCTGCAATTTAAACATATGTGTATCCATTCCATGAGTGCCTGACTGGATGTAAACCCAGTATCCTGACTTTTTGTTTTGGCCTGCAATCACGTTAATCCAGCGTGTGTGCAGAAGCCTAGGCCACTCCATGGTACTGCGAAGTCCAGAACCTCTGGTGTGGCCTAGAGGGGAGCCCCTACTGTCCAGGTCTATGTGATGCCCTGAGGAAAACCAATAAGTGGTGTATTGATTGCTTGAATTAATCTCAGCCACTGGTAATTACTCTGCACCACAATACAGTTCATTGTTTTTTTGCCGACTGTGCAAACCCAGAAAGGAACCAACCATAGGCAGATCAGTCATGATACGGCCCGAAAGGAACAGTTCAGCCCAAACTGCCAGGTCAGGTCTCCCTTAAATCAACTCCAAACCAGTTTCATCTCATTTTGGCCTCTTAAGTAGGCTGCAGATTGAGTTGCATGTCACAGTGAGCAAAGGACCCATGTCTGGGTATACACATCACACAAAAAAAACAAAAAGTGATGGGTGGATTGCATCAATCAATCACAGAGACTTGTAATTACTCTGAGGCTCAATCCAGTCCATCATGTTTTTGCTCACCATGACACCTTTGATAGGAACTAGCCATATGCAAATCACCCTGTTCCAATAAAAATAGTCCAGTACGAAATGCCAGCAGCAGCGGCTCCTCTGCTATGGCAGAGGAGCGTTGCCCCACTGCTGAAATGCAGCAGGCGGCAGAAAAATACAATGGCAATGAAACTTTTATTTTTGACTTCCAATCCCTGAGTCCAGGGTGGGATGTGGCCATGTTGCACAAGCAGCAAGGGGAGTAGGAGTGGTAGGCACTGAAAGTGTGCATGTCGGTTTGGCCGGCTGTCCACAACATGTGCAATTGGATATCTTCAGGCTGCACCTTGGAGACATCTGCAGTGCTCAGGGCACAGGCTCCCAGCCCCTGATAGAGTGTGAAACCGGCCTGCTCCGCCCAATCCAAGATGGGCGGCTGATTTTATTTTCACAATATGGATGCCAGGTCCCTAAGGGGAACAACATTTACAACGCAACTTTTACAACGCACTGCCATTACAACGAAACTGTTACAACGCAAATGCATTGACAACGCATGCCATTACAACGCAAGTCTTTACATCGACTTGCACTAGATGGCGTGCTAACATTAAAAATAGTGTAGTTTACTATCCAAACACCTTCCCTACTGTTACGTGGACTGGAGTTAGAATAGTAAATTAGACTTTTTTAATGTTAGCACGCCATCTAGTGCAAGTCGATGTAAAGACTTGCGTTGTAAAGACTTGCGTTGTCACTGCATTTGCGTTGTAAAAATTTCGTTGTAACAGCATGCGTTGTAAAAGCATGTGTTGTAACATCATACATCCGGTCCCTAAGTATCACTTTCTATCTCTTTAAAGAGGAGTCCACGCTGCCAGAACCTCCCGCTTGGACCGCTTGGCCGCTCGGTATCAGCACGAGTTCACCATTGCTTGGTTTCTGCCTTATCAAAAACACTCATAGCAGTTCTTCTGTCCTTTGTTTAAGGTACAGAGGTCCCTTACGCAGATTGAACCCTATTCCCACTTACTTTCAATCCTCCCTTGGCAACTCACTTATGTTCCTCCCTCCAACTGAGCCCACCATTTCCTACCCTGAATTCTTGTGACCTGACTCTTAATCCTTGGAGATCCCTCTTGGTAAGCCCCCTTGGAGTACTCTATTTTTCTTTCCGGACTGGATCTTATTTTAATCCGCTTATCTAACATTGCACTTTCATTATTTATTTATTTTAATTTGTAGATGCACTCGCCTCCTTCAATTAGTGGATATTGTACATAAGACATGTGGTTGTGAGTAACAGAACGGCTATGTTGTTATACCATCCCTTGTTATTTTATCTTATAGTTATGTTTTTTTTCCTTTGTGTATGCTACTTCTAAGGTTTTGCCTGCATAGCGCTTGCGCTGTGCTTGTGAAATCCACTGTTTTTAATATAAACTTAAAAGGGCCTTACATTCCACCCCTCTCGTCCCTGACTTTTCATTGGTTCCTGTGCTTGCCACTTACTTTTCCTCTATTTCTATTGGCTGTAGCATATTTTCCTGCAGTTACCAATGCTTGTTCCTTATCAGCTTCTCTTATCAGTTTCCCGTAGCCAAAATACTGTTAACATCCACTTCGGTGGATCTATTTTTTGATGAAGTTTTGCCTCTTTCTGCTTTTTCGTCTTGCAGCTGATTTATATAGAACAACTTTTCACTGGGAGTGATTAAGTGATTTGCCCAGAATATTGCGCAGCCGAAACTCGAACTGGGATCCCTAGCTCTTCAGTCAGCAGCTCTGGCCATTGCGCCTCATCCTCCCCACTCCTGTGACAGTTGTAAGGGAGCTGTTTCCTTCGTCCCAGACGGTGATTGATAAAAAACACCACTGGTTTTAGTTATGAAATTAAAGTTCAATCGCTTTCAATTCTATGGAGGGTGTGCACAGACCTGTTTTGTTTTTGTATTGTCATACACACAAAAGTAAGCACCTGTGGTAGCAACAAGCAGTCTTTATCTGTCTTCCTTCTTTCTGTTCCAGTAGGTGTTGCAGAAGAATATTTGCAATGAAACTGTGATCTTTGGAACTTTCACTCTGGCCCGTCTTCTGTGTCTATGAGCGAGGGCACTGTCTTTCTAGCTGCTGTGTTGCCTCTGGCAACCAAACAGCGGCTTGTATGTGTACAGCCTCATCAGCAGTCAGAAGTAGTCTTAGGGCGCGGGGCTGCTCTTTCACCCAGGGAACACACAGTGGAGTGGAACATGTGCATGCAACTCGATCCCTCAACACTGCAGCAATATCTCAACAGAACTGCAAAAGGTAGGAGGCCTGCCGAACGTTCTTGCATTTTCCAGGTCATCCTTGGAGCTGCGGCTTGCAACCAGATACTCTTCTCCATCACAAGACTGTACACCTATTTAACAGCACAGCAAGGTAGGTGTCAGAGACCGTGCTCTGGCAGCTGAGCCATATCCTCTCATCTCCCTTGACATTCCTCACATAGGCGAAACCGATGCACTACCAATGCTTGTTAGTTTATTTGTCACTGTCAACACTCTCCATGACCAAGCAAGTCAACGCCGTCTCGTCCTCCTGCTTCAATACCCTCCGCATTCTCCGCAAGATCTACAGGTGGATCCCCACCGAAACAACAAGAACGGTCACCCAGGCCCTCGCCAGCAGCAGGTTGGACTACGGAAACGCCCTCTACGCAGGAGCCTCGGCCAAAATCCTGAAACGACTACAACGCATACAGAAAGCCTCTGCACGCTTGATCCTCGACATCCCCCGCCGCAGCCACATCACAGCCCACCTGAGAGACCTACACTGGCTTCCCGTCAACAAGAGGATCACCTTCAAGCTCCTCACCCACGCACACAAGGCACTCCACAACACCATACCAGCATACCTCAACAGACGACTCACCTTCTACAGCCCCAACCGCCAGCTCCGCTCCGCCGACCTTGCTCTCGCCACCGTCCCCTGCATCCAAAGAGCGACCTCCGGCAGCAGATCATTCTCCCACCTCGCCGCCAAGACCTGGAACACCCTCCCCACCATCCTACGGCAGACCCAGGACCTACTAACCTTCAGGAGACTACTCAAGACCTGGCTATTCGAGCAGTAGCAGCATCCCTCCCCCCCAGCACCTTGAGACCCGCACAGGTGAGTAGTGCGCTTTACAAATGATTGATTGACTTCTCTGGCTAACTGTAACTCAAGTCCTGATGATGATCCTGCATTAGTTGTGGATCGAAACGTTGCCAACTCAAGTGCACAGATCTGTTAAGACATGATTAATTGTGAAATAGAGGCTGCTCACGATTGCTATAAATTGTGGTACATATATCACACAGTTCTTATCACTTTCACCTGAGCACCGAGCATGTTTTGTACTCCACTATCACTTACTGTACATACACCTTGTTCTGTAATTTCTTGATTATTAAAACATTGTTTTACAACAGATTTTCTCTCCATTAGTGATTGAATTCCTATGTTCTTAGGGTCCCTTGTTGATTTAAAATGTCCTCAGGACACCGGGATGAATGACCTCAACCACCACAGTTGTGCCCAGTAGCCCATGCTCCCCCCAAATAGGGAGAAAGAAACTGGAGGAGAAGAAGACTGAGGTTGGTACACTCACTGCCCATTCATCAAAATGGAAGATCTCGGATAGCTGTCTGGGATGCCACAGCCACCACCCACGTAGATTTTGGATCCGAGTGGTAGTATGCATGCATTCCTGCTGATTGGAAATAGTGAACTCACTAAAGGCCTCGTCTGAACAATTAGCAGTACCCTGGGTAAAGGAGTTACTGTCCATTATATGTCCATTACATGCCTCCACCCCCCCAAAACAGTAGAGGAGATTGTTGAAAGAATACACCATTTCCAAGATAATTCAAATCCCTTTATTGAATCCACCACAGGGTCAGTACAGTCAGTCCAGCCATAACTCTCCTGTCTTCTTGTTGCCAAATGACCATCACATTCCATACTTGGTGATGTACCCAAAGCTCCATAGCATTACACCAACTTAACGTGCCAGCTCCCACAGGTGAAAGCAGGCCATAACAGAGATCAGGCTCCTCGGGAAGAGAGAAGTAAATGAATCAGACATGCATGTGATTTACTTATGTCTGCCCAAGGACCTCAGGACTGGTTGAGTAGAGGGTCCCCCTCATTCCATCCTCAAGAATGAGAAGAAGAGGGAAGATGCTTCCTCCAGGAATCACCCACCAGCAGCTTGGGATGGGCAAGTGCCTACTCCTCCAATGTTTGGCATTCTCTTTCAATCTTGTACTGCCATAGAGGGTTGTCCCAGACAGGGTATTCCTCAGGGGGGCACCTGACAAAAGGTATTCTCTCACATTGTCTCTCTGAACCAGCCTCCCTCAGTCTCCTAGAACATTTTGTGGCAGGTAGGCTTTAGACACTTCCACTCAGCCATCTGGTGAATCACATGCTCCACCAGGCACATTGGCAGCCTGGCACTGTCCATCAGACCTACACGACGTTTGTTACTTAGAAGAGGGATTGCCCCGAGACTACAGCTACGGATCTTTCTTACAAATTCCAGCATTTTGCTATAATATATCAGCCTGAAGACTAATGTACCGTACAAAGTCCATAAGAAGTTGTTTATTCAACTTCTGTTTAACTGAGAAGTCTTGAGAAAGCCCTGGTCCTACTGACCACATAGGGCAAAACACGTGTCGGCTGTTGTACCACTCACAGTAAATTGATTCGCTGGAATAAAAGGATGTAACCAATAAAGAACCTTCTTAAGACAACCTAAGACAACTGTCTTCCTACAAAAATACTTCAGAACTACAAAGGATATCTTCAGAAATATCTCAATACTAGCAGTAACTCAAGAGGAGTACTTGCTCAATCTGTTGTTGTTTTGTCAACTAACAAGGCTGGAAAGTTCCAGTGCCTCAAGCCAATCTCTTCCACCCGCAAAAAGTAGATAGAGGCAATACCATCGAGGACCAGGGCCCCTGGACCTTCAGTGTATTGATGGACACTTTTGCTAGGGAATACCTGGTGATTATTTCCACCTAGACTAGGCTTTTAGCAAAAACTACCACCTAGAATGGTCTTTGGAATAAAGATGCACCCAGTTCCATTCATCCTTTGATCACTACATACATAAATGTGATCTAGTCACTGCTTTGGTTATTCATAATTTTGTAGGGAGAAACCCTATACCGGGTGGGCATGAAAGGGAGTAGATCTGACACAGTGATAAACAGAATATGACTACAGGGAGTTTTGCAGGTCGTTTAAATCTGTGGGGCAGGAGGACTGGATTCTACAAGGACTTGAGATCTACAAATCTTAAAACGTGTCACTTTTTCAAAAGGGGAACAGTAGTTTCTTTTATGAGAAATGGGAGAGTATATAATTAATTGTTTACAAAAACTGCAGAGAGCAGCTACTTCTGTTCCTGCATGGGCAGGGGTGTAACACAGTCCTCTGCAGCCCCTGCAGTGCAGGGGGCCCCAACCCCATCATCACATTCTGTGGGGTGGGAGCATCATCTTCGTTTTATGCCACTGTGGGGATTTTACAATGTATTCCCCTTGATATTTGTGGTATCTTCCTATCTACGTGTTTTTAATCTCTTCCCTCCCCCACCTTCCCTACTAGTTAGTGGTTTTGCCAGGGAACCTATTGTCATAGGGCTCTGATGATGTATTTGGAATGTTAGTGCCAGAGCATTCTAACTCGAGCTCCCCTGAGGCACTGAAGGGTGACAGCTGATGAACAGTGAGCTGTGGCTGAGGTGTATCCTGAAGTACCAGAGTGAAGCTGTTTACTGCATCCCAGTGGCTCCTGTGTACTTCAATACATTGATTTAACACTGGCGACAGAAAATGGGATCTGGAGCATGCTACAGGGAGACTTACAGAAGAGGAACACCTCAACACGTGCCCTGAACTGCCTACTGAAAACACATGACTTCCACAGTTGTGGTCTACAAGAAGAAGGGAAACTATAGTGATCTTTCAATAGGAACAATTACCCTGCCAAGCTTAGGCAGCATTATTGTACTTTCCCCAGCCTAAAATTTTTTTTTCACTGTCAGCTGTTTCCTCCTTCATTCCAGATCTAGTGCGGAGTAGAGAAGAAGAGTGCAGGGTGGGGGAAGGTACTGCTGTACCTGCTCCTGGTGTGCATTTGGTGGTAGTGGGAGTAAAACATTAGCCCTTACTAGTACCTCTTTCAGAGCACACGTGCTAGGAAGTAAAGCATCATAATCTTTTTTGATCATGTGCCTTTTTTGATCATGTGCACAGAAGGGTTTCCTCAGTTTCTCATCAAGAAGAGAAGGGGGTATTGTCCAACAGCTTGTGCCAAGCATCACATTAAACAAAAAAAGAAACTGGTGTATTGTCCACGTATTTCAAAGTGCATACTAGATGCCCTACTTCAGGGCATTGTGGCAAATTACTGAGAGGAATGCCAAGCTGCAGCGCGTCACCACTCTGATCTGAGGTGGGAAATTCCTAATGCTCGTGATGTCCTCACCTGGCCAGCTCTCGGTGTGAGGCACGACTACATGCAAAGTAGTTCAAAATTAGACAAGGGTGTCTTACCGGAGCACTGGCAAGCAACTGCTTTTTTGCCTATCAGAGCAGTGTGTGGAGATCTTGAGTAGCAATTGGACTTCCGTGGAGCCTCCTCAGAAAGATTCCTGCTGCGAAGACAAAGTAATCAGCCTGACACAATTTCCAAGAGATCGTCCCGGCAGCAATAGAGCACATTGCCTGTGGTACAGCGCCACCTACTTAACCTCTTCATGTGTACTATTTTCTTACATGTTTAAAGATAACAAAATACCAGAATATTCTTTTTTGTTGCTTTTCAAACTATACTAACCTACTTTCCATTGCAGGTTGCGGACAGTAATTGTACTTCATTCAAATAAGTTTATATTCTTAAGTTTAAGGGTATTGAAGCCATTAGAAGTTATATAAAGTAGAACTTACATTGAAAAAAAAAACAGATTTGCACTCACTATGCAGAATACGCCCCACCCTTCATGCTGTCTTCTGGTGAACCACCATTAAAATGGAACAAGTGGAAGAAAGTGTTCCAAATCTATGCAGTAGTATGTGGTCCAAATTTAGGGTTAGAAGGGAAGGTAGCTTTGCTACAGCACTATCTAGGAGCAGAGGGACAAGAGATATTGGAAAACGTACCTGACCTGGTTGTTAACGAGGCAAGAGGTCTCAATGAATATGAAATTAGTGTGGACACATATTTTTTACCCAAAATCAGCACTATAATGGAACGTTATCTCTTTGGGAAGAGGGGTCAGAAAGAAGGGGAGACAGTGGAAGAATGTGCATTAGATCTTAGAAAGTTGGCTTCTACATGACATTTTGGGGCAACATGTGAAGAGCGCATTAGAGATACATTTTTACTCACATGCAAAATTCAGAAAATAAGAGAAGAATTGTGGTTAAAAGATGATCCACCACTAGGGGAGATGTTAATAGTAGCCAAACAAGTTGAGCATATGATACATTGTGTGAAAGAAATAAAGAAGATAGTGAGGAAAAGACAAAAGTGAGTGAAATCCCAAAAAATGTGAATGAGGTACTTGCTACAGGTATGGAAAGGTAGGGCACATGGCCAACAACAAGGATTTTCCAGCATTAAAAGTAATGTGCACTAAGTGTTTGAAAGAATGCCATTTCCGGATTTGCTGCAGAAGTGATCAACATAGCAGAAGATATCCCAAAGATGGTGTAACACAAGTGTGTGATGAGATCATCCTACAGATTAAGGGAGGGGTTCCAAGTAAACCTAAATATATGATAAACATTGAGGGCAACCTGTTGAAGCTATGTTTGATTCATGTTCAAAGTTGACAATAATTGCTGAGAGTATGTTTGTGAAAATGTTTACAGGACAGAAAAAGATGTATAAAATAGACATTAAACCAGGAGGGTATGGTGGGCATCCCATACAGATGTTGGGGTACTTTTGGGGAATCATAGTTTATAAGGGCAGATGCACAGTCACCAAACTGTTCGTTTCACATAAAGGGGACAATATCCTGGGATGGCTGGCACAAAAGGAGTATGGGATATACCTTGACCCAAACAAAGATCCCCAAATACTTATCCAGAGTAGAGACAAAACACTTCTGAGTGTAGAAAATGAATTCCCTGAGGTTTTTACAGAGCAGCTAGGATGTTTAAGACAATATGTTCATGAGATTAGGCTGAGGGAAACCGCTCGACCTGTATCAGCCAAGGTGAGGAGTTTACCCTTATCCATGCAGGAAGGAGTTAGAAAAGAATTGGAGAGACTGTGAAGCCTATGCATAAAACTTAGAGCATTGAACAAGAAGGTGGTGGTAGATAAGTTTCCATTACCCAACATCACAGTGATGATGACCAAGGTAGCAGGAACAAAGGTATTTCCAACGTTGGACCTAACATTGGCATACTACCTGGTCAGACTACATACTGAGTCCCAAGAACTTACAGTGTTTGTAACTCCCATAGGGGCCTACAAGTTCAAACTAATGCCATTTGCACTTGTGTTGGTGGCCGCTGTGTTCCAAAGAATAATAAGCAGCATGCTCCAAGGGATCACAGGGGTATTCTGCTACCTGCACAATGTGTTAATATTTAGGGACAACAAGAAACAACGTGACAACGGAATCAAACAAGTATTGAGCGGGTCAGTAAACAGGGCCTTACCGTAAGAAGTGAGAAATGCAAAATTGGTTGCCAGGCAATAGACTGCTTGGGACACAAAATAACAGCGGGAGGTATAGTGCCCAAGGCTGAACTTAGCGACTTAATTGTGAAGCTAGCAACCCCTAAGACTGAAGAAGAAGTTAAGTCCGTTCTAGGAATGCTAGAATTATACAGCAAGTTTGTTCACAATTTTGCAAGATGGACACACCACATCTGTGCCTTATTAAAAAATGGGGTATAATTTGATTGGTGTGAGAAGTCTCAGGCAGAATTTGAGGACACCAAGGCCGCGTTTGCTTCAGCTTCCACTCTTAATGCGTTTGTATCAGGCAGACAATCTATAACAACAACAGATGCCAGTTCAAAGGGCCTTGGGGCAGTAATGGTACAAATAGGTCAGAAAGGTGAGGAGACCATTGCTTTTACATCTTGATCTCTGAAACAAGCTGAAAATAACTATTCAGTGATCAAGAAGGAGGCACTTGCTGTATACTGGGCAGTCAATAAATTCAGAAATCTCCTTTGGGGGACAAGATTCTCCGTGAGGACTGACCACAAGCCTCCCGCAGAAATATTTACTAATAAAGGGGTAGATTCCATCTCAAGTAGAATCAGGAGGTGGGACTTCGCAAAGTCCCTCTTGCCACAGATTGGGGGGCTATGGTGTTAGAATTGCAGAAATCAGCTACACCCGCAGCAGACACGCAAGAGGAGGCAGAGGGTGCTTCAACGCCAAGAGGGCTCTCCACATCCGCTAACGCGTCGTCATAATGGGGACTGGCTTACACAATCCTTACACGCCACGTAGAAACAAGGTATCTTCATGCACTCCACAAGCAGTTATTTAGCCGTAGCTACATTTTCGGACCTTGGGTCACTGGCAGTTACCCCTTTCCCCAATTCAGGTTATTTTGTCCTCATTATGTTGCATCCTCCACCCATCGTTCATTACTACTCATCGTCACGCGTAGTATGGCATCACAATACACAGTGATGTGGTTATACATTCAATCACACTTCTTCTCAAGGGTTCTGGCATTGTGGACAATCCAACTACACCACATCTGACACAGTGCACCCACGCTACTGCGGCTAATACCATGCCTTTGTTTTGCTGCAGTATTCTTACCGGGCAATTGTGGCCATTTGACTATTGTTGTGCTGAACTGTTAAAAATAAAAAATTTAAACAAAAAAAAGTAGAATCAGGAGTTGGGTGATTAGCCTTTAAAAATATACGATTGGGGTGGAATATGTCCCAGGAGTGAGAAACCGTGTGGCAGATTGCCTCTCTTACCTAGTTGAGAACCGGGGAGAAGAGGAAGTGAATGTTACTTCACAGGAAGAAGAAGATCTTGACTCCCAACTGGAAGGAGTATGTGTAGTCACTCAAGAGGCAGTAGAGAAGACACAGTGGAAGGAAGAATTGGTTTTAGACATATGTTACAGCGAGTATGCAGTAACACAAAAGAGAGGTGGACAGGCCAGGAAAGACATGATAAGCAACTCAAACCATATTGGATGGTAAGAGAGGATCTGTTCATAGTGGATGGGTGTCTCTTCAGGGGCACTAAGCTAATCCCTCTTAAATCTTTGAAAGACAAACTGGTCGATCTGGCCCTTGAATGCCATTTGGGGATCACCAAGACAAAGCAGAGACTACGTTTAGACTTTTGGTGGACTAACATGGATT